>NC_066865.1:9510784-10801784 GCF_025177605.1 Cucumis melo
TATATTCATGGTGGAAAAAAAATTAAAAAATGGATCTTTGTACGGATAGAACAAACCGTTAAAATAAAATATTTACATTATATAGAATAATTTCGAAAACAGAAAAAATTCATAGGTACATCGTGTAAAATATCAAAAATGTCTCGTCAACAATACGCGTGTAATATATTTGGTACAAAACGCACGCGTAATATATTTGCTACACGATTGTTTAGATTTGACTATTGTTTGGTACACGATTTTTTATATATGGTCATTTAATTTGGCAATTAATTTTTTTAATTATATCGTTTAATTTGGTTACACAATCGTTTGATTTGATTACATTTAAAATTGGTTATACACGACCATTTAGATTTGATCGTTTAGATTTTGGTAGGAAAATCGTTTTTCTTTTCGTACACGATCATTAAGATTTGGCTAAACGATTTTTTTAAAAAAAAAATTTTGTCGTTTACTTTTTTTTTAGGCGATCGTTTAGATTATTTTTTTACACGATCGTTTAGATTTGTTTACACAATCATTTATTTTTTTTAAAATTCTTTAGTACACGACCGTTTAGATTTGGATAAACGATTTTTTTAATTATTTTGGTACGCGATCGTTAAGATTTATCTGTTTGTTTTTTTTACACGTTTGCATTTGGCTACTCCAATCTAAATGATTTTTTTCAACACGATGTTTTAGATTTTGTTATTTTTTGTACCCTAATTTAGATTTGGTTACCCAAATTTAAACGACGTAAAAAATAAGAATAAGAAAAGAAGAAAGACAATGGAAAGAAATCGCATAGGAAAAGAAGAAAGACAATGGAAAGATTAAATGACATATAAAATGAAGATGAAAAGAAGAAAGATGATGGAAAGAAATCGCAACGAAAAAAGGACAATAGAAAGAAATTACAGCGAAAAAAAAAAAAGACGACGAAAGAAATCATAGCAAGGAGGAAGACGATGAAAGAAACCGCAGCAAAGAGGAGAATAAAAGCGGAGGGACAAACCTTAATATTTAAAAAATGACTAATTTTATGAGTTTTATTACACGGACCGTACCTAGTTTGGTGTTTTGTTACTTTAATGAAAAATTCACTAAAAAAATTATAGTTTCAGTTTGGTAAATATTTACATGTAAATATATTTTCAAATTTGGTTTAAATGTTAATTTCTCGTACATTCACCGATAAGATTTAAAGAATATTTATAATAGATTTTGTAGGAAACTTGCTTTTATTGGTTTTAAATTTGTAAAAAAAAATAAAATTAGATTGGTTATATGGATTTACATTAAAACTATAAAAATTTGGTTAAAATTTATCATAATTCTAAATAAATTATCAATAATACACCCGTAAACGAGGATATCAAGATCGTTTAAATATCATTTTGATATTATCTAAACGATTGTTTACCATGTTCAACACGATCGTTTAAATTTGAAGCATTTTTTCTATAATTTAAAATAGAATTACACGATCATGAAAGTTGATATGATCTAAATAATCACCTACCATAGTCAACAGAATCGTTTAGCATGACCAACACGATCGTTCAAATTTGAATGATGTTTTGTATAGTTAAAAGCACCTAAAAGTGGAGAATCATTATCTTCCTTTTCTACCTTTAATTTTTTTTTTTATTCCTATTTAGCCCTCATTTGTATTTTTTTTTCTTTTATAGTTTTACATACACCTTTTAAATCCTCTTGGCATCATTTCATACAAACATATTGTAACGCCCCGAAGCTCGAGGTAAAAATTTTCGCATTTTAAGTGAATTTTAATAATATAATATTAATTATATTATTAGTATCGGGTATTATTGTCATTTCAATTTTTAATATTAATATTTACATTATCCTTTTTCTATTTACTTAATATAATAACTAATTAGTATTAATGTTTTATTATAAATTATTATTATTATTATTATTTTATTTAATATATATTATTATTTTTTTTAAATTTTTTAATATTAATATTTTAATATTAATTATATTTATTATGTTTTAATATATATATATATATATATATATATTTTTTTTTTAAAGAAAAAAAAAAGGGAAACCCTCGCGCCGCGCAGCCCCCCCCCCCCCCCCCCCCCCCCCCGTTTTTCTTTCTTTTCTCCTTCTTCCTCCTCGCGCGCGCAGCCTCTCCATCTCCGTTTTCTCTCCCCGACGCCGCCATCTTCCCACCGTTTTCATCTCTTTCTTCTTCATTTCGTATCACCGACGGCTCCTTCGTCTCCAGCCTGGTTGTCCTTCGGCCGACGCGAAACCTCAGCCTTCTTCTCCTTCTTCTCCGGTGAACCCGAGCCCACAATCGCAGCCGTGAAGCTTGCCGGATCTCCGTTTCACACCCAGCCAACGCCACCGCCGTCTGTCCGTTTGTTTCCACCGTCGGACGCCTTCCAGCTGTCGTTCGTCACGGTCGTCGGACGCCGGAGAACCACCGCTCGCGATTGCCCGTTTCGCGCTGCAAAGACCCGACCCGAGCCAAGCCGACCCGACCCGAAACCCGTTTCCGGTCCGAGCCACACAATCCGGGTGAGCTGAGCTGAGTAAGCCGAGCCGAGTGAGCCGCGAGCCGAGCCGGGTGAGCCGCGAGCCGAGCCGAGTGAGCCGCGAGCCGAGCCGGGTGAGCCGCAAGCCGAGCCGAGTGAGCCGCGAGTCGAGCCGCGAGCCGAGTAAGCCGAGCCGCGAGCCGAGTGAGCCGAGCCGCGAGCCGAGCCGCGAGCCGAACCAAGCCGAGCCGCGAGCCGCGTGAGCCGAACCAAGCCGAGCCGAGCCGAGCCGAGCCGAGCCGAGCCACCTAAGCCTTCCTTCCTTCATTTCGGTTCACGGTGAGTCTTCGGTAAGGATTGTTCTGATAAATTCCCTAATGTTACCTCGTCCGATTCGAGTTTGAATGTTGGATTAAGATATGGCCCTACTTTTCTTCCTTGAAGGTAGTGCAGAGTTGACGCTTAAGTTCTCGGGTTCCGCGGCAGACCTGGTGGGAGTTAGCTTCCTTTCCTTGGGTAAGTCAGCGGATAACCTTTTAAAACAACTGCTACTGAATTCACCAACTAAAACTTTCGTGTTTCGTTAGGTAGATCTGTCGAGCGTGGTTTTCGATCGAGGGGCATAACCGAGTTTCACGTAAGGGTTTTCCTACTACTGGACCCCGAGTCCAGGCTAAAACCGTAGTAATCCACAGGGGATTACACGTTAGTGACTGTACTGAATATCTGTATGCGTGTTGACTGTTAAGTACTGATATTATATTTTTGTCTGATGAAAATATGTTGTGACTGCTATTTGTGGATTGAAATTATATGTTGATGGACCTTAAAGTTACGGTTTAGTATGTATTAAACATTGTTCTGGACGTGGTTCATGGAGTTTGGACGGGGAAGGACAGTGAGTCCGGTTTTGGTTGGTTAGACGATTGGACCTAGGGTTCCCCTATTGGTGTGCGAATCGGTAATGCGAAAAGTAACTGAGGGTGTAGATGTTAATCCTATACTATCTGACTGACAAAGCCTATGGCGGGACTGTAATATGAATGCCGTTGAGATGTGACTGATGTAGACAGTTTGGTAAGGGCTGAGGGGTAACGGTTAGCTTCATCTATGGGGTAGTGTGCCTTACGGATACGTGCATCCTTCGGCAGCACTAGACTGATACGTGTATCCTTCGGGAGCACTAGACTGATATGTGCATCCTTCGGGAGCACTAGACTGATATGTGTATCCTTCGGGAGCACTAGACTGATATGTGCATCCTTCGGGAGCACTAGACTGATATGTGCATCCTTCGGGAGCACTAGACTGATATGTGCATCCTTCGGGAGCACTAGACTGATATGTGCGTTCTACGGAACCACTAGACTGTTATGTAGGGTACCCCCGAATAGGAAGTTAACTGTTGTTCCCTAACGGGCCCAGTAGTGGGTCCCTTACTGGGTATGTTTATACTCACCCTTTCCTTTCTTTAATTTTTCAGGTAGGGGTACAGCGAGAGGCAGACCGACGAGAGGCAGGAAGGATGCGTGAAGGCCATATGGACGCGTCTGGTTTTCTTTTCGCTTCCGCTATGTATTTTGTCAAGATATTTTGACTGTGATTTTGGACTGGTGACTTGACATTTTATTTTGTGATTTTCTTTTTGAATTATTTAAAATAGGGCCCGAAACTGTCTTTTGTAAGGTTTATACTGTTTTAATGAATCGTATCTGGTCCGTTTTAAATTTTATGTTGAATTGTCGAGTTTTGGTATTTAGTAGTGACCTCAGCTTAGTCCGGAAAAGTTGGGTCGTTACAGTTGGTATCAGAGCCTAAGTTTTAGGTTCTGTAGACTGACTTATAATGTGAGTCTGTGTTTTGTGTCCTTATGGCTGAAACGATCCTTGCCGCTCGTCAGGTACGCTCTCATGAAAGTATATGTATAACTCTACATGCTTTACCTTACCTAAGTTAAACTGCAAATTCAATTACCAATTTATGACTAAAGGAATCGTTGGTGGTTGTTAGGGAAATGCCACCAAGGAGAGGTGCACGTAGGGGTGGTCGAGGAGGCCGTGGAAGGGGAGCAGGACGCGTTCAGCCTGAGGTGCAGCCGGTAGCCCAAGCCCCTGACCCGGCTGCGCCAGTTACTCATGCGGACCTAGCCGCCATGGAGCAGAGGTTTAGAGATATGATTATGCAAATGCGGGAGCAGCAGAAGCCTGCCTCGCCAACTCCGGCGCCAGCTCCAGCGCCAGCTCCAGCACCAGTTCCTGCTCCAGCTCCGGCTCCGGTACCAGTTGCACCCCAGTTTGTGCCGGATCAGCTGTCAGCAGAGGCTAAGCACCTGAGGGATTTCAGGAAGTATAATCCCACGACGTTTGATGGGTCTTTGGAGGACCCCACCAGAGCTCAGATGTGGCTATCGTCCTTGGAGACCATATTCCGTTACATGAAATGCCCTGAGGATCAGAAGGTTCAGTGTGCTGTTTTTATGTTGACTGACAGAGGTACTGCATGGTGGGAGACTACAGAGAGGATGCTAGGTGGTGATGTGAGTCAGATCACGTGGCAGCAGTTCAAGGAGAGTTTCTATGCGAAATTCTTCTCTGCCAGTTTGAGAGATGCCAAGCGGCAGGAGTTTCTGAACTTAGAGCAGGGTGACATGACAGTGGAGCAGTATGATGCGGAGTTTGACATGTTATCCCGCTTCGCTCCCGAGATGATAGCGACTGAGGCGGCCAGAGCTGACAAGTTTGTTAGAGGCCTCAGACTGGACATTCAGGGTTTGGTCCGAGCTTTCAGACCCGCTACTCATGCCGATGCACTGCGCCTGGCAGTGGATCTCAGTTTACAGGAGAGGGCCAACTCGTCTAAGACCGCTGGTAGAGGTTCGACGTCGGGACAGAAGAGGAAGGCTGAGCAGCAGCCTGTTCCAGTGCCACAGCGGAATTTCAGACCAGGTGGTGAGTTTCGCAGCTTCCAGCAGAAACCTTTTGAGGCAGGGGAGGCTGCCAGAGGGAAGCCGTTGTGTACCACTTGTGGGAAGCACCATCTGGGCCGTTGCTTATTCGGGACCAGGACCTGCTTTAAGTGCAGGCAAGAGGGTCATACAGCTGACAGATGCCCGTTGAGAGTCACGGGGATCGCGCAGAATCAGGGAGCAGGTGCTCCACATCAGGGTAGAGTCTTTGCTACCAACAGGACTGAGGCAGAGAAGGCGGGCACAGTAGTGACAGGTACGCTCCCAGTGTTGGGGCATTACGCCTTAGTTTTGTTTGATTCGGGTTCGTCACATTCTTTTATCTCTTCCGCATTTGTGTCGCATGCCCGCTTAGAGGTAGAGCCCTTACACCATGTTCTGTCAGTATCTACTCCTTCCGGGGAATGTATGTTGTCGAAGGAAAAGGTGAAGGCATGTCAGATTGAGATAGCAAGCCATGTGATTGAGGTAACGCTGATAGTTCTGGATATGCTGGACTTTGATGTAATTCTGGGTATGGATTGGCTGGCCGCTAACCACGCCAGCATAGATTGTTCACGTAAGGAGGTAACGTTTAACCCTCCCTCGTTGTCCAGTTTTAAATTTAAGGGAGGAGGGTCAAAGTCGTTGCCTCAGGTAATCTCAGCCATCAGGGCCAGTAAACTGCTCAGCCAGGGTACTTGGGGTATCTTAGCGAGTGTGGTGGATACTAGAGAGGCGGATGTATCCCTGTCATCAGAACCAGTAGTGAGGGACTATCCGGACGTTTTTCCTGAGGAACTTCCAGGGTTACCTCCGCACAGAGAGGTTGAGTTTGCCATAGAGTTGGAGCCGGGCACGGTTCCTATATCCAGAGCCCCTTACAGAATGGCCCCCGCAGAATTGAAAGAACTGAAGGTACAGTTACAGGAATTGCTTGATAAGGGATTCATTCGACCGAGCGTGTCACCTTGGGGTGCGCCAGTCTTATTCGTTAAGAAGAAGGATGGGTCGATGCGTCTATGCATTGACTATAGGGAGTTGAACAAAGTAACCGTAAAGAACAGATATCCCTTGCCCAGGATTGACGATCTATTTGACCAGTTACAGGGAGCCACAGTGTTCTCTAAGATTGATCTTCGGTCGGGATACCATCAGCTGAGGATTAAGGATGAGGATCTACCGAAGACAGCATTTCGATCCAGATATGGACACTACGAGTTTATTGTGATGTCTTTTGGTTTGACGAATGCTCCGGCAGTGTTTATGGACTTGATGAACAGAGTGTTTAGGGAGTTCCTAGATACTTTCGTGATTGTGTTTATCGACGATATCTTGATATACTCTAAGACGGAGGCCGAACACGAGGAGCACTTACGTATGGTTTTGCAAACACTTCGGGATAATAAGTTGTACGCAAAGTTCTCGAAGTGCGAGTTTTGGCTGAAGCAGGTGTCCTTTCTGGGCCACGTGGTTTCTAAGGCTGGAGTCTCTGTAGATCCAGCTAAGATAGAGGCAGTCACCGGTTGGACCCGACCTTCCACAGTCAGTGAGGTTCGTAGTTTTCTGGGTTTAGCAGGCTATTATCGACGATTTGTGGAGAACTTTTCTCGTATAGCTACTCCTCTTACTCAGTTGACCAGAAAGGGAGCTCCTTTTGTTTGGAGCAAGGCATGTGAGGACAGTTTCCAGACCCTTAAACAGAAGCTAGTTACCGCACCGGTTCTTACTGTACCCGATGGTTCTGGCAGTTTCGTGATTTATAGTGATGCTTCCAAGAAGGGTCTGGGTTGTGTTTTGATGCAGCAGGGTAAGGTGGTCGCTTATGCGTCTCGTCAGTTGAAGAGTCATGAGCAGAACTACCCTACACATGATCTGGAGTTGGCAGCAGTGGTTTTTGCTTTAAAAATATGGAGGCATTATTTATATGGTGAAAAGATACAGATATTCACAGATCATAAGAGCTTGAAATACTTCTTTACTCAGAAAGAATTGAATATGAGACAGCGAAGGTGGCTCGAGTTAGTGAAGGATTACGATTGTGAGATACTGTATCATCCAGGCAAGGCAAATGTGGTAGCTGATGCTCTTAGTAGGAAGGTGTCACATTCAGCGGCACTTATTACCCGGCAGGCCCCATTGCATCGGGATATCGAGCGGGCTGAGATTGCAGTGTCAGTGGGGGCAGTTACTATGCAGTTAGCCCAGTTGACGGTACAGCCGACTTTGAGGCAGAGGATCATTGATGCTCAGAGTAACGATCCTTATCTGGTTGAGAAACGTGGCCTAGCAGAGGCAGGGCAAGCGGTTGAGTTCTCATTATCCTCTGATGGTGGACTGTTGTTTGAGAGACGCCTCTGTGTTCCGTCAGATAGTGCGGTTAAGACAGAATTATTATCTGAGGCGCACAGTTCCCCATTTTCCATGCACCCAGGTAGTACGAAGATGTATCAGGACCTAAAGCGGGTTTATTGGTGGCGTAACATGAAGAGAGAAGTAGCAGAATTTGTTAGTAGATGCTTGGTGTGTCAGCAGGTTAAGGCACCAAGGCAGAAACCAGCGGGTTTATTACAACCCTTGAGCATACCGGAATGGAAGTGGGAGAACGTGTCCATGGATTTCATTACAGGGCTACCGAGAACTCTGAGGGGATTTACAGTGATTTGGGTTGTGGTGGACAGACTTACTAAATCAGCGCACTTCGTTCCGGGTAAATCCACCTATACTGCTAGTAAGTGGGCACAGTTGTACATGTCTGAGATAGTGAGATTACACGGAGTGCCAGTGTCGATTGTTTCTGATAGAGATGCCCGTTTCACTTCCAAATTTTGGAAGGGTTTGCAGACTGCTATGGGCACGAGGTTGGACTTTAGTACGGCTTTCCATCCACAGACTGACGGTCAAACTGAGCGTCTGAACCAGGTTTTAGAGGATATGTTGCGGGCGTGTGCATTGGAATTTCCAGGTAGCTGGGACTCCCACTTACATTTGATGGAATTTGCTTATAATAACAGTTATCAGGCTACTATTGGCATGGCACCGTTTGAGGCCCTGTACGGCAGATGTTGTAGATCCCCGGTTTGCTGGGGTGAGGTGGGTGAGCAGAGATTGATGGGTCCTGAGTTAGTTCAGTCTACTAACGAAGCAATTCAGAAGATTAGATCACGCATGCATACCGCTCAGAGTAGACAGAAGAGTTATGCAGATGTGAGGCGGAAGGACCTTGAGTTTGAGATAGGAGATAAGGTGTTCTTAAAGGTAGCACCTATGAAAGGTGTCTTGCGTTTTGAAAGGAGGGGAAAGTTGAGTCCCCGTTTTGTTGGGTCGTTTGAGATTCTGGAGCGGATTGGCCCTGTAGCTTATCGCTTGGCGTTACCTCCATCACTCTCGGCAGTCCATGATGTGTTTCACGTTTCTATGTTGAGGAAGTACGTGCCAGATCCATCCCATGTAGTGGATTACGAGCCACTAGAGATTGATGAAAACTTGAGCTATGTTGAACAACCTGTTGAGGTGCTGGCTAGAGAGGTGAAGACGTTGAGAAATAAAGAAATTCCCCTAGTTAAAGTCTTATGGCGGAATCACCGGATAGAAGAGGCTACGTGGGAGCGAGAAGATGACATGAGGTCCCGTTATCCCGAACTGTTCGAGGGGTAAAACTTTCGAGGATGAAAGTTCCCTAAGGAGGGAAGAATGTAACGCCCCGAAGCTCGAGGTAAAAATTTTCGCATTTTAAGTGAATTTTAATAATATAATATTAATTATATTATTAGTATCGGGTATTATTGTCATTTCAATTTTTAATATTAATATTTACATTATCCTTTTTCTATTTACTTAATATAATAACTAATTAGTATTAATGTTTTATTATAAATTATTATTATTATTATTATTTTATTTAATATATATTATTATTTTTTTTAAATTTTTTAATATTAATATTTTAATATTAATTATATTTATTATGTTTTAATATATATATATATATATTTTTTTTTTTTTTTAAAGAAAAAAAAAAGGGAAACCCTCGCGCCGCGCAGCCCCCCCCCCCCCTCCCGTTTTTCTTTCTTTTCTCCTTCTTCCTCCTCGCGCGCGCAGCCTCTCCATCTCCGTTTTCTCTCCCCGACGCCGCCATCTTCCCACCGTTTTCATCTCTTTCTTCTTCATTTCGTATCACCGACGGCTCCTTCGTCTCCAGCCTGGTTGTCCTTCGGCCGACGCGAAACCTCAGCCTTCTTCTCCTTCTTCTCCGGTGAACCCGAGCCCACAATCGCAGCCGTGAAGCTTGCCGGATCTCCGTTTCACACCCAGCCAACGCCACCGCCGTCTGTCCGTTTGTTTCCACCGTCGGACGCCTTCCAGCTGTCGTTCGTCACGGTCGTCGGACGCCGGAGAACCACCGCTCGCGATTGCCCGTTTCGCGCTGCAAAGACCCGACCCGACCCGAAACCCGTTTCCGGTCCGAGCCACACAATCCGGGTGAGCTGAGCTGAGTAAGCCGAGCCGAGTGAGCCGCGAGCCGAGCCGGGTGAGCCGCGAGCCGAGCCGAGTGAGCCGCGAGCCGAGCCGGGTGAGCCGCAAGCCGAGCCGAGTGAGCCGCGAGTCGAGCCGCGAGCCGAGTAAGCCGAGCCGCGAGCCGAGTGAGCCGAGCCGCGAGCCGAGCCGCGAGCCGAACCAAGCCGAGCCGCGAGCCGCGTGAGCCGAACCAAGCCGAGCCGAGCCGAGCCGAGCCGAGCCGAGCCGAGCCACCTAAGCCTTCCTTCCTTCATTTCGGTTCACGGTGAGTCTTCGGTAAGGATTGTTCTGATAAATTCCCTAATGTTACCTCGTCCGATTCGAGTTTGAATGTTGGATTAAGATATGGCCCTACTTTTCTTCCTTGAAGGTAGTGCAGAGTTGACGCTTAAGTTCTCGGGTTCCGCGGCAGACCTGGTGGGAGTTAGCTTCCTTTCCTTGGGTAAGTCAGCGGATAACCTTTTAAAACAACTGCTATTGAATTCACCAACTAAAACTTTCGTGTTTCGTTAGGTAGATCTGTCGAGCGTGGTTTTCGATCGAGGGGCATAACCGAGTTTCAGGTAAGGGTTTTCCTACTACTGGACCCCGAGTCCAGGCTAAAACCGTAGTAATCCACAGGGGATTACACGTTAGTGACTGTACTGAATATCTGTATGCGTGTTGACTGTTAAGTACTGATATTATATTTTTGTCTGATGAAAATATGTTGTGACTGCTATTTGTGGATTGAAATTATATGTTGATGGACCTTAAAGTTACGGTTTAGTATGTATTAAACATTGTTCTGGACGTGGTTCATGGAGTTTGGACGGGGAAGGACAGTGAGTCCGGTTTTGGTTGGTTAGACGATTGGACCTAGGGTTCCCCTATTGGTGTGCGAATCGGTAATGCGAAAAGTAACTGAGGGTGTAGATGTTAATCCTATACTATCTGACTAACAAAGCCTATGGCGGGACTGTAATATGAATGCCGTTGAGATGTGACTGATGTAGACAGTTTGGTAAGGGCTGAGGGGTAACGGTTAGCTTCATCTATGGGGTAGTGTGCCTTACGGATACGTGCATCCTTCGGGAGCACTAGACTGATACGTGCATCCTTCGGGAGCACTAGACTGATATGTGCATCCTTCGGGAGCACTAGACTGATATGTGTATCCTTCGGGAGCACTAGACTGATATGTGCATCCTTCGGGAGCACTAGACTGATATGTGCATCCTTCGGGAGCACTAGACTGATATGTGCATCCTTCGGGAGCACTAGACTGATATGTGCGTTCTACGGAACCACTAGACTGTTATGTAGGGTACCCCCGAATAGGAAGTTAACTGTTGTTCCCTAACGGGCCCAGTAGTGGGTCCCTTACTGGGTATGTTTATACTCACCCTTTCCTTTCTTTAATTTTTCAGGTAGGGGTACAGCGAGAGGCAGACCGACGAGAGGCAGGAAGGATGCGTGAAGGCCATATGGACGCGTCTGGTTTTCTTTTCGCTTCCGCTATGTATTTTGTCAAGATATTTTGACTGTGATTTTGGACTGGTGACTTGACATTTTATTTTGTGATTTTCTTTTTGAATTATTTAAAATAGGGCCCGAAACTGTCTTTTGTAAGGTTTATACTGTTTTAATGAATCGTATCTGGTCCGTTTTAAATTTTATGTTGAATTGTCGAGTTTTGGTATTTAGTAGTGACCTCAGCTTAGTCCGGAAAAGTTGGGTCGTTACACATATCTCTTCAAGTGTAACTACAAAATAAATAAAAACTTATTTACTTTCCTTTAGCCTAATATTTACATTTTTGGAATGATATTGAAAGAATTTTAGATTAGATGTTTCTATTCTCCATTTGAAGGTAATCTGAATTTCATTTCATACCTAAACTGCATTGATTGCTTTGTCTTTTTCGGCGGGTTTCTATTGTCACCAATATCAAAACTCTCTTTAAGGAAGTCTTCTTTGGACTATGATGGGTTTCCTCTTCTTCTGTTTTGGTGTGTTTTTCTATTATTTTTTTTTTATCTTTTATCTATTTTTTTGGAAAGAAAGAGAACAAAGAAGTTGTAGAAAATTAGAAGGTAATAGAAATTTGTTAACGTAGATTTGCTTTGGGATTATTATAAATTCTTCTTCTTCATTTTTTGGTTTAGCCACATGGCACCAAATTGATCTCATCTCTTCCATGTCATCTGGTCCTCGATCTGTTCCAATTGTCAGTCATATAAATTTCATTAATGCGAAGGGGAGAGAGATGCAATTTCACATTTTAAGTAAGTATTAAGTATATATTGTAAATATAATGATATATTATAAATGTAGTTATTCATAACCTACATAGGTTACAATTTTCATATAACTCTCGCATTCAATTTCATATTGTAACATCCATCCCATTGAATTCCATAATGTAACCTATACCATAATATGTCTTATAAATATAGGAGTGTGTTGCCTTTGTAAGACACACCACAATTGAGTTCAATTGTATTCTCTTCTCCCTCTATTTTCTCTATTATTCTCTTTGTTTGTTTCATTATCCTTTATTTCATAACACGTTATCAGCTCGACACTCTACAATTTTATTATTTGCAAAAGGTAGATTATAATATTAGTTTGTTTTTATGGTATTTGTGAATATTTATGGTATTTGTGAATATTGCATGAAACAATCTATGTATACATCATGCATAGTTTAAATGTTTGATAATGTAATATTTTATACCTATTGCATGTTGTAATTTTACATATTACGTTTACATGGTTATTGTTTGTTAAAAAATATTTTTAGTTCATGATAAGATTATAATTTAGCTCATCTTTAAATTTTTTATGATTTATGTGATTGTTTATGTTTGGTTCTTATATCAATTATTTTAAGATCTATGTATAGTTTATGGGTTCTTTATAATTTGTGTTTATAATTTAGTTGTTTACTTTCTATTAGTATAAGTTTTGTAATTGTTTTTACGATCTAAATGCTTTTATCAATTTACTTAGGTATGTTGTAAAATTAACATTTTTGGTATGTATTGTTGTTAATAGTATGTTGTAAAATTAACATTTTTGGTATGTATTGTTGTTAATTTTCCATAATATGTATATGTAATTTTTAATTTTAATTATTGTACATTAACATGCATGTTTTGAATTATTATATATGGGTTCTATTGATTTTTGTATCATGTGCATAGTATGATATTTATCTAAGTTGTCTTAGAATCCATGTTTGACATGTTTATTAAATTTCTAATATAAGTTAGTTTATTTGTTCTTTATTATAGTTTTACCATGTCAAGTCTTACTAAATTAGAATTTCTAACTCTTGATATCAATGGTAATAATTATTTATCATGGATGCTTGATGCTGAAATTCATTTGGATGTCATGAATCTTGGAGAAACGATTAAAGAAGAAAACACAACTTCAAGTCAAGAAAAGGCGAAAGCCATGATTTTCCTTCGACATCATCTTCATGAGGGACTAGAGATTGAATATCTTACGATAAAAGATCCCTATAAATTATGACAAAGTTTAAAAGAAAAGTATGATCATAAAAAAAAAAGTGTGATTCTTCCTAAAGCTCGATATGATTGGATGCACTTAAGGTTGCAAGATTTTAAATCAGTAAGTGATTATAATTCCGCATTATTTAAAATTTGTCCAAAATTATTGTTATGCAGAGAAAAAGTTACTGGTGAAGATATATTAGAGAAAACATTTTTCAACATTTCATGTCTCGAATATGCTCCTGCAGCAGCAATATCGAGAAAGAGGTTTTAAAAAGTATTCCAAACTCATATCATGTCTTCTTGTGGCTGAACAAAATAATGAGTTATTAATGAAAAACCATGAATCTCGACCAATTGGAGTAACACCATTCTCTGAAGCGAATGTTGTATTTTTAAATAATATTAATGGTCGAGGTCGTGGTTGTAATCATGGTCGAGGTCGTGACCGTGGTAGAGGAAGAAGTAATTATATTTTACGTAGTAATAATCATTTAGATTTCAAGAAAAACCACAAATGATGATCATAGAAGGAAGACTCCACAAAATAAGAAAATTAAAAGTGGTGAAAATCAATGCTTCCGTTGAGGTATGAATGGTCATTGGACTCGTACTTGTCGTACATCCAAGCACTTAGTTGACCTCTATCAAGTCTCATTGAAGGAAAAAAGGAAGAATGTGGAAGTAAACTTTGTCTATCAAGATGATGTATTTGACCCTTCCAACATGACCCATTTGGATGTGGCGAACTTCTTTGAGTCTCCTGAAGAGAAAAATGATGTTAATGAAACTTATTGAGTTTCAAAGATATACGTCAAAATGGTTATCATGTTGAAATTAACAATAAAAATAATATAGAATATCTTTATATTACATTTATTGTTTCACATGAGAAGCGTATATTGGAAACATTGTCTGCCTTTTCTTCTGGATTATATTATACTCATATACGAGTAGTTGAAACATATGCCACCATGAACCCGAAGTTCATGAATTTAAATATGTTTATTATTTGGCATGATCGATTGGGTCATCCTGGGTCGATAATGATGAGAAGAATTATTGAAAATTCTCATGGACATCCACTAAAGAACCAGAAGATTCTTCAATCCAAAGAATTATCATGTATTGCTTGCTCTCAAGGAAAATTAATTATTAGGCCATCACCAGCCAAAGTGGGAGTGGAGTTACCTACATTTTTAGAACGAATTCATGGTGACATATGTGGACCAATCAATCCACCAAGTGGACCATTTAGATATTTCATGGTTTTAATTGACGCATCAAGTAGATGGTTACATGTGTGTTTATTATCAAGTCGAAACCTTGCATTTGCACAATTACTTGCTCAAATAATCAAATTAAGAGCACAGTTTCCGGATTATACAATAAAAAACATTCGACTTGATAATGCTGGTGAATTTACATCCCAAGCATTTAATAATTATTGTATGTCAACTGGAATAAATATTGAACATCCTGTAGCTCATGTTCATACACAAAATGGTTTGGCAGAATCATTTATCAAGCATTTACAATTGATTGCCAGACCATTACTTATGAGAGCAAAACTTTCATTATCTATATGGGGTCATGCTATTTTGCATGCAACGTCACTTATACGCATAAGACTGACATCTTATCATAAGTATTCCTCAACACAATTACCTTATGGCTAGGAACCAAATATTTCTTACTTGCAAATTTTTTGTTGTTCAGTATATGTTCCAATTTCCCCACCACAATGTACTAAAATGGGACCTCAAAGAAGGTTATGAATATATGTCTGATTTGAATCCCCATCAATTATTAGATATCTTGAACCCTTGACGGGGGATGTATTTATTGCACGATTCACTGATTGTCATTTTAATGAGACAGATTTTCCAACATTAGGAGGAGAAATTAAGAAGTTGGAAAATGAAATTGCCTGGAATGTATCGTTATTGTCTCATTTAGATCCTCGTACAAAGCTGTAACGCCCCGACGTTCGAGGTAAAATTTTAGCATTTTTAAGTAAATTGTTCGGAAATTTGAGTTTTGGTAAAACGGTAAAATAATAATATAATATTGATTATATTATTATTATCGGGAATTATTATTATTATTTTAATGTTAATATTTTCTTTTATTTTATTTAAAATAAATATTAATATTCTTATTTAATATTATTATAATAATATATATTAATATTCTATTATAAATTTATATTAATTTTATTCTATATATATATATATATATATATCATTATTATTTTTATTTTTATTATAATTAAGATTATTATTATTATTATTATTAGTTATTTTATTACATATATATATATATTTATTACAAAAAAAAAAAAGAAAAAAACCCTAAGTTCGCGCCGCCCCCCCCCCCCATCGAAATTTTTCTTCTCTCTTCCGTTTCCCTCCTTCCTCACGCCGCGCCACCGATAAACCCGAGCCCCATCCATCTCCTCTTCTTCCTCCATCTCTTCCTTCCCCGTCTCTGCCTCGCCACCATCACCATCATCCCTCCTTCTTTTTCTTCTCCTTCTCCTTCTTCTTTACAGCCCCCACCGACGACAGCAGACGTCCGTCCGCCGCGGCCTCCATCCGTTTTCGCTTCGCCCCCAATCGCCGGCAGCAGATAACTCCCTCTCTCTCTTCGTTTCTATCACGGCCGGCTTACTCTCCGTCATCAGCTCGTGTCTCCGACGCCGACAGAGCACGGAGGAAGCGCCGTCGTTCGCCGGAAGGAAGAAGCCCCAGAACCGTGCTGCCGTTTTTCGTCCAACCCGACCCGGTTCCAAGCTGACCCGAACCCGTTTCCGGTCCGAGCCGAGTGAGCCGCGAGCCGAGCCGCGAGCCGAGTGAGCCGAGCCGCGAGCCGAGTGAGCCGAGCCGCGAGCCGAGTGAGCCGAGCCGCGAGCCGAGCCGAGCCGAACCGCGAGCCAAGCCGAGCCGAGCCGAGCGCCTTCAAGCCGAGCCGAGCTCCTTTTTCACCAAGCCACCTAAGCCTTCCTTCCTCCGCTCCGGGTCACGGTGAGTCTTCGGTAAGGATTGTTTTCGATGAATTCTCTAATGTTGCTACATCCGATTAGAGTTGAATATTGGAATAAGTTATGGCCCTACTTTTCTCCCTTGAAGGTAGTTCAGAGTTGACACTTGGGTTCTCGGGTCTCGCGGTAGGCCTGGTTGGAGATAGCTTCCTTTCCTTGGGTAAGTCAACGGATGTCGCTTCCGATCTTTTTAAACGACTTCTACTAAAGTCATCAACTAAAACTTTCATGTTTCGTTAGGTGGATCTGTCGAGCGTAGTTTTCGATCGAGGGGCATAACTGAGTATCAGGTAAGGGTTTTCCTACTACTGGACCCTGAGTCCAGGCTGAGAACGTAGCAATCCACAGGGGATTGCACGTTAGTGACTGTACTGAATAACTGCATGCGTGTTGACTGTTAAGTACTGATATTATATTTTGTCTGATGACAATATACTGTGACTGCTATTTGTGGATTGAAATTATATGTTGATGGACCTTAAAGTTACGGTTTAGTATGTAGTAAAGCACTGGTCTGGATGTGGTTCATGGAATTTGGACGGGGAGGGACAGTGAGTCCGGTTTGGTTGGTTAGTCGGTTGGACCTAGGGTTTCCCCATTGGTGTGCGAATCGGTAATGCATATAGCAACTGAGGGTGTAGATGTTTAAACTTATACTATCTGACTGACAAAGCCTATGGCGGGACTGTGATGTGAATGTCGTTGGGATGTGACTGATGTAGGCAGTTTAGTTTGAACTGAGGGGTAACGGTTAGCTTCATCTATGGGGTAGTGTGCCTTACTGAGATGTGCATCCTTCGGGAGCACTAGACTGATATGTGCATCCTTCGGGAGCACTAGACTGATATGTGCATCCTTCGGGAGCACTAGACTGATATGTGCATCCTTCGGGAGCACTAGACTGATATGTGCATCCTTCGGGAGCACTAGACTGATATGTGGATCCTTCGGGAGCACTAGACTGATATGTGCATCCTTCGGGAGCACTAGACTGATATGTGCATCCTTCGGGAGCACTAGACTGATATGTGCATCCTTCGGGAGCACTAGACTGATATGTGCGTTCCACGGAACCACTAGACTGTTATGTAGGGCACCCCCGAATAGGAAGTTAACTGTTGTTCCCTAACGGGCCCAGTAGTGGGTCCCTTACTGGGTATGTTTATACTCACCCTTTCCCTTCTTTAACTTTTCAGGTAGGGGTACAGCGAGGGGCAGACCGACGAGAGGCAGGAAGGATGCGTGAAGGCCATATGGACGCGTCTGGTTTTCTTTTCGCTTCCGCTATGTATTTTGTCAGAATATTTTGACTGTGATTTTGGACTGGTGACTTGACATTTTATTTTGTGATTTTTTTGAAATTATTTAAAATAGGGCCCGAAACAGTCTTTTGTAAGGTTTATAACGTTTTAATGAATCGTATCTGGTCCGTTTTAAATTTTATGTTGAATGGTCGGGTTTTGGTATTTGGTAGTGACCTCAGCTTAGTCCGGAAAAGTTGGGTCGTTACAGTTGGTATCAGAGCCTAAGTTTTAGGTTCTGTAGACTGACTTATAATGTGAGTCTGTGTTTTGTGTCCTTATGGCTGAAACGATCCTTGCCGCTCGTCAGGTACGCTCTCATGAAAGTATATGTATAACTCTACATGCATTACCTTACCTAAGTTAAACTGCAAATTCAATTACCAATTTATGACTAAAGGAATCGTTGGTGGTTGTTAGGGAAATGCCACCAAGGAGAGGTGCACGTAGGGGTGGTCGAGGAGGCCGTGGAAGGGGAGCAGGACGCGTTCAGCCTGAGGTGCAGCCTGTAGCCCAAGCCCCTGACCCGGCTGCGCCAGTTACTCATGCGGACCTAGCCGCCATGGAGCAGAGGTTTAGAGATATGATTATGCAGATGCGGGAGCAGCAGAAGCCTTCCTCGCCAACTCCGGCGCCAGCTCCAGCACCAGTTCCTGCTCCAGCTCCGGCTCCGGTACCAGCTGCGCCCCAGTTTGTGCCGGATCAGCAGAGGCTAAGCATCTGAGGGATTTCAGGAAGTATAATCCCACGACGTTCGATGGGTCTTTGGAGGACCCCACCAGGGCTCAGATGTGGTTATCGTCCTTAGAAACCATATTCCGTTACATGAAATGCCCTGGGGATCAGAAGGTTCAGTGTGCTGTTTTTATGTTGACTGACAGAGGTACTGCATGGTGGGAGACCACAGAGAGGATGCTAGGTGGTGATGTGAGTCAGATCACGTGGCAGCAGTTCAAGGAGAGTTTCTATGCGAAATTCTTCTCTGCCAGTTTGAGAGATGCCAAGCGGCAGGAGTTTCTGAACCTAGAGCAGGGTGACATGACAGTGGAGCAGTATGATGCGGAATTTGACATGTTATCCCGCTTCGCTCCCGAGATGATAGCGACTGAGGCGGCCAGAGCTGATAAGTTTGTTAGAGGCCTCAAACTGGACATTCAGGGTTTGGTCCAAGCTTTCAGACCCGCTACTCATGCCGATGCACTGCGCCTGGCAGTGGATCTCAGTTTACAGGAGAGGGCCAACTCGTCTAAGACCGCTGGTAAAGGTTCGACGTCGGGACAGAAGAGGAAGGCTGAGCAGCAGCCTGTTCCAGTGCCACAGCGGAATTTCAGACCAGGTGGTGAGTTTCGCAGCTTCCAGCAGAAACCTTTTGAGGCAGGGGAGGCTGCCAGAGGAAAGCCGTTGTGTACCACTTGTGGGAAGCACCATCTGGGCCGTTGCTTATTCGGGACCAGGACCTGCTTTAAGTGCAGGCAAGAGGGACATACAGCTGATAGATGCCCGTTGAGAGTCACGGGGATCGCGCAGAATCAGGGAGCAGGTGCTCCACATCAGGGTAGGGTCTTTGCTACCAACAGGACTGAGGCCGAGAAGGCAGGCACAGTAGTGACAGGTACGCTCCCAGTGTTGGGGCATTACGCCTTAGTTTTGTTTGATTCGGGTTCGTCACATTCTTTTATCTCTTTCGCATTTGTGTCGCATGCCCGCTTAGAGGTAGAGCCCTTACACCATGTTCTGTCAGTATCTACTCCTTCCGGGGAATGTATGTTGTCGAAGGAAAAGGTGAAGGCATGTCAGATTGAGATAGTAGGCCATGTGATTGAAGTAACGCTGATAGTTCTGGATATGCTGGACTTTGATGTAATCCTGGGTATGGATTGGTTGGCCGCTAACCACGCCAGCATAGATTGTTCACGTAAGGAGGTAATGTTTAACCCTCCCTCGATGGCCAGTTTTAAATTTAAGGGAGGAGGGTCAAAGTCGTTGCCTCAGGTCATCTCAGCCATCAGGGCCAGTAAACTGCTCAGTCAGGGTACTTGGGGTATCTTAGCGAGTGTGGTGGATACTAGAGAGACGGATGTATCCCTGTCATCAGAACCAGTAGTGAGGGACTATCCGGACGTTTTTCCTGAGGAACTTCCAGGATTACCTCCGCACCGAGAGGTTGAGTTTGCCATAGAGTTGGAGCCGGGCACGGTTCCTATATCCAGAGCCCCTTACAGAATGGCCCCCGCAGAACTGAAAGAACTGAAGGTACAGTTGCAGGAATTGCTCGATAAGGGATTCATTCGACCGAGCGTGTCACCTTGGGGTGCGCCAGTTTTATTTGTTAAGAAGAAGGATGGATCGATGCGCCTATGCATTGACTATAGGGAGTTGAATAAGGTAACCGTAAAGAACAGATATCCCTTGCCCAGGATTGACGATCTATTTGACCAGTTACAGGGAGCCACAGTGTTCTCTAAGATTGATCTTCGGTCGGGATACCATCAGCTGAGAATTAAGGATGAGGATGTACCGAAGACAGCATTTCGTTCCAGATATGGACACTACGAGTTTATTGTGATGTCTTTTGGTTTGACGAATGCTCCGGCAGTATTTATGGACTTGATGAACAGAGTGTTTAGGGAATTCCTAGATACTTTTGTGATAGTGTTTATCGACGATATCTTGATATACTCCAAGACGGAGGCCGAACACGAGAAGCATTTACGTATGGTTTTGCAAACACTTCGGGATAATAAGTTGTATGCAAAGTTCTCGAAATGCGAGTTTTGGCTGAAGCAGGTGTCCTTTCTGGGCCACGTGGTTTCCAAGGCGGGAGTCTCTGTGGATCCAGCTAAGATAGAGGCAGTCACCGGTTGGACCCGACCTTCCACAGTCAGTGAGGTTCGTAGCTTTCTGGGTTTAGCAGGCTATTATCGACGGTTTGTGGAAAACTTTTCTCGTATAGCTACTCCTCTTACTCAATTGACCCGAAAGGGAGTTCCTTTTGTTTGGAGCAAGGCATGTGAGGACAGTTTTCAGACCCTTAAACAGAAGTTAGTTACCGCGCCGGTTCTTACTGTACCTGATGGTTCTGGCAGTTTCGTGATTTATAGTGATGCTTCCAAGAAGGGTCTGGGTTGTGTCTTGATGCAGTAGGGTAAGGTGGTCGCTTATGCGTCTCGTCAGTTGAAGAGTCATGAACAGAACTACCCTACACATGATCTAGAGTTGGCAGCAGTGGTTTTTGCTTTGAAAATATGGAGGCATTATTTATATGGTGAAAAGATACAGATATTCACAGATCATAAGAGCTTGAAATACTTCTTTACTCAGAAAGAATTGAATATGAGACAGCGAAGGTGGCTTGAGTTAGTGAAGGATTACGATTGTGAGATACTGTATCATCCAGGCAAGGCAAATGTGGTAGCTGATGCTCTTAGTAGGAAGGTGTCACATTCAGCAGCACTTATTACCCGGCAGGCCCCATTGCATCGGGATCTCGAGCGGGCTGAGATTGCAGTGTCAGTGGGGGCAGTTACTATGCAGTTAGCCCAGTTGACGGTACAGCCGACTTTGAGGCAAAGGATCATCGATGCTCAGAGTAACGATCCTTATCTGGTTGAGAAACGTGGCCTAGCAGAGGCAGGGCAAACGGCTGAGTTCTCGTTATCCTCTGATGGTGGACTGTTGTTTGAGAGACGCCTCTGTGTTCCGTCAGATTGTGCAGTTAAGACAGAATTATTATCTGAGGCGCACAGTTCCCCATTTTCCATGCACCCAGGTAGTACGAAGATGTATCAGGACCTGAAGCGGGTTTATTGGTGGCGTAACATGAAGAGAGAAGTAGCAGAATTTGTTAGTAAATGCTTGGTGTGTCAGCAGGTTAAAGCACCAAGGCAGAAACCAGCGGGTTTATTACAACCCTTGAGCATACCGGAATGGAAGTGGGAGAACGTGTCCATGGATTTCATTACAGGGCTACCGAGAACTCTGAGGGGATTTACAGTGATTTGGGTTGTGGTGGACAGACTTACTAAATCAGCGCACTTCGTTCCGGGTAAATCCACCTATACTGCTAGTAAGTGGGCACAGTTGTACATGTCTGAGATAGTGAGATTACACGGAGTGCCAGTGTCGATTGTTTCTGATAGAGATGCCCGTTTCACTTCCAAAGTTTGGAAGGGTTTGCAGACTGCTATGGGCACGAGGTTGGACTTTAGTACGGCTTTCCATCCACAGACTGACGGTCAGACTGAGCGTCTGAACCAGGTTTTAGAGGATATGTTGCGAGCGTGTGCATTGGAATTTCCAGGTAGCTGGGACTCCCACTTACATTTGATGGAATTTGCTTATAATAACAGTTATCAGGCTACTATTGGCATGGCACCGTTTGAGGCCCTGTACGGCAGATGTTGTAGATCCCCGGTTTGCTGGGATGAGGTAGGTGAGCAAAGATTGATGGGTCCTGAGTTAGTCCAGCCTACTAACGAAGCTATACAGAAGATTAGATCACGCATGCATACCGTACAGAGTAGGCAGAAGAGTTATGCAGATGTGAGGCGGAAGGACCTTGAGTTTGAGGTAGGGGATAAGGTGTTCTTAAAGGTAGCACCTATGAAAGGTGTCTTGCGTTTTGAAAGGAGGGGAAAGTTGAGTCCCCGTTTTGTTGGGCCATTTGAGATTCTGGAGCGGATTGGCCCTGTAGCTTATCGCTTGGCGTTGCCTCCATCACTCTCGACAGTCCATAATGTGTTTCACGTTTCTATGTTGAGGAAGTACGTGCCAGATCCATCCCACGTAGTGGATTACGAGCCACTAGAGATTGATGAGAACTTGAGCTATGTTGAACAACCTGTTGAGGTGCTTGCTAGAGAGGTGAAGACGTTGAGAAATAAAGAAATTCCCCTGGTTAAAGTCTTGTGGCGGAATCACCGGGTAGAAGAGGCTACGTAGGAGCGAGAAGATGACATGAGATCTCGTTATCCCGAACTGTTCGAGGAATAAAACTTTCGAGGACGAAAGTTCCCTAAGGAGGGAAGAATGTAACGCCCCGACGTTCGAGGTAAAATTTTAGCATTTTTAAGTAAATTGTTCGAAAATTTGAGTTTTGGTAAAACGGTAAAATAATAATATAATATTGATTATATTATTATTATCGGAAATTATTATTATTATTTTAATGTTAATATTTTCTTTTATTTTATTTAAAATAAATATTAATATTCTTATTTAATATTATTATAATAATATATATTAATATTCTATTATAAATTTATATTAATTTTATTCTATATATATATATATATATCATTATTATTTTTATTTTTATTATAATTAAGATTATTATTATTATTATTATTAGTTATTTTATTACATATATATATATATATATTTATTACAAAAAAAAAAGAAAAAAACCCTAAGTTCGCGCCGCCCCCCCCCCATCGAAATTTTTCTTCTCTCTTCCGTTTCCCTCCTTCCTCACGCCGCGCCACCGATAAACCCGAGCCCCATCCATCTCCTCTTCTTCCTCCATCTCTTCCTTCCCCGTCTCTGCCTCGCCACCATCACCATCATCCCTCCTTCTTTTTCTTCTCCTTCTCCTTCTTCTTTACAGCCCCCACCGACGACAGCAGACGTCCGTCCGCCGCGGCCTCCATCCGTTTTCGCTTCGCCCCCAATCGCCGGCAGCAGATAACTCCCTCTCTCTCTTCGTTTCTATCACGGCCGGCTTACTCTCCGTCATCAGCTCGTGTCTCCGACGCCGACAGAGCACGGAGGAAGCGCCGTCGTTCGCCGGAAGGAAGAAGCCCCAGAACCGTGCTGCCGTTTTTCGTCCAACCCGACCCGGTTCCAAGCTGACCCGAACCCGTTTCCGGTCCGAGCCGAGTGAGCCGCGAGCCGAGCCGCGAGCCGAGTGAGCCGAGCCGCGAGCCGAGTGAGCCGAGCCGCGAGCCGAGTGAGCCGAGCCGCGAGCCGAGCCGCGAGCCGAGTGAGCCGAACCGCGAGCCGAGTGAGCCGAGCCGCGAGCCGAGCCGAGCCGAACCGCGAGCCAAGCCGAGCCGAGCCGAGCGCCTTCAAGCCGAGCCGAGCTCCTTTTTCACCAAGCCACCTAAGCCTTCCTTCCTCCGCTCCGGGTCACGGTGAGTCTTCGGTAAGGATTGTTTTCGATGAATTCTCTAATGTTGCTACATCCGATTAGAGTTGAATATTGGAATAAGTTATGGCCCTACTTTTCTCCCTTGAAGGTAGTTCAGAGTTGACACTTGGGTTCTCGGGTCTCGCGGTAGGCCTGGTTGGAGATAGCTTCCTTTCCTTGGGTAAGTCAACGGATGTCGCTTCCGATCTTTTTAAACGACTTCTACTAAAGTCATCAACTAAAACTTTCATGTTTCGTTAGGTGGATCTGTCGAGCGTAGTTTTCGATCGAGGGGCATAACTGAGTATCAGGTAAGGGTTTTCCTACTACTGGACCCTGAGTCCAGGCTGAGAACGTAGCAATCCACAGGGGATTGCACGTTAGTGACTGTACTGAATAACTGCATGCGTGTTGACTGTTAAGTACTGATATTATATTTTGTCTGATGACAATATACTGTGACTGCTATTTGTGGATTGAAATTATATGTTGATGGACCTTAAAGTTACGGTTTAGTATGTAGTAAAGCACTGGTCTGGATGTGGTTCATGGAATTTGGACGGGGAGGGACAGTGAGTCCGGTTTGGTTGGTTAGTCGGTTGGACCTAGGGTTTCCCCATTGGTGTGCGAATCGGTAATGCATATAGCAACTGAGGGTGTAGATGTTTAAACTTATACTATCTGACTGACAAAGCCTATGGCGGGACTGTGATGTGAATGTCGTTGGGATGTGACTGATGTAGGCAGTTTAGTTTGAACTGAGGGGTAACGGTTAGCTTCATCTATGGGGTAGTGTGCCTTACTGAGATGTGCATCCTTCGGGAGCACTAGACTGATATGTGCATCCTTCGGGAGCACTAGACTGATATGTGCATCCTTCGGGAGCACTAGACTGATATGTGCATCCTTCGGGAGCACTAGACTGATATGTGCATCCTTCGGGAGCACTAGACTGATATGTGCATCCTTCGGGAGCACTAGACTGATATGTGCATCCTTCGGGAGCACTAGACTGATATGTGCATCCTTCGGGAGCACTAGACTGATATGTGCATCCTTCGGGAGCACTAGACTGATATGTGCATCCTTCGGGAGCACTAGACTGATATGTGCATCCTTCGGGAGCACTAGACTGATATGTGCGTTCCACGGAACCACTAGACTGTTATGTAGGGCACCCCCGAATAGGAAGTTAACTGTTGTTCCCTAACGGGCCCAGTAGTGGGTCCCTTACTGGGTATGTTTATACTCACCCTTTCCCTTCTTTAACTTTTCAGGTAGGGGTACAGCGAGGGGCAGACCGACGAGAGACAGGAAGGATGCGTGAAGGCCATATGGACGCGTCTGGTTTTCTTTTCGCTTCCGCTATGTATTTTGTCAGAATATTTTGACTGTGATTTTGGACTGGTGACTTGACATTTTATTTTGTGATTTTTTTTGAAATTATTTAAAATAGGGCCCGAAACAGTCTTTTGTAAGGTTTATAACGTTTTAATGAATCGTATCTGGTCCGTTTTAAATTTTATGTTGAATGGTCGGGTTTTGGTATTTGGTAGTGACCTCAGCTTAGTCCGGAAAAGTTGGGTCGTTACAAAAGCAATGTGAACTAGAAGTTCAAAAGATAATTCATTTACAAAGTGTAGTAAACCAAATGCCAGATGCATTTACAGATATAAAGGAAGTGACCAAGTCATATATTCCAGCTGCAAATGCTCCATATAGAATTGAAATCCCAACTCAGCAAGTTGATACAATTAATGAATCAGCGTTGCGCGAAAAGCGTGGTAGACCGATGGGTTCAAAGGATAAAAATCATCGAAATAGAAAAGTGACCAATAGTCGAAATGACTTAATTGACAATAGAAACATTCAAGAAAAAGTCATGGACACGACTAGTGGCAAAAATTTAGAAGAGATTCAAGTATATGAAGATAACAATGAGATCTCGATAAATTATAACATGACAGGAAAAAGGTGGAATAGAATTAATGTAGTTATGGACAACATTTTTACGTATAATGTTGCACATAATATCATTCATGAAAATGAGGATTATGAACCTAAATATGTTGATGAATGTCGTAATAGAAAGGATTGACCCAAGTAGAAAGAAGTCATCCAAGCAGAATTAAACTCACTCACGAAACGTGAAGTTTTTGGACCTGTAGTCCATACACCTAAAGGTGTAAAACCTGTGGGATTTAAATGGGTATTTGTGCGTAAACGAAATGAAAATAATGAGGTCACAAGATATAAAGCACGACTTGTTGCACAAGGATTTTCTCAAAGACCAGGCATTGATTATGAGGAAACATATTCTCCTGTGGTGAATGCTATTACATTAAGATATTTAATTAGTCTGGTTGTATGTGAAAATCTTGATATGCATCTTATGGATGTAGTTACAGTATACTTATATGGATCTTTGGAAAATGAAATCTATATGAAAATCCATGAAGGATTTAAGATACCTGAATCATATAATTCAAACTCTAGAGAATTATGTTCAATCAAATTACAAAGATCATTATATGGATTGAAACAATCAGGATGAATGTGGTACAATCGCTTAAGTGAATATTTATTGAAAGAAGGTTATCAAAATAATCCAATTTGTCCATGTGTTTTTATTAAGAAATCACAGTCAGGATTTGCGATTATAGCTGTATATGTTGATGATTTAAATATAATTGGAACTCCTGAAGAGCTTTTAAAGATAATAGAATATCTCAAAAAGGAATTTGAAATGAAAGATCTTGGTAAGACAAAATTTTTCCTTGGCTTACAAATCGAGCATTTAGCCGATGAAATTTTTATTCATCAATCAACATATACAGAAAAGATTTTAAAAAGATTCTACATGGACAAAGCACACTCATTAAACATTCCAATGTTGGTTCGATCACTAGATGTAAAAAAGGATATCTTTCGACCTCGAGAAGATAATGAAGAATTACTTGGTCCTGAAGTACCGTACCTTAGTGCAATAGGTGCACTAATGTATCTTGCTAATAACACAAGACCAGATATAGCATTTTCAGTAAATTTGTTAGCAAGATATAGTTATTCTCCAACAAAAAGATATTGGAATGGAGTTAAGCATGTACTTCGTTATCTTCGAGGGACAATTGATATGAGTTTGTTTTATTCAAATAAATCAAATTTGATCTAGTTGGTTATGCGGATGCTGGATATTTATCTGATCCACAAAAAGCAAGATCTCAAATAGGTTATCTGTTTACATGTGGAGGAACTGCTATATCTTGGCGATCTGTAAAGCAAACCATGACGGCCACTTCATCGAATCATGCAGAAATTCTTGCAATTCATGAAGCTAGTAGAGAATGTGTATGGTTGAGGTCAATGACTCATCATATTCGAGAAACATGTGGTTTGTCTTTCAGTAAAAATTTACCAACAATATTATTTGAAGATAATACCGCATGTATAGCACAAATCAAAGGGGGGTACATAAAAGGAGATAGAACAAAGCATATCTCACCAAAACTCTTCTATACGCATGACCTTGAAGAAAATGGTGACATCAGTGTTCAACAAATTTCTTCAAAAGACAACTTGGTGGACTTATTCACAAAAGCATTACCCATATCAACATTTGAAAAGCTAGTGCACAACATTGGAATGCGACGACTCAGAGAACTTAAGTGATGTATCCATAAGGGGGAGTAGAAATATTGTCCTTAAGGAATAGGAGTAATGCCTTTTTTTCCTTTGACTATGATTTTTCTCATTGAATTTTCCTAGCAAGGTTTTTATGAGGTAGTTATTAATGTATAAAAATGATGTACTCTTTTTCCTTCACTAGAATTTTTTTTCCCATCGGATTTTTTCCTAGTAAAGTTTTAACGAGACATTTATTTTTATATAATATGGATATCTAAGGGGGAGTATTGTAAATATAATGATATATTATAAATGTAGATATCCATAACCTACATAGGTTACAATTTTCATATAACTCTCACATTCAATTCCATATTGTAACATCCATCCCATTGAATTCCATAATAACCTATACCATAATATGTCCTATAAATAGAGGAGTGTGGTGCCTTTGTAAGACACACCACAATTGAGTTCAATTGTATTCTCTTCTCCCTCTCTTTTCTCTATTTTTCTCTTTGTTTGTTTCATTATCCTTTATTTCATAACAGTATAAAATTACTTAACATTTTTTTCATTTTTTATGTGAATTTTTTTAATGATTTTTATTTTTCCATTTTTTAACTTTTGGAAAAAAAAAACTATTTCTATCTCTTTTGCAAGCAAAAATTTCGCTAATTTCTTAAAAAAGAAAAAAGAAAGAAAGAAAGAAAGAAAATAAAATTTGTTTTTTCATGGAACTTCAAAGGGACGTGTGAGAAAATACAATAAGCTTTGGTTAATTTTCATAAATATAACAAAACATCAAAATATTTACGGTCCGTATAATAAAAACAAAAAATCAATGAAGCCGGTAAAATATTTTCTTAAATTTCAAATTTGTTCTTGATATTGTGAATAATTCGTCACTTCTCTTTCTTCTTCCTCACAATTTATTCATCTTTTTTTTCCAGATTTCTTCGACTTCTCTTCTAGATTTTTTTCTATTTTTATTCGTCTTTTTTCTTTATTCAATTCTTTTTCTTTCTTCCAACTCTTTCTCCAGAATATCAAGATTTTTTAAATATCACTTTGATACGATATAAACGATCGCTTACCTTGTCAACAAAATCTACTTCTCTTCTTTATTCGTCTTTTTTTACTTTCTTCATATTCTTTTTTTTTCTTCCAACTCTTTCTCCAGAATATTAAGATCTTTCAAATATCACTTTAATATGATTTAAATGATCGTTTACTTAGTCAACACGATAAACGATCATTTAGTATGATCAACACAATTATTTAGTTTTGAAGCCATTTTCTCATCGTATGAAAAGAACTATATGGTCGTATGGATATAATCTAAACGATCGTTTACCATAATCAACACGATCGTTTTGCGTGGTCAATATTACCATTTAGATTTGAAGCATTTTTCCATCATTAAAAGAAACTAGATGATTGTGTTGATACTATTTACACGGACCTATGGACTTTTTCTGTTTTCAAAATTGTTATACAGCGTAAATATTTTGTCGTTTTGTTATATTTTTTAAAAAATCTCTAAGCTTTTTTATTTTCAATTTGCTAAATGTGTATTGAAAAAAGAAACAAGAATTTGTTTTTTTTTAGAAGAAATGAGAATGAGTTTGAATGGAGAAGATAGGGAGAATAGGAGACATGAAAGGGAAAAAAATAAGGTTAAAAAAGAAGTGTTAACAATGTTGAATCAAATTGACTTAGAACACTATAGAAGGCATTGAACATAAAGAATGATACAATTCATTGTAGGTTTCGTTAGGCATTTCTATTTTAATTTTTTCCTTTTTATTTAGTATCTCCACTTTCAAACATAATAAAGGTTCATAAAGTTGTTAAGCATGTAGATTTTGTTAATTCTCAAATTTTATATTATTATTATTATTATTTATTATTATTGTATTATTTAGATTTAAACCTGTAGTAGCATATCTCTAACTTTTTATTTTGATTTATTCTCAAATTTACTCTAATAATAAGAGTTTTCAAATTTATAGAAAATAAATTAATAAATAAACAAACACATAAGCAAAACCATTGTTAATGATATCAATATTCATGTTCCAAGTGTTTTAAATATCCTAAAAAAGTGTGCAACTAATTTTATATTGTTGTAAATTAATCTAAAATAATATAATATAGATTTTTCATTTAATTATTTTATTTTTAATTTCATTCTAGAGATGTTAACAATTTCAAACGATGGATGTCTAATCCCATCTACCAAAACAAGAGTAGGAAAATGAAAAAGGGAGAAAAAATAAACGGGATTTGAACCCGACGTGAATCGAACACGCAACCTTCTGATCTGGAGTCAGACGCGCTACCATTGCGCCACGGATCCTCTGGATGGCTTTGAAACATACAAGATCCTATATATTAAATTATTAGAGCTTTGATCGTTTTCTTCCATTTCTTCGATTCCCGCCTCTTTTGATTTCATAGTCGAACCTCCATCCCTGGGTATGGATTCCAACAGGGTTTTGCTGGATTTTCAAATTCCTATCCAAGATGCAGTTTCTACACTTCAATTTGCGCCTCTTTCGAATAATCTCCTAGTTTCTTCATGGGACTCTGTTAGTATTCATTTTGATGCTGGACCTTTATTGTAAACTTGCTTTTTGTTTATTCTTATTGAACTTCTAGGGTTTTGTTTCTTTTGAGACAGATTCTTCGCTTGTATGATGTTGATAATTGTACACTGAGACTTGAACTTACATCTGAAGCTGCGTTACTGGATTGTTGCTTCCAGAACGAATCATTAGCTTTGAGCGCTGCTTCTGACGGCTGCATAAGAAGGTTTGGAACTTTTATTTCTAAATTTTTATTGTTAAATTACGCTGGCTTAGTATCACAATGCCTTTTTTGTGTAGATTATGATATTCGGATGACGTATTTTTTAAGCAATTTTGCAGATCAATCAATAAAAAAGAGGGGAAAAAATTCATAAGGTATTCTTGTGGGTTAAGGCTAAGAAGAAGAAAAGGCTACCTTGTAATCGTGTAATATAGTATTAGCTGTTTTGCTGGCCATTTGATTAGATGGGTCAAGGGAAATCTTTGAATTTAAATGTGAGTAAGATGTTTAGGATCGAGTTAAATTCTTTACTATTAGTATTTGCTGCGGAGTAATTGTACATTCAGCAGTTTCTTTTTCCTCTTTTTGTCTCATTCCATATTCCATGGTGGAATGTGTTGGTTTGGTTCGTTTTCTAACAGGATGCTTTGTCTATCTGGAATATTGTATATACATTTTATTTGTTTCATATTAGAAAATATGTTATATTTTGAGTCTATGTCAAAAAAACAGAAAAATTATTAGTATTTTAGGTGCTGTTACTTTATTTTAGTTTCTAAAAAAATTAATTTCAGTGCTATTCCATTGCCTGTCTGTTAATTTACCTTTCTGTTTGGCTAAAAAGACTTATGTTGTATGTTAGCAGCATTGTGTGATGGTTGGATTCTTTGAGCACAGATGCTAATGGCTTTCAGTAAAACTTTTCTAGGTACGAATTGCAATCAGGGATATTTGAGACTGTTGGAAAGCACGATGATAGTGTAACCCATATTAGATATTCTGATCAAACATGTAAGCTCTTACCACTTGATATAACTTAGTGGTTTGTAGACAACAGTTTCTTTTTGGTAAATTATTGAAAAATGTTTTAAATTATACTTTGCCTTTAGCGTGCACTTTAATGACTGGATTATATTTTCCTTTGGAACTTGTTGAACCTCATTGGGCAATATTAAGAGTTAGCAAACTCTACACTGGACTACAGATGCAGAGTTAAGTATCATTTTCCGATATTTCGTTTTCTTTATCATGAAATCACATAATAAAGTTTTTCTAATATGTTGGTTACTGCTAGGCCTACATTGAACCCTTGGTTTGTTTGTCATATTTTCTCTTTCTTTTGATGACCCCAGTGGTTTTCTTTTAAGTTGTTTCCTCTTTTTTCTGCTGTATTGGTGCCGGTAGATTTTGCCAGATTATTTTTGAACACAAGTTCTAGGGAAACAGATCTACAACATAAAAAAATCCCAAATAGTTTGTAATGTCCCAAGCCTAAGATTCAGAATCCGGATTCGGCAACTAACAGTCTTGGCATTCCCATGCAGCCCTTGCAACATGGCTTCGTCATTTTTGCTTGTCTTAAAAGCTTATTAAAGTGAAATTTATTCCCACAAATCAACAAAAATTCTTTTAGCATGCTTTGCCTTCACTCATATGCATCTTTGGAAAATTCTCAGAAGATCACCCAACATAGAATTGTTTTAAGCTAAGCACGCTTAACTTTGGAGTTTCTATACTTGAGTCATCGTAAAGGAAGATGCACCTTGTTTGTATATGTAGTAACTTTCAATTATTTTAAGTTTTTCTTAATCTTACTTTCACGTCTTCAAGATCCCTCTCGTTCAAATGTGATATTGGTTCATTCATGTTCCCCTTATAAACTCGGGTCGTTATATGTCCACCCACTTTCGTTTGGTTTGTCCCTGAACCACATCTTACTAGGATAGGTTTCGATCTAATATCATCTGTAACGTCTTGACCCCTGGATTCGAAATTCGAATTTGGCAACTAATGGCCTTGACATTACCTTACATTCCTTGCAACCTGACCACGTCATTCTTGTCTTAAAGGCTCATTCGAGCGAAAGTTGTCTTCACAAATCAACACGAGTCCTTTTAGATATGATATCAGTTCATTCATGAACCACTTTTAAACTCAGGGTGTTACACATTTTGAAGATGATTGTAGTGTCTACTCTCTTTCAAGTAACCAAGTTAATTGACTGTCATACGGCTTATTGTCTTCTTTTATTTGAAAAGATTGTTATGGGCTTATAGCCATGTCGTAACAGTCATATAGGATCTTTATTTACAAAGGCTTGTAAATGGTCATGTAGGATTTTATTTATTGGTTCTTGTTCCAGTCTTGTCAGATTGGAATTGGCCCATTTGAAATCTTCTTCGGGGCGTTCCTATCTAAGAAATTTGCTGGTTACTCCATTCAAGATACCTATTGCAGCTGGGATAGCCTTCATCTTTCCTAATTAGTTCTGTCATTATTATTTTTTTATATTAATATTTTTTGTTGTTTGCATTTGGTATTTATATCTTTGATCTGCTGTCTTTTTTTTTTCTTTTTCTTTTTATTATTTTCTTAGTGAAAAGTGTTGTTTCCGGTTTATTTTCTTAATGGTTGGGTATGTATAATCTGCGTTAGTTAGAAAAATCTTTTGATCTTTTGCAACTTTGTTATTGACCAACACGATCTACTTTATTTTTGTAGGCCAAATAGTAACAGCAGGGTTGGATGGGAAGATACAGTTGTGGGACACCCGTAACGAAAAATCTCTGTCATTTGTGAGAAATATGGGTTCAGATGTGATATCCATGTCTCTCTCTGGATTTAATTTAATCGTGGCTTCAGGAGCATGTGTATATTTATTGGACTTACGGAACCTAGAGAAATCAATTCAACTGAAAGATTCTTACATGAAAGTTCCAGTGGCCTGTGTTAGCTCAGTTCCTTATAGTGAAGGCAGGTTATGTTATTTGGCATGTTACAAATATATCACCGATCCTTTTTGTGTTAATGATATTTTGAAAACATGGATTATGGGGCCAGATCACTTCTTTCAGATAACTGTATTTGCAGTTTCTTTCTGATAAGTTTTGGCTGAGGATGCCCCTGTTTCTTTCCTTTATTTTTTCAAGTAATCTTTACCTTTTGTTAAAACTATATAACATTAGGACAATCCTTGTTTGAACTGTATTGACCTCCTTTAGTTACTATTGTTGCAGGAGTTGCGGTTGGATCAGTCGATGGACGTGTAGCTCTGGATATTGCTTGTCTGGACCAAACAGATGACATTAGGTTTTTATCATAGCACACAGAACTCAGATTCATTTGCTTTGCCTACTTTTGGATTTAATGCTAATTACTTAGATAATATATTAAACAAGCTCAAGTTAGTATATAGCATATATCTTATCATTCTGGAGTACTACAGCAATATTCTGGCATCTGGTTCAATTGCATGCATTTATGTATGTGAAGAAAAAACTTGGAATTTGTTTGAAAGTATTTTCTGGATATTGTGGACTCCTCTTTGATTTGTTATCTCTGTTTTTTTCCCCTGATCATTATTTGAATTTTTATATGTGCAACTGTTAGGACGGACCTGCCACTCAGAAAATCCCAACAGAAAATCCCAACAATTCTGTAGAAAAACAGAGACAGTACTCTGTAATGCTTTACATATATATATCGAAATAGAGGGAAAACAATCTTCACAAGATTACTCAAAACAGAGAGTAGATAACAGCAAGCAAAACTACAAACAATAAAGAAAAGAATAAAGGGAAGTTTTGCACGATGAAGAGTCAGTTGGTATCCTTAGTGCTTTTGATCACAAGATTAATGTAGAGATTGAAGGGGCAGACCTTACTGCTTTATTTGATGAAGCTGTCATCCCTCCTATCAAAAAGTCCCCTCGGAATTGCCTAAGGATCTGCTGTCTTTAGTCGATGGTTGTGGTATTATTCTGGTTTAAGGAGACAACCTAGTATTATTTTCTCTCACTCAGCCTCGTGAAGATAGTTTCTTGGAACATGAGGGGCCTAAAAGACATCTCTAAGGAAGCCGCCCTAAAAAGATTCATAAAAAATTGCAATCCGGACATTGTCATGATTCAAGAATCTAAAATAGAATATCTCAATGCTATTTTTATAAAATCACTATGGAACTCTAGAGATATTGGTTGGGATTTTGTGGAATCAATTCGCTCTTTTGGGGGAATCTTGACTATGTGGGATAGTAGTTCGATTTTGGTTATTGAGGTAATCAAAGGGCGTTTTTCCTTATCTTTTTTTGAAACGGAGACAAGCTTCTTTATTATTAACAAACTCAAAGTACAAGAGAGTTAAACAGCGAGAATAATAGAGAAACCTAGATATGGGGGAAAGAGAGAGAATTTCCTTATCAATAAAATGCCCCTCGTGATGCTAGCAGAAATTTTGGATCACTAATGTGTACAGGGGTATGGAGAAAGAAAGTTGATTTGGTCCGAATTGTCCTCCTTTTCAATTTGTTCGGCTAAGGCTTGGTGTATAGGTAGAGACTTTAATATCACTAGATGGGCTCATGAAAGATTTCCTCTCGATAGGAGATATAGAAGTATGTCTCTATTTAAAACGAGTCATGAAAAGTATGAAGTGAGGCTGGAATTAAAGACAAAGTTTTAGATAGTACTAACCTTCCTTTATAAAGAAACCGACCAGTCACCAATTTATAGTTAGTCTTCCCTTCCGGATCCTCTTTCAAAATGTTGATTATAGCTAGTCTTCGCTTCTAGATCCTCTTCCAATAAGAATCCTTGGTCTTCCACCTCACAAGTCTTGTTTATAGTTTCCAATGGGCATTCTGTCGTTGCCAATGATGGGTCCCTTTTCAGAATGACTTGAGAGTTTCAGCCATGAAAGTCATATTCATCGACTACCAATGAACGCCCATGAACCTAGTAGTTCTTAGCCACCGCATACCCAGCACCAATATCAACCTTACCCAATTCTATGGCTAGGAAGTCTTCTACCGTTCGGGTAGCTCAATTTCAATGCGTTTGCATATTCCTCTTCCTTCTAATGCTGAACCGTCCTCAATCGTTACTCCAAACTTAGCCTCCTTGAGTGGTAAATTTAATTCCTCGACAATTCCTTGATTGACGAAATTGTGTCACCCCACTATCAATTAGGATGATTACCTCTCTACCCCTTTAATTTCATTGTTCCTTTGGAGTAAATCTCAGGATGGTTCATAGTGCAATTTCAGTTTCTTCCATCACCTCCAGAGTTTTCAACTCCACTACATTAGGTTCGGTCTCCTTGATTTTAGCCTCAAAGAATTCTTCTTCATTCATACCGAGTAACATCAACTCACGATTCTCTTTGATCTTGCATCTATGCCCTTGGAAATATTCTTCATGACAGTGAAAGCATAACCCCATGTCCAATCTTGCCCTAAACTCGCTGTACGAGAATCGTCTCACCGGCGGCTCCCCTCTCGTGTAGTTGCCCTTGATTGGAATTGAAATTCGTCTTATAGCGTACTCCGTTCGTCTCCCCTCTTTCTTTTCTGAATTCGCTCCTTTGCCGTCTTGCATAACTTGGGTTTGGGCCTCAGAGGTACCCGGTCCTCGAATGCCCACTTCATTTAAGGCCAACTTGAGAGCCAAGTTTCTATCATTCACTAATTGGGCCTCTCTCATACAGTCCTCTAACGTGAAGGGTTGTCGGCTCTTTACCTCTGCCTGCAAGGTTGGTTCTAATTCAGTTACGAAGGCATCCATTAGGACACTTTTTGCCATTTGCGGCAAGGGCGCGGAGTAATTCAAGAACTTCGTCATATAATCAATATATGTCCCATCTTGTTGAATGCGTATGAGTCAAGCACTAGGTTGAATGCGTATGAGTCAAGCACATAGGTTTCCTTCCCCAGGAATCTTAAAATGCTAAAAAATTCTTGGTATATGTCCCATTTAGCAAGATGGGTCATATATAGACTATGGAAAGAAGTTTTTGAATTACTCCACGCCCTTGTCGGAGATGGTAGAAAGTGCCATGATAGATGCTTTCGTAACCCATTTAGAGTTAACGTTGCAGGCGGAGGTGAAGAGCTGTCAACCCTTAACATTAGAGAGAGGCCCAATTAGTGAATGATAGAAACTTGGCTCTTAAAGTTAGCCTTAAACGAAGTGGGTGTTCGTGGGTCGAGTACCTCTGAGGCCCAAACCCAAGTTATGAAAGATGGGAAAGTAGTGAATTTAGAAAAGAAAGAGGGAAGACGAACTAAGTACTCTATGAGACAGATTTCAATTTTGATCAAGGGCAACTACACGATAGGGGAGCCGTCGTTGAGACGATTGTCGGACAGTGAGTTTAGGGCAAGATTGGACAAGGGGTTATGCTTTTGCTATAGCGAAAAATATTCCTAGTGGCATAGATGCAATATCAAAGAGAATCATGAGTTGATGTTACTCATTATGAATGACAAAGATGAGGCGGAAAACAAGGAGGAGACCAAACTTGAGGTGGTGGAGTTGAAAACTCCAGAGGTGATGGGAGAAACTGAAATTGCATTTCGAACCATCCTGAGATTTACGTCCAAAGGAATGATCAATTAAAGGGGACAGTGAGGGGCAGAGAGGTAATCATCCTAATTGGCAGTGGGGCGATTCAGTTTCATCCATCAGGGAATTGTCAAGAAATTAAATTTACCACTTGAGAAGGAGGCTAAGTTTGGAGTAACAATCAGGGACGATTCAACATTAGAAGGAAGAGGAATATGCAAATTCATTGAAATCAAGCTACTCAAATTGATTCTTGTAGCAGACTTCCTAGCTATAGAATTGGGTAAGATTGATGTAGTGTTGGGTATGCAATGGCTGAGTACTACTGGATTCATGGGCGTTCATTGGCCGACGATGACTATGACTTTCATGTCCGGAAACTCTCTAAGTCATTCTAAAAGGGAACCCATCATTAGCAAAGACAGAATGCTTATTGAAGACTATAACCAAGACTTGGGAGGTGGAAAACCAAGGATTCTTACTGGAATTTCAGAAGAACATGGAGATTGAAGAAGGAAACCAAGATGAAAGTGATGGTGAAGAGAAAGGGGAGGAGTCTGAATTACCCATGATTCAGGAATTGCTAAAGAGATATAGAGAGGTTTTGAGGTACCAAAGAAGTTACCTCCTCAAAGATAGTAGACCATAGGATACTGACATTGGATGGACAGAAACCCATCAATGTCAGGCCATATAAGTATGGGCACATCTAGAAGGAAGAGATTGAAAGACTAGTAACTGAAATGTTGCAAGCAAGATCATCAGACATAGTCAAATCCCTTATTCAATCCCTGTATTACTGGTTAAGAAAAGAGATGGGGGGTGGCATTTCTGTGTAGTTTATTGCAAATTAAATCAAGTACCTTAGCCGATGAGCTACATGGTGTGGCAATTTTTTCTAAGTTGGATTTAAGCTTTGGGTATCACCAAATTAGAAAGAGGGAGGAGGATATTGAGACGACAGCTTTTCGCACCTACGAAGGACACTACGACTTCATGGTTATGCCCTTCAGATTAACTAATGTGCGGGCCACCTTTTAGTCACCAATGAACCATGTTTTCAGACCTTTCCTAAGGCATTTTGTACTGGTTTTGTTTACAATATCCTAGTCTATAGCACAGACATTACTGGACATGAAAGACACTTGGGAGTGGTATTTAATATTTTGAAGGACAATAAATTGTTTGCCAATGAGAAGAAATGTGTCACTGGGCACTCCCGAATTCAGTACTTAGGCCGTTGGATATCTAGTAAAGGAGTAGAGATTGATGGTGAAAAAGGGAAAGCGATGGTCAATTGGCCACAGCCAAAAGACGTGTTGAATTGAGGGGATTTTTGGGCCTCATAGGCTATTATAGAAGGTTTGTAAAAGGTTATGGGATATTGCCGCACCCCTTACCAAGCTGTTACAGAAGAACGGATTTAAATGGGATGAAAGAGCCACTGAAGCATTTGAGCAGTTAAAGCAAGTAATGATATCTGTCCCCATTTTGGCTCGCCCAGACTTCTCATTGTCGTTCACAATTGAAACAAATGCTTCAGGGTTTTGGCTACGATCAGTGTTATCTCAAAATTCTCGACCCATTGCAATTTTGTATAGCAATTTTGGAGTTTGTAGAGCGATTTTGGAGAGAGCTACAACCCTCTTGAATTGGCTGAGTTGAGTGGTTGTACATTGATATTGGCACTTTATCTCTTCATTACATAAATATAAGAATCCAGTATCTATCACATTTCAACTAGGATCCTGTCATCTTGTGTATATTTTTGGATGCCAATTTTGTTATCTAGTTCGTGCCTGTTTCATTTTAAGCTTAACCTTAACAGAATCCAAGTTCTTTATTTGGCTGCAGAAGAGTTGTACTTGGTGATCTCTCTTACACTACAAACAATTAAATTTATTTGCATGATGCTATATGTGCCTTACTATTGGAAACAAAATTTTCTACCTGATAAAATAAAATGCTTAAGAGTTCTCAAGAACTATAGCTTACCTTTACTTTTAAGTTTTCATGATGAACTTGGCATTTGTTTTGTTTTCTTCTTTGGACTCTTTTCTGTATTATTTTTCAATTGGCAAAGAAAGATATTCTGAATTTTCCTCAATCATTATTTGTCTTGTGCAATAATTTTCAGGGTGCATTATTCTTATGCACGACATTATTCCTTTTATTCTTTGAAGCAGATATACTTTTAGGTGTCACCCAAAGTCAAAAGCAGCAAAAAACCATTTGGAGTCGGTGAATGATATTGTGTTTAATCCAATGTATGCACTATAATTTCTTTACTGTTCAGCGGGGCAAAATCTTTTTTCACATTATTCTAATTTTATATTTTCATTTAGACATCATGGTGCCTTTGCTACGGGTGATAATGCAGGCTTTGTCAGCATATGGGATTTCCGAAGAAAGACAAGAATACTTGAGGTATCATCTGCTTGATTTAGTACATTATCTCATTGTTAAAGGTGTTTTTAATTCTGATATTGCATGCTCTTCTTCAATATGGCATATAGATTGATGACCCTGAAACGCACAGTTGAGAATAAGTATTTTAATTTTAGTTTTTGATGTACTAGAAACTTCATCTTAAAAACGTAGTTATAAGTTTCTGCTATCCTATTGAAAATTCATCTTTAAAATGGTCCGTCTCAAGTTCCCGATGTTAGCAATCAACAAGGAGGATTCCTCAATAAATGCCCTTAGGCCTTAGGTATGGTGAGAGCCGTCAGGCTGCAGTCATCAATTATTCCAAGTCCAACCAAGGATCACATATGCAACATGCAAATTCTTCCTCTTCAACAACCTGTATTAGTAGCAAAATTTCGTGTTTGTATCTTTTGGTTGAATGCATTAAAAGTTTCTGTCATTTCAGTATATAGAGCAGTGTGATTGAAATAGAATTCAAACAACTAGAATAGTATTAAATATAAAAGAAATATAAAGTCACCCAAGTAACCTGATGACTTGAGGTACTTGGATGGACTCTCCCTTCTTAAGTCCACTCAAGCCTGAACCAGCTGAATCAATGTTTACTTTCATTCTTTCTTATCCACTCTATTCATTGCAAATTACCATAAAACTTTCCCTAGCTAATGTAATATGCCTTTGAACTCTAATTATCTTCCTAATTCTATTCTTACGACAGATTGTTTGTGAATGGCAGCTAATATAAATATGAAAACAAGACTGGACACATTGTAGTAGAAGCACCAGTGTGCGAAGTATAGTAAACCTTAGACATTTTTAACTCTGAGTGGAATTCTACAAATCCTTGGAGAAGGGAATGGATGTGGCGATTTCATGTATTCTGCTCAGCAAGTTTTTTCTCCACCTCTTTGATTGATTATCCCTCTTGTCCCTCGTGATTAAAAACCTTTGCCAAAAATTAAATAAATAAAAGTTGGAAAGGTCATAAGAGATTTTTTTGGGAATAAACTGAGGAAGGAAGTAGGTAGCATTAGTAAATTAGAGGGTTGTTGAAACCTAGGAGAGTGGTCTGAGGATCGATATTTTTGATACCAAGAAATCTGCCCTTCTCAGGATATGGTTTGTTGAAGAAATTGGCACTCAATGAAGAGACACTCACTTGGAAGAAAGAAAGTTTTATTAAGACAATTTACAAATGATGGACACCTTTAGAGAGAACACTCACTCACTTTCAATCAAAGTTTCTTACTAACTCTCTTTCTTTCTTTCTCACTTTGCTTACTTGCTTTGATTTTGCTTGATCCACAAATGAGGATCACACCTCTATTTATAGGCATGAATTCCTTGGAGCCCAAGCCAAAAAAGTTCTCTAGAGTTCAACCTATTTATTTACATAATTCTATATATTTCTCTCTTATCCTTATCTAAAAGAATTCTCTAGAATTCTTTATCCTAAAAAATCTAAGATATTTCTAGGTTTCTTCTTTAGTTTACATAATTCTAGAATTTTAATCTACTCATTTAATATCTCTAGAAGATTCTAGTTAGTGTTGCTATATATTTTTAACACTTCCCTTCAACACTAACTATTCTTGGTCTTTCAATCATCCCGAGTTGTTGCAGAAACTTCGTATGCTTGGTTGCAGGTAGACCTTTCGTGAAAATATCTGCAATTTGATCTTCAGTCTTTATTGGCTTCATCTCAATTTCCTCTTGAAGTACCTTTTCTCTAATAAAGTGATAATGTACCTCCACAGTCCTTCCATGGAAGATTGGATTCTCAGCTAAGCAAACTGCAGATAGGTTGTCACAGTATAAAATTGCTGCATGATTAATCTATTGGCGCAAATCCTTCATTACTTGCTTTATCCACATATTCCCTTGTGCTGCCATGGCTGCTGCTCTATACTCTGTCTCTGTGGTAGATAAGACAAGTGTTGGTTGTCTCTTGCTACACCAAGATACTGCTCCACAACCTAGTTTAAACAAGTACTCAGTAGTTGATCGTCGTGTATCATGATCTCCTGCTTAATCAGCATCACAAAAGCCTTCTAACTTGCAATCTTGCCCTTTCTTATATAAAAGGCCATATTCAGTTCCTTTGAGATATCTTAAAATTCTCCGAACTGCTTCAAGATGAGGCTTCTTCGGTTTTTGCATGTAACCACTTACAACTCTGACAGAGTATGAGATATCGGGTCTTGTTAAGGTAAGGTAGATCAAACTACCTACCAACTGACGGTACATTGTTGGATCTGCAAGATCTTTGCCTTCATGCATGCATAACTTTTTTTTTAACCTTCATTGGTGTAGATATTGGCTTGTAGTCACTCATACCATACTTCTGTAGAAGATCGTTCACATATTTTTGTTGTCCAAGAAACAATCCTTTTTCTGAGTACTCCATCTCTAGTCCAAGAAAGTGCTTTAGTTCTCCAAGTTCCTTCATTTCAAAGCGGACTAGTAGGTTCTCCTTTATTTGTCGAACTTCTTCTATGTGGTCTCTTGTTATGATTAGATCATCCACATATACTAATTTAATTGCGACCTTTGAGTCTTGAGTTTTGACGAACAAACTGGAATCTGCTGAAGCTACTGTAAAGCCACTTCCAACAAGAAATTCTGCAATATTTCCGTACCAGGCTCTTGGTGCTTGCTTCAAGCCATATAAAGCCTTTCTTAGCTTGCAGACATAGTCATGATGAATTTTATCCTCAAATCCTTTTGGTTACTCCATATATATATCTCGATCCAACTTTCTATTTAAGAAAGCATTCTTAACATCCATTTGTCATAGCTTCCAGTCCTTACTAGCAGCCAGTGCCAATAAGACTCGATATCAGAGAAGACATGGTATGTGTTGATTGCCAGTATGGAAAAGCACATCAATTGCCATTCAAGGAGTCCAAATTCAAAGCAAAACAACCATTGGAGTTGGTACATTCAGATGTATTTGGTCTTGTCGAGCAATCTTCAATCGGTGGAATGTGCTACATGGTGACCTTTATTGATGACTTCTCCAGGTATGTTTGGGTATTCTTTATGAAAGAAAAATCCGAAACAATTACAAAATTTAAAGAATTCAAAGAACAAGTTGAAAATGAGTTAGGAAAGAGAATTCAATGTTTACGTTTAGATAACGGGGGAGAATATATCTCTAATGAATTCTCCCAATACTTGCAAAAGTATAAGATATATCATCAGTTAACGTGTCCAAACACTCCACAACAAAATCAAGTGGCAGAAAGAAAAAATAGACATCTTGCAGAAGTATGTCGTAGCATGTTACATGCAAGTAATGTTCCAGGAAGATTTTGGGTTGAGCGTATGAGAACAACGGCCCATGTGGTTAACAGACTTCCTCAACAAAGGCTTGAATTCAAATCACCTTATGAAAAGTTGTTGAATATCAAGCAAACAGTTGGACACTTCCGAGTCTTTGGTTGTGTATGCTATGTATTCGTACCAGATCATTTGAGAAGCAAGTTTGACAAGAAAGCAATCAAATGCATCTTTGTTGGATATGACAACCAAAGAAAAGGGTGGAGGTGCGTTGATCCTATTAGTGGACAATGCTACACATCAAGAAATGTTATATTTGATGAAGCATCATCGTGGTGGGCACCCGAATCAGAAAAGTCAACCAAGGATAAGAAGTCTTTCAAAGAAGGATCAAAAGAAGAGATAAGTCAGGTACAACAGGCTCCAACAGAAGATGAAGATGAAAAAGAACAGGTAAGAACACAAAATCCTTGGCAAGGTGGAATACATAATCAAGAACCACAATTACAGAGGTCAACCAGAATAAGAAAACCAAATTCCAGGCATGTAGATGCAGCATTAGCAACATTTGAAGAGCCAGCAACATATGAAGAAACGTCACAAAGCATCCAATGGAGAAAAGCCATGGAAGAAGAAGTTGACACATTAAAAAAAAATCATACGTGGGACTTGGTACCAAAACCTAAGGATGTTAAACCCATATCATGTAAATGGGTTTACAAAGTTAAAACACGAGCAGATGGAACAATGGAGAGATACAAAGCTCGGTTAGTCGCTCGAGGGTTTTCTCAATAGTATGGTCTGGATTATGATGAGATGTTCAGCCTAGTAGCAAAGCTCACCACTGTTCAAGTCTTATTGGCACTGGCTGCTAATAAGAACTGGAAGCTATGGCAAATGGATGTTAAGAATGCCTTCTTAAATGGAGAGTTGGATCGAGATATATATATGGAGCAACCAAAAGGATTTGAGGATAAAATTCATCATGACTGTGTGCAAGCTAAGAAAGGCTTTATATGGCTTGAAGCAAGCGCCAAGATCCTAGTACAGAAAGATTGCAGAATTTTTTGTTGAAAGTGCCTTTACAGTAGCTTCAGCAGACTCCAGTTTATTTATCAAAGCTCAAGACTCAAAGGTCGCAATTATATTAGTATATGTGGATGATCTAATCATAACAGGAGACCATATAAAAGAAGTTCGACAAATAAAGCAGAACCTACTAGTCCGCTTTGAAATGAAAGCACTTTCTTGGACTAGAGATGGAGTACTCAGAAGAAGGATTGTTTCTTGGGCAACAAAAATATGTGAATGATCTTCTACAGAAGTATGGTATGAGTAACTGCAAGCCAATATCTACACAAATGGAGGTTAACAAAAGTTCTGCATGCATAAAGGCAAAGATCTTGCAGATCCAACAATGTACCGTCAGTTGGTAGGCAGTTTGATCTACCTTACCTTAACAAGACCTGATATCTCATACTCTGTCGGAGTTGTAAGTCGTTACATGTTGAAACCAAAGAAGCCTCATCTTGAAGCAGTTCGGAGAATTTTAAGATATCTCAGAGGAACAACTGAATATGGCCTTTTATATAAGAAAGGACAGGATTGCAAATTAGAAGGCTTCTGTGATGCTGATTATGCAAGAGATCATGACACACGACGATCAACTACTGGGTACTTGTCTAAACTTGGTTGTGGAGCAGTTTCTTGGTGTAGCAAGAGACAACCAACAGTTTCCTTATCTACCACAGAGACAGAGTATAGAGCAGCAACACAAGAGAATATGTGGGTAAAGCAACTAATGAGGGATTTGCGTCAAGAGATTAATCATGCAGCAATTTTATAAAGTGATAACCTATCTGCAATTTGCTTAGTTGAGAATCCAGTCTTCCATGTGTGGAGGTACATTATCACTTCATTAGAGAAAAGGTACTTCAAGAGGAAATGAGATGAAGCCAATAAAGACTGAAGATCAAATTGTAGATATTTTCACAAAAGGTCTACCTGCAACCAAACATACGAAGTTTCTGCAACAACTTGGGATGATTGTGTGAGAAGACTCACCCTTTTCTTACACTATTTGTACTAAATCAATGGCAAAAACAGAGGCAGCACTCTGTATTTATATATTTATATTGCCAAAACAGTAGATACAAGCTATAGAATAGAAATAACTAGGAAAAAACACAAGGAAAACAACAAAGAACAAACCAACCTATTTCTCTAGGCTAAGATAGACTCCCCCAGCCGCCAATCCCTTCTCTTTACCAAAACATTCTCCATATATTTTCTCATACCTAGAATACTACCCTCCCCTTGCTATTTATAAGACAATTGTCCGAATAGGACAAACAATATTATCCTGTAGGGCCCACTTGCTGTTCCACTAACCCACTGCTCCATTTCCATTCTCTCTTTCCTCCATGCTGTCTTGTGTAATTCCTTTCTTGCCCTTCCTCTTATACACATTAATAATGGGAGGTCTTACAGATTGAAAGACCAAGGATGGTTAGTGTTGAGGGGGAGTGTCAAAATATATAGCAACACTAACTAGAATCTTCTAGAGATATTAAATGAGTAGATTAAAATTCTAGAATTATGTAAATTAAAGAAGAAACCTAGAAATATCTTAGATTTTTTAGGATAAAGAATTCTTTTAGATAAGGATAAGAGAGAAATATCTAGAATTATGTAAATGAATAGGTTGAACTCTAAAGAACTTTTTTGGCTTGGGCTCCAAGGAATTCATGCCTATAAATAGAGGTGTGACCCTCATTTGTGGATCAAGCAAAATCAAAGCAAGTAAGCAAAGTGAGAAAGAAAGAAAGAGAGTTAATAAGAAACTTTGATTGAAAGTGAGTGAATGTTTTCTCTAAAGGTGTCCATCATTTGTAGATTGTCTTAATAAAACTTTCTTTCTTCCAAGTGAGTGTCTCTTTATTGAGTGCCAATTTCTTCAACAATGGTTGTGGTTCCCCTTAGAACTTCAATCCTTATGACATCAGGTAACTGTGAGCAAGCATGAGACTGACCCCGATGGTTGGGATTTTAGCTTAGCTTGTCATCACCTTCAGAGAGGCCCTTGAGAGGCAATCTATGTCTTCCTTTTTTTTCTCTAAAGCTATCTATCCTTTATCAACTTCTTCATAAATGATAGTTGTACACTTCGATTCTAGGAGGTTACTTGGCTTCAAATAAGTGCTCTTTCTTTGAACTTTCTGCTTCATTACTCCTATGGACCTTGTGTTAAAAAAAAAAACTCCCCGATGACCTCAGTTATTAGCTCTTGGGCAGGGGGTCTTCTTTTTTCTTTTGTAGTGATCTTTCATGATCAAGACATTGAGATAGACTTCATTTTTTTTTTTTTTTTTTTTTGATTCTTCATTCCAACCGTACAGATTTTCTGGTCTTCTCACCTTTGTAAATTTGTCTTACAAGTTTTTGTACCTTTATTTGACTGGCTTCTTCCCTCTCGCTGACATGTTATTTTTTTCTCTTCTTTGTGGAGGCTTAGAATTCCAAAGAAGAATAGGATCTTTCTTGGACTAAACTGGTTCACTGTTTTGCTTCCATATTTCTGGTTGTCATTGGCAGACCTTTTTAAGATGGGTAATCTTTTAGAAAATCTTCTTAGAAAGCATACAACCGGTTGGAAACTAGGTGCTAGTGGAGTATTTACAGCCTCAAGGGTATTTGTATAATTTATCGTACCCTAGTTTTATTTTTTATTTTTTGTTCTAGCTTATTAGAGCCTATATTTTTTTCGCTCTAGTACTCTTTTGATTATTAGAAAATAATAAGAGCGACTTCTATCATGGTTTCTTCTCCCTGTACTAGAATTTTCCACGTATACTTTTTCACCTTTTCTTCTTTTCAATAAAAAATATGTTGGAAGGACCATATTAGTTCCATCAAATTTAACCAAAATCTGAGGTGCAATGCTCGACTGTTGTTGATTGAATGCATATACATTTTGTAGTGTGATTTTCATGTGTCAATTGGCCTGAAAATTGCTAGTTGCTATTGGCCTAACCTTTGGTAGTTGCTATGGCGAACTTAGTTGCTGAGCTGACCCTCGTTCATTTTGTTTTAGTTACCTAGATTTCCAAATAGTGTGGCTTCTTTATCTTACAACTGCGGAGGGGAACTTTTGGCTGTTGCTTCAAGTTGTACGTACCAAGAAGCTAATGAAAGGTTCGCTTAGAAATTCATAATCTTTCTTCTCGTATTCATTGTTTCTTTGAAATCTTTATTGCTTGTTATGTTTGCACTAAAGCATTTTTCTGCTTGCATTTAAGAGCAATCTACACTTTTGTTGCTTGAAATTTGGTCTTAGCTTTCCAAAACTAACAATTTTTGGCGTTCAAAGTTTGTATTTAGTTTCTATATTGTTAGGTTTCGTTGATGCCATGTTTGGTAATGATATTCAATTTTTATTTCTAATTAGTCCATAAAGTTTCTCCTTTCCAATAGAATGTTTAAATTTTTGGAATGTTTAAATTCTTAACCAAAATTTTAAAAAAGATAATCAAATTTTTAAATTTATTACTTAGATTTTGAAATTTTTTAAAAATATAGATATCAAAACAGAGAAATAAAGGAAGATATGAGTGGTAGTCTCTAAATTTAAGTTTCAAAAACATAAAATAAAAGAATGGTTATCAAAGAGAGCTTGGTACCTATGCATATGCCAAGAAATTTCAAGTATTCTTGTAATATGCATAATTCTTCTATTTATTGCTTGCCACATCAGCATCTTTTAAAAACGATATGAGGTCCACCAACATTAAAAATATTTTATATGCCAAAGTATAGTGAGATCGAAGGAAATATCACTCCCACAATATTAGAAAGTTCCCCCATTTATATCCATTCCAAGTGTTCTCTTTTCCTTGTCCTTCTCTTAGAAACCTATGTTAACTTTAGATTCTTTTTATACTCTCGCAAACCATACATTTCCTTTTTGGTTTCTTACCTGCTTTGTCCTTTTTATTTACTTGTCGGTGTTAATTTTATGTTCCCATCTCACATTTTATACAACAGAGAAGAGCCTCCTCAAGTGTTCTTACATAATGTAATGGGGAAGTAAAATCTCAAATCTTTTTCTGCTTCTTCCACTGGATAACATAACCTACCCTATCCTGCCTTGCTTCCCACAAAAAGGTAATAAATTATTCATATGTTTCCAGCTTTTAAAAGGGTATGTTTAGTTTTTATTTTGGTCTATAAACATTTCCTATTTATTTTGTTTACATTTGTAGAATTTTTAAATGTTCAATTTTAGGCTGTTGACGTTTGTGTTATTTTTACACAAAACTTATCACCGTTGAGTTCCAAAGTTCTTTACAAACTAGGGATCAAAATTGATGATGGATTTTAATAAAAAACATGACGATTTGTCAAATTCTTACAAGGTGGGAAAGGAAGCCGAATAGCGATGGCGTTGTATTGCTGTCCTCCAATTAATAGAATTGATAGACACATAGTCAAGCTTCATTGACGTTGCATTTTATCTATGTGATGTTTTTTTTTTCTTTTAAGATGTGGAGTTTAGAATTGGAGAATTGCTAAACTAGGTGTGTTATGCTTAATTTATAATATTTAAGTCTAGAGCTTCATTGGCGTTGTATTATATCTCTTTGATGAGTGTGTGCATGCTTTTTTTCCCTTTTAAGATGTGGAGTTGGGAATTGGTGAGTATTGCTAAACTAGCTGAGTTATGTTGGAATATTCAACTACATGCCTTCTCTCGGTATGGAAGTTATTTCCACTTTGTGATCATTTTAACATGTTTTCCTATATTTTTCTTTTAGAAAATGTTTTAGGAAATATTTGATTGATGAGTAAAAAGATGAAAAGTCTGGCTTTTGAATGTAGAATTTGAATTTTTCTTCGAATCTACCTGCTATAAGTAAAAGAAAAAATGTAAGTTTGGGTTTTCTAATATTTATGTTGCATCGAAACTTTATTAGAAATGTTAATTGGTGGGTATACATGGCTCAACTGGCATGGGATATAAACAAATATCGTAAAGAAACATGACCCAAAGCCTAGAAATGGGACATATTATGTCACTTTAAAAATAAGAGACTTCATATGAGATCAAATATGAGGAGTTTTTTATTTATGTCTAAGTCATCTACCTAGTATGATATGGTAGCATTGACTTTAGCCAAAATTTATTGGGGAAGTTCGTAAAATCAGTAAAATCCAACTTTTTTAGACAAAAGGACCTTCATAAGATCATTATATCTAAATAAGATAATTAATGGGATAAAACTAGTAAAAATTGAACAATTTTATTAAATACAAATGTGGAATTATCATCCTAAAACATACATTTCTGGACATGTATCACCTAAAATATGACTAAAGACAATGCTCTTCTTGTTATTATCACCACAAAACTCTCTAAACATAATGAAATGTCTTTGTTGAAGGGTGTTAGACATGCATAGACAAGCGATTGGCTGGCTGATTGTCGATATTAGAAAATCAGCCTCTCATTTTGTATGCACCTAATCACTCTTGAAGAAGAAGCCAAAAATTTAGTAGAGAACCAAAACTGATCAAATCCAAACATGAAAGAATTAAATGACTCGATGCTGGAGTCGAATACCCAAACGTTGACAACACACTGGTAAGTTTGATTCGGTATGTTAAAAAGGGGGCATGATGGTAATCATCAACGAAAAAAATGAGTTGATCCCTACTGGAACAATTACAAGTCGGTGAGTGCTCATGGATTATAAAAAATTAAAAAAAAAATTTAAAAAAAAAAAAAAAAAAAACTCAACAAAGCAACTAAGAAGGATCACTTTCTGCTACCATTCATTGACAGATGCGAGAGAGAGAGAGAGGAGTAACATTTTGTCTTTCTTTTCTTTCTTTTTTCTTCTCTTTTACCTATAGTTTTAACCTCTCGTTCACTTTTAATTTGATTCATAGGTTTAATAGGAATCTTACTAAGATGAACTTAATATTTTAACTTTATTCAATTTTTAATACTCTCAAATTATAATGTTTAAATTTAAATCTATTTAATATTTTATTTTGTAACGTATTTATATATGTTATATTAATTTCCTTATTTGATTTCAAAACTTTAAATTCTTTAAATCTTAATTCCTTGTTTAACTCGTCAGGAGCTAGTAGTAGATTCTAATGGATCGATAGTTATAATTAATCAACATTCATAAACTATGGGGCATTCTGCTAAAGATTCATAATTGCACTTATATGAATTATAGAATATTTATATGTCCATTGATTTAGCCATTTCATGTAAGTCAATCCTTCATAGGTTGTTCGAATTACAACTTTGTCAAATTACTATTTTACTTCTATAATTACAAAAACCATCGATCCTCTAGTGAACAATTTGTTTAAGCTCTTTCTGTAGCGGCTTTTCTTCTTCCTGTAGAAAAAGTTGAGCTACTGGCAGCATAAGAACAAGAGGTCCTTCTTTCTTCTTCTAATGAACAAGAGGTCCTTCTTTCTTCTTCTAATTGTTCAAGTCTTGGAGTCAACATCAGGAAAAACCTATCTACTTAACTCTCTCTAAAGCAGGAAGAAGTAATTACATCTTATGAAGTTATGTTTCCAGCTTTCCATTCGATATCGTCCCCAATATGGTAGGCACACTAAGTCAGTAATTAAGATTACTCTCACCCGTACAAATTAAAGAACAAGTTCATAATTCACTTAGGATTCAAATTGAGTTCCATGGTCATCATTTGAATATTAATCTCTTCAATTACAGTATTTCAATGAAAGATTATATATTTCACGGTCCGATTTAAATATCTAAAATCTAAATAGAAATTTAAAATCGGTCAATCGGATTGATCGGGATTAGTCGTATTTAATATTGGAGATTAAAATAAGGGTGATTTATATATATATATAACAAAATGTGATAACCATCATTGAGTGTTAGCTAAGTTTTCGGTCATCATTTAATTGGAGTAAGTTTCTTGTGATCTATGAGTATTGTTTATCTGATCTCGATGTTTGGTGGTATGAACTTAAAAATAATTTACCCATGATGTTTCAAGGCTAGATTAAGAGTTTAGTGGAGATTATAGCTGCTTTCTACTGTATTTAAGGATGTTCGAGAATCATCTTGATAAATGTTAAGGCCTTGTAGTCGTATCGGTTGCAGTAACTTGAGTTATTGGCTTTTAATTTTCACATTGGGCTAGGTTTAAACTTTATTTAGTGGAAATTGGGTGTTCGGGATAAAAGGCTTCTTGGGTAAATATTTAAAAACTTTCAAAGTGACATTACCTATTGCATTTGAGTTTTAATCATGGATAGACATAGATAGGTTGCTATTTGTGTCTACCTGATATAGACATAGATAAAATTGTACCTATATCTATCTCAAATATCCATCTATTTCTATCTCAGATATATTTATTTATACTTATTACTTTTGTCTTACTTATCTTATCTATTAGGTTGATCCTATTAGGTTAATCTCAGATAATAGTCTATCTATGTCTACGGATGCTTAATTTAGATATCTATTCTTATGTAGTTGAGTTTTATCATAGAGAAACATTGTCAGCAACATATAGTGGGTGTATTCGACCTGTTGGAGTTCATTTGGATTGGAGAGTTGAAGATGATGTCATAAAAACATTATCTCCTAATGTTAAACGTCAAGCTGGAAGATTTAGAAAGCAAAGAATTTCATCTGTAAGTGAATTTAAAAGTTCATCAAGATGTTCTAATTGTAACTGTAAATGTCACAATAGTAGGACTTGCAAAGTTGAACCAAATAATCAAAAGATGCAATAATTCTTTTTGTATATATTTTAATACATGTATAGACACATAGATTGATATTAGAGTTTATGAATGATATTTTATGATTTATTCTGGTCTTAAGTTGTAAATGCTTTTAATGATACGATCGATTTTTAATGGAACTAAAATAGAACAAAAATATGTGGAAGGACCCCATCTATAGGCTACTATAAACAAAAGTAACCAAAGAAATGCACAACTATCACCATCTATCTCAAATAGTACAAAGATAGTGTTCTATCTCTGACTATCTTAGAGAACTATTACCTTCCATCTGAGATAGACATTAATGATGAAGAAGACTATTCATGCGGGTTGGTGGCAAGTGAGTTGTGTTTCACAAAAAATGTGTGATTGGGTTATTTTAGGTCTTTCACATATTGAGCTTGGGATTTTTGAGTGAGATTTTTAATTTTTCAAAATTATTTTATATGGTGTAAATATTTTTTTTATATTTAAAAAAATTCTTTAAAATAATAAATTGTTTAATTAATTATTAAAATTAAAATGAATTATTTAAATTGATTTAGATTTAAAACAAATGAAAATTTTGAAAATTTGATAAAAATGAAAATGTAACTTTTAACTTTGAAGGTCAGATCTTTAACCTTTGAATTAGTAAATATGGAATTTTTCCATTTGTGATATTGTGACTAAGCTATGTGCTTAATTATGTATTCTCGCCAAATTCAAACACAGATTCCCACTTAATTAAAATTGTTAAGTATAGATTTTGTTGAATTCCTTAACCATCTGAAACTCTCATAGAGTTGCAAAATTCTCTAAATTGGTCAAACTCAAGATCCCACCATCTTGTTCTAAAGTGGGAGGATGGTTGTGAAGACTCTCATGGTGGTCTTTGCATAGTTCATGTTGATCTAACTAACATCTCCTTCAAATTGGTCAAAAATTGGAGCTCGAGGGTATGTTTCCCAGTTCTATGTTTTTCCCAGATAAAAAAAACTATGTTCTAATCCTTAAAATTGCATGAAATCATAGTGTGTTTAATTGGATCCCTTCTGGTAGCATTTTTGTACATCTTTCATAAACGTGAGAGAGGGATGGAGGGGAAGTGACCACTCCCCTCCCCACATCCATACAATATATCCATTTTGGGACTTTTTTCTTCTTTTATTTTATTTAAATAAATATTTATTCCCATTTAATATATAATTAAATATCACATATGCAATTTGAAACTACTACAGTATCTCCTTCATATGAATTAGCTATAGTTTTCATAAGAATCTCATTCATATTAATTAATATTTAAATGTTATTTATGTTGGGTTTTATGTCATAAAACTTATAGTTTATGAGTATGATCAACATGTTATATTATTTAATAAAGTTGTTATCCAATAGAATATTAAGTCTTATTTAAAATTAACTTTATATTATAATGTATTCATAGTATATTAATTCCTTGTTTAATATGGACAATTAGGGAAATTTTTATAAATGTAATAAAACACCAAACTATTTACGACCTCTGTAACAAATTAAATCTCATAAATTAGTCATTTTTTTAAATATTCCAGGTTTGTCCTTCCGTTTTTCTTCTCTTTTCATCGTCTTTCTCCTCGCTACGATTTCTTTCATCGTTTTTCTTCTTTTTCTCTTCCTTTTTTCTGCTTCGATTTCTTTCCATCGTTTTTCTTCTTTTCCTCTTCTTTTTTTTTTCCAACAATTTCTTTTCATCGTATTTCTTTTTTTACATCGTTTAAATTTGTGTAACCAAATCTAAATGACCATGTACAAAAAATAGCAAAATCTAAAAGATCGTGTATAAAGAATTTTGAAAAAAAAATCATTTAGATTGGACTAGTCAAAGGTAAACGATCGTGTAAAAAAAAAATCATCGTGTAGATAAATATAAACAATCGTGTAAAAAATAAACGATCGTGTAGCAAAAGAATTATAAAAAAATCATTTAGCCAAATCTAAACGATCGTATACCAAATTTTGAAAAAAAAAAATCCTTTAGATTTGGGTCCAAATTTAAACCAAATTTAAACGTAACTAAATTAAACAATATAATTGAAAATATAAATTGTAGCCATATAATTAAACGATCATGTAACCAAATTAAACGATATAATTGAAAAAATAAATTGTAGTCATATCAAAACGATCGTGTACCAAACAATAGCCAAATCTAAACGATCGTGTAGCAAATATATTACGCGTGCGGTTAACGGCATGGTTGACAGGGCATTTTTGGAATTTTATACGGTGGGCCTGTAGATTTTTTTCATTTTCGAAATTGTTCTATACAATGTAAGTACTTTGCCGGTTTGTTATATTTTTTAAAAGATCCCTTTAAATTAAGGGTTTTTTTCAAAAATATAACAAATCGACAAAATATTTATAATGTATAGAACAATTTTAAAAACGAAAAAAGCTCACAGGCCCATAATAGAAAATACAAAAAATGCTCTAGTCAACATGCGATTGGCCAACGCGCGCATAATTCTTTTTCTAAACGATTATGATACGTGATCATGTAAGAAATGATATTAATTAATATTTAAATGTTATTCATGTTGGGTTTTATGTCATAAAATTTGTAGTTTGTAAATATGATACAAATGTTCTATTATTTAATATATGATCGTATAAGAAATGATACACGACCGTATAGGTAATATCAACACGATCATGTAGATTTTTTAAATGATGAAAAAAATGCTTCAAATCTAAACGATCATGTGACCATACTAAACGGTTGTGTTGACTATGGTAAGCGATCATTTAAATCATATCCACACGATCGTGTAGTTTTTTTTAAACGATGGAAAAAGAGCTTCAAATGTAAACAACTGTGTTGACCATACTAAACGATCGTATTGATTAGATAAGCGATTGCTTAATTATATCCATATGATCATATAGTTTTTTTTTAAACGATAAAAAAAGAGCTTCAAATCTAAATGATTGTGTTGAGTATGCTAAATGATCGTGTTAACCATGCTAAATGATCGTATTGACTAACTAAGCAATCGTTTAGAGATTATATCAAAATTATATTTAAACGATCTTGATATTCTGGAAGAGAAGTGGAAGAAAAAAAGAGAAGATGAAGAAAAAAAGAAAAAAAAAATGAATAAAAATAGAAGAAAGAAAATATGGAAGAGAAGCCGAAGAAACATGTAAGAGGAAATAATAAATCGCAAATAATGAGAAGAAAAAGATAAAGTGACAAATTGTCCGAAACATTAAGAGCAAATATGGAGTTTATGAAAATATTTTATTGACTTTATTGGTTTTTTGTTTTTGTTACACGGGCTATAAATATTTTGATATTTTGTTCCATTTATAAAAATTAACCTTAAATTAATTCAAAAGTAATTGGTTCTTGGTTCACTCTTTGTGAGTTAGTAGAGGGACCATAAGAAACCGCAAATTAGAAGAAACAATGATAAGATATTAATTAATTGAACTTTTTTAATTAAATTAAATAACATTCATTAATCGTAGGTCACTCCCTAAGAACCTATAGTTCGACTTTTCACACGTATATATATTTATATGTCCATGGATATAACCAATCAACAATAAGTTTTTACGAATATCTCATAATTACAATCGAGTGAAATTGTTGTTTTTCTTCGATAACCAAATCTAACTTCTTAAGTTCCATTGGTTCTTTAATGAACAACATATTTAGTTTAAAGACGAGGAGTAAATTCTATTTCGTATCGATATTTTTCAAGCTCTATACTCCAGTAGATATAGTTAAATAATATATTTATTAATAAATTATTATATGAAACTAATAATTTTTTTCTCAATCTTTTTTAAAGTTCAGTTAATGCGTAAGTTGAAAACCTTATTTAGAAAAATTCTTGAAATTCTTTAAAAATAATCAATATGTCACACTCTCATAATAGATTCTAATATGTAAATAATTAAATAAATTAGTTACAATACATTTATATTTTGGATACATGTAAATTTTGAAATAAAAATATGTCAAATATTATTTTGATCAATGTTTTTTTAGTTTAATCATCATTAAAAAAAACTAAATGTAGTTCTTAATCACTGTATAAAAACTTTTAATTTCATTAGTTTCTTATATATTTTTTAATAGTTTTAATTTTTTTAAAACTTCTATTGGACTGAAAAATGTTAAGACGATACCTGGGGAACAAGATCAAGTTGGTAAGGATTCAAATATCTCTTTCTATTAATTTCTATGATGATAGAGGGACCCCCATTCTGTACAAATGGTACTCCTTGAATACTTAAGGAATTAATAGAGATTTAGAAAGAAAATGTCATTGAAGATTAAAAAAAGAAAAAGATAAATGTTTTACTAATTTCCTGAAAGATTAAACCATACTTATTTACCCATCACTGTGTTGTATAAATTTATGAATGTTTCGAAAGGACTAAATGTATAATTGTATTTGATACAAAAAAAATGTAAGAAGCAGTGATAGAGTTGTAGCCCCGCATCGTGCACCAAAAAATGTTGATTGAAATAATATTTATTGATTATCGTAAAACGTAGAATAAGGATGGTACATGGAGTATCGATCGGCCTTCGGGAATTGCGAACACGAAAACAGAAATTGGGAAGAAGTGGATATATTTGCATGCTAAGTGACACAAAGCATCATAAAGTTAGTTAGAACCATTTTTCATTTGGCCCTCACATGCCATCGTTGATAAAAAAAAAAGGAAAAAATGAAAAACCCGAAAGAGCCCGCGAAATTATGGGAGAAGAAGTCGACATTGCTTCCAATTTTGATTCCCTCATTACATACTTTCTTCTTCAAGCACAATTAAGGAGGGGAACCAATCCCAGGCAGTCTCCCACAACTGTATCAACGTTATGGATCTAACTAAACCACTCCGCTGCATCGTAAAACTCGGTACTGTACATCGATTTTCAATTTCTTTTGCTCATTTTGCCTTTTAATCTTTTCCTATTAGCATTGTAGTTCTAGGTCTGCGCTTCCAGTAATCTGCATCGCATTAATTATTTCTTTTCATCGTAATCCAGGGGGTGCGGCTATTACTTGCAAGAATGAATTGGAGACGATACACGAAGAAAATTTGGCTACGGTTTCCTCACATTTGAGGAAAACTATGGTTAGTGGGTCTTCTTCTGAAAGTACTATTGGAATGGATTGGAGCAAGCAGCCTGAAAAATCCGGCATTGAACGTACTGCCGATGATTTCAGAGAACATGAAGTTGGCCTTGCAAGCCCCTTTATAGTTGTTCATGGAGCTGGTAAGTTCTTTGGCAATTCCCCAGGTACTTATTTTAGAAAAAGTGCATATCGATTTCACCCCTTCCGGCTGGTCTACTATCAGTCTACACTTGCATGAATTATGCTCTATCAATGTACAAATCAACTATTAAATCTCTCTTTCAATGCCCAATGTGTTGAAGCTGAAAATCGAAAGTTTCAGGTAAAAATGGACAATAATGTTCTAGTAAATTCATGCAATAGATTTTTTATGGAACTAGCTTGTAAGGATGAGAACTGAAGGTTAAGGATCAATATGTAAAAGCATGAAGCTATGAAGATGATAACTGTTTAGTTTTGCTACAAACACAACGATGAGGTCATGATTTTATATGGTTGCTTCAGGTTCTTTTGGGCATTTTCAAGCAAGTAAATCGGGGGTTCATAAAGGAGGACTTGATAGATCCTTAGTCAAAGCTGGATTTGTTGCCACACGTATATCCGTTAGTTGACACTTATTGTGCATTTCTTAATTGAGCTTTCTACTTTCTTCTTATTGTTTTGGCAACCATACATGCTCATTTTGTATAGTGGTGCTGTCCCAACAAGGTACTGCATGTATTCACTACGGCATTTGAGTACTTGAAACTGTACCAGTTCATACATCACTTTTGTGGGCTAAAAGAATATATCATGTTGATGAAATTATGTACAGTTTTTGTTGTTATTTTGTTCCAACTGCATGTTGTTTCCATATACTCCCCCATTTTAAATCTTGGTCTTGAGCCTCCTCATGGTCACCTTGGGATGGAAGAAGGAAAGAAAGAAAGGACGGACAACTTGAAAAGTGGTCTGTTGGTGAAAGATAATGTTAAATTTGGTTTTACAAAAACAAAACAAAGGCTAGTCTATTTTGGATTTTGGTGTAAAGTCTAATTTTAGTTGAATGATGTCCTCTAGTGTCTTGAAATTCTATTTTGAAATGATTTTCTGTGTCTTTGTACACTGGGGAGATTTAGTCCTACTCAGGATGAACGACAATTTATTGCTAGTCAGATGTTTTCCTGCTGCTGGGGAGAGGTTGTGCAACAAGAAGGAGAAAAAAGTGGAAAATAAAGAAAAAGTTAATCCAATCAAGTGGGTTGCAAGTCTTCATCGCCTATGGTTCTATGGATACATTTCTATTTGCGACATTGTGGAAATCAAAATGCCCTAAGAAAATCAATTTCTCATCTTGATTAAGCTTAATGGCAACATTAATTCATCTGGAATTTTGCGAAGGAATATTCCTAATTATTGTCTTCTTTCTTTGATTGGTTTTTTATGTTATGTGGCAAGGGAATCTCTCAACCACCTTTTCTTTAGGTGTTCTTATGCATTTCTATTGGTGCAAGCTGCCCATGTATTCAGCTTTCCATGGGTATTATAACATTATCACACAATTTGAAGAAAATGTCTTTCAAATTTTTCTTTTTTGAAACAGAGGCAAGCCTCTTAAATTATTAATAAAAGAGCCTTAAGCTCAAAGTACAAGAGTATTATACTAAGAGCAAGAGAAAAGAGAAAATTCAGTCCACACTTACGACAAAAGCTAAAATACAAATTCCAAATAGAAGAGATCAAGCTAAACAAAACCATATCCGAAGAAATCTAATTACAAAACATAATGCAAAATCCTCTCGTAAAGAACTAAATTGAAATTAAAAACTTGCAAGAAGATGCAACCGGCTGCCTCAAAACTGCCTAAGCCAAATTAATTCAGAATCCAGAGGAGGCTCGAAAAAGTTTTCCACTATTCAGCATCGGCGTAAAGGATTTACTTGCCATCCAGATGAAGGAAAATCCAAGAATGACTGAATTTGGTCTAACATTGAGGAGAAATACATTAAACTGTTGAAGAATCAAATTAGAATAATTCCACAATCAACAACTATTGATTTTAAATGATTTGGTATTTTGCAAGACCGAGGACTAGAACGAGTAGCAGAAGGCAACTTTGCGGATCTTTGCTCTTCCTCGCATTGAAATAGGGCATTGAGATATCTTTCTAGAGGCTCAAAATGTTTCTGACTTTCAAGTTCGGTTGACCTATCCAAATGCTCAGTTCCTCACTACTAACACTGAAAGGGGAGTCGAAAAAAGGCTTACCCTTCTTGTTGGATTGATTGAGAGGGGTTTTTCTTGGAGAGTCCTTCAAGAAATTTTACCTTGGAGTTAGGCAAAGAGAACTCAGAGTACTTAAACTGGGTAGAGTGAGGATGATGAGAAAACAACTTTGAAGAACGGGCTGGGGCTTGAATTTGGGTGCAATTAACTTCTAAGAAATCAGGATTAGCCTCTACAGACAACTTGGAGCTGCTGGAATAAGCTGATGAAAGAGAATGGACAGTATTTTCCTCAAGCAAAATGGGTACTTGATCATCTAAAATCTGGGCTTTTAATGAACTTTTTGCCATAATCTTCTTTGATTTTTTCTTCCGGATAAAATACTTAGGAAATGGCTTGAGGTAACGTGGGAAGATCTTAGCAAAATTCTTTCTTTTCAAATTTCCTCTAGAGTCTGACTTTGATGAGGAAAAAGGAGAAGAAGAGGAGATGGGAGCTGAAGATGAAGGGTTGAAAGGATAGCTGTTGATTTCTTTTGGAAAATAGCAGCTGAAATAATTTCAGATTGACTTTTTGATCATAGGATTGGAGGAAAGAGGATCACCAAAAAGAGGGCTGAGGTCTAGTTGAGGGGACTTTCCAGCTGTAAAAGAAGACACAGCCAGACTTTTCTCTTTCTTCGTTAAAAGCGTCTCTTCAACTTCCTCTTTCTTGTTCCTTTCAAAACTAAAGTTCTTATTCTCTCTCCTTCTTAAGTATGGCTCATTGAATCCAACCGAGTTCACTCTACTTTCCTTGGAGTCCAAATTTAAAAACATCGTCGTTTCAGGGGAGGTAATCGGTGCCAGCGCCGACGAGGCTAAAATCTGGCGAGCTCCCTGTTTGAAAGCTTCAAAAGGATTCATTTGTATATGAAGGAATTTAGAGCCATGAAGGGACTGATAAGAATTTTTTGGACCGATGAGAATTAAAGGTCTGCTATCAGAATTATGGTTGAAGAGAAATCAACAAAACTTTTCTCTTTTTTATATAGATTTTTTTATTACTTATTTGTTTTTAACGATAAAATTGATTCAGTGTACCTCATTTTTTATTGGCTATCTCTTTCAATGCTCTTGGTGGTTTTTTAGTTTAAGTCATTTGTCGAAGCTGTGGGATGTTAGTATTTCACAAATTTAAATGTTTTGTTGCTTATCTCCTGCAATTGGTTTGTTTATATGCATATACATGCATATGCACACATGCATACATGTGGATAAACACATGCATGCATGAATATCATACACACATACATACAATCTATACAGTTTGTTTGCTACTTTTAGTTTGTATCTTTGGGCATCAGTACTTTCATTTTCTTACCGAAAAAATTAATAAGAGAAGAAAATGAGAAATCAATTGTGGAATGATATTCTTTCGTATCTTGTTGGGCTCTTCTGTTCAAATACTTCTGTAATTACTCATGTTCTCACTCCTATTTTGTTGACCAACTGGAGACCCTTTGTTTAACTTTGTGGCCGTTTGTACACCATTTATCTTCTTCATGAAATTTATTGTAAATTAAAACAGAGTGACCTATCATTTTCATTTTGGGTATGAGACTGAATTTTTAATATTATCCTTTTGCTTCTTATTTATATAGGATTGATACTTCTTATGTTTCTTATATATCAGGTTACTTCACTCAATCTTAAAATTGTTAGAGCACTTGCGAGAGGTATTTTTCAGTTGGACTCTATTTGTATCTGATCATTCATTCACATCTCTAATTCATTTGGTTTTTACTGCATACAACATGGTTCATATATGCTATAATCATATCATTTGGGCATCTTATATAACGACCCATCTTTGTAGACCATTATTATTTAGAAACAATCTTATGGAAGCAAAAGAAACTATTTTTTATTTTAAAATGAAATCATTGTTTAAATAAATATGCAAGATAGAATTCTCAATAAAGAAATTTGGAAATTTCCTTAACTTTTCTTTAAAATTTTAAATCTATTACTCATGCCACAATTAAGGATGGTCATGTGGGATGGCGATAGCTTCCCTATCCCGTCCTCACCTCCCATTTCATTCTCCATCTCATGACATTATTTGTAAATTTTTGTGAGGATCGGGGTGGGGATTCCTCATGGGGATTAGTTTCCTTTTCTCATTTCATACATCAGCGAAGTATGTTACTTGATGTAATATTTTGTGAGCTTTCTTGGCAACTAAATGTCGTAGGATTAAGTGGTTATCACATGAGATTAATCGTAGTATGTACAAGCTAGTTTGGACACATGGATATAAAAAAATCGATGAAATATGTTTCTGAGCTAAAATGAAAAAAAAAAAAAGAATTGATCCCGAGATTAAAAAGTTCAAGCTAATGGAACATATCAAATTCAGACACGAACTTTTAATATTCGTTCAAACAATCCTCCCTATGTGTGGGCTTAGGTATTAGCACAAAACTCCATACATGGACGATAATATGAAATAGGTAGGTATTGACGTTGCCTAAAAGTATAAGTTGATAGGTTATGGTTGAGGCCCAAAAGTTAACTGTATTATCAATGGGGGAGAAATGATATTATAAGAGTTGGAATGTTGAACCTTTTGCTATGAGATCATTTAAGTGACAACTAAATTTAAAAACTTAAGCTAATAGTCTTCTTTCCTTTTCTCTCTTATAGCCACTCCACTATTAACTTCCTCTTATTTTCTCTCCGCGTCACAGTAACATATGTTGGCATTTATTTCTTTCATCCTTTTGCTGGTTCCTTCTTTTTGTTTCCTTTTTGCTTAAAGATGTTCTTTTCCAACTAAACCCTAATGGGCTTTTGGATGGTAGATGTGAGGTAGGACCCAACAGGAGAAATCTAACAATGTGGAAGCAATGATTTAATCAGATAAAATTTAAAAAGCCTTTTGGCTTTGTTATACGTGGATCAACAAACTTGCATGTACACGGATGTGTATATGTGTGTGTATGTTATTTATTTGTTCAACTGAATGCCTAACCTTATCTGTTTGTTGAATTCAACGCCATACATGGAAATTAAGTCAAATATTTTTGTGAACCTTGTTTGGGTTTTCTTTGCAGAGGGTATTCCATCGGTTGGAATGTCACCATTTTCATGTGGATGGTCCACTTGTGAAAGAAATGTTAGAGAGCCATTTTAGACTGTATTCTTGAAATTTAATTTTTCAATCTTTTTTCATTTTCTTAAATAATCCTTTGGTTATCATTCAATTTATAGTTGAATGTTCTTTCTCTTCCAGATGGATGCAGTTGATTTACAAGGGGTTTCTAAAGCCATTAACTCTGGATTTGTTCCTGTAAGATTCATATTTTAGCATTGGTGTTATATGATTGTGTTTAGATTCTAAACCTGAAACTTAGTAAGATCTCAACAAAGACCAAATAAAGACAATACTCTGCTGAAATATATTAATAAAATGATCCAAGATTCCCAGACAAAGCAAGAATACAAAATAACAGGTAATAAAGATAACTAGAGGACAGGAGTAGTAAAAGAAATAAAAAACTCCAGCTCCTTCGAGAATAGCCGGCAACTTCTCCTAAAAGCCTATCACAGCTTTCACCCCAAAATTCAGACCTACTTTTTCATACCCAAAACATTCCTTATTTATATCCATGTCTCTAGTGAGCCCTCATGTGTTTCTTTCCCTTTCTCCTCAGCTCTCCCTTGCCATATTCTGCGAGTTTCCCTTTTAACCATTTCTCATATATGTATGAAGGATTGGAGATCTAACAGATTGACGGTAGATTTCCATTGTCCATTGTTTCTTATGGTTCTCTCTCTCACTCTGCGTATTAATATTTTTCATTTTTTCTTTGATACGTTACAATTTCATTGATGAAATGAAATGCCATTTTTTCTCATCATTTCAAGTAATTATTTGCTTTAATTTGACGACTACGAAACAGATTATATTCTTAAATGCCAGAGACTACTTGGCTCTGACCTGGATTTACTTTTGTTACGATAATGTGAAAGAAATATGGGAGAATACGTCGTCCCATTCTATACCTATATACATATATATACTGTACACTCCCTCTCAAATTGGAGTGTATCCACTGTTTATTTATTTAATTATTTTTTTTGCTTTTTTAATAACAAGAAACAAACTTTTCATTACAGATGAAAATAGGAAAATCATGAAAAACACCCCATCATTCAATTTAGGATTAGGATTAATTTGCTTTCAAATTCTCCATAAATAGAGGACTCGGCAGTTTAGTCTTCTTGCATCGATAATCTTGATTCATGATAAAGACTTTGATCTTATTATTGGAGATTTCTCTCCTTTTATCATTTAAGCTACATCAGGATATAAACTCCAAAAGGGAGTAAAAAGGAGATTAATCAGCCAAATAATGAACAATTCTCCAAATAGCAGTGGAGCATACAATAAAAGATAAAATTATGCCATGCAAAGAACCCCAAACCACTCTCTTCAAGCTGCATTAGCTGCACAAAGAGTCCGTTAGAACTCAAGGAGACAGATGTACAACCTACCAAACAGATCCTGTTAAGTAAGGTTGTCATGAAGATACCGTTAGAAGAAGATAACATCTAGAAGCCTTTGATGAGAGTCAACAATTGAAGAAGATGCCCAGCTCCAGAACGCAAGATCACTCTTATTCAATGGAACCAATAGATAAAAAGCTTTTTAACACAATGAAAGGCTGATTTTTCATGGGCTCCAATTCTTAAGTTCGGTTCTTCAATGTTGGTAATGCCTTCAGACACTGAAAGGAGAGGTACGAACAACAAATCCCTAAGCAAAACCACATAGCCATGGATATTTCAGCAGAAGAGTTCCAATTAGCCAAAAGTGTTGGCTGAAGCATAAGTGTTGCCTCTGATAACTCATGAGGCCCGGTCTGCTTTTATTGAGGGGAGATAGATCTTGGATGCAATCAAGATACCTTCAGACTCTGTTGGTGAATGATTGGCAAGCACAAAGGAGGGTTTTATCATAAAGCTCAATTACAAATAGCAATTACAAGAAGGTCTTGACATGGTGGATTGGAGATATCATGATTCTATTCTTGAGCAAAAAGGCTTTGGCCAAAGGTAGAGAAGGTGAATCTGGGGCTGTCTCTTTATATCTAACGTTATATCATGATTAATGGGATGCCACATGGTAAAATTGACATGGAAGTTCCCCTTTCGTCTCTACTCTTTATTTTCATTGGGGATTTCTCCAATTAGTTGATTCAACTTGAGTGTCTAACCTAGCTGAGATTTCTAGGTGCATTTGCTGATCCGTTCTTTTCTCTTCTTTGTATCCTCATTCACTTTGTATTGTCTCATTTCATTATCTTAATGAAGAGGATTGCTTCCTTTTTTAAAAGAAACTTGGGTGTCTAATGAAGATTCTCAAAGGTTTCCAGGTTGGAAGAAACGAAAGTGGTCTCTCTTTTCAATATGCCCACAATACTATTATTTTCTTCCCAAGCCAAGACGACTTTCTTCATAATTGGTGGCCAGTAGTTGAGATTTTTCTTCCTGCCTCGAGTCTTTTCGTAAATTCAAATACAACAACGTGTTTTGGGATCAATATTGAGGTTGATGAGATGTGTTTACGCTAAGAAAATAGGTGTTTTTGTTGTTTCTAGCTCACTAAAATGTAAATACTCTACGATTTGGTTTGAAGGAAATGTAGAATATTGGGCTTTTCTGCCCTCAACATGGTGCATGTGACTATGAGAACTTTGACCATCTGTTCCTCCATTGATCTTTTATTTCCCAATGGTGGTCCTCCAATCTAAATATATTTGGATGAGTAGTTCTTTGCTAAGATCGACAAATGGTTAGGTTCTTGAAGCTTTCTTAGGGTGAAAAATACCCAAGAGGTGTCAAGTCTTTTGTGGAGTTGTGTGGTTAGAGCGTTGTGGCACATTTGAACGGGAAGGAGGGCTTAGACCTTCGAACGCAAGGGTTCTTTTCTTTTTTCCCTCTCTCTCCTTCTGTGAAGTGTAAGGCTCATGGTGGGGACACAATCACCTGAAATTGTTATAATTGAATCTTTTCTAAAGAGTCTACTTCAACTCCCTAGAAAGCTGCAGGAACATGAAATATTGAAATCAAACTGGACTCAGATTAGGTGATTGATGCAAGCATGAAAAATTCATAAGATGTTTAGTAATATCGAATAATTAATTTGGGGCTTCCTTGATGATAACCTTATTACCAAAAATGGAGGAAAAGCCTATCCTAATATTTTGTTCTTGTTAGAAAGGTAAGTTCTCTCCCCTCTCTCTTCTATCTCTCTTCTCTCTCCTTTTTGCCTCTCCCTGCCCTCTTCTCCTTTTGACACCCTTAGTCTTCATTTTTCCGGGGAGCAAGCTAGAAATGGAGGTCGGAAGCTGTAGAATTTTGGGAGCTCCCTACTATATATGGTATGAGAATGGTTTATTCCAAGTTGAAGATATGGAAGCAAAGAAGATCTTGCCATTATCAAGTTCCCAACTTTGTTGGTTCCAAGAGGCTATCAAGAAGCTTTGTCAACAATCTGAAATGCATTATTTCTATAAGAAAGAAAGAATCGACAATGACATAACACAAGTTTCAAAATTCAGATTAGAGAAAGGATGGATTTTAAGGTGCAACTTTTGGCCCCAAACAGGAAGAAGATCATTCATACATATTCTCTTGGGTGAGGCAAAACAAAGTTGGAAAATGTTTTTTAAAATGCTAAAAAGCTTCAAATCATAGCACAACTATGCGAATTGGTATTCAGATCAAAACAAGGCAGAAAAGAATCACTTAATAGGTTATATCTGATCACAAGAAGAGAAGCTAGATAGCTATGCTGAAAAAGTTAAGACAAAAAGAAATTTTCCTGTTTCAAACTTGAAGAAACAAAGCAAGGAACATAAGATGATCTTATACTTTCAAATAAAGTTGGGCAGAGATCAAAGAAACGCTACAATTGTACTTTCAAATAGAGATCTTCATCAATCCGTTATTTGTAGAGAATGCTTTAATTGATTTTGATTAAGGGACATAAGATGATATTATAGAGCAACCTGGGAAACGGTAGGAGTTTGGCGCTTTTTATTTAAAGTTTGAGAAATGGGATAAGATAGTACATAGCGGACCTTTGTATGCAAGAGGTTATGGTGGTTGGATTTCCATCAAGAACTTACCTCTAGATTATTGGAGTAATCAAACATTTGAGGTCCTCGGACCTTATTTTGGGGGTTTAGTAGATACTTCCATAGAAACTTTGAACTTTTTAAATGTATCAGAAGCCAAAATACAAGTTAAGGAGGAAAAAGAAGGATTCAACTGAGCTTCCTCCCATCGAACCTGTTGCTGTTCTAGTGACCACCAATTTTTCTTTCGAAAATCCTCTAAGCATCTCCTCTTCCTCAATTTCGGTTTCTTCCTCTTCTCTTTCTTCTTCGGCCAAATCTAGATCAAGAGCAAGGTTTAAAATACTTCCAAAAGCAAGATTTTTCCCGCATCTCTTCAGACCGTTCCTTAAGCACTTTGTAAGAAGAAAGAGAGCAAAATACAAAAAGGAGATTTTACAAGGCCAAGTTGATTCCATAGTTGAGCCCCGACTTATTGAAAGTTAGTTGTACCCAAGTACAAGTTCCAGCATACTGGGTCAGATTCACAACCTCATCATTCTCCATAGTTCAAGCACTTTGTTTTTCCTTTGCCCAACTCGAAGGCGAAACTTTTTAGAGGTACACCATGCAATACCCCAAGCATTCCCTCTAAAAAGAAGGGAGAGTCTACATTTAACTCTCTTTTTAATGTAAGTAGTGAGAAAGCGGTGCATTTTGAGAAGTAAGCGGAGTAAGCTGAGCTTGAGAGACACATTTTGAGCTTTTAGAGACTGATCTTAATGCTCTGTTTCAATGCGAGGAAGAACTGAAAGTTGAAAAGTTGCCCACTATTACTCACTCTCATTCACAGTCTTGTGAAATCCCAACTCATTTAAAGTCAATTGTTTTTTATTGTGGAATTATCCTAGTTTGATACTTCAATCGCTGATTGCAGTCCTCCCAAGATTTTGAAACAATTATTGTCTATCCAAGAATTATCTTCACGAGTGCAAGGAAGCAAAGTCTCATCGATTGTTGTCGATAGATTGAAAGTTGTTTTTTTGCATGTTTTGTCTTTGATTTCATGCTTACCAATGGAGAGTAAAGAATTATGGGCAAAGAATTGTATTGCCAAGATAGTTTCGAAGTGGCTGATTGCTTCTTTCTAATGTTCTCTCTCTCCTTTCATCTTGAAGCATTTGGTGTGCAAATTTTCAGATTAAAGTGGGCGTTGTTCATGAGAGAAATTAAGTTTTACATTGTATCTAGCTCATTTCTAATGTTTTGAATTTCTGTTGCTTTGAATAGCTCATTTTTCTTTTGCTATCGTTTTTAGGTTGTATTCATATTTTTGTTCCTCGGGTATATCCATTGTTTCAGTTTTAGGTTGCACAACTGAGGTAGATGCCTATTTATGCGACACAAATCATGAAAGAGAGAGAGTAGCGCAACTGAGCCCGTGTGCACCCTAGTTGTTCCCCTCTCCTCAACAGTCGATTTTTTGGGAACCTAGGCTTTCCTTGTTGGACTTGTTTACGCCTCGATCTTTTCCTTGAATTGGCATTAATGTGTTAAGGAATCTTTCTCTTTCAATGCAGATTCTATCTGATAATGGGGAATCCTTTATTTAGTTACTTCCTTCTGATTTTCGAATTAATGATATGGAAAAGGAGCGTTCTGATCTTTCGAACGATCTTCCTCGTGCCCAATTGGATGAAAGAGATTCAACAGAAAGTGAGTGGAATAAAGAAAGAGAAAGCCTAGTGGAAGGAAAGAAAGGAAGAAAGAGAAGACTAAAGGAAGCTAGAAGAAGTTCAGATTCAAGGAATAAGAGGATATTTGAGGTTCTTTGTGACCCTTGATCTTAGGACCTTTAAGAAAAAAGCCTAGGGCTTCGAAGCCACCATAGGATTTAGAAGGCGTAGGAGCAGTCCGCTCCATAAAAGGAAGACAAGAAAAAGATCCCTGCTTTCCTTTTCCTTCACTTTCAAAAGTAGGGCGTAGTAGGATAGGCTTTCCTTCCTTTCTCTTCTTCTTTAACCTCTTCCTATATCTTATTTTCCGCTTCCTTTACCTTTTGTCTTCTTACTATGCCTTCTTTAGGCTTATCTTTTCTTCTTTTATCCTCTTATTCTACTAAAAAGATTCAAACCTATCTTCCTTAGTGCTTTTGCTCTTAGTATAATTCTGTTGTATTTTGAGCATTTGTCTCAATTTTTTTTGAAACAGAGCCAAACTTCTTTATTAATAATAAAGCCCAAAATACATGAGAGTTAAACAATGAGCGTAATAAATAAGCCTAGAGAGCAATAAGCAAGGGGGATTAGAAGATGCATCCGGACATCTCAACTAGGTTGACACCTCTTAGCACCAAAACACCATATCCTAATTAAAGCAAGAATAAAATTTAAGCCAAATACAATGAAAACAGAGTCCACCTTAATACAGAGAGAAAAAAAAAGAAGAGAATAGAAGCAAAACAGTACAAAGACTGAGCCTAAAATAAAACAGCTACCGTGTAAACAAAACCAAAATGAAAATGTAAGCTACACTCCAAGGAAAGCCTGCCGAAGAGGGGAAAAGCGAAGCTGTAAAAATGTAGACAAAGTCACCAAAAACAAAAATTGGGCCTAGGGAACTGGTTGAGAGAGAAAGACTGCCCAGTTGAGACAAAGATCTTGAGTGGGTAATTCATAAACTCCTTGTTTAGAGAGCACCAAGCTGCTGCGTTGCGTTTTGTGTAGCGAAAATTTCTGATCTTGGTCTTTGCTTATCATGGAAAATCCTTTGATTACGTTCAAATCACAATTCTGCAAGAAGAGCTTTTAATATATTTAACCATATAAGCCGTGGTAGAGACGGATCCTCCAAAAGTTGAAACACCGAGGAGCTAAGGGAAGCATTGAAGACAAGCAATATCAATGATGGAGAAGAGACTGTTCCACCAAAAGGAAGTAAAGGGACAGAGTAGAAAGAGGTGGAGCAACGACTCGTTGGCCTTCAAACAAAGAGGGCAAACCGAAGGCTGGAGGCACATGTTGGGGGACTTCTTTTGGAGAATATCTGCACAATTAAGGGACCTAAAAAGCATGATCCAAATTTCCATCAGCAGTTTGACTTTCATAGGGCTTTGAATAGCCTTTTATCCATTTGGAGGGTTAGAAATAAGGTGGCCTGAGAGAGATTTGACAGTGAAACTACCATGCTGGCCAGCCAATTGACCAAACTTTGTAGTCCTTCAAAACTTTCACTTTTTCAGACGAAAGGAGAGTAAGGAGCTGAATTCTGCAATTTCCTCTTCTTTCAAGGCTTCTTCTAAAGGAGAGGGACTAAGATAGGGTATCAAAATCCCAATGATCAGCAATTGAGCCATGGGGTAATTAGGCAATTCTGTAAAGCAGTGAAAAAAGGTCCTTAAGTGAAGAGGAGCCAACCCTAATGTCTGTCCAAAAACCGATTCTGCTGCCACTTTCGAGTTTGAAAAGAGCTAGGGGTTCCACCGACCTTCACACTCTAGAGATACTAACTCAAGGACTCCTTCGGCTATTTCCAGACTTTCTCAAAGTAAACCAATCGAAAACCTCTTTGCCGTGGATGCTACGAATAATTTTCCTCCAAACGGATGTTTCCTCCTTTGAATATCTCCATCCCCACTTATTAGCAAGCAAAGCTGAATTGTGAATTTTAATGCCCCTGGGCCGAGGCCCCCATCTTTCAATGGAAGGGAAACCAAACTCCATTGTAGAAGATGGTTGATCTTACCACCAACAAAGCTTTCCCAAAAGAAGTTCCTCAGGATTTTATCCTAAGAAGCTGCCACATTCCTAGGGATAGAGAACAAAGATAGGTAGTATGTAGGTAGACTTGAGCATTTATCTCATTAATTATTAAGAAAGAGGCTCATCTCCGTTTCAAAAAAACACCATCAACAGAGGAATTTTCCCTTGGAGAAGGAAGAAAAGATCCATCTACATATTGAAATCAACTATTGCTATCTTAATTTATAACACAATATTCTTTGTATAACCATCACGTACATTGAGCTTTGTTTCTCTATTTTTCAATATTAATAATAGTGAGACTCGTTTCTTTTTCAAGAAAAAAAAAATTATAACACAATATGATTGTAAGAAAATGGAAGAATTAGCTTATAGGGGAGTAATTACAAAAGGCTTGGTCAAAAGGAAAGAGGCATACATTTTGCATCTAAATAGATGGGCTGGCCTAACCCACTATAAGGTCTAGGCTGGCATTCTCCAATAGACTACAGAGTATAATATCTTTTATGGAAAAGGAAACCAGCCAATATAAAATGAGGTTAATACTCAAAAGAGTTATACAAAGAGCACCAAACCAAAGAAAATCTAGGGATCAGGAGGTGCACTCGAGCATCTCAACTTGGTTGATACCGTCTTATGCCCCCATCATATCCACCCACCAACAATCCAAAGCACCAATACCAGTCTATACAAAAATCAAAAAGCCTCGAAAAAACATACATCAAAAGAAGAACAAGGGGCTGGAACCTACATAAGCTGTGCAAAAACAAAAGACAAAAGACCTACAAGCATAAATCGACAAAAAAGATGCTGGAAAAATCAGAAACTAGCTATCTGGAAAAATAAAGGCCCTCCAATTTAAACAAAGCTCCTGAATGCTGTAGTCTTCAAATTCCTTGCTGAGAGTGTACCAAGCTGTAGGGTTATGAGCTGTTCAAATTGGTCTAGCCAACCCATTTTTATCATGAAAGGTTTTTTGGTTCCTCTCAAACCACAAATCTGCAAGCAAGGCTTTAACCATGTTCTCCCATAAGAGCCTCGGTTTCTTTTTCAAAAAATGGCCCAATAACAGCTGCTGTACATTGAGGCTGGAATCATCTCCACAAACCCAAGCCACATGGAAAATTGAAAGAGTTTTCTCCAACAATTTGACTGAGTAGGTGCAGGTAAAAAACAAGTGCTGTGGATCTTCACCATCAGTTTTGCCCAAGAGACAAATGGTTGGCAAAAGACAGCTATTTGGGAGTTTCCTTTGCATCACCAAGGAGCAATTTTGCAGCACAAAAATCATTATTCATATGAGAATATTAACTCTCCTTTTACTTTTTGTCTTCCATAGAACTATGTGGATACTACTATTCAGTAGTGAAGATGGAGATAAATGAGTAGCTAGAGACTTAACTGAAAAATTACCAGAAGGCTCCAAGGACCAAATTCTTCTATCATAGTTTTCTATGACTGTTCTAACTGAAGTCGTTTCCAGTAAATCTTAGAAATCCAAAATTTCCTCATCTTTAAGCAAGTGATGGAAGGTTATAGACGATGAAGAAATTGAATGGTCCCGTTGTGCTGTTATAGACCCATTTGGTAATAGCGCAATCTTGAAATGTCTTGGGTAGCAGATTCTAAGGGGATTGTCATCAACCCACAGATTATTCCAAAATGCAATTATTAAGCCATTCCCAAGTTTGAAAGGAGCCAAATCTTCCACTTGTCTCCAGTTTCTAGAGATGCTAATCAATGGACTTCTCAAGCTATTTTTTGATTATCCAGCTGTGTACCAATGAAAAAGTACGTGCTCATGAATGCTTCTAATAACTTCTCTCCACAAAGAATCTTCCTCCTTTGAAACTTCCAACCCCATTTGGCGAGGAGAGCCATATTTTTGCCTTTGAGACCTCCCAACCTGAGGCCTCCATCCAGCCGTGAGTGGGTAACCCGATCCCACTTCAAAAGGTGATTAATTTTACTACCAGAGTGCCCTTCCCAAAGAAAATTTCTCAGTAGTCTCTCTTGGGAGGATACCACCTTATCCGGCATTGCATAAAGAGACATGTAATAAGTGGGGAATTGGGTAAAACAGAGTTGCATAATGTTGCTCTGCCCCCTCTAGACAAGTTAAATCTCTTCCATTTATTGGCTTCTTGTAGACTTTGTCAATCACCGGTTGCCAAAAGGCTTCTTGCCTCAGATAGCCACCCAAAGGTAGGCTAGGTATATAAAAGGAAACTTTTCTGCTTTACAATTCAGCTTACCAGCCATATACAGCAGCTTCTCCATGTTCACATTAACTCCATATAATGCTGATTTTTCCAAGTTCACTTTCTGCCCTGAGCACCATTCAAATAAAGCAATAGTGTCCTTCAGCTTTAAAAGGAAACCCTCATCATGCTTGCAAAGAAATAAGATACCGTCAGCAAATTAAAGGCTATGCAAATGTATCCTTTTCTCTTCCCACTACAAAACCTTCAAACAGACCATAATTTATCTAATCAACAGAACCTCACTGACTAGAAGAAATAGGAAGGGGGAAAGTGGATCCCCTCGTCTAATTTCCCTTGAAGCAAAAGTTCGCAAAATAGGGAGGATTATGGATTTTTCATGCAACCCACAATCCATGAAATCCAGTGAGGACCAAACTTTTTGCAGTGCAATACCTTCTCTAAGAAACCCCTGTCTACTCGATCAAATGCTTTTTCAAGATCAATCTTTAAGATCTATCTTTTTTTCTTCTTGGCACTATAATCTTGGACCACTTCTTTTGCAGTTAACACTGGGGCTAGGATTTGTCTCCCCTCTATGAAGACATTCTGAGAAGGGCCAATAATATTGTTCATAACTTCTTCAACCCTTTCGCTAAGACCTTAGCCACTATCTTATAGGTTAAGGTTGGACGGTTGGTCGGTCACAAGCACCATGTCTTCTTTCTTTCGAATCAAACTGATGAAATTCTGATGAACACAAGAATTAAGTCTTCCATTGTCATAAAATTGAGCAAACAGAGCTTTGAAGCTTCCTTTCACCAAGTGCCAATATCTGGAATTCAGCTGTGAAGCCACCTGGCCCTGAGCTTTACTCTTCCCAATGGATTTTACTGCTGAAAATATTTCAGTTTCTGAATAATGCATGATAAGTGCAACATTCTGACTTGAAGATACGCACGGTCAATCAAAAATTAGAGGGATATAACTAATCCCTGTAATTTTCTTGTGCAGACAATCCAAGAAATCCAGAATGAGGCATTCAATTTCTTGAAAGGATCGGGTTGCCACTCCTTGGTCATTTTTTAATTCCGTGATTAGATTCCTTCTCTTTTCAGCTGCCAAGAAATGGAAGCTTAAAGAGTACAATATTTCATGCCGTAAAGAAAGGCATATTGTGGTTTTTCACCCTGAATAATTAAAAATATTTATCTTCACTCTACAAGTTTATTGTGCTTTTGGGCCCTATTGTTTTAGTTCGTCTCTGGTTTGTTGGGCCACTACCATCATAGCATAAGTTTTCATGTTAACCTGGATAATAACGTCACAACTATAAACTTTTGCTTAGGTTCTGCATGGAGATGCCGTCTTTGACAATTCCCTGGTGTGCGCTCTTTTCTTTCATAATTTCTACATTTGGTTAACTATCAGTTTGCTTGACTGACTTTTCCACTTGTTTGTTAGGGGTGCACCATATTAAGTGGAGATGTAATTATACGACATCTTGCAGGGCAACTGAAGCCTGACTATGTTGTGTTCCTTGTATCCTTATGACTTCCTAAATGATATAACTCTGTACATATTGGATATAACTACAAAACACTAGTTAACTAATCTGAATTCTGTTTGTAGATGGTTTACATTAGATTTAACTTGGTTTCATGGCGCTTCTTTGTCAATTTTGCTGGTAGTGCATGAAAAAATTAAGTTAACTTTACAGTGAAGATTATTTATGCAGTTTGAAGTTGTGTTGTTGTAGCAAACATTCAATTATTTCAATAGATGTTATTGTCAATCATACTTTGGGAAGATGGTATTCTCGTTTGTTTTTTCTTGAGGTGTTTATCTACTAATTTTAAGGCCTGCTTTCTAGAGTAAAGAATATCATAGTTTTACATAATTTGATAGGGATAGAACTCTCTCAATCCTAACTAGTGGGTGTGGTGGGTGGTGCTCTACCTTTAGGGATTATTCTATCTTTCTTATCTTACGTGTAGGTATCCTTTAGTAAGTGTTCCACTTAACTTAGATCGAAGACGGATGTTTTAGGTGTATATGATCGTCCTCCAACAGAACCTAATGCAGTCCTTTTAAGAGAGATTGGTAAGATAATAAAAGATATTGCCGCAATCTTAAATTGCAGAAGTTTAAGAACTAACCGATTCTTCAACATTGCAGCTGTGGGTGAAGATGGTCGTTGGTCTGTTATACAACCTGTTCTGCACAATGGTAACACAGAAGGTCTGAAGATTGTTTTTTACTTCATTCCATAGTTGCGAGACAACCAACTTCTTTAGGGTAAGGAATGTTTTGAACAAAACAGAAAATTAGTACAAAAAACAGGAGGCAACGTCCACATGTACCAGAATGACTTTCCTAAAGACACGGGGACACAGGGTTGCATTTGACCTCAATATTGCTTACTGAGTCTTGTATTCAATGTCAGTTCGATAAAGAAATGTCATGAACTTTTCCATTCACTTGAGTTGTATATAGCATTTTCGGGTGTATATTAGGTTTTTAGAAGTGGATAAAGCTATAGTTTTTCTTTTAGTCTAAAAGAAAATACTAGATCCCTAGTATAGGAGAAAAACCATCTATAGAAAAGAAAATCATATAAAAGTAATCACATATTAAAATTCAAAACGAACACTTAATGCAGACCTTATAATTACATGAAATATAACTCAACTGTACCATGAGCTTGTCTCATTATCTATATATTTATTAATAAAGAGATATGTTTACTTTTCAAAAAGAAAATAAATAAATAATAAACCACAAGCTCAAATATGCAAGAAATCACGATGTATTAATGATTGATGTTCACTCCTCACAAATGTACATTGGATTTCCTACTCCTAAAACTAGAAAACTAACCTCGCTGGCATGCAAGATGAGGTTGGGTAACATCGAATTTATATTACAACCCAAAAATGAACAATTATAGATTAAAAAGACTACAAGATAGAAGATAAAAGAAGAAGAAGAAGAAAAGAGGTTCTTTTCATTTCCTCCGTGGTTCCTAGCTTGAAAAACCCTAAAATAAGAAGAAGAATATATATAGAAAATCGGACAATATGATGATGCTATTGCTATGTCTAAGTTGCTGCAGCTCTGTGACACTGACCCACAGGCATGCGCATTGGAATTCTATGGTGTTTAACGCTGTTGCCTGATGCCTTATGTGGATAGTGGTGCACATGGCATGGTGTTGTGCTGCTTCTCAATGTTGTGCCTTCGGCATTTTTGTCCTTTTCTCATCCCTCGAAGCCCGAATGCTCGGGCCATAAGACTCTTGAGTGCATTAATTGCTCGAGATCCTACAAATATAACATTTAAGCACATTAAACATTACAAACGAGCAAGATTAGAAGCACTAAAATAGCTCCTTTGGGAGCCAGCATGTAAAGTTGGATCATGAGCTATGAATATCAGTACATGGAAGTGTCTTTTGAGAGAACCTTCACTTTCCAAGTATCCTTTAAACCTATATGTTTTCGTTAATTCTGTTGTTTGAGGCTTGAAATTTTGCTTTAGCTCTACTCTTAGCTACTGCATTTTATTTTCTCTACTCATCATGTAACTAGATTTCTTCCACCAACCAACAATAACGAGAGGTAGGTTTTCTACTTATAGTAATAATATTGCCCTCCAGAAACAAAAAAATATCTTTCTATTTACAATTTTATGGAGATTCAGCAGTTAGTTTAAGTAATGAGGATATCATGGACTCTTAGGCACAAGTAGATTTTGTTAAGAAGAATTCACGGGTCTACTTTGCACATGATTTTGATGCGTTCTTCCAGAATGGTGAAAATGTTGAACAGATTCTCTGCTTCAATAGAAAAATATGGTTTGTAGATGAAATTAATTCCATCTGGTTCTCCTTCAGTTAAAGTCTAGCTAGGTGGTTTGGTCTAGGACTTTAACTGCTTGATGGTCTTCAGTCGGCTTTGGTTTTGAAGTTTATGTGTTCTATGGCTTTGGGTTTCTGTAAGTCTCCTCTCTCCCCTCCATTTGCGCTCTCTTTCCTTGTTTCTTTCAGCCTACAGTTTTCTTTCCCTCTCTATGGCTTTCAGTTTCTTTTGTGGCGCAGGTTTGTTAGGTTTTAAATGTTTTGTTTTTGGTGTTTTCTTTTCATTGTATCTCAGTCGTTTTGTCTTAGTTTTTCTCAATTTCTCTTATCTCTTGAAAGTTAATGTATTATTTGGCATTGGTCTCTTATCATTTCTTCAATGAAAAACTTTTGTTTCCTTTTAAAAAAGTTCTTTCCTATTTTGTAACCACGCAAGTTTTACTTCGGACGACTCCAATTCCAAATTGATGTAACCCAAACATATGAGAAATTTACATTGTTACATTGGGGTACAAGTACTATAAATAGAAACTCTACTTCTATTTATTGTTGGGAAGCTTTCTCTGTCCCTGCCCCGCCTTTTGGGCATCTCTAATCTTACTCACCGATTTGATCTGCTTAGAAGTTTCTGTTTTGATGGCTTTATTTCTAGAGGTGTTTTTACTTTTTGATAGAACACCAAGCAAGTGGGATTGTTTTGGGTTCAATTTCAAGCTTCATTCACGGTCAAAGCTCTAAAACCTTTGTGTTGCATGTTTTACCCTTTGTGGAAAGTCATTTCAGTTTGAGTATCTTTTTTGTCTCACGAAGTTTTGAGCCTTTGCCGAAGTCTCAGATAGTTTTTGAAGTTCTAGTCTCTCTTGGCTACTTTGCAGTGTCGTTGGTGCTCTTATATTGTCCTATGTAAGAGCAAGTTTGGGATCTATCAATGGCTAGGACACTCTTGTTCTTCTCTCTCTCAAGAAGTAACAAGCCAACTAAAATCCTTTCCAAAACATAACTACCTTTTCCTGCCTAACAGCTTCCTATTTATACAGATCCCCACCGACCTCCTGTACTAACAGACTTTAACAACTAACATATACAATTTATTACAATATAACCCACACACACGTGTAACTTCACACATGTAACTTCTTTTTATTTTTCCTTCTGTAATGAAATATTATTGGAGGTCTAACAGTATAGTTTGTTTCTTCAAGGCATTCTTCTCATGTATTTTTCTCCTTTATCAACTTGTATCTCATTGAGCATTACTATTTTCATTTTTTCTATGAAAAATTTCTTATGTTGTTAAAAAAAAGAATCAATTCCTAATGTTCTTTACAAGAAGTTTCTATAATTGGCATCAATGAGCTAGTTCAGTTTAACCAGAAGAAATAACATTTGGAAGTGGAAATAGATGACAGTTATTTTCTATTTTTATTTGTGATTGCCAGTTGAGATAAGTGTAGCCGCCCATGATACAACTGGGGGAATGGTGACTAAGATATCAGAAGCAGCAATGATTGCAAAGCTTGGCATTGAAGTCTACATTGTAAAGGTAGATCTTTTGTGTTTTGTCATTGGACAAATTCCATCCAATGTTATTTAGTATTATGTGCTGCTTGCTGCAGGCAGCCACTGTCCACTCCTTGAGAGCTCTAAACGGGGAAATTCGAGGCAAGATTCCAGATGACTGGCTTGGGACAGCCATTCGGTTTTCCGGATAAGACCTCAATCAGGTGCTTTCAGTGAAATATCTTAATTTATGATCAACTCCCTCAATTACTGCGGAATATTACAACGTGAGATAACCAAACTCGAAAACTCAAAATCATAAGGTTATAATTATCAAGTTGTAGTGTGGAACCTCATTATGTCCATGAATCATTGACATTGCAGTTGATCCAAGTATCCAGCTTTATGACTGTTGGAAAGCGATGATTGGAATTTACTAGTGCCAGTTTGTGAAATTAGACTCAACCAGAATCGTCTTACTTTGATGCTAACTAGTATTTGCCTGTTGCTTTTTAAATTTTGTACACTTATTTTTCCTCGGAAACAGAACTGAAGTAAGCCATGTTGTACTAAGTGCAACGTACTTTGACACTGCCAAAGCAATTCAATGGACATCATAAGTTATTATGAATGCATATTGCTATTTAGACTGAGCCTCAAGGATGGTCTCAATTTCTGTAGTTTGTTAGTATTTTATTTCTTATGATTATAATAATAGTTATTATTATTATTATTATTTTGATGAAATGTTGGTTGGTAGTACATCAAACATTGTAATAGGACTTTGTTGTGGTGGTTTGTGTGTATTTATTTTGCTTTGCTTTTTTTATTTTTTATTTTATTTTGTTCAACAAAACCTCGTACCCCATACGAATTACAAGATTCGAACAAAGGCCCAGACGGAATCGCTAAAATGCCAACCAGCCGAATGAACCGAGGCTACAAAATTCTTTAGTTTTGTTTTTTGGTTTTTAGTTTAACACTGAAAATTACTAAAACACCTTCAGGGCTAAAACCTTCGGTACTGTGATGTACTGTTATCAAAGTTTCGAGTGATTTGAAGCCAAAATTAGAGAATTGATAATTAGACTTTGGAAAATTATTAGATCTTCCTCCCAACCCATCCAAGCCAATAAAGGAAAACGGCAGTGAGTTGTTCCAATTGCATGGAATGTTCATCATTTATTGAACTGTCCTAGAATCAAAGTTTGAAATAAAACCCATAAGATTGATGAAGTTAGTTGAATTATCAAATGACCGGCCCATAAGTGTATTATGGGAAATTGCCAAAAATGGGTTAGAAAAAGAGGTTTAAATGATTTTGGGACAAGTTTTCAAAATAAAGACTTTTAGGACAATTTGGGTGTGAATGGACAAAAATGCCCTTCTTTTCCTTTCCCTCTTCCACGTTTGCTTTCCCTTCTCTCCACGATCGATTCCTTCTCTTTCACGTATAGTTCCCTTTCCCTTCTCTTTTCTTTCGCGTAGAACACCTGAACCTACTCCGTCCATCATCGCTTGCCCTTCGTCGGTCGTTGTCCAGTGCATTTCGTCGCTCCTCTTCGAACCATTCAATCAACTTCGAGCGTTTTCTCTTATTTGGGTGAGTTTCATGTCTAACCGATTTTCAATTTATCTGCTGTAAGTAAATGTTTGATTGGGGTATTTGGTGCTATTTTCATCCGTAATTGTCTGGTTTTTGGAATTGGACTTATTTGCCGTAAATTAGTTTAGTCAAAGTTTGGTTTTAGGTTCTTAGAAAGTTCAATGGGTAGTAAAAAATGAATTGAACTAGATGATGAGGATGTAGTTAGATCAAATAGAGGAGGAGTAAGCAATAAGAATAGAAGGAATGAAGGTTTTTTTTATCTCGCACGTATTTTTTTTTTATCTCGCACGTATCTCGCACACATCTCGCACGTATCTTGCACGTTCCATACTTTCACTATGTATTTCAAAATCAACTTGGTACACCTCCTAATCCATTTAGAGCTATTCTTTGTATGTTTAGTAACTCTCTTAGGCCCTCATGCTTTATCTCGCACGTATCTCGCACACATCTCGTACACATCTCGCACGTATCTCGCACGTTCCAAGCTTTCACTATTTATTTCAAAATCAACTTGGTACATCTCTTAATCCATTTAGAGTTATTTTTTGCATGTTTAGTAACTCTCTTAGGCCCTCATGCTTTATCTCGCACGTATCTCGCACGTATCTCGCACATATCTCGCACGTTCCAAACTTTCACTATTTATTTGAAAATCAAATTGGTACACCTCCTAATCCATTTAGAGCTATTCTTTCATGTTTAGTAACCCTCTTAGGCTCGCACACATCTTGCAGTTATTTTTGTTATTTCTTTACATTTTGCACGCATCTTGTAGGTTCTTAAGTTCAAATCAATTTTTGAAGATACAAAACTATTTAAGGTAGTTTAAGGATGACACATGTTCGGATTTTAGTGCGTCACGGTGGTGCATGGGATGAGGGACGAATAAAATATGAAGGAGTGTTAAAAGACATTGTTGTCAGTAAAGAAATAACGCACAAAGATTTACAGTATGAATTATATGACCTTGCAGAAGTTGACCCTACAAAGTTTGACATAAAGATAAGATGTATATATGAGATAAAAGGGGAAAAGGAAGCTCCTCCATTTGAGTTAAGCAATGACCGTGTTTTGAAGTTTTATATATTCTTAGTGAAAATCCATTGGAGGCCCCCCTATACCTATCATTTGAGCCTACAAGCAACCGAAGCATGAAAGTGTTAAACAAAGATTACAATTCAGTATCTGGGAGCAACCAAGTTCAAAATTTAAACCCTCATCCTCCAATTGGAATGGATACATTAGATGAGAATGAAGTTGATATTGGTGAAGTTCAGGTTGGCTTGTGTGATAACATGATAGGGACCAATTCGGCTATATGGGAATCATATGAGTCATATCATTCAAAAGATGATACTTTTACATGGGAGTCAGTTGAGATGTACAATGAATTGTTTGACATCCCAGAACAAAGAGATGCTCCTACAAAAGATTGCAAAGGAAAATGTAAAGTTGACTATAACTCCTCTAGTCGGAAGTTGAAGACAAAAGGAAGTGGCTGGTCCGAAGAAAGCTCTACAAGTGAAGAGTTGGATGTAGGACAAATCTTTTTTTGCAAGAGAGATTTGTCAATGAGATTAAGTGTGTTGGCAATGAAAATTTTTTTCAGTTTGTAGTAAAAAAGTCTACAAAAGAGGTTCTTTTCGTTAGATGCATCGACAACAAGTGTGGTTGGAGATTGCGAGCAGTTAGACTGAAGGATTCAAATATATTCAAGATCAAAAAGTATGTGAAAGTTCATTCATGTTCTCTTGAGTTTTTGAATCGTGACCATAGGCAAGCAAAATCTTGGGTTGTTGGAGAATTAATAAAGTCCAAATTTAAGGGAGTCGATCACATATACAAACCACGTGATATCATAGAAGACATGAGGTAAGACTATGGCATAAATATGAGTTATGAGAAAGCATGACGTGCCAGAGAAAATGCATATGAACGAGTGCGAGGGTCTCCTGAAGAGTCATATAATCTTTTGCGTAGATATGGTGAAGCACTCAAATTTACAAATCCAGGTACAATATTTCACATGGAACTCGAAGATGATCGTTTATTTAAATATCTTTTTATGGTTGTTGGTCCATGTGTTAGAGGATTCTTAAATTGCATTAGACCGGTCATAGTCATGGATGGAACTTTTCTTAAGAACAAATATCGGGGTCAGTTGATAGTGGCCGTTTGCTTAGATGGACTCTGCTTAGATAGTGGCCGTTTGCTTAGGCGGTCAGTTGATAGTGTCCAACATTTGAGTCAAAATTTGCATGATAAATATAAGAATGACACGGTTGCTACTTTGTTTAATAATGCATCGAGAACATATCGTGAATCAACGTTTGTAGAAGCGTTGAGACATCTTTTTGCATTTCCTAATGATTCAAGGAAATATTTAAATGATGTTGGAATAACACGGTGGTCTCGTGTTCACTGCCCAGGAAGACGATATAACATGATGACAACAAATATAGCAGAGTCCATGAATTCTATACTGAAAGAACCTAGAGATTTGCCTATTGCTTCATTCCTTGAAAATGTTCGAGCTTTGCTACAACGTTGGTTTTGGGAGCGTTGAGAAGAAGGCATTAAAGTGACGTCTACATTGACCAAATGGGTAGAGTTAGTTATTCAAAAGAAATAAGAAGGAGCTTTGACAATGAAGGTCAACCCAATTGACTGTTACCAATTTCATGTCAAAGATTTAGATAAGGAGGAGGTCGTAAATCTTCAGACTAAAGAATGCACTTGCAAGGAGTTTCAAGCTGAGCAACTACCATGCTCACATGCTATTGCTGCAGCACGGGATCGTAATATAAATGTTTATAGTTTATGTGCTAATTATTACACTAATGAATGTTTATTGGCTGCATATGCGGAGGCCGTCTACCCAGTTGGGAATCAGTCAGATTAGAAGACAAGCGAAGACTACGTACATATGACTGTTTTACCTCCGAAAGTAGTCAAAAGAGTTGGTCGACCGAAGAAAAAGAGGATTCCAAGTGTTGGTAAAGCTCTGAAATTGCATAAGTGTGGTCGGTGTAAACAAATAGGTCACAACAGATTAACGTGTACCAATCCAATTTCATATACTGACAAGTCGAGCATACAAGATTAGAAATTTCTCTATCAATGTACTAATTATTACACTAATTAATGAGTGTTTGTTAATGATGTGTTTTCTTAATGATGTGTCCCAACATTCTTACTTTCTGTGCTTCCAGATGGATGAAGAAGACGAAAATAACAATTGGCTTATTCATTTAGGAACACAAGAAACTGGTTTTAGGATCGTTTAAAAATAACCAAACGTTCGTTTAAAAATATCTAAATGATCGTTTAAAAATAACTAAACCATCGGTTAAAAACAACCAAACGATCGTTTGAAAACAACTAAACGATCGGTTAAACAAAACTAAAGTAAACGACCGTTTGATAACAACTAAACGATCGGTTGAACAAAAGTAAACGATCGATTAAAAACAACCAAAACATCGTGTAAAAACAACCAAACGATCGTTTGAAAACAACTAAACGATCAGTTAAACAAAACTAAACGATCGGTCAAACAAAACTAAACGATCGGTCAAACAAAACTAAACGATCGTTTAAAACAACCAATCGATCGTTTGAAATTAACTGAACGATCGATTATAAAAAATTAAACGATCGTTTTAGTTTTAAACGATCTTTTAAAACAACGAAACACACCCGCGAATTGTTTACAACCGCGATTCAGCATTTAAAAAAAGTACGCGAATTTACAATATTGCCCCTTTGGTAAAAACAACCGATATATACGTTCCGCCTTTTTCGTTCGTTTTTCGTCACTTCGCAATACACAACCGTACTGATTACTCACCTTCGTTTTCTCTCAGTCCATTGTTCTCTCAGACCATTTTTGTCTCAATTCATATTTTTTGTCAACGTCAAAAGGTATTTTCCCGAACTTTTCCTACTATAACGTTACACTTTTCCTTTTTTTATATTTCAAACGTTTCGACTTCTGTCTTAAAAAACTATCATTGTGTTCTTAAATTATTATTGTGAAGCGTTTAGGGTTTCAGATTCGAGTTCTGTCTTCAATATAGTTCTCCAGATTGTTAAATTTATTACTTTCCGATTAACTATATTTTCAGGATGGCTGTACCTAGCGACAAGTATTTCCCTGCCACTGTGTCATGCCAAGTGCACAAGATCGGCAGTCTTATTAAGGATAAACTGACCAAGGAACAACTGCAAATGTTCGACAAAACAATTTTTGGTCCATTGCTGAATGTGAACATTGTCTTCAACGGCCAGTTGATCCATCATTTCTTGTTGAGGCAGATACCTGAAGACGGTAACGCAGATGAAATCTGTTTCTCAGTTTTGGGGAAGAACGTCCGTTTTACCCAAAAGGTATTCAACATCATAACTGGATTGTGGCCAACAAACAATCCATTGGAGAAAGATTGCGATAGCAAGCGCCTACAAAGTCTTCTATTCGGATCAGAAAATAAGAAACTAATAACATGCTTGGAAATTGAGAAAATTTTCAAGAATTTTGAGTTTACAAATGATGACGATGCTGTGAAAGTCGCCTTGGCTGTCTTTATAGAAACTGTGATGGTCGGGAAGGATAAGAAAACACTGTTTGACATGGATATTTTGGGAAGAGTTAATGATGAAGAAGCATTTAAAAGCGTCGATTGGTCAACTTTCTTCTACACTCGTCTGCTCAACAGTTTAAAGACAAGTCTCCAAGGAAAAAAAAGAAGCATACGAGCTAAAGAAGAGAACAAGTTCCAAAGCAGTGTCATACTACAACATCAAAGGCTACGTGCTTGCTTTTCAGGTGATTTTTATTTGTTCATACACTTTAAGTAAATGCCAATTGAACATCAAAGTTTAACATATTTGTTTAAATGTTGTAGGAGTGGGCTTATGAAGTACTCTCAACTGCAAATGAGCATCTGGCCACAAGAAACAGTAAGAGATTAATCCCTAGGATATTGAGATGGAATTGTACGCAAGCTCCATCTTACAAAATGCTGCAGAAGAACATATTCGACAACAAAAATGTAAGTAAAACTTGTCAGCGATCGTTTAATACAATTACACGATCGTTTAATAAAATTACATTGCAGACTGTTGTTCAATCTAAACTGAAGATGTCAACCCAAGAGAAGGCTTTCATGGAGAGTCGAATTCGAGGGGATGATAACATGCAAATGGAGGACGATGAATCCATTGGAGCAATGAACAACAAATCATTGGAGCAATCAGACTCATCTTCACAACTGTCACCCCAAAGAGAACAAAGTCAAACAGTGGCTGACCAATCTGAAATGCATCCAATCACCAAGAAGAAACATTACAGATCAAAGAAGTCTAATGACAAAGAAGAACAAAGTCATTCAAAATCCTACAAGAAACTGAAGAAGGAAATAAAAGAAGTTCGTAAGGATTTATCCACACTGACTTCTATAGTCTGTAGGATGGATGACACAATCACAAAGCAGTAATTGGAGTTGTATGAAATGAAGCAGATGCTCGAGAGATTGGTCCAGGTAAAAGTTTTTTCATAATACATTAGTTACACGATCGTTTAACTTCGATAGACGATTATTTATCAAAGTTACGCGATCGTTTACTTTTATATACACGATCGTTTAACAATACATTATTTTTTTAATTTTATGTTCGTTTTTATTTGTTAATTAGAATCAAGCTGAAAATCAAGGGAATGATTACTCATTAGAATGACAATGAGTATGTTGTTCAAGAACAACATACTGAACAACAACATACTGAACATCAAGAGGAAACCCAAATGTTAACATTTCATTCATTGTTTACTAGTTTATAGATACCTAACAATTGTATTTTTTTTCTTATTCTCATTTTTTTTCTCATTTTGTTTAGGGAACATCAACAGGAATGTGGTAGTGATATAAGCATAGACGGCAGGATGCAGACTTGCTAATGACTATAAGAGATATATCGGATAATCTAACTCCTAAAATTCAGAAAGAAACAAACCTGCCACAAATGATTACTACCCTTCCACTTGTGAGCCAACCTCTTGCACTTTGTGAATTGGCTCCATTGGATCAAACTGTACAAATTGTAAATGAAGAATCTCAACTGGTATGTATACACAACAAATTTGTAGTCGTTTGAATTAATAGTTTGTTACTTGTTTAATACGATTACATTGCAGGAAACAACAAAAAAAAAGTTGAGATTCAAAAAAATGATTAAGCAGTTACTTTGGTTGAAAAAGAACCAGTAACTATGCCTAAGTAAAATAGAAAATAAAAAGGTGCAAGATGAAGATGAACAAGGTAATCCACCCACAACATCTACTAAGATCATATCAGAATTTACAATACCTGTCCCAGATGTGGAAATCAGAAAAGTAGATAGATATAATCCGATGTGGCAAGTGGATCCAAAATTATGGAAGGAATACTTACAATGGAAAAGATAAAAAAAAACAACCCATGAAGAAAAGAAAGTAGTCTCTACAACCAAAAAGAAAGACTTTTTCAGACAGCTTGAAGAAAACACATGGGTACATGGAGACATAAGTACTCTTCCCAAATTTCATTTTATATGTAAACGATCACTCGTATTTTCTAAACGATCGCTTCTATTAACTAAACGATCGCTTCTATTAATTAAATGATCGTTAAGTTAATATTACACGATCGTTTTGTAAGTAAACGATCACATGTACATTTCTTAAGCGATTGCTTATACTCTCCTTTCATTCACTAAACGATCGTTTATTTTTTCTTTGTAGACATTGGATTTGCTATTATCCCATTTGCAAGCGTTCTTTTAGAATATTACATTCCTTGTTTATAGTAAGTTGTTATGTTTTAATTTTTTTTTGTATAGAAGTTAAACTGCATCATTATATTCTGACTAAATTTTTTTTACTTGTTCTTCAAGACTGAAATCAATAAACCAGACTGCATTGCTTGGAACCATATTTTCGATACTCATCTGGTGACACCAGATAATAACAAAGCTGAATGGACAGACCCCACAACACACCTAACTATATAGACAGAAAAAGATGTGGAATACTATTTCAACACAGCTGTTGGTGATTACGAACAAATACCAGGGTGGGTAGATGTCAACTACGTGATTAGTTGCATCAACATAAAAGAACACTGGTTGGCTATTGCAGCTGATATGAGAAAATGCAAGATCTAGGTGTTCGACTCAATGCCAAATTATGTTGAGCAGAAACTTGTTGATGAAGCTCTTCAAATGCCTGCACGATGCATCGCCTCACTCGCAATTGCAATTGGAGTCAACCTCCATTCAGATCATTTCACATATGGCCCTTGGCCAATACGCAAATCGAAGACCACATTACAGAAAGGGCGTTCATTGGATTGTGGAATTTTCTGTTCTAAATTTGTTGAATGCCTTGTAACTGGTAGTGACCTTGGTTGTCTAACTATGCCAAACATGAAACTGTTTAGACAACAATATGTGCTGGAACTTTGGGCGAATAAATACTTTTGGTAAATAAAAAACTATATATTTGGTTCTTGTACTTTTGAGTTAATATTTGTATTCGTTTAGATACATATCACAAAACATTCGTGTAGAGAAATACCCATTGCGCACATATGTTTAAGCGATCGTTTAGTAAAGTCTAAACGATCTTCTTAATAAACGTCAAAATATTAAGCGATCGTTTAGAGAAACCACATTGATATCTAAAAGAATATTAAGCGATTTCCTAAACGTTCAGGTGAAGAGTATTAAGCGATCGTTTATATGTATGACACTAATGTAAAAGATCGTGCACATATCTTTACACGATCGTTTAGTAAAGTCTTAACGATCTTCTTAAAATCATAAAAAATATTAAGCGATCGTTTAGCTACAAGTAGTTTTGCAACATAGAGAATAATCGATACTACTAATTGAAATGCCAATTGATACTAATTGAAATGCAACATAGAGAATAATCGAAAAGCCAATTGATACTTGTGATTTATGTAAATATTTCAATACATAGGAGTGTTGATCCATAATTGAAATGCTAATTGTTTTCTGAAGTAGGACATGTTTTCTTGACATAATGTATCTAAACCAACACCAGCAGCTATGTACTCAAAATACTTAATTGTAAATACACCACAATCACTATTATTTCGTTGAGGTGGAATTGAGTCAACAATGACAACTGGCCAAGGTTCCTTGTATGTCGATGATCTACCTCTCCTATCAAAGAAGCCAGTACTATCTAACAACTTTGGCACCAACTCTTGAATGGGCAGTAATATGTTTGTCATCTCTTCGGCAGTTGTAAGCGACGGAAGTGAATCTCATACCTTCACTTGACAACTTACCAAATCCAAGCATAATAGAAACCAATGGTTGACATGGACATTGAATGGAGAGTAAACGTAATCAACACTTGCCCAAGGATCTTGGAAGTCCTCTTTTGACCCGACAACATAGTCAACCAACCTATACTCTTCCTCCCAGTCAAACGGGCGATTCTCTTTAATACATTCTTTGTATAGGGGCTACTTCGCAACTAAAATGCGCTGCAAAGAAAAGCATACAAACACAAATATCAGACCGAAAGACAAATATCAAACGCAAATACATACATAAAGTAACGTGACGATTCCAAACCATAAAGATTGTGTCTGCAGTTGTGAAGTTCTGAGAAGAAGGTATCTGGCTGCCTTAATATTCAAGCGAATGAAAAGAAAAAGTGCATCCAAATGCTAATAGAAACAAAAGTAAGCAGTAAATGTATAGAACCATAACAATGAAAAAATTATAATGGTATAAATGATAAGATAATCCCTTACCTCATCCGCCAACCACCGACGACACATAAACAAGTCTCTGAAAAAAACCTTCGATTTTTTCCCATGAAAGGTTTCACGCACCTCATCGTCTGTACGCTTGTCTATAATCCAAGTTCGAAGTCTATCTAAATGGACGTCAAGTATTTTGTGCATAGGATCATAAACAATTGGTTCAGACTGAGAGGTGGTGGTGGTTGATGTCACAGACCGTTTAGGTAGAGTTGTGAATGGGGTTGATAGGTAAACACTTGCACGCTTCCTACAGGCGAGCCGAACGTGTGGTCGTTGAGTGAGAAATGGTTCTATCTCTGTGACGTCTTCATCAAAATGAGTACGAAGTTTTTTCCCACTGTCCTCAATTTCAACCTCATCGTCAACGACATCTATTGGCTCCTCTAAACCAATATCAACCTTCTTCTCCAACACATTAATTGGCTTCTCTAACTCAATATTAAACCTCAACCAAGGAGGTGTACCGACGGTGTGAACATCTTCGTCGCCCTATGGAAGCTCATAATGCATTAGTGTGGATAATGATAGAAATTAAACATCAATATTAGCAAGAACATGGAACCAAACCTTCTTTTTAAGTTCAATGTGTTCATCCTCCTTTGGCATCCTCAACCAATTAGGGGTACCGCCTGTGTCAACATCTTCGGTCTTAGCATTATCCACTTCTTTACTTTCTAATGTATGATCTACTAAGCCTTCAGACACCTTGCGGTCTCCTTCGTCACCCTATGGAACCTCAAAGTGAATTAACGAGAACATGCAACTTAACGTATGAGTAATTACCAAATATGAAACAACTAACGTCAATATACTTAACAGTTTTATTCCTAACCTTTCTTTGAAGTCCAATGTGCTTCAATAAGGTTGACATGCCCTTCAATTCGTCAATATCTGATTTTATACTAGTAAGTTGCCCTTCAACAACCGCTACTCGATCTTGGAGATTCCGAATAGCCTTTTTCATCTTAATCTTGGACTTCTGTTTCTTACTCTTTTTGAAGTCATCTTCATCATTAACAACTTCTCTTCCTCTTTTTGAACCACCATTCTTCGACTGAATAATGGTAAATGAGCGGAAGTTTTCAAAAAGTTCACCTGAAGCAATTTTCAACTGCTCCTCTTCAGGTGTCATCTCAATGACCGCCTTAATTATAAACTGCAAATGGAAAAAGGCAAATGTATTTAGGACAAAGAAATAAGCACAAAATCATACGATCCTTAAGTTAGTTACTATTGCTTGCTACTTACCATTGGCGAGTCAAACACCTGGCTTATAGTTTGGGACTTTGGTGATTGTTGGCACACCCACCTCAGCATTCGTGGTATGGCATGATCGTTTACTTTATCTACACCACATCCAATGATGGTTGGTATAGACTCATATGCCCAAACCTATTCGACATTTGACAAACAAGTTTAGAAAGTGCCATAAGATATATATATAGATATATAAACAAGTGGTTTCACAATCGTTTGAAAACAACTAAACGATCGTTTAACATAACTAAACGATCGTTAAAAAACAACTAAACGATCGTTTAAAATAACTAAATGATCGTTTAAAACAACTAAACGATCGTTTAAAATAACTAAACGATCGTTTAATTTTAAATGTATGCATAAGTTTTGAAGTAAGAAGTAAGAAGTCACATACTTGTAATGCATGCAGAAATCCATTGATAGTATATTTTTTTGTCTGTGTTGATTTCTTCTTTCCCTTGGCATATTGCTTGTCCAAGGCTCTTTTCAAGGCACTTAGCGTGCGTCCAAAAACAATCCGACCCCAATCATAATTATTAAATGTATTCCAATCATCAGCAATCTTGAAAAAACCAATGTCGACTTTGGTTCGCCTATCTTTTCCCAACAAAGATATCTTTATAAAGTAGATTAAAGTTAATTTCACAATATCATCGTCATCACCCTCGTATTCCAAAAATATATCCTCTAAGTCGCTAACATAAATACACTCCTTGTCTTTGAAAAACTTCTCCAACAGTCGACTATTCCCAACCAACTGAATATAGTCCTCTTTAGGACCCCATAGTCCAGTTATGATGTTAAACTCTCTCCTACCGAAAGTACAAACAACGCCCCCTAGTAAGAAACTTATAGAATCCTTTCCTTCATCTTCCACCTCACTTAACAGTAAGTAGTGGATGAGTGGCCCATTAAAGACAATATTTAGATCCAAAAAGTGCCCAAACTTTGTTTTTCTAAATAAGGCTAATTGATCGGGTTTGAGTTTGACCTTAATATTATGTGTTGTCTTTTTCTAAATGAGACAAACAACTTACTAGGGAATAAAAATGATGGGAAGGATTAATCTTGTACAAGGGTCCGTCGGTCGATGTCGATGTCATGATTGAAGCCTGAAGAAAAAGGAACAAATTCCAGCAAATAAGTCGATTCCAAAACCAAACATTTACAACAAATATATTGAAAATGGGTTACAGATAAAACTCACTGAAATAAGAGAAAACGCTCAAAGTTGATTCTTAGGTTCGAAAAGGAGAAGCGACGAAATGCACTGGAGGACCGACGAACAGTTGGAGTATCTTCAAAGAGCAGAGCGAAAAATTTCAAAAGCCAACGAAAGGAGATGTTTTTTTTTTTACTTCAGGTGTTCTACGCGAAAGCGAACGTGGGTAGTCGAAAAATTCAATGAAGAGGGATAGGAATTTAATGAAGGGCATTTTTGTCCATTCACACCCAAATTGTCCTAAAAGTCTTTCTTTTGAAAACTTGTCCCAAAAGTCATTTAAACCTCTTTTTTTAACCTATTTTTGACAATTTCCCGTGTATTATCTAGGCAGAGTCATCAGTTTTCAAAAACAAGTTTTGAAGACGAGTAAATCATATTCACCTTTTTGGCTTCTCTTCTTAACCCAATATTTTGGCTAGTACCTCTTCCGGTGTCCATATTAGTTGCAATAGAAATAGTTTCCTTTGGAGACTTAGTTTTCTTGCTTTTTTGAGCCGCAGTTAAAGAGGCAACTTTATTTCCCTTTCCGCCTTTTTTCTTCTTCCACTTCTTAGAGTGAGGAAAAGTTTTAAACTTGCTTTTAGAGGTCCAACCTTTCTTGAGGAGATGACGAAGTTTTCCTTTTCATATTGTCCTTTGATTCTCATCAATGACTCAGATGTTTGAAGCTTATTGAGAAAGGTGATAAGGTTGTAATGAAAGGTGAAAAGTTTTCAGAATAAAGTTCACCTAGCTGGATTCATCAATAATTGTCTCAATCATCTATGCCACGTTGTAGTGGACCATCATGTTTGAGAACATACTCTCTAACATAAGTCCCTTCAACTATACAAGCATTGAAGATGAACTTCATAGAATCATGCTTGATCCGAAAGGACGGATCAACTGTTAGAAATATTTTTCGAACAATAAGGTTGTTAAACCTATGTTTGCCTAACAAAATATATTTATAACTAATTGCCCTATTGCATTGAACAAGAATTAATCCAAATTCAAATTTACATTCGGATATTCTAAAGTAAAGATAGTCTGTAACAATAGAATGATTTATGATTGAATTCAATTAGATCAAACAAGAAAAGATCATATAAAAAGTCTCAAATCTAATCAAGAAATCACAAATCTTGCAACTTAATTCAAACAATTATGTATATTTGAATTTCGCAAACATGAATCCTAATCTCATGAGTTGTCAATTCATTCTACAAAAATTCAACTAAATATTTAGCATAGAATTCAATTAAGAATGCGTAAGATTCATAAACAAAATCATAGATTCCCAAGAAAATCAATCCAAAATCCATATTCCCAAAAAGACTTACCTTTAGTTCTTCATTCTTTTTGCGAAAGATTCAAGAATTGCGATGAATTTCAAAGAAATCTTCAAAGGAATTGAGAGAGAATTTCATTCAATTTTGAGAGAGAAATACAAGTGATTCAATGAAGTGTTCTAATAAATGATACAAGTTGTGAGAAAATTTGGAAAAATTGGGTGAATATTCAAACGTAAAAAATGGGAGGAGGCGTGCGGGCCTTTTATTTTTCCGTCAACCTACATAGCACAGCTACACACCTTGTTAGCGCGATCACATTATAGGTAAATTGTCGTAATGCAACTGTTCTTTAAGTTGTCGCAGCTCAACTGTGCTCTTTGAAACCTTGCTCTCAGGTTCTTTTAAATTGGTTTTCTTAAAAGAGGAGGCGTATGAAGATCCCAGTGGGATCCCTACACAAGCCCCAGATGACGATGCGATTATCCCAGCGTTCATCACCGCCTCTCTGGGTGCCTTGAATTGAAGGTAGTATGCCCAATGCCATAGAAGTTTAAGGCCATGTTTAGTCCACCAATGTTACAGTAGCAAAATCCATAGCAGGGAGGGCTACGTACTGGTGGAAGGACAATGCGATAACTTCAACGCGAGAGAGATCAATTGGCTCTATGATTTACCATGTGATTCCAAAGCTGAAGGAAATAGAGTCATCGCGGAGCCTTTGGACTCGGAAATAAACGATGCTTTGACAGTAGTAACAGAGTCGAGTGTGGAATGGAATACAATGCCTTAATGGTGGATGACTTCGATAAAATAGACGACTCAGTAGCCATATAAACCCCTCCTCTGAAATCAAACCAACACAGAGCCCAATTCATTTAATCCTAATTTGTTGATGACCCACTCCACTAAGGCGTGAAAGATGGTGAGAGAAGTGTCACCAACCAATAATTCATCGCTTGGCCAAAGCATTCCACAGCTAGGTCCTGAATGTTGGGGTATGGATATGGATGGATTGAAAGACCTTCTACACAGTGGGATCATAGAACTCGTTAGCCAACAACTCGGCATGATCTCTGCAAACTAAGACGCGTTGATGTTGCAACAACAAAGTTTTCAACAAAAGCATGGAAAGCCATACATTTTTCGGGCAAGAGAAAACTAAGCCTACACTAAGCTGAACAGATCACGGAACTTCAAAGACAACATCAACAAATTTTGCAACGCATAGAAGAGGATAGGGATTTTGCTGGAAGGCAAGCTCAGGGGCAGGATGATCAATTTCACACTCTAATGGACTACATTCTTGAGGTATATGTTCAATGCCTCCCGACCCCAATTATTCCAAGGAACCTTTGGGAACCACTCAGATTCCCAGGTGATGCAGTCCCAGCACCTCCGCCTCCAGCGGTGGAATATTAAATTTGGGGATGTCTTCTTTAGATTTTCTTTCTTCAATTTAATTTGCTCAAATTTTGTGAATATCTTTGGAACTTAGTGTAATTCTACAATTTACATAATGACAAGATGTTTAATGTTGGTATAATACATTAAAGAACATCAATGTCAATGGTAAGAAACACAGAGGAACAAGAGCTTGGTATAGCATTAATTGCTGGCAACTATTAACAATTCAATGCAGAGAATTCCAAAAAGTAGAAAATAAAATAAAATTCGTAACTTGACAAACATCAATGTCAATGGTAAGACATGAACAACACTTGAAAACAAGTGGTTAATTAAAAGAGCATAACTCTCATGTTTGAAGCAATAATAAAAGTTGTGAAGAGAAACTGATTCATGATTTCTTGATCAATGCCTAAAATAAAGATGAAATGAATAAGCAAATAATGTAAGTTCTTACTTTACTTTTTTTAAATAATAGCACATTTCTAAAATAAATACATAAGAATGTATGGATGTTGATAAATGATTTTTGAAAGCTAAGCTTGCTTGCATTAAATATTTCTTTAGTAGGTTATATTAACTTTGAGGTAATACATAGGTCAGATGGATCATGAAGTTGGATATATGTTGAGAGGTTAGAGTGTTGTATCCATTTAGGGCATTTTGCACTACAAATGTGAGTAAATCTTTAAGGACAAACATCATCTTGAATTTGGGGTGTGATAACTTGTAGAATTATAAGTTATTATTTTTCTTTATTCAAGATAATTAAGAAAAAATAGTAGAAAACACATCAAATAGACTTAGAAATTATGCATTGTGTTTACTATGCGTTCAAATGTTTACAAGGCGTTGAATTTTGAAACTTGCGACTTCTTGGTGTTTTTCGTTGCAAGATTTGAGAAAAAGATAAAACAAAATGTAAACAAAATAAAACAAAACTACTAAGTATTCTCAACCCATAAGTAGAGGCAATGTTGTAAAGAAATGCTACAAAATGTAACGGGATGGAACTACTTGAAACATAACAAGAAATCTAAGAGGCGTTTAGAGCACAAAAGGAAATTCGCCGTTTAGAAATGCTAGCCACTAAGAATCAAATGCAACACATCTTTTCCAAATCGTGACTATGACCCACAAGCATAAAAATATCTGTCAAAAAACACGGGACGTTCTTAGTGGGCGATGAGCGTTAGAAGTCTATAAATATCATCATCGAACATCAAGAAAAAATACTCATACATTTTAAAGTTGAAATTCTGCCCAATTCCGAGATAATCTTTATACTTCACTAGTCTAGAAGCTTTACATCCGTTGACCAACCTTGGAGAACAAGAAATTGTGATCCATAACTTGAGTCTTTATCATTGTTTTCTTCTATTATTTGCACTTTTCACTTAGTGATTGTATTAGAGAATTTGACATTGTAACTGATTCTTATCAAATTTGAATTCCATTACCTTTGCATCTCTTGTCTTCAATTTTTTATATGAGTGGCTAAATTTGTCGATGAGTTAGGAAGTTAGACTCAATCCAGTAGGATAAATATGCATACTTCTTATTTTTTTTGACCCATGTAAAACTAAATTGCTTGAACGTATTGAAATAGCAATTCGAGTAAAGGTAGTTAATTGCTTAAAAGAGTAAGAGTTGAGACCATGTTGAACAAAGATATGAGATAACTTAGAAATAAGCTTAAACCTATCGCATACGATTACATCATTTACATCTTGAAATGGAGTATTTGTGACATTTAGGCGCCGGAAGAATGCTTGCCTTAATTAGTAATTGGGCACATGAATGATATTTGTGTTTGTTAAAGGACTAGAGAACAACTTCTCAACCCTACTTCATCACATATTTTTATTTCACTACCTTCCACACACATCCATCGCATATCACCAAGGTAGTAATAGTTTAGTTTAGGAAGCATATTTTAACCACTCAATTAATTATAGTTCACTTCACAAAAGACAGACTTTCACTCACAAATTAAGTAGCAATTTTCTGTGTTCGACCCTAGACTTACTAGGAACCTTTTTGAGTTTATATTTGAACTTTAATACATCATCACTCATTTCAATGCATACTGATTATCTTGTTGCATAGCACACAGTCAACCCTATAAAAACCATAACATATTGTAATAAAGGATGAGTGGTGATGTTATGAAAAAACCTATACAATATATAGATGCTCAAAGAAATCTAAAAATAGAGATGCATTACAATAACAAATAGAGGAAATAGTTTAGAATAGTCGAAAACATTGAAGATGAAGTGGGAAGACAAAGCAGTGGCAAAACAAAGACAAAACGGTGTCAGACGTCTGAAGAATGTGAGACAAAGTTGAGAGACTAACATTCGCAAAAATTTGAGAGAGAATTATGGAAAATGAGAACTGTGAACGATTGGAGCAATTTGAATGGATCTAATTTTAAATTAAGGGCAAGTATGCTATTTCACCGGACAAAAAAGCCACTCATTGATAAGTTTTTGAGAAATAGGTCCCTCGTAGAATTTGTTGTTTGGGGTCTTTCAAAAAATTGAACAATACGTAAAATATTTGTACCGTATAGAATAATTTTGGAAAAGTAAAAAATCCACAAGCCCACAATTAATCACACGCGCGCAGAAAAACGATCTTGTACTTAGTCTAAACGATTTTTTAACTAGTATCAACGATCTTGTACCAAAACTAAACGATCTTAGTACTAGTACAATACTTCATAATGAAAAAAGAATAAGAAGAAAAAGGAAAAAGAAGAAAACAATACTTAATAATGAAAAAATAATATTGTCTTTAAAAAAGATGACGCCGAAGACAAGAGATGACGAAAAAGGAATAAATTCTGTCAGAGGAGGTGAAGAAATTTCAAAAGGAAAAATCTGAAATTTATGAAAAAATTACGTCATGTTCTACGGCTTAATGGGTTTTTTTAATTTTGTTATACGGGCAGTAAATACTTTCAGAAAATAATGTCAAAAATAGAATATTTGACAAAATATTTACACTTCATAGAAAAATCAAGTGTAATAAATTTTGTTTTTTAGCAGTTCTATGAAGTGTAAGTAGTTTGTCAATTTTTTCTATTTTTGAAAATCTCCTATTTTCAATTTTGTTCTATTTATAGGATGTTTTTAGAAAATATAACAAACCGACAAAATATTTACACTGTATAAAACAATTTTGAAAACGGAAAAGCCCACAAGCCACAATAGAGAATACCAAAAATGCCTCAATCAAAACGTGATTAATCGGTCATATGCGCGCGTGTAATTATTCATCTAAATGACATGATTGTGTATAGGAAATAAAATACGATTATATAGGTAGTATCAACACTAGCCACACACGCATGTGTAATTCTTCTTCTAATAACAATCATGATACATGATCAGGTAGTTCATGATACACAATTGTTAGTTCATGATAAACGATGGTTTTGAAAAAGCCCTAGTAAACGATCGTGTAGTTCATGATACACAATCATGTTGTTCATGATAACAATGGTTTTGAAATCCTAGTAAACGATCGTGTAGATCATGATACACGATCGTATAATTCATGACATACACAATCGTATAGTTCATGATAAACGATGATTTTGAAAAGCCCTATCGTAAACGATCATGTAGTTCATCTTTGTCCACACCATATTGAAAAACATAATACAAGATTGATGATTGATTTGAAAACAAAAATAGTTGTAGCAGAAATATAATGAAAAAGAATAATGACCGTAATTTAAAAAATATATATATATAAAAATTGCAGAAAGAAGAAGAAGAGAAGGAAGAAATCAAAACAACATGAAATTAAAAAACGACAAGGATAAACCTAAAATATTTTTTTAAAAAATAACCGATTTAATGGGCTTTTTATTTTGTTGTACAAGCCGTAAATATTTTGGTTTTTTTGTTATTTATGAGAATTAGCCTAAGTTAAATATCTCATATCATGTAGTTTAATTGTTAATGTTATTAAAAAATTAACTCTATATTATAATGTACCTAATATACAGTATCTTATCCAATTATCACGCATGGTTTCAACCTTTCAAAATTTTCCAAATAACTCCCTGATTCTTTTGTTTACTCATTTTTTTAGCCAATAAGGAAACCTAGTGACCTACCGTTCTAAGCTTTAATGATCCGAGATTAGTTAATTAAACTTTTTAATTAAATTAATCACATTCATTAGTTATAAGACACTCCACTAAAGACTAATAATTGCACTATTATAAACTGTAGAATGTTTTATATCTCTAATGTAACCATTACAAGTAAGTTGGTCCTTAAGTACCACCGATCCTCTAATGAATAATATGTTTATAGTCTAATCATAAACTAAATCCCTCTTGGACGAGTGAGGGGAAGAAACCCATTATTCACAACCTTAAGCGAACATTTAAGAGAATCCGACAACATCCGTTATGGGCATCATATTTTCCTTCCATTTGGTCAAATTAAATTTTGTTTCTTACTAGTAAAGTGTAGTACGGAGCCGAATCCACAAGGAACCACACTAGTTTGTCACTTAAAATGAGTGTTTGGATGGGAGATCGTCTTTAAATAAACTATAAATAAAAGTGCCCAAAATAAATGAGAACGAGATAGAGAGTAACGAAAACTATGATAAGATTACCTAATTAGGGTTAGTATGTAATTTTCCCAAATTGGTTGATTGATCCTAAAATTATTCAATTAATTGCTCGTTTAAGCTTAGTCAAATTCATTACAATTGTCCTTAATTAGCTAATCATGGGAAGACGAACTCTCAACACACATTACCTAATTGCATCGGACTGTAGAAAGATGCTAAGATGAATTCAACAACTTCCCATTGTCTGATTAATATATTCATTCAATATGGTTTTCAAACAAGTTGGATTAAAGTAATACTTAGTTCAATCAACTTCACGTTTAAACAAGTTAATCTAATCTATTCTCACGTTTAAACAAGTTAGTCTATTCTCGTGTCTCTAATAGTTCATAGTCTTAACCAAGGTTTAATTCAAATACTAAGTCACATAAACAAGCATTAATGGTAAATCAATATAAGAAGACGAATTAGCAAATTAGTGGTTTAATTTTTTTTTTTTTTTAAACTTACCATATAAAGAGATAATTATTATATTATTATAATCTTGGATAATTCTTACGAACGTTTTTTTAATAATGTTGTTTTAAAAATTATTGTCAAAAATGGGCTAAGAGTGAAACAATCGACAAAAATAGGGTAGGGAAGTTGTGGACCCTGTCCACGACTAGGAAAAGTTGTAGACGGGGTCCACGACTTTGCTGACATGTCCACTAAAGTTGTGGACTGGACTTCCGTAGCTATCCTCCATTCACGTTTATTTTATTCTCTTTTTTTTTTATTTTCTTTATACATAATCACCATTAATAAATCTCAACCTCCTACAAATACACCACTAATAAATCTCAATCTCTTTAAAATATTTCATTCCTAAAAATATCATTGCTTAATTATTAAATTACAATATTTGATTATTTCTTTTCTAAAAATCTTAATTATGAGTTTATATTAATTAAAAGTTTCCTTAGTGAATTATTAACCAAATCTCTTATTAATAAAATTTAAAATTTGAATATTTCTATAATTTAATAAACAAAATTTAAATAGAAAGAGAAAGGAATAGAAATTATACCTTATTAAAAAAATAAATAGTATAATTGTATCAAAATAAATATTAAAAATAAAAATATAATTATATTAAAAATAGAAATAAAAATTAAAAATATAATTATATCAAAATTAGGGTGTGTTTGGGGTGGGATTTTAGGGGGAAAAAGATTAGGAAATTGGGCCAAACACGTTTGGCTCAAAGAATATGATAAATAATCCTAATCCCTAAATAACCCTATCTTATCCTATTTTTACTTTCTTACAACCCTACATTATCCTACCTAAATAACCCAATCTAATTTCTATTATTATTCTTTAAATTACTACAATCATAATCTTTCCCCCAAACACATATTACTATAACACTACTATCATAATCTCTCCCCCAAACACATACTATTATAATACTACCTTTTATATTATTTCCCTCAAACACATATTATCATAACACTAAGATTATCATAATCTTAGGATTATTATAATCTTTTTCCCCCATAACTCTTTCCCTCCCCAAACGCACCCTTAAAAATAGAAAGAGAAAGGAATAGAAATTATATCTTATTCAAAAATAAAAAATATAATTATATCAAACACAACTAAAGACAACAATAAATAAAGAACTCCACGGCCATTCGGGAGAGCCGTTTCTCCCCTTAAGTGATTTTGCCACCGTCAAAAACATTGCTTCATAGATAATTATACCTTATTGCTTATTGCTTAAATAATATATTTAATATTTATTTTGACATAACTATACTATTTATTTTTTAATAAGATATAATTTCTATTTCTTCTCTTTCTATTTTTAATGTTAATTAGAAATATTCGATTTTGTTAATAATCCAATAAGAGAACTTTTAAATAATTTTGGTGTATTTTTAGGTGGTTGAAATTTATTAATTATGATTATGTATAAAAAAATAATAATAAAACAAGAATAAAATAAACATGAATGGAGGACAGCTATGGAAGTTATGGAAAGAAGTCCACAACTTCAGTGGACACGTCAGCAAAGTCGTAAACCCCATCTACGATTAGTCAAAGTCGTAGACTAGCCAAAGTCGTAGATTAGCCAAAGTCGTAGACTAGCCAAAATCGTAGACAAAGTCCGCCTACTCTATTTTTGTCAATTGTTTCACTACTATCCCATTTTTTACAATAATTTTTAAAATAACATTATTAATAAAAAAAAAAAAAAAACATTCAACTCCTACCCAACACCCCTTAAAAATAAAAATAAAAAAAAAGAAAAGGGATCATAATGCAAAAATTTTATATACACATGTCAAAAAATAAATTATATTTTTGTTTTCGCAGAACTCGGAAGCGCCCTAATTAAGTATGTTTGTTCAGTTTGCTCGTAAAAAGTTGCAAAAGAATTTAAGGTGCATGGAAAAAGACAGCAAAATTTCATGAAAGAAAAGTGAAATTGTGTAAAATTACTGGCTGACTGTAAAAGTTGATTTAGAGAGACTATAGTTCTTATCCCTAAGTTTATCTCAATATGAAAACCAATAACTAATCTACACTGAAGAAGAGGCTCATTTGGTTATGATAGTTTACAAGATAAAAAGAGATCACTTTGTTCGAGTAAAGAAAAATCAAATGAGCTTTTTTTTCTCAAAAAAGGTCTTCAAGTGCCATATTTGCAATCCCACCACTGATAAGCAAACAAAAAGGGAGAGCAAACTCAACCATGCCATCTTTGTGTTTGTACTTCTGTTCAGATCTTGCATCTCTTCCTCCCTACCACCACACATTGTCCAAAATTTTCAGATCAACACACAGAACCATAACAAAATTCACTTTTTTTTTTCTTTCTAAAATGCCTTCTTTTCAAAAAATTAATCACTTGAAAAGTTAAATGAAACACAATCTTATTATTCTGTTTTACCTTTCACGGAGATAATACATCTCTTCTTGAATAGAATTGGCGGTTTCAAACAACTTCTGCAGCTCCAATTCCATAACCTGGCATTGGATACGAATCATTAATGACATAGCGCATGTGATAGGGTGAGTAGCTCAGAGAAGGTATTACAGCAATATATTCGAATTGAAATAACAAACATGCACGGAGTCTAAAGTGAAATTGTATTCCAGTGAGCCCAAAACTTGACTAATGCAGACCATGTGGCGATGTTTGGAAAGCAGTCGAGAAATTAGTAGGCCAATATAATTCAGTTCCTCATCTTTATTTTGTTTCAAATACCCCGAATACCCTGATTTTTTAATTTTTTAAGTAGATAACACAGCTTTTCATTAAGCAAAATGGAATGAGGCTAATGCAAAAAAAAGAAAAACACAAAAGATAAAAATGATAAACCAAGATCGAGAAATGAAAAAAATGAGAAGGAAAACCAAAAAAAAAAAAAAAAGAGAAACAAAGAAACACCGAAAAGAAAGTATCAATAACAAAGATGAACAAAACAAATAGGTATGAATTAAGAATGTCCCAGCCTCAACAAATATCTTGCATGAGATAGCTGCCAAATAGCTTCGAAAGAGAACCACCAATCAGAAGCTTTAAGATGAGTTCAATCCAATCTCTCATGAGAAGAAAGGTCAATTGAGAAACATTTTCTCTCAAATTATGTGAGAATACCCAGAGTGTTGAATAAATTGAGAAACTTGCCCCAAAAAGAAAAAGCATAGCATTCAAATATAAATATATATACATACATACATACATGTGATGGAGAGATTCTCCTGCCTCAGCATAAAAGACAAACTGAAGGAAGAAGACACTGATGTGGAATCTTCCTTAACAAAATTTCAGCTGAAGTAAGATTGCCCTTGAACATAATCCATAAGAGAATGTTGGCCTTCTTAGAACATTTAAAACTTTTACAATGCAGCATGATACAAAAGATCATCCAAAGAAGAGGAAGCCTTAAAAAAATCTAGTCCATGACTTCACTGAGAACTTGCCCGATCTTCAAATGAGGTAATCTAAAGAAGAGTTACATTAACCGATTCTAGAAATCAACAATTTATTCCTCCTTTAACAAACATCTTATAGGAGAAACCGAATAATAATGTTGAAAAATCCCAAAAGGAAAAAAAAGAACCTCCTTGATTCAAAGACAATGTACATAAGCGAGAAAAACAAAAACGTTAAAAGGATAATTGTTGACCCAAGAATCAACCCAATATTGAGCCCATTGTTCATTCCCTAAAGCAAAGAGTCTCCCATCCTCCATGTTATAGAGATACCGGATACACAGCCATGAACTTCTAAGTTATTGCACCACATTCAAAGCCAACGAAAAACTTGAGAACCACGAGTTCTAGCAATTTTCAAAAGGAACAAGGTTCTTGAATAAACCTCCAATCACATATTGAGATAAGGGCCAAACGTATAGGCTTCAAGGCTTCAATTCCAAATCCCTCATTAACTTGAGCTTGAGATCTGAAACTCAACCTAACCAAATGGTGAATTTGACTGCCTTCCCTACCTTCCCAGAAAAATGCCCTCAACAAACAATCCAATTCCAAACCAACCATGGAAAGAATAAGAAATGAGGGCATATAACAAAGTATGCATGATTGTAACGGATTACATAAAGCCATGCATCCTTCTCAATAGATTTTATATCTTTTCAATCAATCAATGTTTTCTGAATTTTGTTTATAACAAGTTGTCAAAAATAAATTTTTTTACTTTTTAGAATATCCTCCAAGATGAAAACCAGGATAAGATAATTGAAAGGATTCAACCTTGCAACTGAGCCTTGAAAAATATTGAATGAGCATTGATTCCTCCACATCAACTCCACAAAAAGCACATTTTTCCTAATTAATTTTTGGCCTGAGAACCATTCAAAAAGATTGATAGCCTGAATGGAAGTAACATACATATTGTCATCATACTTAGACTACATAGTATCATCTGCAAACTGCAACATAGGCACAAGAACGTTATCGCTACCCACTACAAAACCTTCATTCACACGTTTAGCTTATGCATTATTAATTAAATAAAACACTGAAATGTTCACTTGTCAAAAGAAATAAGAAAGGACAAAGAGGCTCCCCTAGCCTTATTCCTCTAGATGCCACAATTCTTCCACAAAGTCATCCATTAACAAAGACCAAAAATTTACGATTATGAATACAGCCACTAATCCACTTTATCCATCTGTGACCAGAGCTCTAAACAATAAAACTTCCTCCAGAAAATTTCAATCCACACAATTGAAGTCTTTCTCAATGCCTAACTACAAGAACTTTTTTCCCCTTATCTTGTATTCTTCTACCACTTCATTAGCAATAAGGTTAGGATCCAAAATCTGTGGACCTTGAATGAACACACTTTGAAAAGATGAGAGCATAACAACTTTTAATCTCTATGCTAGCACCTCAGTTAGTATCTTATAGACAGAAGAAGTAAGACTAATAGGCCGAATATCTTTTACTGAAGTAGCTGTTCCCTTTGGAATAGAGATACCCACAGGCGACACGGGCGGAGGTCTCCCCAATAACCATTCCATTTCCCATCCCTGCAAAAATTTTCATGCAGGATTCACGAAGACCAAGTTCTGGGGGCGGGGGGATTTTCCCCATTTGGATTTTTTAAAAATAATTAGATAATTTAAATCACTAATATGGGAAGAATTTAATTAAATAATTAAATTTCTAACTCATGATCAAGATACAATTAAAATGTTTAAGTTTCATTATTTCTGAAAATTAAAATCTAAATATTACAACAATATATTATAATCTCAACTTAATAAACTAAATATAACTAAAGTCATACATGTAAACTCTCACCTTATAACCGATACTAAGCCAAAAAAGAAAAAGGGAAAAATTTTAAGTTGGGAAATCTCCTTCCATGGGCTGTAAGACTCTATCCAGTTTTTGTACATTATGAAACCTCCCAAAGGATTAAAACCATATCTGCCCTTCACAATTCACAACCTTCCTCCACAGAGCATTCTGCTCATGCTCAAAAGTGAAAACACCACCACACTTAGTAAGAAAGAAGAAATTCTTCGCCCAAAGATCTTCGACGCCCAAACCTCCCAAGGAGCAAGGAGACTTGACTTTATCCTAGCTAACTAAGTGACACCCTTGGCTACTGCCAGTGGCTTTCCACAAATATATATATACACACATATCTGAGCCCTTTCTCAATGTTTCTACAAGGCAATAAGGATTCTCAGAATGGACAAATAATAACAATGAATACTATCTTACCTCCCTCAGCAAATAAAATCACTCAAATTCGAAAGTTCTCTAATTTGATCATAAACCAGATCCCAAAAGGAGCTTCATTTTGTTGGACACAATAATTACCCGTGTCTCTAGATTGGTATGGCACTACTCACTCTAGACTTTTGAACTCTACACAATTTGTGCGTGAGAGTAAAGATATACCTTTTACTTACAACCCATAATCTGATAAATAATGTAGGACTCTAATAGCAATAATAATCGTGCCAGGGCTTCTTAGCCATTCTCATGTGAACTGTTAAAATTGGGTCAGAGTAAACATTTGTTGGTTAGAGAAAATTTTAAAATGAGATGGTGTTTTTAATAAGAAACAAATTTCATCAATGTATGAAGTTTACAAAAGAAGGGAAATGAGCCCAAACCAAAGGAGTTACAAAAGACTTCTCCAATTGGTCAAAAGGGAGGGTAGACTATAGGAACTACAGACAATTGTACTTGATGGTACGATTAGGAGAAAAAATACTGAGTTTTTGCTAAGTGAAAACTTTGTTCAGGAGGTCGTCCCATGCTCTCCACTAGCCTAAAAAAAATTCTGAACCCTTTCTCAATGTTTCTAACTTCTTTCAAACTACGAAGAAAAATGACTTAAATCTATAGACAAAATGAAAACTACAGAGGAAAAAGTAAAAGAAAAAGGTGAGTCGTCCTACTAATTTAAATATCTTTTCTATATACAAGTAAAAGGAAGATAAGACATCTCGAACTAAATCTTGTTGGCAAAATGCGCTTGGAGGTACCAAAGGGAATCAGAAATATCCATGTGAAGAACATGGAAATTTTTTCCGCCAATGAGAGGAAACTAGAATTGACCAAAATCCCTAAAGAAATAATCCCAAGCCCAAACCTCTTTTTGAGCCTTCAGGCTTCAACAATCCTAAGTGTGGGAAATGATACTTCAGACGCTATCTTGGAGAGATAGTTTACTGCCAGACAAATTCACAGCATCTTTGCTATCTCTAATTCCAAAAGACATCAAACTGAAGGAAGCTAGAGATGAGACAACTAGATTTGGAAGATGCTACCATGGAGGAACTTTATAGAGAGGGGAATTGAAATTTTGTCCTACTTCTAAATGGGCCACAACTATGTGGAGTGAAGAGGATAAACAAAAGAAGAATCCGCAGCTTCGATCATTGGACTTTTCTTTTCTTTATTCAAGTTAATTGGAGGGGGAAAAAGTATTTTTGGGAAAAGAAACTTCCACTTCTGCTTGGAGCGTAACTACGAAAGTATATTTGTTTTACTAGACAGTTCCATAAGAAGATTAATACAGCTGATGAAATTCATAAAGGGATGCCTATACTTGATTCTAAGTGTTTTTAACGAAAGATAGCAACTCTAAAGTTCGGAATAAGGATGCCTATACTTGCTGCATATTTGCTCATACAGTCTGAATTTAAATTGCTGAACTCCCCCACAACAGTGCTTCAACTATTCTTGATATTTCCTTAATCCAAAAAAGAAACATAATTTGATTGATTTCAGGGTATGGATTTAAAAAGATTACAAAACTATGTGGTTGAACGAAGTCAGCGATTGTTTAGAGTTTGCGAGCTACAAAGAAACTCAAGGTTGTTCAATAAAAAGGAATGCCGAAAGGCAGGAGAAGAAGATAGTACCAATGCAAGCAAAGAATCCTAATTTCCACGAATTCAGACATCGAAGTGTCACAAAGAATTCCAATTTCGGATATACATGCCAATCAAAATCCTCCAAAACAATCAAAAGATAACAGAAGAAAACATAAAATGGAACGAAGTTGATTTGTCATACACAAGCAAAAACTTACTTCGACAGAGCCCTTCTTGGCAACATTGGACCAATCCTTAGCAGCCACCCCCGTCCTCCAATCGAAATCCACCGATAATGTGACCTGAGGCTGGTGATCAGGAGCCCAAAAACAGGCCATGAAATCACCCGCCTCCGCAGCAACAAACCCAAACTGCCCCGATTCCACCTTGTCGGAATAGTGATAGGTATTCCCAGTAGCCGAAGTCACCTACAGATTCCAAAACGCTATGTTAAGGGTCACATCGATAAAAAAAACCCGCAAGAAAAAAGAAAAAAATAAAAAGATCCTCCCAAAAAACAAATACCCGAACAATGAGCTTGCGTTCATCAGTCAAGGGCTGGCCTTCGTTGGGATTAACAACGTGATACTTGCCGACGGTCATGGCGTTCTGCTTAATGTCCTCAGAGATGCATTTGGTATGGCCGGACTGCAAGTCGAATCGAAGAGATTCCGATCTAGAAGAAAGAAATCCAATGAGTACTAGGAGCTGAAAAGCGGGGAAGAATCGAACCATTGTTGAAAATGGAAGAAAATTTTCAATGGGAGAGAGATTCGGTATTGTGTATTTTGAAGAAGACGAAAATCAGAGAGATTTCAACGACGGCCAACGAAATATCTAAAAACGCTAAATCAAAATTATTACTATCACAAAACTACAATATTTTTACATTTTAACAAACAAAAATTGTCAAATTAAGTCGATGGCTTTGACAGTTGTTCCGTTCCCATTGGCTGGAACACGTACTCTTCCTTCCTACTTCCTCCTGTGTCCAACACGTTTTAAAATCAAACAATCCCAATAGAAATTTTTCTTAAAATAACCCTAAAATTTCAAAACAAAAAGGTTTATTTCCATATATAATTTTCATAAATATAACTTACCGTAACAAAATATGAAAAAATAGATAGATGTGTCATTTTTATTAAATATTTCATGTTTTCCATTTTTTTTTCTATCATCTTTCTTAAAAAAAATTTTGTTTTTTCCGAACGGTTAAGATCTGAACAAAATTTAGCTTGTATCCAAATAATCTTAAAAAAAAATCGTGTAGATTTGAGTAGTCAAATATCCTGTAGATTTGAGTAGCCAAATATTGTGAAGAGCCAAATATGGTATACAAAAAGTGAATAATCTTATACCAAATCTAAACGCAAAAAGTAAACAATTGTAACCAAATTAAACAATCGTCTGCAAAGAATCTTTAAAAAAATCATAGATTTGGTTACCCAAATTGAAACGACCAAATCTAAATGTTCATTTAACAAACAATAGTCACGATCAAATCTAAACAATCGTGTACCAAACAACAGCCAAATCTAAACAATCGTTGTTGACGGGGCATTTTTTTGTATTTCCCATTGTGAGCTGGTGGTCTTTTTCCGTTTTCGAAATTGTTCTATACAGTGTAAATATTTTGCTGCTTTATTTACGGTAGTATAACAAAATAAAAAGTCCATGAAACCGGTCATTCTTTTCAAATATTCCAGGTTTACCCTTGTCGTTTTTGAATTTCACACAGTTTCGATTTCTTCCTTCCCTTCTTCTTCTGCAATTTTTCTTTTATATTTTTTTGAAACCATTATCATTGTTCTACAATTATTATTATTCTTTTTCATTATACTTTTGCTATTATTGTATTTGTTTTCAATCAATCATCAATCTTGTATTATTCTTTTTGAACGTGTCGTGAACTGAGATGAACTACATGTAGTTTATCATAGGGCTTTTCAAAACTATCGTTTATTATGAACTGCATGATCATATATCATAAACTACACAGTGATGTATTATGATCTACACGATTATATACTATGATATACACAATTGTTTACTAGGGTTTTTCCAAAATCATCGTTTATCATGAACTACTTGATCGTGTATCATGAACTACATGATCGTGTGGATCATGTATCATAAACTACACACGATCATGTATCATCATCTACACGATTGTTTACTAGAGCTTTTTCAAAACCATCTTTTATCATGAACTAACAATCATATGTATCATGAACTACACAATCGTGAATCATTTCCTACACGATAGTGTATCATGATCGTTTAGAAGAATCATGCATGTGTATGGCCGATGTTGATATTAACTACACGATTGTGTATTATTTTCTATATGATCCTGTATCATTTCTTATATAATCCCTTATCATGATCGTTTAGATGAAGAATTACACGCGTGCATGTTGTCGATTAATCTCGTGTTGACAAGAACATTTTTTCTATTTCCTATTGTGAGCTTTTTCCGTTTTCAAATTTGTGTTTTATATGATGTAAATCTTTTGCTGGTTTGTTATATTTTTTAAAAAAATACTCTTTAATTTATTTGGATAAGATTCAAATATTAAATAATAAGAATTAGATTCTTAATAAAATTATTGGTTAACGTTAATAGGAGTGAGATGAATCATATTAAAACTGGAGAAACTTACATAAATGTAACAAAACACCAAACTATTTACGGTCCGTGTAACAAACCCAATAAAATTCACCATTTTTTAAATATTCCAGGTTTGCCCTTCTCTTCCTCACGATTTCTTTGTGATTTCTTTCATCGTCTTCCTCTTCGATTTCTTTCATCATCTTTCTGCTTTTCCTTTTCTTTTTTTTTGTGATTTATTTCCATCATCTTTATTATTTTTCAATTGTTTTTTTACGTCGTTAAATCTTTCAATCGTATTTCTTCTTTTTTTTTTTCACTGCGATTTCTTTCCATCGTATTTCTTCTTTTCTGATTTCTTTCAACCGTCTTTCTTCTTTTTTATTCTTTTTTACATCATTTAATATTTACATCTTCTTCTTTTTTACGTCGTTTAATCTTTTCATCGTCTTTTTTTTTACGCGTTTACATTTGGGTAACCAAATCTAAACAACTGTGTATAAGACAAAGAATCTAGAAAAAAAATCATTTAGATTGGAGTAGCCAAATGTAAACAATCATGTAAAAAAAAATTAAAAGATCCTGTATAAAAAATTGAGAAAAAAATCTTGAAAAAATATAATCTGGATTGGAGTAGCCAAATGTAAATGATTGTGTAAAAAATATAAATGACCGTGTAAAGAAATCTAAACGATCGTATACAGAAGAATTAAAAAAATTGTGTACCAAATTAAAAAAAATCATTTAGATTTGGGTCCCCAAATCTAAACGATCGTGTAACAAAATTAAACGATAGAATTAAAAAGATAAATTGTAGCCATATCTAAATGATCGCGTATAAATTATAACCATATCTAAACGATCAACTTGTAGTTATATCGATCGCGTATAAATTATAGTCATATCTAAATTTAACTATATCTAAACGATCGGATATAAATTATAACAATATTTAAACGATCGCCTTGTAGCCATATATAAACGATCGAGTGTAAATTATAGTCATATCTAAACGATGGCGTATATATTGAACTATATCTAAACGATTGCGTATAAATTGTGGCCAAATCTAAACGATCGCAAATATATTACCCGCGCGTTATTGATGACGTAGTTAACGGGGCATTTTCAATATTTTACACGGTGGGCCTCTGAGCTTTTTCCATTTTTGGAATTGTTCTATACGGTGTAAATATTTTGTCGTTTTTTTATATTTTTTAAAAAACCCCTTAAAACACTGCAGGTTATGAGAGAGATATGTATTTGAATATAATTTAAATGTTCGGTTTAATTAAATATATGATATTTAATTAAATAAATTAACTAATTAATTTCATTTCATCTATTTTAATTTATTCTTATGCTTACCCTTAATATATTAAAAGTGGCTAATTAGGGGAGAATCATTTTTATACTGATCTACCCCTTGCAAAATTTTAAAATTCCAGCATTATCCTCTAATTTAAAATAAAATATTAGTTATTGTTTAAATTTTAAAAAGAATGAAAAAAATGAAACAAAAAATCATTTATATTCAATGAGTTGTGTAAATAAAATTTATTAATTATATTATTTTATAATTGATTTATTATTTATTTTTATTTATTTAATATAAAGAATAAAGTCAATATTAACTATTATTATCTTTTCAAATTCTTACCTCCCTTATATTTGAGAAGTTTTTATCTATTTATTCTAATAATTTAATTCCTAAAAATTATGAATTTATATTAATTAATGATGATCAAATCTCAAAAGATTTTGTAACGTTTTTATTTTGTTCAACTATATATAAAAGTATCTCTTCAACTGTTTTCTTACAAATATTTGAATTTCTTCCTATTTAGGCTAATTTTCAATTTTTTTACTGGTTATCATGTGTTTTCCCTTTTATGGCAAAGGTATATATTTTTTCTATAATAATTTCTATTATATAATATTGATCGATCAAATCCTCATCACTCATCTTTAGCTTTACTTTTGTGTTAGCAATATATTTTGTGTGTTACAATATGTTGATACTTGATGATTTGAGAGAAAGACTTGAAGATATACACGTAAGAGAGTAGAAAAATGATACAATGTCATTTGTGATTTCAAGCCCAAAAATGCTTTGAGTTATATTATTATCGGTGTTATTGTTAAAGAGGTGTGAAAAAAACTTATTCATTCATTTTTTTAATAATTGAAAAACTCTTATTATGTGTGTATATATATATCTTATCTTTGGAAGTAAAAAGGTTACTTTTCAAATGATTCACAATAATATAGTTTTGTCTTTCTAATAAATATTTCTATGTAGTTGGAAAGAAACTAATTGTTTTTCTTTCTTTCTTCTTCTTCAATTTTTGGGTGGTTCAAGTTTAAGGGGATTTTAATTTTTTTCTTTTATTTTTTTGTTACATTTTATTTTAAGATTTGAATTTTTCTATTGCATTAAATTTGTGAAGTCGTTTTTGTAAAATTTATTTCTAGATCACATTTATATTTTAACGTGCATAATTAATGTGAATATGTGATCTAAGATTTTTTCAAGCGACATTCATCGAAAATTGTTACAATGTATCAATAGGGAAGAACAGATAGATGCTTTTAGACCCATTGTTATGGTTGAAGAGGTAATTTATTTCTCTCTATATATTAATGTTTATTTCTAAATTAAAACAACAGTACTTTGTTTAATCTTATTTTAAATTACTCTTAGTGGTGAAAAAGAACATAGCTCATTTTTCATCAAAGTGTATTAGTATGAAGTTTGTAGTTTGAATCTCCCTACTTAATTATACTAAAAAAATATTATTTTGTTTAGTAATATTTAAATATAAAAGGCCAACAATATAACCTTTATACGTGCAACGCATGTTAATATTTTCTGGTAATAGTAAATTGTCAATTTAATGTGTAGTGAGACTAGTTTTAGGATTTAGTAACATATTTTAAGCAATCACTTACATTAAAATCTAATATTTGAATATGTATCAAACATGTATTTATTTTCAATGAAGACTTTTTTTTTTTTTTTTTTAATTTATGTTTCTTGATCCTCTATCAAATAAGCCTTAAACTTGTCTTTTAAAATTTGTTTTAACTTTATTTATGGAATTTGGTTAAGATATCCAAATACTAACTTTAAAAATAAAAAAATTGGTGAGAAAACAAATACAATTTTCAAAAGTCAAACAATTATAAAATGGGATCTACGAGCACTACTTGTGCACCGATTTGTCCAACTTTTAGAGTATTTTAAAAATTCAAATCCAAGTTTTGAAAACTAGTTTTTTTTTCTTTGGAAATTTAGTCAAACAATATTCATTTCAACTAAGGGAATGAATATTTTTTATAGAAAGAAAATTGATTGTAACTGCAAGGTTTGAAATATCAATATCGATGTAAATATTGAGTTTTCGATTTATGATAGTATTGATATTGATGAAAATTTTGGAAACTTTATGAAACTTTAAGTAAATTGTTATAAATAGTTCATAAAACTATGAATGTGGCCTAATTATACTATATTTGATTATTTTTAATCATCATCTCTCTATAAAGTAAGACTACTGGTAGATATTCAGTGTAAAAATATGTGAAGATGTCGATGCGAGACATGGTTTTTTTTTTTAGAAAAAAGAAAATTAATTAGAGAAAAATATCAAACTTTGGTAATTAGGAATATCAAACAATAGTACATGGAGCAAGTTTCCAAATATCATAGTGAATTAGGCCAAAAGGTTTATCACATAAAGAAGCATAATTAGGAAAGGACAAAGCACGTTGTTTCGCCATTTTTGCAATTTAAACAGTCAAAAGTACTGAACTTAGAAATATTATTTAAAAGGCCAATAGAAGTTAAACTACGGAGTTTATCAGAGCATGCATGACCTAAACAGAGATGCCACTGAAATATAGTGTTATCAATGACTGGAGCAGAGATGGTTGGGAACACATGAGAGTGTTGGAGAGATGTGAGCTCAAATAATCGACCCACCTTCCGTCCCGTACCAATCACTTGTCCCATCTAAGAATCCTGAACCTGACAACCATGAGAAGAAAAGACAATAGTAAGTTTGAGATCACATAATTAGCCAATAAAGGATAGGTTGAATGTGATATTTGGGACATGGTAGGTGTTAGAAAGTTTTATGGTGAGTGTATTAACAATGTCAACGTGAGAAATAGACATGTGATTACCATCAGCAGAGTGAATTAGGGGAAGTGATTGAACATGAATATGAGAGGATAACAATGAAATGTTAGAAGTCATGTGATAACAACAAGCCGAGTCAATGAGCCAAGAGGTACCTGGGGTGACAACAAGAGTAGTAGATTGGGAATAGATCACCTATTTCAGTAAATCATGAAGATTAGTTAACTGAAGGCTCGAAGGTGCAGTGATGTCAAATGATGTAGCAGCAACAACAACAACAGATGAAGAACCAGCTTTAAGAGAAAACTTGGGTTTGTGTGAGTGACCAGGAGGGCGAGGTGGATGAGTTAGACAATTATCCAAAATGTGACTTCGTTTGTAACAATACTTGTACTCAATGGTAGGACAGTTAGTAAACTTATAGCCATGAAGTTTGTAATTTTTGCAAAAACTAGTCTCATTAGCCTGTCGGAGATGAGCAGTGGCAAGAGCGACATCAAAGGGCAGAGAGGAGATAATACCAAGTCTTGTCTCCTCAAATAAGATTTCCTGAACAGCAGTGTCAAGAGATGGTAGAGGGTTGCGATGTAACAGAGTAGCATGAACGGATTCATATTCTGGTTAGAGACCCATTAAGACTTTGATGAGACGAATATGGTCAGGGCTAATTTTTGTCTGATCCAACTTAGTCCAAATGGGTTGAAGAGTAGTTAGATATTCGTTCACAGATTGTCCCACTTCCTGATTTAGACTAACAAGTGTAGAATGCAACTGATAATAATAAGCAAGTCCTATAAACTGAAAATGTGTGTACAAAAAATCCCAGAGTTCTTTCGCAGTATCAAAAGCATCAAACTGAGTATGGATGGTTGTAATAGAAGTGTTACCTAACCATGTGATGATTTGGTGATTTTTGCTATCCCAGTCCTCAAGTCTTTCAATGTACTTAATATCCTCCGTAGTAGTTTCATGGACAATGATATCAGAAGTATTCGCATCATTATGCTCAGTGTTGTTCTTACCAGTATTTTTCACTGGAAGAGTGGATTTGACAGGCTTGGTAATATCTCCCGTAACGATACGCCATAACTTTCGACCTATAAGAAAACTCCTCATTTGGTGGGCCTAGGTAATATAATTTGTGCCATCAAGAATGGTGCTAATGAGACGAGCTACGTCATTTTTCTCCAACTGAAAAAGTTATTGAGAATAGTAGCAAAAATTAGTGAGTCAAATACAATCACGGGAACCGAATCTCACAGATTAGCAAACATAGATCTGGAGCACGGTCGGAATGGTTCTGCAGACGGCAGACTTGGGAGCTTCACGCGGCGGGGAACTGAGCCTTATAGATCTGCAATCACATATCTGAAGCACGACGAGAATGGTATTGCAAACGGCGAACTTGGGAGCTTCACGCAGCGACAAATCTACAAACGGATTTTGTGTTTGACAGAGGCAGAGTAGCGACGACGGATTTGCAAACAGCGGCAGAATCTCACAGATTGAATGATCTCACGGTCAGATTTTCACGTGGTCGGCGGACTTTCTCACAGTCAGACAGAGGGGGCGGACTTGGAAGCTGGATAGACTAAAGCACGGATTGAAGATGGAATGGATCTGCAAGCGGATTGAATTGGAATGCACAAAGACTTGGGATGAATATGAAAAAGAGTGGATAGAACTATGGCCAGCGTCGGCGGCTATGTTAAAGGCTAGGCTCTGATACCATGTAACTTTTATTGAATTTCTATTGTATATTGCTTGAAGATTATTACAACATAAATGTACATTTATACATAAAAATAGACCAAATAAGGAATGAATATTGGTGTTAAATACAGGATAATTTCCTCCATAATTGTTGCTACAAGATCCTAATTTCGTTAATAAATTGCAATTACAAAATTAAAAGAAATGAAATGTTTGCATACAAAATATTTATAAATTACATGACTAATAAAAAAAATATATAGATCTTGGAGAATCTAATCCAGAGTCTTGACAATTATGGTAGAAATTACAATATTGCTTTCATATATGTTTTTCAATTTTGGTTTCTTGAAAATGAAATTTAGATGATAAAGAAAAAAAGAAACCTCACATCAATTCATCAATTCAATCTGTCCAACTTTGGTTTCATTTGCAGATCCTACTTATATGATTCGTGCAGTTGCATGCATTGCATCAGATAACATCTACTGAACTCTTCTCGCTCATAGTGCTATTCAGGGTGCAATGGCAAGATATATAGGTTTCAACCGTTGATCCACTAAATGGAAAACATGCTTACATACCATTACTTTTAGACTGTTTGGTTAATGAACATTGAACCATAATATGCATTCAAAGGTGTTAAAATATTTAACATATTTGCAGTCAATAATTGAGACGCACAAGAAAATTGTGATAACTGATCGAAAAATGTGGGCGAATAGTCTGTTGTGTTCTACCAAATCAACCAACTTTCTTCAACTTTGAGACAAAGTCATCCTTTTCTTTTTTAATTCTGGTTATTTACGACGACTAGACAATTATTGGGCTTTTTCTTTTTCAAGATATTAAAAATGCAGTTATCTAATATAAAAAAGTTTAAGAAAATCATGAACTTATTCTATATTAAAAAATTTTAGGAAAGTCATGGACATGTTCTACACCGAAAAGGTTTAGAAAAATCATAGGCTATAAAGAAGTTTATGCCTTTGGTTTTCAATTGTCTAAGTTAAAAGCACTTCAAGGTTTAATGTGTTAACTCTAATTAAATTTCTTTTGTATTCTCTAGCTGAAGAGTGAATAAAAATTTTAAAAGAGTGTCCTTTGCAATTGGAGGGATTTAAAATTATTTTTTGTGATTGTAGTAAATTTTGACATAATGGAGTTTTTTGTTGCTCATGGTTTTTCTCCGAGTTAGGAGTTCTTCACATAAATTCTTGTGTTTCTAGTTAATTAAATTAGCAAGGGAGTGGGGAGGAGAGTTATCCTCCTCTGTTTTTTGAACTGGCAGAATGTCTGTCTGCGCAAGAATTTTTGGAAATTTTAACTCATCCAAATCAATGCAATCAGTATAACCTTAGGTGACAAAGTGTGTGAATAGATATTAACTCGGGTTGGAAATTGGTAAAATCAGTAAATAAGAATGGATGAATAATGGTACGAAAGTGTTGCCTTGCGAAATGTGATCACAACGTGAAGAGTGACTTAGTTATGGAAAGAGAACTTCTCCTTTCCACTCTTTTGTCAAGTTCCTTTGTTTATGAGCTCTAAGCTACTGATGCATAAATGTCTATAGTTAGTTGGGTGTTGTATTAATTTTAGGTGTTTTTTAAAAATATAACAAAGCGACAAATTATTTACGCTCTATAGAACAATTTCAGAAACAGAAAAAGCCTATAGGCCCACAATGCGAAATACCAAAAATATCTCAATAAACGCGCGATTAATCGTCTACGCACGCCCGACTAATGTTAATAAACAGTTATTAGATGATATCGTGTTTATATACAATTGATACACAATCTTGTAAATTACCAAATACATAAACGATAAAAAATAAACGCTAAACGATAAAGAAAATACTTTAACGATTATTTTTAACGATCAGGTAAATTATCTTTAACGATTATCTCATATGTACGTCTGATAACGTTTGAAAATATAAACGATAATCATACACAATTCTGTACATTATATAAACGATAAGGTAATAAACAGTAAAAGATGACGAACAAGTTTAAATATACATGATCATGTAGAGAAGTTTCAATGTTCGTTTAGTTTCAATGATCGTTTATATAAGTATAAACGAACATTTACAGACACTCCAATAACTCGTAATTACAAAAATGTCATCAAAATGAAGGAGTTATAAAAAAGTGAAGGAACTTACTCAGACTTTTTCGTTCATCATCTTCCTCGTCAATCGTTTATATCCTGGTAATTACTTCGACAGAACTGTCGCGATCGATGATCTAACTTGCATACAAAAAAGTCTGAATCTATATTCATTTCGATATAAGCTTCTCTTCCTATATATCAATGATAGAAAGGTGCCATTGATCAGTTTTGAGCATTAACGATAAAAAAAAGTGATGTTGTGCTAACAAAGTTAGGCATTCAAGGATTGAATGAACACCAGGATTGAACTACCTCCTGTGTAGCTAAAACGTACCATTAGCTGTGGGAATAGGGTAGCTGTACTTAACACATGAATAAAGCTATATCTTTCAAACTCTCAACAAGTCCAACTTTTTGCAAAACTTAAACAAACAAAACATTACATATATTTATATATATATGACACTGGCTACAAATTAAATACTAGATTTAGGTGCAGAGAATTCGTACATTAATAGTTATCCTTACAAATTTTGATCAGCACCTAAGACTTATATCCACATGGAAATACGTTAAGCAGGTATGGAAGGACTCGAAACAAGGGAAGAACAAATTTGAGGATTTTGTATTCCTGAAACTATGGGCTTCACATATTTACACGTAGATGAAATAGGGTCACCACTTCCGTTATAAGTGAGGTTAATGTCTGTTACCTTTATATCTTCACATGGAAATTGCGAACTACAAACAAAACTGACAGCAAGCGCGTTCGCTGCAGTACCTCTGATATTCGTAAAGCTAACATTGCTAATCTTAACTTTTGATGGATTCTGAAAAAAACAGACAAACATCATTTTCTAGGTTTAAAACCCTTCCAAATACATTATTAATACAAAATAAAAAGATGAAGAAGAATAGCAATTTCAATACCTTTTTATCACATTGGTTCGAGGGGCAATACTCTTGATCAATGACCATTGGATTAATGACATTGACCATTATTATATCTTCGAAATGGATATCAGAAGCAACTCCAAGACTAGGAGAAGATGGTCGTGTTTTGATTCTAACACCATTAGTTGTATTTATCAACGTACAATTCTTAGCTCTGATTCCTTGAACGGGTGCTTCACCAACATACCTCCCTAAACTTCCTACACTTATACCATGTCCAGGTCCGCATGTTACGTTAGTTATTGCTACTTGCTGACTACCATCTCCAAGTGAGATACAATCATCTCCGGTACCAATATTTGTATTTATAACATTAATACCAATCGAACGACCAATGTGAATTCCATCTGTATTGGGACTATTTTCTGGTGCATTTATGTTCACATTTTGGAAGGTAAGGTTCTTACAACCCAATACATTAAAATGAAAGCTTTTACTATCTTTGGAGGTTATGTCACTCACGATGGCATTTTTGATGAAGTCAAACCTCACATTCTACATTTTTTGAAACAAATGTAATGAGCTTATGTATATTTCTTAAGTTGGGAAAATGTAATATAAGATGTGTAGCATGATATTTAAAGTTCTAAAATGAAAATAGATAAAAGTTACCAAAACATTAACTAAATTATTATATTGTTCTTACTATGGCAAATTTGGCGCACTTTGGGTTTATGGCGCAATCATTTTTCCCCCAAGCTACTTTTCCTTGTCCATCAAAAACTCCTTTACCTGTCAAGGTAAATTGATCGATATATTTAAAACTAATCCAATTGTCTTCAGCAAGATCTGCAGGAGCCTGCAATATTCCTTGGAGTTGAATTTGGATACGATTTTTGCAAGGACCTGTCAGTTCAATTTTACTTAATTTGTAGGTTTCTTCTGGAATAAGTACTTGACTTTGACTTGTGGATCCACAAGCTGCCTTCCATGCATTTGTTAGGGCCTATTTATAAACAAAAAGTTAATTTTGGTTGATTATATTATACGTCTCCAGTATACATATTATATTATTTGAACATTTTTACCTGAAATATATCAGTATTAGGCATAGCCCCGAATTTGGTCACATCAAAATCGGCATCATTAGATTGTCCTTTCCCCATGTATACAAATAATGATACAGAAAATAGAACCAGGAAGTTCGACATGAGTACCACGTTCGTCTTCTTCTTCCGCCTTGTACTCTTTGTTAAAAAAAAAAAAAAAAAAAAAAAAAAAAAAAAACGTGTAGACAAATGTTTGAAACCTTTCTATGTTTAAAACTAATATATAGAAGGAGAGAAAATTGGCACTACCAAAAGTTTTATATTATTAGCTCTTTTGCACCATTAGTTATAACTATAATTGTGTTATAAAAAATCCATAACAAAACACTCGTGTTTAAGCTAAAAACAAGTATGATTCTCCTCTAACTCATTTAATTAAACAAATATTTTTCTTAACTTTTTGTTGGAGAAAAAACAGACTTCTTAACAACAAACTAAACAAAATCAATAGCTAAATTTAAGCATGAAGAACAAATAATGCAAGACTTGTAAGGGACTATAAGTTGAAATAACAAAATGGAACTTTTAATTAACCACTAAAGTGAGTTCACGTTCTAAGAGGAGGTTATTGAAGCTTCAATCCCTTGCTCCGCATTCGTTATACTAAAACTAAACAAATAAATAAATTTATGATAAGTTAATATGTTCGCTAACAATAATTTATTCGAAATTTTTCATTCTATTTGAATACAAATTTTCGAGGGATGTTTTAAAAAGTATAATAAATCAGCAAAATATTTATATTCTATAGAAATTTCGAAAACGAAAAAAGTTTACAGGTCCATAATGAAAAATACAAAAAATGTTCCGTCAACTACGCCGTCAACAACGCACCTAATATATTTAATACATCGTTTAGATTTAACTATTGTTTGATACACGATCGTTTAGATTTGATCATTTAGATTTGGATAGCCAGATCTAAACGATTTTTTTGTTCAAGATTCTCTTGATCATTTAGATTTGGATTTGATCATTTAGATTTGGATAGCCAGATCTAAACGATTTTTTTGTTCAAGATTCTCTTGATCATTTAGATTTGGATAGCCAGATCTAAAATTTGATCGTTTAGATTTTGGTAGTCCTTTTCAAGATTCCTGACTACACCATGGTTTAGATTTGGCTACGTTTATTTTTTTGTATTTAGATTTGGCTATCCAAATCTAAACTATTTTTTTAAGATTCTAGCCAAATTTAAACGATGTTTTTTTTCAAGATCTTTTATAAACATAGATCTTGAACCAAATAACAATTTGAAAAAAAAAAGGAATAGAAGAAAAACGATGGAAAGAAAAAAAATCTAATAGGAAGAGGAGAAGAAAGACGATAAAAGAGAAGGACATATTTAGAATATTTTAAAAAAATTGACAAACTTTAAGAACTTTTTCATTTTGTTACACGGACCGTAAATATTTATAAAAAAATTTCTATTTTTAAATAGGTTATAGTATTATTTGTACTCAAATATAACAATGCTTTCATTTCATGATTTTCCAAATTGAAATTGATCCCAAGAAAAATTAATAAATGGATGTGTGACAGATAAGGAGATCAAATCCTACAACAAAAGTGGTGCATAAAATTGTGCAAGCACACATGGTCAATTGAAAGAATAGATTTAAAACGACTTAAGAGGTAGAGTATATCGTCCTCAGAGACCAAATTAAACAAGTGTATTTAGCTATTTTGGAATCGTTTTTGATTTTATTAAGGAACCAAACACTAGTGATTTATGCAAACAAAAAAATTGAAACAACAATGTTTTAATTTGTAGAGTAAAAAATGCACTATATGGGGGTGGTGTTGGTATCCTTACAAACTTCATTAATTAGGTTATGTCTTAGTAATTCATGGATTCTTGTATAAACATTATGCTTAAGTCTCGAAACGAGAGTCAAGGTTATTCTTTTTTAAAAACAATATTTTTCTCATGCAACATAAATGAAAACTACCATCTTGAGATCAAATTATAAAACATGACATCAAGAGTAGTCATCAACAATTTTTACTATTCTCCTAATTATTTAAATTAAAATAAATATTTAATCTAACAAGTATTGAAGCCTATCAATAAGAATAATGCATAATTAATAACATTGAAAATCATACCATTCAACGATATCCACGAGTTAAAATAAAAAGTCAATCAAATCCATGAGTAGTTCAACCAACACCTTAAAACTAACTAGTTTAACCACAAAATATTTTGTTACAAAATTGAATTCATAAAGTTGAAGCTATATAAGTGAAAACTAGAGAAGATACTCTTGTATGCTCCGTCTTTAATAGCTTTTGTCAATCTCACCACTTCAAACAATGTCTCAGGATCTCGAACGGCTACCAAAGTGTAATCTTCAAACTCTCCAACTTTAATTTTAAGGGCAAAGACACACTCTTTTAGGCTTGAGAATTAGGGTAAACTTCATACCTTGATTGTTGAAGAGGTCACGAATATAGAAAGAAGACAAACCTGAGCTACATAATCTTTCTAAAAATAATAATTTTGTAAATTAGGAAAGCTGGCGTTGCGACACCCTACCCAGTGCTCTTCAGTCCGAGTGTAGAAAATTGTTGCAGCGTTGCAACACCTGCACCACAGTGCTTGCCTAGCTAGCTCTATGGTGCTCTATCGTAGCGTCGCGATGCTTACTGCTTTCCACAAATAATAACGTTTTAGGAAAATGCGTCTGGCCGGAATATAGGGTTTTCCTCCTTTCTCTCTACTTTTCAATTGGTTTTGACTTGGTTTGATCATTGATGCTTCAAACACTCAATTTTCTAAAAATACCCTAAAACACACCAGCAAATATATCAATCTAATAAAATAATTAATCCTAAATCGAAGACCAAATCCGCATATTTTAGGTGCTTATCAAAAAACGTTTTATTGCTTTTGTCCTTTAATTTTGAGAGATTCAAAACACAAAATAAAAAGTTAGAGAACATCTCATGTTGTGTAAATTCTAGGGTTAAGCATATCATTAAAGTTTGAATTAGAATTGATACACCTTTGAAGACCGTCTTCAAATTCTTTTTCAAGTCTTCTGTGTGTCAAACATTAAAACCAAAACTTCTCCAACCACGTAGAGTGACGCCTCCAAGGGGTTGTACCCACTATTTTCTTAACAAGAACCAGTTTGTGGGAGTCTTTTCTTTGTCGTGGGAGTCTTCTCTTTGTTGTGGGAGTCTTCTCTTTGAAAGAATAGGAATTGGAAAAGAAAGAGAATTTTTGGAGGAGAAGAATTTTTTCAGAGTAAAAGAATTCCTCAGAAATTCGTGGGATAGTTCTATCCGTCTTATTGAGAGTTAACCCGCCAATTACAGACTCTACTCAATTACAAAAAGACTCTCTCTCTGTTATTAAACGTATAAGGAAAATAACTTCATACTCTCCCTCTTCCCTGTAAGGGTAGAAATTTCTTAAATTTAATATCTAATATTTATATTTTATCATTTGAATCATATCCTACTATACATTTTCCTTGTAATCTCTGTAGTATTAATATTAATCTCATTCATACTAATTGTGTATCTGTAATTTTAATCTAAATCCTATTTATGTTAATGTAAATATATGAATTAAACTCAATTATATAAGTTCTCACAATATACACTTTTAATTATAAAACATATTTACAATTGGCTATATATTGATGTACACTATAATTTATATTAACCATAACGTATATAGTTAATATACATTTCCCTAATCTTAATTTGAACCGTTCAAATTATTCCTTCAAACTACGTGTAACGACTCGAATTTTTCATAACCAAGTTGGGATCGTTATTGATTTAATTATTTTAACTTTCTAAAAGAAATAGCCAAAGCAAAACGTGTAGTCCCCGTATGGTTGGTCGTGGGTCCTTCTTCTTGTCGCTCACTAGCTTTCCATTTTCTCTATCTTTGCTTGAAACATTTGGCATAGAAAAGAGTGAGAAAATATACCTAGTAAGAGACACTACAAGAGACGGGAGAACTCCCGACGCTCAAAAACATCGACGAAAATGAAAATGACGTCGGGAAAGGATATGCCGACGTATTTCACGGCATTGGGACAAACGACGGGAGAACCAAGTCGGGAGAGGCATTCCCGATGCCGTCACATGCGTCGGCAACAGTGGCATCAGGAATGCCTTTTTCCCGACGGACCTTATGTCGACACACCTCGCGGCGTCAGGAATGCCTCGAGAATTCCTTTTTATATTTTTTAATATTTAATTTCTATTTTTTCCCCTAAAATATTTTTCTCAAACATTCACATCGACGTTCAGATTGCTCAAATATTTTTTCCAATGTTTTGGATTAAATTAAAACAAATTGAATATAAATTAAGAAATTAAGAAATATACAAACATAAATTAAAAAAAGATTTAAAATTAATAATACGAATAAGTTCACAAAATATTAGTAAGTTTAATACAAAAAATGTAGTTCTCATAATACAAGAAAATGCAAACATAACAAAAAGTCTCCCAACGAGGTACGTATGCGTCATTCTACACCTTCGGTCCTAAAATAATATAAAAGTAACTAAGTTTAGTACATATATCCATATGTTTACTGTATACTATCATTGCAAAAACTTAAGAATAATGGAGACATATATACGTATCGTAGAGTTAAGGAGTCTGTTGTGCACGAGTTAATTCTTCTATCATCTTTTTCATTGTTTCCACTTGTGAAGCTAACGCTTGGTGATTTCTATCTTGCACTTCAATCCGTTCCAAAGCTTCTTAAGTTTAGCTTGTAATTCAATCTCTTTTTGTGTGGACTACGAAAAAGATGTCGACGAACTGCTCGCACTCGTCGTCCTGCGGGCCTTCGGCTTGGGTCCCCAACCAAGGCCTTTTGAGTAACCTGGTCGTCTACCCAACACCTGATCGCATATCTCATCCTCAGAAAGTGGTTGACTACCCTCTGGGGTAGGCAGGGATTGGAGTTTCAACATTTGATTCTACGAAAAATTTAAAAACTATGTTAGGTAACGCGCAAAAATATATAATGAAAGAGGATAATTAATAAGGACACAACTTACATGCGCATCCTCGACGGTCTACGACACGAATGTCTGAGCTCGAACGTGTGTTTCCTGGAATAACTCCACAAGGTCGACCGACTCCCCTTTTCTCTCAGTGAGCTCGTACTGTCGTTATAGAAACGACTTGGACCCGTTACTATGATTGTAAGGTTACCTCTGTCTAGCAGCCTTGTTCGTCCATGATTGCTCCTGCATTAAAACAATTATATTGTTTATTTCTTATACATATTAAAACTTGTTATCATAATTAATCATGACAAATACCTGGAATGCACGGCTGATATAGTGGTCGAAAAGGAAGTGTCAATCCTCATGACATCCAATCAATGTGTTTGGTGGATTGGCACGAGCCTCCTCTGGGTCGCAGTAGTTTTGAAATGTCTGTGATAGTCGGCCCGAAACTCTTTAAAGGTCATGAGCATCTGATGCTCAACAAACCTATTCATTGCTTGATCATTGAAATCAAGCACAAACAATTGCTACACATTACAAACATAACACATTAGATTAGTTAAAGTTAGATATGTTTCAAATGAAATCATAAACCACTAGAACAAATCTGGTCTTTAATGTCGGTTGGAAAAAATGAAAAAAGAGCTTTAATGTCGTTTTTGAAAAGGCGGATGTTTAATGTCGGTTTTAAGCCGACATTAAAGCTGGAGCTTTAATGTCGGTTTAAAACCGACATTAAACATCCTTGTTTTGAAAAGCGATATTAAAGCTCCTTTTTAATTTTAATTTTTTTAATTTTTTATTTTATAAAAAAATGACTTTCTCTCTCTTACTTTACTCTTTCTCAATCACCCACACGATTTCATCCTTCCAATTTCTTCTTCACTCCTCATTCTCATCTAACAATCTTCCCTTTCTTCTCTGAACAGTCGCTGCCATCACCACCACCATCGTCCCTCGTGCCCAGCCCGTGCCCGCCACCACCTTCGTCACTCCTCACGTTCTTCAAACACTCTTATGCTTGCCACCACTGTCGGGAGTCCTTTTCTTCAACCATGTTCATGTCCAGCCCTCGCCACCACCGTCGCCGTCTGCGTTTATCTCACAAGCTCCGATCTGGTTGGGTTGTGGCCAGATCTGTTGCAGAAGAGTTAATTAGCTGTTGCAGATATATGATGTTTTTTGCACTTTACTACATCGGCGAGCCAGATCTACAATATACTTAAGAAAATTGAATATCCCCCTTACATCGGCGAGGAGGATCGGTGTGAAGCGATGTTTCATGAGGACCCTAGTTGGAGTACTTCTTCCTCCATGGACGATCTTCTCATGTTCGATGTTCGTAGTACGATTCATTCTTCTTCTTATGAGTTTTTTCAGACCTGCCTTTGTTGTTCCTCCGCCGTGGATGGTGGAGCTCAGCCTTCTGCTTCCTCCTTCCGACTGAAACGGAGGAAGATGGCAGCCAATGATGATAAGATATTTCAGAGTATCGGAATATTTTATATCTATCTTCTTTTCCATGAGCTATTTACTTCCTAGTCATCTTACTTCTAATAATAAGATATTTCAGAGTACCGAAACATTTTTCGCAGCATCAAGATATGGCAGTGCGACTCCAGTGCCTGCATCCATCATCAGCTGGGGTAGCGGTTGGCTGGTAAGATGTGCCATGAATGTCTAATTTATGCTAGAATTCTTCTTTTGCGTCTGTGCTAGAATTCTTCTTTTGTTTTTGAAGGGTTTTTGAAGGGTAGCTGAAAACCAAGAAAATAGCCAGAAAAATCGCCGGAAGCTTGCTGAAAGTACAAGAGGTAATGTTTTTCTATATGGTCATGTCACCTTCTGGATTCTTTTATTTTTCATGTGTTTGTCTGGAAATATATTTGCTAATGTGATTTTTTAAAGTATTGGTCTCTGCATTCTGATAGATTTCAAGAAGGCTCAACCAGAGGAAAAATTGAACTTGTTTAGTTCTCTACTTAAAAGTTACCAAGAAGAAGTTGACAATCTCACGAAGAGGGCAAAGTTTGGAGAAAATGCTTTTCTTAACATCTATCAGAAACTTTATGAGGCTCCAGATCCTTACCCTGCTCTTGCTTCAATTGGTGTAAGTGCCAAAGGCTTTTGTATGAGTGTTGCATTTGAGCAGCATCAATGACTTGAACTTGTTAACAATTTTCCCATTCTACTTTAGATCTACTTAATAGTATGAAACCTCTTTAAGAATATTATTGTTGTTCACTCAGATGTGAACCTTCAGATTTGGTTATGACTTTCGGTAGAGTACAAACTATATTATTATAAAAGAAAAAAGGAAAAAATGTTAGTACTAAGGTCAATAAGGCGGAATATTTGAGAAAAGTTTCTCCATGTTTCGTATTCTCTGATATATACATAGATATACTGAACTCAAGAATGATATGTGAAGTCTGAATTCCCTCCTCTCCACTCAATGGGGGAAATGGAAATGAAGAAACATATCTATTTGTATCAAAACCTGGTGCAGTTGTTTTATGCTATTTGTCATCTTGTAATGATTTTACTGCATAATGTTCTCTTTGCAGGAACAAGATTTGAAGTTGTCTGAATTAGAATCTGAGAACAGGAAAATGAAAGTTGAGCTTGAAGAGTTTAGAACAGAAGCAACTCATTTAAAAAATCAGCAGGCCACTATTAGAAGACTTGAAGAGCGCAATCGGCAATTGGAGCAACAGGTTGTAATATCTTTGTATGCTATGATGAATGATGTCAATATAATAGTACATTGGCATTTTTCCATATAACTAAATGATACGCCCATACCGTAGAATTGAAGATTCTCCATAATGCCTCACATCAATTTAGATTATGGATTTTATATTTTTTCAGCCATCTGAAATGGTTCAGGTTAGATGCAACCAAAGTCTTCCTCTGAATAATTTTCTTTGCATGGTACATGAATAACGCATTCCTTCATATGTAAATAACTTTACTTGCATGCTCAGGCTGTAGGTTATAACTCAATTGAGGCTGAAGATTGGGAAGTTGCCACAAGTGGGGAAGAGATGAGCAAAATGGAGTCTCTTCTTCTTGATAAGAACCGAAAAATGGAACATGAACTTACACAGTTTAAGGTACAATGCTATGCTTAATGGCTATTTACAATTCTGCTATCTCTTCTTACATGCTCAAATCAATGTGGATAATGGATAATGGATAAATGGCGTTTCAATTTGTTGGCAGGACCATACTTGAAAGATGGTGATGTAGTTTTTAGTTCATTAATAGCTGGAAGGAAATTATTTTTCTCATATCATTTAGTGCGATTCTTATGTCATTTTTAGGTTAAACTTTCAGAAAAATCATCTTTGCTGGATACAGCTGAAAGCAAGATAGCTGAACTCACAGAAAAGGTTGTTGAACAACAGAAGTTGATTCAGAAGTTGGAAGAAGACATTTTAAAGGTTTCGATCTTTGGCTGGCAGAGATTCCTTCTATGGTTCATTTAACTTCTTCTGGTATATCCTGGTTTTCAAAATGATGTGTATATGTGGAAGCATTGGGTGACCAGGGGTTTTCTGTTTTAAATTCTTTTTTCTTCTCCCGAAAGAGGGTGTTCTTTATTTGGGTCAAGAAAGTTGAATTTGATTTTTCCAAAATAAATGCAAGTTAGGCTCTTGTTTAAAGGGTTATTTACATATATACTGTTGACTTGACATTTAGTTTAAATAGCGCTTGCGCTCATTAGTGTTATTTTGAAATTTGATAATCCTTCAGAGTTATGATTGCTAACTTTTAAGTGCTGTTTCTTTGAAAGCAGGGTTACAACTCCAAGGACCAAAAGGGCAGTTTATTTGATGAATGGGATCTTTCTGAGGCAAGGGGTGAGCTTTCTGAGGTATTCTTTCTGTCAATCTTCATCCTCTTGTGGTTGTCCAAAGCTAAAGCTCTAACAAGTGGTTTGTTATTTCGACCATAATGTAACTTTTGGTCTTATTTACTTTTATTTAGAAGTTGCAATAATGAATTTGACTTTTGGGAGACAACAAAATGATCTTTTTAGCAATCTGGGTGATCGTTTCTGTTTCCCATTTCCTTTTTCTAATAAAAAATAAAGAATTAGAAACCAGAACCAATTATCAACATGCTTTGGTTTTTATTTTAAAGCAAAAATGAAATTTGAAAAACAGGATGTTGGGTATCCAAGTTTGGCTTACTCGTAGTCAACAAATTTGGCTTATTATTCTGCCAATTCCTAGTCTGGATGTTGTTTTCTGTTGGGTTTCTTAGTGGCAATTTGGGGGCATGATTGAGTGGCAATTTGGGGGCATGATTGAGTTACTTGAGCTCTAGGTAGTTTGTTTTTTTGAATGATTTTGTACCGTAATAGGGAAGGAAAAAGCTCGAGATTAATGCATTGGATTGAATTAATGTCTATTTGGATATTGTTTGTAGATAATTGAAGTCATATCGAGTTGAAAGCTAAGCGATTGTGCAGAGATGGCCAAGCGACCGTTGAAAATTGAAGATTGAGAAGGCATTTTAGGATTTTTAATTATTTAATTCTTGTATTAGAATCTTTTTTCATGTACTATCATAGAATATATAAACATAATATTAAGATTTTATTTTGTGTATGTACAAGACAAATATTATAGTTTCTAACATAATATGAATTTCATTGATTTGTTGGCATGTGAAAAACATATTTATCTACATTGACCCAATGTCGGTCTATAGGACAATAATGTAACAATTAAATAAAATAAATTTGTAAAAGTGAATCCAAAAACTAGGCTTTAATGTCGGTTTTAAACCGACATTAGAGTTCAACCGACATTAAAGGGCTTTAATAACACTATCAAAGACGTTGGTTGAAAACTGACAAACCGACATTAAAGAGGCCTTTAATGTCGTTTTTAAACAGACATTAAAGCCCAACCGACATTAAAGGGCTTCAATAACACCATCAAAGATGTCGGTTGAAAACTGACATTAAAGGCCTTTAATGTCATTTTTAACCCGACATTAAAGAGGCCTTTAATGTCGTTTTTAAACCGACATTAAAGCCCAACCGACATTAAAGGTCTTTAATAACGCTCACAAAGATGTCGGTTGCCAAGTGACATTAAAGGCCTTTAATGTCGGTTTTAAACCGACAATAAAGGCCAAAATTCTTCTAGTGAACGTGTAGTGCACTTAATTACCTGGAGGTCGCCTTTGACGACCTCAATGTATTCTCTCCTAACGTCCGTCCACTTAAGACAGCGGACGAGAAATATCTTTCGCACGCACACGCCTATCGGCTGGCTGAAGCGAACGGCGTGTGGGGAAATAGGCTTCTCCGCTTTAGGGGTGATCGTCATAGGAATGTGTCCATTTATTGCAACGTGGCGCTCTAACTCCAAGAGTCAAGACTGCGCACATCTCCTAGGAGTCGGAGTCGCAAGTTGTTGAGAAGAAGACCCTGCTCAATAAATCGATAATAACATATAATGTTAGAAAAAAGAACATGAGATAATCGTAAGTTGAAATGAAGAAAATTCTTAGACTCACCCGTATTGTCGCCCACAGACGACGACCCTCCCGCGATGTTATCTAAATCGTTCTCAAACTCGAGGAACATAGCGTGCGTCTCCATAAAATTATTATGTGGATATGACGATGACATAATGGCTGTGGCAATAGAAAACAAACATTCAATAAGCAAATAGGAACACATAGCTAGAATCAAACTATAGAGGCTACCATAACTACAGGATAGCCAACACAACCTAATTATTAACAACAAAATACTTCAAGCTATCCTATTACCACCCCTTGAACCCATCCCAAACAGAAGCAAATTCAAAACAAGAAAAGGCTACCATAACTACAGGATAGTCATCCCAAACAGAAACAAATTCAAAACAAAAAAGGCTACCATAAATGCAGGATAGCCAAAACAAATCTTAACACACATATTACATTTTCAATTTAAAACATAAACCCCCTACAAAAATTTCAATTTAACTATTACCCCCCTCCCAAATTCAATTTTCAATTTAACTATAAACCCCCCCCCCCCCCCTCAATTCAATTAAACCCTAAACCTTAAACCATTCAAATTTTAATTTAACTATAACCCCCCAACCCCCACCGCCAAATTCAATTTTCAATTTAACTATAAATCCTAAACCCTAAACCCTTCAAATTTAGATTCAACCACAAATTACACACATTCTATACAAAAATACATTTAACAAACAAAAATCTATTAAAAAAATCCTAAAACAATTTTCCTAAAAAAAACCCTAAAACATAATTTTAAACTAAACAAACTCTATATTTAAACTTACCTAAGGTGGCAGACGGCGGCGAAACGACGAGGGACAGAATGGAAGGCGACGAGCTACGGACGGCGAAGCCTCGACGATCCTCTCTTCTCCCTTTCCCTTTCGGTTTCAGTTCTGTGAAATACATAATTGAATCGATTATAAAAGGGATTTCCCAATGCCGTCATGCGACGTCGGGAAATTTCCAAAAAGGCATCGGGAATAATCATATTCTCGATGCTCATTAAAAGGGTCTCCCGACGCGCTATGGTACGTCGGGAATAAGGTGTATTTTTAATTTAATTTTGGCCTATTTTCGACGTTGTTTGGCCGACGCGTGTTTGATGCGTTGGGAAAAATGGTATTCCCGACGTCGTTTGGCTGACTCGTGTTTGATGCATCGGAAAAATAGTATTCCCGATGTCTCTCCTGACGCAGTGGTCATTGCATCGGGAATACACTTATTCCCGACGTTCTTTGTGTCAACGTTTTTTTTTTGGCGTCGGAAAATCCCCGTTTTCTTGTAGTGAGACCCACTACCGGTACCACTAGGTAATCTGCTAACTTTTCATTAAAAGGTACCCTTTATCATAACAATCTCATGATTATGAAAGAACCACAAAATCTAATGATCCTATAGGAACACTCATCAGTCTGGTGATCCAGTAGGAGCATACATGAGACCAAGGAGTCTAATGATCCCATTGGACCACACATGAATCATGACAGATTGTGTTCCCATCGAATGCACACTGCCATAACTGTGAGAGGTGGTGATTCTGAAAGGCACCGTACATGTAGGTACACATCCTAATAGCAAAAGCTAATAGACAAAATTATTCCAAGAAGCATGTAATAGTCAAAATAAACATGGCATGAAACATCAGTCATAATAGTCATTATAAGAAAATAAGGATCTTTCGATGCACAAAAGCATCAGGAGATGTATGAAAAATCGTTGAGAAAGGATTTTCCGATGGATTAATTCGCGCTAGGATCAAAGTTAGGTAAAAAGAATTGGGAGAGGATCTTCTGACACACAAAATGTAGTGTCGGGAGATCCTCTATTTTTTTAAAAAAAAATACTGCAAAATCCAGAACAAGATCTAAGCAAATGAATGGAAAAATTAGCAAAGCTAAGGTAAAATTAGAAGAAACTCATAAGAGATCTAATCGAATCTTAGCATATGAAAGAAGGAGTAAAGAAATACACATTCAGGAATTGAGATGATAGGCTAAGAAGCCCAGTCCCAAAAATAAGGAGGCCATGAGGAAGAAGAAGAAAAGTGACTAACGACGGCTAAACCTTCCTTGAACTGCAAATAGAGGGGAGAACCGAGAAACCTTGTACACAAACAAACAAACCCAACAATTTACAAAAAAAGTTAGGATTTAGAATTTTAGGGTAAAAATCTAACTCAAATGAATAACTTATCGGAAGAGATAGAGGTGGCGGTAGCAGCAGAAGGCGATGAAGACGATGGTGGCGTGGTGGCAAGACAGTGGGTGAACTTCCTTCTTTGTGGAAGAGATCTGCGAAACGGAAGGAAGAAATTTGTGAAAGGGAAGGAAGAGATCTACAAAAGGGGAGGAAGAGATCTATGAAAAAGTACTTAAAGACAAACTCCCGACGTCGTGACGTGCGGCATTGAGTGTTATCCCATAATTGCCGACGCACTAAGTAATGTGTCGACAACTCTCCCCAAACTTCCCAACGCCATTGATTATGTGTCGGAAATACTTTTCTATCTTTCGACGCCATTATAAGGCATTGGGAGTTAATTATCTTCTCTTTTTCGACGCCCTACATGCATGCGTCGAGAGTTTCCTCATCTCCTTAGCACGTCGAGAGTAGCCTTATCTCTCGACGGTCTAGATCGGCATCAAGTGATCTCCATTTCTTGTAATGAGTCCATAAGCATACAATCAAAATATGCATAAACGTCACATAATATCAGCCAACGACTCTTACATACTCATCTATACATTTTAGCCATCGACAATGCATAAATAATAGATACATTCAACGCTCTTAAATTTTAATTAATTCGAAAGTCCAGTAATAAAATCTCTTGCCTTGAGATTAGTTAAATTCCTTAGTGCAAATTAATCCACAAATTAACCTAAGCATAAGGAAAGTAGTTAATAATTTTACTTAATAAAATTATCAATTAAGCCCAAACAGTAATCCATGATAGGCATGCAAACAATCATCATACTTTTCACAATAAACATTCTCAAGTAACCACAAGTTACACAAATCATTGCCCTTTACACATTCCACAGTAGCCTTAGACTAAAAAAATGGTCACCCTTCATAAATTATCAATAACTCATAACTAAGTCAATAGTTATTCTTCACAATTATTACAATAACTCATAAGCTATCCAAATAACTCCCCGTAACAGTTATCACAGTAATTCGTAAGCTAAACAAATAATTCATCGATAATAGACTCACAGTAAATCGTTACAATCTAATTCACAGCATATCATATTAGTAATCCATAATAGACATGTAAATAATAATCATACTTCACAGCAAGCATAGACAATTCCCATAGTAAGCATATGTAAATAATTATCCTTTACACTTAGCCAAATCCAATAGCTACCCTTCACACTTCAATTGTAACTTTAGGCTATATAGATAATTCACCATCGCAAACATATCACAGGCTATGCATATAGTTGTATCACAATTATCACATAGAAATCCAACCCTCAATTGGGAAATCATTAGCAGAACCCTAACCTTAGGTTATGCTAAGTTCTTTGCTGTAAACAAAACTACAATTCCACCTATGCATCACCAAAACTAAATTAACAATGTTTGCCAACAAATTACTAATTTAATTACCTTAGCTTACCAAACTTACCTAAATGGAGGTTGAAAATTTTAAATCCTCTCAACCTTAATGGAAAATTTTAGCACTTAAATCCTCATGCTTTGCCAAAGTGACATTCCAAAAGTATGCAACCAAAATCAATTTCAATAATAAACTTAATTTAGAATCTCAATTAACCTTTAATGGGTATTAAAATCCCAAAATAAAGACCCAAAACACTCACCTAAACTCATATGACCAAGACCAGTGAGCGACAACAGCAGAGGGTAAAGACGGACCAATAACACAGAAAGAGGAGCTAAGCGGCGCAGACGGGGTTGCACAGTGAAGGGTGGCGGCTAGGGTTTCTTAGGAAAGAAGATAAAGAACCTTTTCATTTTCTTTTTCATTTTTTTCCTTAAATGCACGAAAGCCTAGGGATTTATAACCATTAATATAATAATAATAAAGTATTTTTATTATTCTCTCACCAAAACATATCATAAACATATACATTTATTTAAACTCTTCTTCTCTCTCCTAATTAAATTCATCATCTTTTCTCATCCAATCAAATCTACCATATCTCCTCATTAATTATCTTATTTTTCAACAATTAGAATTATATTGCATCATATAATTAACCTTATTTTTCCATATTAATTATTTATACAAAACCAAATAATTAATATCATATTCCACCAAAAATCCAAATTCTTAATTAAACATACATACCCATTTATATACTTAATTAATTCCAATTCACCAAAACCAACTTTTTCTTTCAAGATCCCAAACCTTCAATTCTTTTAACTAACCGAATTTTCTCTAATAAATCAGTTATTTTAAAATTTCATAAATTCCAACATGAATTAACTTAACCCAATAATTCAATTTTAGCTTCAATCTTCAAGAACATGATTAGGTAAATCAAAACTTTCAAAGTCCGGAGGTTGTTCTACATAAACTTCCTCCACAATATAACCATTTAAAAAAGTACTTTTTACATCAATTTGATACAAAATGAAATCCTTATAAGAAGCAATAGCAAGCAACACTCTAACAGCTTCTAATCTAGTGACTGGTCCAAAAGACTCTTAATAACCTATACCTTCTTTCTGACAATAACCTTGAGCTACAAGTCTAGCTTTATTTCTAGGGACTCTTGCAAATTTAGCAAAATTAGTTTGATAAATTAGGTCCATAGCATACCACTTTTAAATTTGCGAAATTGGCAAAATTCAAGCCCAGCCCACATTTAAAAAATGAAAATTACAAATCTACACACTACAATTATCAACATTTTCACGCATCACTTGATGTGTTGTTGATACACTTGATGTATTGTTGATACACTCGATGTGTTATTGATACATTCGATGTGTGGTTGATACACTCGATGTGTGGTTGATACACTTGTTATGCTTTGCTGATACTCTCGATGTGTTGTTGATACATTTGTTATGCTTTGTTGATACACTCAATGAATTAAATAACATTTGATACACATCATTGGTTTGATACACTTGATATATTGTTGATACATTTGTTAAACTTTGAAAATACACTTAATCAATTAAGGACACTTGATGCACTAAGCATGATATATTACATTATCAATACACTTGATTAGGTTTAATACACTTAATAAGTTTGATACACTTAATACACTACTGATAAACATTTTATACTTTCACCGATACACTTAATGTACTGTTGGTATATTCTCTATATCTACCCATACGCTCGATTGATTAAAATATGTTTGATACACTTGAGATTCTGATGATACACTTAATATACTTCACTAGTACATTTTGATACATATTATATGTTTGCTACACTAAGTTACATCATCCATATACTTAATAATACTACATTGAATTGCATTAAATTTGAAAAAAATGGAAATCATGTAGCAAGTATATCAACAAATTAATACATATAATATAAGTACATCACAACACTAATATACAAAACTGATACAAAGTGGGAGAAAAAAATAATGATTGGGGCCTTAAAAAGTAGGAGAAGAAATATGATTAGGACATTAAAAACGGGAGAAGAAATAAGTTATTGAATGGTAGTTTGAGAACAATAAAATATTTAAGATGTAAGTATTTTAAAAAGTGAGAATGTTGTCGTGTTTAAAAGCAACCATTTGAAAGAAGTTTGAAGAAAGAACTTAGATTTAACAAAAAATGATGATCGAAAATTTGGATAAAAATGGTGAAAAAAAAAGAAGGAGATAAAGATGCCAAAAGCAGAGATTAAGGAATGATAGTTTTTTTTTATTGTTTTATTTTTTATTTTTGAGAGAACCTACAGAAAACCAACCGAAAAATAGTGTTTAAGAAAAACAAACTTTTTTATTATTAGATTAATTTTTTATTATGAATACAAATATGATATAGAGTTTTACACCAAAGAAGAAGAGAAAGTGGAAGATGAAGCATCAAAGGGAGATCATCAATAAAGAAAGAAGCATGTATGGGGGCAATTTGGGAATAAATAAAAATTTTAAAGTAGACAATATTTCCGAAATATTTTAGAGATTAAAATTTGTCATATTTGCAAAATTTAAAAAGTATGTAACATATTTACTAAAACCTATTCACATAGTGCTACCCAATACAATTTCCCTTATTTCTAATGATATTTCTATTTTCAATCCATCTTATTTCTAAAAATCCATTTTAGTTCCAATTATAGATGTATTAAAAGGCCTAGAGACTAAATCCCTAACTTTATTCCTTAATAGAAGAACGAGTTCTCACACCTTGTTCGGGATTGCCAAGAATTAAATCTTTGTGATGGGATGGAGCATATCTCCACTCTTTAGGCAAGGATGAAGAATCATCTTCTTTCTTTTTTATGATGTTCACATCTTGCATACTTGAACCAATTTTTTTGTCTTTGACACTAACAAGTAAATCTCCAAAATCTTTTTCTAAATCATCACTACAATTAGACTCATTTGAAACATTATTACAAGATTCATAAAACACAACATGCATAGAATCCTCGATAACTAAAGTTTTTTTATTGAAAACTCTATAAGCTTTACTAGTAGAAGAATATCCTAGAAAAATACCAACATCCATCTTAGAATCAAATTTTTCAAGTTTTTCTTTCTTATTTAAAATAAAACATTTACAACAAAAAACTTTGAAATACACAATATTTGGAATTTTGCCATGCCAAAGTTCATAAGGAGTTTTATCTAAAGAGGGTCTAACTAATTTAAACTCTTTTTGCAAAACTAATAAAACTTTTCAAAGCATCATCCTTATGTTTCATCATCAAAACCCAAGTAAATCTAGAAAAATCATCAACTATCACAAATGCAGAATAATTTCCTCCACAGCTAGCAATTTTAGAAAGGCCAAATAAGTCTCTATGTAATAGTTGTAGGGGTCTAGTAGTAGACATCGCATCTTTAGATTTGAAAGAGGACTTAGTTTGCTTACCCATTTGACAAGCATCACAAATTTTGTCTTTTTTAAAGTAAAACTAGGAAGATCTCTAACCAAACAATTATTGGAAATATTTGAAATTAAGTGCATGCTAGCATATCCTAGTCTTATATGCCATAACCAAGAATCATAATGAAAATTGGGAAAATATTTATCAATAATATGACAATCATTCAAATCATAGGTGTACACATTTTTATCCATATTTCCAACAAACAAAACTTTTATATCACTAACATTTTCAATTATACAATTTTTTTTTTATCAAATATTACTCTAAATACTTTATCACACAATTGACTAATGTTAAGCAAATCATGCTTTAAGCCATCAATCAAACGAACATTTTCAATCAAAGTAGATGAATCATTTTCTATATTACCCTTACCAACTATTTTACCTTTCTTGTTATCACCAAAGGTTATACCATACCTCCATCCTTTTTAGAGAAGAGATAAGCTTGGATCGGTTTCCCGTCATGTGTGTTGAGCAACCACTATCCATTTACCATTTATTTTTCTTGGAGGTTTTCAAACAAGCCTAAAAACAACTAAGTTCAAGTTCGATCCTTTGGTACCCATACTTGTTTGGGTCCTAGAATGTTAGCATTTACATATTTATGGATCCATTTCATTTTTTCCAAAGACATTACAAAAGTTGGATCTAAATAAGTAACAAGAATAAGCTTTATGTTCATACTTGCCACAAGAAAAACAAACAACATTATACAAGGATTTATCTTTCACAACAAATTTATGTACTCTACTTTTCTTGGAGAATTCTTCCTTGGACCATTGTAAAACTTTACTCTTTGTGATTTCTTCTTGAAGAAGTAGTGTGAGCATACTTCAATTTAAAGCATTTAGGTCTAATGTGACCTTCAACACCACAATTATTACATATAGGTACAAAGCTAGATTTAACATGATTAGACACATCAGTAGGCATGTTAAGCTTAGGCACAATAAGAGATGCTTTAACAAATGTAGTTCTAGAACTTGAAGGAGTAGATGATTCGTCAATATAGCCTAAACCTATCTTATCACTATAAGATACTTTCCTACTTCATTAATTTTGTCCAATCTTTGAGTACCTATTGTCAACTTTTTAATAATCTCCTTAGCTTTATCAAGATCTTGTAAAACATTTAGTTCATTTTCTGTAAGTACTTTAATCAAGTTATCTTTTTCACAATCATCATGCTCAAGAAATCTAACTTTATCAAGCAAAACATCTTTCTCATTACAATCACAAACATGCTTATCAAAAGAGACATATTTAATTCTTCAATTTGCACAGTATTCATTCTCTTTAAAACAAGCAATTTTATTGAGTAAAGAACTTATTTTCACTAGTTAAAACATTGTATTTCTTCTTAAGCATAACATACTTAGAACTAAGTTTATCTAGGTCATTTTGCATACTTTCAAAATTTTCAAACAAGATCAATTGGAGGTTCTAGAGTTTCCTCATCATCATGTTCATCTTCTTTATCACTATGAACCACGAGACCAAGGCGTGTCATTTCTTCAACTTCACTTCCACTTTTGCTACTATCATCTCAAGTAGCCTGCATTGCTTTCTTCTTGGATTTCTTAAATGATTTGAGGAAGGGAAAGTATGTTCTTATGTGACCTGACTTTTTGCATTCATAATAAATCACCTTATCTTTTTTGCTTTTCTCACATTTTGACTCTTTTTGGGTTGATAGGTTTTTCTTGATATACTTTTTCTTTTTTATGAAATTTTGTTTACTTACTTGAGAAATAAGTCATGTCATCTTCATCAAGGTCATCCTCAAATTCAGGATCAACTTCCACGGAAACAGTCTTTAATGCTCTTCTTCTTTTTGAACTCATCCTCCAAGTGCTCCTTCATAATGATCTCATAAGTCATGAGTGAGCCAGTGAGCTCCTTCAATGGAAGTTTGATGAGATCCTTTGCTTCTTGAATTGTCGTCACCTTAGCTTCCCAAGTCTTAGGTAAAGACCTTAGAATTTTTCAAACATTTTCAGAAGTTGTATAGGCTTTTACCAAGACCCTTGAAAGCAATGTTAGTAAATCTAGCAAACATATCGGTGATAATCTCATTAGCATCCATCTTAAACAATACATAATTATGAACAAGCATGCTAATTTTAGACTCTTTAACTTGATTTGTTCCTTCATGAATAATTTCAAGAGTATTCCAAATTTCTTAAGCGGAAGAACACATGGATATTCTATTAAATTCATCTTTACTCGAAGCACAATATAAACAATTAATAGCCTTAGCATTAAAAGAACACTTTTTCATTTCATTTCCATCATACTTTTCTTCTAATGTAGGCTTATCAACTATTTTTATCGGTACATAAGGACTTTTAGCAACAATTAACCACAAATTATAGTTAATAAATTGAAAATAATTTTTCATTCTAGCTTTCCAATATGCATAATTTGAACCATCAAAATAAGGAGGTCTAGAAGTAGATTGAAATTCGACAATCCCATTTGCCAATAGGTTTGCCATAATGATCTAACAATAAAGTTTACCAAGGAATTAAAATTTCAAAATGAACAATCTCGCTCTGATACCAATTATTGGACCAGTATGACAACTCTTTAAGGGAGTGAATAGGGTTTAATTAAACTTTTCATTAGATATGTCCAAATTAAATTAATTAGATAATTTTTAAATTTAATAAAAAAAACGTTAGATAATATATGTTAAATAACAAGATTGATAAAAAGTATGTAACAAAGTATACAATAAATCTCAACCAACATGAATATGCAACTAGAATTAAATGAAAAAATAACTAGAAATGAGTTAAAGAAGAAGACACCGCAATTTTATTTCTAAAATAACTCATACGCTTGTCTAATAAGGTCTTAGTTACTTGCTCTCTCTTGAGTAGTTAACTAACAAATACTTAATTCCTTCTTTCGAGTAGAATTATGTACTGAATATAGTTCTAATTAAACAAACTAAACATTATTATAACCATCTAGATTTCTCAAAGAAAACATTTTAACTTTTTATTTCATTCATAGCATAGTAAGCTAAAACACAAGGTAACTATAAGAAGGGAGAATGATAATGAAAGTGCATTGCGTTTATATTAAAAATTTTAAGCCTATTGATCATTGGATTTGTAGTAAAAATGCAACATAAATGAAAGATAAAAATGAAAAGACAGAAAAGTGTGTCAAGCCTCAAAATGTAATCTCTTGCATCCTTGGCTCCATGGTTATATGTTTTACAAGGTTGGGAGAATAGGATTTAATCATCTCCTTTCTACTCTGACAACTCTAAGCTCTCACCTAATGTTACTGCAAGCAGGAAGGAAAAGAGGATGACAATGTTGAATTTGAGCAAAACAAAGTTTTGAGGAGATGAACTTCAAACGCCTACTTTCTATCTCACACCTCTAACACTCTACCCATTGAAATGAAGCTTTAGTTGCCTATTTATAGGTGTTTGACGGGTGCAACTGCAAATGAGTTCTTATTCAATAATAAATTCCTTTGAAGCTCTTCACTACTACAACACTACACCACTTTCGACTTGCATCATTCTGCATGTCGCCTAGCATTCTCACCAACTCGTTTTCTTCTAGTGATTTTACATCGTATGGTATCTTTTTCATTGCCTTGGTAGTTGACGCAAGCCAAATTCAATCACCTAATGTAGCTTTCACTTCATTGTCTTCTTTTCATCAAATCCCTACGTTAAGATAAAAAAAATTTGTGATAAACATGTGTTTTATTTTTGGTAGCTTGTAGATATCGCATATCTCAATTTTCATAGAATTTATCACGCATTACCTCATGTTTTCTCGCAACTCTACTTCATTATTTTAAATAAGAGGTCGTTATAAATTGTATTTTTACAAGTTATCGCTAGTATTTTGCAGCAGCAAAAGAGGCAAAATCGGGTCAAATTGAAGCTAAAACAATGAAAAGAGGTAGAATTATGAAATTGCATCTAGGCTTAGAGCAGCGTTGCAACGACGGGCAAATAAAGGTGTTTGGCGAGTTGTACCACACACATGCAATAGGTGGCGCATCAAGTGGAGAGCGCCACGACTCTGTGCTGCAGCTAGACGTCAATGGACACGTCGAACGACCTAGTACATTAGATAAAGATTACATCAGCGTTGCTACAAAATTCCTAGTGTTGCAACGCTATGCTCCTTTACAATCACTATAAGTTGAGCTCAATTTCACTTTCAAATCATCTCATCGCATTCCAACTTTTTCCTACCTCATTCCCACGTCTCACTTTCCCTCTTCTAGTCCATTTTCTCTTTGTTTTGAGTGTTTAAATAGTTTTAGAGTGAGGATTTATTTGGAGTTCTAAGTTGATCATCACGGTGTTCTTGAAGGTTTCCATTGACAATGAAGGCTACGGAAGTTGTTCTTCTTTGGTTTTCTCTCTCTTTTACTGTTTTGTTGATATTTCTATATGAGATAATGACACTTAGAACAATGGGTGACTAGACTTTTTAAGTTTTAGGGTGCTGATGAAATTACTTATGAATTTGAATTGATATTTTGATGTTTTCATGGAATTATTGAACTCTATGCTTTACTGTTATTGGATGGTCATCAATGGTTGTTAATTAAATGTTCAATTTGAAAGATTGCATGTTTAATTGAAACTATAACATTGAATTGATACTAGCCTATCATTCAAATAGTTAGGAGAACAGTAAAAGATGATAATGACCATGCCTATTACCATTAAAGTTTCATGCAAATAATCTTAGATTTTGTTTACTAGACTAACTTTTGCATACTGAATAATTAAGATAAAATAATAATTTTTTATAATTAATTATTTTTTATATTTATAAACCAAAAGTTTATGGCACAAAACCCAACAAGAGAAGTATTGTTGTGGGTGAAAAAGTGAATACCTATTTGGCTAAGCTGGTGAATGGTCCATAAAGTCAACCATGAAGCCATAAATTTATTTAACTAAGTATGGAGACAAACTCATGAGATCTTCCATAAAGCTTGAGGAGTTTGACCATATGAAAGCAAATATTAGGCCTAAGTGATGTACTACTACACATAACTTGGTCACTAGTTAAATAAATCCAACAATTCACAACAGTTAGTAGCGACTTGATTAATTGTCTGAGAAATTAATTAGCAAATAATTGTTACAAAACTTTTTTTATATATAATTGAGAGGGCCTATGACATTTTAGGTATGTTGAAATACATCTCAACTTTTATACTCTCTAGCTCTCTCTAAACGACTACTGACTTGATCATCGAAGTGTTGACGATCAAGCACCACATTGGTGTGAGTTTCTCTACTTTGCAAAACATATTTTTGTTTCTCTCCCAAAAGTTACAAATTCATTGTTGATACCAAAGTTCAGGATCAACAATTGGAGTTGCTTATGGGGATGAGATTCAAAACACCCTAAATACATTCTTGTTTTTTCGTTACAAGTGTGGTTTGAGTGCCCTATTTCTATTCCATCTATGCTCAAGATCGAGATTCATCAACCTCATGGAAAACTTTCTTAGTTTGCAAATGATGAAAAGATTAAAAAGGAGGGTGGAGAGATTTAATGTGAGGATGAAAGTCCCAAAAGGATAATTCACTATCGAACTGATGCTACAAAAAGCATGGGCTCCTAGTGCAACCAAAGTTTTTTCCTAAACTTCTTTGAAAGAGAAATCTTGAGGAACAAGTTGTAGTCATGGAGGCCTCGATCAAAACTCTAGTGGGATGGGCTCAAGTGGAAAGAGCCTCAGGAGACAATGAATTTGGCGCTACAAGACCTCATCAGGGCAAATGTAGGCATAAGATCATCTTTCATTCACTAAAGGAGGAGATCACCCAACTAAGGGTCACAATTGAAACACAAATCAAAGTTATGACACAACAAAACTATGATGATGCAATCCCCGAATGGAAGGAATGACTACATCAAGGTTCTCAAACACAAGACTTGGCAAAAAAACCTGAGGTCATCCAAATAGACAGTGACTGTGAGGATGACTATGAGTCTTGTTGATGTTCAAACAAACTCAAAGTGAACAAGTGAATACTGTGTCGAACATGTCATGAAATTAAAGATTGCACATGGGTGGAAACATGGGCACAAATGAACATAACATGTACTTATTTTCGAATCAACTAAAGTTCAAAGAGCAAAGCAGCAGCTCAGAAAAAATAAAGCTTCAGGGCTAACTTTAAAAGACTTAATGTTTTTTCTTAATTATGCAACAAATTCTTTCCAATTTCACTTCATGAAATATTCTTTTTTTCACAAATTTGATACTATCGATAATTGTAGAAAGACAAGTAATTGTTCTTATTTATTCACAAAAGTAAGAAAACTAGTAGGGAAACACATCAAATACACTTAGAAATTATGAAATATGCTTACTAGGCGTTCACATGTTTACAATGTGCTTAATGTCTGGGAAACTGTAATTATAACTTCTTGGTATTTTTCATTGTAGGATTTGATAAAAGTTGGAATAATCAGGCTAAAAGCAATCACTAGGAATTCTCAATGTACACTTAGAGGCAATGTTGCGAAGAAATGCTAAAGAGAGGAAACTACTCAAAGCATAGCAAAAATTCTAAAAGACAGTTTGGTACACAATAAGCAATTCATCACTTAGAAAAGCTAAGCACCAAAAACCAAATGTGGCACATCATTTTTAGAGCGTGGTTGAGACCCACTAACGTAAAAATAGCCCCCAAAGAACACAGAACATACTTAGTGGATGATGAGTGTCGAAAGCCTCTAAATATCCTCATTGAAGAGCCAGACACACACAAGCACAAATATTCTTCAAGCCGAAATTCTACTCAGATTCTCATACCATCTTCACTCTCCATTCATTCCAAAGTTCAGGAGGTTTACAGAGATTGATCAACCTTAAAGAGCAAGAAGTTATGCTCTATAGTTTATCATTTCGTTGTGTTGGTTATTGTTTACATTCCATTGCACTCAATGATTGTATTAGCTAAATTGGCATTGTAACAAATTCATTTTATCAATATATATGACCACTTCAAGTTTCATCACATCTACATCTTTGGTTTTCAATTCTTTTATGAGTAGCTAAATTCATAAATGTATTAAGAAGTTAGACTCTGTTCAGTAGGATAAGTATAGATGTTATTCTTTTTTTTTCTGTCTTTTAAAAATTATAACAAAGCGGCAAATTAAAATATTTACACTATAAAGAACAATTTCGAAAACGAAAAAAATGCCACAAGCCCACAATAAAAAATACCAAAAATGTCTGTTAACCACGTCGTCAAAAACACGCGTAATATATTTGGTACACGATTGTTTAGATTTTTTTTCAAAACTTGGTACATGATCATTTAGATTTGGCTAAACGAATTTTTCAATATTCTTTTGGTACACGATCATTTAGATTTGTTTACACGATCGTTTATTTTTTTCAAGATTATTTGGTATACAATCGTTTAAATTTGGCTAAACGATTTATTTTTTTAATTCTTTTAGTACACGATCATTTAGATTTGCCTACACGATAGTTTTTTTTTACACGATCGTTTAGATTTGATTTGGCTACTCCAATCAAAATGATTTTTTTTCAAGATTATTTATATACAATCTTATAGATTTGGTTACACTAATCTAAAAGACGTAGAAAAGAGGAGGAAAAGAAGAAAAACGATAGAAAGAAATCATATTTGGTTATCCAAATTCAAACGACATAAAAAAGAAGACGAAAAGAAGAAAGACGATGGAAAGAAATCACAGTGGAAAAAAATCACAGTGGAAAAAAAAAAGAGGAAAGGAAGAAAGACGATAGAAAAAAATCACAGCGAAGAGGAGAAGAAAGACCAAATGGTAAACCTGGAATATTTTAAAAATGACTAACTTTATGGGATTTGTTACACGGGCCGTAAATATTTTAATAGTTTGTTATATTTATCAAAATTTCTCTTTTTTTTAATCTTTGCTTAAATAAAATGCTTGAACGCATCGAGAAATTATTTCAAGTAAAGGATAGCAAATTGCTCGAAAGAAAGTGACTGATACCAAGTTGAACGAAGATAGAAGATAACTTAGAAATAAGCACAAACCTATTGCATTTCATGACATATGTAGATAAATCACAAATTGCCACGTCATTTACCAAATTAATGTCAAAAATATAAATAATCGAATTTGGGAATAGTTAAAAGTTTATAACATGTGTCTCAAATGGAAATCAGAGACATAACTAGATTGGCAAATCTTGATGACTCCACATGCTTTCATCATAACCGTTGGATCAAGTTAATTACTTTGTCCCAAATAAATATTATTTATTTGGCCTAAAGTTTAGTTGAGCCCAAAAATAGGTTTAATTTTAGGCCAAAAACTAAATAAGGCTCAAATCCACATGGTTGAGCCCAAGAATCTGATCCATGGACCAGCCAAGGCCAAACCCATAAAGCTCACCAAAGGACTCTATAAATAGAAGATTTCTCTTCATTTGTAAGGTTCAAAAAATTTTACTCTAGAGAGATTTAGAGAGAATTCTCCCAAACAATCAGAATACTCTCTAACTCTTGAAGACTGAACTAGTTCTTGAAGCTCAAGTTCTTTGGAGATACAAATATTCTTTTAATGCTTCAACTTCAAGAACATCAAGCTCTCCGCTTCCATCCGAGAGAGAACTAGAAAATCAAGTACTAGAGATTAAACCACGTCGCATCAAATCAACATAAACCCAGCATCAGCACAAGTTCAACTCTATGAAACACGTTTCTTCAAAAACCTCGTACGAACAACATCATTTACATCTAGAAATAGAGTATTTGTGGCATATAGGTGCCAAAAGGACGCTTGTCTTAATTAGTAAGTGGATGCATGAATAATGTTTATGTTTATTTAAGGACTAGATGAAAACTTCTTAACCCTACTTCATCATGCACTTTCCTACAAATCAAAACCTGCATAGCCTTAAGACGGTTAATGCACTTCCCATTTACACCCATCCATAACATACCACCTAAGCGTAGTACTCTTAGTAAAACGCAACCAACCTCACTGAATTTCAAGATCATTTATTTCACGAAACCGAGTAAGATTTCGATTCGCATTTTAAACAAAAAAATTTCTTGTATTTGACCATATACTCACCATGTACCTACTTCTAGTTTATACTTGGACTGACTAGGAAAGCACAAACCATTTCAATGCATAGACATTTCACCGCATAGCCCATAATCACATCATAATTCTAGCTCACAACAACTATTCAAGCATTTTTTTACTAAGAAACTGTTTTTGGAACATTCAAATTTTATGAGGAAAAATATTAATTGAATTGGATGCAATTAGATAGGTTCTTTTATCATAAAGTTTGTTTGAATGAGATTTAAATTATAATTGTATAATTATATGAATAATTGATTTATTTGAATAGATTCAAATAATTAACTGTTTGATTCAAGTAAGATTTATATTAAATAGATAATGGAAGAATTAATTTATTAGAATATGATTTAAATAATTAATTATTCAATTTGAATGAGATTAAAATTAAAAGGATAGGTTAATTTACATAAATGTAACAGAACTCCTAAATATTGGCTCGTATAACAAAATAAGAAAAGCTCATGAAGCCTGATTTTTTTTCATAAATTCCATATATGCCCTTGTTGGTTGTGAATACTGTAGGGCGAGTTATGTACTTCATCACTTCTTCTTCTACTACTTCTTTGTGATCGTTTATGTCTAGAGCTTTCTCGTCATCGTTTAGAGTTTATTATCCAATCGTTTAAATTTGAAGCTTTTTTCCCCATCGTTTAAAATGAACTACATAATTGTGTATCATAGTCTAAAACATCGTTTAAATTGCAGTACATGATGATTTAAAAGAATATTATTTTATCCAATCATTTAAATTTGAATTTTTTCCCAATCATTTAAAATGAACTACACGATCGCGTATTATGATCTAAACCATCGTTTAGACTATAGTACACGATCATTTAGAAGAAGATTATATTATACAATCGTTTATGTCAGAAGCTTTCTCGTCATCATTTAGAGTTTACTATCCCATCGTTCCTCATCGTTTAAAATGAACTATACGATTGTGTATCATGATCTAAGCCATCATTTAGACGGTAATACATGATTGTTTAGAAGATGATTACTCGTACTCGTGTGTCTGATTGATCGTGTGTTGACTCGGGTATTTTTGGTATTTCATATTGTGGGCTTGTGGGTTTTTTCCTTTTTCAAAATTGTTCAATGCAGTGTAAATATTTTATCAATTTGTTATACGTGTAAAATCCCTAAAAAATATTTAATCATAGTTTAAGTATTTAAAAATTTTTAATATGAGATATTAAATTGATAATTAATTTTAAAATCTCTAGTGGTAGAATAATTTAATAGCACTAAAGTGTAATAGAGTTTTATAAATAGAGCGTTGGAGGGACCTTAAAAAACATACTGCGTCATAATCTCTACGACCATTAACAATTCTCATATATCATCATTTTCCATAGACAATGAATTTTGTATTCCCTTTCAAAATTGTGGATTTTCTCTTTTCTTGCCCCCTATATATGTTCTTTATTTTATATATAATTTCATTTGGAACGTAAGTAACTGGTTAATATTAATTTAGAACATTTTTAAGTATAATAAAATAAATCAAAATACTTACAAATATAGTAAAATTTTGGTTATATTACCGATAGATGCTTGTGTGAACTTTGCACGCAAACTCAATATCAACAGCACCAAAAACTTGGGCTTGTTGGATTTTGCATTGTTATTTGGGTGTTATGCTATGCAAAATTCATTTCATAATTATATCATGCAGACTCTAATTTATGCAACTAATGCAGGTGTCTAGGTTAGGATTACGCGATAAAAGATGCATGTCTTACCTATGAATCGCTAACTTCATGATAATCTACGTTGAGTACAAGTTTTCCTTCCACTTACCCAAGTGTAAGAAAAGCAAGAGGTTTCCTAGGTAAGCCAGGATTGAACACAAAGAATTTCCATCAAACCATCAGTTACAAAGCTTGCTTCTCTACCGGGCGGTATAAATTCTATACAGTATGAAGTATGAAACTATAATGACCTACTTATGTACACAAGGATTTTGGAGGGGGAATGGAATGGATGATAATGGAATGTTAACTAACTTCCATTAGAAGGGTTGAAGAAGTGTCTTAGTACTCTAGGCAATCTAAACTGTGTGGCAGATCCTTGATGCAATGTAGATCACTTTACAATCTTATATTTAAGACGAGCAACCTCTCAACGTCTAAACACCACACTTTTTCTCCTTTCAAGATACAAATGGTAAAGATACATCAAGTGATATACATCTAGACTTCCTTATTTATAAGCATCATATTTGACTCTCTATTTAAGGCGAGCAACCTCTCAAGACCTAACTACCACACTTATTCTCCTTTCGAGACACAAATGATTGAAGTCAAACGTCAAAATGGAGTTTGTTTCCAAAGTCCCTTCTACACATGTTTAGCTATATCCTTGCTACTTATTCTCTTGAGCAGTTGGTGGCCAGCATTGGCCAAATGATTGAGTACAGCTCAACTAAACATGATGAGACTTATAACTAAAGAATCCTTACCAAGTACATAACATGAACTTAAACTACTTAAAACACATTAACGAGATGGAAAGTAAAGAAACGGAAGAGATATAGTGGATAAAAATGCATTGCATTACAAGTGTAGGCCTTTCGGCCATAAAATGAAGAACATTCATATAATACATCAAAAAGTACAAAAATGAAAAGAAAAGAAATGTGTCGAACTGCAGAATGCAATGGCTTGCACTCTGTGGCTCTTTTGCAAGTTAGGGAAAAGGGAAGGGTACTTCTCTCTCTCTAATCTCTTTCTAAGCTCTCACCCAAACATTGATCGAAAAAATGATGGAGGAAGAACACTACTACAAATGTTGAAGGACTTTAAAACTCATCCTTCACCAACCTCCTTAAGGGATGAATCCTCTATTGATAATCTTCTTGGTGGAGTTGGACTTCTTTTATAGGCATACTTTAGGCTAGAAGTTAAATGCTCATGCTACACATTCGTTCTTGCCTATGTTTCCAGTTGTCCTTGCCTACAAGTGTTAGCCCAAAAAGTAATCGTTCCTTGTCACATCATCCCCAACTACATACCATTCTTATCTCCTAACGAATCTTCTCGCGTAGTGATGTGCTAGCATCTCGCCTTGCGACTCGTGAATTGCTAGTCTTCTTCTTGTTGAGTTAATGCACGATCCTCACTTCATTTCTTCTTTTCACCACCAGTGTTAAAAATACTTAAAAGCATAGTTAATCAAGCGTTAAGACTTATGTAAGGTGCATTCTGATGATATTACAATTTGTACTAAATGCTACACGTTTTGACCATTTATCTCGCATTTTGACTCCATTGTTTTACTTAAAAAGCTACAATAACTTGTATTTATACAACTTATCAATAGACACTTATAGATTTCTATTAGTGTGTATTAATGATATTGATAGACAGTGATAAAAGTCTATCACTGTCTCTTAGTGCCTATCATTGATAGAATCTAAAATTTTATTATATTTTATAAATATTTTCAACAGTTTTGTTGTTTACAATAATTTTTCTATTTATTTTAATAAATTAATAATAATCTATTAAAATATTTCCTTAACTTATTTTTGCAATAAAAATTGTTAATTAGTTAGCTAACAATATCTTAAAAGTTAATTTTCATAAATATAACAAAATATCAAAATATTTACAGCCCATGTAACAAAATCAAAAAGCCCATGAAGCTGGTACAAAATTTTCATAAACTCTATATTTGCCTTTGATATTGCAGACAATTTGTCACTTATCTTTCTTCTTCTTATTTGCAATTTATTCATCTTCTCTTCTCGATTTCTTTGGCTCCTCTTCAAGATTTTCTTTCTTTTGTTTTTATTCATTTTTTTTTTTATTTCTTTCTTCGTCTTCTCTTTCTTTCTTATAGCTCCTCTTCCAAAATATCAAGATCGTTTAAATATCATTTTAAACCCTAAACCCTAAAAGAACTATATGATCGTGTATAATTTCCTATATGATCGTGTATAATTTCCTACATGATCGTGTATCATTTACTACACCGCGTATTATGATTGTTTAGAAGAAAAATTACATGAAACATTTTTTTCATCGTTAAAAAGAACTACATGATTGTGTATCATTTTCTACACGATCGCTTAAATGAAAAATTACATGCGAGAGTGTGGCCGATTAATCGTGTGTTGACTAGGCATTTTTGGTATTTCGCATTGTAGACCTGTGGGTTTTTTCCGTTTTCAAAATTGTTCTATACAGTGTTAATATTCTGCTGATTTATTATATTTTTTAAAAAACTCATATTTTAAATATATTTAATTAGTAAACGAGGAATAGTTAAATTCAGCTGCTAATAATTTATTGTTTCATTGTTTATTAATCAAGCAATTATCTTTCTAGATTAATTTTAATTTGATTTCATTAGGAACATATAATCATTATTGATTATTTATAATTAATTAGGCATTATGTCATGAAATCAAAAGGTGTAATCGCACATTTCTATTGAGATTCAATTCCCTTCAATTGGTATCATTTTAAATCTTTGATTGGGGTTGAAAATCTTAATACATGTGATGCATGAGATTTTAATTTCGGTTTGCAAAATTTATTGTTTAGGCATATTTAGGCATTAGATATTAAAGTTATTTGATTAGATCGATTGTAAAACCCTTAAAAAGTTTTTCTTGAACATTAATTACAAGTTCTATTGAACATCAAATTCAAATTGATATCTAATGACTCAATTGATTTCACAAATTTTGAATTTCTATTAGTCACAAAATTAAACTTTCAAAAATCTATTAAACACCAAATTAAAAATTTTAAAACTTAGTAGCTACATTTAAGATCAGAGCAAAAAAAAAAAAAAAATGCAAACATACAATTAAACCCAGATATAAAAATCAATCAAAATGTCCCTTTTTGGGCTCACAGTATGTGTGCTGAACATGACAAACTTTCTTTCATTTTTCCTCAAATGAACATCTCGTCCATTTAATAATAGGTATATATAAAACAGTGTAACTGGACAACGTGTGTAATTTGATATTATTAGAAAACTTCATCATAGACAGCAGATTTATCAAGGAAGAAAATAGCCTTCCGCGCTCTAAATCTTTCTACTTTATCTTGTAGACACTGTTTGGAACAATATCATTAGAGAATCAATTTATATTACACCAAGAGAATATGTATGTATACCATTGCATTTTTCTGTATGATTGCCATTAGCATTTCATGTCACAATTATTCCATGTTTCCTGTGCAAATACGATGTTCATATCAACTCGTCCTGGTCTTCAAGTGATCGTTTACGAGCTTTGAGGTTAAGCTCGAGGCTTTGAGGCAAAGGAGGTGTCCTCCCTCTTCGGAATAGGACAGCAAGAGCCCTCATCTTCTTGCAGAGATCAAACACCTGAACAAATATGCACATATATATTTCAAATTCAGCGAGTACAATAACTATAAGGCAAAAAGCATCATGTTATATGAATTCAAGAGAGATAATATCGCTAACTGTTACCGAGGAGGCTTCAATCTCAAATACACCTTCACAACCTTTGCCTCCACCTTGCAACAGGTCACAATATCTTGCAGCTTCATTTTCATCTTCAAACACCTGAAACAGAAACAAAGTTATTTTTGTACTATTTTTTTTTAAACGGATACAAAATTCTTATTAATAATAACTCAAAGTACAAGAGAATCGTACAATTAGCGTAATAAAAAAGTCTAAACAACGAAAGAAAAACTAGGGATCAGAAGGTGCACTCGGACATCTCAACTAAGTTTAACAAGATTGACTAAAGCTTACATATTAAGACTCCGTATTACTGATATTGTCAAAAAACATGTACTACAATATTTATGGGAACAAATGTGCACTTACAAGTACTCCGTCCCTAATATCTTCCACAAGCATCTGAAATTTGATTCCTGTTTTGGACTGTTTTTTCTGATTTTCAGGCCTCCATTTCCCACCTTTAGAGAACAACAATCCAAGTTCCCTTTCTACCTCACTGTTGAGTAAACAAAACGCCGACTTGAGTAGTGAGTACTTAATGTTAAGACCAAGGAAACAAAGACAGTTATATACCTCCTATTTCTCCGAGTTTTCATTGTGCATATTTGGTTCTCGTTGTGTGTTAGTACGTATACAGGTTTCGAACTTTCTCTCCACGGATTGGCTTCCAACACTGAGTGAGATGATGGAAGAATGGTAAGATTAAACTATAGATGTTCGTATATGAAAAGAGCACCACAAAAATATAGAATTGAACATATTACTCATATTTAACAAACCAGCTTCCAAATACAAGATAATCGAAAAATTAATATCTTTAGCTTGTAACGAACCATTCCACACACAGTTTTCCCTTTCTTTAAGTTAAAAAAACTTTACCCATGTCCAGTCACCCCACCTCACCAACGAAAACCATACAGCCCTTGGAGGGGGTCATGTAGTACCCAGATGATGCTTATTTTGCAATACATGAAAGATAGAACTGTTTGAAAATTCTGACCAAAATTGGAGATTAGTTGGAAAATTAAGGCCCTATTTCATACTCAGTTGGGTTTTGGGGTCCCACACATCTTTGCTTTTTTTTTTTTTTCTTTATTCGTGAATGTCCAGGCTAGCTTACGCGGTTAGCTATGTTGTTAGTTATTGAGACTATGTCTCCCTTTTTAACCATGAAGGTTTCTCCCACCTTTGTTTGGTTGTCTACTTATTATAAATGTTTTGAAAAGAAAAAATGGTTTTATAAAACTTTCTTTTGTTTTGAAATTTTAGCTAAGAATTCAAGGTTCCCTTAACAAAGATGAAAACCATTGTAAAAAAATGTGAGAAAGAAACACACTTTTTTAAAGAACCTAATGATTATCAAATGGGACCTAGAATACCTTATCATTATTCAGCCAGAAACAGTCTTTTCCAATGAGTAAAATTGGTCAGTACAATGTCCTCAGAAGTTGTTGAGAGTTGAAAATTCAAGAACATTATTAATGGTTAGTCCAATTCCAACAAGCAATCAAAACTGAAAAATTGAAGAACATTGTGAAACCTTTTTAAACTTTATCACCAAATAGATATATAATCATTCTACCAAATTATTTAAACCCTATAAGTCGCTTAGCTCCAGAAGAGAGCATTCGGTAGTATTATCTGAAATCATACTAAAAAAGTTCAAAAAGGAAACAGAGCAAAATGCAGGATGCAGCAACAGATAAAGCATAACCGCGCCTTCAAATAAATCAATACATTAATCTTAAGACGAAGGTGGGTGGGTGGGTGTGCGATGAATTTGAATTATGTAGAAAGAAAATACCGTCATAACTGCTGCTATCAAACGTCTGATGAAGATGCCTTCTCATATCATAAGCACGAGAAGAAACACGCTTCACAAACTCATTCGAAGTACCAGGAATATTTCCATCTAAGCTAAGTGCCCGCTCCATATCATCTTCAGCGTCGCTGTCGCCTTGGTTAGCGCCGGCACCGCCCACTCCACAGGAAATTTCCCGCAATTTCGTCGATCGAGGACCGAACAAGACGCGAACACGAGGGAGAGGGTACCGGAGGTCCCCAAAAGAGACGGCGATTCGGTGGCGGCGAGAGCAGAGAGGGTTTCTGGAAGGGAGAACGAGGGAAGGTGAGACGGATGAGAGGGAATCCATTGGAGGAGCTGATTTGAAACTGGAGTCCGTCAGTGAATTGTGTTAATTACGTGAAAATGGAGTCTGAGAAAGGGGATGTGAATCGGAGAGCTGGTGGCGTGAATGAAGGGAAATTTTGGGATGAGCTTCTGTGCGTGAAGGTTTGTCCAACTTGAGAGTGGAGAGGGGAAGAAGAAAGAAGAAGAGAAGGAAAAGTTGGTTTCCTGAAGTTAAAGAAAATGGCCAAGATATTTTTCAGAACCGGGACTCCGGTGGGGCCCGAGGAATGTGAATTGGGTCCCATTTTCCTTTTTTGTCCGAATCATCTCACTTTGAAGTTATGAAAATGGGTGTAGTCATAATACAGTTTTACTCGCTCATGAATGGTAATAAATAAACTTGAGTCACTTTGGATTGTTTTTACTAAAATTTTATGTCCCTTAGCTTTCGTATCCCAGAGTCAGCGTTGGCTCAGTAGAGTTCTTCTGTTGTTGGTATCCTTTTCGATCTCCACGTATTTCAACGCTCCACCGAAAATTTCCTCTACCCCTACCATAATCCAGCTTGGTAGTTTCCACCGCTTGTCAAGGATTGAGCCCTAGGATTTGACGACAATTTCATAGAATTTATAGTTACCAATGCCTCTATTTCTACCTTTAAATGTTAAAAATGCTAGAAAGTTTACATCAGAATCAGTATTCACTCTAAATAGGAGAGCAATAGTGTGGAGAAGCGTAAAGCAAACTTGTATAACTAACTCCACAATGGAATTTGAATATGTAGCAACTTGCGAAGCGACAAAGGAAGTAGTATAGCTAAGGAAATTCTTGACAGATCTAAAAGTTGTTCCAAATATACATCTACCAATCACTTTATACTGTAACAACAGTGGTGCAATTGCAAATTTAGGAGAACCTGGAAACCATAAACGAGGAAAGCATATTAAATGCAAAGACCATCTTATCAAGAAAATTGTACATCGTGGCAACGTTGTAGTGACCTAAATATCTTATGAGCAAAACATTGCTGATCTTTTTACAAAAGCCCTCACAACTAAAGTGTTTGAGGGTCATCTACGATGTTTGTAAACTAGGACAAGTGGAAGACTTATTGTGCATGTGCCCTAGTTTTTTATATATTCATATGTTTATTGTACTCATATGTATTATTCTCTCCCATGGTTAAATTCAATGTTGTTTTATCATAGTAGAAGTTTTAGTTCAAGTTGGAGTTTAATTTGTTGGAATTTATGTACTAAAAACTCGTAGTTTGTAATCATATTCTATTCAATAAAGTTGCTATTGAAAAATTGAATTATATAATCTTAAATCCAATAAACTAAGGTCTTAAGGCTATTTTAAGTAAACTTGAACTTTATAAAGAGACATAAACGTGGATCAAGTTCGAGTACATAGCCTAAAAAATGGTCTATAGTATATGAATAAAGGTTGGGCGCCTTATTCTGGAACGTTATTGATGCAACCCACTTTGTAATTAATACAAACGATGTGATCCTGAATCGTTCATGTAGAGACATGAAAGTGAGGGCATCCTATGTAAAGAGTTGACATAAGACTGAACCATGAAATAGTCATTTTACGTTTTAACATCATTTACTGTTTAAAATTGATTATTTCGATTATTGATGACCTAGGTAACTTAATCTTAATTCTGAACTAACTACGAACTCCTGCTCACACGAGATTATCCTTAGATCAGCATAGGTGAATGCAACTCTTTAGCGCTGGTCCAATAGTCCTCCCATTTCAAGAGTAAGATTGGATGAATAGTTGGAGACATAAGGTGCAAAAAGAAATTCACTCATATCCGCTTTAGGGTTAATAGATAGATTGTTCCCTTGAGAACTGAATCCAGGTGTAAACCCGATATTTTCTTGGTTTAATTTCTTTAAATGTGGAAAAAAAACAAAAGAAAAGAAAAGAAAATGGAAATTAAGTGTGTGTATATGTATATGAATATATATATACACACACACACACATATATATATTTAATGGTTTTATTAAGTAAAATAAAGAAAAAAAGAAAAGAAAGGATCAAAGGAAAAAAAGAGAAGAAAAATGAAAATTTTCTTTTCTTCTTCTTCTCTTCCCTTCACCGCCAAGCTTTTTCTTCAAAAGTTCTTATCCATCTTCCATTTTTCCTTCTTCAAATTACAAAAAAAATTTAAGAGAGAGTTTGGAAGGAAGAAGAAGAGGAATTACTAGAGTTTTGAGGTTGAAGAAGAGAAGGAGAACTCAAGCAAAGTGTATCCATGGCAGAATCTTGGTTCATTCTGCACATCACTGGTTTTTAATTCGGTTTGAACTCTTCAAAATAAATTAAGAGGTGAGGTTTACATTTATTGAAAGCTACTTCATTTTCAAACAAATTTTAAGAAGAAAGTTTGAGCAAATTCGGATGTTCATTGGGTGATTTTTGATGAAGAAAACAGGGTAGTTGGTTTTCACGTGAATTCAGGAGGTCTCTGGTTTTTCTTATATTGCCGAGAGTACCGATGGAGTTAGGATCTCTATTTGGTATGGTTGGAAAGCTTATTCAATTTACTACAACCTTTATGAAGAAATTGTGAGCTAAATATTATTGGAAGTAAGCTTAAATTTCATAAACAAGTCAGGGGATAGCAGAAGACTCCATTTTTTAACTCTCTCTGTTTCGGGCAATTTCTGTAGCAATCTGTTGGGAATCGTATTTTCTTTCTTTCAGGCCGAGAAGAATTAAACCGAGCTTACAGACCAAGGATCTAGCCTAAGACTATGAGTGATAAAACTAATTTTGAAATATTTTCCATAACTGTTATTTATGATTGAATGCGATGAATATTTATTTACAAAGCCATGAAAGGTATTTGAATTTCATGACTATTTTCAAGTATACATTTTGAGACTAGATTTCTTAATGAAATTTATGCTAGCACGTGGATATTAAATGTTTGGAAAGTATTTAAACCACAATGTTTTAAGCAAAGCATGAATTAGTAAGAAGTTTTGTTTTAAGAACTACAGTTTTCCATGAAAGAGTTGAGTAAAGTTTAAGCTCTGTGTAAGATTTATAAGCAGGGATATTTTAATATTTTTAGATGATTTATGAAATTTTCATTACCTTTTCAAAATGTTTTACACACTTTCCAGGTAGAGATTGAGTTCCCGGTGCCTAATAGACTGTCTTAGTCTGTTGAAGCTTCGATATCGATTGCCAGTACGTGATTAGAGTTGTGCATAGAGTTTGTTGTGTTATGATGCATATACATCTTTGTATGATATAGATACTCCACAATTTATGTAAGTTTTAGGAGTCGCGGTTGTGTAAACATTTGTTGGTTATATTTTGTTTAAGGTGTCTTTAGGTTTACTCGTAAAATCAGTTATTTCCAAAATACACTTCATGTATGTGTATGACTAGCCTAGGATCCGTTGTGTTTTGTTGCATGTATAATAGTTTATATACTAGATTGGCAAGTTTATCACATTAAAGATTTAAGCAGAGTTGACAGATACAGGTTAAGAAAAGCGTGTCCATCGGCTTCACGCCGTCTTTCGGTCTAAGCTAGCAAGTAGTCCGGGAGGGGGTGTGACACCAAGTCTTGAACAAGGGACCCCACCCTCTCATTGGCTCTAGAGGGATCCGGTTTATAGGTTGGACCTTAAACCAATTGTTCAATAGTGAATTAGTGGGACTTAAGGAGCAAGATGTAGTCTCGAGGGGTAAAATGGTATTTTAACCCAGTCGAGCTTACGAACAACCAAACAAATGGAGGAGTTGGATTGCATGGGATGCGGTGGACCTTATACCACAAATACATTCCCGCAAAATACTAAAACTATCACATATATGAAGAATGGCCCATATTCCAACACTTCAACTCAGGTTGGAGAAACTATCCCAACTTTGGATGGGGAAGAATATGTCAACAACAACAAGGTGGCCACTATGGTGGATACGAGGTGAAACATCTTGTTATCACCAAGGACACAATAACACTAGGCCAAACAATCCACTCCCTCTTCAAAATCAAAGTAACACCGCCTTTTTATCATCCTTTATGGAGAACCTTCTAAAGAAATATATGCAGAAGAATGATGCCCTTATATAGAGCCAAGTTGTCACGATTCATAATTTGGAAGTCCAAGTGGGACAGATTCCGAGTGAAATCATAGAAAGAACCATGAGGATCCATACCAAGCAATACCGAAACACCTATTATACAATTAGAACAATTTTGAATTCGAATCCGCCTCAAATTGAAGTCTAAAATAAGTCAATCTGTTGATTAAAGAGTAATTTACAATTAATAAGGTTCTATTTTGATCTAAAGACATGAGGTTTCTTTCGTTTTCTTTGTTTGGTCACTACCTATAAATCCAAGCTATTGATTCATGAGAATTGTAACTTAATTTAGATTGAAACTATATATTTCGAAACTAAGAGATCTGGAAAGGATTAGTGTCAAGTTCTGATATTGAGAAGCAGAAGGCCCTTAACCATCCGTGAACTAAACCAAGAATGTAGCTTATCCACTCCTTTACCCATAAACACCGTGATTGACCAATCTAATAGCACTAGTGTTCCACTGACAATATTTCTTCCACTAATGATTTTTCTTCCTTGCAAAATAATGTATAGAAAAACAAGAAAGCGGGGAAGAATAGGCAAGATTCAAAACATATATAGAGAAGCGTCCAACCAGACGTTATCATCTAATCCTTTACCGCCTCCTCTATTTCTTGGTCGCCTCAAGAAGAAAGGTGGCTACAACAATTTATGGGGTATTTAGGGCGTGGAGTGGGCTATTATAATCTGTGTTTGGGGTGCAAATTATTATAGTCTGGGTTATTATAATATGTGTTTGGGGTGCATATTATTATAATCTGGGTTATTATAATCTATGTTTGGGGTGCAGATTATTATAGTATGTTTATTATAATCTGTGTTTGGTGTGCAGATTATTATAGTCTATGTTGTTATAATCTGTGTTTGGGGTGTAGATTATTATAATCCGGGGAATATTAAAAGTGTTTTATTCAATATTCTTTTTTGATTTACACATTTTTTTCCAAAATTATTTTATTCAATCTCGTTAATTATGTAGTTCGTTTAATAAATTTATCTATAATCTCCCTAATGTAATTTTCTCATTTGTTTAGGTGATCGTGTTTGAAATTATGTTATAGATACGTCCCTACAAATTGTCGACAAATTTCAAAAAGGGATTAATCCCACAAAATTAAATTCCTCCACAATATGTTTTTAATGAAATATAAATATATAAAGTTCCATAACATTTGTAATTAAAACTTAGATCAATACAAACCAAGTACATGAGTTCATCAAATAAAAGTACAAAGTCATAAAATAGTTAATTGGTCAAACCCTAATTTTGCAAGAGAATATTGCAATACTCCAATTTAAGTTCTATTGGAATCGACAAGAATCCCTCAATGGCCTCCACACTATGGAATAGGATTTGCATAAGTTTTGCCCTATCTCGGCTTGGTAGTTCAAGGATATTTTGCAGCTGTTTCACAACTTCAGCACGCAATTCGACCTCTGTTACACGCTTCTCTTTTGGCCAATTTGCAATTGTCTTTAATTGATCATTTCCAAATTCCATTGCACTCCTAATCACCTCTACCGTTTCATAATGTTCACTACCTCGTTTCCTCTTACTTCCACTTGAACAATTTCTTCTCTCACTTGCTTGACCTACACGTATTCCAAACATCTCATTTTGTGACATATACACTCCTTGGCTATACATCATCGGGATGTCTTAAACAAGTTCGACACATTAGATCCTACATCAGCAAAGGTCTCTAAACGTGCTCCCGTTGTTCGATCTTTGCTGAAGACATATGACAAATCCTCATAATTTGGAAATGATTTGTGTAGAAGGCCTTTGGCTGCAGGATGACTCTGTAGAAACGTAATTTAGGCAGATTAGTTGACGATTGTGATTATAAAAAGTACGTATAATTGTATTATGAAGTTAATACCTTTACCCAGCTATCAAACAAATCTCATTCTGCGATGATGCATTGGAATTCTTCATTCCATCCAAAGCCACTACATGATGGCCCCCTCATTTCTGCAATTGCTTGGTAGGTTTTTTTAAGAGATTTCACACGATAATCTATTGTCGGTGATCCTTGAATATTAGTGTCGGGCAACTTCTCTGCCATCATTCGTTGCAATTGGGCCAGGTACCCAGGTCGAAAAGTCCCATTATTGGACCTCCATCCCCCAGCTGAAACCAATTCCACCAAGCACTCAACAAGTTTTGCTTCTTCCTCTTTGGTCCATGTGTGTTTCGGTGCTCGTGACGAACTTGCCATTCTATCGTATATATTAGCAGCATTTAATAAAGTGAAACAAGAGATGTTAGTATTCAACATAATTAATTGTAGACAATCGAAATTACATATTAGTAAATATCACAAGAATGACATACATTAAGAGTGTTTCTAGTGTATACATTTCACAACATATTAGCAGTTTAGAACAAATGACAAAATATTTTGAAGCGTTGACAGTAATTAGAAGAATATTAAGGCACTACTGGTCACCTAACTCCAATCATTGAACATTGTATGAGCCAATTGATCCCTCTATTCACTCCATTCGTTTGAAGCCTCAATGTAATTAATCTCGTCACCTCCAGTTGTAGCGTATGTTGAATCACCCTCATCCAAATCATCAATTATTTCACTGTTAGTCATCTCTCTATTGATAAGATTGTGTAGCAGACAACACACCATGATTGTTCGACATTGGACATCGACTGGGTAGTATGACTTTCCTCTTAAAATTGCCCAGCGACCTTTTAACAACCCAAATGCTCTTTCGATGACATTTCGTGCCGACGAATGTTTCATGTTGAAGAACTCTCAAGCTGTTGTTGGTGCATTACCTCATCCACGCCACTCTGAAAGATGATATCTTTCTCCCCTATATGGGGCCAAAAAACCCTCAGCATTTGGGTACCCAGCATCACATAGATAATAATACCCTGTTCAAAACTCGACTATTTGAATTCCCGTCCTATGAATATAAAGACTACGAATAGATAAAACATGTAGCTATTTACCCTTTGGAACCTTCGGTCTGTTATGTCTTGATATTGCATCTCTAAGAATTCTGAAATCAGCGGTCGATCCTTCCCACCTAGATAAAACAAACACGAAATCACCTTTTGTATCGCAAACACCAAGTACATTTGTCACAACTTCACCCTTCCGTGTCCTGTACCTTAGACGATCAGTTGCACTGACATTCACCTTAATGTATATGTCATCTAACGCACCAAGATAATTCTACGGTATGATAACGTAAATTTGTATGAAATAGCCATCTAACGCATATTGTTTGGTAGGTCTAACTAACATTCAGAAAATTGGTATTTACCTCAAACCATTTTCATCTCGGATCCGTGCACGAGTTTGTTACTGGCTGAGGTTTTTTCAACAACTCATCGTGTAACCGCAAAACTGCTAACAAGACAAGGTTGAAATATCTAGAAACAGTCTCACCATACCGTATAAATTCCCTTTGTATCATTTGATTCTTCACATCATAAGCTAATATATGTAGAAACATGACAACCATCTCCTCTACATCTATAATTTCTATTCCGACTAATCCAGCAATCATCCTTAGTAAATGGCATAAAATGGCAAAACACCTTCTATCCATTCGTGTACTTTGATGACAACAAAGATCTGACTCATGGATTAGTAAAAAATATGCTAATTGTCTAATACAATGTCTACTATCAAATGATGTATGTTTTATCCTCTTATGATCATTCAGTAATAATTCTAGTGTCAAAAGTAACTGACGTTGGAAAGTTGTAAATATTGTAAGTATCGTAACTAACTCTTATGGATCCATTATGTGATGAGAACTGATGACTTGAACAATTCATATTGTTTGTTTAGAGTTAATACACCAAATTTAGTAACACTTAGCAAGACACCAAACGGTTTGATGTTAACAAATAGGAAAGAAAAATTAGATATGCTGAAAAATAGAAGTAAAATAGTTTATTTAATAATTTTAAATGTGAAACTAATTGATATGTTCTTATAAATTTTTCCTAGGAGGGTAAAGTGGAAAATAAATATTTGAAAAAAAAACATTATCTAAACCAAATTGGAAAATATATTTTCAAGTAAATATTAGAAACAATAATTTTGGAAAAAAAAAGGATTGAGTTCCCTAAGAAAATATATTTGTAATCTATTGATTTTTTAATAAAAAGTTTTTTATCTAAATTTTTTGAAGTGTTTGAAAACCATTGAAACATTTTTTTCAAAATAATTTATTCTCAACTTAAATAAGGTATCACTTTTTAGTTTTTTTTAGTGGTCAAATGTTAATAGAAAATTAGGCTTCTTTAATAATAATGATAATAATAAATCATTCTCTTGTTCGTGTATCAATTTAACATAATTTAGAAGTCAAAATAGTACAAGTTTAGAATCCAAATCTTTCGGTAGGGAAAATGAAATTGTGAGAGGATAAAGCAGTGTTTTATATTTTCTTTTTCCTATTTTTGAAAATTAAGTTTAAAAATAGTCTATAGTTTGCTTGCCTTTCGTTTTTAATAGTTAACTTAATACTTTTTAAGCTAAAAATAAAAGCTTTTAAAAACTTGATTTAGTTATATATATTTTTTAATTTGATAGATTTTGTTAATTTGCATTAAAACGTTAGTGTGTATATTGATATTTTGAATCTAATTGTTATGTTCGTAAGTATTTCAATTTATTTCCTCACAATTTTTTCATAGTGATGTTAGTAAACATTTGAATTTTAATTAAATTTAGAAAACAAAATTTAAAATCATTTATAACAGGTAGATTACAAGACAGAGGTAGGAGCAAGTTTTTTGTTTGGGAGTATGAACTTCCTAAATTTTGTGTTATTATTCTTATTATTATTTTAAGGAAAAGTGTATTGTTATTATAAATTCAATCCAATATTCTTAATTGAAATAATAACCAATGATAAAATATATGTTGACACATAATATTTAAATATAGGACAATGAACCTTTCACCAAAACACACAATTGGTTGTCATGAAAACAAAAACCAAACAGCAAATCCCTATCAACTATCAAATTCCAGCTTATCAACTATAAGAAACTTTGTCCACTTGATAAATATTGGTGTACGAACCTTGAATAACGAACTCTTGCTCTTCACCAACCTAAAAAAACATCACACAGACAAATGTTAGCCACGAAATTCATTAAACAAACATTAACAATATTACAAAAGTAGAAGGAAGGATGACATACCACTATTGTTTAACCCGACGTACACCCGTTTAAGGTTAAAAAAAAGGAAGGGTAAAAAAGTTTGAATACATGTAGGACAATAGATATAAGGTAAAAAGAATTAAATTGGACAAGCCTCAGAGGTAAGAAATTCATTAGATTAGTTGAACTTGAATTTCTTGTATAATTGACAGCATTTTGGGTACAAATCAAGTGTAAATAAAACATGCAAAACAGAGAGGAATATGTTTTGCATACAAACATAACAGACATACAGAAAATATAGAATACAACTACAAAAGAATTGGTCCAGTCTTAATCAGTGCCAAACAATTGCAAGGAATGATAAGAAAACAGAGAGGGATGAAGACCAAATGCATAACAGAGAATGACAAAAAAGTAATTATGTTTATACTAAATAATCGAAGAGCAAACATAAGTGAAAAACACAGAAGCCTACCAAGGAATAATCAGAAAACAGATATGGGATGAGGTTGAATAATACTTGAGTTAAATTGAAACCATTTATAATGGTTGGGTGAAAAAGTCTATGTGACCCAAAACACCAAATAAATAGTACATAACACATCTTAAAGATGTTGACCATCAAGTACATGGGAAGATGTTGAAATTTTTTTGAGTGCAATAGTGACTTTGCAGAGAATCAAAACAATATTAAAAAAAATCCATGAACATAGGGATATGTCTTAACCTAACCCTAACATCAGTTAAGATATTAATCCAAAAAACAAGGGATATGACAATGATGTAATGAACCTAATTCATAGGGTAACTAGTTCACACAACAGGTCATGAGTTACAGAAAAATACTGATCATGTGCCTCTCTATTTATGGCTTTGTTAAAGGAAGTTGTTGCTGGTAATGTATAAAAATACAAACACATATAATAAATTATTAAAGAAAGTTGGAATGTGAGCATTACCAACATTATAAAAATAGGTTTTCAACCTCAACCTTGTTCTCACCACGATGGAGGAGACTTGGAGTATCTACTACCTAGTTTTTTGTCTTCATGAATTCTACAGAAAATGGTTGGGATAAAGGGAAAGGGCTGAGCTAAAGGGATGGTCAGACTGAATTCTAAAGGGGCAATTCATTAGCGGCTATTTTGGATGCTCTTTATTTGAACTTTGAACAGGATGCAACCCCCAATTTTCATGAATCATGGTTGAGTATCCATTAACAGTAAAAGAATAGGCTTCAACGCTGGAGACGGGGCTCTCCATTTGAACCATTGTTGAAACTTAAGCCTAATGCTAATACTAACTTATAGTCTTTCGTATCCCAAAGAAGCAAATGAACAGAAGGCAGTAAAATGGCTAATTGAACAAACAATAGAAAATGTGAAAAATAGATTTTCATTTTCTCTTCATAGATATTCAAACCACTTGAAACTAATGCTATACCTAATCTATAGTCCTTCGTATCTCATTAAGAGAAAAAAAACAGAGAAGTAAGCAAATTAACAGAAGGCAGGAAAATGGCTAATTGAACAAACAATAGAAAATGTGAAAAATAGATTTCCATTTTCTCTTCATAGATATTTAAACCACTCGAAACTAATATGATGCAAAAAGCCACAAAATCTGGTTATGCTGAATACTCAAAATTTGAGAATTTATCACAACTTAGAACTAATCATTTGGAATTTCTAAAATGGGTTACAAAAATTACATAAAACCCATAAAATCATCAGCAATAAGTTTCAATCCAACAATCTCAAGTTTCTTGAAACAATTGAAGGATCAACAAAATGAGTAGAGAAAGATCTGGAAAGAATCACATAATTTCACGAACAAATCAGAAAAAATAAAGAACCTCATCATCGGCTTTTCTAGAATAAAAAAAGAGAAGTGATACAAACCGCGAAGGGATGGGAAATTTTCATCCCTACCATGATCTCTTCAAACCCTAACCATGCTCATATCTTCGCAAAACCCCTACCAAGCTCCAAAGAAAAGTCCACAAACCTTAACAACGGATCCGTGAACGACTACAACCGAATGATGGCCAAAAGGAAAATATTTTTGGTAGAAGATTGGAGCGACAAGGGGGAAGAACGAAAAATATTTTGGGTAGAAGATTGGAGCGACAAGGGGGAAGAACGAGCAGCAAGGTGAAGATTGAAGAAGGAGACGAAGTGGATCGTGAAAGACGAAGTGGAAAGTGGAGTTGAGAGAGAGTGAAGAGGGAGTAAGGAACAGTACGCAGATGAAGTGGAATCGATTGTTCACGGAGAAGAGAACAGTGAAGGATTAGGGTTATTTTGAAATAACACTAATCCTTTGGTTATTGTATAATACGTGGGCCAAAGATGGAGTGGGCTATTATAGCCCATTCAACTTTACCTCACTCCGTGGGCGAAACAGCCCCTTAAGCATTTTCTGGAGGCGCTAAGCAGTTGCACATCAACATACCGCTTATGGAAGTATTTGATCAAATGCCTTCTTATGTCAAGTTTGTGAAGGACATATTAACAAAGAAAATAAGGTTGAATAAATACGAAACAATGGTTCTAACACCAAGAAGCAAGCAATGTCCTCAAGAAGGTACTTCTTGAAAAGATGAAGGGTCTAGGAAGCTATGTAATCCCTTGGTTGATAGGCGGAATGGATCTTGGTCACATCCTATACCACCTTAGAGCAAGTATCAATTTGATATCGCTTTCCATTTTCAGGAAGTTGAAAATCGACGTGATAAGTCCAACAATAGTTTTGCTCTAATTGGATGATAGATCCATTGGTAGACCTAAAGGAAAGATTGAAGACGTGGTTGGTGAAGGTGGACAAGTTTATATTGTCTTCAAACTTCATTATCCTAGATTATGAAGTTAATGAGAAGTACCAATTATTTTGGGATGACCATTTCTGCCTATTGGTCGCACCTTCATAGACGTCCACCAAGGAGAATTGGCGATACGAGTTAATGATCAAATAGTAATATTCAATGTCTTTGACGCGTTGAAATTTCTAGATGATATTGAGTAGTGTAGAGCAATTGAATCCCTTGGGTGAGATAATTGCGAGGAAAAGATTATCAATGAGTTGTTCTATTAAGACATTTTTTATTTCGAGTTTCCATAAGAAGGCGATATTGAAGAAGTAAATGTCATTAGCTAACACAAGGAAGTTTTGAGTCTTTGGATCTGTCAACTAAAGGCGATAAGAAAATAAAGCCATTAATTGAGAAACCTCTAAAGTTAGAACTCAAGCCTTTGCTCAACCACCTGAAGTTATGCATATTTAGGGGAGAATGATACCCTGCCCGCCATCATCTCCATCCACCTGGATATCGCAGAAGAAAAGATGTTAATAAAAATGCTGAAACACCGTAAGAAGGCGATATGATAGACCCTTACGGGCATTCAAAGAATCAACCCATCGTATTGCATGCATAAAATTAGGTTGGAATAAGGGTAAGCTAGCCATTCAATATAAATGGCGATTAAACACCACAATGAAAGATGTCTTAAAGAAAGAAGTTATCAAATGGCTTGATGTGGGGTGATCTACCCAATCTCTGATAGCAAATGGGTCAGCCCAGTGATGGAAAAAAAACATCAGAGATGGCAAGCAGAGCGGAAGATTTAGGATCATGCTTTACTCTAAATGCATCTAAACGATTTAAAAATTAACATGCAACTACTAAACGATGGACCTAAACGAAGAATGTAAAAAGTAAACGATGAGCTTACCTTTTGTAGTTCTCAACTTCTTCTTCGATCCAAAGCTTCTTCTCTACCTGAAGATCACGAGTAAAGGACAACCACTATGTTGACCTACTAATCACAGGACCAAGAATCGAGTTGTAGGACTCGTTATGTGAAGTAAACTTTTAAAGAGATGGAAGGAAGAAGGTGTATCGTTTAAAGATTTTATGAGAAATCATCATCATTTACTCATTCTGTAATGAGAAGTTTATATATTAAAATTACATGCAAAATGCATGCAATTTATTTCATATAATCTCAACACCTAATTAATCCATTAATTATTTAATGGAATTAGTGACTTCTAATTCATAATAACCTGCCACATTTCCCACTAACATTTAGTTAATAAAGAAATTAGTCAAAGGGCAATTTGGTCATTTAACCAATTTAAGTCAAAGCCAAACTTTGACTTTTCTTAGTCAAAAGTCAACTTTTTGACTTTGTGCTATTTTACCCGTCTTGACTAATTTTAACATTCCGAGTATGAATCCGCATTCATTTTTCTAAAATTCAAATCATATTTGAATATAAAGTTTAAGTTTATAATTACCGAATTATATCATATATACTTGTCGATTTCTCTCTCTTTTCTTAATTCAAACAATTCGAGTTACTTCAACATATTGTTCTTAGTTGAATCCATATGAGCTAGTAGGGGAACCTAATGGACTTATAGATTATGGGCTCCAACAATTCGAGATTAACTGGCTGAACTCTTTTAGACCAAGCTTAATCAACATTCGTTAACTAAAGAGTCATTCCATTAAAAACTCTTAGTTGCACTCCCTCAATAGATATATTTTTGTCCACCTGATATAACCATGATGAGTAAATTGATCCTTCACAGGTTGTTCGTAATCTTGACTGAGTCAAAATACCGTTTTATCCTCGAGATTACATCTTGCTCTTTAAGACCCACTGATCCACAATTGAACAATTGGTTTAAGGTCCAACCTATAAACTTGAGTCCTTCTTGGGCCAATGAGAAGGTGGGGCCTCTTATTCAAGACTTGGATTCAGTCCTTAAGGGAACAACCTATCTACTATCCCAAAAGTGGGTAGGAGTGAATTCCATCTTGCACCCTATGTCCCTAGCTATCCACTCGGTCTTATCCCTGAAATGGGAGGCTTATTAGGCCAGCGATGAAGAGCTGCCCTCAAAAGATCTAAGGATACTACTGAATGAACAGAAGTTCATAGTTAGCTCAGAATTAAGATCAAGTTACCTAGGTCAGTTTATAGTTTACGGTGTTATAACTAAAAGTTACTATTTTGGGGTTCCAGTCTTATGCAAACCATTTACACAGGATGCCCCCACTCCCATGTCTATACATGAACGATTTTCAGAATTACATTATTTGTACTAACTACGGAGCGGCTCGCATCCATTACAAGAGACGGGGGTACTCCCGACGCACAAATACGTCGACGAAAATGAAAAGTACGTCGCGAAAGGATTTCCCGACGTATAAAACAGCGTCGGGAAGAACGTCGGGAGAAATGCGTCGCGAGAGGCTTTCCCGACGCCGAGTTGGTACGGCGTCGGGAAAGGTTTTCCCGACGCCGGGAGATGCGTCGGGAAAACCTTATTCCCGACGCCGTCTATGCCGACGCATCTCCCGGCGTCGGGAAAACCTGTTTTCCGACATTTTTTTCCCGAGGTAATGAACGTCGGGAAATCTTTTTTATATATTTTTTTAAATATTTGATTTTTACTTTTTTCCTTATAATATTTTGCTCAAACATTCACAATGATGTTCGGATTGCTCAAAACAATTTCGCGACGTTTTGGATTAAATTAAATTAAATTAATAAATATACAAACACAAATTAAAAAAATAGAATTAAAATTAATAATACGAATAAGTTGACTACAACAAAATATAGTTCTCAAAATAGAAAAAACATAAACATAATGAAAAATCTCCCAACGAGGTGCGTATGCGCGTCATTCTACACCTTCGGTCCTAAAAATGGTATAAAAATAACTAAGTTTAATACATAATCATATATTGCAAAAACTTAAGAATAATAGAGACATATACGACGTACCGCAGAGCTAGGGATCATGTGGTGGTCCTTGTTATGCACAAGTTAGGTCTTCAATCATTTTTTTCATAGCTTCCACTTGTGAAGCTAATGCTTGGTGATTTCTATCTTGTACTTCAATCCGTTCCAAAGCTTCATGAAGTTTAGCTTGTAATTCAATCTCTTTTTGTGTGGACTGCGAACAAGATGTCGACGAATTGCTTGCACTTGTCGTTCTGCGGGCCTTGGCTTGGGTCCCCAACCAAGGCCTTTTGAGTAGCCTAGTCGTCTACCCAAAACCTGATCGCATATCTCATTCTCAGAGAGTGGCTGACTACCCTCTAGGGTAGGCTGGGATTGGAGTTCCAGCATTTGATTCTGCAACAAATTTAAAAATTATGTTAGGTAATGCGCAAAAATATATAATAAAAGTGGATAATCAATAAGGGTATAACTTACATGCGCATCCTCGGCGGCCTGCGACACGAATGTCCCAGCTCGAACGTGTGTCTCCCGGAACAATTCCACACGATCGACCGGCTGCCCTTTTCTTTCAGCGAGCTCATACTGTCGTTGTAGAAACGACTTGGACCCGCTACTATGATTGTAAGGCTGCTTCTGTCTAGCAGCCTTGTTTGTCCGTGATTGCTCCTGCATTAAAACAATTATATTGTTTATTTCTTATACATATTAAAACTTGTTATCATAATTAATCATGACAAATACCTGGAATGCACGGCTGATATAATGGTCGCAGAGGAAGTGCCAATCCTCATCACGTCCAACCAATGCGTTTGGTGGGTTGGCACGAGCCTCCTCCGGGTCGCTGTACTTTTTAAAATGTCTATGACAGTCGGCCCGGAACTCTTTAAAGGTCGTGAGCATCTGATGCTCAACAAACCTGTTCATTGCTTGATCATTGAAATCAAGCACAAACAATCGCTACACATTACGAACATAACACATTAGATTGGTTAAAGTTAGATATGTTTCAAATGAAATCATATATAAATGTGTAGTGCATTTAATTACCTGGAGGTCGCCCTTGACGACCTCAATGTATTCTCTCCCAACGTCCGCCCACTTAAGACAGCGGACGGGAAATGTCTTTCGCACGGGCTGAAGGCAATAGGCGTGTGGAGAAATAGGCTTCTCCGCTCCAGGGGCGATCGTCATCGGAATGCGCCCATTTATTGCAACGTGGCACTCTAACTCAAAGAGTCGAGACTGCGCACGTCTCCTAGGAGTCGGAGTCGTTTGTTGAGAAGAAGACACTGCTCAATAAATAGACAATAAAATATAAAGTTAGAAACCCCTACATGAAATATTTGTAAGTTAAAAATGAAGAAAATTCTTAGACTCACCCGTATTGTCGCCCACAGATGACGACCCTCCCGCAATGTTATCTAAATCCTCCTCAAACTGGAGGAACATATCGTCTGTCTCCATAAAATTTGATCGTCGATATGACATAATGACTATGGACATATAGAAAACAAACATTCAATAACCAAATACGAACACATAGCTAGAATCAAAATATATAAACTAGATATAAATATGTGCATACGTGGTTTAATTTGTCACTATAATTCCTCATCGCTTGCATGTGACAAGTGTTCATCCACATCGTCAATGAAGTCGTCAGTGACATGACGCACAACCGGTCTTTCAACGATTGTGGGATCAACGTCATTTCTGCATAGAGTGTCATCTTCGATGTTGTCATCCACTTGGTGGCTTACAACAACTTCTACTATATTAATATGGTCATTCTAAACATCCTCCACTTCTGGCACGTCCCAAATACGCTTATTTTGGATGACTTGAACATCCTCCACTTCAATTTAACTATTAACTTCCCCCCCCCCCCCCCCCTCCAATTTCAATTTTCAATTCAACTATAAATTCCCCCCCCTCCCCCCCAATTTCAATTTTCAATTTAACTTAAACCCCTCCCTCCAATTCAATTTTAAATTTAACTATACATCCCCCCCTCCCCTCCAATTTCAATTTTCAATTCAAATATAAACCCCCCTCCCCCAATTCAACCCCCATTCAATTTTCATTTAACTATAAAATCCCCCCTCAATTCAATTTTCTAAAACAAAAATCCTAAACCATTCAAATTTCAAATTTCAATTTCAATTCAACCACAAATTACACACACTCTATACAAAAATACATTTAACAAACAAAAATCTATTCCAAAAGAAAATCTTAAACTAATTTTCATAAAAAAAAACCCTAAACTAATTTTCATAAAAAAAAAAACCCTAAACTAATTTTCATAAAAAAAAAAGCCTAAAACATAAACTTAAACTAAATAAATTTTCATATTTCACTTACCTAAAGTGGTAGACGGCGGCGAGGGACAACGGTGAGGGAGGGCGACGACGGACGGCGGCGGAACAACGGTAACAATCGCGACGACTTCTTCTCCTTTCTTTTTCTCCTCTCGGTTTCGGTTCTGTAATTTACAGAACTGAAACGAATTTAAAGGGGATTTCCCGACACAGTGACGTGGCGTCGGGAAATTCCTCAAAACGCGTCGGGAAAAGGGGAATTCTCGACGCTCATTAAACCCTTTTCCCGACGTTTCATGCGGCGTCGGGAAAAACCCCTATTCCCAACGCCGCTCCCGACGCACTGTTCACGGCGTCGGGAATAGTTCGTTTTTTTAAATTAATTTACCCTTTTCCTGACGTATTCTTGCCGTCGCCTTCGTGGTGCGTCGGGAAAGATTGTTTTCCCGACGCATCTCCAGACGCGTTGTTGACGGCGTCGGGAAAGCCCTTATTCCCGACGTTCTTTATGCCGACGTGCTTTTCGGCGTCGGGAATGCTCCATTTTCTTGTAGTGATCCATAGTGTTTTTCCAGAATAAGGCGCCCAACCTTATTCATACGCAATAGACTATTTGGGCTATTAACTCGAACTTACATGTTTATGTCTTTACATAAAGTTCAAGTGTATTGACAAACTCAGTAAAAATAGCCTCGGGACCTTAATTTATTGGTTTTAGGATTAAAGCATTCAATAATAAATTTTATTAAATCAAATAACAAAGTACGAGTTTTAGGACATAAATTCTAACACCCAGTTCAATGTGTGCCAAAGAAGGGCGGGATGATCATAATCACTAATGAAGATAATGAATTGATTTCTATGCAAACAGTGACTGGGTGGCAAATTTGCATGGATTATCGCAAGCTTAATGTGGCCACCAAGAAGGAACATTTCCCATAACCTTTCATTGACCAGATGTTGAATAGGCTTACGGGCAATAAATATTACTGCTTCATGGATGGTTATTTTAGGTATAACTAGATCACAATTGCATTCGGAGATCAGATAAGACAATGTTTACATGTCCCTATGGCATGTTTGCCTTTTGTCACATGCCTTTCGAATTAAGCAACGAATAAGTGAATGTTTGCCTATTTTATTACATGACCTTAACTTAGTCGCCTAGCTTAAAGCCTTAAATTCATATTAACAACAACATGAAATTGAACACATATATAACAACAACCAATGACGATGTTTGGCAACAAAGGAAAAGGTGGACCGATGAGGGTTGGCGATAGAGGAAGATGCGGAAGCATCGATTATGTTTTGTGAGGGAGATAGAGAATTAGAAATTAGGGTTCAAGCAAATGAGATCTAAAACCTCAAATCTATTTTTACACGGGATCTCTCGGCATCGTACAAAAGGCATTGAGAGTTAGGTGAGAACTTCTGATGCCTTGGATAACGATGCGAGGAGTTAGTTATATGCAAAAGTTTTTTCTCAACTAACTTTCGATACCTGTAGTAACCCGTCGAAAGATATTGTTTCTCACGACTAATTATCTCTTGATGGTTGTTTCTTGTGTCGAGAAATTGCTTTTCTCTTATAGTAAATGTATTAAAACATTTACAAATATAACAATATATCAGAGTCTATCTTTTTCAGACACAAAATAACTATTATGACTCATCTTTGTTGTAGCGGATGATTTCATTATTTTTGGTCAACTAATAACTTTCTCTCATGTTTAATTTATATTAACAAATAGTGGTATGATCTATAACAATTTGATTAATGGTTTTGTAAAGTCCGACAGATTTGACAAGGCCTTGGGGTTTTATGATATGAGATTAAGCCGTATGTGTATACTTTTAATACTTTGATAATTAGGTATTGTTGTAATTCACAGTTTGCACTGGGTTTGGAATGCTTAGTGGGAAAGGGAATGGAAGCAAAGTTATGGAGAGGGAGAGGACGATGAGGGAGAAGAGAATAAGAGATGTAAGATGAATGAGAATCTTCCCTTTTCATAATGTGGGCAACCACTTTTTCTAAACTTTTTAGCTCTCTTATTCACCTATAGAAAATGAAAACTTTTTAGCTCTCTTATTCGCCCTAAGATGATTAGAAATTGAAAAAAAAAATGCAACTATTATATCTTAAAAAGCTCATTCCATTGCTCATCTTCAAGATTGATGGTACCTAATAATGGATCCCAACGATTTCCTGTCATATCACTAAATATCTTTTTGAAATCCTTGTAAATTTATCTTAATTTGTTAAACTTATTTTTCAATTGATCATGAGAATAATTATATCCTATACTAGCATTTAGTTGGCTTCTTATATAATTCCAACTAGTCTTTGTAAATGTTGTAGTTGGTCGATTGCCTTTTGCAACCTCTTCATCCATTAAATCTACAAACAAAGTTTCACTCTTATTGACCATGGTCCCTCACTTTTTAATTCATCAATCTCAACAATGTCATCAACACAAAGTTGTTCAGTTGATTTTTGTGACATCCTTTCTACATAATGACAAATCCAAAAATTAGTGGCAAAATTAAAATAAACAAACAAAATGTTCATAGTTTACACATCCTTTCTACATAATGAAAAATCTAGAATTAGCCTTTGTGGCTATGGATTATAATAGAGACTTGAGTTTGGCAAAAGTAGAATGCAAAAGTAGATCTTCATTAAGGCCCATTTCTTCTTCTTAACCTCCATTGAACTTTCTATTTTCAATCTTCTTCTACTTTCTTTTACCACTTGTCTCTTGTTTTTAGGTTTTCTGCTTTCTTTTACCACATAAATATTGTTTTTAGATTTTCTGATGTGAAGAATATTGCAACAAGAATAAGGTTTAAAATCATTTTAACTATAGAAAGGAGATATACTTACCTCACTAAACTTTAACCATTGAATCATCTAAGTAACAATTCAATGAAGAAAAAGACCACAAAGGCATACTTTAATCACATCATAAATTTTAGATTAAACTTTCATCACTCCAAGTTATATTTTGAACAGTTAACATCTCTAAACTTAGCTATTGTAAGGTGTTAAGAAAGCCATTAAATTTACATAAACAAACCAAGCTTAACAAATAATGAACAAAGCCATTGAATTGACAATAACAATTTAGCACCACACTATAGAAAGAAATGGTAGGTAAAAGAAAATGCTTCCCAACACCAAACACAGTACAAATTGATGAAGTTTTAGCAGACAATTCACTAGTGAAAATAATACACTATAGACAAATTTCATCTGTTCAAGCTAAATTTGCATCTGTGATGTTTGAATGAAAAACTCCAAGTCAATATACCTTCAATTTTCAATAGAAAAAGAGAAATAACAAATAAGCATAAATTTCTTCACCTACGCTCACCTAATTCAATTATACCTCTAATTCAAGGGGTGGGTAACCTCTAGATTTTCTTTAAATCAATCCATTAGCAACAAAAAGAAAAGAAAAAAAAAAAGAAAAGAAAAAAACACATCAACAAAGACAATACGTAAGTGATGGAAACCCTAATTTTAAGGGAGATGGAGATCGATAGGAGACAAAGCCATATTTTGACTTGTTGGAGAATCAATAAATAGAGAAAAAAAATACATACCTTTAGTTAGAGAACCAGAGAAGGGAGAAAGAGAATGGAGAGTCGAAAAGAAACGCCTAGCCAGAGAACGAAGATGTAGTCGGAGGAGAGAAAAGGAATAGAGAGCTAGCCGGAGAGAACACCTAAATGGAGAAGAAAACGGAGTCAAAAAGAACACCTAGCCGGAGAGAAGACAAAATCGAGAAGGGAGAACGCCTAGCCGGAGAGAAGGACGAAACTGAGAATGGAGAAGACAAGTGGAAGAGTAAAAGAGAAACATAGAGAAATAAAGTTGCGAAAGAAACAAGAGAAACTTGTTTTTTTTGTTCCCACGAATTATCAAACAAATTCATTTCTTAAAAATTAGAAATAGAAATAGACACGTTACGAAATGGGTCCTTAATCACAATTTATTTATTGAAAGTTGAAGGGTGTATATAAATTAAAATGAGAGAAAGTTATTATAACCGGGAGCAGAATGGTTGGGTAAAAATTAAAATAAAAGTTGGGTGACAAATGTAACAACTAGAAGAATGGAAGAGGCATGGACGAGTTGGCATTGTCCCTACACAACCCAAAAGCCCTAGTACATGGCGGCAATTTCTACTTCACTTCTTTCTTCTTTCCCTTCCATTCGGACCGTTGTGCACAGTAAACTCATCCTGCTCTAACCCAGTGATCCATTGAGAACTTGAGAAGAGGACGTCTTATTTCCTCACCCACATCCTTCTCTCTACCATAATGCTTCCATATAAACATGGCGGCCTCGAAGCCAGTTTTCCCATGACGAATCACACACGCTGTTGATTTTCGAACCACATTCCAGTGAATGGGCTGGAGAAGGGCTGCTTCAGTTTTTCTCAGCCGCATATCGTTAGCTTCTAAATCTCCCATCCCAATTCCTTTCGCCAATTCAAGACCTTCCTATTCCTTTCATTCTCCAAACCCCGTGTTTCGTTTTCGATGTTTGAGGTCTTTTTCTGCTGTTGCATCTCCGATTTCTTTTGTTGCTAATCAATTTGAATCCGAGGTTGATCATTCCTACGATTTCGAGCCGGAAGATGATGACGAAATTGGGAAAATTCCCATCAAAGCTTACTTCCTTTGCACCAGGTTTGTCACTGTATTGACCTTTGGATTGATGTATTTCTCGTAGATTATCTTGTTTAATCTACTTCATTTGTCTCCACTTGTATATTAGACTATTAGGTGTTGGAACTTGTTAAAATTAGACGCCATTTCTTCATTCATAGACAAGTTGGTATTGAAGTAAACCGAAGCTGATTTTTTTTTTTTTGAATTTTTTTTTTGGCTGCCTAGTTGATGCATGCTTCTCTATTTCTTTCTTTTTTCCTGGTCATTTGTGGGTTTCCTTTCTCAGATTCGTGATTTTGGCAGTATAAATTTGAAGAATATGCAATCTGAGAATCTAAGCAATGTTGTCCCTCCTACCTCCCGCGCGTCAAATTATATCGCTCTGAGATACACTGATTTCCCTCGAGAAACCTCCGTAAGCAGTTGAAACATATGTATATTCTTTATGCTTAAATATCATGCTTTGTTCAAGTTACTCTTTTTGTTATTATTACTTTTTTGATACAAAACGGATGATTATTCATTCAAAAAAAGGGGAGCCGAACAACCTAACGGGCCAAGGGGCAAGAAGCCTTCAAATGTAAATTAATGTGGAAGGTGGAGCAAATACAAAAAAACTTGTGTTGGCAACCCCACCTAGAAGTCGTGAACTGGAAAAAGTTACAAGTAATAAAAAGAATTGTACTTATCTAAGCTAATTCTAGCATTTATTTCCTTACAAGCTTCCAAATAAGCTACAAAAAGCCTTCGTTGTATTCGACCACAACACTCCTATCTCTTCCAATTTCCAATCGCTCAAAGAGTTCACCTTCCACCTAGAGCCAAAGGTTAACATCACTGCAAACCAAATAAGTTACCAGAATAGTTCCACACTCTCTAGCTGAAGCTACAACGAAGCAAAAGGGAGAGTGTTTGCTCACTCCCTTTATTGAGGACACACAAATTGGGGGAGATGTTTTGGTGGGGATAATGCATATCTTCGTTGCACCTTGTTATGAGTATTAATACTGCAGAGAACACACATACTACAAGGCTAATTCAGAGGCTTGTCAGATTGGATTATAAGATTTGTAGTTTGGCCAACTCAGGTGGTGGATTCTTTATTCACATGCCTTTGGGGTTTTCGAAGAAGGGTGGTCACTCTTTCTTAGGAATGCTAAAGAGCTTTAAGGAGAAAAGAGTCTTTTGTTTGTCAAACTAGGCAGACACTGATTTTTAAGCCTCAATATCTAAGCAAGGCTATTCCATCGTCTTTCATTCTGAAAGACCAGAGATAGTGCAGGTAAAGAGCGATTGTCGTGATTGTCATTCCTCTATTCTTCATACAAGAAAACAGAGCATGACTTATGAAGGAATAAAAAGATAGGCACACTCCTCTATTTTAGGTATGGGAAAACAGAGCAAGAATTCATTTTGGGTTAAAAAAGAATGATGAAGTTTTTGTGGAAAATTTCAATAATCTCTGGATTATTTCAAGGCTGTTTACGTTTAGAGACTCCGACTAGAAGAAGATAACAAAATTGTTGGAAGATTTTTCAAATTCAAGTATTTATCAATCCTCCGTTTGCAGGCTATACACTGATTAAAATTGATCAGGGTGATTTTTGATTGAGTCCCTATGTAAATGATATGTTTTTGGTCCCTTTCACTTGTTCGAAAAATGGGACAAATTTCTTCACAGTTGCCCTTGCAATACCATTGGGATAGTTTGGTACATTCAAATTAATCCTAGTTAATCCTTGATTAATTACATCTTAGTTACCCTAACTTACAAGAAGCTTACATTTTAGTTACCCCTTTAGGTTTTAGTTTCCCTTTAGTTATCCTTTTAAGGATTCTTTTAATTTTCTATAAATAGTGAGTCCCTTCTTGTATTAGACAACTTTTGATAATAATAAAGATTTTGATTTGGTTCTTGGTGAAAGTTTCTTTTATCTCTTGAGGCTACATACATCACATAAGGAGTGAAAATAATTGAACACAAGGCAAACTAATAAGTAATAACACAAGTCAAAGCAACCAAAGTCTTGGAAATGATGGTAAAAAGATCAATGTACAAGAATCATCATTAACTGGCCTATGTTAGACCACCAGTCCTTCAGACGTATAAAAGGAGGGGCAAGAAAGGAAATCCACATAATAATACTATGAGAGAGATCATTGGAGAGGAAAGAAATACCTGAGGGTCCCACTAGATTGTTGGTTTAAATAGGGAATGTGTTGGGATTGATCATTGAGCTTTTATTTTGGTAAAAAGCTGCTGTAAGCTTCTCGGGGAGAGGATTCTAGCCTTCTCGAAGGAGCTGGTTTGTTGCTTTTTTGTTATGTATTTTGCTTTCCATTTATGTTCATCTTTAGACTCTATTTTGGCTTGTAGAAACCTGGTTGATATTGCAATATGTTTAAGTAGAGTGCTGTCTCTGTTTTACTATTGTTGTGATCTTTCTGAGTTTCAGGTTGAAGAGTCTTAACACCCTAGTGGTAAAAAAGGAGACAAAGTCTCAATAAATGGCTAAGAGGTTATGGGTTCAATCCATGGTGACTACCTACCTAACAATTAATTTCCTACAAGTTTCCCTTGCACCCAAATGTTGTAGAGTCAGGTCGGTTGTCTTGTGAGATTAATCGAGATGCTCGTAAGTCAGTCCGAACGCTTACGGATATCACAAAAAAAAAAAAATGATCAATGGGAAAGCATAGCAAAACCAAACCACATTCCACTCCACTCCTAGCTAAGATACATTAAAGAAATCTCATGATGAAGTCATATGCATGCATCACATTATGTGACACGATACTTCTATGCCATATAAACGAGTTCTTTTTCCTTTTAAGAATGCATTTACGTGTGTACCATTAGTTGCACTAATATAATTCTGCACTATAATCAAACTGTTAAACTTTTGTAATTAGCCAGGAATAAGCAAGTGCAAGCCAATGCAAACTAGTCCCTGCCACTAACTCAACTGTAATACGTGAACATAAGATTCCTCATGCAGTCCTTCTCAATAGATTAGAGGCGACATGCATGTGCATGTTTATAGATTCAAGCAATCCATGCTTAAGAAAAAAGTGTTTGATAGCGTACTGATCTTATTTTTCTTTAATTACACTCCTCATTTTTTTGTTGGTAATCTTTTACTTATGTTTTAGGGTGTTAGAGTTAAAGGAGGGAACACAAATTGCTACAGATACATGGTTGTATTTCAATATGGCTCTGCTGTTCTGTTTAACATTGAAGATCATGAAGTTGAAAGTTTTCTAGATTTGGTCAGAAGACATGCTTCTGGTTTGCTTCCAGAAACAAAGAAGGATGGTAATTTCTTTCTGCATATTCAGATTATTTATTCTGTTTTTCTGTGACCTTGCAAATCAAGCTCCTCCCTTTAAGCAGTGGTAATAAAGCATCTGATCACTCTTACAAGAGTATATCTACCATGAATTAGATCATTTAAAAAATGCTGAGTAAACAAAAATATGTATAGTACCGGCATGCATATGCATATGATGTTTATACGCAATTGTTTATTTCTGTCCCTGTGGCCTTGGGGACATCCGATAAATTTGAAATAATTTATTTTTTCTTCAATGAAAGCTTACTTTCTTAAAAAGAGTCGAGATGTAATTGGTAAGGGACCATCTTTCTCACTGTCTACTCATTTTTTACCCTGTTATGGATACGATGAGGTAAATGAAAGGTAAACATGGTTATGTGGGTACTTAACAATTGCCGGCAAAGTTTTCAACTAGGAAGCACTCACACACGATACGGATATGGCACCGACACGACGTCACACCAATTTCTAGAAAAGTAGGACACGACATGGTAGAGATATGTTATTTTAAAAATAAATGTATGTTGTGCATGTAAACATGTTTTTGATAGAACACCAAGTAGTTGTGTTCTAATTTGATTGAAAATACTTCAAAGATTACGAGGTAGAATTGATGTATTATCAATTCTGAATTGAAAAGTACAAGAAACTATGAACCAAAAGTAAAATATTACCCTCTCTGCCTATCCTCTCTCTCACAAACTGAACCAAAAGGAAGAGTGCAGAAAACTACCCACAAACTGATTCCCCCCTTATTATTTTCTCCCAATTCTTCTATTAATGAAGTTAGGACTTAGGTGTATTTTTATTCGTTTTAATATTATTTATTATTTTGACATTTTTTTAAAATAAAAGACATATAAACATTTTATCAAGAATAATTGCCTCGATTAATCGGGGCTTGCCACCATTTGAGGCTATGGTGCAAAAGATTAAAGATGGCGCAATATGGCAAGTGTCTTATTAGAGCCACTCACCTTCTATATGTTAAAGGCGTTGAGTACTCACCTCTCCTTGCCTCTTGTCATAGGTGAGCTCTTGGGCTTGCCTTAACAACACTGTTTGCTGGTTTTGTTTTTGAATTTTGCATCAACTTGCTACGGATTAATAGTAGTACACATTTTTATTTGGGTGGGTATGAAAAAAGATGGCAAAACAATCTAAGGAACTAGTTGATCAATGCCCCAAAGAAAGTTAGACAAACATGTTGAGTTGACAAAAAGTCTACCTCCGGTTATTGTACCCCTGATTGCAACAATCTTGTAACTTAGAGGAGTAAGAAGCAAAGTGTTGTGGCCAAGAGCAGCTCTGAGGTCGAATACCGAGCTATGAGTTTGGGAATATGTGAGGAAATTTGGCTCTATAAAGTCCCATTTGATCTTCATCAGGAGTGTGAGACACCATTGAAGCCTTTTTGTCATAATAAAGTCGCTATTAGTATTGCTAACAACCTAGTTCAACATGATAGAACCAAACATGTTAAGATTGATTGGCATTTCATCAAAGAAAGACTTGACAGTGGGAGTATATGCACTATTCCATGCATTCCTTCAAGCCAACAGGTTGCTGATGTTCTCACCAAGGGGCTTCTCAGACCAAACTTTGACTTTTGTGTTAGCAAGTTAGGCCTCATTGACATTTACGTCCCAACTTGAGGGGAGTGTTAGGATTAGTGGGCTTGGCCGATAGGGTATTTATGGAAAGATTTACCCTAATTCCTAAATCTTTTCCTTTTTTATTCCTTTGTGTATTCTATTTATTCTTCCTCATTGTACCTATTGTATAATTTATCAGGACAATAATAAGAACAAAAATATCGTGGTTTTTCTCCTGGTTTTCGGGTTTCCACGTAAATTGGTGTTTCGTATTCTATTTTGCTTTCAATATAAATGAAAGCCCTGGAAGTTGCTTTAGTGCAACTTTCTTTAAGCAAATGTGAACTTACCGGTGTTGTCCAAACATTGCGGAAAGGTGTTCCTTTGATATAAATTTTGAAGGGTAGCTTGAAACGGTGAGGAGACTTCTTTTTTTTTTTTTAATGCTGATGAAGGGTGACTTCTGCTAGAGGAACTTTGCCTATTTTTACTTTTAGAAATATGACTTTGCCTATTTATAATAAGTAATCTGTTCGACTAGAGGAGGGTGAGCCCCTGGGCTGTGGTATATCAGCCACGGTTTCCCTCCTTATTTGGCATCACACGGAAGAGAGGTGTAGTGGCTGATATGTTCTGTTATAGGGTAATGCACCACACTTATTGATGCTCTTGATGTGGTTAAACTAAATGAAACCTTTGATTGTGGTGTTGGAATTTGGAAACTAATGGGGCATTTTCTTTGAAATTCTCATCTACGTCTTTGGGATATTTGTTGTCATGTTTCCCTATGTGCTTTGATTTCAAAGGTTTTTTGTAATAATACAAGTGTTAACTTGCATAGTTGGAATCCCTACTTGTAAGAGGGTCTCCTCTTTTTGTGGGCTTGGTGTTTTGTATGCCCTTGTTTCTTTTTGTCATTCTCTCCATGAAAGTTGTGGTTTTCATTAAAAAAAAAAAAAAAAAAAAAAATCAAAGGGAGATATTCGATGCATAGATAGATCTCTTCGTTTGGAAAGGTTTATATTCTGGAAAGGTGAAGTTCTCCACCTGTTAGCTGAGCCATCATGCCTTAATACTCATGACAAGCTTCGAAAATAGTTTCCATGGATATCTCTCTCCAAAATGTTACATTTATGCAAAAAGAAATTCCAAAACATTTCTTTATTTGGTGCGAGTACGCTAGAATCTTTTGGACTTTGTTCTTCAAGCTTTTGGGTGGCCGACGATTTTTCCTCTTGGCATTTTGGTACCTTATTACTACCCTTATTGTTTAATGGGCATCTGTACGAGAATGAAAGAAAAGATTCATTGGGTGATTTATTTTGGGATTTTTTATGTCTATTTTGCTAGTGGCAAGGAAGAACGGACACGTAATTTTTGATGGAGTGTTAATGTCTGACACATTTCCGACAACGATGCGCTCAGATACGCGTTAGGCACGCTTTTAGATGTTTTATTTTTATTTCTTTAATAAATCAATCATGAGAAGACATGTTCGGACATGCCAAAAACAACCTTATGTTTTTTCCCTTTCTGTTGATTTTCCCTTTTCCTTTGCTGGACGACCGCCACTTCATCGAACGTTGAAGAGAATTGCTCGGCATCGACGTTGGTCGGAGTAGTGACTGCTTGTGGCCAATAGCGGAGCAATGGGAAAGGTAAGAATGGGGGAGAGGGGCCTGGGAGAACAAAATATGGGGAGAGGGAAAAGAAGTTTAAGGCTGAAGGGGGAATGGGATAATAGGATTTCGGGTTTAGAGTTTTCTTTTTTTCTTTATTTTTATTTTTTTCTGCTTTAATGGGTTTGTTGGGCCTCTTGTTATTTCTTTTAAATTGACCAACCTTTTCCTTTACTAATTTTTTTTTAAAAAAGTTACTTTTAATGACTAATAAAAAGTAATATTAATTACTTTTAGTACTTAATAAAAAATAATATTTTAAATAATTAATAAAAAAACCTTATTTTTAATAGTAATAATAATATTAACAACAACAACAACAATAATAATAATGATATAATGTGTCCTCAACGCGTCACATCCTACATTTGCAGAAATTGGTGTGTTGTGTAGTGTGTCTCATGTCTGTGCCATGCTTCTTATCTAGTGCGCAATATTCATATCTTCAAAACCAACTACTAGAAACTGACATGTTGGTGCTAGTTTGACGTGATCTAACCAACACTGACTGACCAATGATCACCACTAGTTAATACCTATCTATGGTTTTTCTTTCTTCATTTACTATATTTATGTGCTTCTAGAGTGATGTATAAACCTGTACATGTGCTTGGATAATTTCTTGTTGCATTCTTTTCAGAAATATGTTTTTAGTTATAATCTATTTTTACTTTGTGATAGATTATGCTGTGAAAGAGAAACCATATTTGGTCGAGGATATGCAGGGAGGTCCCGATTACATTGTTCTCAAGAGTTTAGACACGGATAGTGTTCGCATTATTGGAAGTGTGCTAGGTCAAAGCATTGCTTTGGACTACTTTGTATCACAGGTAATTTCACAATTGTACATACTCATTACATACATAGAAACATGGAATTTTCCCCAGAAGTTTAGGGGTAAAGATGTTCCCATTATCACAAATCTGGAGCAAGTAGAAAGAAATGTGAAGAACTCCTAGGTCAATTAAGGATCAAATGTTGGAATCTCATGGGTAAAGACAAGGTGATAGAATTGACATAGAGAAATTCATAGAACTAGTTGAGATAGGAGAATATGTAAAGGGAATAGAGATGATGATAGACATCATACTGACGACTCTTATTTGAACAAAGTGAAAATAAAATGAAATACTTAATTGAGGCAGTCAAGATGAAATATGTTTATCAAAGTTATGTTGCTCAAGAGTTCCTTTTTCAACTGACAAACAGAACGAGATCATTTCGTACCAACAACTCTTGTATACCTCTTTAAACGCTCTTATTCAAGCTCTCATACATTTTTTATTCTCTCTTTATCTGATAGACCCAAGTAGAAAATGTCTACAGAACGACAAGGATAGGACAAGGGCAAAAGAGGGCAAGAGGAAGGAATGACTAGAGAACTTTATTCTTTCAATTATGGGCGATTTGAATTTTATTTATGTCTAACAGAACACTATTGGACCAAAGTACAAAGACATTGTTGAAAAAAAGATGGCTTTTTCAAGATGAAATGAAAATTAGATTCATGTAAAAAGAGAAGTTTTTGATTCTTTAGCCAGAAAAATGTGGCCATGTAAAATTTATTTTTATAGTTAAAATTGATTGAAGTGTCAATAGGATACAAAACTGTTCATTAACGAAATTAGTTGGATTCATGTAGAATCGTTGCTATAACCTTTTTAATGAAACCAGACCCCTTCCTAGTAGTCGGGTATATATTTGGTTAGTAGGTGTCAATCTAAGAATTATTTTTGGTTACGATTAGGGAGAGATGGGGAGCTCTTGAAATGTCTCTAGAATTGTTATTTGTTCTTTTTAAAAAATTACATTTTGTCAAACTGATTTTTATCAATCTTTTGTTTCTTTAATCTTTATTCAAAACCACAATTTCTTGGAGAGAAATGAAGAACATAGAAGGGCACTCAAAAGGATAAAAAGGAAAAAAAGAAGCCCAATCCCCGACAATAGAAAAGGGAGTTCAACCCTTCCTGCAATAAAGGACTCCAATGCTAAAGAACGAGTCCAAAAGATCAAGACAACAGATAAATACAATTTGATTTTACAATTTGGTATGGAAGCAAAATAAAATGGGATTAGCATGCCTGGTTATGTGAACAATCATTGGCAGTCTATCACATTCGTTTATTTACTCCTGTCCAACTTAGTAGGCACACTTATATTATTTCTAGACCTATTCCTAAAGCATGATTGGTGACATTATAATTTCCTGCAACTTTTCCATCATTGTGTCATAATTGACATTCTTTGTCGCTTAGCTGGAATGATGGAGGTTATGAGATCTGCTTGCTCATGAAATATCTAAGTTTCTAATTCTCCGAGTTTGGCATTTTAATCTTCAGCACCAATTAGTGCTTGTATTTGTGTTCTCAAAACATGCCTTTTCTTTTCTCTCTTTTTCTTTTCAGGTTGATAGTTTGGTTGAAGAGTTTGCAGATATAAATCGTAAAATGGAGAAAACAGGAACATTCACTATGGATAAGAAAAAGCTCCTTCAACTTGTTGGAAAGGCCAATTCAAATCTAGCAGATGTAATTCTCAAAGTTGGTCTTTTTGAGAGGTAAGACCACGATAGTTGATATTGGACTTATAGTATATTGATCTAAACAGATAGCTGTCTGTTTATTTTATTTATTTATTGTTTTGAAAAGGATGCAATATACAAAAATGTTCATTAAGGAAATGAAAAGAGACTTGCAATGAAGAAACTAAAATGTTTGTCTCATGGCCAATCCAAGGTGGTCATGGCAGTGACATAGCTCTACAAAGTGGCGGAATAAGAGATCACCCACAACGGAGGACATTCTTAAAAAGGAAGACCATCAATGTCGTTCGGCGTTTTTATACGTGATTTACCCATAATTGTGCAAATATAGGAATAGTCTGGTTCCTCATAGTAATAGACTTCCTCCCGAAAGTTTTCCATCACATAAGGAAATAAAAAGAGACTAATGCTCAAAATACAAACCAATAAGCAGACAAAGTAGAAGAAAAAAGATCCCCAAAACAAGTAAAGAGGCAAACAAAATCCAGTAAACATTGCTTTGACTTAAGATTTCATTTATTTATGCCAAAATAGTATATTTCTTGTTTATTTCACAAAGCGAAAGATTTTACTTAAATAGAACAACCCATTACGAAAAAGGAAAAAATAAATTTGGCAAATATTATATAACCAACACAATAAAATATAATACAATAAAGGAAATAATCAACACTCCCCCTCAAGTTGGTTTGAAGATATCAGTCATTGCTAGCTTGACAATCAATTTGTTGAATTGCCACTTTGGAATGCCTTTAGTTAACACATCTGCAATTTGTTCTGATGTCGGAAGGTAAGGTATGCATATTACTCCCACGTCGATCTTTTGCTTTATAAAGTGTTCATTGACTTCAATATGTTTCGTCTTGTCAAGAAGGACTGTATTGTGGGCAATAGAAATTGCTGCCTTGTGACAGTAAATGTGCATGGGCATTGTCTGAGTGAATCGCAATTCTTCCAACAATCTTCTTATCCATATACACTCACAAATGTGCTGGGTTAAAGTTCTAAATTATGCTTCTGCACTACTTCTTCCAACCGCACTTTGTTTTTTACTTTGCCAAGTAACAAGATTTCCTCCAACGAAGGAGTAGTATCCATAAGTGGATCTTCTATTAGTCGTGCAACCTGCCCAATTAGTATTGGTGTTTGAGATGATCATGTCTTTGAAACAATATGCCTTTTCTTGGAGTACCTTTCAAATACTTAGGATTCTATAAACCACATCAATGGGAGTTGGTCCAAGAGCATGCATGAACCAACTTATCATACTAATTCCAAAAGCGATGTTAGGACGTGTGTGGGAAAGATATAGTTTTCCTACAAGTCTCTGGTACTTTTTCTCTTTCCTTTATCTCATTCTTGATCACAGCTTCCAATTTCAGATTCTGCTCAATGGGAGTTCTGCTACCTTGCAACCCAGTATACCTGTCTCTTTTAGCAGATCAAGAATATACTTCCTTTGTTTGAAAAGAATGCCACTTTTGGACCTGGCAAACTCCATGCGTGTCTGGTTGTTTGGACGTAAAAAATTTAATAACAAAATAATTGACACGCCAGCTAGCGTGTCAGACATGTTCAATGTGTGTCGGTGTCTCACACGTGTCTGACACCGACACTTGGCCACTTGTGGAGTGTGTGCTTCATAGTTCAAAACCTTAGTTGGCATTCAATTGATCAAGTATGTAGCTGTAAGGATTGCATCACCCCGTAAATACTTTGAGACATTTATAGAAAACATAAGGGCATTAGCAACTTCAAGTAAAAGTATATTCTTTCGCTCAACAATTCCTTTTTGCTTAGGAGTATCACGACGTGTTGATGGAAGTACCTTTTTCGTGTAAGAAATTGGTTAATCATTCCTTGAAATATTCAGTAACATTATCAGAGTGAAGGATGCGGATTTTAGTTTGGAACTAAGTCTCAATCATATTGTAAAATCTAACAAAAACCTCTCTTACTTTTGACTTGTTGAACGAGTATAAATCTATAAAGGTAACAAACCAATGCGTCATTATGAGTTAAAGCTTTAGACGGACCCCAAAACATATGTGTGAATTCAGGAAAAAGGTGAAGAAGCCTTGTAAGGTTTGGGCAAATAAGCGAATAGATGATGTTTGACAAAAATGCAACTTTCACATTGAAGAACAATCAAGACCTTTAAATAAATACGAAATCAAATACTTTGAGTAAAAAAAATTAGGATGCCCTAATCTACGATGCCAAAACATTATAGTTTCTTAAACAGAAGGAGAACATACACTACTCAACTCGGAACTCGTTTATGACTAGCTTTAACTTCATCAAAGTCATAGGGATCACCAATCATCCTAGCACATCCAATCGTCTTCCTCGAGTCTTGATCATGAAAGGTACAATGAGTGTCATAGAAGACAACACGATGGTTAGTATCCTTAGAGATCTTACTAACAGATAACAAATTGCAACCTAATTTTGAAACATGAAGGACAAAATACAACGTAAGTTTTGTAGTTAAAGGAGTAGCTCTTTTCCTACAATAGGGATGAAATTACTGTTGGCGATGTGAATTTTTTCATTGTAATATACAGGGGAGTAGAATGCAAATAAGAAAGAGAAACTGGTCATATGATCAGAGGCTCCAGAATCTATAATCCATGGAGATGAGTTTATGCAAGAGAGAGCTTGAAGAAAATTACTTGATTGTGCCGAGGAAACACTAGAATTACCGGATGAAGAAGTAGTCTTTAGCAATTTAAGGATTTGATCAATAATCTCCTTGCTAAATAGATTGGAATCACAAACATTTTCATTCAAGGTGTGGAGGGAATTTCTCTCTCCTTGCTTAGAACTTTTCCAATTCGTAGGTTTTCCACGAAGCTTCCAACATGTTTCGCATGTATGTAGGTGTTTATGACAATGGTCACACCAGACTCGAGGCTTTTCATGTGTCTTGTAGGAGTGATCAGAGGCCTTCATGGTTATTTGTTTGGTCACCAATATAGAACTTTCTACTGAATCAATAGGCTTTTTTCCAATCATAGCATTTATGCGGTTTTCTTCCCAGCGAACTTTAGAAAACACATTGTTAATAGATGGAAGAGAGGTTAAGTATTCGACCTCTAACCTCATCAAATTCAACATTGAGTGAGGCTAGCAAGAAACTTGTAAATACGACCATCTTCTACATTTTCCTATAATACTTTTAATCATCTGCAGAGTATGAATCAAGCGATCTAAGTCTTGCTAAATTCTTTTTAGTGAGTGAAAGTATTGTCACCAAGTTACCTCCTTGGTTTATATCTCCTAATTTGAGATTCAACTCAAATACTTGTGATTGATTGCCCAAATAGAGTACATTTGTGTTACACTATCCTACGATTCCTTTGATGTAGAGTAACACATGTAATTACAGCCATGTCTTCAACCATGGAGTTTACAAGCCAAGTCATTACCATGGAGTTCTTAGCATCCTATGTAGCAAACAAAGGTGTCTAGTTTAGGGACAGTTTTCTCTCCGGAAATGTAGCCATTTTTCCCTTGTCCACGAATATACACCTTTAACACTTTGTGACCAACACAGAAAGTTGTCTCCATTAAGTCGCATCATGGTTATTTGGATAGTGGGGTTATTTGAATGGATACCATTGTCGACTTTAGCCATAGGTGACTGAGTATTTGACATGGCTGAAGCAACAAAGTTCAAAAAACGGACCTAACAAATCTGAAAAAATAAACTAAACTCGTCACTGGCGATAGATGGTGGCAAAGGTCTTAGACAAGGACGACCAACGAAGACAAGAAAAACCACAAAAACCTACCAATTACAGCAAAAAATGCAAGAAAAATCACTGCCTGAAATGTTCGGCAAGCTGTGGTGGTGGTGATGATTGGTCGGAGTAGAGTGACCAGTGACGACGATCCTCGAGGCGGTGGGGGGTTGTAAGTGATTTAGGGTTTTTTAGGTTTCGTTTGGTTCATGATTCATTATCATTTTGACGTTTTTAAAAACAAAAAATAAAAAAGAATAATTAAAACTGTTTGGTATACTTGTTTTTAATAAAAACAACACATGAGTCCATTTTCGAAGACAATAAATTGTCGTTTTCTTTGTTTTTAGATTTTGTTTTCAAAAATCGTGAACATGATATACACTATTGTATTTTCAAATTCACAATCAAACACAAATTTTAAATTTTAAATTCAAATTTCAAAATTTTAAATTGGAACCAAACATGTTTTCGAATATAATGAAAAGAAAGAAATTATTTTTGTTTTCCACTAAACTCTTTGTTTTTCAAAATAATTTTTGGATCATAAACCAAACGAAGTCTTAGGTTTTTAAAAAGTTAGGGTTTTTAGGATTTTCAAAAAAGCTGTTTGATGTTATGCCAAAATAATTTATTTTTTGTATATCCATAAAGATAGAAGGGTTCTAAAATAGAAGAACGATCCATTATAAAGAAGAAAAAATAAATAAATTTAGCAAATATAATGCAACCATTAGAATAAAATATAATACAAAAATAATCAGCAGGTTGTATCACAGCAACCAATTTGGGATCACTGTGCACTTCTTGTTTGACAATTTGAAGATCAATTAAAGCTGGGACAATCTGATTGGCGATGTGTACCAAGGGAGGCATTCTAGACAGAGCATCAGCCACCTTGTTGTTTGGTCCTGGTTTATATTGTACTTCAAAAACATAGCCCAATAATTTGGAACCAACGTTGATGCTGTGGTTGAATAACACGTTGCTCTAGCAAAAATTCGAGAGCTCGTTGTTCAGTTGAAATAATGAAATAATGGCCCAATAAGTATGGACGCCAATGTTGGACTGCCAAAACGACTGCCATGAGTTCTCGTCATACACTGGTTTGGCCTGATCATGCATTAGGTATGACTGAAGTAGGCAATTGGTTGCTTGTTTGGATCAATGTGGCTCCCACGCCCATGACGGATGCATCAGATGAATCTCAAATTGCTGGGAAAGATTAGGAAGAGCCAAGATGGGAAAAGTTACTATAGCTTACTTTAAAGTATCAAATGCTCACTTTACGGGCACATTCCACTCAATCACACCATATTTTAATCTACTACTCAAAGGAGGTGCAATGCTACCATAATTTTGCATGAAACGTCTATAGTAGCCATTAAGCCCCAAAACTCCACAAACTTCTTTGATGGATGCAAGAACTGGTCACTCAAGCATTGCCCGTGTTATATCAGAATCAGGCTCAACACCTCGTCCCAAAATTAAATGGCCTAAATATTCAATTTTCCATGAGCATACAATGCATTGTCTCTTAACACCTTTAATACAATGCATTGTCTCTTAACACCTTTAATACAACCAATAAATTTTGGACATGATCCTCCATAGTCCAATTATAAACCAAAATATCATCAAAGAACACCGGAACAAATTTACGTAAGAAAGGGCGAAAAACCTAATTCATCAAAGCTTGAAAAGTCGAAAAATCAATGATCAAACCAAACGACATAACTAGGAATTCATAATGCCCATGAGTGTGGAAAGCTATCTTTTCAACATCAGCTGGATTTAGTGTATTTGATGGTACCCTCACTTAAGAACCATCTTAGAGAACAACGTAGCACCACTCAACTCATCAAACAAATCGTCAACAACGGGAATAAAAATTTTATTTGGAATAGTTACATTATTATTGAAGTGCGGTAGTCAACACAAGAATGTCAGATTACTTCCGAAGTCAACATGTTCTGCACCAATTTTTCCATTTCACTTTTCTGATGATAGGCATAGTGATACGACCGAACAATAACCGGATTAGTCCATGGTTGGAGATGAATATGATTTTCAATAGTCCTACATGGAGGAAGTTCTTCAGGTCATTAAAAAACATCATCATATTCAAGTAATAATTTAGGGATCGAATCAGAAAGAGTGAATACATCATCAACTCCATACCACTCAACCAAGGAGACACAGCCTTGACATTCAACTAAGAAACCTTGGTCATTGGATGTCTAGGACTTGATTATATGTTTGAGACTGATCTGCTGTCTTGTCAGACTTGCATCTCCCTTTAAGACAATTGTCTTTGATCCTTGAGAAATTGTCATTGATAGATTATGCCAATCCACTTCAGTAACGCCCAAGGTGAATAACCACTGCATTCTGAGTATAATATCAACTCCTCCCAGTTCTGAAGGAAGAAAACTATCAATAACTATCAACTCACCCAGGCGCAGTTACACTGCCTTATGTACCCTTGCCTTTAACATCAGTGTTGGTGCCCATAATCACCCCATAATTTGAACTGTTCAGCTGCTCGACTAATCATTGATTGATAAAATTATGGGTAGCCCTACAATCAATCAAAACAACAAATTCAATTTGAGAAATAAAACCACGAAGCTGCATTGTTCTTGGTGTGCTCAATCCAACGACCAAGTTCAAGGATAATTCAATGATTGGGTCTACTATTGTTTGTGGAAGTTCAACCATGGATTCTTCTTTGCCTTGGTCAATAACTCAAATTCTTCACCACTGGCTTCAACTACTAAAATATGTAATTATCGTAAATCTCGAGCATTGCATCTATGGCCAGTCATAAATTTCTCATCATATTGAAAACACAATCCTTTCTCCCTCTTTGTTTTAAAGCAGCATCAGAAAGTCGTTTGGATAGTCCCTCCTGTTTCAGGTTGATGTTGGAAACACTATGCTAAGTAATGGTTCGCTTAAATGTTCGCATAGATGACTATTTGAAGGTTTAATTTCTGTCCTTCTCGATGACGCATGTGATGTACAAAAAGCTTCCTTAATTTGGGATTTAGTCAGGAAATAAGTACAGATACCCAGTTTAGCCCGTGTAATTTCATGATTCTTGACCAATTGGGCTATTTTCATGATATTAGAAAGTCCAACAGGTTTCTAACACTCAACCTCAGCGTTGATCCATGGCATAAGCCCATTTAAGAATGTGTTTTCAAGGACTTTGGTCGGTAGTTGGAGTAAAGAAGCCACCAACCTATCAAAACGATTACAATATTCCTCCACCACTGTTTCTGCTTGATTACGAGAAATTGCCCACAAACTGAACCTTGGCATGATGAGCCAAATCGAATCAACAGTCTGTTAGATATCTTGATTCATATAGGGTTAGGGGTATAAGGGTAATTAGATATTTAAGAAGTTACTAGTAGTTATTATGTAATTGTGGTTACTAGGGAGGTTACATCTTGTTATAGATGGAGGAAGGGTAAGTGAGGGGGTAATTCCGTGGAGTGATCTAGGGCTTGGGTGAAAGTACTCAAGAGGGAGGTTCCAAGTGCTTTATACTCCACTGCTTTGTACTAATCGAGTGCCGCTGCTTTGAAGCTAATGACTGCCACTGTTAATTTTTCGGAATCAGTAAGTTTATGGATTTGAAAGTAACAATCGGCTCAAAATAACCAAGAATCTGGATCCATTGAAAATTGACATCTCAACCTTTAATTTGCTACCATCCTGTTCACCCTCATTATTGTCTGAATGTATTACTCCTATAGTCATAATAGGTTCCACCGTGTTTGTCACTGTCGTACTCTTAATTACCTCATTCGATTCATTAGCCGTCAAATTGGAAGGGCAAATCAACACCAGAAACTAAAGAAGCCAATAATGTTCGAGTGTCATTTGCGTTCCTTTGTTGTTGTTCTGACTGTACTATATGGATAAAGCATTAAACACTCTTAAGCAAGTCCAAGCAGTGTTTCTTCAATTTGTGGTAACTTCTGAACATCTACTTGAATCCTGGCAATTTCAAAATCAGTTACGCCTATTCATTCTTCAATTTTCTTCTGTGCCACCTTTCCTGTCATCCCCAGGTTGAGGGCTCTGATACCAGTATGATAGGTACTAAAGTAAAGTTCTTTTATTATAGATAATTTACTGTTACAGACCTTTCCTCCCATAGAAGAGAGAAACCCAAGCACTTCAAACTAAAAGACTGTCTACCCATCTGCTAACTTCTTATTTAAACACATAACATAGCAATGGTAACATAACTTCCTTAATAACCAACTACTACGCACCTGAAGGCTGAAACTAGTCAAGATAAATGCCTAAAACTACCCAAGATAATCATCCTTACTGTTCGATGATTCTCCCGACTCAATAATAACTACTTCTTTGCCGTTTTTGCCCCTATGAGCATACTGATGTACAATCAGTGGCCTATCATATACATAATAGGTTTTTAGCTTATTTAGAATGATTTCTTGCAACAGTAGTTCCTCGTCTATTGGGTTTTAGGTAGTTTTCTTTTGTGCTCTGTTTATCATATTGTATCTTATATACTCGAAAACAGCTGTTAGATTAGACAAAGAAGTTTGTCTCCGTTTAAAAAAAATTGATATCAATAATCTTAAAATAAGTCTTTTAAATATCAAAAGAAACTTGCTGATGCAATTTTTGACATCCAACACCAAGGATCAGATTGTAACTGTGCGTTTCCTTTTTATTTCTTATTTTATCTAGAGCCTCTTTAAAGCTTGGGTTACGTCTTATGTGGTTTTCTATGTTCTTGGCGCCTGGATAATACTGTTGTTCAGAAATGTATTTGACATCCTAACAGAACCAAGATCATAACATAGAAAAGTTTGCCTTTCAAGCTTGATATAAGTAAAACAAAAATATATACATTCTTATCTTCTTATTATTACATATTAGTGCATAGAAAATTTGATCATAATATTGCTTTAAATTGGTAGGATTTTGTCATCTTAGCGCTCTTTTATTGTCTTTTTCCTTTGCCACTCAGATCAGAAATTGCGTGGAGGGATGCAAAATATGCTCAAATATATGAGTACCTTCGGGAAGAGTACGAGGTCACCCAGCGCTTTGGAAATCTAGATTTCAAATTGAAGTTTGTGGAGGTAATTTTCATTCTATTTCATTTCATTCCTTCAAAGTGCTTTTTTCCGTATAGTTGAGCCTCTTGAGCATTCTTCTTAAATGTCGTGGCAACAGCCAAGTTGAAAGCAATGGCAAATGTGTTTAGAGGACGTGTAACCTCGTGAAACCTTTCCTATTTTCTTCCTGTATTATTTTTAAGGGAAAGAAAACTAATTTATACTAAATATTTTTTCAACTAAAACTCTCAATTTTCTCAAGTGAATGGATTTATAAGTCCATTCTTATTTCATTTTTAAATCATTAAATCGTTAATGCATAATATTCACACATTTATAAGGCTTTAAATTCAAGTATTGTGGCACGTATTAGGGAGTGATGTTAAAATCAAATGGATACTAGCAGCTTTTGATTAATTTTATTGGTTTTATCATATTCTTGTCTTCTATTTTTCTCCGCTTATTTAGGAAAAAATACTAGTTTTTCCTACTACTTTGGTAGAATTTTAGAAAAGGAAAAGTTTTATTTAATTGTTTGGATTGCGAATATTGTTTCATGGGTATGACTTCCCAATCTTCAAGAATTAAATGTTTGTTTTTTTTTTAAAAAAATAAAGAATTAAAATATTGACATCAATATTCAAATCTGCGGTGAAGGGACTTGGTCCTATCAAAAGCTAGCTACTATTATAGGAGAATCAATTCATAGTTCTTGAAGGAATGAAGTCTTGATTGAGGACTGCCTCTTTAATTAATTAGTTTAGAATGTTTCTTTAAGAAATTGGTTCTGCTAAATTGTTTCCGAGTGTTGATTGTGCTGTCCATCTGAAGTTTGTGTGTTCTGAGCTGACCCAAAATAATGCAAATGAAATCAGGTAGTGGTGTGTGTTCCTTTTCCAAAAGCCGAGCTAAGGAAAAAGTAATCAACATCCTCATTGTGATTTCCTTGTTTAAATCTTTCACCTGAATTCTTCCACTTATATCATACTAGCTGGAAGGAGGATATTTTACTTTTCTGGAAATGATATTTCTTGAGATAGAACAGTGTTTAATTCTTCTCTAATAAATTTGGGCATTCCTTGCAGCATAACATTCATTTTCTTCAAGAAGTCCTCCAGAATAGGAAATCAGATCTCTTGGAATGGTGCATCATTGGCCTATTGAGCATTGAAAACATTATATCATTATATGAGATTGTTAAGGATTCAACTCCTATGCAACTCTGAGTTGCCAGCGTAGCGGATGAAAATTTTGCTGTGCAATTAGTCAAGTCTAATTTTGTTGTTTGTTGTACTAATTATTCTTTCATAAAGATAATAATCTTATTTTCTTATATTATTTTTTTTTTCGATCGTCCAACTCAGCATATTACATTATGCTCATGTTGTCATGTTGTTCTTACATTATTATATTATACAAATAGATGCGCATAAACATATAAATTTTGTAACTCGAAGAAAATTAAGTTGGAGAAATTCATTACTATTTTACCTTCTGGATTTCTTTTATGTGTATAAATATTGAAAACTCTCCTAAAGTTATGTTGATGTTTAGCCATAGCAAGTGTTTTGAGAAGATGCATCTTATTCTCTCTAGGGAGAAATTCTTGAAACTGATGACAGATACAAAATTGTGTACTAATATTGTAATAGGTAGCAAAATAAGTAAGATATTTTGCAAATGTGTCTTCCAGATTTCTACTATTGCAAATATGAGAAAGAAATTCAAGTTATGATATTGGTTATTTCTTTATATCGATTTATCCTCTTAATGAACCTAAGCAAAATTCCTATTCTCTCTTTTAATTCTTTTTCTCATTTGCATGCATGATCTTCTTTTTCTCCCGCGACTCCTTTCCTTCCCAAGATTTTTCTTCTCCGCAAGTGTGATCTCCTCAATCCTTTTAATTTTCTTTGCCTCGACCATGATTAATAACTGAACTTTGAGGCGGTAGACAGTGTTTTGGAAATTGTTATGTGATTTTCATTAGACTTAGTCTAATATGAAGTGCGTGTATAATAACGTTCAATTTATAATCAATAAAAAACATATAATCTAAAATCAAGATACACAAATTTACAAATTATTTACATTTGCAACCCTTCTATATTGCGATAATCGAATAATAATCAATATCGAATAGCAATTAAATATCTGTACATTACATAGCAATAAAGTATTGATTAGTATTATAGAGAAGTTTTAGGTTTTTGTATATTAATGCTCAACATCTATTATTTCACACATATATACATGCATATATATATATATATATATATATATATATATATATATATATAGAGTAGGGTCATAACAATTGAATACAAGGAATTGGTAATGAGATTTTATATTCGGGCTAGTCCAATATATTAGAAATTTAAGAAACAATTTAATTTATTTATTTCTCAGCACTTCGCTTCCGGAATGACAAAGATATCAATAACCCACCTTAAAGCACACAATAAGCTAAGATTGATATCCCATCATCAGTACTGCATGCCCGTTCAACGCCAGAGAGTGCTGTCAAAGGTAGATTCTTCGAACCCATGATGTAATCCATAGTCTTTTGTCCCTTGAAGATATTTCAATGCTCTTTTGATCGCTTTCCAGTTAGTATGAGATGGATTTTTAATAAATTGACAGTTTATTGACGATGAATGATAATATCTGGTCTTGAATGTTTTGGGTATTAATTTGTTGTATGCCTTAGTTTATTGTTTTCATTTTTCTTATTGGAACTTTACATTTGTATATCACCCCTGAAGTTTTAGTCAAAAGGATGTGAGCTATGTTCTAAAACTCGCGATCGGTAAATGCCGAACATTTTTTGTTTATTTAATAAAGTTGTTATCGATGTATTATTCAATAAAGAATTATTGAATATTTGCTTAGTAGTTTATAATTCTAAATCCGATAAACTAAAGTTAATTGACTATAGTATGAACAGTTTTAACTTTACATAATGATGCTTTGTTTATTTGTTGTACATGCATTGTTATATCATAAGTTTGTCATTAAGGTTCTAATTATGCAACTGTATCAAGACGACATGATTATGCATATGACATAAAATGTGCAATCAACGTAATTCTAGTTTGTTGCTTAAACCTAATTGTGTCTATTGATTATTGAGTACAAGTTTTCCTCTCTTTTTGAAGTGTATCGAAAATATAGGTTTTTTGGGTAAGATAGAGTTGAACACAGAAATTTTAAGAAATTGGGATTATAACGCCGACTTTTATCCTTGTGTTGTATCTATACAATCTAATTCAACTAAGTTCACAATATTAAGTATCTAGACTACTTATATTGTTTACATTAATGATGTGTTGAAAGGTGACATGGATATGAGTGATTATGTATGTCTATTGTCCTAACTTTGTTATCAAACTTAGGAAGTAATGCACAAGAACTTACTATGCAATAATGCGAGATGAAAAGAAAAGATATATCTCTAAAAGCGATACAAATAACAAATTTAACTTCCAATCAAGCCAAGTAATCTTTCGGTGCTTTCGCCATGTATGCTTGCCTTTTAGAATGCATATGCTAAAATGAACAGGCAATTCATATCTAAATCTTTTTTGACGTGATACTCATGTTTCAACCATTATTTAAGACAAACAACCTCTCGGCGCCTAAATGCTACATAGACTTGCATTTTTATGTATATGATAAGGTGTAAACTGCATGATTGATTTTATTTATAAAATAATTTCTATGCTTGTTCAGTAAGGTCTTAGTTACTTGCATTCTTGAGTAGTTAATTAACTCCCACTACTTAATTCATTCTCTCGAATAGAATCAGTTGTTGATTATAGCTATAACTAAACAATCTAAATATTGCTACCATCCAAAATTTTCAAATAAAGTAAAGAAATGGGAGACTAATAAAGAAATGAACATTTCATCAATATTGATATTAAAAACTTTAGGTCTCTTGGGCATGAAGTTTATAGTACAAATACAACAAAAATGAAAAGTAAAAACGATAGAATAAAGTGATGCGTTGAGGCATTCCAACATGTTGCATTCCTTGGCTCCACAATTGTCTATACACGCCAAAGTTAGGGGAATGAGATTTGGTAATCTTCTTTCTACTCTTACCTAAAGATACAAAGAAAGAAAGGATAAGGATAAGGATGACAATGACAAATATGCAAAGTTTTAGAGAAGGTAAACTAAAAAATCTGCTTTCTCCAATTCTTTCACACACTATGCAATGTAGGCAAAATAAAGCTTAGGTTGTCTATTTATAGGCATTTGAATGACGTGGTTGCACATGGCTCTAACTTCACAATAAAATTCTTCTAACACTAGCTCAAAGACACTTAAACTTTGCGCTACTTCCATTTTGCACCATTCTGAATGTCACATGGTACTTTCCTCACATTCTCACCAACTTGTTTGTCTTCTACCGATTTTCATCGCATGGTATCATTCTTGTAACTTGGTTGGTTAAAGCGAACAAGATTCAATCGCTTAGGATAACTTCTTCATTTTTCTCTGTCTTCTTTCTATAAAAAGCTTGAGTTAAAACAAGGAAGACTGTGATAAAACAGTGTTTTGTCTTTTGCAACTCCAAGATTGCATAGTTCACAATTTCATGGAATTTATTAGGCATTATTTCACTTTTATTGCATTTCTACTTCATTATTCTCCATGAAAAGAATATTGTAACTTGTATTTGTACAAGTTATCAAGTGACATAAAAGTGGATTGAGTTCAAGTTTATAGTCTAGATGATCTATAGTATAGGAATAAGATTGAACGCCTTATTTTAGGGACATTATAGATGCAACCTACTTTGTATTTGATGTAAGCGATGTGATCCTAAATAGTTTATATGAAGACATGCTAGTAGAGGTGTCTTACACTAGATTATATATGACCGAACCATGAAATAGTCACTTTTACATTACAAAATCGTTTACAGTTTAAAAGTAACTCTTTCGAACTTGATGACCTAGGTAACTTGACTTAATCCTAATCTACCTATGAACTCCTACTTATTTAGGATTATCCTTAGATCTGCATATGTGAGAGCAACTCAACAACACTAACTCAATAGACCTCTCATTCCAAGGGTAAGACTTGGTAAATAGTTGAGGACATAGGGTGTAGGATGGAATTTACTTTTACACACTTCTAGGGATATTAGAGAGGTAATTATTGACTCTCTGTTTTGAACAAGGAGTCTTACCCTCTCACTGGCTCGTGTGAGATTCAATTTAGTGGTTGGACCATAAACCAATTGTTCATTACAAGATCATCTGGGACTTAACGAACAAGATGTAATTTCAAGGGTAAAATAATATTTTGACCCAGTTGTAATTATGAACAACTTATGAAAGATTGATTTACTTATCATGGATGTATCAAGTGAACACAAATATATCTATAGTGAGGAATGCACAAGTACAGGCTATAGTGGACAATCCTGTTATTTAACGAATGTTGATTAGTTAGGTTAAAAGAGTTTAGTCGATTAATCTTGGATCGATGAAACTCATGATTTGTAGATCTATTAGGTTGAAGAGATAAGAGCCCTAACGTTGTCGAAAAAAATTTACATAACCTTTTTTCAATTTATTTAGGAATTAGAAATACTAATACGTTCGTAAATTATACATACATAAACATACTATTGTACAAATGCTAAGCATGCTTTTAAAATAAAATTAGAGTTACAAAGAAATTGAAACTTACTCATGTTGTCATATCTGAATTCTACTCCCAAACTGAAAAACACCGCCACTTGGAGTCTTTCTATTCTCTTAATGATTGAGATTGTTAGCTTATGAGAACCAAAATTGGATTTAGGAATACAAAGACATTTGTTTTCTTGTTTTCTTTTTTTTTTTTTTTTTTTTCTTTTCTTTTTGAGAGATTAGATGGAGACTTCAATTCATCAAATTGCTTAGTCTTTTGAGATAACTTTTTTCCTTTTATTCGCGATGAAGAAGAGGAAGTTAGCAAGAGAGTTTTGAAATACGTGGTATGCTTCCTACATCCCTAAATAACTCCCACATTGTGGGAGTTATTAATTTAATTTAATATAAAAATAAATAATTAATTAATTATTAATTAAATTATATTTAATAATATCTTTTAAATCATATTTAAATGATGTCTATTACATAACCTATAGTTTTAATTTATTTAATTTAATTAAATCAAATTTAATTAAATAGAATTAAACTAGGGGTCTTTTGATAAATATAACAAAACGGTAAAATATTTATATTGCATAGAATAATTCTAAAAATGGGAAAAGCCTACAGACTCGCAATCGAAAATACAAAAAAGGACCCATCAACCACGCCGTGAACAACGCGTGTAATATATTTGGTACACGATCGTTTAGATTTGATTATTGTTTGGTACACGATTGTTTAGATTGGATCATTTAGATTTTAATAGTCAAATCTAAACGATTTACTTTTTCAATTCTATCATTTAATTTAGTTACATAATCATTTAGATTTGGTTACACGATCATTTAGATTAGATTTGGCTAGATTTTGGTAGCCAAATCTAAACGATTTTTTTTTCAAAATTTGGTGCACGATCGTTTAGATTTGGCTAAACGACTTTTTTTAAATTCTTTTGTATACGATTGTTTAGATTTGTCTATACAATCGTTTGTTTTTTTTTTTACACCATCGTTTAGATTTCGGTTACTCCAATCTAAACGATTTTTTTAAAATTCTTTATACACGATCTTTTAGATTTGACTATTTTTTGTACACGATCGTTTGGATTTGGTTACCCAAATCTAAACGACGTAAAAAAAGAAGAGAAAAAAAGAAAGACGATCGAAAGAAGTTGCAGAGAAAAAAAAAAGAAGAGGAAAAAAAGAAAGACGATAGAAAGAAATCATAGCAAAGAAGAGAAGAAAGACGGAAAGGCAAACCTGGAATGTTTAAAAAATAGTTAACTTCATGGGTTTTGTTACACGGACTGTAAATATTTTAGTAGTTTGTTATATTTATGAAAATTTTTTCATTAAACTAAACTATTAATTAATTCTCCAATTAATTAATTACTAAATTAAATATCTTATATTTAGTTTCATCCAAATTTGAATTATATTCATATATAAAATTTTCTCAAAACCTATAGTTTTAATGTGTATCATATACGCATTAAATTTTAAACTATAATTTGAATATGAATGTAATTCACATTAAATTAATATTTGAATTTATTCAAAATATATTATTCTCTCATCAATTAATTTTGAACCATGTTCAAAATTAAATTTATATAATAAAGTTTAATTAAAAATATAATATTTATATTCTAATATATCACCATACATTATAATATTTCCCTAAGTAAATTTTAACATTTCAAATTATATCCAAGATATATTAACCTCTTCATTATCCTTATGAACTATAAAATGGACCTACAAATTAGAAGCTACAACAATATGAAATTAATTAGTTAAACTCATTAACCATATTAATTAATATTCGTTAATTGTGTGTACACTCTACTAAAGACTCACGATTAAACTCAACACTGTAAATATATTTATGTGTTCATGAATATAGACAAATAGCGGCAAGTTAGTCCTTTACAAGTGTCAATAACACCAGATGGTTCAAAATTATCATTGTACCCCTATGTTACTTCTCAGTCATTAAATATCAATGTACCTCTAATGAACAATTTGTTTATGGTCCAACCAATAAACAGAAATCCCTCTTGTACCACAAAGATGGTAGAGCTTTTTGTTCAAATCCTAGAGACACATCATTTAAGGAAATACCAATCTACTTACCTTAAAATCAGGAATGAATGAATTTCATCTTGTGTGATTATGTTCCCAGCTCCCCACTCAATTTTGTCTCCAAAATGATAAGTTTATTGAGTAAAAATCAAAGAACAATCCTTTATGAACAGGAGTTCATAATACACTTAGGATTAAGACTAAGTTTCCTAGGTCATCTTAGTGAAATAGAAACCTAACTAGTTAAAAGAGTTACATCTAGTAGTTATTATTTTGTGGTTTGGTCTTATGCAAACTCATCAAAAAGTATACCTCTACTCGTATATCACCTACACGAACGCGTTGGATCATTGCACTTGTATCAAATACAAAGTGGGTTATATCCATATTGTTACTAGTATAAGGTTGTGAGGTCAAGATCCGAGAAAGGGAGTCCTGTTGAAGAAGAGAGGTGCTGAGGAGTGGGATGATCCTTCTAAAATAAAAGGATTGATCATTCTAAAGATAAAATTCAAGGGAAGAAAGGAAGTATCGTTTGGAAAAAGGCGATAGAGGGAAAGTTGTTGCGGCGGAGGGGTTCTATCTCAAGAAGAGTTAGGTGATCTGGTGAAGTAACAAAGTCAAAAAAGAAGTGGGCAATTGTGGTCTATTGAGAGAAAGAGAAGGCAAGGAAGAAGAAGGCGAAAAAAGAGTTTAGCTTCTCGAGATGATAAAGTTTGCATCTTGAGGGGACGTCTAATCATGAGTTGATCGTTGTCTATGTGTCGAGTTTGAATTTGGCTGTAATGTTGTTGCAAGGCAGTAAGGTGACACGTATAAAGTATAATTCAAAGTTGACGAGCAAAGAGAGTAACCGATCCAAAGGATTAGTATAAATGGGGGTGAAGGCCTAAGAGAAGTGTTTTTATTTGAAAGTTTTGTTGAGAGAAATGTAAGGAGTTAAGTTGCTGCTGAGAGAGCTTTAGGCAAGAAGAGACGTTTGGGGAAGAAAAGAATCAGACATTTGTGTGAGTGACTTTCCTAAACTAAAAACTCATGCATGAGTGACCTTCTTAAACTAAACACTTCTGAGAGGGTGATTTCTAAGCTCAATGATTTGTAATGTTTTCTAAATAGATTCTTTTCGAATATGTGAGATATGCATAACACGTTATATAACTTTCTATGTTATTATTATTGTTGTTGTTTGAAAAGAGAAAACTACTGCTTTCTATATGTTGATTGTGATGAATGCGTGCAAACCATTAATCTTGTTCCTATCAAATAATCAGTGGTTATGTGGTATGCACATAATGTGAATGGCATTGTATGGACTGTCGATGCAACAAGAAAGGGATGAATCACAAAACTTCTCAAATGTTGTGGATGAAGTGAACATCACAATAGCTCAATCGCAAGATACTGGTGAGAGTGAATCATAGTAGGCTTGGCGAGGGAAAGGATTCATGTTCTTGATGGGAAGGAATAAGAGAAGCTAATATGAGATTTCTGTGATTTATGAAAATTAGAGTTGGAAGATGTGTTTGATAAATGAAAATGAATTTTTGCTTAACTTATATTCCCAAAAAGGTTTTCTAAAATCTTCACTCACTAAGTATTTGACTTAAGTGTTTAAGTTTCTCTTCTCCAGTGATCAAGCATTGAGACCAAGTAAGGAAAGGTGAGATGGATTATGACGCAAGAAAGTTAATCAAGTTAACCGTCTTCGGATGGTTTAAAGTTATTACGTTTGGAGAGGGGTGCATCCTAATTTTGTTTGTGGGATGGCCTTATCTTTGAGATGAATTGCTAGGCGATCAAGAAGAAGAATACGAAAGGGGTTCTTATACTCTTAAACACCTTGATGCAAAGAGTAGCATCCCAGTGGATGTAGGAAGGCGTGGAACTTAGAGTTTAGGTTTTATTTTGTGCCTTGCAAGGAAAAAAAAGTATTTGTAAAGCATTTGATCAAGTAATAAAAGCAGAGTTGTGTTTTCTATTTTTTTGCTGTGTTTGCGCTTATGGCTTCGTGGCTAATGAGTTTAAGTATTTTCCGCTGCGTTGAGTTGTAAAGATCTCCTGAGTCCAAAGTTGGAACTCTGCAATGGAGAATGGTTTGAGAAGTTCAACTTACTAGGAGTTCAACTTGATCTTGCGGAGAGGCACACATTGTGTGTTTAGGCGACACGCCTCTTTCTGGTCGCATGGTGGCTAGAGGGGTGGTGCATGATAGGTACCTAACCTTATCCCTTTACTATAGACTCTTTAAATTGTATCTAGAACATTAATCTTTGTATGTCACTACATACAGTTCAAGACTCATTAAATAATTTAGGATGTTAGTTTGTCGTATTTAAGTTATTAAGATAAAACTAAAAATATAATCAATAACGTTTTTTTAAAATTACTATAATAATACCTTATTAATAATGGTTAATATATTATATTTACTCTCTACAAGTTTTAGGACATAAAACTCAATATAGGTCCATCTAGTAGCTCATATCAAAATTTATCTTAGAAAGTGTGATTTGTTCGAATTTAGCTTGATAGTAAAACCACAAAAATATTCAATATATTTAAAAATTTGACGAAGAGAGAGCAGTGATACATAAGTAAAATTTAAATATAAAAAAGTGGACTAGAGATTCAAAGTCAGTAAATCGAATTGATCGGGTTTAGTGGGAATTTAGTATGGATATTAAAATAATAAATAATTAAATTATTTTATTTTATTAATTATTTAAATTAATTTTAAATTTAATACATCCAGGTGAAATTGGATTTTTTTACAATAGTTTCATAAAAAGTCAAAGGTTGACTTTTGACTGTTGGTGGTCAAATTTTTTTATCAAAGTCAATAGTTTGACTATTGACTCATTTAGTGGAAACATCTCACATTAGTGTGATTATTCAACATTTAGTGCTAAGATGAATAACCTTCTTGTTTGGGGTTGGTGTTCATCTCACTAATTTGCATCGCCAAATCCGCTAAATTGCATTAGCTAACTGTCAATTGATATGCAAATATGATGATTTGCATGATCTTGGCTATATATATATATAGAAGGTATTTTTTTTAGATTACTTCTTCTTAAAATTTAGTGAGCTTTAACACATATAAATAACTAATTTTTAAACTTTTATTACTTAAGTCATACATTTACAACGTTTTACAACACTTAACGAAATTACATAAACAACACTTTAACTTATGCTAAACGCTTTGGCAGTCCCTTCTCGCCTAGCAAGCCCTTCACCCTTTTCTTACTTTGGCTTTAATGCCCGATAACATGAGGAATAAAACTCAAAAACATAAGTCAAAAGACTTAGTGAGGTTTAAGAAAACCTCTATACGAAATACCTTTTATAAACATCATTGTTCGAATCAAATAACTTAAACACATCTTTTAACATAGACATATCATTTCGCACATAGACCTCATTTCACATGAATACACATTAGTCATAAACATATTCCTTTCACGAAGGAACTGAATAATTCTCAATGCAAAGTTTCATCATCTTGCGTTTAGACTACTATGATGGCCTTCTCATCAACGTCATTCGAAAATATCTTGATTTATCTCTTGTTGCTTAGGCCGAAGCGCAATACAGATCTTTTATGCATTATCCCGCCTCATTCCACCATGCACGCCTTTTATATATGGTTGCTTTTACTCTTTATGTGCACGTAACAATTAGCTCATTGATAGAAAGAAGACCAATGGTTTGCACACCATTTCACAGTCATTGGAAATACATAAATCATTTTTTGATCATAGCATAAACTTTGATTTGAAATACCATTTGGAAACATTCATATATCAAACATTATTTCAAATCAGTAGAAACTTGAAAAGAAAGCTTTTAACCAATTATTTTAAGAAAAACACTCACAAACTTAGAAATTCAAACTCCTCTTGCTTATCATCTTCTCTTCTCATTTAGCACTTGAGCAACACTTCAACACTTAGCTTTTCTCTTCAATTTTTCAGAGTAACAATACTAAATAATTTGGTGTCACCCCTCCTATTTATACTAATCTCAAAATGGGTTAGTCATGCTTAAACTCTTAATATTTCGTCAGCTCCTACTCTTATTGGTGCACATGGAAGCTTAGTGTTTAATTTAACTATGCTTAGCTTAAACCTCTTCACGTGGGCCATTAAATATCCTAAGGAGGTTTAGAAATTTTCTTACCTCTTATTGCCTAATCTTCGACTTTTGGGAGAAACTCAGTCGCGTGATAACTCTGCTGCGTTGTAAGGTTTCCTTGCCTAACTCTTCATCTCGCAATAAGCTTCAAACGCCAGCTTTTAATCACCTAGCCAATGTCAAAATGCCTTCTATTTAATACTTAGTCAAATACTAGCCTTTATTAGGTACGAGTCTCACAACTCTTCCTCACTTTAGAAATATCGTCCTCGAAATTTGAATAAATACTAACTTTGAACTTTTCAAAACTACTTTCTTCATTACTTAACTTTTGTAATTACAACTTTACATGGCATGAAAAAATTATAAACAAAACTACAAACTTGATCTTTACACTATCTTATTTTCTTATTTTCTCTTAAACTCTACATCTAACACTTTTTTTCCTTTATCAAACGTAGAGCCTCCCTGCATAGACTATTGAACTGAGTGAAATTCCACTCTTGTTGGAGTTGATCTTTCTTCGTCATCTCCAAACTTATTTTGGCATTCACTTTTATAATGCCCCTTCTCGCCACATTGGTAGCAAGTGATGCTCTTTTGCCTACAAATTCCCACAAGTCTTCTACCATAGTCATTACACTTCAGTTTGTCATTGCCACTCCAGCGCGACCCTTGACTCAATATAGATTTCTTAGGATTTCCTATACTCTCTCCTTCTTCTACTCTACTTAACTCAGAACTTGGTTTCTTTATGTCCAAATTCTTTTCAACTCGCAGAGCCACACAACCAACTCTGCATAATCACATCTTAACACGATGGGCACAACTGAAGTTCTTATTTCTCCTCTTAATCCATCTACAAATCACCTGCACTTTTTTGTTTTTGGCACGACTAAACCCATAGGGTACTTAGCTAATTCTATGAACTTCTTTTCGTACTCCACGACAGTTAAATCACATTGTACCAAATGTAAAAATACATCTCTCTTTTCTTCTTTATAAATCTCAAAAACAAATACTTACTATTGAAAATTTCCTTAAATTCTTCCCAGTCAACTCTTCTTCGCCTGTTTTCCTAAAAAACCTACCAATCTTCTTTGTATTCTTGCAATAAGAACATGGCTAAATCTACTTTTCTTTCCTGCGAACATTGTGTAACTCTAAAACACTTCTCTAATGTCTTGATCCTTTTATCAGCTTCTCTTGGTTCAGTTGTTCCAGTGAACTCAGTAGTTCCTAATGCCTCCAATCTCTCTATTCCAAATTTCTTCTCTAATTGTTGTGTCATAACATCAATTACCCATTGAGCAACTCTATCATACACTGTCTCTTCTTGTTCTCTTCTCACATCTTGGTTAACTAAATGCACTTCTAAGTCAATTGTAGGCTCAGTGGTTTTCCTTGATCCAACTCTTGCTCTTCTTGGCGGCATAACTTCTACTATTGCCTACTAAATAACTTAAACACTTAGCTCACCCAAAACACACTTCAAACCATCAGGACCCAAAATGCACTTCAAACCATCAGGTTTCCAAAATCATGCTCTGATACCAAGTTGTCACAGCCCACCCCGCAAGCACCCACTAGATGTGGTATGACTTTGAGTATCTGCCAAAACACTCTGCCTTAAGCTTAAACTAACTTAAGACATAAATTTATGGTCATGAACAACTTAACACATAGAAGTAACCAATTTTTAAACTTGTATTACTTAAGTCATACGTTTACAACACTCTACAACACCTAGCGAAATTACATAAACAAAACATTAACTTAAGCTAAACGCCTTGGCAGCCTCTTCTCGCCTAGCAAGCCCCTTACCCTTTCCTTACTTTGACCTTAATGCTTGGTAACCTGGGGAGTAAAACTCAAAAACATAAGTTAAAAGACTTAGTAAGGTTTAAGAAAACCTCTTTACGAAATACCTTTCATAAACATTATTGTTCAAATCAAATCACTTAAACACATGAAAGGTTTAAGCTAAGGATATTTAATGGCCTAAGGATATTTAATGGCCCATGAAAGGTTTAAGCATTATTATTGCATGCAATAAGTGGTAAGAAAATTTTAAATTTCATGCAATAAGTGGTAAGAAAATTTCACGTGATAAGTCAATCGCGTTCTAAGGTTTCCTCACCTAACTCTTCATCTTGCAATAAACTTCAAACACCAGCTTCTTATCGCCTAGCCCATGTCAAAACGCTTTCTCTTTAATAGTTAAATACTAGCCCTTCTTAGGTATGGGTCTCACATCTACAATCATTTCATGATCAATTACAACAACAAATACATTGGAATTACATAATTCAAAGGTGAGGTCTCTAGTTCTCTGTTTTTTTCCAAAAAGTTAGCATGTTTTAATCCTTGAAATTCATGCAAGTTAAGCTTTTTTACTTTGATAAGCTTCCACTAGCATGTTTATTTATCTTTCTGTATGTGAGAGATATTGGAGTGTGCCTATTGTGCTTCGATAAAGTGATGGTTCTTTCGTGGGTGTTCCTTCAAATGATTAAATCACTTTAATTACTACTTCCTGCTGGGGTGTTGCAAGGCTTGAGATGAGACAAAAAATTTAGTCTTTCTAACAAATCTGATATGTATTTAGCCTGAGTTAAGTAGATTCCACTGTTGTCCCTAATTACCTCCACACATAGAAAGTACTTTAAATCACCTATATCTTTGAAATAAAAAGTCTTGTCAGGTACCTCAACAAATTTTTCTATGGTCTTCTTATGACTCCCTGTCACAAGAATATCATCAACATATAGTAATATAAAAATAATTAATATACGTTTGTAGAGGTAGAACAACGAAAAATCAGATTTGGGGCTCTTAAAACCTCATTGAAGAAGTGTGGATTTCAAATTCTCGTACCATTCTCTTGGAACTTGTTTTAGTCCGTACAATATCTTGTTTAGTTTACATACATTCTGAAGTTTGAATACATAAACCATAACCCTCAGGTTCAAATATGTAAACATCTTCTTTTAGCTTTCAATTAAATAAAGCATTATTGATATCTAGTTGTCTACTCTCCCAATCATTTGTCGATAAGCGTTTTAACCACAAGATTAAAAATCTCATATTGAAATCAATTCCAGGATGTTATTGAAAGCAATTAGCAATAAGTCTGCTGTATGCCTTTGAATAATTTCATCCTGACTGTATTTGGATCTTGAACATGAAGGAAGAAGATCCCCTACGCAGCTGAATAAATTTACATAACCCAATTCTCAAATTTAATTAAGATTTGGAAATAGACATACATGGACAAAATCAAAGAGAGAACAAATTCTACTGAGATTTAAATAGATTAAGCATGCTATTAAAATTGATTCTAAGGGAAGAATTTACACTTATTCACGTTGTAGTCTCTGACAAAAAATGTTCTCCTTGGGATGCAAGATTAGGTATTGTATTCTTCTTCAAAATTAGAGGGACGCCACCAATTGAAAACCAACCTCTAACTAGTTTAAGGTTTTTGGCTTGTGGGAACCCATGGAGATTAGGAATCTTTCTTAGAAGAGAAAAAATGAGGAGAAGTTTTATTTTCTGTAATTCACCAATTACATTTTGCTTCACCTTCCTATCTTTTGCAACTTATTGAAGAAGAAGTGAGCGGTTGTGCATGAGATAAAATGTGTGAAAATTTCACATTCAATCTAATCTAAATTAAATTAAGGGTCTTCTAAAAAATATAACAAAAACGGTAAAATAATTACACTCTATCAAACAATTTTGAAAATGGAAAAAGCCCTACAAACCCACAATGTGAAATACTAAAAACGCCTCAATCAACACACGATTGATCGGCCACAGTCATACGCGATCGTGTAGACAAAAAGCACGATCTTGTAGATTACCATAGATAAACGCTAAACGATGGTGAAAAACTTTAGATCTAAACGATCGTGTAAAGTACCTTCAACGAGTGCTGCATATGTACTCTGATTGTGTATGTAAGTATAAACAATCGTTTAGAGAAGCCAAGCCCAATTACTCATAATTACAAAATGACCATCGAAATCAACGTGCTATAAAAAGGAGAAAGCACTTGTTCTTCATCTTCTTCGAATCATTTTCGTCGTATATCTTCTACATCAATTGTTTATTTTCTCATACCTTCTGTCCTTCTTCTGAAATTCTTCTTCCTCTTGTTCTTCACCTTCCGTTCTCATCAATCTTCAAAATTTTGTTTCCGGCATTCTGGTCGTTGTTCAATAATTTGGTTCCACAACAAAATCTATCTCCATCTATCTCAATCTATCTCCATCATCTATCTCTATCTATCCCGATCTATCTCCCATACAAAGAGGTCTGAATCTATATTCATTATATTTAATTAAATAATCATTATTATTCTATATAACTTAATCCTAACTTTTTTTATATATATAAATAGATAGTGAGCAAGAAGCAAAAATTAAGAAAGAAAAAAAATGAAGCATCACCTAACAAATCAATGAAATCTAAAGGAAAGCCAAAAGGAAAAATATTAAGAAAGAAAAAAAATGAAGGTAATAAAATAGAATGTCAATATCTGTCTATATAGTATTCTGTCTTTGTGTATATTTGTGTATCTTTGTCTGATTCTCTATCCTTGTTAATTACAATGTGAATAGTGTTGTGTATTTGTGATTCAGTAATAATAATAGTAATAGTAGTAGTAATAATAGTAATAATAATAGCAGTAGTAATAATAATAGTAGTAGTAATAATAATAATAGTAATAATAATAATAGCTCTACCGCACGTTACTCCTCTTCGACGATCTACACCATCACTACGTCAAGCACTGTCGTTGTTTGTCTCTATGAAGCTTGCCACCATTCGACTGCTTCCCGTCCAACGAGTCCTGTTGGTCGTCTCTCCACGTTCAAGCCACGAGAACCGCAGCAGCCTCTTTCATTTCGCAAGTCGAGCCGTCCAACGTCAGCGAGCCGAGTTGAGTCAACTGGTCCCCTTCTTCATGCGAGCCGAGTTGCACAAGCCAACCTTTCTTCTTTCCCATCTGTGCGTCGAATCGTTTTCCAGCCTCGTCAGTCACCTTTTTTGTGAGTTTTTTTTTCTTTTGGGTTTTGGATATACACATCAAATGTTAATTATTATTGGTTCGAAAAATAAATTTATTTTGAGATCTAATTGAGAGTTTTTCTTGAAGATTTGAATTGGCAAATTTTGGAATGTTTAACATGTGGAATTCTGCCATCAAGGTTGGATTGGTTTCAACGTAGTTAAATTGGGAAAATATGGATACTAGCCAAGGGTAGACTTTATTAATTAAGGTCATTAAAAATTTTCCCCTTGTTTAGGATTGAATTGATTGGGGAAACTTTAGTGTTAATCAAGGGTTTCCTTTTTTAGCCAATCTCAGGTAAAAGATTCTACTAATAGACCTTCGAATGAAAATTTAAAAGCATGCATGTGTTGATTGATTATGCATTGACAATACTTCAATAGATGAGTGGAAGGAGTTGTTGGTTGATCTTATGTGATGTATATGTTTGATGGATTACATGATTTTAGATTGTTATGATTGATGTTTCATGTCATGCTTATTTAGACTGTTACATGCTTCTAGGAACAATGGTATCTGTTAGCTTTTAGCTATTAGAATGTGTACCTACATGTACGGTGTCCCTCGGGATCCCTATCTTTCACTGTTATGACTGTGTTTGTTAGATGAGACCATCAATCTATCATGAATCATATGTGGTCCGGCGGGATCACTAGATTGTCTGGTTTGATGTATCTTCTATAGAATCTCCAGACTAATGAGTGTTCCCACGAAATCAGTAGACCATGTATGTTCCTTTAGGATCACAATACTTTATAATTGAGGGTACCTTCTAATGGAACGTTAATGTTTATATTCACTCTTTTCTATGTTTAATAATTTAGGCAAAGGTAGAGGAAATGGAAAACTAGCAAGTGACAAGAATGGCCTGTGACATGTCATATGAGGACTCCACAGGTTTTGCTTTTACTTTTCTATATATGTTTTCATGATTTGAATGTTAGAGGTTTTCTGTTTTTGAACTTAGGATTATTTTATGCTTATTCTCTTAAAAATTAGATAGGGTCGGAACTAGGTTATATTTTCATAGTTTTTTTTTATTGTTTTGCCAAATTTGACCCCTAGATAGTTGTTTCAAAAGTATTTAGTAAAGAATTAGTTTTTCCTATTTTCAAAAAAATGCAAATTTGTTATTTATTACAAAGTAATGATCTCAGCTTAGTTTGAAAAGTTAGGTCGTTACAATAGTAATTATGGTTATTTTCATAGTAGTTGTTATAATTCAAGCGATTATGGTTATAACGATGGAAGCAACACATCAATACCACAACTTTCGGGTGAAAGAGATGAAGACTCAAACTCGCCTCTATCCTATCTGCATTCGTCAAAACATCCTCATTGGAGAAAACATGATTTGATCCAAGATATCCTCCTATTGGATTTCAATCATGTTAGGAACTTTGAACATACTATGACTTGGAAACTATATTGTTACCAAATAAATTATGCTAATGTTGTGCTAGTACCTCCTACTAGATCATCTTTTTACTATTGAATCTTGTATTTGACTTTCATTTTGTTTGACCGGCTTTTTAATGAAATATTCGGTTTATAATCACTTTCACTATTATCTACTATTCCATTATCGATCATATTTGGCTTTTTATTATTGATTTATATGCTCAAAGTTATGAAGACATGGGGTAAGTTAACTTTTGACCCAATAAATAGGCTATTAGTGAAAGTCATAGTTTATTACTTTGATATGTTTGTTATAAAATATTGTGATATTTCTCAAAATATTTATCAATATATTCGTAAATTTGAGTTAATATTTATACCTTTCATGATACTTTCATCCTTGGTTCTAGTGGCTTGGAGGTGCCTTCATACATACCGTACATGACCCATTTTTTGTAGCTCAGACATGAAAGTTTATCCATTACATATGATATAAATTCTTAATTTGCAGTATTTTAATTTTGAGTTTTCTTAAATGACTACGTTTAAATTTCTAAAAAACTGAATTTTATAGATATTTTAATTAGCACACAAAAGTATTAATTAGAATGAGATATCAATAGGGACGGATACATGTGGCAAAAGTTAAAAGTAAAAGAGATAAAAGAAACTGTACACAAATTTAATATGGTTGAACAAAACAGGAGGTACTGCCTTTCACAAGGTGTTCCACGCTCTAATGATGATAGCCACTACCCTTCCAGCCAAGGAAACCAACACAAAATAGCCTGTCAAGTCTCCTCCTCACTATCCTCTTCATACTCAGAATCCGATTCGTCATTTCGAGGTTGTACAAGAGAATTCATATCGAATGTTGGCGTAGTTTCCATCTCCTCCATATCTATAGTATCATAACTCATCCTTTCCACAAACTTTTCATCAGCACAATTGAGAAGCCATGAAAGTGAACAACTAATTCCCTTCTGTACAACTTTCCTATGTCTGGGCTTTATTGTGGATTCTAAACCATAAGTAAAGAATGCAGGAAAAGTGGCCAAGTCTTCTAAAGGCCTTCCCATTTCCATTTGGAAGAACTCAAAGCTGTGTTTCATTATGTCAATATTCAAAGCAAGCAATTGGGGACATCCTATAACCATGTTCTTTACTTGAAGCAAAGAAAAACCACAAGTTTTTAAGAAATCTACATGGTTTATCACAGCTGAACGGCTGAGGCTAACGATTTGTGGCATCTTTTCGATGATGGTGCCGAAGTTATCGTTGTCCAATTCAATTAATGATTTTAGCAAATTTCTCTGAGTTTGAAGATTAGCTTCTAGGTCCATTCCTATTATCTCAGCATATTGTGCTACTATAGAAGGAAGGTACGCTTCTCTTACTTTGAACTCTAAAAGCAATTGAATATTGGGCTTGACTTTTTTTTCCAATCCAAACCCCAGAATGTGTGGTCGCTTCTCTATTAACCTAGCCACTGCTAACCTTGGAATACCCAAACCTTCAAGATACTCGACAAAAGGCTTGATTACTCGAGCAACCCGCATTCCCAAAATCTCTGGGTATTTGGTTAAAATCCCTCCAATTTCCCTTCTTGCAACTCCAATGCCTACCAAATACGCCACCGAAGTACTCATGGTTCCCTCGAGCTTAAACCCCAATACTTCTGGATATCTCTCGAGAACACGAGGGATATCGTTTGGCTTAATATCCATGCCTTGAAGATACTTGACAACTGGAGCAAGGTCGACAACAACACTGGAATGGAGTACTTGCGGATACCTTTTTAAGAACTCAGTGAAAGTAGATTTCCTAACGCCTAATTTACCAAGGTAATCAAGTACCGGTATCATATTTTTCTTAACACTGCAGCCAAGGACGAGAGGGTAGTTATTTATATCTTCGATTGTAAGTCCCAATTTGAGAAGAAAATCAACACGTTCCTTCATAACATCGACTGTTACAGGAAGCTCCAGTCCATCAAGTTCATCAGGAACAACACCAATTCCACGCAAGAACTCATAAACCTTTGAACGGTTTTCAAGCCTCACATTCTTCATCTCGACTAAACTAGGGCGACTATATAATGATGAACCACTACTACCTCCTTTTCTACCCACTTTAGAGCTGTAAGGCTTTGATGAAATAGTTGAATGCAGAGATTTGAAGACTGTTCTCCTATCACCATGAGAATATTGTAGCTGTGTAGTCAAACACCTCCTTTTCTCATGGATACAAGACGTTAGAAATGTTGGTGTGGCAGTAAATTTGAAGTTGTGACATTCAAGAGTAGACATCTCAAATAACATGAAGGAAACATTAGGTTTTACAACACCGGCATGGCCTCTGATCATTGTCCCTTGAAGCTTTACACTAATTGTTCACCTGACAAAAGTTGCATACATGTTATAATTTTTTCATAAAGCATCTCAAAGGACACAATATATTTTTAGGAATATTGTACAAGATGACTTTGCTCTACCCTATTACAAGATACGTGTATACTACTAATCTAATATTCACTAGAAAATCGATTTAAGTTGCCCTCCAGTGCATTTTTTTATAGTTCATACTCACTCTCAATTAATTTGAATGGTTAACAAAAACAATCAGGAGATTTTTTCTTTTATAATTAATCATTTTTATTTTCTTGTAATTTATTTCAACTCTTATTTTCTTGTAAGTTTCTTTATGAGATTATTTCTTGTAAGTTTGAAACTACAGACAGCGTAAAAATAAATAAAAAGTTAAAAATAAAATCAGAAGTTCCCTTTTTATTATTATTTTAAAAATATATTAGAAAGAAGAATATATAAATATATTTAAGAGGAGGAGGGAGCTTTTCTTCAGAAAATTTATCCGGTGTTCCGGAGAACTTCACACCCTTTCACAAACTCACAGTGTAGCAGCAATTGTGAGAGATTCCACTTTTACAGCACATGACACAAATATTGGGGGGGATGCACAAGCAGGAAAATCTCCCTTGAACCTTATCCATAGAGTTAATTTTAAGGCCATGGTCCACCGGAAAAATTTTACTCTTTTGAATGGCACCATCCCGGATGTGAAAGAACATATCTTCAAGCACTCATCTTCTCTAAGATAGCAACCAAAGCAGACTTGACTTGACTGAAAACAAGCTAGACTTATCCAGCTTTCAAATTACTATCCCTTTGTGAGGTAATACAAGGCTCCATATTATCATCCCTTTCCATAACTCTTATACGCTGTCTTTGACAATCAAAATTTTAAACACATCAGAAATTAAGTGTTTGAGGGATTAATCGGCAATCCACTTATCACGCCAAAAAAACACCTTCTCCCCCCTTCACACTTTCAAAATACCGTTCTCCCAGAAGAAAAAGAAAGGGGAAAAAGCTGTGGCTATGTCCTTCCACAAACTAAACGTGCAACTCGAATCTATCCTCATATTTGTTTTTTCATTACTTTTATGTACGATTCGGTTCCAAATCACTTTGGTGCATAAGTTAGAAAACTACTAAAAATGCAATTATCTCGCTTTCCTTCTTTCTCCAAACTAAAAGCAGCTACTACATATGAACCGTAAAAAGCATAAAGTTCACCTCAAGAAATTGCGTCAAAGAGAAGTGAAATCCGAAGGCGTGGTTGCGACTGACGACTTGAGAAGTAAATTGTTGCGGCAGCCGGCGTCGAGAGGAGAAGTGACTGAGGGGGAGGCGTGGTGTGAGTAATTGTTGGGGCGGCCGGCGTCGAGAGGAGGAGTGTCTGGAGGGGGAGGGGTGCGTGAGTAGGCTTGTAGGAGAGGGAGATGGAGAAGTTTTAGGATTTTCCAACTAATTTTAGTTTTCTATTTTTGAATTGGGCTGAGGGTTGTTCTATGGGCTGGGCTTAGTTTATTAGGTAATTCGGTGGGAGTGGGATTGGTATTGGTTTTAACTAAAATAATGGTTAATTATAATTGGTAGCAAATTTTTAGAATAATTATTAAGTACGTAGCAATATTTTAAAAAAATTGCAAATATAGCAAAATCTATCAGTGATATACTTCTATCGTTGATAGACTCTTATGGTTTATCAGTGATAGACCAACATTTGCTACATGGTCTATCGGTGATAGACTCCTATCATTGATATATTTTGACAGATTTTGCTATATTTGCAATTTTTTTAAAATGTTGCTAGATAATTAATTATTTTGAATATAATTGCTAAATTTGCAATTATCCCTAAAATAATAGGTCTTTCTTTCTTAAATAAAAGTCTTGAAAAGATTAACATTTTTACTAAAGATTTTGCAAATTTATCTTATTATTCAAATTTATTAATCTCGAAAAATATTTTTCTTAATTATCAACAATTATATTTATTATAGCAATGGTAACTTTCTTAATTATTAATATATATATATATATATATATATATATATATATATATATTTGTATTTATTAATTAATATTTAATAACTTTAAAATGATTTAAATATGGTATAAATTATTATCTTATATGGGAATAATATTTTTAACTATCCTACAAAAATAAATATTTTCAATTTCATGCCCAACCAAAAGTTAATTTCTCACAATTATCAATTATGTACTATTCTGATCGCTCGACCTCGGTTCATTCGTTTCGGTTTTTCGATCTACCATGTTCACCCCTACAAAGTATCAATGATAGACTTTATAGTGGATTACTTCATATTACTACTTCACATTAAAGTCACTTTTACTTTTATGGACTAAAAAGGTAGATTATCATTGAAAGGTTTGAGTCAAACAAATAGAAAGTATTTACTATACAAAAAAAAAAGTTCTATATGCTCAAGCTAAAAGATTATTATGTAACCAGCACGATGACAATGACTGCATTTTGAGTGACTTTTCTTCTCAACATTTGATAGTATTCTTTGTTTTCGTGGTCGTCCTTGCTCGACGCTTGAAAGGTGGAGGTAGTATGTTCATGTCAACCTCAATGGACTTCCAATTAGCATGGTTCCCAACTAGACGAACTGATCCAGAACAAAAAAAATACTTGGAAACAAAATAGTAAGTATTAATATTACGCCCACGAAGAACAGCAAGTGCATGGGCGCATGGAATTTCATCAAGATCCCAAACACAATAGGTACATGATATGCAATCTAACTGTTCCATAAATTGTTTTCTTCCATCAATCACTTGAAATTCAACATCATTAATAGCATTAACCTGAAGAAAAAAACTTAGTCAACATATATGATATATCACTGATAGAATCTATCACTGATATATACAATCACTAATAAGAATCTATTTGCGATAAAGTCTATCATTGATAGGTCTTGTTATATTACCCACTAATTAAATAAATAAACATTAAAACACAAAAGCCTGTTGTGAAGACAAAGTATTACACTAAAGCATTGACAGAAGACAAAGTGTCTATCAGTGATACACTAGGATACAAATCTATCACTATTATTAATAGAACATGTAATTCTACGAAAATGAAATCATATCATCAATGTTTAAAAATAATAATAAAAAGAACATGTAATTCTTTTAACCTAAAAACATGAAATCAACAAAAAAAAAAAAAAAGGTTCTACAAAGATTCAAACTCGAAAATTATTAAAATTAGAAGGAACAATTAAAAACAAATATTACAAAGATTCAAACTGGAAAATTAAAATAATAGGAAACAACTAAAAAGAAAGATCAAATCTAAAATCTTTAAAGAAAATAAATCTTTAAAAAAATTTCGATTACATACTAGATGATTTAACGAAAGATAGCTGTAAAGTTGTTGGCCAAACGACTAGTTGGAGGACGATTGATTGGAGGCAGAAGAAGGTGATCTTAACGTAGAGAAAATCATAGAGAATATGGAGAAATGATGGTAAAGATGAAGAAGGGAGAAAATCACAGAGAATATATTGGAGAAGGGAGAAAATTGTGGAGAAATGGAGAAATGACAGTGAACATGGAGAAGAGGGAGAAAATCACACCAATTTCCTTTTTAAAACGAGGGCAATCTTGGAATATATTTTTAGAAAAATAAAAAATTTGCTATGTTTGCAAATTTTTTAATAAATTGCCATATACTTAATATTTTATATCAAAAAGATTATACATTATAAAATCACTAATCTTATTGTAAGCTGGGTGGGAACTATTATAATTTGGGTTTTTCACTACTCATTTTTTACATATATACTGTATAAGAAATATACAATTTTCTTAAATTGATTTTATTAAATCTTGTTAATTATGATATTCATTTAATAAATTTAGCCTCAATCTTGATTTATCACTGCTTTCCTTTTTTTTATGCATCTATGGTACCTCAAATAAAAAAAATCATCAAATGATTTTATTTAATTAATTTTGTTACTTAGGAGGTTCATTTTATAAATTTATCTTCAATCTCGCTTTTTCACTACCATATTTTTTCATGCATATATACCATACATGAAATAAAAAAATTTCTTCAAATGATTTTATTAGAATCTTATGAATTAGGATGTTGATTTCAAAAATTTAGCTTTAATCTTGGTTTTTCACTACTGTTTTTTTCCATGCACATATATGGTACATGGAATAAACATTTTTTTCTTAATTTTATTTCACTAAATCTCGTTAGCTTTACTTTGATCTTCATTTAATAAAAGATGAACTCGTTTGTTTCTATCAAATTTGATGGTTTCATAATGTGTTCGTTTAACCCTATGGATAATGAAGCTTAGCCGATTTTTAGTGGACCCATCTACAAAAGTTTTTTCCTTTGTCAATCTCCAATAATTTAATTTAAGTTTCAATGATGTTAATTTTCAAACCTTTCATTTTTGTACTTGAACTTTAGATTTTTTTTTTTGTTAACTTTTTTACAAAATATGAAAACATATGTTCTGGCAATGATATGTAGTCAACCGTAATTAATATATAATACTCTCTTCCAAGCAAGTACGGTATATGTTATGATTTATGAATGGTATCTTAGAAAAAATGTCGAACTTCAATTACATTAGAAATATATATAGTTTCAAATAAATTTATTTGAAGTTGTGTCAATAATTTTAGTTGGGATAAGACACAAAATCAATTTTTATTAACAAACTTTGACAAGTTTCAAGGATTTTTTTAGAAATAGCACATTTTTTGTTTATATTTCAAAAGTAGCACAGTTTTAGAAAACTCGTAATTTTGTTTTTCTTGGGGTCAATCTCAGCCGAGATCGACCATTTGAAGGAAATTTATCAATCTCTCTCAACTGAGTGTGTCACCAAGATAGTTTTTTTTAGTTTGAAAATAAATACACAAAAGCCAAACAACATGTGCTACTTTTGAAATATAAACAAAAATGTGTTAAGGAAAACTCGGAGACCCCTGGGCAACCTTAGCCCATGATCATATTACATAATGCTTACGTTCTTTAGCTCAGGTCATCTTGGGGCAACCTTAGCCCAAGATCATATTAAGTAATCCTTATGAAAATTTTAAAAATAACACCTTCTTGGTTTTATATTGCAAAAGTAACACAGTTTTAGAAAACTCGTAACTTTGTTTTTTGAGGTCAATCTTGGTCGAGATCAACCTCGAGATTCTTCCCAAATTTTTTAAAACTCTTTGAAGGATTTATCTCAGTCTCTCTCGATCGACCGCATCACTGAGAAATGTGTTTTTTATTAAAATTTTGAAAATAAAGACAAAGATCCCTCAACATAACAAGATATACTTTGGATATTAGAATGATTTTTTCTTACAAACTTTTGTTCCTTAAGAGCATTAGCAAGAACAACCTTAAAGAAATAAGGATTGTCTTACGCTTTACAAGGTCATTTGCCGATGTCATTTGGCTTGCAGCGACTAGAGGAAGCCATGAAGGGAAGCTCTTGTTCAAGAAATTCCACAATATTCTTCCTTCTATGACTAAAAATTGAACTTTAATTTAAACTTATTGGCGTAAAAATGGCTAACCCCCGATAAAAAATGAGTTGATGGAGTGAGTGATGGAGGAACTTCCATGTTGGTCATCTTCTTTAATTTATGGCTAAAATATTTTCCTAAAGATGACTAAAAAGTATCTAGGTCTTAGTTTTTAGTTTCCGTTTTAGCTTCTATTTTTAAACTCGAGGACATCTCGGGACAACCTTAGCTCGAAATTATATTACATAATGCTTATGTTCTTTAGCTTTAAGCCATCTTAGGTCAACTTTGTCTCGGGATCAATGATATAATTGCTTATGATTTTAAACTTGAGGACATCTTGGGATAACTTTGGCCTGAGATCAATGACATAATTGCTTATGTTTTTAAACTAGGAGACATCTCAGAGTAACTTTAGCCTGGGATCAATGACATAGTTGCTTATGTTTTTAAACTCAAGGACATCTTGAGACAACTTTTATCACAACCCATCCCCGAGCACCTCCTTACTAGGCCCGAGATATGGTGTGAAGTCGACCGATATCGCTCCCTCTTTCGAACGATACCAATTGACTCTCAACTTTTAACCTTTAAAAGAAAAGGCAAGCAGAAGCAAAAGGGCAAACCTAAACACAACTAAAAGCAACTCTTTTAAATTACACAAACTTTAAATAAGTTTTACACGAACATTTAAAAACAACTCAAAAATACATTGAAATAGACTTTAACTACAACCTATTAACAACTGAAATCAAATTGGCCTGGCAGCAGTAAGTCTAGCATCCCGAGCAACACAATTTATACCTAAAAAGTGGAAAACATTTTGAAGAGTGTGAGTTAAATGAGCCACATGAGTGATATAGGTTTTTAAATAACACTTCATAAACATTTTAAAGACAATAACTTAATTCATAAACTTTTTTAAACATTAACATAAACAATTACCTTTCCTAAACCTTTTAAACAGTAAACATTATGATAACATAAATACTTTAACTTTGGCAAATCTTTGCTTTTCTTAAACATAAACAATAACATCAGCACTTTAACTTGATAAACATTTAAGAACAGTAAGTCAAATCATTGCTTTTGCTTTTCGAATCCCAAGTATATACTCCTACAAGGTGGTAGAGTGAAGTTAATACCAACTCTAAATTTCAGAGATGGGCATCCCCAATTCCTGCTCCTACGAGGTAGGTGCCCCTGGCTCAATCCTAAAGATAAGTGTCCTTACCTCAAATTCTTGGCGCCCCAATGCTTAACCCACTTAGGGCTATTTGAGATATCTTGGATCTGAGAAAACATTTATAAAATCATATGCTTCAAAACTTTTGCATGATTTCCTCTTGCCCCGAAAATAATAAGAAAACTCAAGTAAATATTTAGGTTACAACTAAAGAAAACTTCTTCAACTTCTTACCTTTTTCCCTCTTATACTCAAGAGAACTCTTTTCTTACTAACCTTGAGCTCTACTCTTCCTTTTTAGCTCAAACTTGCCAACACCCTTGACCTTTTAAATGTCTCTTGATTGAACCCCTCTAGCTTTGGCTTCAACTCTTATAAGCAACTCAACTTCTCTCTACCTCTTCTCTCAACCTTTCTCTTTAGAATGAAAATGGTGAGAAATGAGAGCCTACTGCCTTTAAAAACACCAATTGCATCCGAAAATGCTAACCTGGCGCGTTAGAAATTTCCATAAAAATGTATGTCACACGTCCATTAAGTGATCTTCCCCGAGATCAGCTCAAGATCTATCGAGATTTGCTCTTTTCTCAACCAGACGTGCAACAAAATCATGCCCGAGAACCCTAAATTTCCTTTTTCTGCTTTTAATCCTGATCGTACACAGGTTTGGGATAGCCCGAGTTCTCTTTTCCTTTTACTTTGAGCTTTCAATCTCGGTTGGACATGTTCTCGAGATTGCCCGAGTTCCCAACCTCTTAAGCTTTTGTCCTTCATCTCGACCAAACTACCATCGAGACGACCCCGAGATTTCACTTCTAGAACCATATTATTTTTTAGCTCAGTATGTCCCAGTCCCGAAAGCACCAGAACTTGCTCTTTATTTTTCAACTCACCTAAGATTGCTTGATGTTGGCCTGAGATTTTTATTTCTGACTTTTCTCTGCCTTTTCTCTCAGTCGAACAGAATCAAGTCTGAACACTCTACCCCAAAATCTTGAGAAAAAACTCTTAGCCTCAACACTTAACTTTGAACCAAATCTTTTAAAGTTTCTCTTTCCTTTACCTAAAGCTTAACAAGTCCTAAAGGTCATAGAAATTTGCGGTTTCACAACTTTGACCCATGATCAATGATATATTGCTTTTGTTTTTAAACTCTAGGGAATTTCGAGACAATCTTAGTCCAAGATTATATTATATAATGCTTATGTTCTTGAGCTCAGGGCATCTCAAGGCAACCTTAGCTTGGGATCATATTACGTAATGCTTCTTATATCCAAAGTCTCTTGTTAAGTTGTTTGGCTTCTTTGTTCAAATGATTTTATTTAAAATTCTTAATTATGAAATTCACTTCATAAATTTAGCTTTAATCTTTTTTTTTCACTACTCTTTTTGCCCTATACATATAATGAACAACACATAATTCCAAATTGATATCATTAAATATATATCCTTAATAAGGATCCTAATTCAATTAATTTTAAGTTAATCTCCATAAAGCCAGAAGATAATTCATAAGAGGACCTCATTATTGGTTATCGCATGTTTGGGATACAAACCCAATAACAATCAACAACACCCCTACCATGCTTCAACGTCGATGCCCCTACCATTATTCGGATCCCACCATAGAAGTAACATCTCTCTGTTCACAAGCATTTTGGGTACAAGTCAGAACGACAAAGGAAAGTCGGAGCGGTAAAAAAGAGAAAACCAAGCCATTCAACGAAACCAAAGAGGAATAAGAAAAAGGGTTTTGGAGGCAATGCATTGGAACAAAGCCATCAATGAAACAAATGACGGACTACGATTAGGTTCCGGAAGGAAGGTCTAGAAACCCAGCCTTCAATGAAACCATTCATGGAGAAGGAAAATGGAATTGAAGGTTAGGGGTTGAAAACCACCAGTAAACCTTGAACCCTAAGAAACTTCAGTTTTCATAGAGCTTGGAAGGTTAATTTTTTAGGGAAGTTAAGATGGGAAAGTAAGCTTAAGAAGTGTCATTTTAAGGGTTTCATAGTAGGTAGGAAGAAGGAAAACTAAGAAAGGATGGTTTAAAACTAAAATGTTAGGTTGAAATGTGGGAAAAATTGGCTAAGTCCATAAGCTAGGCGTTTTAGTCTTGGTGGGTGGTGAAAAGAGGGGTAAATAACCTCTAAAGGTTTTTTGGACAAGGGTAGGTGGCAAAGCAAGTAAGGATGTGTGGTCGAGAGAGATTGAATAACTTTAAGTGTGCTTGGCGATATGATTTTAATTAGGCGAGAAAGCTTGTCCACAGAGGTTTGTTGGTGGTGAAGTGTGTCACTAGGCATTTAGGCTTGTTCTTAGCTATGCGAGAAAACTTGCTTAGAGGTTAGTAAGGCGTGGAGAAGCTAGGCGAGGAGGCATATACACGTGAGATGAGGTTTGTGGCCTAGGGTAAAGAGGTTAGCAAGGCATTCCAAAGGGTCAAGGCATTTTGATTAAACATTTTAAGTAAAGTTAGGTGGGATGATAAGTCGGTTAAGTGGATTCCATGTGTCCTTTCCATGCTTAAGTAAAATTTCAGCAAGTTGGAGGTGTCAAGAATTTTTCATGCAAGACTTAGTATAAAAGGGTCACTTCATAATGAAATTTCTCTCATTCTACTCTTTCGTTTTGGCTGGATTTACTCCCAAAAGTTCACAAATTGAGTTTATTTTCTAAGATGGGGATGTTGATTGAATTTGAGGAGAGGAAGGTTGGGTGTAAGCTGAAAAAAGTGAGAAAAGTCATTTTTTGAAGGAATTTGAGCAGTCTTCACTCCAAGGAGGCTACAGAACGCATATCATGAAGTTTTTAGCTGATATTTTGTGGTAAGAAAATTAAGACATTTCCAACAACTTTGTAGAAGAAAGTTTTTCAAAAGAGTTGCGAATTTTTAGTTATGATTTTCTAAAGTGGGACGTAAGTTCTAGCCAAGGAATTGGAATGTGGGTAGTGTGGTGGCTTGCTGAGTGTCAGGGGTTGCCTGACGAGATGGGTGTGGAAGTTAGGTTCAAAGAGGTTAGTGGTGTGTGGGGAGGCCTGTGATGGATGCATGGTTAAAGGACTGTGCGACACGGCCTGCGTGTAGAGGCAACAACTCGAGACACGTGGTAGCTCTGCGTGCAAGGGATGCACTCGAGACACTCAGCACATGGCCAAGTGAGGGTGCAGTGTGCCTTTTAAAAGGTTAGCACATGGCAAGGCCTACCCAGGCCTAGCGCATGCATGCCAGCCCTGCCGTCGTACTCTGCATGCCAACCCATGTTAATGGGTGATTTTGAATTGTTTTGGTAGTTTTTAGAAATTTTCAGCAACGTTTTGATATTTTTATGATTAAAGAGAATTAAATGAAACTATTTTCCATTATTTCAGGTCAAGAAGAGATTGGGTGAGTATACAAGTCAGGGGTTTAAGCTAAGGGTGTTCAAAAAATAGTTGAAAACCAAACTGATTGATAAACCAAAATCAAAACCGAATGCATGTGGTTCAATTCGATTTGTGTTAAATTGAAACCGCTTCTTATGCAATTTAGTTTGGTTTAAGACATTAAACCGATTCTGAAACTCAATCGAACTGCTTTTTTAAAAAAATTAAATAAATAAACAAATATATATATATATATATATATATATATATATATATATATATATATATATATAAACACACACACACACATATATATAACTAATTAATTACATATATAAGTATAACTTACTTAGAGTAGATGGTATTGGAAGTGGAACTCGAATGACACTCGAACTCGAACGACATAGGAAGATGAAGACGACACCCTCTGATACGCAAACCCTTATTTTCATTCTAATCAATTTATTTTCATTCTAAAAGTTGGAAAATCATGTTTCTAATTCTTATATTGGTTTAAAATTTTGTATATTATAGACACTATGCAAAATTTCGACAACGTTTGAAGCTTTTATGTGTTGTGTGTTGTACTTAATTATTGTACAATTAATTTAATCTACATTTGTAACTTTGCAGGAATTTTATTTATGTATAATGTTCATAAAGGATTTCGATTATAATATTTATGCATAAGCAGTTAGGTTTTGGTTCGGTTTTCTTTGTGCATCAGCAGTTCAATTTCGATTCGATTTGACATAAATGAGTGGTACAGTTCGGTTTTGGATGAGATCTTTTTTGCATTTTGCGGTTCAATGTGGATTCAGCTTCAAACCGAACTAAACTGAACCATGAACACCCCTAGTTTAAGCTACCACCTGTGAGTGAGAAAATGATTTCTAAATGAAGTTTCTAAATATGTTTTAGAAGCTATTGTTTAAGTATGCATAGGAATAACTATTGAATTGTACTAATTATTATATCTCGATTTACAAGCATGTTTATGAAAAGTATTTGAGTATTTATCTAAAAAATATTTCCAAAGCATGATTTTTGAAATGTTTTGACAAAGCATGTGTTTATTAATAAGTTTATTGATGAGATTTTAAGGCAATGATTTATGAGTACGCTTTAAGGTTCTACAAGAAATTTGTTCACTGTTTTAGAAAGATACTTGCAAAAGCATGAATTTAAAGAGAAAGGTTATATCCAGGAAATCCATGTTTGTTCTATTTATCGAGTTTTCGACGATCAATGTGCATAGAGTTCCAGGGATATAGGGTTATACTGATCACTTAGCCACTACCATTGAGTCAGGAAGGATGTATGAACAAAGCTCTGCTATCTTGACCGAGTTCAGGCATGATATAATCATGACCAAGTTATTAGGTACGGTAGGTCGAGCTAGTTACTATCGTGACAGAGTTTTTAGGGCATAGAACTAACAGAGATAGGTAAGCAGAGATTTATTTTAGAAAGCAAAAAAGCTATTGAAGGGTAAAAGCAGATATCTTAAAAGCAGAAAGAGTTCAGTATAAAGAAGTTTTAAGACTTTATACTTTATATCATGTTTTATGAATGATTTATGGAAAAGACTAAAGTTTATTTATTTCAAAAGTATGATTTATAAAATCGTCATTCACTGGGCTACTTAGCTTACTTTGTAACGCCCCAAATTTAAGGTAATGTATTTGTAATTATTTTAAGTTTAAATTTTTGAATTTTGGGTGTTATTTAATTATTGAAATATTTGATTGATAGAAATTGGAACTTATTAGATATTTTGAAAAAAATATCAAATTGTTGTATTTGTGGAAATTAGATTAATTGTACATTTGATACTATATAATTAATTAATTGTGAAGTTAAAATAATTATATTATAAGGATAATATAATTATTTAAGGGTATATGTTATTCTTTGAAAGAATTTTGATTAATTATATGTTTGGGTATATAATTAATTAAAATAAGGATAAAATAATTGTATTATAAAGATAATGTAATTATTTAAGGTTATTATATTTTTAAATAAAGTGATGTGATTGATTGGGGAGAGAGGATGATTTTGAGTTTTTTTAAAAAAAAGATTTGGTGGATTTTAAGGAAGAGAGAGAGTATGAGATATTTTTTGGGAAAAGGATTGGGGGAAAAGAAGAGATAATAATAATAATAATTTATTATTATTAAGGCATTAAATAGGCTCCTTGAGAAGAGCACTATTCATCATCTTCCTCAAAGAAATCCTAATCCACCACTAAGAACCCTAGCCACCGCCGAGCCTTCTCGGTTTCGTTTCACGTTTGCCGCTTTCCTCTGTTGTCAGTCGCTCCATCAGCCGCCGCCCCTACCCGAACTCGTGCCCAAGATCCACACAGCGAAACCCACGACCCGAGCCGCTCCTCTATCCATTCGTCGTCGCCTCGAGTTTCGTTTCATCTCAACCAACAGTTTGCCTCGTGTCGTCATCTGCCGTACAATAGCGTCGCCATCGAGCCATCTCCATCCGTCGCCGGAGAATGCCGCGAACCCGAGCCACACCTTCGCTTGAGCCGTTCGAAGTCGTACCCTAGTCGTGTCAGCCACCCGCGTGAATCTGAGCCGTGTTTCTTCCTTCAGTCGTGAAGTCTGAGCTACGCGTGGCACCGAGCCATCCACATGAACCCAAGCCAGTGTTCGAGCCTCGCGCGCCTGTACGAACCGAGCCGTCAAACCTATTTTGGCCTTTTCACCTATATTTTTTTGGTAAGTTTGAGTTGGATTTTGGTTAATGCCCAAGAAAGAATCAGTTGGACCCTAAATACTTTAATTATGGATTTAATTGAATTATTTTTCATGATAGATCAATTGAGAGTTGTACCGTAGAATTTTCTTAAACCAGGGATAAATTTGGATTCATCTTCAACTTTGGGTAAGTTGAAATAATTGGAATTTGATTCTTAAGCGACTGTTAACTAATTTATTAATTTTAGTTATTGGGTTCTCTTGTGTTTATGACTCGATTGTTGAGAAGCTTGACCGTGACGATTAGGATAATTTTGGTTTTAACTAATCTCCAGGTAAGAGATTCTTCTACTAGACCTTCGTATTGAAGTAAGAGCTTGTATGACATTCTTCTTTTATGCTTTGATGTAGCTGGTATGCATAAGATGATCATGTGTGTGGTGATGGGTAGTCAGAAATATTCCATAATTATGATGACTGATAGATCCGTTTGAGATATGTTATGATGATGATATTTGAACACGAATGCTATGATTGATTCTTATGCCATGTTTATGATGATGTGATGATATGTTCATGATATGGATAGGGTGTACTGTTATCTTTATCTATTAGAGTCGTACCCACATGGGTGTCCCTTGGGATCACCACCTTTTTATGACTGTGTAGTCCGACGGAATCACCAGTCCAGTATAACATAAACATGATTATGAGTGATTCAACGGAATCACTCACAGCCCGATTGTCTTAGTGTTTTCTTCTGGTACACCAAAGATGAGTTTGTCTTAGGTATTCCTTTGGGCTCACCAAAGACCAGATATGTTCCTACGGGATCACAGATTGCACGTGTTCGAGAATATGTCAGTTTAGGGGTACCACTTTACAGGACTCTAATAGGAAGTTAACAGGCACCTAGCGGAACTAATAGTGGGTCCTTTACTGAGTATATTTTTATACTCACTCTTTCTTGTTTAACTTTACAGGCAAAGGTAGAGGTAAGGGCAGAGGGAAGCTAGCGAATGACAAAAAGTGACAGTGGTGAGCCATAGGGATCATTTTTGCTTCCGTCTTATGTCATTTGATCAGATGCACTTTTTATTTTATTTTATTTATTCATTTATTTTTCTTTAAAACTAGATAGGGCCTAAGTTAGGATTTTATTTAATTTTATTTCTACATACATTTGTTTATGATTTTAATGAGTAGTTTGAGGTTTTGTTTTATTTTCTATTTTTAATTTAAGAAATTTTATTTATCTTTTAATTAGTAATGACCTCGACTTAGTATAAGGAGTTGGGTCATTACAATCTCCAAATGTTTTCCACTTTTCAGGAAGAGTTCATGATTCGAAAGCCTGACCGTTGTCATCAGTCTGTTGTGCCAGTTTTGTTATTAGGCTTTGTTATTTTTGGTTTTTACTTAAAGTTAAGCCATGTCATGTACATATATGTAAAGATAAGTTAGTCAAGTTGTTTAGTTTTCGATAGGTTTAAGCATTTTCTGTACTTAATGTCATTAATCTATGCTTATTATGTTAGTTCGCTGCATAAGTTAAATTACTCGAAGTTGTTAAGCATTCAAAAAAGTTCAGTACTCAGAGTCAACTGTTGTTCAGAAGAAGAACAATATCAATGCTAAAGAAACTAAAACCTTAATCAAAAGAGAAAATACCAGTTAAGTAGTTAAGGTCAACTGGTGAATATGTTAGCTAGTTGTTTGTGAGAAGGGATAAAACGAGTGATGAGGGAGCCATCAATCACTTTTTCTCGAACAAAGTGATAATCAAGCTCAATATGTTTGGTTCAAGCGTGAACTATTAGATTGACGATCGTGTATAGCGAATTGAGATTGTCACAAAAGAGTTGAGTTGTTTGATAGAGGGGTATACCAAGATCTTTAAAGAAGAAAGTGATCCAGGTAAGTTCAGCAGTGGCACTAACCATGACATGATATTTTGCTTCAGCGCTTGATCTAGCGACAGTGATTTACTTTTCCGAAGACCATGAAATGCAATTTGCACCATGATAGACACAAAATCTTATTGTACTATGCCTGGTTGTAGTGCATCCAACCCAATCTGCATCACCAAACACATAAAGATTATTAGTAGTTTGCTTAAAAATAGGTAAATCATAGTTTATAGTCCCTTTAATGTAGCGAAGGATTCGTTTCACAACTCGAAGGTATTTTTCTATTGGGCTTTGAAGTTGTTGATAAACACAGTTGACAGCATGGGAGAGATCAAGATGCATAAGATTGAGGTATTTGAGGGACCCAATGAGACTACGATAAGCTACCATCAGTTATGTCATTGTCTGAGAGATGATCTGAGATGGCGACAACCATAGGGGTATTGATCTTGGAGGAGTCAACATGTGTCTTTTAATGAGGATTTCTTTTGCATATTTGCTTTGACATAGGAAAGGACCATGGGGAGTGGACATCACCTCAATTCCCAAGAAGTAGTGTAGAGGCCCTAAGTCTTTAAGAGCAAATTCATTACCAAGGATGGTAATGAGTTGTATTGCTTGAGGGTAATTTTTTGTGATAATTATGTCATCGACGTAGATAAGCATAATGATTATGACATTGGGTTGTTGAAGAATAAATAAGGATGGATCAGAGTGACAACAATTAAATCCTAACGTCATAAGGTAGTTGGAAAGTCTTTCAAACCAAGCACAAGAAGCTTGTTTTAGGCCATAAAGGGACTTGTTGAGTTTGCAAACATGGTTTGGGTGATGAATATCTTGGAAACCCTGTAGTTGCATCATATAGACTTGTTCCTTGAGGACTTCATAAAGCACATTTTTAATGTCTAATTGACGTAAAGGCCACTCTGATGTAACAACAAGACTAAGAATAAGGAAAATGGTGGCAAGTTTAACAACATGACTAAAGGTTTCATCATATTCAATTCCCTCTATTTGAGAGTATCCTTGAGCGACTAAACGAGCTTTGTATCTTTATATTGAGTCATTTTCTCTAAGTTTGATTTTGAACACCCATTTGGGTCCTATAATATTAATGATTTTTTTTACGGGAAACTAGGTCCCAAATATGATTTTTGTGGAGAGTATCTATTTCTTCTTTTATGGCATTATACCAATGGGAAATCTTAAGAACAGGTTTATAAGATTTAGATTCACCAGTGGGAGTGGTGACTAAAAATGAGTGATGTAGGTTTTGAAATGCCCCTTTACTCCTGGTGATCATAGGATGAGTATTCTGATATTCCTGAGCTTGAGAAGAAGGTTTTCCTACAAAAGAAATAATAGGTAAGTCTATATAAAGTTGATCACTAATATCATTCAAATTTGATAGATTTAAAGGATAAAAGTTCTCTTGCATTAAGGCTTCCTCAAATGTTGCTGCCAAAGACCCATCAACATTTTGTGATATAGGTTGGATGGTGGGTATGGCATTAGTAATTGGAGAGTTGCAAATATCTTCATGAGTTGTAATGGAGGGCAGTTAATAAGTTGTATCTGATATGGATTGAGTGCTAATTATTATTGTGCTGCTTCTTGAATGTTGTTGAGGGGAGTTGTTGGAGTTCTCTTCACTGTTCAGAATGGTCAATGAGGAAGTATGCATATTGTTTGCATTTCCTCCTTCCTCAAAGGAAAATGAGTGTTGTGTTTGTGGAAACTTTGTTGTATTATGAATTGCTCTAACTCATTTGTGACTATTTGTCATGGAGCGAAGTCTTTTTCAACCCATTCTTCAACTCCTACAAACTCAGTAACCTCAGAGAATGATTGTGTTGGTGTGCATGTGTTTGTACTTGGTAAGGAAAAACACTTTCATCAAAAACTACATGTCCTAACATATAGATTCCATGATTTTGTGGATTAATGCACCTATATCCTTTATGAATAGGGATGTATCCAGTAAAAAACACAAGGATACGTTCGTTTTGAAAATTTATTAGAACTATAATTTCGTAGGTAAGGAAAACATTTACAACCAAATACTTTGAGATTATTGTAATATGATTCTTTATTAAAATGCTTACTAAATAGGGAATCCATTTTTAAAGTTGATGTGGGCATTCGATTAATAAGGTACGAAGCGGTATAAAAAGCATCAACCCAATATCTCATAGAAACATTTACCAAAAAAGCAGGGTTAGTCCAGTTTCCACTATGTGTCTATGTTTTCTCTCAACTACTCCATTTTGTTGTGGAGTATGAGGGCATGTTAGTTGGTGATGAATCCCATGTTGATCTAGGTGTGGCCTAAATACAATAGATGTGAATTCACCACCTCTATCACTTTGAAAACTTTTTAACATTTTATCAAAACGATTTTAACTTCTTTATGTAATTTTACAAAGCATTGGAAAAAAAATCAGATTTTTGTTTTAGAGGATGTAACCAAGTGTACCTAGAGAAGTCATCCACAAAACAAGCATAATATTTGAAATTCTAACAAGAGGTAACAGGGCAGGTCCCCGTAAGTCACAATGAATTTTTTACAAAGGAGACGTGCATATATTTGAATTAGAAGTAAAAGGGAGTTTACAACTTTTGGCCATTTGACAACTAGAATAAATAGATTCTAATTTCTTCCAACTTGACACATCAATAAGCCTTTTATTGTATAGGAATTTCAAAGCTCTTTCTTTTAGATAACCTAGTCGTTCGTGCCAAATAGTAGAAGTTGATTTATTAGTAGAAAGTAGATCAACATTAGTTCTAGACATAGAATGGGAAGTGAGAAAAGGCATAAAAGTTTTGTTGGCAATGTCTTCTTGTTATTTTAAGTCATAAATGTCATTTCTTCTAACCCCTTGGCCATTATCTGCCCCATTGATTCTTTACAATGAATTCATTAGTAAAAAATTCAGTAGAGCAATTATTATCAACTGTGAGTTTACTAATAGATAATAAATTCTTTTTAATTTGAGGTAGCACCAATACATTATCATGAAATAATATTTGTTTTTCTCCATATTTTAGATACAATTTTTCTATGTGTGTAATTTTAAGACCTTCATCATTTCTAACATATACTTTATCTCTACCTAAATAGGTTTGCAAGTTACTCAGCTTACCAATATTGTTGGTGATATGCGCCGAGACTCCTAAATATGCTAGATGGTGGAGTTGGGTTCATCCATCAAATTCATAGCAACAAGAGCCTTTGGTATACCTCCAGACTGAAAAGAGTGATCGAAGCTATAATTCCAACAATTAATAGCCTCATGGTTAGCTTTGCCACAAATTTGACATACTTCCTAAGTATGATCTCGTTAAATAAAAGTTTGTTGTCCGTATGATTTCGATATAGTGGTTTTGATAACATTGCTATGTGAAAACCTTGGTATCGAGATCCTAGCAAGATGAAACATTTTAGTAACATCATCAAGTGGTTTCTTCATAGCAGCTAGTTTATCACATAGATTTTTTTTTTTAAATGTTCATCAAGAGTTGAGCATTCCTTCTTCAATGTGAGAAGAGTTTCACTTATATGGATTTCACTTTTTTTTGTCATTGTAAGCATTTGATTTTCTAATGATTTCGAAATCTGGAATGCTGCCTTTGTTCTTTCTATCATGTTCAAAACATCTTATGAGATTATCCTCAATAGCCAAGAGATAAGAAGCCATCATTTGTGATCCAAACTACATGGCTAGGATCATATTTGGAGCTTTCTTCCTTATTGGCAGCTTTGTCATCATGTTTCTTTTCTTCTATGAGATAATGTTCAATACCCATACTCTTAATTAATGGTAGCATTTGGGATTTCCATAAGAGATAATTTTCAGTGTTGAGTTTGATTGAAATGAGACTAGTTGACTGATGGAAAGATTGAATTGTGAGAGCCTTTTCTTCTATGGCCATGAAAAAAAATTAATTAGCACAGCAGTATGCTCTGCTACCAAAAGAAACTAAAACCTCAATCAAAAAGAGAAAATAATGTGTGATAATTTTATTGATACACACAATGAATATTTATACACAACGATGAATAAGGTTAAGTTGTACTACATACATGATAAAAAAAACCAGTTTTATGAGGGAAGTTTTTCTATTAGCACAGCAGTATGCTCTAATACCATAAAGAAACTAAAACCTCAATCAAAAGAGAAAATAACATTCGTGATAATTGTATTGATAAACACACAATGAATATTTATACATAAATATGAATAAGGTTAGGTTGTGCTACATACATGGAAAGAATAAATTTGTGATGGAAAGAATAAAATTGTGGAGGTCAAGAAGGAAAATTGAGCAAAGGTTATATTTCCACTCAAGGCAATATAATGATACGGTAATATAAGAAAAAGGAATGCAATGAGCATTCAATCATGGTAAATTTGGACAAGATTTATATCAAGGTTAATTATTTGGATTTTGTGGTAATTTGATTATTCTAGATTTGATGGCAATTTGATTTTGAGATGCTTGATCTCTTATACATGTCGTCTTTTAGATCAAGAGTAGATGATCCAAGAGGGGGTGTAACAATTCAACAAAAACGATGATGGAGATCTGAGATTCGGAGACGAAAAGGAAAAGGAAAACGACAGATATTTGAGATTTGAAGAAGGATGGGAACATAGAGATGGAAAAGAGAAAGAATACGAGAAGGAGGGAGCGAGAAGGATTACGCGGAGAAGGAAAAGGATTACGTTGAAAACTACGAGGATTGAGAGGGGGAGTTAGCTGAATTACGGGAAGGGTTGAGAGGAAATATGAGGATTATGGAAACCCTAATACGGACTCAAACAAGGAGTGAGCTATTTTGGCAGACTCCACTCCTTGCAAATCTAAGGCCCAAACACACCCAAAAATTTTCAAAATGATAACAACCTGCTTCTACCCACGTGATCAAGCTTTTTCTTAGTTCAAAAAATGCCATCAATAATTCGTACAAAATAGTATTGTTTGGGGGTAAGGAATAAGTTATTATATATATATATATATATATATATATATATATATATAGTTAGGTTACAATACTTTGTTTTTTTTTTTTTATAGATTATTTTAGTTTGGATTATAATAGTATGTTTTTTAGATGTGAGCTATATCAGTTTGAGACTGAAGTAGTAAATGTTGTAGCAAATAACAAAAAGAATTGTGAGCATAAAATAGTAAAAATTGTAGCAATTAAATAGTAAATACATTAGCAAATTGATGGGTTTGAAATAGTGTTTACTATAGCTAATTGAATAAATCAATATAAAGCAAAGGTAAGTGAAAACTATTACCTACAAAACAATGTGTGGAGGGTAGGGATCCACAAAAGATACTAAGGAACGACAGCGGAAGCAGAAGGAGACAATGACGACGGTGGCTGAGTAGTCGACGTTAACGACAGTAGCGTCAGAGCGACAGTGGCTGAGGGTGAGTAGGACTATGAGTGACAGAGTGAGAGTGAAGGATGCCAAGTCAAAATCTGTTGGAAATTTACAAAAAATAGTCCAATTTTGAGGGGTTATAGGGTTTTAGGATTGTTTAGGATAAAATAGACTTTTAGGAAAAAATGAGAGTGAATAGTCCAATTTCCCATCAAGGTAAAAAAAACTTTAAAATCACAAAATTGAATAGAATACTCTCTCACCCCAAACTTTTCCTCCTCTATATTGAACTTGACTTTTTCTTTCCATCGAACAAATTGTGAACCTTCATTAATTTTTCTTTACTAACAAAATGAAAGAACTTAGCGGGGAGAACGAAACGTGAACATCAGACCTTGGTAATTGATTATTAGGTGTACCCCAAACGACGAGGCAACGATGATTAGGCGGCAAACCAAGTGGAAACAATGGTAACCCAGAGGTTCATTGTAGGTATATTTCGATGACTAAAACCTAAACGGTACTTCATACTCAAAATTCAACCCTGGTAAGGAACTTGAGCCCTCATATTGACTTAAAAAACTTTATATAATTGAGTTCTGTACTAGTTTTTATTATTATTATTATTTTTGTTTATTCGTTCAAATCAATTATATAGTTTTGTTCTTTACTGATTTGGATTTTTGTGTGTTTTTTTATAATTATTTCAATGGTTAGTAACTTATTTTCTATCTTGAATATAGATAGTTGAGTTGGTTCTTGCTTTCATTATTTAAAACTTTATGTTTTTTTTTCTTTTAGTGCGTTCTTTTGATTTGGATAGGATGACTCATTGTGAATTTGGAAAATCTGGATTTTCCTATCATATGCTATTTCAACTTTGGATTTTGAATATTATGTACTATTAGATTGATCTTGAATATTCTATTTTCTCTCTTTTAGAATATTTTAGTCAATTACTTTGGATTTGAGGGTCCTGTACTGTTTGAAGTTTCAGAATAATCTTGTAACATCTCGAAACTTTCAAATCTTGGAATTTGGAATACCTAACTACAAACTCTAAATGTCCAACCCTAAATCAAAGCAAAATCATTGTAAGCGCTTTAGAGGCTTTACACATGTGTTTAGATAGTTTTTTACTAATCTTTTTGTATCTATTTATTATCTCGCAAACAACTCTATATCAAAGTGAGATCGTTTTAGGTGTTTGCGAGATGTTTGAGAGATACAGAAACTGAAGGAATGAAATTCTCAAAGCAGAAGCGTATGAACACCGTGCAAATAGAATTCAATTTGTAAAACAAAAAAAACTCAGAGAAAACAAAAACTAAAGCCTAAGCATGCTTTCATGGAGGAAAAAGGGAAAAGAAACTAACCTTTGTAGAACCTCAAAGAACTCTTCTTCCAATCTTTCAAGAACATCACGAAGTCTTTCTCGTTATTTTCAAGAAAATAATCAACAGAGAGTTGTGGACTTCTATGATTTGGTAAGGGAAAATTTTTATGAGATTTCTTTTTCTTTTTGGAATACAAAGAGATCGTCCAAAAAAATGAGAGAGAGAGGAGATCTTATAATGCAGAGTGATTTCGAGTGATCTCAACCAACTTAAGAGAGATGGGAAGAAGTTATCAACATAACTCTCTCATTCTCTCTACACTTAAAATAACTCCATATTAATTAAATATATATTTATAAAATAAAATTTATATAAATTTAATTCATATTATATGTCATCTAATATAGACTTTATATTATATCATATATAATATAAGCAATGGTTTAAATCTCTCATATAATCTATAGTGCTAATATGAATCGAATCCATATTAGTTTAACCTATAGTTTATTTCTGAATTTTATTCATATTATTATTATTATTTGAATCATATTCAAATATTAACTTCTCTCATAAAAATTTTATATTATAATGTATCAAATACATTATATTAATTATATCATATACAATTTATTCCCTTTAATCAATTTGAACAATTCAAATAAAACCAAAATAGATTTAATTCTCATATATCCTTATTGAGCTAACAAAGGGACCTTGTGGACCTACAGAATGAAGCTCCAATGATATGATATCCAAAAGGAATCTAGAGGTGGTCTGTTTTACGATCCTCAAGAAAATAAAGTATTTGTATCAACAAATGCAACAAATGCCACATTCTTAGAGGAAGACCACATCAGGAATCATCAACCTCGAAGTAAATTAGTATTAAATGAGATCTCCAAAAGTGCTACAGATAAACCTAGTTCATCCACTAAAGTAGTTGATAAAACTAGAATATCTGGTCAAACACATCCTTCTCAAGAGTTGAGAGATGCTCGACGTAGTGGGAGGGTTGTTCATCAGCCTGATCGTTACTTAGGTTTAAGTGAAACTCAAGTTGTCATACCTGATGATGGCATAGAGGATCCATTAACCTATAAACAAGTAATGAATGATGTAGATCGTGACCAATGGATCAAAGTCATGGACTTCGAAATGGAGTCTATATATTTCAATTCTGTATGGACTTTAGTAGATCAACCAAATGACGTAAAACCTATTGATTGTAAATGGATCTACAAAAGAAAACGAGACCAAGTCGGTAAAGTACAGATTTTCAAGGCTCGACTTGTGGGAAAGGGTTATACCCAAAGAGAAGGAGTGGACTATGAAGAAACATTCTCTCATGTTGCCATGCTTAAGTCGATTAGAATACTCTTATCCATCCCCACTTTTTATGATTATGAAATTTGCCAGATGGATGTCAAGACAGCTTTTTTGAATGGAAATCTTGAGGAGAGTATTTATATGGTCAACCAGAGAGGTTTATTAAAAATGATCAAGAACAAAAAGTTTGTAAACTTCAGAAATCCATTTATGGTTTGAAGCAAGCATCTAGATCCTGGAATATAAGATTTGATACTACAATCAAGTCTTATGGCTTTGAACAAAATATTGATGAACTTTGTGTTTACAAAAGGATCGTCAATTCCATTGTAGCATTCTTGGTATTATATGTAGATGATATTCTACTCATTGGGAATGATGTAGGTTATCTTACTGATATCAAGAAATGGCTAGCTACGCAATTTCAAATGAAAGATTTGGGAGATGCACAATATATTCTTGGAATCCAAATTGTTTGGAACCGTAAAAATAGAACACTAGCCATGTCTCAAGCATCTTATATTGACAAAATGTTGTTCAGATATAAAATACATAATTCCAAAAAGGGTCTGCTGCCGTACAGATATGGAATTCATTTGTCAAAGGAAAAATGTCCTAAGACACCTCAAGAGGTTGAGGATATGAGAAAAATTCCTTTTGCTTCCACTGTTGGAAGTTTGATGTACGCAATGTTATGTACTAGACCTGATATTTGCTTTTCAGTAGGGATGGTTAGTAGGTATTAGTCCAATCCTGTTCGTGATCACTGGACAGCCGTTAAGAATATTCTAAAATATCTTAGAAGAGCAAAAGACTGTATGCTTGTATATGATACTAAGGATCTAATCCTTACTGGGTACACTGATTCTGATTTCCAAACGGATAAAGATGCTAAAAAGTCTACATCAAGATCAATATTTACTCTAAGCGGAGGAGCAGTAGTATGGAGAAGCGTAAAACAGAGTTGTATAGCCGACCCATAATAGAAGCTGAATATGTAGCAGCTGGTGAAGCAGCAAATGAAGCAATATGGCTAAGGAAATTCTTAACAGATCTGGAAATTGTTCCAAATATGCATCTGCCAATCACTTTATATTGTGACAATAGTGCTGCAGTTGCAAATTCACGAGAACCTAGAAGCCATAAACAGGGAAAACATATTGAACGCTACTACCATCTTATCAGGGAAATTGTACATCATGGTGATGTTGTAGTAACCCAGATTTCTTCCGAGCAAAATATTGCTGATCCTTTTACAAAGGTCCTTATGGGTAAAGTGTTTGAGAGCCACCTACAGAGTTTAGGTCTACGATGTTTGTAAACTAGGACAAGTGGGAGACTTAATGAGCATATGCTCTAGTTTGTAATTATATGTATTATTCTCTCTTATGTTTAAATTCGAACATTTTCATCCCACTAGGAGTTTTAGTCCAAGTGGGAGTTTGTTGGAATTATTGTCCTAAAACTCGTAGTTTGTAATCATATTTTTCAATAAAGTCGTTTTTGAGAAATTGAATACTAAATTTTTAAAAACCAATAAACATAGATCCCAAGGCTTTTTTTAGTAAACTTAAACTTTATGTAGAGACATAAACATGGATTAAGTTCGAAGTAAATAGTTTAAATAGTCTGTAGTATATGATTAAAGGTTGGGCGCTTTTTTCAAAGATACTATGGATGCGACCCACTTTATAAATAATTCAAACGATGTAATTCTGAATCGTTCATGTAGAGACATGAAAGAGGGGGCATCCTATATAAAAGGTTTACATAAGACAGAACCATGAAATAGTCACTTTTACGTAATAATGTCGTTTACTGTTTAAAACTGACTATCTTAATGATTGATGACCTAGGTAACTTAATCTTAATCATGAGCTAATTGTGAACTCCTATTCACACGAAATTATCCTTAGATCTACATAGGTGAAGGCAACTCATTAGCGTTGGCCCAATAAGCCTCTCATTTTAGGGATAAGATCGAGTGAATAGTTGGGAACATAGGGTGCAAGACAGAATTCACTCTTACCCACTTTAGGGTTAGTAGATAGGTTATTCCCTTAAGAACTGAATCCAAGTCTTGAATGTAGGGGCCTCAAACCAAATGTTCAATAGTGGATCAGTGAGACTTAAGGAACAAGATGTAATATCAGGGGTAAAAACGGTATTTTAACCCAATCGATGTTACGAACAACCTGTGAAGGATTAACTTACTGATCATGGTTATATTAGATGGACAGAAATATATCTATAGTGAGGGGAGTGCAGCTACGAGACTTTAATGGAATGACTTGTTAGTTAACGAATGTTAGATTAAGTGGTCTAAAAGGGTTTAGCCAGTTAATCTCGGATCGTTGGAGCCCATGATCTATAGATCCATTAGGTTCCTCTGCTAGCTCTTTAGAACAACATGTTGGAATAATTCGAATTGTTCGAATTATGTAAAGAGAGATAAACCAACAACTACATAGGATGTAATAGTCGGTTATAGTTTTGAGCAAGAGCTTTATGTTTAAATGTGATTTAAATATTAAAAATATGAATAGAGATTCATATACGAAAGCTCAAAATAATGGAAATGGTTAAAGTTGTAAAAAATCAAAATGTTTTTTTTTTTGTTTTAAAATCAAATCAAACTTTGACAGGCTTTAATGTTCAAATGTGATTTGAATTTAGGAAAAATGAATGCAGATTCATGCTTAGAAGATTGGAATTAGTCAAGACAGACAAAATGGTAAAAAAGTAAAAAAGGTTGACTTTTGACTTGAAAAGTCAAAGTTTGACTTTGACTAAAATGGTCAAAAGACCATTTTGCCCTTTGACCAAAATTTATGAGATTATCCAAAAATCACACTAAATGGAATGGTGAGTAATTCCACTAAATGTTAGTGGAATACAAAGTGTTGAGATATTAGCCAACTAATTACATGTAATTATGCATGTAATTAGGTTATAAATAGTTCTCTTTTTCAAGCTGAAAAAAAGACTTCTGACAAATCTTATTATAAAAAACTTAATTCCATATCTCTCTTTAATTCCTTCATTTGACGGGTACCACAATCCGGTTCTTAGTCCGAAGTATAATAGGTCATCTCTAGTGGTGTTTCCGGGTTTATGATCATGAGAAGATTTGGAGCATCAGGGAGCTTCAAAGGTAAACGTTTCTTTTAACCCTAATTTTGTAATTAGAGTTGCGCTTAATGCATGTTAATCACTAAATTTATGTTTAGTTGCAATTAGAGTAAAATTATCAATCCTGTTTTTCGCTGCGTATGTATGCTATTCATCATAAATATCTTTAGAGGAAGGACATGACTTAATCAAATAGTCTAACGACATTTGTAATCGAAAAAAATTACCAAACATAAATATTTGTGAAAACTAAAATTAAAGTGAGAAAGTTTGACCTTAAATTACAGAGCTACATAAACATTAACTCATGCATTGATAAAATGAAAAAAAAATCAAGAGAAACTAGGAATGAAATTGGGTAAATAAAATTATCAATGAAGGAACAACCCTCCTTCATTGTCAATTTCATGCTCTTTAAAAAAAGGAGAGATAAACCATTCATTTTTTAAGTTTGAAAAAAAAGCAGCCACGTGATGAAGGAATGTTCTTGAATCACAAAGGTTTTCATAGTTTCCCTTTTGCCCATCCCAACTTGGGTGACCTCTTCAAAGAAGTACGCAAAGACAGGATCATGAGGAAGAAAACAAGGTGGATTCCAACACATAATGGTTGAGAACATCTACATCGATGAAGGAATTGAGAAACAAACATGACCCACGTTGAAGGAAAAAATCATCCCATATTAAGCCACCATGGTCGATAAGTTTCTCAACTAAATTGCCTCATAGTGAGAAAGAGGTTGACTTAAGCATTTTTGTGGGTTTAATCAGTTTTATTTTATTAAGTATGATTTAGTTTAAAAACAAAAACCCATTTTAAGTCCAATCAACAATCATGGGACAACTTGAACAATTTTGAAAACAAAAAAAGTCACATGCTCACAATAGAAAATAACAAAAATGCCTTGTCAACGATTTTTTTTTAAATTCTTTTTGTTTGTTTATTTTTTTTTACCCGACTAGATCTAGCTACTAGAAAAAGAAGTAAGGAGAGAAAGACGGAAGGTAATCGTGAAATATTTAAAAGCTGGTAGTAAATATTTTAATATTTTGTTACATTTATGAGAATTTATTTGGTATTTTTAATTTAATCCTATAGTTTGTATTTTGTTTTTCTTCCCTCTTTTACGAAAGAATAATCGGGAAAACTTGGGGAAGAACCTGCAATACTCTGGTGTATCAATCGGCTGGGAAAGGCAGGCAAAGCAGTTCTCCACTTCACTCTCTCCCCCATACTTTACGGCTCCGTATACCTCCTCCTCCATGAGCATCTAATCCATTTCTACACAAACACCTATGGCTTCCACTTCCACCTCTACTATCTCTTTTTGCTCTCATCCTAAGGTAACTCCATTACTTTCTTCTCTGATTCTTGTCCTCAATCAATCCAATTCTTCTACCTCCCAATTTGAACTCTTCTTTGTTAGATTTTCCTCCGGCTTCATTCGCTAGGGCCCCCACGTGTGGGCTTCGGCGCTTCTGGCTTGAACTATCATGCCAATGATGCGTTGCTCCCGGTTACGCATAGGACAAGAGGTTTCAGATTGAGAAACTTGGTGCTGAAGGCTACCTTGAGGTCCGACAGCGGCTCCAGGCGGGCTGCAACTTCTCGAAGAGTTTACAGAGACTCTCAAACTCAGAGCTCATCGTTGGTTGCGCCGGTCAAGCAGCTTGCCTCTACTGTTTTACCTGCCGGTGTTTTCGTTGTGGTTACGTTCGGTACGGTTTTGCACTTTTCTTTTTCTTTTGTACTAGAAAGGAATTGCCTAGGACGAAACATTTTTCTTATTGAACTACAAATTGTTGTTTTACAAGTTTTAAATGTACTAATTTGGAGTGGAGCATAATTTGTAACTTCTGCTGCTGCCATTTATATTTTGGCTCGGAGGTACTAATTTGAGTTTTCAGTTCACAGTTTTATGGAAATTGGTGGAGAGACTCATGGTTCCGAAATCAGATAAGTCGTCTTCATCCGTGAAAAACAAATGGTCATTTAGTGCTGGTATAAATTTGTTTCCAGATCTTGCTGCCAAGGTTGACAGAGAAGCCAAATTGAAGCTTAATGACTTTGCAAAAGAGCTCCGAACTTTTAGTAGTGTTGACATGACAGGTAAGCAACTCAAAGAGTTAATGAAAACATGGTTATTAGTTTCAATGTAGCTTTTTTATCGGATGCTGCAGCATTATGGCGTAGTTGTTCGATCTTAGAGAACAATATTAGTTTGCTTGATTAGGTTTGTCATCTTTCGTCATCTGATTATTGGAGTTTAGATGTATTTATCATTTCCCATGGGTTTAATGTTTTTTTTTTTTTCGAGTATGCTCAAAGGTGAATAAAACTTTTTATGCTTAATTTGTTCAAGTTTTAAACATTATTCACTTGCCAATTGTGAAGTATATAATATTTGATCTTATCTATTGACAGCACGCAACTTTGGAGATGAAGGACTGTTTTTTCTGGCCGAGAGTTTAGGATACAATCAGGTTCTTTTACTGATTTTTTTTTTTTCTGGTTCTATGATGTCTTGTATTATAATTTATAGCTAACGAGCATCATTGGCATGAACTGTTGCTATTTTCTTTCGCTAATTTTCTCTCTGTGCAACATTTTGACATGAAGAGGCTAGTTGTATACTTGGGCATTTAATTGAAATATTTTACTGTGACAGACAGTTGAGGAAGTTAATTTTTCTGCAAATGGAATAACAGCAGAAGGGATAAAAGCCTTTGATGGTGTCCTTCAATCAAATATTATTTTAAAGACCCTTGATCTTTCTGGAAACCCGATTGGAGACGATGGAGTTAAGGTTGTCATAACTTTTTATATCATTAATACTCGATGAGCATTACAATTACTTAATTTAATGGTTTGGGAAATTTTCTTTGTTCTTTTCTTGATATGTTTTTGCTGCGAAGAATGGTAAATCTAAATTGAGATTCCTTTAGCCGTGAAAGTTTTCACATTGTGTGCATTCAATTGTTATCAAAGTTGCATCATAAAAAAATTGTTGTCAAACTTGTGATAGTTGATTTTTTGAAACGTGATGTAATTTGGAACATCTTTCTATAGATGAATTAGGTTGGGAGATGGCTCTTTCTCCCTGTCTCGTGTGGTAAATGCTCATCTGCGGCCCATCTTGCCAATTTAGGTCTTTTTTTTTCCTTTTTTTGTTATCAAAATGTGGAACACTAAGCAATATTAAATACTTTCCTTGGTTAGTGTTAGAACCTTAGTTCTTGAGCACTAAAACAGTTGATGGGATTCTTTTTTCTTATATCCGTGAGTGTTTAGGTTAACTTATGCACATTCAGATGAATCTCATGGGGCAACCTACTTGACTCTACAATATTTGGGTAGCAGGGAAACTTGTAGGAAATTAATTTCTAGGTAGGTAGACACCATGTATTGAACCCATGACCTCTTAATCAATTATTGAGACTATCATAGTTGATGAGAGTGTTGCAACAACAGTGCTAGGGCGTGTGTATGGCCAACCGCAAGGGAAGAGTGAGGCATGCAACACAATAATCATGCAAGACACTAGCACATAGTTGTCCTAGGTAGTGGATGGTTGCTAGTGTAGTGGAGAGTGGCTCCTAGATTATAAGTTTGTGGGTGGTTGTCTAACCTCACTATTCTCCCACAAATCTCTCCAACCACACCCTCACTCTTGCCTACAAAAGGATGACCTTGAGGTTTGTCCAAGGAATTCCTTTGTGGGGGATCATTTAGATTCTTTTTGGAAAGACACATTTAATATTACTTTAGGGGAGAAATTCCTTGATCCTTACGGAGGTTTGTAGACTTTCCTTTTGGAGGAAGTCTTTCCTTGTAAGCTTGGAGAATCAAGTTGGAGTCATGTTGTAATCCATCAATGTGGAGTCTTGATGGAGGGCTCCACCGCCAGTTTGTAGAGTTGAACTTGTCATGGGTTTCATGGCATGTGCCACTAGGTTGTACGTGTTCTTTATTCAAATTGTATTGTAAATGAAAAAGGTTGTGTGTAAGTTTTCTCATATGTTAACTAGTGTTACGCTGCACTGCTTATCATTTGTGGTGCATTGAGATGGACACCGGGTGACATTCTATACTCAAACATAAGAGATTCATGGATCCTGTTAGCACTTTGGCGTGAGAGTCATAACCAAAGTAACAAATGGTAAGATGTTGTTTCGCTAATTAACCCAACCCTACATAAAGACCATTTTGGAGAAGGTGAAAGTTGACTCGAGGAGAGTATCCTTAGGTCGTTGATAGATCCCGAACTTGTAGAATAGAAATTTTCACTTTATTGATGAATATAGAATCAGTACAATGTAATTGAATTGAGTGAAACTCAATGGCTAGGGCACTCTTGTTCTTCTTTCTCTCAAGAAGTAACAAGCTAACTAAATTCTTTCTAAAAGCATAACTGCCTTTGCCACCTACTGCTTCCTATTTGTACAGACCCCCATCGACTTACTGTACTAACAAACTTTAACCACTAACTAACAAATACAGCCTATTACAATATAACCATACACATGTGTAACTTCACACGCGTAACTTCTTTTTATTTCTCCTGCTGTATTGAAATATAATTGGAGCTCTAACATTACTCCTCCCTTCCAAATTCACCTTGTCCTCAAGGTGAAGATTCGGATATCTGCGCTGCATTTCTTCATAATCTTCTCAAGTTGCCTCATGATTTGGCAACCCTTCCCAGCTCACAGTAACTTCCCAACTTCCTGTTTTATTCTTGTGGTAATCAATGGCTTTTACAGGCTTAGTCTCCCACTCATAGTTCTCATTCAACTATTGAATGTTGGCTGGACACTGATGTGTTCTCCCATTGGTTTCTTCAGTTGAGACCCATGAAAAACAAGGTGAATTGATGAATTGTCAGGTAATTCCATCCTATAAGCAATTGGACCAATCCTTTCAAGGATCTTATAGGGTCCGAAATACTTAGAAGAAAGTTTCTCATTTCTTTTTCTTCTCAAGAAAAACTGGCGATATGGTTTGATTTTCAGAAAGACAAAATCCCCAACTTCATATTCTACATTTCTCCTCCTCTGATCAGCATATATTTTCATTTGATCTTATGCCAGCCGTAGATGATCTTTTAAAGTTGTTAAAGCCAAATCCCTTTCCTTCAACTGTTCGTCTAGAGTAGCATTTGTTGTTGCACCATCACCATAGTAAATCAAAGGGGGTGGTTGACGACCATAGACAACCTGAAAAGGCGTCATGCCTAAAGCCCTTTGAAAAGTGGTATTATACCAATACTTAGCCCATGGTAACCATTTTACCTACTCTTTTGGTTTCTCATTGCAAAAACATCGCAAATAAACTTCCACTCTCCTGTTCACCAATTCTGTCTGCCTATCTGACTGGAGATGGTATGCAGAACTTCTATTCAGTTTCGTGCTTGCTAACCGAAACATCTCCTTCCAAAAACAGCTAAGTAACACCTTATCTCTATCTGATACAATCGATGTAGGAAAAGCATGAAGCCTTACCACTTCTTTCACAAACAACTCTGCTACTGTCTTTGCTGAATAAGGATGCTTTAATGGTAAAAAGTGCCCGTACTTACTCAAGCGATCCATAACTACAAAAATCACCTCAAAACCAGTTGTTTTTGGTAGTCCATCCATGAAATCCATGGATATATCACTCCAAACTTGTGTAGGAATCTCTAGTGACAACAATAATCCAGTAGGCAAAAGGGCCAATGTTTTATTTTGCTGACACACTAAACACTCTTCACAATATCTTTTTATATAAGCCTTCGTACCTTCCCGATACAACTCACCTGCTATTCTTTTGTAAGTTCGTAAGAATCCAGAGTGACCTCCCAGGGCTGAATCATGATAGGTTCGTAAAATTGATGGGATCAATATGGAAGATTCTGAAATTACCAGCCGACCCTTATATCTCAACATGCCATTCTGAATACTGAATTTGCTGTCATTTTGCTCCTTCTCTCTACTTAGTTCAGCTATATCTTCTGCAGCTTTACATCTTTTTCCACCTCTTCTTTAATTGTCTTTAAATCAATGAGAATTGGGGCTGTAATACTACACAATTGCGTAGATGGAGGGATCCACGAGAGAGCATCAGCTGCCTTATTCTCAATCCCTGGTTTATAAACCACTTCAAATGAGTAACCCAAAAGTTTAGCAATCCACTTTTGGTATTGGGGTTGTATTACCCTTTGCTCAAGCAGAAATTTCAGGGATCTTTGATTAGTTCTCACAATGAATTTTGCCCCTAACAAGTAAGGTCTCCACTTTTGTACAGCAAGGACAACTGCCATTAATTCCCTTTCATATACTGGCCTTCCTCTGTCTCTCATTGCTAATGTATGGCTATAAAAAACTATTGGCCGTTTAGCTTGGATTAATACAACTCCTATTCCTAAGACAGACACATCTGTCTCAATTTCAAAAGACTGATCAAATTTTGGTAATGCTAGGACTGGTAAAGACATCATTACTTTCTTTAACTTGTCAAATGCCTCATCAACTTCTTCACTCCATTTAAATCCCCTTTTTTAAGCAGCTGAGTGCGAGGAGCAGTAATAGCTCCATACTGATGCACAAACCTATGGTAATACTCTGTTAATTTGAGGAATCCCCGTGTTTCTCGCACATTTGTTGGTTTGGGCCAATCAGCAATAGATCGAATTTTTTCTGGATCCACTTCCACACCATTTCCAGATATGACATGCCCTAAATATTCCACTCTTGTCTTACCAAAGCTGCACTTCTTTCTGTTAGCATACAATTCATGTCTTCGAAGCATTGTCAAAACTGCCTACGTATGCTCCTTAATGTTCTTACCGTAAATCAATATATCATCGAAAAAGACCAAAACAAACCTCCTCAAGTAAGGTTTAAATATTGCATTCATCAATGATTGAAATGTTGCCGGAGCATTAGTTAGCCCAAAAGGCATCACTAAAAACTCATAATGTCCTTTGTGCATTCTAAAGGCAGTCTTTTCTATATCTTCCTCAGCCATTCTAATCTGGTGGTAACCAGCTTTCAGGTCAATCTTGGTAAATAGCGAAGCTCCGCTTAATTCATCAAACAACTCTTCAACAACTGGAATGGGAAACTATCAGAGACAGTAACGTTATTCAACGCTCGGTAGTCCACGCCGAACCGCCAACTGCCATCTTTCTTCTTAACCAAAAGTATTGGGCTTGAGTACGGGCCAACACTTGGCCTTATGACTCCTGAGGTGAGCATTTCTCCCTCTAACTTCTCCAATTCTTCTTTTTGATGGTATGCATAACGATAAGGCCTTACATTTACAGGGTTAGTGTCCCTTTTTAAATGTATGTGATGTCCAATGCTCCTTCTGGGTGGTAATTTCTTTGGCCAGTCAAAAACGTCAGTATACTGATCGAACACTATAGTTATTAGCCCCACTGTACCACAATCTGTATCCTTTTCTTCAGGAACTGTTTTATCTAACAGTGCCACTATTATTGATCTGCATTCAATCAGGTATCCATGATCATGTTCTTCCCACACCTTAATTAAATTCTTCAAGCTCACCCTTGATTTGGTGAGACTCGGGTCCCCTTTAATACTTTTGTCATTATCATAGAATGTTAGAGTTAAGTTTCTCCAATCCACAACTGTAACTCTCAACAAATAGAGCCACTGCATATGCACCAAGGATAATATCCACTCCTCCCAATTTTAGTGGCAGAAAGTCTTCCTTCACACTCTACTCTTTCATTTGCACTTCCAAGGATTCACATATTCCCTTTCCTTGGATAGCTATCTCTGACCCTAGGATTACACCATAATCGGCAGTTTCCTTAATTGGTAATTGCAACAAATTTCACCAATTTTTTTGAAACAAAATTATGAGTGGCCCCACAGTCAATTAAAACCGCCACATCTTTATCCTAATCACCACATCTTTATCCTGCAACTTCCCTCTCACTTTTATAGTTCCAGGGTCATTCAGCCCCACCATAGAATTGATGGACAATTCCATACAAGTTGCAGTGTCTTCTCTTATTTCTACCATCCGCAATTCTTTATTTTCAGTTTTAGCCTCCTCAATGATTTGAAACTCCTCATGGTCATTTGTTACCACAGACATTCTAAGCTCACGTTGTTCCTTCATCTTGCACTTGTGATCAACTGAGTATTTCTCATGACATTTAAAACACAGTTCCTTGTCTCTCCTCATTTTAAATTCAGCATCGAGTAACTGCTTAGATGATCCTTCTTTGCACGCTTCTCTAGCATTCGAACTCCTCAAAGTAATAGTCTTCTTATGGGAAACATAGCATTTCCTTTGCTATCACTCGTGGGATAATTCACAAGAGATTTCACATTCGCTGAAGATTGTGGTGGATATTTCCCGCCAGAAAATCCATACAAATTCGCTTCACCTCTAATGATTTCTCTGTTCTCAACCAATTGAGCCAACTGCATCATCTCAGTTAGGCCTTTTGGTCTACAGATTGCTACTTTTGCCCTAATCCATGGAAGAAGTCCATTCATAAAGGTTTCTCCCACAACTCTTTCTTGTAAATCCGACAGTGGAGCTACTAGCTCATCCAAATTTCTATTCTACAAGTTCGGGATCTATTCTTTCACTGTTGTTTTTTACCGAATTCTAAGAAGACGACCACATATGGATCCTTCTCTAGTGGGTCGAAATCAAACTCTCTTTTAAATTGGACCAGTTTACAAACTTCTCTCTTTCCTCTTGCGAATGGTACCAGTCAAGAGCTGGATCATCAAAGCTAATAGTAGAAACTAACATTTTCTCAGATTCAGTCAGTTTATGTATTTGAAAATACCTCTCAGCACGGAAGAGCCAGAAATCGGGATCTTTACCGGTGGAAACCAGCATTTCCGCTTTCTTAAATTTGCTTCGATCTCCCGAAATTTCGTCCGTAGCGGTTTTCTTTTCGGCGTTGTTCTCTTTGATTTGTTGACTAGAAGTCGCTTCGTTCTCCTTCAACTTCGTCGCCGATGACTCCCGTAGTGTCGACTCAGTCATCTGATCACTCATCATTGATTGCTCCTTCGCGTTCGTCTCCATATACGATAATATCGCCTGCTGTTGCTTTTCGGTTTGTAGACGCATCAATTCCCAATTCTTCGTAATTTCGATTAATGTTGCTTCAATCATCGACATCTTGCTCAACTCTTTCTTCATTCCGACGATCTCTTGATCAAACATTTCCATCCTTTCTTCAATTCGTGTTTGAACCATCATCAACTCTCTTCCTTGGATCGGTGCTCTGATACCAAAATGATAGATCCCGAACTTGTAGAATAGAAATTCTCACTTTATTGATGAATAGAATCGGTACAATGTAATTGAATTGAGTGAAACTCAATTCAATGGCCAGGGCACTCTTGTTCTTCTTTCTCTCAAGAAGTAACAAGCTAACTAAATTCTTTCTAAAAGCATAACTGCCTTTCTCGCCTACAGCTTCCTATTTATACAGACCCCCACCGACTTACTGTACTAACAAACTTTAACCACTAACTAACAAATATAGTCTATTACAATAATAGCCCACATACACATGTGTTAACATCACACATGTAATTTCTTTTTATTTCTTATGCTGTATTGAAATATTATTGAAGGTCTAACAGTCGCATAAGTTGAGGGCAAAAAATTCGATGTCGAAATAAACCTCGTGATGGTCAGCCACAGTGAAAGAATGGTCAATACCATGGACTTGTGTGAAGAAACCTTTGTATCTAGTTTCTTGCCCCTTGAAGTGCTCATCATGCAAGAGGGTGGTGGAAGACTTGGATCATATGTTTTGAAGTTATTGGTTTACCATGAAAATTGGGAAAGATTTCAAATGTAGTATAAGTAGCCTCAAGGAGTGAATCTTAAAATATTAACCAATTAATGGGGGCTGATCTTCCTCCACTTGTGAGCAGCTCAAGACTTTGCATCTATGTGGCCTCCTCCTTTTTTTTTTTTTGTTAATTAGAGGAGCTTCTATTTGGTTTTGTTAAATATAGGAGATTATATGTTTGGGGTCTTCGGTATTTGTTTATCATGTGGTTGTTTGCTCTCGGATAATTGGGTTTAGTTTATTCTCTTGGAATTTCTGATATTGGGATATGATGATGGCCCTAAGGGGGTGTCAACTTAGTTGAGATGTTCAAGTGCGCCTCTTGATCCCCTCTCTCTTTTAGGCTTCTTTATTATTCTTTTTTTTTTTGAAATGGAAACAGATCTTATTTATTATGAAAATGAGACAAAGCTCAAAGTACGAGAGGGTTATACAATGATGAGCAATTAAAGAACTAGGGATTAATAAACGCACTTAGACATCTCAACTAGGAGCTTAACGTCCTTATCATATCCGAAAAATAGAGAAGTGAAATAACATAGAGCTAGTAAAAGTGGTACAAAACATAAGACCTTTACATCAGCAACCATCATTAACAAAAGACTAAAAGACAAAATTAAACCGGGCAAAAAACGGGGCCCTTGCCTAACCCTCATTAGCTGGACTCGAAATGACTAAACAATAAAAGCTTGCCAGTTGAGATGAATGTCTTGTGTGGAGTAATCCTGGAATTCTTTGACCATGAAGCACCATGATGAAGCATTTAAATGGGCATACTCAAATCGATCGGACCATACTAAAGCCGTATTGTGGAAAGCGCATTGATTTCTTTCAAACCATATTTCTACTAATAAGGCCTTGACTGCATTGCACCATAATATTGATGAGGTCTTCTTTAAATCTGGTCCAGAGAGAATTTGCAGTACATTACCACTAAAGCTGCCATGAAAAACCCATTCGAAATTAAGAATTTGCAGCAGCCTACACCAACCATTCACTGCATAAGGACACTCGAAAAATATGTGCTGAAGGTCTTCTTGATTCATACAACATAGATGGCACATAGAAGAGATGGTCAATGAGAGGGAAGCTTTTTTTGCAGTGAAGAGGCACAATTTAAATTCCCTTGAAGCATAATCCACATGGATATGTTGACTCTTTTAGGCTTCTTTATTATTCTCATTGTATAATTATTTTGTACTTTGAGTTGCTATATTAATATAGAAGCTTTCTCTCCTTTTCAAAACAATAAAATATTACCCATTAACCCATTCTTCCTACATTAATCTATCCCTTCAAAAAGAAAACTCGTCCTCAAATTCTAAAAAGAAAAAATGAAACAATCGCGGAATAAAATAAATTGTTCAATGGAGTAGGGCCAAACAAATCTCCCATGTTGAACAACAATATTATGATCCAAGATGTGATCCATGACAAAATTTTTATCAAGCTCATTCAAAGCTGTAAGTAAAGGACAAATAACCAAAACAAAATTCCTACATGTTTGGTTTACCTAGATATTCTGAATCTAGGACTTATTGATTAGGCCTAGAATGTGGGGAATGTAATGCACTACAGTTCAATGGGTGTCCTGTCGCAGCACTGAAGTACATTCACTGATCTTGTTTATAGATCAGTTGTTTATTTATAAATTTTTATCTGTTCGTGTGAGCATAAATATTGGCTTTTCCCATTAAATTATCGCGAGTTCTTCATGCAGCTAGCTTAAGTTTTGCAATTAAATTTGTTTCAGACCCTGTGTGACTTGCTGGTGAATAATTCTAGCATACAGACGCTTCGGCTAAACAGTACTGACGTGGGAGATGAGGTTAGCTGACTAATTTGATTAAAGCTCAACCATAGGACATATTCATATGCTTCTCCCTTGATTTTTAAATTTGATCTGACAATCAAGTTCTTTCCAGGGTGCAAAAGCTGTTTCCGAGATGCTGAAGAAAAATTCAAGCTTGCGCATAATTGAGCTTAACAATAATATGATTGATTATTCTGTAAGTTACTGAATTTGAAAATGTTTATTTTCTTCAAGAAGTTAGTCAATATAGATAGTAACAGTGATTCCTTTTGTTCTTTTTGGATAATGGAGGTAGGGATTTACAAGTCTTGGCGGAGCACTTCTTGAAAACAACACCATACGGAACATACATCTTACGTGAGGATTCGTCACCTTCATTTCCTATATTTATACTTATATCTTCCTAGAAAAGAAAGGAAAAGCGGAAAAAGAAAAAAGGGAGCTACAAATAGGGAAATTGCTAAAAATATTTATAAATTATAGTAAAATTTCAGATTTTATCAATGATAGACACCGGTAGACATTGATAGTAGATATAGACAATGCTTCTATCAATTTCTATCGGTGTATTATTGATAGAATATGATATTTTGTTATAGTTTGGAAATATTTTAGATCATTATGCTATTTTCATACAAATATATATTTAATTTATTATATGTAACTTACTATTTTCATATTTTTCTTAATATGGCTATTAACTTTAATATTGATATTTTTTAGAAAAAAAATGAAGACATCGATAATTTTATTAAATTGGCATTGTTGTTTACAGAGAGAATAAATGCTATAATAGTTGAATTGAGATTTTAACGAAGTCTAGTATTTATGTAAAGAAATATAGACAATAATAAAGTATTGAAATTTAAACATATGAGAATATTAATTTAATTTTTACTCGACTCTTCGGGCCAAAAAATAGCGATGGCTAAAAACTCTTGATTTTGTAAAAAATCAAATCCAAAAGATAATTTAATAAGATTTGCTAATTGTTTGTTCTAATTAAATGCGTAGTATTTAAAAAGAATATTGGATTATTGTTGCTTGCAATTTCAAATCATTTGTTCATGAAGGTCAAGATGCGAGTATGGCTAGAATTACAAAATATTTCAACTTTTACTAGCTAATAAATGGTATTTAATTTTTTTCCTTTTGATTCATACATTTAAAATTTAGTTTATCTGTTTCATTTTTTAAATAAACACGAAGGATTTTAGTATTCTACTCTCAACTTTTAAAATCTTTAAAATATAGTAAATATGTTTTATTTCTTATGAAGCAGAAAAACTGCCACAATTAATTTACTTCAATAAATGTTTTCACTACTTGATAAATAATTTTCAATTATAAGTTATGTTATTAATTCAAAATATTACTAGGTTATTATATTTATTAAATATTTAAATTAATGTGCATAAAGTCAATAAAATGTTCAATTAACTTGTACAATGTGTAACTTATGTTTTAAATAACAAATACCTATGTATATTCTTAAATCATATACAATGTTTTATGAGAAATTGTGTTAAATGACAAAACTGTTGAAAATATTTACAAATATAGCAAAATTTCATAATCTATTAGTGATAGACAGTGATAGACATTGATATATATATCTATCAGTTTTTATCAGTATCTATCAATAATAGATGATAGTAGTCTATTAGTGTCTATTAGCATCTATAGTGACATCGTGCTATGTTTATAAATATTTTAGTTCATTTTGCTATATTCGAAAACAATCCATGTTTTTCTTCATTTTGCTATAAATATAATTTATGTGATCTCTATTTAATAAATGTTTTTTTCTTAATAAAATACAATTATCCTTGAGGCTCTACTCTTGTTTTCTTCATCGAAAGTGAATAATTATTTAAATGAGAAACATAATTTATAATTACTACGATGTGATTGAGAGGAATGAATCATTCATTCCTCGAGAAATACATTGTAGAGTAAAATTATTTTAGGGGGGTGTTTGAGTTGAGTTACGAAGTCAGAAGTTAATAGGTTGAAGTTTGAGTGCGAAATTGTTTAGTTGGAGTCGAGAAACTTGTGTTTGGGGTGTAGAGTTTAGTTGGAGTTAGAGGGAGGGAGAGAGAAAGAGAGAAAGATGAGGTTTCTTGATAAATGTGTAAACTTCAATAGTGATAAATGTGTAAACTTCAATAGTGAACAGTACTGAAGTTGGTGGGGTTGAGTTGGGGCCAGCACTCTTTTAGAAGTTTTCGGACATATGCATGCAAAATTTAATTGTATTTATGAAATTCCCTAGGGTATCCCTTCTTTTGCAGCCGTTAATGTACATATTTTAAGCACCTTGTCCACCTTCATTTTTCCCTTATGAAGCTAATCTATGACTTTCTTTTTCTAGTGGCAATTATGGTGGTGCCCTGGGAGCTAATGCTTTGGCTAAAGGACTTGAAGGGAACAAATCACTGAGGGTACATCTTGTCTTGTTCATATACAATGTTCTTTCAGTGTCAGAAATCTTATTATCAATTTTGTGGTAACTTAATTATTCATGTGAAGATAGAGACTAAATTCGGCTTTCCTCACTCTTGTTGAAACTACATGACCTAGATGGCATCCCTTAGATCGCCTGTGATCAGTTTGACTTCCCATTTCATAAAGAAGACATTCTCATGGCGGAATGATTAAGGGCTTAACAAAGCTTTTGGGACTTATGTTGTTAAATGTGTTCTTCGAAAAGGAGTGGAGAACTTAAATGGGCTTGTCAACTCTGGGGCCCACAAGACAGCGTATTGGTTTTGTATGTTGAACCCAAGGCTCTAATCCAATCAAAATCTCTAAAGTCAAACCCATCAACCTAACGACTAGTGTTTATAAGGATCTTGCTAAAGTTTTGGCTGCATGCCTTAGAACTGTTCTATCTGCATCTGCTACTGTTTTCTCCTCTCATCGGCTATTGTAGTTAGTAGACATAGACCCATCTTAAGCTTCAATAGAGTTGTAGAGAATGGTGGTAAATGAGGGAAAATAGTTTATGTTTAAGCTTGATATTCTTAATAAAGCTTTGTCAAAGTTGATGGAAAACTTTCTTGACAGGGTTCTTAGAGTTGAGGGGTTTGTGTTTTCTGAAGAAGTTGGATTAGCGTGTGTGTTTATATGATGTAATATCACAAGTTGAGTTATTGGGTTTGTATCTTTGAAGTTGCAAATTTGGTTTACCTATCTGGCTTGTTGTGTTTTTGTTAGGACCTCCTGATAAGAACACTCAAGAACAAACAAAGAACACAAAAAGATAGATATAAACTACGTTAACTTCAACACATTCAAAAGGGCTGAGAATCCTCTCCCAAATTCCCCAATTAGGAAATCCTTCACAAAATTATTCACACCATACCACTCAACCCACAACTTCTATTTATAACAAAAACCCCTAACAAATTTACTAACTAATTACTATTTTGTCCCTTCTAAAACCCACACTAATATTCTACTATTTCTAAAACTTTCGTTTTTGAACAAAAAAAACAAAAAAACCAAAACTAAACAAGGCCCATATGGGTTACACAATAACTATCACTCTCCAAAACCTGCCAAAGCCAAGCCAGAACAACCTCCACTCACCTGCCACCGTCAACATTGGTCGAAGCCCACTTAGCAATGCAATGAGCCACATCTTTTGAAAACCTTGAAATGTAAGACACCCCAGGGGCATTACTCTGGTGGATGAGATCTTTAATTTCTGCCACAATAACCCCAACAATGGAACTACTCAAGGGGCCATTTTGCAAACTTTTGATTATTGTTTGTGAATCAGACTGAGCCCAAATAGGTTGTAAATTAATTTCAGCACACGCTTGAAATCCCAACAACAAAGCTTGAGGTTCAGGAGCTAACACATCAATTACTATTTTGCCCCTTCTAAAGTGTTAATGTTCTACTAAAAATTCTACTAATTTATATAACTAGAGTTTTACAATTTTTTTTCCCACTTAATATTCGTCTTTATTTGACCAAAAACAAAGTGTTTCACTATTGGTTGAAGTTTAGAGCAAGGTTTTCATGGAGATTGGACCAAGATAACAATGTTGATGGAGGGTGATGTAAGCCCCGCAGCTAAGATAAGAAGTAAAATTTGACTAAGTGTCTTGAAACAGGCGTTTTGGGTGGACTACGCAAGAAAAGGTTGGTTAATCCGCGAGAAAAGTTATGCGAGAAGACCTTTGGAAAGTTTAGGCGATTACACCTATTCACGAAATGGAACTTGGCGAGAAGAAACAAGGAAACTTCTAAAAAATTTCCTAAATTTACTTAATCGGCCACGTGTAAGGTTTAAGTTAAGCATGATTAAGTTAAATCTTAATATCACACGTGTACCACTAAGAACCAGAAGGTGGCGATTTACCAAGAGCTTAAGGGCGACTAAGCTTGTTTAAGGAGTAGTATAAATAGAGGAGGAGATCAGAATGTTAGGATTATTATTCTGGAATTTTGAGAAGAAGAGATTAATTGTCGAAGTGCCGCCGAAGTGTCTATACGAGAAGAAGAAGAAGGAAAGTCTTTGAAGTTTAAGTAGCTAACTAGAGTGAATGTTTCTTCAACATGATTTACATGATTTCAAGCTTCCTTTATAAAGTGTTTACTGATTTGAAATAATGATTTCAATATGCATGTTTTCAAAGAGATTTCCATCAAAAGTTTATGTTATGTTAAAAGCATGTTTTATGTGATTTCAATGATTGAGGAAATGACGTTCAAACCATTAGTCTATTTTCCTACCAATGAGTTAACTGTTATGTGCATATAAAGAGTAAAGGCAGCCATTTAGAAAAGGACTACATGGTGGAGTGAAGTTGGCCAATTAGAAAAGGATTCCATTGTGTTTAGCAGCCTGAGCAACAAGATCGAATCAAAATATTCTCAAATGCTGTTGTTATAGTAGTCTAAACACGAAATAATGAGACTTAACATGGAGAATGATTCGGGATTCTTTGCGAAAGGAATGATTGTTGACTAATATGTGTTTATGAGAAATGATTTGTTTTAATGAAAAGGTGAATTTATGCGATTTGATGTTTGATGAAATGATGTTTACAAAAAATATTTCGCGAAAAGGATTTCTTAAAATCTCACTAAGTCTGTTGGCTTATGTTTTAAAGTTTTACTTCTAGGGTATCAGGTGTTAGGTTAAGTAAGGAAGGGTGAAAGACTTGCTAGGCGAGAAGAGCTGCTAGGCGTTTAGATCTTAAGTTTAAGTATTGATTATGTATTTTTTGCTAAGTGTTGTAGGTGTTGTAATTGCGTGACTTAAGTCAATAAAAGGAATGTTTAGATCTTATTCTTTGTGTTAAGTTATTTATATCGCCAAGGCATAGTTTCTAAGTTAAGATTAAGAAGCTAGGCGATCAAGATTGAGTGCCTTTGGCATTTAACGCGTCAGAGATACTCAAGTCACGACGCGTCTTGCATGACAAGCAAGTACGTATACGGGGCGAGGTGTGACAGGTGACTTGGTGGAGGGCTTGGTAAAGCACCGGAAGAAAATATATTGGATAATTAGTCTTGAGCTTATGATTTATTCAGTCAATTAATTTAACTAAATCTTAGTTTTTGTAATTTTTTAATATTTTTTTTGTTTATTAGATAATTCTGATTTTTCTTGTAACTTCTATTATTTTGTTATGAAATAGATACATTTAAATTGATGTATTAGGTAGGACTTTCAACCAATATGATATGAGCATTTTATTCCCATTGAGATTGATTTTTTACTATTTAAAAAATCAAGTACTCGTTGCGAAGAAATGATGGAATACACAATGGGCAAACAAAAGCACCACCTAAAAAATAGAGCTAAAGCAAACCAAAATACCTAATCAAGATAAAGAAGAGCTTCAATCCTAAATAATAAGAACGAAAGGGTAATCACCAAAACCTTTAGTAATAGATGTCCAATTAGAGTTATTAAACTTGGTAAGATCTCACACCTCTTCCTATGACGTCTATAACCCCCTAAAATTAGGATTAGCTTCCATCTTTTAGAAGAAGAATTCGGTCAAATTAAGGTACCTAGCAGGCTGGAAAATTTGGTACTCATAAGGCGTAGAAGTTTGTATGTCTTGATAAGGATAAGGGACTCATGGATACCTTTACACAAAGATTCTTTTGTAATATGATTGACATTCTTTTAGTTGCCTAGAGGGGGTTCTATCAGCCAAGGCCCTTTGGTTGGCCTTGCCTTTGTGGATGAAATTTCCTCTTGTTCTTGTAAAAAAGAAGGATGAGGATGGACAAGGGACGAGCAAGGATCTTATCTACGATTAAGCAAGCAATAGAGTTGTGTCTTGAAAGTTTGATCATTGATCTAGTTGAGTGATTTGGTGGAAAACGCTCACTTACTACTTGCTTAACAAGATGTTGAGTTGTTTATATATATATTTGATATTCGTGAGTGTCGGGCGAGCTTATGCGTAGCTCGACTGATCTCACGGGACAATCTTACTGACCCACGATATTTGGGTGTTGAGTAAACTTGTAGGAAATTAATTTCTAGGTAGGTGACCACTATGGATTGAACTCATGAGCTCCTAGTTAGTTATTGAGACCAAGTCTTTTTTTTACCACTAGGCCAACCCATAATGGTTGATGTCAAGTTGTTTATATAGAACTTGTGTCCTCATCTAGATTGAGTTGTTTTGTTCTTTTGCAATTTTTCAATCTATTATTATTTTTTCTAACGAGAAATCAGGCTTGTCTCTTGTCTGGGTTAAGGTGTGCTGCGACAAATTGATGGGTATGATTGTTGATACTTCTTGCCTATGAGGTTGATTCAATCATGAATTGAGCACCTAGTCTAGAAACAATCCATCCAATTACAGCTTTCATTCTTTTGAGCACCTAGTCTTGAAACAATCCATGCAATTACAACTTTCATTCTTTTGAGCACCTAGTCTTGAAAGTTGAAACAATCCATCCAATTACAACTTTCATTCTTTGTGTGAACTATTTGATGTGCTTCTTTCAAGATTCAATCTGGACTTCCTCTTAAGTTTGTGCTCCAATTTCAACCTATTATCTAGAGTGCTCAATCTTTTAGTTTTATTTATCATATAGTGTGAATCTCACTTGAATGAAGCTAACGACTCAAGTTGGCCCTTGCCTCCAAGGAGAATTTGTGCCATATGATAACCTCATTGTTTAGACTAACAGCAACGTGTCATCCATCAGGGGTGCAATTTATTCAACAACATTTGGTAAAGCATACTTGGAAGCTTGAAGTTCCCACCTTGGATTGGATTTTGGCTAGAGGGTCTTTAGTGGTTGGGCTGCTCTATAGTATTCTCTGCAAAAGGGTAGTAAAGGACTTGGATTAGAGTAGTGACTTTGCTCGTGTATTTTGGCGTAGTATTTTTAAGCATCTAGTTTCAGCTTTGTCAACCATATGTTTTGCAGTCTGTGAATTGAGGAACTTTTCCTGCATCTGCCTTTTCATGATGCATGTCAATTTTTGTGGTAGCCTGGGATCTGTGGTATTTTTTTAGATAAGAAACATTTCATCGATAAAATGAAATAAGGGAACCCCAAGCACCTAAAGGTGATTACAAAAAGAGTGTCAATTGGAAACTAAGAATGGTAAGCTAAAGTTTGTAAAAGGGTGCCCAATTTTGCACCAATAAGAAGCGATGGACTATACAATGTCAAAAAGAAATAAAAGAGGAAAAGGAGTTTTGAAAGAGGCGCCTGCTATGTTCGCTCCATAATGTCCAAAAGTAAGCTCGAATAATAGCCAGCCAAATAATCGACTTGCAACCAAAAATGGGTGACCCACCATAAGAGAGTTGAGCATGTAAAAAATAATGTTGGAAAGAGCTGAGACCAACCAAAAGCTTCCAAAGTGGGATCCCAAAACTTTTCTTCTAGGAATTCAAGCCACAAACATTCCAAGAGATGATCTTCATTGGCTAGCTTCGGAACCCTCCCTATTGGCTAAAGCCGATGTTTTTTCATAACAAAGTGATGATTGAAGGTTTTGCCTCTGAAGTTTATTCCGTTTGTTGTTGGCAGTGCAAGGCTTCTTAGCCTTTGGTGGGGAAGAGAAGGGATGACCATGACACATAAACCGTGTTGCAATAAAATAGAAGCCATATCACGAAGGCTGATTGGGTTGGCTGTAGATGAAGATGGAATATCACTAGGTGATGGTTGTGTCGAAGGGATAGGTTGTTTTATTAGGCTGTGCAAATCAGTTGGGACTGGGGGCAGGATAGTAATTGGGAGATTTGATTCTTCGGGGTTTTCTCCAAAAAAAGCTTCTTCCAATATATGAAGGACAAAATTGTCTTTTGAAGTGATGGGGCTGGTAAGCTAGGCTTCCGAGTCAGAGAATGTTTGTGGCTGATTTTTAGGAGTTTTCATGTGTTTTGATCCTTCTCGCAAGTTGGAAAAACCATTTTGGAAAGTAACCATCGCCATTGATGGCTGGTTAAAAGAAGGTGAAGGGGGTTTTGTGGGGCCCAGGAGGATATTAGGAGAGGTAAATGCGGGTGTATGGGAGGGAATTGTGTCACAAGAAGAATTATTTTCCACCAAATTAGGAACATCCGTTGAAAGTTCAAATGGCCAGGAATCAGGGGCATGTGAGTAAACCGGTTGTGGGTTAGTAAGGGAACAGTAGGTGATTTTCCTTTTCTGTTGTGTGGATGCCTTAAATTGTACTGTCGAATTAAATTCCGTATGTGCCACTGTCGGTTCTGTGGAGTCCTTCACCGCCCCATTAGATTTTCGCCACCATTGTCCCCAATCGGTTTGTGGTGGTTGGAACGTTGACCCCATGAGTATTCTCTGTAATTTCCGATCCAGCAATCACCTTTGGTATGATAAGACAAGCGGGTATGAGACCATGAATGTGTGTGTTAACCTTCAACCTAGCAGCTTGTTGATTTAATCCTCTATCAGTTTGGTTGGAGCTTCCAATAAATCCTCCACAATGGTTACCAATGAATTGGACAATCTGCTCATTCCATAAGGGTGGGAGGTCAAAAACATCAATCCAACCTCCATGAGATGCAATTTTCTGGCAAAGATATGAAGAAATAAGACATGCATCCAATGCCCTCATCCATGCTTATGACACCACAGTTGCTCAATTCTTATACAGCCATAAGGAACGGGAATTGATTGTGCACTGAGATGAGAAGGTAGATTGTATAGTGTGACATATTTCCAGCCAGGAGTCTTGGAGTTGTTGGCGTTGGATCACAATCATAGATTTCCTTGGGGGAGAGCTTTTTTTTTTTTTTTTTTTGGAAAAAGAGACAAACTACTTTAGTAATGATAAAATCTTGAAGTATAAGAGGTATATACATTAAGAATAATAAAGAAGCTTAAAGAGCTAAAAGATTTTGTGGGGGAGAGCTTTGATCAAGTCTATTGGGAATACGCTTAACCACTTCATTTTTTGATGGCTTGTTGGGTTGTGATTGTGCCACCGCCTTGTAGGTTTTAATTGGAGGTGGGGAGGGGCTAGTTGAAATGCTCGGGTGCACTTGCTGATCTTTCCCCTCGTTGCTCATTGTATAACCCTCTTGTACATTGAGCTTTTGTCTCTCTATTTTTCAAAATTAATGATAGTGAAACTCATTTCCTATTAAAAAAAAATTGGAGGTGGGGAGGGAGCAGTCATATAATCTGAGAGAATGGAGTAAAAGGAGAACCATCCTTGTTTGTTTTCCTCCGATGGGATAAAGAGTTCTGTCCAGCATAACAAGTGGTATAGGTGTGTGAATTCAACAAAGTATCCATTTTTGTTGTGTAGTTTTTCCTGCCCATTATCCTAGAATTTTGACGAACTTGTACTTGCAGGGTTCATAGTGTAGTGTATGGAAGGAGGAAGACTGCCAAGAGAGGGCTTTCTAAGAAATGAAATGGATTATGATGAAGTTTTCCCTTTCTCCGATAATTTCACAAGTTGGCCATTACTTGGATCACCAGGTTGTAAGGTGAAAAGTTTTCGTCAATGTGGATAGATCAAATAGGGGAGGGGAGGAGGTGGTGGACGGGCGTTGGGCATGGTGGAGAGTCGGTTATGGAAAGTTTGGGGTGGAAGGGTAGAAGTAAGGAGAGAGCATTTTTTCAGCTATTACATTAGAATTATGTTCGTTTGAGATTTAAAACTTTCACGTCTGAGAAACATTCACAATTGGGATCTGTGGTATTTTGAGGAGAGAGACACAATGCAATCATTAGAGGACATGAGAGTTTATATTTATGTTTGGTTCCTTGTTAGATTCTTTGTTTCTAGGCCATTGCTTCTAGGCTCTTTTGTAACTATTCACTTGGTCTAATTTCTCTTGACCGGAGCTCCTTGTAGTTTGACTCTTTTTTGTGGACTTTTATTTTTGTATGCCTATGTATTTCTTAATTTTTCCTCATGAAAGTCAAGTTCTTTTCATTAAAAAAAGCATGGAGGTCCTTTCTCACATTTGTGGATATCTATACTGTTAGTTTGTTCAACTGACACACGTTTCTAAAGTTAAAGTTATATTTACCTTGAGGTTGAGGTAGATTTTTGAGTTGCTATTATAGGAGAATTAATGAAGCTCAGTCTGTAAAATAAAAACTCTTATCATGAATTGCATCTGTTAGACAAATGTTGACAGATCGAAAATTTCTTGTTTTTCTGCTCTTATCGGGTAATAGAGTGGCTTAGCAACCTATTTGTCAAAGTTGGAAATTGGATCCTTCTGAATTTTGTTTTGTTAGCTCCCTTTCCAAGCTCTTGTCTACCTCTTTTTATGAACATGTTTGTTTACGAGGCCTTGTGGAATTCCAAATCCCCTAGTTGTGTTAGTATTGTTATATGGTTTTTGTTTCATGGGTCGCAGATTTGCTATTCAAACCTTTAGTGGAAGCTTCTTTTCAAACCCTAAACTGATCTCTTTATTAAATAGATAAATAATAATAAAGAGACAAAGATCGATGTACATGAGGGATATACAAAGAGCAATGAACCTAAGGATCAGTAGGCACACCGGGACATCTCAACTAAGTTGACACCCCCCTTGTGCCTTCATCATGTCCATAAACTACAGCATACTGCAACTTAAACTTATAGCATCCTCAATGCATCCAGGAAAATAAAGTATAAAACTGAAGCAAAACTAAAGAGTCCGAGTGGGGGCTACACACCACCAATACCACCCAAAAACCAGTAATAAAACGTTCAAACAAAATGGTGATACTAGGGAGAAAAATCTGGCAGAAAGGAGCTGCAAAAAGGGGGAGAAGGAGGAGACTTCGGACGACTATGCTCCAATCGGAATCTTCATTCAAGGAGGAGGAAGGATGAAAACCTGCCAATTAAGTAGGATGTCTTGCGAGTAGTCGTTGAACTGTTTGCTTAGAGAGCACCATGAAGAGGCATTCAACCGTGCCAACTCGAATCTGTTCTGCCAAGAGGAAGATTTATTGTGGAAGACCCGTTGGTTGCTCTTGAATCAGGCTTCTGCCAAGATTGCCTTGACAGCATTACACCACATCAAGGATGCAATTTTCCCTATAATGGGACCAATTAGAAGCTGTCTAATGTTATTCTTAGAAACTTTATCAAGGGACCAGCTGAGATTAAAGGTGAGAAAGAGCTTACTCTAACACTTGGCGGCGTAAAAGCATTCAAAGAAAATATGTTGTAGGTTTTCGTGAGATCTAGGACAAAATGGACAAATATGTGGCGAAATATAATGGGTGGGGAGTTTCTTTTGCATAATTGAAGCACAATTTAGACTCCCAAACAGCAAGACCCATATGGTTTGTATTCACCCATCTCGGACTTTTAGATTTCCCAAGGCATTTTGCCGGCTGCGGGTCCATAGGGGAGGCAGAAACAAGGTGTCTTGATAATGACTTTACTGAAAAAACTCCGGAGATTCCAAATACGCTGTTGGATAACCTTGTCCTATCCAAAAATTCAAGTTGAAGTTGAAAATCAGAGATTTCCTCTTTTAATAATCTTCTAAAATTAATAGACCAGGATGAGGTGGAGGAATCCCAGTAGTCAGAAGCTAAACCTTTAGGGAGAAGAGCTATTCTGTACAACCTCGGAAATCTGGTTTTCAAAGCAATTCTGTCCAGCCACGGGTCCAACCAAAACAAGGTGCTGTGCCCCTTTCTGGCTTTAAAATCTGCCAAGGCTTCTACATTATGCCATTGCCTAGAGATATTTATCCAATGGCTTTTTAAACTGGAGGTCTCTTTGCCACTTGTCTGCCATTGGAATGTGCTACAGTCGTGGATACTATGAACCAACCTTACACCAAAGGGAATTCTGATCCACAATGAATCTCCACCTCCACTTGGCAAGGAGAGCCATATTTCTAATTTTCAATTTGTCCCCGATGAGACCCCCTTCTCCTTGGGCTTGATACCAAGTCCCATTTAACAATCTCCTCTTGTTTGGTTTCCTGAATCAAGACCAGATCTGGATTGGTGTTTTTAAGCAATCTTTTAATGGCCAATTGTTTGGGCTGATCTAGGATCCCTCTGGTGTTTCAAGATAGTATTTTCATGGGGCAGAAGCTCAATTTGTGTTATATCTCTGGCAGTTTGAGGCGGGATAATACTACTCTGTTTATCTGGCAGCTCAGATTAATTTAAATTCACAAGCTTCAATGAACGGAATCAGAACCAAGGGAATCTATAGCCTCTGTCTCTCCATTTTTCGCCTCTGTTTCCCCTGCAAATAAATCAACTTTCGGTAATAGTTCTTCACTGCTGACACCGAATACTGAATCTCCATTATCAGACCCTTGATTTACTGCCCTTGAAATTGTTGAGGTAGGAATACCTCGCACAAAGTCACAATTTGAGCCTGGGATTTTAAATGGGGTAAAATGAACTTTTGAAGGAGGGGAGGAGCTAACTAACCTGTAACAGGTAAAATCGGGAGTAAGAAGCTTCACACAACTCTCTTCCAACAAATCTGAGGTTGCCAAGGCTGTCCATGCATTGCGGAAGGACGTACACCCTTTTCTAAAGAACTTTGGGAAGACCTTGAAGTGCTGAGCACGATTCTTGATTGATGATGAGGTGGATTTGTTGTTGGAGCACTTCTTTTTTTAATATTAGGTGGTGAGTTCTGTTTGGATGGGAGATCATTACTAGGTGTTTTGGAGCCAATCGGTAGTGGTGGGATCTTGTTTGACTCTTCGTCTACCCCATCAACAATCAACATACCATAATCCAGGGGTTCTCGCATTAAAGGGATTATCAGAATTGGATGGACAGTTGCAATTTAGGGAGACAAAAGGTTGGACTAAAGTTGTGTGACCTTTGGGCTCAGGATCTTTTTGCAAATAATATACTTCCTGGCCGCCTTATTCTCTCTCTTCAAGTTTCACATTAAATGATTATTAATAGGGGAGGATTGGGCTGTCGTATATGCACTGGGAGCAGTTATAAAGGGGGCGGTTGTCTAACCCTTAGATTGCTAGTTCTTTTTGGATAAGCTCCGGTGGATATGAAATTTTCCGGTGCATGAAATCTGTTTCTGGGACTGACTTTCTGGTTGCCTCAAAAGGGTGTCTGAAAATGGATGGCTTATTATCCTTGAGGAAATCCCATTATGAGGAAGGGCTGTCACATAACATTTTCATCTACCGTCACCGATTGTAATCTACAAATATCAATGGGACTAGAAAAGTCACTAAAAAAGAGATCGTTTTTAACAATTTGAGGAGTATCAAGTGATTCAATATCTCCAAAATTAAGGAAGAAGTTTACTCTATTTTCATTTTTAAGCTCAATAGTATCCGGTAAGAAACCACATAGGTTTTTCCGGACTTGGATTTTGGCTTCCGTCCAGTTAATAAGATTGAGAGTGTCCAGTGCAATGCTCTCAAAACCCCTAAAATGTGCTCCAATAACTTTTATAATGTCTCTTCTGCATAAGTCCGGGGGAAGGTTTTCAATGGACATGCACTCTTCAAAGTCTTTGATGAGAGATAGCTTGCTGTGCTTGATCGCATCTCATTTTTCGAACAGAAAATGGTATTGGGGTTATGATCAAATCTTCAATGTGGTCTTGTTTAACTTTAACAATTGCTTTGTCCACGAACAACGGGTTAATAATGACTTTCACCTGAAATAAATCTTTCAGGAACAAAGATTTTATTTCCATCACAAAAAATGAATAACCCTTTAATAGTCTATAAATCATTGAAATCCTTTCTAATAACATCATCACATTTTCGAACCCATTGTTGTTGTCTGGGTGTTTGGAGGAGGGGCAGAGGAATGGCTTAAGGAGTCTTCTGGCTTCACTCTGTTTTTTGATATGTCGCACAAGAGAGATTTGAATTTAGGCCTTCACTTTATTTGCATAACTTAGGTCTGGGCGAATATACTGATTCAACTGATTTCCATGTGAATTAGAGGCTGGTTGAAGAGATGAGTGCCACAATCCATAGTTGTGGTTTATTAAGGAACTTTTCAGCATTTGTAAGAAAGAGACCCATCCTTGTTTTTCACCCCTTGAATAGAGGTGCACAAAAGATTGAAACCCTGAAGAACTTCGAGTGACACATCTGACTATCCATTCGGAAGGAGCTCTAAACTTTGTTAGTCTTGTAGTATCATTAGCGTCTTTGCCAATTTTGAGAAAGAAGCTATATTCCTCATATTGAACCAAATGCGAAATAACGGCAATAAACCATCTTAGTTGATTCTTCAAAAATCAACATCTTCAACGTTGAAATGTCCCTTGTCAAACCAAATGTGGTTGAAGGAGTTGATAATTTTACAACCCTTCACTTCCATGTTGTCGCTGGGAGGAGGGATAGTCAGGGGGGAGGAGAGAGAAAGGGAGAGAGAGAACTTCAACTGGATCCCTAGTCTCAGATCATATTCCCCCCTTGTCTTACTATACTTGAACAAGATCTCTTCTATAGGTTATACATCTGTGTCCTTGAGTTCTAAAGGAAGCATAAATTGTCAAGTTAATTACAGTAGTAGAAAATACAATGCAAACACTGAAATACAGCACAAAAAACAACATAGGGGATGTTGAATACATTAGTGAATAGAATATAATAGAAAAGGTCGGTGCTTCATTGAATGCTTTATATTTCCTTGTTCTGTTATGAACTACTTGGTTGTAATCACTTTATTTTGTTTCATTGTATTTTGGATATTTGTATCCTTTTATTTTATCAATGAAAAGCTTTGTTTCCTTTTCTTAAGAAAAAGAAAAATGGCATGTTCCTTCTTGTCACCTATTGAAATTTTTAAAATTTGTTTAATTGGCAGGAACTTTATCTGAATGGAAATTCAATCGGTGATGAGGGGGTGCGTACCTTAATTTCAGGTTTATCTTCGCGTAAAGGTGTGCTACACCATTCTAGGTTCCTTCCTTCTGTTGTCATTGATCTTTTCATCAGATTCTCATGCATTACATTTTATGCATTTGCAATTCATTAACTTTGTCAACATTCTTACTTTCTCTGTAGGAAAACTTGCACTTCTTGACATTGGTAACAACTCAATCACTGCCAAAGGTGCCTTTCATGTTGCTGAATTCATTAAGAGAACTAAGAGCTTGGTTTTATTGAATTTGTACATGAACGATATCGGTGATGAGGTAACAGGCATAGCTTCTAAAATTGCTCCTAGTATTCAATTTCTTACAAGCTTTAAGTCTTCTATTAAGTTGTTGAGCACAAAGCAAAAAAGGAAAAAAAAAGAACAAAAAAGATCCCCATGAACATGAAGAGAGATTCTAATGCACCTGGAACCCACTGCCATCTGTGAGGGATGGTCTAACTCTATGAGATAAACCGTAGAAGATAATAACTCAGATAAGCATAGTCTTGAATTTTGATGTTGCGAAAAGGATACCAAGGTTAAGATGATAAGTCTCTTTTTGAACAAGCCAAACTTGTCCATATTCAAATTTCTAAACAAGAAAGAAAAAAAGGTGAACCAATAGATTTGTTGAATTGCCACTTTGGAAGGTCTTTAGCTACCATATTTGCAATTTGTTCTATTGTCGGGAGGTAGGGTATGCATACTACTCCCGCATCGACCTTTTCCTTTATAAAGTGTTCATCGCCTTCAATATGATTTGTCTTGTCATGAAGGATTGGATTGTGGAAAATGGAAATCGCTGCCTTGTTATTACAGTGAATGTGCATGGATATTGTTTGAGTGAATCTCAATTCTTCGAACAATCTTCTTATCCATATACCTCTATTAATACCATGGGCTAAAGCTCTAAATTCTGCTTCTTCACTACTCCTTGCAATCACACTTTGTTTTTTACTTCACCAAGTAACATGATTTCCTCCAATAAAGGAGTAGTAACCAGAAGTGGATCTTCTATCAATCGTCTACCTATCAATCAACATCTGCGTAGACTTCAATTTTGAGATGGTCATGCCTTTTAAACAATATGCATTTTCCCGGTGTACCTTTCAAATATTTTAGGATTCTATAAAATGTTGCAACCAAGTAAACCTGTCTCTTTTGGTGGATCAAGAGTATACATCCTTTGGTGGACAAGAATGACATTTTTGGACCGACAACACTCCATGCCTAGAAAGTAATGTAAAGTTCCTCGGTATTTGATTTCGAAATCATTGGCTAGGGTTTTCTTCACAAAAGTCAGTATTGTCTCGTCATTGCTTGTAAGAATGATATCATCGACTTTTAGGCCCTTTTATCCCTGCCATACCAGAAAAATCTAACTATTGAAAGTAAAGACGAAGAACAAACACAAGGTTTACGTGGAAACCTTAATATAGGGAGAAAAACTAGGATGAGGATGTTTCTTATTATTTTCTTATAAAGATGATAATACAAAAGGGAAGACTTTATAGGCAACAAGAGCCTAATTAAAAAACAATAAAAATTAGGGTAAAATAAATTACATAACTACCCTTGGGCTTTCAACATGTAACAAGCTCACTAACACTCCCCCTTAAGTTGGGACATAAATGTTAAAAAGATCCAACTTGCTAACACAAGAATCAAAGCTCTATCTAAGAAGTCCCTTTGTGGGAATATCGACAATTTGTTGGCTTGAGGGTATGTAAGGAATGCAGATGCTACCATTTTCCAGTCTTTCTTTGATAAAGTGTCTATCAATCTCCACATGTTTGGTTCTGTCATGTTGGATCGGGTTGCTAGCAATGCTAATAACCGTTTTGTTATCATAGAATAGTTTCATAGGCATCTCATAGTCCTGACATAGATTAGACAACACCTTCTGGAGCCAGATTTCCTCATAGATTCTCAAACTCATAGCTCTGTACTTAGCTTTAGCACTGCTTCTAGCCACAACGCCTTGCTTCTTACTTCTCCAAGTAATGATATTGCCGCACACAAAGGTACAGTATCTAGAGATGTCAGTCTTTCTGAAATTCAATCCTTTAACAAGAGTTGCTTTCAAATACCTCAGAATTTTGTTAATTGCCTCCATGTGTTCTTCGTAGGGAGCCTACATGAATTGACTAACCGTACTCACAACATAAGAGATGTCAGGCCTAGTGTGAGATAAATAAATCAGCTTCCCTACCAAGCGTTGATATTTCTCTTTATCAATAGGAATTTTGTAACATGAATTCCCGAGTTTAGCATTGAACTTGATGGGCGTATCAGCAGGTTGGCATCCCATCTTATGTGTTTTAGCTAACAAATTAAGGGTGTACTTTCTCTAGGATACAAAGATGCCCTCTTTATATTTGGCTACCTCAATCCCAAGGAAATATTTTAGATTTTCCATGTCTTTAATTTCAAACTCATCACCCATCTTCTTTTTTGTCATCCCCAGATAACACAATGTCATCAACATAGACTATTAACACGGCAATTTTTCTAGCCTAGGAGACTCTTGTGAACAAAATGTGTGATCAGAGTGCCTCTGAATGTATTCTTGGTACTAATCGAAAGTGGTCAATTTGTTAAACTAAGCTCTCGGTGATTTCTACTCATACAAGGACTCATATACACTTCCTTCTTTAAATCTCTATTCAAGAACGCGCTCTTAACATCTAGTTGATATGAGGGTCAATCTTTATTTAGAGCAATCGAGGACAGGACCTTAATAGTGTTTAACTTTGCAACAAGAGAAAAAGTCTCATCAGAGGGGGTTTCGTCGATATCCCCATCTGATACCATATTGAAAGTAAAGACAAAGAACAAACACAAGGTTTGCATGGAAATCCTGGTACAAGGAGAAAAACTAGGGTGCAGATGTTTCTTATTATTTTCCTATAAAGATGATAATACAGAGGGTTCCCATAACTACCCTTGGGCTTTCAACATGTAACAAGCCCACTTTTCTAACACTAACCATGCCTTCGATAAAAGAGTGGTCTTTGGAATCATATGGAACTTTTTTGTGAAATCCTTGTTTATCACTTTTCTTTGGCCACACCACTTGAAAAGGCGCTGGAAAATTTCCTTTAGAAATCAAACAGCCCACGAAGAGTGACTATTACTCTTTGGATTATGCTTTATGGTAATTTGAATTGTGCAGCTGTTGTGTAGATAAAATGCCCCTATCTGCCTATCACCTCACATATACCCCTTATGTTTAAAGAACCATCTTTTCTTCGATTGTGACTATGCAAGGAAATGCTGGTTCAGATTGTTTCAAATTTTTTACCTGTCTTTGGCTTTCGACTTTGAGTGTAGGAGTAACGTTCATCAGGTTTTGGTTGGTCCAGCCCTTAGGAAAAGGCCTTCTTTGATTTGGTATAATGCGGTAAAAGCCTTATTGTCTGAATTATAGTTCGAAAGGATCCAACGAGTTTTCCACAATAAATCATCCAATTGGATAAATCATTTTAAGTTTGCTCGACTAAACACTTCTTCATGGTGCACACTACAAAGGCTTTTGAAGACTACTCAATTTAGGAGCTTAATTTGAATTGGCAGGCGTTCGTCCTTCCCCTATAATAGCAGCAGATTTTACGTATTTCTGTCTTATTTTCAATTTTGGAGTCATTTTGTACTTTATCACAGATAGATTCTTTTTCTTGATCTTAGTCTTATTACCCAAAGGATCGTACTTCTGTATTTTTGGCCCTGCATGTATCACTATCATATGGCATAAAGGCAGTATGGCAGCCTTCTTCTGCAGGTCTTTTCTCAGTTTTGAGGATGCTAATGGGGTTCAAAAATTTCCATAGAAGACACATTCATACTCTCAAAATTCTTTTTGGTCAAAGAGTCAAAACATTTGTAAGCCTTATAGGAGACATAGGCTACAAAAATACATTTTCTTATGAGAGACAACCTACAAAAATGCATTTAATAGCTCGAGGTTTAAGTTTAGTTCGAGTAGGATTGGGATTATGAACATAAGCACAACCAAATATTTTAATTTGTAAGTCAGAGAACAACCAAACAGTAGGAAATTTTTTTAAAGTGATTTAGAGGAGTTCTAAAGTTGAAAACCTTAGCTGGCATTCGATTGATCGGATATGTTGCTGTAAGAATTGTCACCCCACAAATATTTTGGAACATTCATAGAAAACACAATGGCATGAGCAACTTCAAGTAAAATGTTCAAGGCATATTTAAGACTTTCTGAGGAGTATCACGACATGTAGCTTGATGAAAAATATCCTTTTCGTGTAAGTAATTGGTTAATTGTTTTTTGAAATATACAATACCATTATCACAGTGAAGATGCAGATTTTGGTTTGGAACTGAATTTCAATCATATTGTAAAATTTATAAAAATCCTTTATCAAATAAAGCAGGTTAAACGTGTATGATCATCTATAACTGTAACAAACGAACACTTACCACATTGAAAAAGAAAATTGTGAAGGATCCTTGTAAGATTTAGGCAAATAAGTCGATGATGTTTGGCAAAAATGCAACTTTCACATTGAAAAAATGAACAATCAAGACCCAAATAAATCTAGAAAAAAATACTTTAAGTTAAAGAATTTAGGATCCCTAATCTACTATGTCAAAGCATAATAGTTTCTTTAATAAAAGAACAGACACTACTCAAGCCTTGAACTTGTTTATGATTAGCCAAAACTTCATCAAAGTAATAGAGACCACTAATCATCCTAGCACATCCAATCGTCTCCCTCGAGTTCTGATCCTGAAAATTACAATGAATGTCACAGAAGACAACAAGACCGTTAGCATCCTTAGAGATTTTACTTATGGATAACTAATTGCAAACTAATTTTGGAACATGAAGGACAAAATGCAACGTACATTTTGTAGTTAGAGGAATAGTTCCTTTTCCTACGATTGAGGTGAAACTAGCATCGTCGATGCAATTCTTTTCATTGCAATATGTGATTGTGCCAAGGAAACAAGGATGACAATGATAGAACACTACTATAGTGTTTATGTTTATTGATATCTCCAACAAAATTACAATGTACAAGGATTCGAGATTCACGTAACAATGAATCACGATTACAGATAACCAACAATCAACAAACAAATGAAATTCTAGTAGTCAGAATGCTAAGAACAAAGAAAATCAAAATAACAAACTATAACAAGAACTCAACATAACAAGAACGATAGAACTTGGCCTACTGCTTTTCCTCTCTCTCAAGGAGTAATGCAGTCCTTTGCCTTCACCAAAATCTTCCCCCCCTCCCTCTCTTTCTTTTGCCCTCTTATGCAACATATTCTAACTAACTCTGGCATATTGTGGTCCCTTTTTTCTCTCCTTGACTGCCTCCTTCACATGTGCTTCCTCTTTCTTACCCATTCTATTATATTGTAGGATTATAGGGACAATAGGATGTCTATCATTACACCCCTCCTCTAATTTCACCTCGTCCTTAAGATAAAGGGTCAGAAACTGATGTTGGAAATCAGCAGACTTCCCATGTATCTTCATGTAATGGCCAGTCCTTCCAACTTATCAGCGCTTCCCACTACCCTGCCGCATCCTTTCTATAACCAAATACTTCTTCCGGATCTGCCTGCCAATTACGGTTTACTGAACTACAAGAGATTATTGGATGTACCTCAGTAGGATCCCCTAATATTCACTTAAGTTGAGAAACATGGAACACTCTTTGAATGGCTGCTTTAGCTGGTAGTTCCTCGTTGTAGACACCTTATCTACTCCACAAAATCTTTCAATTATAATTTCTCCCTCTAAAACTCTACATCCGATTAAGTATCCTTGATCCGAATCTCATCTGGACTTCAGCTTGCTTTTCAAATTAATTCCATAGTTAACGGTCTCCTTCGTTGGTATTTGCAAAGTTGAAACAACCTTCTCGGATATAAAATTTTTGTTAACCCCACAATCGATCAGCACTATTACTTCCTTTATTTTATTTTTTTCCCTTTACCTTCATAGTTTCGGAATTCGACCATCCAGCTACCGAATTTATATAGAATTCTACAATCGATCTTTCATCTTTTTCTATTTGTAATGAATTTATCTCTTTATTCATCTCCAGGCCTTCTTCTTCATTAATTTCTTCTTCTTCAGCATTCCCCCGAACCGCAAACGTTTTCAACCATCTTTGTTCCTTAGCTTTGCATTTATACCCTATGCGATCGTTCGTCACATTGGAAACAGTCCTTTATTCCTTCTAGCCTGAAGTTCTGCTACCAAGATTCTCTCCGCTGAGCCTTCTCGCCAAATAGGTTTATCGTTCTCATTGAGAGATTGTTTCCCGATTTATTGGATTTATTTTCGTTCATACTCCAGTGGTTATTGAATTGTTGAAAATAAGAATAACGTTAGAGTTTTACCTCTGATCTTCTCCTTTACGGTTCTTCCCCTTAACATGATTTGTGGATTTTCCTCCTTTTGGGCTAGTTTCATCATTTGGGCCAACTCCACGGGTTCCCAGTACTCAATTAAGCCCCAATCCACGAATGAAGCCCATACATTAAAATTTGAAGCCCGTTTGAACATCTTTTAGGGTTTGCCCCTTTTGCCCTAATTCTCTTTATCAATTTTTGTCACGTCATTGGTAGCATCACGTGAGCAACTTCTTCTTCCTCTTCACGCGATTCACCCCTATTCCTGATCACCTTCACGGACCATTGTAGCTTGTTACTTGCCGACGTTTTCTTTCTTCTTCGCAACCAGATGATTGTCGATCTCTTCTTTTCCCATAGGAACCAGACAACTTCTGGCATTTTCCTTTGCCGTCGCAACCAACCATTTTCAGCTTCTTTGAGCCACAACTTTTTCCTCACTGATCGGAACAAATGCTTTAATTCCAACCAATCCTTGAATGCATCACGTTCTTCCTTCGACCAAGACCAATCTAATGCAGTTTCATCAAATCTGATTACAACGATCAATTTCTCGGAATCAATTAGTTTGTACTTTTGGACATTTCGTTTGATCCAAAGAAAACACGAATCGAAAGCCTTGTCGCCCAACACTAGTAACTCGAACTTGTTTTGATCGCTCACCTTCTCTTCAACTTCTATTTTCTTCGTTCGTCCTTTGTTCTCGTTTCTTTTTGTCGGTGTCCTTCCTCCGTCGACTGTGGTCTTCGTCACCGATATCTATTGTTGTTTCTCGGTTTGATCCTCTAACTTCTTAATAATCTCCTTGCTCGTTCGATCCTTCGATTATTTCAAGTATCGATGCTTCATCTTGCTATACCTTATTCTCACTCATCTTTATTCGGCTGAATGAATCTTCGTCGTAGATTTCTCACAAGATTTCTCACAAATCATGTCTTCAATATATTTCATTAGCCAATCTTCTGTTTCTCTCGTCGTCGTTTCTTCCTTTGCCATCATTTCAATGCACTTTTTAACAATAACTGTTGGTTTTCCTCGATTTAAACCTCAAACCGATCAATCTCCTCTCCCAAGGACCTCAAAGCTTCTTCGATCTTCTTTGCCATTTCCCTATGTTTTCCCAAGTTTGATGCTCTGATACCAATTTGATATAACACTCATATAGTGTCGATGTTTATTGATATCTCCAACAGAAGTACAATATAAAAGGATTCGAGATTCACATAACAATGAATCACGACTACAGATAACCAACAATCAACAAACAAATGAATTATAGTAATCAGAATGCTAAGAACAAAGCAAATCAAAATAACAAACTCAACATAACAAGAACGATAGAACCTGGCCTACTGCTTCTCCTATCTCTCAAGGAGCAATGCAGTCCTTTGCCTTTCACCAAAATCTTCCCCCCGCCCTCTCTTTCTTTTTGCCCTCTTATTCAACATATTCTAACTAAATCTGGCACACTGTGGTCTCCTTTTTCTCTCCCTCACCGCCTCCTTCACACGTGCTTCCTCTTTCTTACCCATTCTATTATATTGTAGGATAATAGGGATAATAGGATGTATATCAGACGAAGAGGAACTAGTCATATGATTAGAGATTTCAGAAGCTATAATCTATGGACACGAGTTTATGCAAGAGAGGAGAGGGCTTGAGAAAAATTACCTGATTGTGCCAAGGAAACACTAGGATTACCTTATGAGGAAGTAGTCTTTAGCAATTTCAAGATTTGATCAATTTGCTCTTTGCTAAATGAGTTGGAATCACCATCATTTGCATTAGAGGTGTGTAGGTGGGAATTGCTCTCCCTTTGCTTAGAACTTTTCCAATTTGTAGGTCTTTCAGGAAGCTTCCAACATTTTTCACGTGTATGTTGGGGTTTGTTGCAATGGTCGCACCTGACTCGAGGCTTTTCATATGTTTTGTTAGAGTGATCAGAGGCCTTTGCGGTTGTTTGTTTGGTGATCATAACTTTCCTACGGCTTTCTTCCCTTCGAACTTAAAAAAAAAAACGTTGTTAATAGAAGAATGGTTTTCCCAAGTTTTCCCAAGTATTTGACTTCTAACCCCATCAAATTCAACATTGCAAGCACCTTGTAAATACAATCAACGTCTACAACTTTCTGGTAATGCTTTTGATCATATGTAGACTTCCACTTGTATGAATAAAAAAGATCCAGGTCTTACCAAATCTTTTTTAGGGAGTGGAAGTATTGTGTCACCGAGTTACCTCCTTGGCGTATATTACTTAATTTGAGATTCAATTCAAATACTTGTTTAATTGCCTAAATTAGAGTACAACTGTATTACACTATCCCACAATTCCTTGGTTTGTAGGGTAGCACGTGTAATTCTAGTTGATGTGTTCAACCATGGAGTTTTTAGAATCCCATGCAGCAAACAAAGGGTTGTCTAGTTTTGGGGAAGTTTTCTCGCCTATAATGTAGCCAATTTTCCCTTGTCCACGAATATACAGTCTAACGCTTTGTGACCAACAAAGAAAGCTGTCTCTATTAAGTCGGATTGTGGTTATTTGGATAGTGAGGCTTTGGAATGGATGTGATTCTTGACTATAGCCATAGTTGACTGGTATTGAACATCACTGAAGCAACAAAGGTAAAAAAACGGAAAGAACAGTTCTGAAAAAGCAAATCAAACTCGTCATCGATGGCACACGGACGACAGTGAAATCTGCAGTAGACGTCTCATACAGGGCGATCGTCAAGGACCACAACAAACAATGGTGAAGATAAAAAAAAACCCACCAACTTATAGCAAAAATCAGTGGCAATGACTCTGACAAGTTGTGGTTGGCGGTGGCGATTAGTTGGAGTAGAGCAACCGACGGCGATAAACCTTTAGGTGACAAAGGCACGTGGGCGGTGGCAGTGGTGGCGAGTTGTAAGAGTTTTAGAGTTGTTTAGGTTTTCAAAAACCTTCTCTCATACCATACCAAATAATGTAATTTTCTATATTTTACAAAGATTGAAGGCTTTTCTTAAATAGAAGAATAACCCATTACAAAGAAGGAAAATGTAGATTTGACAAATATAATACAACCAATTCAATAAAATATCTACAAAAAGGAAATAATCAACCCAACCTATGTTGGGCACTCCAACTAGAGGCCGTGAAATTTAGAAGATCACAAAAAGAAAAAGGAAAACGACTTATCTGAAAAGACTTGCATTTCTTCCCTTCCAAAAAAAACCACCGAATAACCAAATTTTCCCAAAGGACTCTTGCCTTGTCTTTAAAAAAAGCAGCCAGAAAGGGATTTGAGCCACATCTTCTAGGAACTGGGCAACAACCTTGCTAACCAAAGGTTTGTCTAAAGAAAAACCACGCCTTTTTGGCAAAATCACAATGAAGCACAGAAGCAGCAGGTGGTTGATCGTTTCTTCAATCTTTACAGCATAACACACAGCAGTTTGGAAAGAAACAAACTATGGATTTTTTTTTTTTTATGAATCTTGTCCGTAGTATTTGTACTATCTGCTGGTCCAGATTTCTTGGCCCTTTAATGGGACCTTTTGTATTCTTAATTGACCTTTGATTATTAGTCATTAATGAAATGACTTGTTCTCTTTTTAAATCAACTTAATAAAAGGTCTGTTTCTTCATAAAAGAAACAGGACTTGGGTCTTCGGCACACAATTAGAGACTTCCTCAATACCTAGCCGATTCACCATTTGACTTAATGCTGTATTCTTCCACCACTTCATTAGCAATAAGAATGAGATCCGAATTTTGCATGATTGAGGCGGTATGATTTTTAATCTCTCAGCCAATGCATTGACTAGGCATTTAAAGATAGATAAGGTAAGACTGATTGGCCAAAAGTCTTTTACGAAGCAACTATTCTTGTAAAAAATTTCTTTTTAATACCAGAGTTGACCTTCCCATTTTCACGAAATTCACCCAATAAACTTAGAAAGCCATTCATCAAAAGTGAACAATATTTGATACAAAATTCCAACGTAAATCCACCTGCCCCCGAGCTTCATATTTTTCTCGGAAAAGTTATTGCATGCCCAAATCGTGTTAATAGACATGGGTTAAGCAACAGGGTGTTATGAGCTGAAGAAACCATACCCAATTTAAATTTATAGGAAGAAATTTCTTTTCTGGATTCTTTTGATAGAGATGTAAAGAACTCTATGATGCCCCTCTCAATTTCTCTATAACAAATAAGAGACAACACCAGTAGTTGAAGCTCAGATATTAAAAGTTCTCTTTCTCACAGCAAGAAATCTGTAAACGAACTCTGCTTTCATCCACTTCTTAACTGCGTTTCTGAATTAAATTCCTTCTCTGTTCGATAAGGTGAGCCCATCTTTGGCTGAAGAATGCAGACTAGGAGAAAGTGGACTTTTCTAAGCCTTTGCATCTATTGCTGCATTTTCTGCCGTTTAGACTTTTTTCCTTGGCATTTCTCTTTATTTCAAAATCAACAAGCCAAGCTTTGATTGCTGTCTTCAGATTTATAAGTTTTGAAGTAATAACATATGCAGGCAAACCCTCCAATTAATCTTGAGTCAAAGACTGCTCAACAATGCGCCACATCCTTGAGCTTCAACCAACTATTGTAATACCAAAATGGAGAAGGATCCCAATTAAAACTTTTGGCCTCCAGCAGTAAAGGGTAATGATATAAAAAGTCACAAATTTTCCTTGATACCCTTCAGTTTTCAAACATTGAAGGCCATTATTCTGGAACAAAAAGCCTATCAATTAGAGAATGTGTTGAATTGTCACCCACTTTAGACCATGTAAATTTGCCATTAGACGAACAAAGCCAATTCCATAAGCTCAAGTTCATCAATCAGATTATTGAATATTCTTATTACTTTAGTTTGTCTTCTTCTTGGAGGCCTCTCATGTTACCATCAAGTGATATTAAAATCTTCCCCAGTGCATCAAGGATCTTCAACATAAAGATACAACGATTATGACTCTGCCCATAGAAAATTACGCTCTGTAGTCATTTGGCCTATAGATATTAGAGATCTAGCATGATTTATTTTTCCAAAAAGAAGCTTTAACAAAGAGTGAGTTCCTGAATTTTCAACTTTTCGTCTCCACATAATTAATAATCCTGCAGATTTTCCCAAGATTCAACATTCACCCTACTAGTCTCTGGAGCTCCAAATTGCCTACACTGTTTACCAATCAGTTATCAAAAGTTGATGCGTTAGTTTCCTGAATTAATACCAAACTTAGATTGTTATGCTGAATGAATTTCTTTGAAGCCACTCTTTTGGAAACATCTCCAACCCCATGACCATTCCATATGTTGATCTTCATTGGAAACTTAAGTGCCAAGTACAAAAAAAGAAACTAAAACTGTAATTATTTTAATTCTATTATGTGAGAACACAATAAATTATTGAGATTGAGCAAAAAGAAAATACTAGATTTTTAGTGGCACAAGTTAAGAAATTGAAACTATAATTGAAGTGTACATTTGCATATATGCGGATGTATATTCTACAGGACATTAAATTATTTACAAACTTCCATTTTGTTCTCCAGGGTGCTGAAAAGATTGCTGATTCTCTAAAGCAAAATCGCACAATAAAAACTTTAGATCTGGTGAGGAGCCATGATTCTTTGTATTTCTCTTCCCCGACTACAAATTTAAGATGGACGACTCTTTTTTGGTGGGTTTATTTACAGGGAGGGAATAACATACATGGTGAGGGTATTAGCAAGCTCGCGCAAGCATTGAAGGATAATGATGCCATCACAACTGTGAGCTATCTATCATTTGAGATTGTTTAACTTTTATCACGTTTTGACATGACCAGATTTATCCTTATCTGTGATCACACCCACAAACACAGTTGGAAATTTCTTATAATCCCATTGGACCAGAAGGAGCGGAGGCTTTATCTGAGGTGCTGAAGTTCCATGGAAATGTAAAAAATCTCAAGCTTGGTTGGTGTAAGGTAAAGGATGGGACTGTTTGGCTCTATAAGCCTTAAAATATGCCTCTTTTAATTTCTTGCAAAAATGGTTTTCAGATAGGACCAAAGGGTGCTGAATTTATTGCAGAAACTCTGAAATATAATACTACAATATCTGTCTTGGATTTACGGGGCAATGGTCTACGAGACGAGGTTTGTATCCATCATTGTAGTCTCATTACTCTTAGTCATTAATAGGCATTGAAGCATACTCATCTAATAGTGGAATATCTTTCCTTTTCCCACCATTTAATTACAGGGTGCAACTTGCCTTGCTCGCAGCTTGAAAGTGGTTAACGAAGCTTTAACTTCACTAGACTTAGGTTTCAATGAAATAAGGGTACATGCTTCACCTTATTTGTGTCCTATCCGGTCATTGATGGTCCACATTCACATTTTTTTACTTAGAGTTATGATTTGGGAATATACAGGATCCAGGTGCTTTCGCCATTGCTCAGGCACTCAAAGCGAACGAGGACATAGCAGTTACATCCTTGAATCTCGCCAATAACTTCCTGACCAAATTCGGGCAGGTTGTATGATCACCCTCTCTTCTTCTTCCTCATCTCATAATGATGATTCTTTCTTATTACGGGTTTTTCATTTTTTGTGATCTCATTGCAGAGTGCTTTAACAGATGCCAGAGATCATGTCCATGAGATGTGTGAAAAGGAAGTTAGTATTTCTTACTAAAACACTTCCTTCCATAAAATATTTGTTGAAATTAGATGCATTTTGCGAAACCAAGCATTTACTTGAATTCCCCCCCCCCCCCCCCCCCCCCCCCCCCCAAGGTTTTACTTGCTTTATTCTTTGAGGGACTAGCTTTGAAATTTTGACGTTGAGAGTTAGGAAATTGTATCATAATTTTTTTTCCATGTTCTATTCTTTATTGATTTGAACCGAACGCAACGAGCTTATAAAAGAAGCTTCTTTTCTAGTTCAAATGACCTACAAATGTGATGACCGAGTGGTTTATGATTTGAATATCCTTTTCTTTTTTGTACTAACGAAAAGGTTTCTAGTTCCCAATAGAGAATCATAGTTGTCTTAGAGTTTGTTTGAGATAACTTCTAAAGAGTGTTTGTATAATACTTTCTGGAAAGTGATTGTTCTTTTCAAGAGTGGTTTTTGAATTCTGAATAATCCTTGTTACTACGCGACCATATATCATGGAAGGTTGGAAAGTTTCGAAAAATAATTTTAGTTTACTAAAAATATTATTACTTATTTATTTTTACTTGTTTAGGTTTTGTTTACTTCATGATTTCAAATTTCATTTCTAAAAGCAAAGAATTCATAGAAAACAAAGACAAATTTCATTTGAAACATGTTTGCTTACAATTTTAAAACTTCAAATTTAAACCCGAAATTAAAAAATGCTGTCTGGTTGTGAATTTAAACTTACGCACACAAAAAAGCCCATCTTGCATTTGCTCTTAGTGACGGTCCATTTGTGAATACTATGGAACAATATCTTCCCAATCTTGGTCTTTGGCAATACTCTGTTCAGTAAGGTTTTAAATGACTGAATTTGGGTAATCTTATGGATGTCTTTGAAGAACAATTACATTTTGGTGAAATTCCCCATGGGAGGTTTTGGATGTCTTCCAAATTGATTAATGGGTCTTTGGAATTAGGAGAGGAAGAAAGAAGGTAGATGAGAGTGTCGGAGAAGATATTAGATGAGATGAGATGGAATTGATTGCTGAAGTAGACGTTTAGGTGATCACACACAAAGGAAGGATGGGGAGGTGATGCTATGGTGAGTTGAAATCCTTTTTACAAAGTTTGACGGAAAATCTTTTCCTAAAACAATTTTATCTCATGTTTTCAATTTTTTTTAGATTTAGTTTAGAAAATATGTGTTAGTACAACAAAACCCTTTAATATCTTCACAATGGTATGATATTGTCTATTTTGGGTATATACCTTCATGGTTTTGTTTTTTGTAATCATCCCAAAAGATTTCATACCAATGGAGATAGTTGTCTTTGCTTTTTGGAATTATCCCAAAAAACCTCATACCAATGGAGATAGTTGTCCTCACTTATATATCCAAGATCATCTCCTTATCTAACCAATGTAGGACTATGGTCGGATCCACAATATGGAAAACATTATTTTATCATTATCCAAAAACTTCCAACAAATTTGAGTTGTGTTTTCAAACATCTATTTTCCTTTTCAACTATCAAACAATATTTTTTATGTATTCTCTGTTTTTGAAAACTTAAAATGAAAAGTGGATAAGAAATCAAACGGCGCTTTAATAATTTTTATACTTCTTCGTTTAGGTTTTGAATGGTATAATATATATATATATATATTCAGGTTTAACATAGGTCGTTATTTTCATGTATGAAAGATTAAAAATTCTGTAGGTTTTGTCCAAATTATGGGAGTTCAAGTCTATATTTCTACGTATGAAAACTATCGAAAAAATTCCTCACAATATTTAGAGTTGTAGACGATTTAACAGAATTAGTTTTATTCCAAAATTATATAGATCATGCATGAATTTACTTTGAATCTGTTAGAAGGAGTTTAATAAATATAATGCATAATTGGTCTTTTAAAAAATATAAAAAAACGGTAAAATATTTACACTCTAGAACAATTCCAAAAATGAAAAAAACCTAAAAGTCCATGTAAATACCAAAAATGCACCGTTAACCACGTCGTCAATAACGCGCGCATAATGTATTTGCGATTTATACGTGATCGTTTAGATATGGTTCAATATATACACGATTGTTTAGATATAACTATAAGACGATCGTTTAGATATGATTTAATATATACGCGATCGTTTAGATATGGTTTAATATATACATGATCGTTTAAATAGTTATAATTTATAAGCGATCGTTTAATGGCTACAATTTATACGCGATCTTTTAGATATGCCAACAATTTATCTTTTCAATTCCATTAATTTTGTTACACAATCGTTTAGATTTGAGGATCTAAATCTAAATGATTTTTTGTAACGCCCAACATTTCGGTTTTCCTTTGTTGTTTTGACCATTAATATTAATATTAAGTGTGGTTAATATTATTCTTATTAAACTAAAGTTGTATTTTCTTTTTATATTAATTATTGAAGTTAGGGGTAAAATAGTCAATTAATGGGTTGGCAAATTAATTATTTGCCTTGGAAAGGGTCAAGGGTGGAGAGAGAAAAGAGGGCTATTAAATTCTTTTATTATTTTTTAATTCTTTTAAAAAGAGGCATTGGGAGACGTGAGACTCCTCATCTCCCCAAAGAAGAAAAAAAGGAAAACCCTAGCCGCCGCCACTCTCCGCGCCGCCGCCGCCCGCCGCCGCCGCACGCCGCCAGCTTCAAGTAAGCGCCGAAGCCGATCCACCGCGCGTCTGCAAGCCGAGTAGAAGCCGAACCACCCTCCGCGCACGTCGGGCATCCATCGCACAGCCGAACCCACAGCCGCCACCTGAAACCGATCCTCCGCGCGTCTGCAAGCCGAACCCGCAGCCGCCAGCCGAAGCCGGAACTCGCCGCGCCGCTTCGATCTAAGGAGGACAGCCGACGCCGCGCCGCTTCGATCAGGAGGATAGCCGAACCGCGTCGCGTCGCTCCGATCAAGCCGAAAGGAGCCGCTTGGATCTGACGCAGCCGGAACATCCGTCAGCCGGCCGTCGCGCCGTCGCGCCGACTGAAGCCCAGCAGCCAACGCCGAGTGTGCCTCCAGCCGTCGAACCCGAACCCGGAGCCGCTCCTCATCCGCGCGCCCGAGCCCGAAGCCGAAGCCGAAGCCGCGCCGCGTCCAGCCCTCTCCGCGTGTGAGCCGCGTCCGCGTGGGAAGCCGCGCCACGCGTTTCCGCGTAGCCGAGCCGCATCTCCTCCCTGTTGCAAGCCGAGCCGCACGCGTAGCTTCCTGTACCGAGCCGAGCCGCGCCTGCGCCAAGCCGAGCCGGTCCCTGTCTTCTTCCAGCCGAGCCGCCAAGACCAAATTGGCTCCATCCACCTAAATTTTGGTAATTTAATTAATTATTGTGGCATTTCCCAGTAAGACTCCATGCTTCGGACGTCAATTAAATTAATTTGGGACTAAAATTAAGTTATTTTCCTTAAGGGACGTCTTGGACCAAGTAATTGCTGCAGCGCGGGAATTCTTCAGCAGGGGGGCTCGAGCACTGCAACCTCTCTAGGGTAAGTTATTTCAAATGAGTCTTGAACCGATAGTCGTTGGCGACCTAATTACGAATTTTGGCATATTAAACAGTTAGGACTTCGTCGCTTGGAAAGCGTACTGCCTCGCGGTTAGGACTCGACAAGTAGATCTCCAGGTAAGAGATTCTACTACTAGCTTCATGTTTAGAAGTATGAGACTATGTATGCCCCGACTTTTCATGTTAAGGATTAGACAGTACGTTGCCTGAGATAAATGATAGTATGATGCAAATGACGATATAGTTATACTATAGCCTGTTATGTGTGGCAAGAGCTGTTATGGCTATACGACGAATGTCGGGACGGAGAGAGTGTAGAGATGATTTATGTGACATGTTATATGCTGATGCCATGTGTATGTATACTGCAATTAGGGTACTTGTTAGCTTAATCTGTTAGAGTCGTACCTGCATGGGTGTCCTTCGGGATCACCACCTATTGAGGACTGTGTGGTCCGACGGGACACCAGTCTAGCATGGATATAGATATGACTCGAGTGACTCGACGGGGTCCTCGCATCCCGACTGTCCTAGGTGTCCCCCGGGGCACCGAAGACCAGAGTTACGTTCCTACGGGAGCGCATGATTGCACGTGTTCGGGAACGTGCCAGAGATTGGGTACCAGTTATCAGGACTCTAACAGGAAGTTAACAGGCACCTAGTGGGACTAGTAGTGGGTCCCTTACTGAGTATTTTTATACTCACTCTCTTCATTTTATGTTTTCAGGTAGAGGACGAGGCAAGGGCAAGGGCAAGCTGGCGAGCGACCCGAAGTGAGACCGTGAAGGGCCATAGGGACTACCGCTTCCGCTTATCTTTATTTCAGACTTTCGCATTTGAGTTTGAGTACTTTTCATTACTTATCATCTTTTATGTAGATAGGGCCCGAGTAGGACTTCAGAACGCATTTACACTTTTTTGCATGACTACCTTGTTTAATTTTTCATAAATGAAATTTCTTAAACCGTATGCGTTTTAATAAATTTTATGACTTAAACCACTTGTTCTATATTTAGTAATGACTTCGATTCAGTATAAGGAGTTGGGTCGTTACAGTTGGTATCAGAGCACAGTGTTTTAGGTTCTGTAGACTGACCTACGATGTAAGTCATTTTTTTGTTTTGGTTTTACTTCACCCTATGGCTATACGGTCCTTCGGCACTCGCCAGGTATGTCTAAAGCCTTGCTAATGTTAAGATTACAATTTTGCCTGAATAGTCTAAGACCTAGATATAGGGTGTTAAGTTCTTGTGGTGAAAAGTTTGTTGGTGAATTTTAGGGAGAATGCCGGCACGTAGGGGTGCACGCCGAGGAGGTGGTAGGGGAGGCAGAGGAGCCGGTCGTGGCCAGCCGGAGGCGCCACCTGTTGCACCGGCAGTCGACCCAAACGCACCGGTCACCCAGGCGGATCTCGCCGCGATGGAGCAGCGTTATCAGGACATGCTGCAAGCTGCTTTGGCGCCCTTCCTTGCCGCCCAGCAGAACCAGGCCGCCCCTGTTCAGGCCCAGACCGTCGCTCCTCCAGCCCCTGAGGAAGCTCAACCAGTACCAGTTCAACTGTCGGCCGAGGCGAAACACTTACGGGATTTCAGGAAGTATAATCCTAAGACCTTTGACGGATCCATGGACAACCCCACAAAGGCCCAAATGTGGTTGACGTCCATAGAGACTATTTTCCGGTACATGAAGTGCCCAGAAGACCAGAAGGTGCAGTGTGCAGTCTTCTTCTTGGAGGACAGGGGCACCGCCTGGTGGGAGACCGCTGAGAGAATGCTGGGGGGCGATGTCAGCAAAATAACTTGGGAGCAGTTCAAGGAGAACTTCTATGCTAAGTTCTTCTCTGCCAATGTGAAGCACGCCAAGTTGCAAGAGTTCCTAAACTTGGAGCAAGGCGACATGACGGTGGAGCAGTACGACGCCGAGTTCGATATGCTGTCCCGCTTTGCTCCCGATATGGTAAGGGATGAGGCTGCCAGGACGGAGAAATTCGTTAGAGGACTCAGGCTAGACCTTCAGGGCATTGTCAGAGCCCTCCGCCCAGCCACGCATGCTGATGCACTACGTATAGCACTGGATTTGAGCCTGCCTGAGAGAGCCGATTCGTCCAAGGCTGCCGGCAGAGGGTCAGCCATGGGACAGAAGAGAAAGGTTGAGACGCAGCCTGACGTAGCACCGCAGCGAACACTGAGGTCAGGAGGTGTCTTCCAGAGACACCGACGGGAGCTTGCAGCAGCCGGGAGGACCCTGAGAGAGCTACCTGCTTGTACTACCTGTGGGAGAGTTCACGGAGGTCGTTGCTTGGCTGGAAGTGGAGTCTGCTTCAGGTGCAGACAGCCGGGGCACACTGCTGATGTGTGTCCTCGGAAACCCTTTGAGACGACACCGCCCCAGCCTTCTGCGTCCCAGCAGGGGAGAGTTTTCGCCACCACCCGGCAGGAGGCCGAGCAAGCTGGCACAGTGGTGACAGGTACGCTCCCAATTTTGGGGCATTATGCTTTTGTGCTATTTGACTCTGGGTCATCCCACTCGTTTATATCCTCCGTTTTCGTTCAGCATGTGGGTTTGGAGGTAGAGCCTTTGGGTAGTGTTTTGTCGGTTTCTACTCCATCTGGGGAGGTCCTGTTGTCCAAAGAACAAATAAAGGCATGTCGGGTAGAGATAGCGAATCGTATGTTAGACGTGACCTTACTAGTGTTAGGCATGCAGGACTTTGACGTGATACTAGGCATGGATTGGCTGTCAGCCAACCATGCAAATATAGACTGTTTTGGCAAGGAAGTTGTCTTTAACCCTCCCTCCGAGGCTAGCTTCAAATTTAGGGGGGCAGGCATGGTATGTATACCCAAGGTCATCTCAGCCATGAAGGCTAGTAAACTACTCAGCCATGGAACTTGGGGCATCTTGGCAAGCGTAGTGGATATGAGAGAGCCAGAAGTTTCCCTATCTTCCGAACCAGTGGTAAGGGAGTACCCCGACGTTTTCCCAGACGAACTCCCAGGACTTCTGCCTCCCAGAGAGGTAGACTTCGCCATCGAGTTAGAGCCGGGCACTGCCCCTATCTCGAGGGCCCCTTACAGAATGGCTCCAGCCGAGCTAAAGGAGTTGAAGGTCCAGTTACAGGAGTTGCTGGACAAAGGCTTCATCCGGCCCAGTGTGTCGCCTTGGGGAGCTCTAGTATTGTTCGTGAAGAAGAAGGATGGGTCGATGCGCCTTTGTATTGACTACCGAGAGCTGAACAAGGTGACAGTAAAAAACCGCTACCCCTTGCCCAGGATTGATGACCTGTTCGATCAGTTGCAGGGAGCCACTGTCTTTTCCAAGATCGACCTGCGATCAGGCTATCACCAGTTGAGGATTAGGGACGGTGACATTCCCAAGACGGCCTTTCGATCGAGGTACGGACATTACGAATTCGTTGTGATGTCTTTCGGCTTGACTAACGCTCCTGCAGTATTCATGGATTTGATGAACAGGGTGTTTAAGGACTTTCTAGACTCGTTCGTCATAGTCTTCATTGACGACATCCTCATTTACTCAAAAACTGAGGCTGAGCACGAGGAGCACTTACACCAGGTTTTGGAGACCCTTCGAGCCAACAAGTTGTATGCCAAGTTCTCCAAGTGTGAATTCTGGTTAAGGAAGGTGACGTTTCTTGGCCACGTGGTTTCCAGTGAGGGAGTTTCAGTAGATCCCGCAAAGATTGAAGCGGTGACCAACTGGACTCGACCGTCCACGGTTAGTGAAATTCGAAGTTTTCTGGGTTTGGCAGGTTACTACAGGAGGTTCGTGGAAGACTTCTCACGTATAGCCAGCCCGTTGACCCAGTTGACCAGGAAGGGAACCCCTTTTGTCTGGAGCCCCGCATGCGAGAGGAGCTTTCAGGAGCTCAAACAGAAGCTAGTGACTGCACCGGTCCTGACAGTGCCCGATGGTTCGGGAAACTTTGTAATCTATAGTGACGCCTCCAAGAAGGGACTGGGCTGTGTCCTGATGCAGCAAGGTAAGGTAGTTGCTTATGCCTCCCGCCAGTTGAAGATCCATGAGCAGAACTACCCTACCCATGACTTGGAGTTGGCAGCTGTAGTCTTTGCACTGAAGATATGGAGGCACTATCTGTACGGTGAGAAGATTCAGATTTACACCGACCATAAGAGCCTGAAGTACTTCTTCACCCAGAAGGAGTTGAACATGAGGCAGAGGAGGTGGCTCGAGTTGGTGAAAGACTACGACTGCGAGATCCTATACCACCCAGGTAAATCAAATGTAGTGGCTGATGCGCTGAGTAGGAAAGTTGCACATTCAACAGCGCTAATCACCAAGCAGACCCCCTTACTCAGGGATTTTGAGAGAGCGGAGATTGCAGTCTCAGTAGGTGAGGTTACCGCACAGTTGGCTCAGTTGACAGTTCAGCCAACCTTGAGGCAAAAGATCATTGCTGCTCAGCTGAATGATCCTTACTTGGCAGAGAAGCGTCGTGTGGTAGAGACAGAGCAAGGTGAAGACTTCTCCATATCCTCTGACGATGGCCTTATGTTTGAGGGACGCCTGTGTGTGCCGGAAGACAGCGCAGTTAAGACGGAGCTTTTGACTGAGGCTCACAGTTCCCCGTTTACCATGCACCCTGGGAGTACGAAGATGTACCAGGACTTAAGGAGTGTCTATTGGTGGAGGGGCATGAAGAGGGATGTGGCAGACTTTGTCAGTAGATGCTTGGTGTGCCAGCAGGTGAAGGCACCTAGGCAGCATCCAGCAGGGTTGTTGCAACCCTTGAGTGTGCCAGGGTGGAAGTGGGAGAGTGTGTCGATGGATTTTATTACGGGACTGCCCAAGACCCTAAGGGGCTACACGGTGATCTGGGTTGTGGTCGACAGACTCACGAAGTCGGCCCATTTCGTGCCAGGGAAATCCACTTACACTGCCAGTAAGTGGGGGCAGCTATATATGACAGAGATTGTGAGACTACATGGAGTACCCGTATCCATCATTTCAGACAGAGACGCCCGTTTCACATCGAAGTTCTGGAAAGGACTTCAACTTGCATTAGGTACGAGGTTGGACTTCAGCACGGCATTCCACCCTCAGACTGATGGTCAGACAGAGAGATTGAACCAGATTTTGGAAGACATGCTGCGAGCCTGCGTACTAGAGTTTTCAGGAAGTTGGGACTCCCATCTGCATCTGATGGAGTTTGCCTATAACAACAGCTACCAGGCTACTATCGGTATGGCACCGTTCGAGGCTCTGTATGGCAAGTGCTGTAGATCCCCTGTCTGCTGGGGCGAGATTGGAGAGCAGAGGATGCTAGGCCCCGAGTTAGTACAGACTACCAACGCAGCCATACAGAAGATCCGAGCTCGTATGCTGACAGCCCAGAGCAGACAGAAGAGTTACGCTGATGTACGACGTAAGGACCTCGAGTTTGAAGTGGGAGATATGGTCTTCCTGAAGGTAGCACCCATGAAGGGTGTTCTGAGGTTCGCGAAGAAGGGAAAGCTGAGTCCACGCTTCGTAGGGCCGTTCGAGATATTGGAGCGGATTGGCCCCGTGGCTTATCGCTTGGCGCTACCCCCATCTTTTGCTGCAGTGCACGACGTATTCCATATCTCCATGCTGAGGAAATATGTCGCAGACCCAACACATGTGGTGGACTTCGAGCCACTGCAGATTAGCGAGAACTTGAGCTACGAGGAGCAGCCTGTCGAGGTTCTGGCAAGGGAGGTCAAGAAGCTTCGCAGTCGAGAAATTCCACTGGTCAAAATCCTTTGGCAGAACCATGGAGTGGAAGAGGCCACGTGGGAAAAAGAAGAGGACATGAGAGCCCAGCACCCCGAGCTGTTCGAGGATTAGAACTTTTGAGGACGAAAGTTTTTGTAGGAGGGAAGATTGTAACGCCCAACATTTCGGTTTTCCTTTGTTGTTTTGACCATTAATATTAATATTAAGTGTGGTTAATATTATTCTTATTAAACTAAAGTTGTATTTTCTTTTTATATTAATTATTGAAGTTAGGGGTAAAATAGTCAATTAATGGGTTGGCAAATTAATTATTTGCCTTGGAAAGGGTCAAGGGTGGAGAGAGAAAAGAGGGCTATTAAATTCTTTTATTATTTTTTAATTCTTTTAAAAAGAGGCATTGGGAGACGTGAGACTCCTCATCTCCCCAAAGAAGAAAAAAAGGAAAACCCTAGCCGCCGCCACTCTCCGCGCCGCCGCCGCCCGCCGCCGCCGCACGCCGCCAGCTTCAAGCAAGCGCCGAAGCCGATCCACCGCGCGTCTGCAAGCCGAGTAGAAGCCGAACCACCCTCCGCGCACGCCGGGCATCCATCGCACAGCCGAACCCGCAGCCGCCACCTGAAGCCGATCCTCCGTGCGTCTGCAAGCCGAACCCGCAGCCGCCAGCCGAAGCCGGAACTCGCCGCGCCGCTTCGATCTAAGGAGGACAGCCGACGCCGCGCCGCTTCGATCAGGAGGATAGCCGAACGGCGTCGCGTCGCTCCGATCAAGCCGAAAGGAGCCGCTTGGATCTGACGCAGCCGGAACATCCGTCAGCCGGCCGTCGCGCCGTCGCGCCGACTGAAGCCCAGCAGCCAACGCCGAGTGTGCCTCCAGCCGTCGAACCCGAACCCGAAGCCGCTCCTCATCCGCGCGCCCGAGCCCGAAGCCGAAGCCGAAGCCGCGCCGCGTCCAGCCCTCTCCGCGTGTGAGCCGCGTCCGCGTGGGAAGCCGCGCCACGCGTTTCCGCGTAGCCGAGCCGCATCTCCTCCCTGTTGCAAGCCGAGCCGCACGCGTAGCTTCCTGTACCGAGCCGAGCCGCGCCTGCGCCAAGCCGAGCCGGTCCCTGTCTTCTTCCAGCCGAGCCGCCAAGACCAAATTGGCTCCATCCACCTAAATTTTGGTAATTTAATTAATTATTGTGGCATTTCCCAGTAAGACTCCATGCTTCGGACGTCAATTAAATTAATTTGGGACTAAAATTAAGTTATTTTCCTTAAGGGACGTCTTGGACCAAGTAATTGCTGCAGCGCGGGAATTCTTCAGCAGGGGGGCTCGAGCACTGCAACCTCTCTAGGGTAAGTTATTTCAAATGAGTCTTGAACCGATAGTCGTTGGCGACCTAATTACGAATTTTGGCATATTAAACAGTTAGGACTTCGTCGCTTGGAAAGCGTACTGCCTCGCGGTTAGGACTCGACAAGTAGATCTCCAGGTAAGAGATTCTACTACTAGCTTCATGTTTAGAAGTATGAGACTATGTATGCCCCGACTTTTCATGTTAAGGATTAGACAGTACGTTGCTTGAGATAAATGATAGTATGATGCAAATGACGATATAGTTATACTATAGCCTGTTATGTGTGGCAAGAGCTGTTATGGCTATACGACGAATGTCGGGACGGAGAGAGTGTAGAGATGATTTATGTGACATGTTATATGCTGATGCCATGTGTATGTATACTGCAATTAGGGTACTTGTTAGCTTAATCTGTTAGAGTCGTACCTGCATGGGTGTCCTTCGGGATCACCACCTATTGAGGACTGTGTGGTCCGACGGGACACCAGTCTAGCATGGATATAGATATGACTCGAGTGACTCGACGGGGTCCTCGCATCCCGACTGTCCTAGGTGTCCCCCGGGGCACCGAAGACCAGAGTTACGTTCCTACGGGAGCGCATGATTGCACGTGTTCGGGAACGTGCCAGAGATTGGGTACCAGTTATCAGGACTCTAACAGGAAGTTAACAGGCACCTAGTGGGACTAGTAGTGGGTCCCTTACTGAGTATTTTTATACTCACTCTCTTCATTTTATGTTTTCAGGTAGAGGACGAGGCAAGGGCAAGGGCAAGCTGGCGAGCGACCCGAAGTGAGACCGTGAAGGGCCATAGGGACTACCGCTTCCGCTTATCTTTATTTCAGACTTTCGCATTTGAGTTTGAGTACTTTTCATTACTTACCATCTTTTATGTAGATAGGGCCCGAGTAGGACTTCAGAACGCATTTACACTTTTTTGCATGACTACCTTGTTTAGTTTTTCATAAATGAAATTTCTTAAACCGTATGCGTTTTAATAAATTTTATGACTTAAACCACTTGTTCTATATTTAGTAATGACTTCGATTCAGTATAAGGAGTTGGGTCGTTACATTTTTTTTTTAAAATTTGGTACGCGATTTTTTTAATTCTTTTGGTACACGATCGTTTAGATTTATTTACACGATTATTTACATTTGTCTACTCCAATCCAAATAATTTTTTTTCAAGATTTTTTATTCACGATCTTTTATCTTTTTACACGATCGTTTACTTTTTTAAATGATCGTTTACATTTGACTACTCTAATGTAAATGATTTTTTTCAAGATTCTTTATACACAATCTTTTATTTTTTTTACACGATAGTAACATTTGGCTACTCCAATCTAAATGGTTTTTTTTTCAAGATTCTTTGTACACGATCTTTTAGATTTTGCTATTTTGTTGTACACAATCTTATACATAGTCGTTTAGATTTGGTTACTAAATGTAAATGCGTAAAAAAAATAAAAAATAAAAAAAAGAAAAGAAGAAAGACGATGGAAAGAAATCGAAGCAAAAGAAAGAAGAGGAAAAGTATAAACACGATGGAAAGAAATCGAAGCGAAAAAAACGAAGAGGAAAAGAAGAAAAACGATGGAAAGATTAAACGACATAAATAAAGAATTGAAAAATAAGAAAGATGATGGAAAGAAATCGCAGAAAAGAAAAAGAGAAAAAAAGAAAGACGAAATCGCAAGGGAAGACGGGAAGACGAAATAACAAGAGGAAGACGAATCGCGAGGAAGAATAAAAAGATGAAAGGGCAAACCTGAAATATTTAAAAAATGATCAACTTTATGGAATTTGTTACACGAACCGTAAATAGTTTATAGCTTTGTTACATTTATGTAAGTTTCCCTAACTGAAATGTAGGATCTTTTAACCCATTCTTTAAAGATTAAAAAAATAATAGTTAAGTAATTTAGTCGTGGACTTGCGACTTTACTAACCATGCCTTAATGAAACCTGGTTCTTAATAAATTAACTCTTCTACCAGAATTTCATCATGTTACAAATATTTTAGACTATATAATCTTTTATTTTATTTCTCATGAAGAGTAATCACATTTTATTTAACCATATAGATGGTAGAAACTTATAAAAATATGAAACAAATACACCAGTTGGATACAAATACGATAAATTTTTATAAATACAACAAACTATTGTATGTTATTTTTAAAATATTTTAGATTTGCACTTTTGTATTTCTTCTCTTCTCTGCTGCGATTTTTTTTCTATCATCTTTCTTCTTTCATTTTCTTTTTTTTCTTCTGTGATTTCTTTCTATCGTCTCTCTTCTTTTTCTCTACTTTCTTTTATGTCGTTTAGATTTGAGTAATTAAACCTGATTTCTTTCCATCGTCTTTTTTTTGTTGCGATTTCTTTTCATCGTCTTTATTCTTTTCCTCCTCTTTTTTTACGTTGTTTAGATTAGGGTAACAAAATTTAAAAGATCGTGCATAAAGAATATTGAAAAAATCATTTCGATTGAATAAGTCAAATCTAAATGATTGTGTATCAAAAAATTTAAAAAATCGTTTAGCCAAATCTAAATGATCGTGTAAACAAATCTAAACAATCGTGTACCAAATTTTGAAAAAAAAATCATTTAGATTTTGAGTAGCCAAATCTTAGCGATCGTATAGCCAAATCTAAACAACAAAATCTATACATCGTGTAACCAAATCTAAACGATCATGTAACCAAATAAAAAGATAGAATTGAAAAAAAATAAATGAAACCAAATCTAAATGTTGTGTACCAAACAATAGCCAAATCTAAATGATTGTGTATCAAATATATTACGCGTGTTGTTGACAGGCGTGGTTGATAAGACATTTCTGTTGGTTTTTTTCGTTTTCGAAATTGTTCTATACAGTATAAAATTTTGCCACTTCGTTATATTTTTTAAAAGACTCCTACAAATATAGTAGAATGCAATAAAATAAAATAAAAGTTGGAAAATTGTAAAAATTATAAAATCTAGATATATGATAATAATAGATTTTACGATTTTTGCAATTCTTTAGAAATGTTGTCATATCTTTTGAGTATTAACCCTAAAATTGTTATCTTTTACAATTATTGGTACATATCAAATCAACTATCTAGCTTCTCATATACAATTTTTGTGGTGTTATATGGCTAACTAACAATTTAAGTATTCTATTATTCTCAAGTTTACTATATATTTTTTTTTTGCCTTGATTTGATAATCATTTAGTTTTAAAAAAGTAAGTAAATCTCTCAATTTTTCCGCTTGATTTGTAATGATTGAATTAGAGCAAAAATTGAAAATAAAAAACAAGTTTTCAAAATTACCTTTTTTCTTTAGAATTAAAAAGCCTGGCTTAGTTGACATGGTTTTTAGTAAAAAGTAGAACCAAAATAAGAAATTTTGAGGTGAAATGGTTTTCTTAAGTTTAATTTTAAAAGCTAAAAATAAAAATATAATACTCAACAATTACCAAATAGGGCCTACCATTTCCTACCCATATGATTTATTTCCTTTAAATTTATGCTCCTCAAATATCATTTCATTATTATATTATTCAAATTCATACGTATCAAGTAGAAAAATGAGTTTAATAATTATCATATTACTTTGACAAATATATAATAGGTAAAAATACCTTTTTAGTTTTGACTTTTCACCCACTCTTCTTTACTACCTTGAGTTTTCAAATCATATCTTTTTTATCTTTAAAGAATGTTTGAAGTACATGGTCGTTATGATAATTTATGGTTATAATCTATAGGTTTATATTAGGATAGGGAGTTAATGGTCTGTCTATATTTAAGATACAAACTATTTCTAGTTTAAGTTTAGATAGTTAATGTTAGCAAACTCTTTTTGTATAAATGTTAATTGATATATAATTAAATTTGCCTTCACTCACTAGTTCAAGCTTTTGAATCAATTGATAATATAAAACGATATTAAGGTAGGTGGTTCGGAGAGCTTTTGTGTTTAAACTCCAACAATGTTATTTTTTCTCCAATTAAAATTGATTTTCACTTCTTGGAACTTTTACATATTTCGAGTCCACAAGTGAAAAGAGTGTTAGATCTTATATTAAATTTGTTCATTCATCACTTTAAACTTTTGGGTTAATGATTTAAGAATAAGTTCCAAAAATTTATATTTCGTAGGTGTAAATTATTTTAGTCAATTTTTTTTTTTAATTTTATTTTGTTGCTGATTTGTTTAACATACAGTTCCATTATGGGTTTAAGGTTGCTTTCTTCTAATTTTATTTAGATCTTTTTTTTTTTTTTTGAATTTAATCTTATTTTGTATTGTTTAACATATAGTTCCTTTATGGGTTTAAGGTTTCCTTTTACTATTTTTATTTAGTTTTTTTTTTTAATCTTGAATGCCATATTTTGTATATATAAATAAAAAGATTTTCACCCATTTTTAAGAATGTGTTATTACGTTATTTTCTGTCAATTTGGTCATTTTGAAAATATATAAATACTCTTCAACATACACAAAAATACGTGAGATTAAACTAATATTGTTGAACATATTTAAGACTTTAGAGGGACAGTAGCCAAGTAAGCTACTACTGCGAAAATACACAAAAACTATTTTCAACTGAAATAGACGATTCCACAAGATAAATAAATTATGATTGGTGAATTCAAAAGCAGTTTAAGAAAAAAGGTTGATCAAACATGTTTTTTTCCGAAGAACTTGGAATACTAAAATAAGTTAATATATTATATTGATGCTAAGAACTACCAAACACGGGCTATGAGAATGTAAGCCTACATGCAGGAGGGTTGTGATTATTGGGAAGCAATTGAGTAAGATTATGCAGTTGTTCCACTCCCTAATAATCCAACAATCAACCACTTATAAGGATAGAGTCATAAGAAAGGCAGAGGTTAAAGTTTGCCTGTATGCAACAGTTACTCCTGCCATACTTATCAAAATAATGGCCTTGAAGTCAACAAAAAAGATCTGAAAATTCCTCAAAGGCGAATATAAAGGAAATGAAAGAATTAAGGGCATGAAAGTGTTGAACTTGGTACGAGAGTTCAAGAGGATGCAAATGAAGAATTTTGAGCCTATTAAAGAGTATTCATACAAGTTGATTGAAATTGCCAATAGGACAAGAGCACTAAGAACTGATTTATTTGACAATAGATTGGTTTAAAAGATTTTGGTCTTAGTGCCTGGGAGGTATGAAGCAATCATTGTTTCCTTAGAAAATAATAAGGAGCTCTCTCAACTTAAAGTGATAAAATTAGTAAATACTTTGCAAGTAAAAGAGTAGAGGATGTTGACGAGGACAGAAGGAAGCATGAGGAACAATGAAAGCTAGAGTGCAACAAGGCGAGGGTGGAAAAGAGAAGTGGAAAAGAAAAAAGGAAGTAGCAACAACAACTCAAATACTGCAATAAAATGCAAGCATTTTGGAGCAGAGAATCATCCACACTTTATATGCTGAAGAAGGTCAGATGTTAAGTGTAGAGAGTCTCGTTTAATATGACACATTGGAAGATTCTGTAATGGAACTTAGCAGCACGAAGGAGCACATGTAGCAGTACAACAAGAAGATTAACTATTTGTGACTACCTATTCCTTGTTAGTCATTTGATGCGACAATTGGTTGATAGTGGTTATATAGACGGACAGAAGTTTGTCGTCCATAAACTTCCTTCAAATCAAATAAAATTTATATTTCTGCAAATTTAACAACTACTACTAAAACATAGAAATAGTGGCAAGTTCAGGGTCAAATCGTAGGAAAGTGCTGAAGGTTAGTTCAATCATGCTTGTTCTTAGTTGAAGGGTTTGGTATGGAAAGAAAAGTTGATGAAGCATATAAAACTAAAAATTCAAAAATCTGAAACAAACGGAATGTTCTTGCCCAATGGATCGAAGGGACTCAAGCATGATGCTCATCAAAGTGTTTTAATTGATTAGCTCTCTTATGCCTAGATCACTTATGCCCAGACCAATTAGTCAGGGTTCCCAATTGATCGGAACTTTGACCAATGGTCCTAATGGCCTAATGGCCTAATTAGCTGAACATGCTAAATCAAACCTGCACCTAACATGTTTTTCTAACTGCATTAAATTTTAAGAATTACACTAAGATGAACATTTAACTTCCAATGTCTAATTTAACATTCAGTTTGATTTCTCCTTAGGTTGATAGGAACAATACACAATGTCGTCAACTACAATGTGCAAGCCTAACCAACCTATCGCTTCTTAAGCATTGATTGCTAATTTCAAATGTCACCTGTTAACAATTTCTCCCAATCCAATACTTTGTCAGACAATTAAATCAATGAAAATGCATAATCAATTGAGAGAAGAGATGAAACCCATATAAGATAGCCATTAATCAATATCCACAACTCTCACATGAATTAATGGTCAATTCCATTAAACCGGAATCCTAAGTTCATTTCCCTGCAACCATGGAAGAAATGACCTAAGAATTTCTCCTAATTAAATACATGAAATAGTGAAGAAATAAAATGATCCAATCCATTATACTATCCCAAGTTCATTTTTCCATAACCATGTAGGAAATTATCTAAGAATTTCTCTAGTTAAATGCATAAAATAAAGAAGAAATAAAGGAAATTATAAAGTGGAAGAATGGATATGGAGAGAACAAGGAGATGTCATGGAAGGGCCTTTACAAAACACCTCGAGCTCATCAGGATGATGCTCCCTCAAACCCAGAATAGGTGTCAAAGGTTCAAGCTAAAAGTGCCCCAACTCACAATTCTATTCCCCATGATGGTCTATAATGATTCCCATGATGATCTAACCTTAAAATGAAGGGTTTTCATTTATGTAAAAGGCATAGCACCGTTATATAGGAGAGCGTTACAGTGCTTCTGTGAAGCCCAGCTTTTGGAGTAGAGAAGTGATGAAGAATGAATATGAAAAAATTGCTAAGTATAAGTACTATGTGTTCTAAGTGAGAAAAATTAAAATGACTAAGTATAAGAATGATACGTTAGGAGAGGAAGGAGCATGTGTTCTGGTAAGGTGATGCAAGGAAGGGAAGTATGTGTAGTAAAGCTAGGCGATGTGCTAAGTCAAGATAATATGTGAAGAGTTGTTTAGTAAGCGTTTTGAGTTATGCGAGCAGAAGTCAGGTGAGGAAAGGAAGATGATTCCTTAATTAAGATTAGTCATCTTCTTACGTGTTGGATTACAGTTAACTATAATTAGAGAAAATATTAAACCTACACGTGTATTGCACTAAGTAGGAGCTGGCAAGCTAAAATGAGTTTAAGAATGACTAATCTAGTTTAGGATTAATATATATAAATAGGCCTTGAGAGTTCAAAGGAAGTTATATGAAAATTCGAAGTGTTGAGGCTCCCAAAAAGACATCAGGTGAGGAGAAGAAGGGAATCAAGAAGGGGGTTAGGAGGAAACATATTAGCTTTGTGAGTGACCCTTCCAAAAGAAAAGAACATAGATTTTCAAGCTTTTCTTTCAAAGTCATGTTATGTTATGCATAGTATAATGCTTGTAAAAACTTGTTTAGGATTTATAAGAAAAGCATGACCTTTTGAAAGTATGTTTCCAAGCTAAAATGTTTCCAAGTTAAAGTATTTCTATTTCATTTTATGTTGCTTGAATGAATTACTTGTATGCAAGTAAGCCATTAGCTTTATTTCTATCATAAGCTAGCTATTATTTACACATAATAGCTAAGTCAATCATGCGTTGAGTGGTTTGCATGGTGGGAAGATGGTCGGATGCACTGAGAGGTTCGCATTTGAGTTAACCACCTGAGCAACTAGAATTGAAAATGTAATATTGATGATATGAGTCGGCACTGTAGTCTATGTGTGGAAAAGGTTCAATGACTTGGCAAAAGGAATAAGTAGAGGCTAATGTGGTGTTTATTGTTTTTAGCGCATGATGAGGTGTTGTAAAGTTGATTTTGTAAAATGAATTACCGATGTACTTATATTACCCAAAGGTTTTCCTAAAATGCCACTTACTAAGTGTTAGGCTTAAGTTTTAAGTTTTCCTTCCTACATAAGCAAAGCGAGAAGGCCACATAGAGAAGGCAAGCTGCTGCATCATGTTGGGCGATTAACAATTGTGCAAGGCGTTAGAGTTTAAGTTTAGATGTTTTAAGTTATTTAAGTATCTTCCTTGTATTTGTACTAAGTTTTATGTTGAAGGAATAAAGTTGTTTAAGTTTTTAAGTGTTGCATTTTCATACCGTGAAGCAAATTTTCATTCAAGTTTAAGTTTCATTAAAAGCTAAGTTTAAGACCAGGTGTTTTGGCGCCTCATTAGAGGTGTTGGAGCTACCCAAGTCGTGCTCGCGTTCGGGAACGAAAGGAAAGGATGCGTTCTAGGTGGAGGCGTGATAGCTCCACCTTGTTGATGCTATTAGAAAACGCACTTTGCAAGCACCTGCATCCAAATATTCAAGACTTGATCTGTTTCATCTCATTTGCTTGTTAACTCCTTCGATTTAACATGAAAAGTATCCTAAATTGCCTGGATGTGTCAATTGCTTGTTTACCTGTCAAGACGCTAAGATAAAGCATTGAATACCTAGAACTAAAATGATTTAGGCTGAGAAAGATAGCCCCTTTAAGAAGCTACCATGTACCAATCACAAAGGTGACAAGGAGTTATTCAAGGACCTTGACAAATTGTTCTAGTTAAAGGAGTAGATAAGAAATGGTGAATATCTAAAAGTGAAATGGAAGGGCATGATGTCAATAGAGAGCTATGTAGGAACCAAGTTGATTGCTGAAGTGTTGCTTGTGCTCGAGATTGATAAAAACTTTGTTAAGTGTTGGTTAACTAGTAGAGAAAGGATTTAAAGTGTTATTTGAAGATGGAAAATGTCTCATTTTGAACTCTAGTGGGAATGCATTGTTCAACATAAAGATGTAATACAAAAGCTTCTCATTCACTACAAGAAATTTGACCTTTAATGTCAATCAAATACCGACAATACAAATGTATAATGTTGGATGATTGACCGACATGAAAGAAGATGTTATTAAGATATACAACAACAATAACTTTTATGTCGATTTTCGACTGACATTGTAGTTGATTTTAGTGTTGGTTTTCACTAGACATCCAACACCTTTACACCTTTTCGACTGAGCATTCTTCAATGTTGATCACCTAACAAAATGAAATGAATTGTCTGATAATAAAGATAGGCGATGCTTTCCTTTTCGTCATTAAATGCTCATCATACTGTTACAAATATAAAAATACAATTTGTTCTAATTATGTGCTTGCCTACCAACATTTCCCTTCCACCTATAAATCCATCCTAACATATACTACACAACAAATGTATTTCCACAAACAACAATTCAAAACTTTCACATTAAGACAATAGAAAAATTATTAGTAATTATGCCAAATACCCACATATACAAATAAACAAAAAACTAAACATCCAACAAAACTGTTCTATTATGTTCAAAACTTGTAGTATATTAATAAACTAATATTTATATTCTAGCACTCAGAAAAAATGAATTTCTAGTAACTATTCTAACTCTTGTAGAACTTACATATAATGACCATTCTCAAACATGTTAGCTCCTGAACTGAAATTGCCTCCATCAATACCTCGCTCTTTCATTACTTGTATTGATGAATCTCACATATCTATAGAGACATGAAATATGGAAAATAACATCACTAAAGATCCAAGCTCGTGTATATTAAAATAGATCAAGCAATAGAATATCAAGCCCTTTAATCATGAACGTTCTTTCAATCTATATCATTACTCTTGTCATAGTTGTAAAACTGAAGTGTAACCCATTTCACTACAAGAAGAAAGGGTCTACAGACGCATCGAAGCCAGAACTACGTTGGGAGAGGCTACACCGACGCAAAAACGGATGTCGGCAAGAACGTCGTGAGAGATGCATCATGAAAGACACTCCCGACGTGCGAATGGAACAACGTCGGCAAAGGATTACTGACGACGCACTGTTCGCTGACAAGGTCAACACATCGACAGTGGAGAATTGCTGACGTTTGGTAACCGCGTCGCAAATAGGTTACTACCGACATCGTCAAGTACGTCAGCATACATGAACCACCGACGCGGCGTCGGTAGAACGATCATTTGCAACGAGTAATGTGCGTCGCGAAATCCTTATTATAATGTATATTTTTATTTTATTATATTGGAATCAAATTTGATTTAAATTCATTCAATTACTAAAGACAATTAATGTAAATATAATAAAATACCAAATGAAATTTATATTAAAAATAATTCAAAAGTACACGTTCGTAGTTATTAAATTACATACATAATAAAAACTAAAAACTAAAAACTACAAACAGAAAACTAAACACATAATCTAAGTGTTAGTGTCCTATGAAAGTTTCTCATGCCTTTGAACTTACAATGACACGAAATTAAGTTAAATATATATCATCGATAATATGAAATTAAAGAACATAAAAGTTGAAAATTACATATCTCAACGAAATCAAGTTCCTCTCGAAGCCCAGGAGAGGTCTTCAATCATTTTTCTCATTTCTTCCATTTATCGAGCCAGTGCTTCTATCAAACGAGCACTTTCTTCGTGCTTTCAGTTACTCTCTTCTTCTATTACCTCAAGATGAGGTTTTATCTCGTTAACCTCTCTAGCATGGACCATTTCTCGCTCAACAGATGTAGATGAAGAACTACCAGCAACGTGTCGCAACTTTGGCTTGGGGCCCCAACCAAGATCTTTCAAATAACCCGATTGTCTACCTAAAACAGTCTCGCATATCTTGTCTTCAGAAAGTGGTTGAGAACCCTTTTATGGTAGGTTGGAATTGGAGTTCCAGCATTTAATTGTGCAAATAAATTTTTTGTTAATTAAGTAAAGTATATAAATCAACTATTATGTGAAACAAGACAAATGACAACTTATAAACTTACATGCGTATCCGCAGCCGCTTGCCAAATGAACTGGCCACCCCAAACATGTTTCTTTCTGAATAACTCCACAAGATCGATCGAATTACCCGCTATTTAACGAGCTTATGTTGTCGTTGTAGAAATGACTTGGCACCGCTGCTGTGGTTGTAGGGCTGCTTCGCTCTAGCAGCTCTGCTCATCGGCAATTGCTCCTACATGCAAAAAATCAAAATGTTACATAAAAAAATAAATAAAGTACCATTTGAGAATATTAAAAGTTATAAATCACCTGAAATTTTCGAGTGAGGTAGTGGTCGCAAAGGAAGTACTAATCTTGCACCTGATTGCTCAATTTGAGGGATGGGTTGGCATGAGCCTGTTTAAAATCATCGAACTTCTTGAAATGACGGTGGTTCTGTTCCTTGAACTCCTTCCACACGGTGAGCATTTGATGCTAAAAAACTGAGTAAGTACTAGATCAGTGAAATCCAACACGAACCATTGCTGTAAAAGAAAAGTATAAACGAATTAAGATTGAGTCTATGTATATATGTATATATAACATATATGTACGGGTGATTTAAAAACTTACCTATAAATTGTCTTTAACAAGCTTGATGTACTCCAGTGTCACATCAGTCTACTTAAGAAAGCAGACTGGAAAAGTGTCTTGCCTTAACACGTCGATGGTATTGCTAAAGCGAACAGCGTCCTGGCCTAGAGCAATAGATATGAGGATCTTCCCATTTTGTGCAACATATCTATCTAACTTCAGGTTCTTGGAGTGTTGTTGTCTCCTAGGAGTGGGAGTAGCAGGTTGAGAGACATCTAGGAAAGCATAATAATTTCATAAACATAAACAAAAGACTTATGCATAAATAATTGTTTATGTAACGATGACTAACCAGATGTGTTGCTAACCGATGATGTGCCTTGAACAATATTGAACTCCTTAGCATTAAAATCGAATAGATCATCGCTTTCATCAAAATCGACGGGAAAGTTAGACATAGTACCTGTAGAAATATAAACCTAAATTAATTGAACATATGAGAGTACGTGAAACTGGATATATATAAAAAATGGAAAAACTATGAATACGTGATTCATTAGTTATTGTTCACTGTCATCGTTTGACACGCTTTGAATGGATAGTTATTCATCATCATCGTTTATAAAGTCATCAATGACATGACGCACCATCGATTTATCCACCATTGTAGGATCAATGTCGACTTTGCAGTACAAGGTTTCGTTCTCAACGTGATCAGCGACATGATGACCAACAACAATTTTGGGTACATTTAGTTGTTGATCCTCAACGTCATCCACTTTGAGTACGTTCCATATACATTTATTTTGGACCATTTGAACAACCTTCCAATTGACACCATTTTTTAGGTCGTCGATGTAAAAAACTTGATGTGCCTGGATTGTAAGAATGACTGATTCTTCAGGAAACCAAGATGTGTTGAGAGATTTGTATCCCAATTTCACGGTTGTTCTATGCTTTTTGGTTCTTGCCTGTATCAAACCATCTACACTTCAATAGCCAAACACGACATCCCATTGGATATGCCACGAAAAGAATCCCATCTAATACATCGTAAAATTATTGTCGTCACTTGCACTACTTTCACCGACTACCATGACTCCACTATTTTGTGTTGTGCATTGAAAATCATGATCTATCATGTGAAGTCATATCCCACCCATGATGCACTCAGTGTAGGATCGAACGTCAAGTGAGGGTCTCATCGTAAGTGAGAAGAAATCATGTGAAAGGTTGTCTCTCTCACGTATTTCGATGACCTGAAATTGTTTTGTTAATAATGATATAAGTATATGAAATAAGCCTATGGAAATTTTAAATGGATTTATGTATTCCACATACATACCTGATCTCTGAACCAATCAGGAAATACCCGTTGATATTTTATGAATAACTCGATAGGTGTTGTTTGTTTGACGACGTATCAACTTCAAGTGTTTCCTAAAGTTCATAGTTGGGAGCTTGTGACGACTATAACTTAACAAAACTTAAAGCACTCATTAAATATTTAAAGTTAGAAGTACGTACTTGTAGTACTCTGCAATTTCATCTACATTATTCGAGAATGTATCAATGGATCTGACGCTTCTCTTATTGTGATAAAGATCTTGAACTTGTCGCGCCTAATGATCGTATCTTCTCAAACTCACCAGCTACCTCATCGTTGGGAATGCTATCATCATTTCGTTTATCCCGGGAAAACCGAGTTTCAATCCTACTTACATACTCAAACATAAGGTACTTAGTTCATTGATGACATATGCTTCAGTAATGGGTCCTTTGAGATATGCTTTGTTTCAGACATATTGCTTCAACGTGCGTAGGCTTCTCTCAATGGGATACATCCAACTGTAATTAATCGTACCAGTGACCTTTGCTTCATACTGTAAGTGAACAGCAAGATGTACCATTACGCTGAAAAAAGCAAGTGAAAATATTCTTTCCAGTTTGCAAATTATAATAATCATATCTGCTTGCAACCAGTCCAAATCACTTACTCTTATCATCCTCGCACACAGGTTGTAGAAAAAACTACAAAGCTCAGTAACAATGGTATACACATGTTTTGGTAAGTGTGCTCGAATATCAATAAGTAGAAGCCAATGAAGCAAAACGTGACAGTCGTGAGTCTTAAGACTTGATATTTTTCTATCTCTCATTCACACATTGCAAAATATTAGAAACAAACCCATCAAGAAACTTGCATGGGGCTTCACTAATCTATTCCGATTTCTATCATGTGTAAATCTTTTCTTATTTTCAAATCCTGAAGGTCCAATCATCATAGTATCCTTTGTTTTCCCTTTAATGTTCAATAGTGTACCTACCAAGTTATCACAAATGTTCTTTTTAATATGCATTACATCCAATTTATGACGTATTAGTAGACTTGGCTAGTAATGCATATCGAAAGAAGATACATCTTTTTGTCCAGTTGAGAGCTCTCTTTCTTTTTCTTATCTTTCAGTGATGGATAGATGTTTACTCATCACTGGAAACTCAAGGGAATCTACTTGTTCCAAGATATCGGGCCCATTCAGAACAACCGAGGAGGCCTACGCTTTACACTTCTATAATGTAACTTACTTCTACGCCAAACATGATTATCAAGAAGGCAGCATCGATGTTTCATGAAAGCTATTTTTTCTTTTATCCCAAATGACAATTTATCTATCATGCATATGGAACATGTCTGATACCCTTTCGTACTTCATTCGGATAAGTCGCCATACATCGAAAAGTCATTAATAGTCCATTACAAAGTTGCGTACAACTGAAGAAGCTGATAGGTAAGAGAATCATACGTATGAACACCAAGACTCAATAACTGTTTCAGTTCCTCAATCAAGGATTAAAGGTAAGCATCAATTTTCCTACGGGAGATCTTGGACCAGGTGTTAGCAATGACATGAAGAAGTTGGACTCCTTCATGCACTTCCAAGGTGAAAAATTGTAAGGAATTAACACCGCAGGCCACATATTGTAGACGGTACCCATATGTTCAAAAGAATTGAACCTATCAGAAGCTAATCCCAAACGAACGTTCCGTTGATCTGAAACAAACTCAGAAAATTCAGAATCAAAATGCTTCCATCCCTCTGCATCAACTGGATGTCTCAACACGTCATCCATTTCGACTCGTTTATCCTGATGTCATCTTATTTCAGACGAGCCCTCTTGCGATATAAATAATCTTTGTAATCTCGGTATGAATGGAAAGTGCCACAATACGTTGTGCAAGATTTTTTTTCCTTTGATAAGACTAGCCTTATATCGAGGCTCACCACAAGTTGGACAATATGCCAAATCGACGAACTCCTTCCAATACAACACACAATCATAGTTACATGCATGAATAGGCTCGTACCTCAAGTCCAAGTCATGCAGCTCTCATTTTCATAGAAAGAACTAGAGATAGTAGTACTACACATTGAAAATGCACGTTTTAATAATTATAATAACATGTCAAATGACTTGTTACTCCAACCGTTAAGAACCTTGACGTGCATCAACGTAACCAAAAAGTTGAGGGATGAAAATTTCGAATAGCTGGGGTATAGCTCACCACAAGCTTGGTTTAAAAAATGTTGAAATATATTCGTTGTCTCTTCTTCTACACCACTATTAAACGACATGCCATTCTTTAAACCTTCCTCTGCTGTTTCTTTATTGTATTCGATTGGAGCTTGTAAATCATGCAGCATTCCCAACATTTCATTATCTTCAGAAAACGGATTACTACTGGTTCCTTCAATATGGAAGAGGTCACTGCTAGTTCCATCTTGGAAAAGGTTACTATTAGTTTCTTTATTAAATCTTTCTATATCTCTATACAAGTTCACTGGCTCTCCACGATACACCCATTATGTGTAGGAGGGATACATTCCAATGGTTAATAAATGTTTTTCCACACCTCATAATGAATCTCAATTCGAGTTCATACATCTCTTGCATGGACACCTTATATGTTCGTACTTATCAACGTGATACTTTGCAACGTCTAAGAATTTGAAAACTCCCTCTCTATACTCAATCGTTAACTTATTCCTAATGTTCATCTAACTCTTGTCCATTGTTAAAAACCTAGAACATAAATATATGTAATTATCTTGCACTAAGGGCAACTATAATTCTAACTAAATAAACGTACACTTACTTCTAACAAATAACTCATGTTCACAAATAATAAACTACAAGCTACCATAACTGCAAAATAGCCACATCACATCAATAAAAAGTTTCAAATTCTTTAATTTCATCAATATCATAAATTTAAAATTTCATCAATATCACAATTTCAATCATTATTATCACAATTTAAATAATAATGATTCCCTAACATTTTACAATTGTTAAAATTTCATTCACACGTATAATTTGGTTCTTAAGCAATTAAATATACATTATAACTAAAAAACTCTAACAATTTTAATTTACAATTTAAATTACAAAGATATTTACTTATTCAATCTACAAAAGTTTATACATTCTACAATATACATTATTCCCTAACATACACATACAATATTTATACAAACTAGAATATACATTATTCCCTAACACACACATACAAAATTTATACAATATACAATATACAATTTATACATACAAGCTAATATATATATATATATTTTTTAAAAAAGAATAAAATACACTATTTTTACTAGTAGAGAAGATGACATGAGGATTGAAGGGTGGCATACAAGAAAGTGGTGGACGGTGGCAACAGACGACGGTGCGACAGACCTTCCTCTCCTCTCTTTCTTTCTCTTTTCTCTTTTCTTCGCATGCTTCTAGGATTTACAACATGCTTCTGGGATTCACAGCTAAAATGAAAGGGGATCTCTTGGCGCATTCCAAAAACGTTAGGAGAACACCCCACTCATGACGCTATCACTTACGGTGTCATCAATTCTCCAAGAACTACGACGCAGTCACTTATGGCATCCTAAGAACCTTGTCAAAAGTAGTCAAAACTTTACATATATCGCGACGTTACCTACCCCACATCCGCAGAAATTCGACCTCTCACGATACCATGCAATCTAGCGTCATGATATGGTTATCGTAATTTTTTAAATGTTCAACCTTTGTTAACATAGTCAAGGCAACGTTCGCAAAAGGTTGACTTCCACGACGTCTTGCATGCAAAATAGACAGTTATTTGAGCAAATTCGATGTGTACATGCATGGCGTCGCAAAAAGTTTATATTATTATTTAAATTAAATATTTTCGCAACGCCTCCTCACTCGACGTCGTGGAAGCCTCACCTTCTATTGACATTGTTTGTGCGACGTCACCAAAGTTTCACACTGTCGACGCCTTCTTCACGATTTTGCGAAAAGGTTCTATTTACGACGCCTGTTTCGGCGTCGACAGATCTTCGATTTTTTGTAGTGTTTGGAAATAACTTTTATAAATATCAAGTTTTAATTGAAAGACATACAAGGCATAAGAAGCATAATTTTCATAAACATGTTAATACTTCGTAATAAAATTTCCTTTCGTGATTGGAAACTGATTCATCTGGCAGTAGTAAGTCTAGCACTTAGGGATTCACAATTTTTACTTGAAAATAGGGAAAACATTTTGAAAGAGTAAGTTAAAAGACTTAGTGAGCGATAGTTTTATAAAACAAGTTTTTATAAATAGTTTAACATAAACTGTAGTTCAAATAACAATTAGCAATAAACATTTATAACATGATACTAAAACACATTGAACTTTTGAGAACATTTGCATAGCTTTTGGAAGACATGATCCATAGCCACAGGTAGTATTAAACCTTTTCGTCCTAAGAAGGAACAGTCAATAGGAAATAGTTTTCACTGTACTCCTCCTTTAAGCCATAAGAATATACCTTTCCTGATAGCCCATAGTTAAAAATAGGCTTGTTAACCTTACCATCAATATTGGAATTAACCACATTGAAAACCTTGAAACATTTCTTTTTCATTCATAATCCGTCATCATATCAATCAATCATATCATAGCTTGAGAAATCAATTTATAAATACTTAGCTTTTGTAAACACAATAGAAAGCATTAACTTAACCATTTATTATAAAACATGTCTTGAACAATAACTTGGAAACAATGCTTTATAAAACATTATAGAAATCATTTTTATCACTAACTAGATATTACTTGTGCTTGAAATCATGTTTAATAAATAACTCTTTGAATCAAAATGTCACTCACTGTACTTAGATTGATCCTTGGTTTGGGAATTCCTTCAAGGCCTTCTTGATCTGAAATGCACTAGCTAGATATTGTTACACGTTCATTGACATGGTGGCTGCGCTTGGCGCACTTTGCCGCGTGCTAACCTCACAATGAAGAGTCGTGTGCATCCTGGCCGCATGCTCAGTATGCACCACTATTGTGTGTCTTACGCGCATTGGGCTATGCGCGTCCATCGTTGCACGCTAACCTCTGCGTGTATGGTTATGCGTGCATCCTGAGCACATCCTTGCTGCTCGACTGTGCCATGGTTGTGCCGCGTGCCTTAAAACCAACCCAATAACCTCTATGAAATATAAACTTATGCTCATCTCGCCTTGAATGTTTGAGGTTAAAGGAAATTAGGTCAATGATAACTTGTAAAAATACAAGTTATTGTCACCTTTTAAGTAGTATAATGGAGCATAATTATGATATAAAGAGGCATAGCCCATAACAAAATAGGTTGAAATGGGATAAATGCAATATACAAGTCACAAAAGGTAAAAAGCCCGTTCATCATGGTTTTATTGTCTTAACGTAGGATTTTAACAACATGAAGCACAAAGGCAAAATAAAGGAGCCATTTCAGGCAGCCAATGCTTGCATCAACCACCCGAGCAACCAAAGAAAAGATGCTAGGTTATATGAATCGCTAGAAGACAATAATGGTTGGTGATATTGTCAGCCAAAGGATGAAAAGACGTCTTCAATTCCACATGGAGGTACTTCAAAAGACAGAGAATTAATAGCGCATTAGACCATATGATGTCCCATCATTCCAACACCTATATATACAAAAGCATCTCCTTCATTTGAAAGGGTGTGAAACCTTGGTGAAAGAACTTAGCTTCATCCTACCTTTCTTGTCATTGCTTTAGGTGAGAGCTTAGAGTAAGAGTTGAAAAGAATCCAAATCTCATCACCTCATTTCTATAATAGGCATATATGAAGCCAAAAAACTCAAGAAATTGTGTTTTATGGCTAGACTCATTCTACTTTCTTTCCATTTGTAATAGTTATACATATTGTATTGATACTTTGAAATCCCATGGTCGAGAGGTCTAAAGTTTACAATATGAATACCAGCTTTCACTTTCATTCTTCCGTGATCTCTTTACTTTTCATATGCTTGAGTTATTTATAATTATGAAAAACACAAAGTAGTAGTAGTTTTGATAAATTTTGGATGTTCTTATTACTTGTCTTGTTTAGTTAGAGCTTCATTCAACGTCTCATTCCATTCGGGAGAACGAATGAGGCACTGGGCGTTACTACTCGAGAGATCAGTTAGTAACTAAGACCTCATTAAACAGGCAGGGAAAGGATTGTAGTAATATACAATCTCTTCATTGGATTCCTTCTTAACATACATATTAGAAATGCGAGTATGAATAGCAATAAGGCGCTAAGAGGCTGCTTGCCTTAATATGGGATGGATTGCAACTAATACGACTAAGCAGATTATATATAAATCACATGGTAATTTCAAGTATTTGCATCCCCAGAGGCTAGCAAGTATGGCGAAAGCTCTAAAAGGATCCTTGCCTTAATTTGGAATTAGTCAGGCGCTTTAGATTGCGCCTTAAGGAACTATTTACACTCTTTGTACCACGTCGTATTATACTGAACTTTCCTTCATTATTCTTGCCAAATACAGATTGAGTTCAAATGCATACAAATTTACCATCTTCATTCCCCCTTTCATATCACACATTTAGTGTAAATAATAGTAAAAGTATGAATATAACAATACTGTATAGACATCACAAGACATCAATTTACGCATTATAATAAAACGAATTACTCAAGAAACCTCTCTTTTCGCTTACACTTGGGCAAGAGAGAGAAAAACTTGTATGTAAATGACACATTTGTAGAATTAAGCAATGCATAAGATAAAGTTTACCCCTTTTATTGCATGGCCTTAACTAAGTCGCCTAGTTTAGTCGCATGCTTAGAGAGCTGTAACTCCATATCCCCGATAGCACTAAAATGAACATATACTAATAAACAAGCAGTCAACCATATTTTTTGTAGTCAATCTCACGGAAATTACAACCACTTGCTTGCTTTCTTCCTTTCAACATGCTTCTTTGTTGGATCTTGTAGTAGCTAGTTCTACTTGTAGGAATGGCAACCATGAAGCTTGGAGATAATTAACTTACTTGGATATGATGTTTTCAGAAACTAAAACATTGGATAAGTAACATAGATCAATATCTTAATGATGGTAGGAAACGTTGAAAGCAAAACTCAAGTAGCAGGCCAATAACAAAATGAGAAAACCCTATATACGAAACTTACATGGAAGATAACAATGGCCTCTGAGAGTGGTAATTGTGAGTTTATGATGAAACAAACTTGTCACTTACACGTCTCCAACCAACGTCAATCGACAAGAATACATAAAACAAGCAAATAAATAAGATAAGTTAGATTGAGAATTTAATATGGGACCATTAAAAAACACATAAAGGAAATGAATTACATACTCTAGCTAAAAGCATAGACTAATTTGAATATTCCGAACCTTGGGATCTAAAGTAATAAATAAATAAACCATTGGAAATGAAGAAAAAAAAAAAAAACATTTACTAAAGTGCTTGGTCCCTCCCATAAATATTACTACAAGAATTTAATGAAACGAAACCATAAAAAACATCGCCAACTAAAAGATGCTATCGAGGGTCAATCTTTGACATGAAAATAATCAATCCTAGATTATACAAATAAGATTTTAAGGACGAATTAGATATAAATTGACGAACCACAATAAAAATTTAGTTAGGATAGTCATAGTAATAAAAAACTTCATACCATAACAGCAGCAGAGCAATCCAACAATAAATCAAAAAAGCACACAGGTTAAATATACCACCTAAAATTGTCGATGTTTTCAAGCTTCGGAGCAATACAACCTAAAAAGCACGCAATGTTAAATATAGCACCTAAATTTTTTGCATATGTAGGTTATATTCAAGATGTATACAACAATATAATTATATACCTGATCTCCCAACTTTGATTCTTCATCCACGGGGAATATTTCACTTTGTTCGTCTACTTCTAAACATACAATATTTTTAATATATTTGGTTATGGAAGCTGAAGAAAAAACACTTTTCAGCCTTGGACAATTAGTGACAACTACATCCTTTACGTTTGGAAATGCCAAAACATCACCAACATCTTTGTGGAACACGTATTTTAAATTTGGTCGAACATTTAATATAATGTTAAGTTTCTCAACCAAGAGCCAACCATAGCAACCAAAAACTAAGATTTGAGAAGCTTAACAAGAACAGAACACTTTAAGCAATAAACATCCAAAAACAAGAATCTCATCTTTAATTCACTTTAGGAGTGGAATGAGTGTTTATAAGCTTAATTTTTAAAAACAGAAAAGAATCAACATGGTTGTCTAAGGGATCAAAATAGGGAGAGATTGCTTGGACAAAAAATAGGGAGAGATTACAAGTTAGAAAGGGAAAAATGATCAAAAGTTTAGAGGGAGGAGATACCTTTCTGTATCAAGCATTCACTACGTCAAGTTTAAATAATTACATCATGTATCAAAATCACATTGTCTATCAAGCACTCATTATGTCAGTAGGGAACGACAAATACCTTTTTGTAGATAATGATTGAAGATGATTAAAAATTGTTTGAAAAGTATAAATTAATATTTTATTCCAACGTGATATTCTCACATTGCTAAGGACGCAAAGTGGGAGTTCCTTTAAATGCCCCTACCTCATGTCGTGGGTTTGGACCAAGGGGTATGCCCATGTTTTAGAAGGGTGAAAAAATAGATAAATGTTGATTTTTTTTTTATATCTTTACACATGCGAGTGTCGCCGCTGTCTCAGTCTATTCGATTAGATGGGTAAGGTGTGGCGTGGTGAGGTGAAAAATGCTAAATGTTTATTTTTATTAAAATTTATTTTAAAGTTTTTCTTTGAGGTGTCAAGTTTGTAACAAGTCAAATTGAGGCATTGAGTTTGTAAAGCAATGCGTTGAGATTTTGAGGCGTTGAGTCGTTACACTTTGACATGACTGTTAAAGTGTTACATTCTTGACTGGACTGTTGAGGCGTTACAGATCTAACACGTTAATGCTTGTATGATTGTTGAGGTATTACAAAATTCACTCCTATTGTGTTCTACTCCTCTCATTTCAATAATCTGAGAACACCTCTCTTACAAAAAAACTCTCTCTATTTCTACTTTTCAAGCAAAGTCATTCAGAGTATGTGTTGGTTTTTCGATCGATTCTGGTACAACTTTGATTGAGTTTTCTAGCTGTTGTATCATGGGATGACGTGACAATACCGATCTGTTTGCACTCTGAGAAGAGTTGCAATACGTCTTAAAGAGAGTATTATCCGTGACTTAGCCTTCATCTAACAAGTTTTTGTTTTGCAGTTAGACATTTAGCGTCCAAGCATTTTGTCTAGGTGACAAGTCTAGGTGACCATCAACTAGGTATTCACTTTATCTAGGCAATCAGTCTAGGTCTCCACTGCTTGCTCATTTTTGTGTATGTGTGTTTTCGTGTTATCGTGAATTTTTCATTAAGGCTCCAATTATGTGACTAAGCGAGACAACTAAGGTTAAGATCATGCGATAAAATGGACAAACTTAATTTTATGTGTTGCTTAGTTCTAAAGATATGTTTATTTCATACATGTTTTTCTCTCTCTTGTCTAAGTGTAAACGAAAAGAAAGGTTTCCTAGGTAAGCCAGGGTACGAACACAAAGAATTTTGGTTTCCTTTGATTATATCGCATAGGTTGATGTCATGTGGTGTCTATACAATACTAGTATATTCACACTATTGTCTTTTAATTTTAGTATTATGTACACTAAATATGTGATGTGAAAGGGGAATTGGAGGTGATGAAGTATGTATGCAATTGGACTCGGTCTTCTTTTGGCAAGAACAAGGAAGGAACATTCATTATAACATGACACAATACAAAGAGAGTGAATAATTCCTTAAGGCAATATAAAACATCTACTAATTTCAAATTATATCGAGCATCCACTCATAGCTTTCGTCGTACTTGCTCGCCTTTTGGGATACAAATATTAAAATTAATATTTGTTTCATATCCAACCTATTTGGTTCAATTAGTTAGGATCTATCCTTTATTAGCAAGAGTTTTTCGGCACCTTGTTGTCACGCACACTCGCGTTTTTTACATGTATGTCAAGAAGAAATCTTGTGAAGCGATTGCATTGCTACAATCTTTTAACCACATGTTTAGTAAGGTCCTAGTTACTGACTCTCTCTTGACTAATGACACCTAATACCTCATTCCTTCTCTCGAATGGAATAAGGCGTTGAATAAAGCTCTAACTAAACAAGACAAGTAATAAGATCATCGAAATTCTCTAAGTACTATCACTACTTTGCATCATTTATAATCATAAAGAACTAAGTCATGCGATAAGTAAAGAAATTGGAGAATGAAAGAGAAACTTCATTGTATTCATGATAAAAGAGTTAGGTCTCTCAGCTTGGAGTTCAAACTATCAATACAACATAAATAACTATTACAAATGAAAAGATATTAAAGTGAGTCAAGCCATAGAACACAATTTTTTATGTTCTTTGGCTCCAGTTACCCATATTACAGAACTAAGGAAAATATTTGAGAATTGAATTCTGTACAACTCTGACTCTAAACTATCACCTAAAGCATAAAGATGAACGAAATAAAGTAAATAATTTTTAAATAAAATTGTAAAAAATCGTCTGCGAAAACTAGAGTGTTGAATTCGGGAGTTATTTGTGTGTGAGGAAGGTGTTAGCGCGCCACAACACCCGTTTAGAAAACGGTGGCAAAATTACAAATCATGAATTGAAAATATTATTTTTTAATTTATTTTAAAAAGTAATGTCTTATTTTAACCCTCATTACTCTAATATTTGAATTAATTATCTCATAACTTAAGTGGAGAGCATTCCACCAATTGGACTATATATTAAAGAAATTTTTCTCACCTCAAGAAAGTGAAAAATTAGTAGACTTTCTCAAAATCCGTCATAGGAATAGTCTTTTAATAGAGAGATGTTTTTTTAAAACATGAATTAAAATCATTTTTTCTTGGGATAAAAACTTGAACTCCCAAATATATGATCCTTCACCTCAAGAAAGTTTGAAAAGCATAAGAAAAATTATAGCATTAGAGACAAATTTTCTAAATGATTAAAAAAGAGTCTTTATTTTAAAACATAGAGAATTTTAAATTGAAAAGATTTTAAAACATTTAAAATAAAATAGAACACAAAATCAGGCTTAATAGAAAGTTAAATAAGTAGAACAAGAATAAAGAAGAATCATAATAAATTAAGCAAACATAAAATAACATATTGAGAATTTAATTAAAATATATTGGATATCGACCTCGGACTTCCAAAGAATTGGTTTCCTCACCTCAAAAGTTCTAGAAAATTGGGCTTGCAAATTTCTTAGATTCCATCGTCGGATTTTTTTTAAAAGAAATTTAATTAAAAATATATATAAAAAACAACTATTAGCTAGAATATATTAAACAAACCAAAAAACACATACAATCATTCAATAAAATTTCTTTTTTTTTTAAAATTTATTTATTTATTATTATTATTATTTATTATTGGAAGTTTTTTTTTTTTCTTTTTGCAAAGATTATTTTGGCTAGATTTATGGTTTACTATGGAGCATATGTATTTTTTTTTCATGGACAACTATTTTTTGTTGATGCTAACTTAATTTCTCTAACGTACTAAAAGAGAATTAAATTCTCTAACCATATTTGATATTTACGGATGAAAGTTAAGATCGTTGAGTTTTACCCATTAAAATTGATGATAATTAAAATTGTTTTGGTTTAACTATATCGATTTTAATTTTATTAAGTTACCTACCAATTAGAATTAAACTATAATTCTTGTTTTGGCAACAAAATTATCTATATAAACCCACCCTTCTTCGAACTATTTCCACAAGTAAGATTAATCTTCTTTTCTCTATTTTCTAGTGACCATGATGGAGAAAACTCAAAGAATTTATCTTCTCTTTCTATCTCTTTTATCCATAGCTACAATGTCACATTGTCGTGGTACGCATTTAAGAATATCATCTTTCCCTAATATATATATATAAGTATATGTATCTCGTATGTATGTATTATGAGTCTTTGTTTGTGTATTTACAGTGCTGCTTCATGTTGACCCACAATCTGACGTCGGTGGCCCTCAAATGGTTATCCCACCTCCTCCTCCTCACAAAAATCAACAATTTGATGTTGGCAGACCTGAAATGGTCATTCGACCCCGTTCTCATCATCTTGATTCATACATTGGTGGCCCACAAATGGTCAATCCACCACCTTCACCCCACAAATTTCCACAATCCGACGTCGGCGTGCCTCAAATGGTCATTCCACCCCCTCCACCACACCATCGTCTTGATTCAGACATTGGTGGCCCTCAAATGGTCATCCCACCACCTCCACCGCACAAACATCCACAATTTGATGTCGGAGGCCCTCAAATGGTTATCCCACCTCCTTCACCGCACAAACTACCACAATCCGATGTTGGCGGGCCTCAAATGGTCATACCACCACCTCCACCACATCATCATCTTGATTCTGATGTTGGTGGCCCTCAAATGGTTATCCCACCACCTCCACCACATAAATTTCCTCAATCTGATGTTGGCGGGCCTCAAATGGTCATTCCACCCCCTCCACCACACCATCATCTTGATTCCGATGTTGACGGCCCTCAAATGATTATTCCCCCTCCTCCACCCATCATATTCGCCTTTAGTCGAACATCGTCGACGACCCCCAAATGGTCATCCCAGCGCCTCCTTCACATGTTTCATCCACAAATTAATATTTAGTGATATCATAACGATAATCCTCTACCACCTCTAAAGCAATTTTTATTGCATCCAATCTGATCACATCTCTAGATGTGTGATTCATTTCTTGTCACTTCCCTTGAAATATTAAGCATAATAAGTTAATAATAAGAATACTTACTATTATAAATATTTTTGCCATGTGTCTGAGACGACGTGGAGCGGCCAACATCCTCAAAATGGTTAGTTTTAAAATAAAATAACAAAAAAAAGATCGCTACCAATGTATTTTACGTTGTGATTGGACACTGAAATAAAGTAAATAATTTTTAAATAAAATCGTAAAAAATGATCTGTGAAAAGTAGAGTGTTGAATTCGGGAGTCATTTGTGTGTGAGGAAGGTGTTAGCGCCCCACAACACCCGTTTAGAAAACGGTGGCAAAATTTCAAATCTTGGATTGAAAATATTATTCTTTAATTTATTTTAAAAAGTAATGTCTTATTTTAACCCTCGTTACTCTAATATTTGAATTAATTATCTCATAACATAAGTGGAGAGCATTCCACCAATTGGACTATATATTAAAGAAAATTTTCTCACCTCAAGAAAGTGAAAAATTAGTACACTTTCTCAAAATCCGTCATAGGAATAACCTTCTCGTTTTTTTCAAACATGAATTAAAATCATTTTTTCTTGGGATAAAAACTTAGACACCCAAATATGTGATCCTTCACCTCAAGAATTCAAGAGAATCAAACTCCCAAATTTTCTAGATTTCGTCGTAGGATTTTTTTTAAGGAAAATGGTATAAATTATAAGAAAAGATTGATCGGGAAACCTTATGAAACTATGGATTGCATTTGGAAAGTTTGAAAAGCATAAGAAAAATTATAACATTAGAGACAAATTTTCTAAATGATTAAAAAAGAGTCTTTATTTTAAAACATAGCGAATTTTAAATTGGAAAGATTTTAAAACATTTAAAATAAAATAGAACACAAAATCAGGCTTAATAGAAAGTTAAATAAGTAAAACAAGAATAAAGAATCATCATAATAAACTAGGCAAACATAAAATAACATATTGAGATTTTAATTAAAATATATTGGATATCGACCTCGGACTTCCAAAGAATTGGTTTCCTCACCTCAAAAGTTCTAGAAAATTGGGCTTGCAAATTTCTTAGATTTCATCGTCGAATTTTTTTTAAATGAAAATTAATTAAAAAAATATAAAAAAACAACCATTAGCTGGAATATATTAAACGAACCAAAAAGCAGATACAATCCTTCAATAAGATTTCTTTTTATTATTATTATTATTATTATTATTATTATTTATTATTGGAAGTTTTTTTTCTTTATGCACAAATTATTTTGGCTAGATTTATGGTTTACTATGGAGCATATGTATTTTTTTTTCATGGACAACTATTTTTTGTTGATGCTAACTTAATTTCTCTAATGTACTAAAAGAGAATTAAATTCTCTAACCATATTTGATATTTTTGGATGAAAGTTAAGATTGTTGAGTTTTACCCATTAAAATTGACGATAATTAAAATTGTTTTGGTTTAACTAAATCGATTTTAATTTTATTAAGTTACCTACCAATTAGAATTAAACTATAATTCTTGTTTTGGCAACAGAATTATCTATATAAACCCACCCTTCTTCGAACCATTTCCACAAGTAAGATTAATCTTATATTCCCTATTTTCTAGTGACCATGATGGAGAAAACACAAAGAATTTATCTTCTCTTTCTGTCTCTTTTATCCATAGCTACAATGTCACATTGTCGTGGTACGCATTTAAGAATATCATCTTTCCCTATATATATATAATATATATATATACACACACACAAGTATATGTATATATATATATATATAAGTATATGTATCTAGTATGTATGTGTTATGAGTCTTTGTTTGTGTATTTACAGTGCTACTTCATGTTGACCCACGATCTGACGTCGGTGGCCCTCAAATGGTTATTTCACCTCCTCCTCCTCACAAACATCCACAATTGGATATTGGCGGACTTGAAATAGCCATTCGACACCCACCTCATCATCTTGATTCAGACATTGGTGGCCCACAAATGGTCATTCCACCACCTCCACCTCACAAATTTCCACAATCCGACGTCGGCGGGTCTCAAATGGTCATTCCACCGCCCCCACCACACCATCATCTTGATTCGGACATTGGTGGCCCTCAAATGGTCATCCCACCACCTCCACCGCACAAACATCCACAATCTGATGTCGGTGGCCCTCAAATGGTTATCCCACCTCCTCCACCGCACAAACTTCCACAATCCGATGTTGGCGAGCCTCAAATGGTCATACCACCACCTCCACCACATCATCATCTTGATTCTGATGTTGGTGGCCCTCAAATGGTTATCCCACAACCTCCACCACATAAATTTCCCCAATCCGATGTTGGCGGGCCTCAAATGGTCATACCACCACCTCCACCACATCATCATCTTGATTTTGATGTTGATGGCCCTCAAATGGTTATCGCACCACCTCCACCACATAAATTTCCTCAATCTGATGTTGGCGGGCCTCAAATGGTCATTCCACCCCCTCCACCACACCATCATCTTGATTCCGATGTTGGCGGCCCTCAAATGGTTATTCCCCCTCCTCCACCACATCACATTCGCCTTTAGTCGAACATCGTCGACGACCCCCAAATGGTCATCCCATCAACTCCTCCTTCACATGTTTCATCCACAAATTAATATTTAGTGATATCATAACGATAATCCTCTACCACCTTTAAAGCAACTTTTATTGCATGCAATCCGATCACATCTCTAGATGTGTGATTCGTTTCTTGTCACTTCCCTTGAAATATTGAGTGTAATAAGTTAATAAAAAGAATACTTACTATTATAAATATTTTTGCCATGTGTCTGAGACGACATGGAGCGGCCAACATCCTCAAAATGGTTAGTTTTAAAATAAAATAACAAAAAAAAAAGTCGCCACCTATCTTTTTTACGATGTGATTGGACACTGAAAAAAGTAAATAATTTTTAAATAAAATCGTAAAAAATGGTCTGCAAAAACTAGAGTGTTGAATTTGGGAGTCATTTGTGTGTGAGGAAGGTGTTAACGCCTCAAAACACCTATTTAGAAAACGGTTGCAAAATTTCAAATCTTGAATTGAAAATATTATTCTTTAATTTATTTTAAAAAGTAATGTGTTATTTTCACCCTCATTACTCTAATATTTGAATTAATTATCTCATACCATAAATGGACATCATTTCACCAATTGGACTATATATTAAAGAAAATTTTCTCACTTCAAGAAAGTGAAAAATTAGTACACTTTCTCAAAATCCGTCATAGGAATAGACTTTTAATAGAGAGATGTTTTTTTTAAACATGAATTAAAATCATTTTTTCTTGGGATAAAAACTTGGACTCCCGTATATATGATCCTTCACCTCAAGAATCCAAGAAAATAAAACTCTTAAGTTTTTTAGATTCCGTCGTAGAATTTTGTTTGAAGAAAACGGTAGACGTTATAAGAAAAGATTGAATGGAAAACCTTATGAAATCATGGATTGCATTTGGAAAGTTTGAACAGCATACGAAAAATTATAACACTAGAGACAAATTTTCTAAATGATTAAAAAATTGTCTTTATTTTAAAACATAGATAATTTTAAATTGGAAAGATTTTAAAACATTTAAAATAAAATAGAACACAAAATCAGGCTTAATAGAAAATTAAATAAGTACAACAAGAATGAAGAAGCATCATAATAAATTAGGCAAACATAAAATATCATATTGAGATTTTAATTAAAATATACTGAATATCGACCTCGGACTACCAAAGAACTGGTTTTCTCACCTCAAAAGTTCTAGAAAATTGGGCTTGCAAATTTCCTAAATTCCATCGTCGAATGTTTTTTTAAAAGAAAATTAATTAAAATTATATAAAAAACAACTATTAGCTGGAATATATTAAACGAACCAAAAAGCAGATACAATCATTCAATAAGATTTCTTTTAGTATTATTATTATTGTTGTTGTTGTTTATTTTTGGAAGTTTTTTTTTTTGCAAAGATTATTTTGGCAAGATTTATGGTTAATGTAAGTCCTCATTCTATTCTCTTTTATTTTATCTATATATTTTATATCTCTTAAATGGTGAAAAACAAGTTGGAATACTTTTATACTCCTTAAGATTAATTCGTGTGATAAGAAAATTTTAGAACTACATTAATGGAGTTTTAAAGCATAATTTGTTTTGTATGGGTGGTTAAAAGAATGAAGGAGGGTAAAAAGGAAGTTTAAATTTAAAGATATGAGCATTTTTTTTCATTCCATCATTATTTTTAAGTTAAAAAAAAGAAAAGAAAAAGAAAAATAACATTTTTAAGTTATCATTACATTTGGAAAGTTTGAAAAGCATAAGAAAAATTATAGCATTAGAGACAAATTTTCTAGGGATGAAGTTGAGTTCCTTCACCTAATTTTCGCACACCCTGAAATGAAGAAGATGCTCTTGTGTTTATAGACGTTGGATGATGAGACAAAAAATAGTATGATGCACCATCAATTCCTTGACTTAAGAAATTCTGCCATGCAATGACGAAGACGTCTTTTCATCCTTCGGCTGACAATCTCACCAATCGTTCTTATCTTCTATCAATTTATATTGCCTCACATCTTCTCTTTGGCTTCCTCAAATAGCTCTCTCATTTCGGTTTCTGCTTCTTTTCACTAAAATCTTATGAAGACAATTAAAACCATGATAAACAAGTACTTTACCTTTTGTGACTTTCAAATTGCGTTCTGATAACTTGTATATTATGACATTTTAGATAGAATAATGAAGCCTTAATACGGGAAAACGGAAGAGAACATGTAGCAAAATAGATAAAATAAGATGATTGTGTGTTACAAGTGTCAAAAGAGTAAATCGCTTGTTTATCACGGTTTCCATGTCGATTTTTTAGGAGAAAGAAATAAGAATAGTTAAGTGAAAAACATCAAGCAATGAGATAAGCGACAACAAGGCAATAAGCAAAATGATGCTAGGCAGCCCACATCGCTAGACGACAAGAATGGTTGGCACACGCATGTTAGAAAAGGATGAATAGCTTTAAAATGATGTTAAGTGATCCACATTTGTGGCGTCGTACAACTGTAACAGAGAATTAATGATGCCCATATGATATTAAGTGTCATTACTAATTTCCTATAATTATAAGACTATCTCCTCATAACAAAGAGAGTGCGAAAAATCTGGAGAACAAACTCAACTTCATCCCTTACCTCACTTCTATATTTTTTTGTGAGAGCTTAGATAATAGTTGAGAGTCATTCTCACCCTCAGTTGTAATAGGTAGAAAATGGGGCCAATGAGCATTAGAAATTATGCTCAACGACTCGAGTCCTTTCTTCATGCTTTCACTTGTACTTTCTTTTATTTTGTATTTGTAATCTAAACCCAATGACTAAAAAGCCTAAAGTTTTATCTATAAATGCAAATGACTACCACTTTCACTCTCCCGTTTCTTTATCTCTCCATAGCATTAGTTATTTGTAAGCATGATATAATGCAAGACATAATTAGTATTAGAGAATCTAGATGTTTGTATTATTTATCTTGTTCAGTTAAATGCTATCATCAATACATCATTTTATTTGAGAGAAAGAATAAGGTATTGAATGTTGTCAAGAGTATTGACCTGGATTTAACTAAACACGTGGTGAAGAGAATGTAGAAATACAATCTTGTGACTGAACTCTTCCTTAACATACATATTAAAAATGCAAGTGTGTGTGGCAACGAGACACTAAGAGGCTGCTCACCTTAATATAGAATGAGGTATAAATAATGTGATTAAATCGATTAGATACAAATCGTTTGGTGTAAACCCTGAACCATAGGATCTCTAAAAGCCTCTTAAAAGTACTCATGGTTGCATTAGTTAAGACAGAGCTTTATTAGGAGTGTTAGTTATAAATGACATTTTGGTGTTATGGTTTAAAATGACATAGCTAGAGCGTCATTATTTTAATATCATAATCAAGGTGTCATGGTGCCTTGAGGAATGAAATGGGAAGATGAGTGACTAGGTATTAATGTTGGAGGCAAAAGCTGTTTGATTTTATGTCCTAAAAAATAAAACTCGTAGATAGTAAATATAATCTATTGATCATTATTAATAAATTGTTATTATTATAATTTTAATAAGTGTTATTGATTATATTATTAGTTTTTTCTTAATAACCTATCCAATAAACTAGCATCCTAAGTTGTTTGATGAGTCTTGAACAATATATAGAGACATATAGGGATATTGCTCGGGATCAGCTTAAAAGGTCTATAGTATAGGGATAAGGCTAGGTACCTTATCCTGGTAATACTATGGATACGACTCACTTTGTATTGGATAAACATAACGATTCAACATGTTCGTGCAGGTGATATGTGAGTGAGGGTATCATATGCAATGAGTTTGGATAAGACCAGACCACGTAATAGTAACCACTAGATGTAACTTTGTTAACTAGTTGGGTTTCTATTTCATTAGGATGACCTAGGTACCTTAGTCTTAATCCTGAGTGTATTATGAACTCCTGTTCGTGAGAGATTGTCCTTTGATTTTTATGGGTGAGAGTGGTCAGATTGCCAACTCAATATGCTTATCATTTTGGGGAAAGACAAAGAAGGGAGCTAGGAACATAATCACACTAGATGGAATTTACTCCTTCCTGACATAGGTTAAGTAGATGAGTGTTCCCTTAAATGGTGTTCTAGGGACTTGAACAAAGAGCCCTACCTTCTATATGGCAAGAGAGGGGTTTCTATTTAGTGGTTAGACCATAAAGAGATTTATTAGAAGAGCACTGGTATTTAAGGACTAAAAGTAACCCAGGGGTAAAACAGTAATTTGACCCAATTGGTGTTACGAACACATGTGAAGGACTAACTTACTATTATTGGTCTATATCCATGGACATAGAAATATATCTACAATGAGAAGAGTTTAGCTGTGAGTCTTTAGTGGAGTGTTGATTAATTATAGTGGAGTGACCTAATAGTTAACGAATATTGATTAATATGGTTAATGAGTTTAACCAATTAATCTCATATCGTTGTAGCTTCTGATTTGTAAGTCTATTAGGTCCTTTTCCTAGCTCGTAAAGGGTAATGAGATTTATTTATATTGGTTGTAGATTTATCTATTTTGAGAATTAATGTAAACTATGGTGATACATTATAATATAAAGTTTATATTTTAATTTAACTTTATTATACAAATTTAATTTTGGATATGATTCAAAATTAATCAATAAGAGAATAAAATTCATATTAAACAATAGAAAGGTTAAAATATTAATTTAATTTGTATATAATACACATTAAAACTATAGGTTATGAGAGAAATTTATATTTGAATATGATTCAAATTTGGATTAAATTAAATATAAGATATTTAATTTAAAATTTAATAAATTAGAGAATTAATTAATAGTTTGGTTTAATTTTATTTAATTAAATTTGATTTAATTATATTAATTTAATTAAAACTATGAAAAATATTTATTTAAATATGATTTAAATGAAATATTAATTAAATATGATTTAATTAGTTTGGATTAAATTAACTATTTAATTTAACTTAATTTATTGATTTTAAATTAAATTAATTAAATGGAAAATATGGGTGGTTATCCATGTAACCTAGAAATCTCTCAACTCACTCTTCTTCGTCCTAAAGAAGTAGGAGGTAGGGAGAATGACGGAAGAGTTCAGTTTTTCTTTGAAAAGATTGTTTCTACGTACTCTACAAAATTCACTCAAGAAAATTATTCTCTGTAAAACTAAAATTCCCTTCCAATTTTGGTTCCCACAAACTGATCTCTAGCTCAACGAATAGGAAGGTTTCCGAGTGGTGGTGCCCCAATTTGGTGATTGACAGATCCAGAGTTGTCAACGTGCGTACGTATTCTTCCTCTTCTCTATATATTTATTTTTAAAGCATGCTTAGCCTCTAGGAAATTTGTTTATGTTATTTGTCAATGTATTTGGTATTTTTAACTTCCTAATTAAATTAAGTTTATGGCCTCTGTTAGTTTTTCCATTGTGTAAGGGCTCTCATCCCGTTAAAAGCAATGTCAAAAGTCAAGACATTTTTAGCACGAGGTGGAAGGGAGTGTAAGCATCATGCCAAGAGTTGGAATGGAATTAAAATATTGTAGGATGCAAACGCTTGAAAAGGCGGCAAGTAGGAGGTGTCAATTAGGAGCTATGTAAGGATCTCTATATAAAGGGAACTTTTGAGGAGAAGTTTTTTCAAACCACTCGTTCCATTTTAGCAATTCCAATTCCAAAATCTCTCATGAGTCTAGTTTTTAGTGTAGGGCCACAAGACTAAAGAGAGTTGGGGGAGGAGTTCAACTTTTGAACAAAAGCACCAAAGGTCATTTCTCGAGCAAAATTGAGCAATACTGAGTTCTTGAGGGTTACATAATGCATTACTTGGAATATAAAGCTGAAATTTAGAGGATAAGAGGAGTTAGGAGCATTTCCAAGCCAAGAGGTTAAAGTCACAAGTTGTGAGTGACAAAATAAAATTCAATATTTTTTATGAACATGAGTTTAAAGCCAATAGTTCCTTTACATGTTTGAGATTCTAAATGATATCCCCCTACTGATTTACTAAATGATTTACAAATCATAAGTTGAAAATATGTTTTTCAAGCTATTTCCAAGCATGAATTGTAAAATATGATATTTGAAAGTTAGACTCTAATAAGATTTAAAACAAGAATTTAATCAAGCATATGTTCAAGTTAAGATTTCAAGTATGTTTTCATAAATCAATGCATGTATGTCCAATGTTACTCTCAATAACAAGTCTATGTGCACATCGTAGTTTTTCGTTATTGATGTGAAGGCTGACGAGTCTATGTTTCTTGTACATTAGTGAAGGTACAATTCATTGTGTCTATGTGGAGCAGGTTACAGTTAAGATTGCCCCTATGATGAGGGAATTATGTCATTGACGATGAGGTGTACTAACACCCATGTTTTATGTAGGCCGGGTTATAAAGAGTAATGATCAAGTAAAGTTTATGATATATATTTCAAACATTTGTAAGTTTCAAACTAAATATTTATGAAATGTTATTTAAATGTTTGATGTTACCAAAAGCTAAAACTTTAAGCATAACTATTTAGAAAAACATGTTTTAGAAAACTGTTTATCACGCCCCTATCCAGAACGTAGCTTAAGCAACTTCAACTCCTTTATCGAGGTGTCAGAACGCCCAGACTTAAACTTACACTCAAACTTTAACTTTAACTTTTCCTGAAACTTAAACTCGAATGCTACTTAAGAAGAACGTCATAATGCCTAATCCTTAAGACTTGAGCATCTACTTAAGACCTTGCAATACGATATAAAAACACCAACACTTAAGTACTAGGAGAGCTTAACAATTTTATTCATTCCTCAACAAAGTTAGATATAATTACATTCGTTTTGTAACAAACTTAGTACCAACGCAATGCTTAAAAACTTAAAACTTCTAAACTTAAAAGTCTAACGCCTTGTATAGTTCTTATTGCCTGATCCAAACCCTAAACCCTAAACCCTAAACCCTAAACTTCGCTTACCTGGAAAAGGAAAAACTTATAACGTAAGTAACACTTAGTAAGTGACATTTTAGGAAAAACTTGTTGGGGAATACAAGTACGTTCAGAAATTCATTTTGCACGATCAATTTCACAATACCTCATTATGCATTAAGAACATTAAACTCCACATTAGTCTCTACTTATTTCTTTTACCAGGACATTGAACAATTTCTCGCATAGACTATTGTAACGAATCGTATCATCATCAGTATCCCTTTGAGATTTACATATTCAATTCCAGTTGCTCAAGTGGTCAGCTCAAAAGCGAACATCTAAAAGCTTCCGACCACCTTCTCATCACTATGCAGACCACTCAACACATGGTTGCCTTGACTCTTTTGTGTACATAATAGCTAGCTCATTATTGGAATAAAGCTGATGGTTTACTCGCATACAAGCAACATAAAATGAAACACTTTGCTTGGAAATATTTCAACTTGGAAACATTCTTTCAAAAAGTCTTGCTTTTCTTATAAACATAAACAAGTTTATACATGCATTTAACTATACAAAACATAACATGACTTGAAAAAAAAGCTTTAGAAATCTCTGTTCTGTCTCTCGAAAGGGTCACTCATAAAAACTATATATTTCCCTCCTAAACCCCTTCTTAAAACTTCTTCTCTTCTTTTTGCTTGATGATTTCTTGGCAGAGCTTCAACACTTAGAATTTCCTTATAACTTCTTTTGAACTCTTAAGGCCTCTTTATATTAATCCTAAACTCGATTAATCATCCTTAAACTCATCTTAACTTGTCAACTCCTACTTTGTGCCTTACATGTGTAAGTTTAATAACTTCTTTAATCATGCTTAATTTTAACTTAACACGTGTTTAGCTGACAAATTTTGATTAAGGAGTCATCTTCCTTTTCTCGTCTAGCTTCTCCTCGCGTAGCTCAAAACGATTACTAATCATCCCCACCTCGCGTTATCTTAACAAAATGCCTAATGTTACTTCGTGTACTCTCCTTCCTCTTGTCGCCTTGCCAGAGCGCATCCTCCTTCCTCATAACACATCATTCTTATACTTAGTCATTTTTAATCCATTTACCTTAGAATGCATAGTACTTATATTTTGCTGCCTTCTTCACAACCTCTCTACTCTAAAATGCGGGCTTCGCACTGTCACTCAATAAGTCTTCTAGCTTATCCTTGTAAAATGTTTTCTTATTTTCTAGATAGTGATCATCCTTTTGAGCCTGCACTACAGATGCCTATTAGCTATTTGTGAGTTGAGATTATTGTTAGGGCTAGAATAAACAGTACATTTATTACTTAATTTTACTCACATGCATGCATATATTCATTTTCTTTGTATTTTTATAAGGAATATGAAACTAGACTTCAATACGAACAATACAACAAAAATCAGCTATAAAGGAGCTCAAATGAAGAAGAATGGTAAATTGAAAACAAGTTGCAATTTTGTAAATAAAGTGCTACTTTATGCATGCACGGCGTCCCTTCTGTCGGTCCGTCGGCGCTTTGCCTTTACCTCCCAAGTTCGAATCTCCCACCTATTTTCTTTTATTTCTTTATAAATACCTTGTTCTACTTTTATTTTACATAATTAAATCTCATTTTTTTTCATTTATACTCCACGAATCCAACCCCAATCGTAAATTCTCTTTCAAATAATAAAATTCCTAATTTTTCTCTCAAGATTGTGCACAATTTTCTTGTCAATTTTGTAAAGATTTTCAATCAATATGCAAGGCTAAAGGTAATTCTTTAGGGAAGTAGTATGTATTAATCCATTTCTTGAGAATCCATATGTTTAATTTAATTGTTTTAATTGCAATCTTCAATTAAATTTCTGCAATTTCTTTTAATAAAAGAGTTCTTTTAATTGGTCGTGTTCAAATCAATTAAATAGAGTCCAATCTTATTGCAAGTGTGTTAAGCACATATTTGAGAAATTGTTGTTGACAAATTCTTGCTAATTTCTCTTGTTTAGAATTGATTTTGGTGATAATTTGTCATGTAAATTTGCTTCAATAATCTTGTTAGAAGTAGTGGCTTCACATTCTAATGAGTCTTGATTTGAATCCTCTTAAGCATAATGCAATCTTAGTTTTTGGGTGAAAATTGCTAAAATGGAAACTCAACAAATTTGGATTAGTATGACTGTTTGTATGTCAATGTCTTACATAATGATCATTAAATTGAGGCAATTAATCCAAGAATCAAATGAAGGTTTTGATTTCTTGAATTAATTTATCAAGGATTGTAATTCTTGCAACTAATTTTTTTTTTTTTTTTTTTTTTTTTTTTTTTTTGTATATGATTGAAATGGACAATGCAACTTAAATTCCCTATCGCTTAATCTTTAAGAAATTTAGTTAAATTCTTTTGTAATTGATTCTCGAAGCATATTATCCTCATTTATCATATCCCTGTCTTGGTTTTCTTTTACATGTTACAAACCCCCTTACTACTACATAATTCTTTTATCAATTCTTTAAATTACTAATTGTAAATTTGAGATTCTTAGCTTTTCTTGACCGAACCATAGTTCACCTTGGATACGACCCCTACTTACATTGTGCTACATTTGGTAAGTTGGGTATTTTTTTTCAATTCTTTGAAGGATTCTTTTTGGTAGATAACTACCCATTTATATTATTTTCTTTATACTTAATTTATTTTGTCCATCTATTACTTGTATTGCAATGGTATGCTCTCCATTTAATTCTTACATGTTCTTGTAAACCATTTTCCTTCTTTAACAATAGTACGAAAACCTTTCTTTCAGTTATTTTATCTTAATAGCTAGCATGTTTGTGCTTTTAGTGTGACTTGTAAGTTGTAGGCCTAATTAGTAAGTTGTTTGCAAAGTTGATGTTAATTATGTTTTCGCTGAGTTTCTGTCAAAGATTGCAGTTAGTAGTTTAAGTTTTTTGTACAGCATTTAGTTTGCGTTGTGTCCTTTAGGCATGTATTATTAGTGTTATGATTCCTGGTTAAGTCAGGTCAGGTTGGTTTTGGAGTGTTGTCAGAATATGGCAATGTTTGTTAACCCTCGCACTCTCTTTTGGACTAGGTTAGGAGTTAGAGAAGGGGCTTCGGGAAAGGGTGTGACATCTGGTAACTTTGAGTATTTGTATCCTGAAAGGCGAGCAAGTGTGATGAATGCACCGAGAGGAGGCTCATCCTAAATTTGAAATTAAAAAATGATTTGTATCACCTCAATCAACTAATTTACCTTGTATTGCGTCTAGTTATATAGACATTCCTTCATTTACATCGCCTAAGCTAAGCTGAGTTCATATCACGCAGAACCATTACATCTGCTTCCATCTTGTTTCTCCATGCACATATTATAGTCATATTTAGATTAGATGATACGGTGAATATAATTATACTTTATAGATAACGCATGAAGTAAGACCACGCGTTATAACCTTAAGTAGCAAGAATTCTCTATGTTAAACACCGGCTTATCCAAGAAACCTCTCTTTTCACTTATACTTGTGAAAGAGAGAGGAAAACTTGTATGCAATTAACGTATCATTACGCATAAGCAACAGATAAGTAGGCGTCAGGCCCTTTTATCGCATGAGCTTAGTCGCCTAGTCTAGTCGCATACTTAGAACCAAAATTTCATATTCATGATAAGTTAGAACACATCATACATACACTTTAAACAGCAGAGGCAAGTACACTTATCCTATTTCAAATCATTTTGCTACGCATTATTTCTCTTTATATCATAATTATGCTTTATTATTCTACTTAAAAGGCTACAATAACTATGTGTCTACAAGTTATCATCGACACCAAGCAATCAAGTTCCAAGTGTCATCTGATCGAGGCATCCAAATTTCCAAACACATCATTGTTACTTCCGGTAGCTATTTCACCGCATTTTCCAGTACTTGCTCCAACAATTTTAAGACGCTCCTTTCTACTATGTAATGTTCGATTTAGCTTAAAGTGACTTTCTCTCTTCTGATCCCAACCTTCCTTTTTGGTTCAAAGGAGCACACTTTAAGTGGTGGTAAAATTGTTTTCTTAACCATTAAGAAAGTTCTCACAGCTTGCATCACTGAAAAACCAGAAGTCCCAAAGGCATATCCAACTGAGGAGCAACTCCAAAATTTTGACTCATGGAAGGAAAATGATTTTATTTGTAAGAATCTTATTTTAAACAATATGGTTGATGATTTGTATGACTACTACAGTATGATGTCCATAGCAAAATAAGTTTGGGATGCTCTACAAAAGAAGTATGACATAGAAGAGGTTGGTTCAAAAAAGTATGTGGTAAGTCAATACTTGCGATGCTGGATGACAGATGAAAGATTTGTAGAAGTGCAATCCCATGAACTGTAGAAAATTGCTCATGAAATAAGAAGCGAAGGTATGACTTTAGTTGAACAAGTCTAAGTTGTTATTATTATGAATTACTTTTCCTATGTGGAAGAAATTTAAAAATACCCCAAAATAAGACAAAAGAGCTCTCTGAAAAACCTAATTCCTTGCTTGAGGATTGTGTAAGAAGCCTGAAAACATGACTAGAAAGTTGAGGTAAACGTCATTCCTAAAAGGACTTCCACTTTCGTTCTGAAACCTAGATTGAAGCTAAAGGGAAACAAATTGAAGGTCAATCATCGAAGTCCCAACAATCAAAGACACAAAAAGGATCAGAAACTCCAATCGAAAAGTACGATACAAATTCTCTACTACAATTGTAATAAGCCTAGTCACTTAACTAGAAATTATAAGAGTTATTCTGCTATGCAGGCAAACTTAACAAAGAAATAGCACTGTAACTTTGTGCCATGATCACAAAAATTAATGTGATTGGGGGTTTTGAAGGTTGGTGGCTAGACACTAGCACCACATACCATGTGCCATGCACCATGACCTTAGTCTCCTTAAAAACTACAATGAAACTAAAGTTAAAAAAAAATATTTGGGGGTTCACCACACAACTAAAGTTGCTGGAATCGGCAAAGTGGAGCTAAAGTTCACCTCTAGCAAGAGAATCTTACTAAAGGAAGTTCAGCACACTCAAACAATAAAAAAGAATCTGGTCTCGGGCTATCTTCTAAACAAAGCGAGATTCACTCAAGCTTTAGGAGCAGATTTATTTACTCTTATTAAAAATAGCATCTTTGTGGGGAAAGGTTATGCAACTGATGGAATATTTAAACTTAATCTTGAAATGAATAAAATTAAATCTTTTGCTTACATGTTGTATTCTTTTAACACTTGGCCTACTAGACTCTATCATGTTAACAAACGAATAATTAGCAACATGTGTAGGTTGAATATGATTTCTAATTATCAATGAATGATTTCTATACATGTGCATATTGTGGTCAAGCTAAAATAACTAAGACTTCGCATAAATATGTAATTAGGAAATATGAGCCTCTATATTTAACACATTCAAGTTTATGTGAATTTGATTATGAGCCTCTATATTTAATACATTCAAGTTTATGTGAATTTGATTGTGAGCCTCTATATTTAATACATTCAAGTTATGTGAATTTCATATGTCTTCTTCAACAGCAAAAGATATTTTATAACTTTTATTGATGATTGTTCTGATTACGCTCTTATTTAGCTGTTGAAGAACAAAAGTGATGCTTTTGACACATTTAAGATATTTATAATTGAAATAGAAAATTAGTTTAAATGAAAAATTAAGAGACTTTATATTAATAGGGGAACTAAATATGATTTTGTTGCCTTTAACAACTTTTATAACACACATGGAATAATCCAAAAAAGACAGCACCTTATTCTCTTAAAATGAACAATAAAGTTGAAAGGAAAAATAGAACTCTATCTGAATTAGTAGTTGCTATTCTTCTTGATTCAGGAGCTGCACCATTTTCTGTGGGATGAAATTATTCAAATTGTTGTTATTTTCTTAATAGAATCCCAAATTCTAATAATACAACTTCACCTTACGAAGTCTTTAAAAATAAGAAGCCAAATTTATCATATTTCAGAACTTAGGGATGTTTAGCCTTTGTTAGAATTCTAGCTTCTAAGAGAGGAAATCTTGCTAGTAGAGCCAATAAGTGTGTCTTTATAGGATATGCAATCAATAGTGAAGCTTATAGGTTATATGACCTAGTAATCGAGTGATTATAGAATCAAATGATGTTAATTTCTTTGAGGATAGATTTCCTTTTAAATTAAGAAATAGTGGGGGCTTGAGCTCTAATAGTCTAATTAGTGGGGGCTCGAGTTCTAGTAGTCAACCTTTAATTAGAACTCAAACTTTAAATGAAGAAGTAGATCCTTAGCCAAGAAGAAGCAAGAGAATTCAAACCATTAAAAACTTTAGAGATGACATCGAAACCTACAATATAGAAGAAGATACTAAAGAGCTAATAGAAGCCCTATCATCAGTAGATGCCAACTTATGGTAAAAAGCTATTAACAATAAAATGAATTCTCTTGAGTCAAATAGAACTTGCCATTTAGTAAACCTACCCCATGGCTGCAACACAATAGGATGCAAATTGGTTCTAAGGAAGAAACTCAAACTCTATGGAACAATAGATAAGTACAAGGCCAGATTGTAGCGAAAGGTTTTAGACAAAGAGAAAACTGTAACGCCCCAAAATTTTGAGGTAAATTTTATCATCTTTATGTTAATTTTTGGGATTTAAAATTCTTTCGGTGTTAATTTTTGGTTGGTTTAGAAGAGGAACGAAAAAGAAATTGAAGGATTTGAATTTTTTTTTTTTACACAATATAGTATAAATTAATATAATAATAATATAAAATAAATTATATTAATATTATTATTAATTATATTATTATTATTATTTTAATTTAAATATATATATATATAATTTTTTTAAAAAAAAAAGGAACCCTAACCCACGCGCCGCCCTCCCTCCCCCCCCCCCCGGTTCTTCTTCTCCTTCGTTCCTTCTCCCACCGCCCGTCTCTTCTTCTCCTTCTTTTCCGTTCAACACTGACCTGCAGCCGCCGTACGTTGAAGCCTCTCATCGTCGTCGCCTCGTTCGTCTGCGGTAGTTGAAGCTTGACCATCGTCCGACTCGCCGTCAGTCTTTTGTCCTTTCGTTCGATGCCGACCCACCGCCACCTCCAATTCTTGTATGTTCCTCTTCCGGCTGTAGATCTGAACCACCATCGACCGCCCCCGACCATCGTCCGGCCGCGTACGCCAAATCGTCCCATCGTCGGATCTTCTTCTCCCCTTCAACCCGTTTCGTGCGGCACCCACACCTGAGCCAACCAAGCTGACCCGACCTAAGCATTTCTCTCTTTAGATCCAAGCCGTACCCGAGCTGCGAATCCGAGCCGAGTTGAGCCACGAGCCGTGAGCTCAGTCGAGCTGAGCCGCGAGCCGAGCTGAGCCAAGCCGCAAGCGCAAGTTGAGCCGCGAGCCGAGCCGAGCAGAGTCAAGCTGAGTCAAGAAGTGAGCTGAGCCGAGCTGAGCCACCGTTAGTCGTAGCTTATGTGCTATCATATGTAATGAGTTGTGTATGGATAGACACTGATGCCCGGATGTTCTGTGTATTGTAGTTATGTTGGTGGGCTACGTTGTGAACTGGAATTGTATGTCGATGGACTATAAAGTCTTAATGTTAGGTATGTGGGAGTCTGTTGTCCGGATATTGGTTATGGAGTTATGTCGTGGAAGGACTAAGAGTCTGAGAACCTCTCGTGTACATTAAGTATACGTCGTTGGACCGTGCTATAAACTGAACATGATTGTCACGTATAATGTAGACGTTACGCATAACATAGATTACCTGGGGATACACTAGGGTTTGAGCTGGGTCGAAGTATCGTCAGGTGACTTTACAAGGTGAGGGTTTGACTAGTTGACTGGATTAAAAGAAATATCACAATGACGTATGAATTGGATATGCATATAGCAACTGAGGATATAGTTGTTTAAACTATATTGTCTGACTGGCTAAGCCTATGACTGAACTGCTAGTATGAACGTTATCGGAATGTGACTGTTGTAGATGGTTTTGTATAGGCTGTAGGGTAACGGTTAGCTTCATCTATGGGGTAATGTACCTTACTAATATGTGTATCCTTCGAGATCACTTGACTGATATGTGCATCCTTCAGGATCACTAGACTGATGTGTGCGTTCTATGGAACCACTAGACTGTTTATATAGGGTACCCCTGAATAGGAAGTTAACTGTTATTCCCTAACGAGCCCAGTAGTGGGTCCCTTACTGGGTATATCTTATACTCACCCTTTTTCCTCTTTAACTTTTCAGGTAACGGTACAGCGAGGGGCAGACCGACGAGGGGCAAGAAGGATGCGTGAAGGCCATATGGACGCGTCTGGTTTTCTTTATGCTTCCACTGATGTATTTGTTATTCGTTATTTTCATTGTCAGATCGAGTCATGGTTAGAATATTTGGTTTGTGGTTTTGCGTTTGATGATTTGAGCACTGTATTTTGGAACTCTCGTGAATGTGATTTAAAATAGAGCCTGAAACTGCTTTTGTGATATTTTAAAACATTTTTAATGAATCGTAACCGGACTTTTATGAGCTTGTGTGTTTTATGGTCGAGTCTTAGTACTACGTAGTGACCTCAGCTTAGTCCGGAGAGTTGGGTCGTTACAGTTGGTATCAGAGCCTAAGTTTTAGGTTCTGTAGACTGACTTATGATGCGAGTCTGTGTTTTTGTGTCCTTATGGCTAAAACGATCCTTGCCACTCGTCAGGTACGCTCTCATGAAATTATATGTATTCTATATGCATCACCTTACCTAAGTTACACTATGAAGTTAATTATCGTATGAGACTAAAGGAATCATTGGTGGTTGTTAGGGAAATGCCGCCAAGGAGAGGTGCACGTAGGGGTGGCCGAGGAGGCCAAGGAAGAGGAGCAGGACGTGTCCACCCTGAAGTACAGCCTGTAGTCCAAGCCACCGACCCTGCTGCACCAGTTACTCATGCGGACCTAGCTGTTATGGAGCAGAGGTTCAGGGATTTGATTATGCAGATGCGGGAGCAGCAGCAGCCTGCCCCGCCAGCTCCTGCTCCAGCTCCAGTTGTACCCTAGGTCGTGCCGGATCAGTTGTCGGCAGAGGCCAAGCACTTGAGGGATTTCAAGAAGTACAATCCCACGACATTCGATGGGTCTTTGGAGGACCCCACCGAGGCTCAGATGTGGTTATCTTCTTTGGAAACCATATTTCGATATATGAAGTACCCTGAGGATCAGAAAGTTCAGTGCGTCGTTTTTATGTTGACATACAGAGGTACTGCCTGGTGGGAGACGGCAGAGAGGATGCTAGGGGGTGACGTGGGTCAGATCACTTGGAAACAGTTCAAGGAGAGTTTCTATGCGAAATTCTTCTCTGCCAGTTTGAGAGATGCTAAGCGGCAGGAGTTTCTAAACTTGGAGCAGGACGATAGGACAGTGGAGTAGTATGATGCAGAGTTTGATATGTTATCCCGCTTCGCTCCCGAGATGATAGCGACCGAGGCGGCCAGAGCTGATAAGTTTGTTAGAGGCCTCAGGCTAGACATATAGGGTTTGGTTCGAGTCTTTCGACCCGCCACTCATGCCGATGCACTGCGCCTGGCCGTGGATCTTAGTTTACAGAAGAGGGTTAACTCGTCCAAGGTTGCAGGTAGAGGTTCGACCTCAGGACAGAAGAGGAAGGCTGAGCAGCAGCCTATTTCAGTGCCATAGCGAAACTTCAGATCAGGTGGTGAGTTTCGCCGCTTCCAGCAGAAACCTTTTGAGGCAAGGGAAGCTGCCAGAGGGAAGTTGTTGTGCACCACTTGCGGGAAGCACCATCTGGGCCGTTGTTTATTTGGGACCAGGACTTGCTTCAAGTGTAGGCAAGAGGGGCATACAGCTGACAGATGCCCGATGAGACTCACCGGGAATGCACAGAATCAGGGAGAAGGTGCTCCGCATCAGGGTAAAGTCTTTGCTACCAATAAGACTGAGGCTGAGAGAGCAGGCACGATGGTGACAGGTACGTTTCCAGTTTTGGGACACTATGCCTTAGTTTTGTTTGATTCGGGTTCGTCACAGTCCTTTATCTCTTCTGCATTTGTGTTGCATGCCCGCTTAGAGGTAGAGCCCCTACACCATGTTTTATCAGTATCTACTCCTTCTGGGAGTGTATGTTGTCGAAAGAAAAGGTGAAAGCATGTCAGATTGAGATAGCAGGTCATGTGATTGAAGTAACATTGTTAGTCCTTGACATGTTCGACTTTCATGTAATTCTGGGTATGGATTGCCTAGCTGCTAACCATGCTAGCATAGATTGTTCCCGTAAGGAGGTAGCGTTTAACCCTCCCTCGTTGACCAGTTTTAAATTTAAGGGAGAAAGATCAAGGTCGTTACCTAAGGTAATCTCAGCTATGAAGGCCCAAAACTGCTTTTGTGATATTTTAAAACGTTTTTAATGAATCGTAATTGGTCTTTTATGAGCTTGTTTGTTTTATGGTCGAGTCTTAGTACTACGTAGTGACCTCAGCTTAGTTCAGAGAGTTGGGTCGTTACAGTTGGTATCAGAGCCAAGTTATGAGGGCCAGCTATGAGGGCCAGCAAACTGCTTAGTCAGGGTACTTGGAGTATCTTAGCGAGTGTGGTGGATACTAGAGAGGTTGATGTGTCCCTGTCATCAGAGCCAGTGGTGAGGGACTATCTGGATGTCTTTCCTGAAGAACTTCCAGGGTTACCCCCACACAGAGAGATTGAGTTTGCCATTGAGCTGGAGTCGGGTACGGTTCCTATATCCAGAGCTTCATACAGAATGGCCCTAGCAGAATTGAAAGAACTGAAAGTGCAGTTACGGGAGTTTCTTGATAAAGGCTTCATTCGACCGAGTGTGTCACCTTGGGGTGCACCAGTTTTATTTGTTAAGAAGAAGGATGGATCGATGCGCCTATGTATTGACTATAGGGAGTTGAATAAGGTAACCGTTAAGAACAGATATCCCTTACCCAGGATCGACGATCTATTTGACCAGTTACAGGGAGCTACAGTATTCTCTAAGATCGACCTTCGGTCGGGATATCATCAGCTGAGGATTAAGGATAGGGATGTACCGAAGACAGCCTTTTGTTCCAGATATGGACACTATGAGTTTATTGTGATGTCTTTCGGTTTGACGAATGCTCCGGCAGTGTTTATGGATTTGATGAACAGAGTGTTTAAGGAGTTCTTGGACACTTTTTTGATCGTGTTTATTGATGATATTTTGATATATTCCAAGACAGAGGCCGAGCATGAGGAGCATTTACGTACGGTGCTACAAACCCTTTGAGACAATAAATTGTATGCAAAGTTCTCGAAATGTGAGTTTTGGTTGAAGCAGGTATCCTTTCTAGGCCATGTGGTTTCTAAGGCTGGAGTTTCTGTGGATCCAGCTAAGATAGAGGCAGTCACCAGTTGGCCCCGACCTTCCACGGTCAGTGAGGTTCTTAGCTTTCTGGGTTTAGCAGGTTATTATCGACGGTTTGTGGAGAACTTTTCCCGTATAGCTACTCCTCTTACTCAGTTGACCAGGAAAGGAGCTCCTTTTGTTTGGAGCAAGACATGTGAGGACAGTTTCCAGAACCTTAAACAGAAGCTAGTTACTGCACCGGTTCTTACTGTACCTGATGGTTTAAGGAGTTTTGTGATTTACAGTGATGATTCTAAGAAGGGTTTGGGTTGTGTATTGATGCAGCAAGGTAAGGTAGTCGCTTATGCTTCTCGTTAGTTGAAGAGTCATGAGCAGAATTACCCTACACATGATTTAGAGTTGGCAGCAGTAGTTTTTGCATTGAAGATATGGAGGCACTACTTGTATGGTGAAAAGATACATATATTCACTACTTGTATGGTGAAAAGATACAGATATTCACTACTTGTATGGTGAAAAGATACAGATATTCACGGATAATAAGAGCTTGAAATATTTCTTTACTCAGAAGGAATTGAATATGAAACAGCGAAGATGGCTTCAGTTAGTGAAGGATTACGATTGTGAGATATTATATCATCCAGGCAAGGCGAATGTGGTAGCTGATGCTCTTAGGAGAAAGGTATCACATTCAGCAGCACTTATTACCCGACAGGCCCCATTGCATCAAGATTTTGAGAGGGCTGAAATTGCAGTGTCAGTAGGGGCAGTCACGATGCAGTTAGCCCAGTTGACGGTACAGTCGACTTTGAGGCAGAAGATCATTGATGCTCAGAGTTACGATCCTGATTTGGCTGAGAAGCGTGGCCTAGCAGAGGCGGGGCAAGCTGTTGAGTTCTCCACATCCTCTGATGGTGGACTTTTGTTTGAGAGGCGCCTCTGTGTGCCATCAGATAGTGCGGTTAAAACAGAATTATTATCTGAGGCTCACAGTTCCCCATTTTCCATGCACCCGGATAGTACGAAGATGTATCAGGATCTGAAACGGGTTTATTGGTGGCGTAATATGAAGAGAGAGGTGGCAGAATTTGTTAGTAAATGCTTGGTGTGTCAGCAGGTTAAGGCACCAAGACAGAAACCAGCGGGTTTATTACAACCCTTGAGCGTACCGAAATGGAAGTGGGAAAACGTGTCCATGGACTTCATTACAGGACTGCCTAGAACTCTGATGGGTTTTACAGTGATTTGGGTTGTGGTTGACAGACTTACCAAATCAGCACACTTCATTCCGGGTAAATCCACCTATACTGCTAGTAAGCGCGCACAGTTGTACATGTCTGAGATAGTGAGACTACATGGAGTGCCAGTGTCGATTGTTTCTGATAGAGATGCCCGTTTCACTTTCAAATTCTGGAAGGGTTTGCAAGCTGCTATGGGCACGAGGTTAGACTTTAGTACGGCTTTCCACCCACAGACTGATGGTCAGACTGAGCGTCTGAACCAAGTTTTAGAGGATATGTTGCGAGCTTGTGCATTAGAATTCCCAGGTAGTTGGGGTTCCCACTTGCATTTGATGGAATTTGCTTATAATAACAGTTTTCAGGCTACCATTGGCATGTCACCATTTGAGGTCTTGTACGGCAAATGTTGTAGATCCCCTGTTTGCTAGGGTGAGGTGGGTGAGCAGAGATTGATGGGTTCTGAGTTAGTCCAGTCTACTAACGAAGTGATACAGAAAATTAGATCACGTATGCATACCGCACAGAGTAGGCAGAAGAGTTATGCTGATGTGAGACAGAAATATCTTGAGTTTGATGTGGGGGACAAAGTGTTCTTGAAAGTAGCATCTATGAAAGGTGTCTTACGATTTGAAAGGAGAGGAAAGCTGAGTCCCCGTTTTGTTGGGCCGTTTGAGATTCTAGAGCGAATTGGTCCTGTGGCGTATCGCTTGGCGTTGCCACCATCACTGTCGGCAGTTCAAGATGTGTTCCATATCTCTATGTTGAGGAAGTACGTGCCAGATCCATCCCATGTAGTGGATTACAAGCCACTAGAGATTGATGAAAACTTGAGCTATACAGAACGACCCGTTGGGGTGTTGGCTAGGGAGGTGAAGATGTTAAGGAATAGAGAGATTCCTTTGGTTAAAGTCTTATGGCGGAATCACAGAGTTGAAGAGGCTACATAGGAGCGACAAGATGACATGAGAGCTCGTTATCCCGAATTGTTCGAGGGATAAAACTTTCGAGGACGAAAGTTCCTTAAGGAGGGGAGAATGTAACGCCCCAAAATTTCGAGGTAAATTTTATCATCTTTATGTTAATTTTCGGGATTTAAAATTCTTTCGGTGTTAATTTTTGGTTGGTTTAGAAGAGGAAAGAAAAAGAAATTGAAGGGTTTGAATTTTTTTTATACAATATAGTATAAATTAATATAATAATGATATAATATAAATTATATTATTATTATTAATTAAATTTAAATATATATATATATAATTTTTTTAAACAAAGAAACCTAACCCCCGCAACGCCCCCCTCTCCCCCCTCCCTCCCCCCCCCCCCCGGTTCTTCTTCTCCTTCGTTCCTTCTCCCACAGCCGACGCCACCGCCCGTCTCTTTTTCTCCTTCTTTTCCGTTCAACACTGACCTGCAGCCGCTGTACGTTGAAGCCTCTCATCGTCATCGCCTCGTTCGTCCGCGGTAGTTGAAGCTTGACCATCGTCCGACTCGCCGCCAGTCCTTTTGTCCTTCCGTTCGACGCGGACCCACCGCCGCCTCTAATTCTTGTATGTTCCTCTTCCGCCCGTAGATCCGAACGCCATCGACCGTCCCCAACCATCGTCCGGCCGCGTACGCCAAGTCGTCGCCGTCGTCGGGTCTTCTTCTCCCCCTTCAACCCGTTTCATGCGGCACCCACACCCGAGCCAACGAAGCTAACCCGACCTGAGCATTTCTCTGTTTCAATCCAAGTCGTACCCGAGCCGCGAATCCGAGCCGAGTTAAGCCACGAGCTGTGAGCTAAACCGCAAGCCGAGAATAGAATCGAGTCGAGCCAAGCCGAGTCAAGCTGAGTCGAGAAGTGAGCTGAGCCGAGCCGAGCCGAGCCGAGCCGAGCCACCTCCCAAGCCAAGCCGAACCCCTTATTTATCGAGCCACCTAAGCTGTTTTTTTTCCACGTCGTGTCTCAGTGAGTCTTGGTAAGGTCAATGTGAGGAATTTCTAATATTTTCAATATTCCGTGAGAGCCTAAATGTCGGATTAAAATGTTGAACTGATTGATTGGGTTATCCGTTGATCCCCTGAAGGTGTTGAGGAGGTGACGTTCGAGTTCAAGAATTTTAAGACAAGCGCAGTAGAAGTCAACTCTCCTCCGCTTGGGTAAGTCGGTAGTTGTTGCTTTGGAGCGTTTTGTACTGTGGATTGTGGTGATGTCATTGTTAAACCAGTATGTTTGTGTTTAAGTGGATTCGTTTGGACGCGGACTTGAACGAGATTTTAGCTACATCTCAGGTAAGGGATTTCTTACTACTGGACCTCGGATCGAGGCTGGAAACGTAGTAACCCACAAGGGGTTATACGTTAGTAACTGTATTGAATGAATTGACGCATGTTTGACTAATACATATCACTTATATGCTCTTGACTGATTAAAGGTAACGTGACTGTTAGTCGTAGCTTATGTGCTATCATATGTAATGAGTTGTGTACGGATAGACACCGATGTCCGGATGTTCTGTGTATTGTAGTTATGTTGGTGGGCTACGTTGTGAACTGGAACTGTATGTCGATGAACTATAAAGTCTTAATGTTAGGTATGTGGGAGTCTGTTGTCCGGATATTGGTTATGGAGTTGTGTCGTGGAAGGACTAAGAGTCCGAGAACCTCTTGTGTACATTAAGTATACGCCGTTGGACCGTGCTATAAACTGAACATGATTGTTAGATCATCTGGGGATACACTAGGGTTTGAGCTGGGTCGAAGTATCGTCAGGTGAGGGTTTGACTAGTTGACTGGATTAAAAGAAATGTCACAATGACGTATGAATTGAATATGCATATAGCAACTGAGGATATAGTTGTTTAAATTATATTGTCTGACTGGCTAAGCCTATGACTGAACTGTTAGTATGAACGTTATCGAAATGTGAATGTTGTAGATGGTTTTGTATAGGCTATGGGGTAACAGTTAGCTTCATCTATGGGGTAGTGTACCTTACTGATATGTGTACCCTTCGAGATCACTTGACTGATATGTGCATCCTACGGGATCACTAGACTGATATGTGTGTCCTTCGGGATCACTAGACTGATATGTGTATCCTTCGGGATCACTAGACTGATACGTGCATCCTTCGAGGTCACGAGACTTATGTGTGCGTTCTACGAAACCACTAGACTGTTTATGTAGGGTACCCCTGAATAGGAAGTTAACTGTTATTCCCTAACGGGCCCAGTAGTGGGTCCCTTACTAGGTATATCTTATACTTACCCTTTTTCCTCTTTAACTTTTCAGGTAAGGGTACAGCGAGGGGCAGACCGACGAGGGGCAAGAAGGATGCGTGAAGGCCATATGGACGCGTCTTGTTTTCTTTATGCTTCCGCTGATGTATTTTGTTACTCGTAATTTTTATTGTCAGATCGAGTCATGGTTAGAATATTTGGTTTGTGGTTTTGCGTTTGATGATTTGAGCACTGTATTTTGGAACTCTCGTGAATGTGATTTAAAATAGGGCTCGAAACTTCTTTTGTGATATTTTAAAACGTTTTTAATGAATCGTAACCGGACTTTTATGAGCTTGTGTGTTTTATGGTCGAGTCTTAGTACTACGTAGTGACCTCAGCTTAGTTCGAAGAGTTAGGTCGTTACAAAAACATAGATTTCTTTGATACCTTCTCCTCAGTGACTAGAATCACCATAATTAGATTGTTGATTTCTACAGTAGCCCTTAATAATCTCTTAGTACACCAAATAGATGTAAAGACCGCTTTCCTAGACAGTGAATTATAATAAGAAATTTAAATGGAACAACTTGAAGGTTTCATAGTTCATGATCAAGAAAATAAAGTATGTAAATTCAATAAATCACTCTATGGTTTGAAACAAGCTCCTACGTAATGGCATCAGAAATTTGATAATCTTATCATTTCCTAAGGATTTAAAGTTAATGAAAGTGGCAAATGCATCTACAATAAGTATGAAAATTGTTTATGCACTATTATATGCTTATACATAAATGATATGTTAATCTTTGGATCAAACTTGCTCATCATAAATGGTGTAAAATCCATGTTGAGTGAAAATTGACATGAAAGACTTCGAAGAAGCTAATGTAATCTTAGGTATAAAAATCACTAGGTCTGAAAATGGAACTTCTTTAGATCAATCTCACTATATAGAAAAGATTCCAAAGAAATATAATTACTTTGATCGTAAACCAACATGTACCCCTTACGATTCTAGTGTAAAGTTGTACTAAACACTGGTGACAATGTTAACCAATCTCAATATGTGAGCATTATTGGCAGTCTTAGATATGTTGTTGACTGCACTAGACCAGATATAGCTTATGTTGTAGGATCACTATGCCAGTTTACAAGTAGACCTGAACAATAGAATCTTATACAAAGAGTTATGAGATAATTTAGGAAAACTCATAACCTAGGATTACATTATCAAAATTTTATGTTGTACTTGAAGGTTACAACAATGCATATCAAAACTCCCTCTCATATGATTCTAAGGTTACAAGTGGCTATATGTTTAATATAGCAGAAGGAGTTGTTGCTTGAAAATCCAAGAAACATACTATTTTAGTCTAGTCAACAATAGAGTCTGAAAAGATAGTACTAGCAACAACTAAGAAGAAGCAAGCTGGCTATGAAGCTTGTTATATAAGATTCCTCCTACATAGAATAAATTGGTACCAGCCATACCAATCCATTCAGTAGTATTGCAGCAATCGAAAAAGTTGAGAACCATTATTACAACGGCAAGAGATGACAAATACGTTATAAGCATAGTACCATTAAATAGTTTCTCACTACTGGTATAGTTATAGTGAATCATGTACAAACTGATCAAAGCTTGGAAAATCCTTTAAGAAAATGACAAGCCAAAGGGAAGGTTTTTAAAACCTCATAAAGAATGGGACTCAAGCCTATAGAAAAATGAATCACTCTTACAGTAAACCCAACTCATAAATGAAGATCCCAAGAAACAAGTTCAAACGGTAATAACTTATCATAAGTGATATAAAAAGAATCATCCTAGAAATTTAGGAGTTCCATTATTGTCTAGAGAAAAACATGATATCTTGAAGCGAATGAAAAGGTTGAACTTGGTTCTTAATGAGTTCTATACTTGGTGTGAAGTGAAGTACCTAGCTATAGGAGTACTCTTGATAGACCCACCTTTGTGCATGTGGAAGTAAGGGTCCCTTCCTATGGAATTTTAGGAAAATTCTATAGAGCATCTACTAAACCGGGATAGACGTGTTAGGCCTTAAAGTACGAGCTTTTTTAAACTACACTTGAATAATAATTTGTGTAAAATGTCTTGAAATTTATTTCCTAAAACTCATATTTTGTAACTTAAAATCATATTCTATTCAATAAACTTGTTATTGAAGAATTATTAGTGAAATTGAATACTATAATCTTAAATCAAACAAACTAAAGTCTTGAGGCAATCTTGAGTGAACTTGAACTTTATGTAGATACATAAATGTAGATCAAGTTTGAGTATATAACTTAAATGAATAATGTTGGATGTCTTATTTTGGAAACACTATGAATGCGACTTGCTTTATAGTTAGTACAAACGATGTGATCCTGAATCGTTCATGTGAAGACATGAAAGTGGGGACATTCTATGTAAAGAATTTACATAAGACTGGACTATGAAATAGTCACTTTTACGTTATAACACTGTTTACTGTATTAAACTGACTATTTCGTTTATTGATGACCTAGGTAACTTAATCTTAATCCTGAGCTAATTATGAACTCTTCACGGGATTATCCTTAGATTTGCATAGGTGAGGGAAACTCATCAGTATTGGCCCAATAAGCCTTCCATTTCAAGGGTAAGCCTTGTGGATATTTAGGGACATAGGGTGCAAGATAGAGTTCACTCCTACCTATTAGAGAATTAGTAGATAGGTTGTTTTCTTAATGACTAAATCCAGGTCTTGAACAATGGGTCTTACCCTCTCATTAGCGCGAGAGGGATTTGGTTTATAAGTTGGACCTTAAACCAATTGTTCAATAGTGGATTAATGGGACTTAAGGAACAAGATGTAATCTCGAGGGTAAAACGATAATTTTCACCTAGCCAAGATTACAAATAACTTGTGAAGGATTAACTTACTGATTATACTTACATCACGTAGACACAAATATATCTAGACTTGGAATGATCCGTTAGCTAATGAATGTTGATTAACTCGGTCTAAAAGAATTTAGTCAGTTGATTTTAGATTATTGGAGCCCATGATATGTAGGTCCATTATGTTCCCCTGCTAGCACATATGGAATTAACTTAGGACATTATCTTAGATTAGTTCGAATAGTTTGAATTAGGTAAGTAGAGAAAAACCAACTAGTATATGTGATGTAGCGATCATTTATCAGTTTAAAGATAGAGCTTTATGTTAAAATATGGTTTAAATACAAAAAAAATATATGAATGTAAATTCATACTCAAAAGCTTGAAATGATGGAAATAGTCAAAGTCGTAAAAAGTCAAAGGGTTGACTTTTGACTTTGAATACAATAAGCCCATTAGATGTCGTAACTCTAGTGGGTAGGTGTTGTTTTATTGTGAAGACAATAAGCCCACTAAATGTTAGTGGGTTATATGTTGTTGGATTTTGGTGAAGGACAAACATGCATATTGGATGGTTTTTTCTTACAAATTGGGTTTTTTAAAATGATTTTGGGTTGGCCTTTTTTTGGTTATCCTCTCAAGTGGGCTGGTTTTATCCGCTCTCTCTTGGTTTTGTAAAAATCAATTTCCTTCACCAAAAATTATCTCCCAACCCTAAGTCGAATTCCTCAATTTTCATCTCTTTCTCTCTCTCGGTTCCTTCATCCATCAGGTCCCACAACCTTGTTGGGAGTCTAGAGGATAGTACGTCAACACTAATGGTGGTCCACGTCGAGTACAGGTGAAGAATTTCAAGAAATCAGAGCTACAAAGGTAAGTTTTCTCAAAAACCTAATTTAATTATTTAGGGTTATTACATATTAATCAAGTGAGTAGAATTTTGGTTGAATTTCCATTGCGCGTGTCTTAAATCTATCAAGATGTTGTTAGAGCTAGAGTTCAAAACCAAGAATTACTCTATTATATTATAAATCATCTTCACTACATAAAGCTTCAAGTCGATAGACACCTTTGCTCATGCATAGTATTATATAGATTGACACTGCTCGATGAAAATGTTTTAAAATTTTTAAGTAGAAGATTGTTAGTAAAAGTTTTCAAGTGGAGGATTGTTGATAAAAAATTGTTTTAAAAACATATGTTAATATTTTATTCCAACTTGGTATACCCACATTGCTAATAAAGCAAAGTGGAATTAACTCCCTTAAATACCCCTACCTCATATGTGGATTTGGGCCCCGAGGGGTACCCATGTTTTAGAAGAGGTGAGAAGATAGACAAATGTGAATTTGTTGATATCTCCACATGAGGCTTTGAGGCGTTGAGGAGTTACACTTTGTTAAAGCATTACATTCTTGACTTGACCGTTGAGGCGTTACAGATCTCAACTGTTAATGCTATTATGACCATTGAGCCATTATAAAACTCAACCCTATATCATAGTTCTCCACTCTTTTCATTTCAATCATCTAAAAACACTTCTTTGTTATATTAAAAAAAAAAAAATAAAAAGAACTCTCCAAACTTCTCTCAATTTTTGTTTTCCGAGCAAAGTCATTTAGGGTGTGAGTTTGTTTTTCGATCAGTTTCAGTGCATCGTCGATTGAGTTTTTCGATTGTCTTATCCTGAGGATGACGTGACAATATTGAATTGTTTGTACTCCGAACAGAACCGTGAAACATCTTAAGAAGAGTGAACTCGCAACCCAACCATCTTGTAAAAAGTTTTTGTCTTGGCAACCATCAACCAGACATTCACTTGTCTAGACATTCAGTCTAGGCGTCCACACTAGGAGATCAAATTCCAAGCATCATCTGATTAGGCATCAAAAATTCCGAATGCCTAATTGTTGCTTCAAGTAGCTGCTTCACCGCATTTTCCAGTACTTTGTCCAACATATAGTGAGCAGTGATTGAATAAAATATACACTTCCTCAATTTTCCTTTTTCTCTCCAATAAGAACAACACTGCCCTAAGTGATGGTCGGAGTTCGCTTCCAAAAGGTATAGTAATCGAAGTTAGTCTAATAATTTTATTCGTATACTTATATTTACGTATATTTTTGCTAACATGGCAGCCAAACCTAAAATTAATTATGGAAGAAAAATGGTTTTTCCATTCATTCTCTCCTTGAAACTGTCGTTGGACAATCTCATAATTAAGCTTCCTCTTCTCATTTACAAACAATAACACCTTACCTCATGAACTGCAAACGTGGTTGTTTCTATGGAAAGGGAAATTTTTCTATAGTAAGATAGCATATAAAAGACTTTCATACTACCTCCACTTATCGTTTGTCACTTTTTTAAGAATAGAGTAAGATCCGAGGTCCATAAATATTATGAAAAAAAAAATTTGTATGAAGAAGAAGAGTGTTGAAGTAGTACTAGAAAAATTAAGACTTTGCGAAATGGTTTTACTTTGGCAGAGATGGCATCCGGCTAAAATTACTGATACATTGTTGCACATTTTAATCTCTCAAATTTGAGTATGCTTATTGACTAGCAAAAGCGATATCTTGATTTTGAAACCTATTGTTTTCTATTTTCTACTCTTCAAAATTCTGAGACCGTTTTTAAGAATCTAAAACTCAAGAAATCAATAATTATTATCAAACACACCCTTTTTGAAAAATCAAAAATATAAAATGAACAAGTTGCCCCAAATTTCTAAGATGTGATATATCCTTGTTTCTAGGGAGGAAAACTGGTTTGGAAACAAAAAGAAATGGAAAAATCATCCTTTTGTCTCCGTATGAGCAATTAATCCATGAGTTGCTCTAAACCCTACTTTGGTCCCTGATGTGAAGTTTATGTTAACTTTTTAACAGAACAGTTTTGTAGTGGTATTTTTATATGACTAGACAAGGGAGTTGCTTGGAACGACAAGTGAGTTATTATATTCCTACAATATTATAATTTAATTAAAATTTTTTGTGTTTGGGTCTAGATTATTTTAGTTTTGGTTATTATATTATGTGTTTGATGTATAAACTATTTTAGTTTGATAGGAAAAGTAAACATTATATTAAAAAATTAAAAAAATGATGAATATCAAATAGTAAAAATTGCAACAAATAATAAATAAGGTGTTTGCAAAAATAACAAAAAAAAATTATGATAATAGAACTCATATTACTAGATTTTCTAAATAGAAAAAGTAATAAATTCAAAACTGAATAACCCTCTAATATATTTAATTACTTATCATATTTGTAATATACGACCAAAAGGTGCTATAGTCTACCTTTTCCTAAAAAAAATTATCATCTGTTGTAATTTTACTAATAAATACTATAGCCAACTAAAAACTAGCTAATTAGAGACTTTTAAATAGTTTTAGCAAGAGGTAATCATCATTATCGTAGATTATCTTTGCTCCAAACAATTCCTAAATAATTTGACTGAAATGCCAAATAAATAAATCAACTTTAACCTAAAAATTCCACGGTTCTAACTTAATTTATTGTCAAACTGGCTTTTAAGTCTTCTCCTTCTTTTGGACACATTTAGTAGAATCTCATAAAACTAGAACTTTTCGTTTTTTATCAAAGTTGATTTCTTTTTTCCGATAATGGGTTAAATGTCTACAATCTTGTTAATTATATGTGACAAAGAACCTACCTTTCTAACGTATTCGCTACATCTTGAATTAAACAGAAAAAGAAAGAAAAAGAAAAGAAAAAAACACGAGGAAAAGATTATGTATTTTTCACCTGGACATTTTGGTATTGGTGGTTTTCTTCCTTTTTCATTCCTTCAAAACTTTCCCTCCACCTCATTTTCACATATTTTGTTTCTTAAAGAACCTTTTTTTTTTTTTTTTACTAAAATACCATACTATTTAAATCCAAACAAATCAGATGAAAATCGAGTAAAATTAAATAGATACAACCCATATAAAACAAATGCTCTAAAAAAATATATTACAACCTCAGCAAATCAAGAACTAAAGATTAAAAAATAGGAGAAGAGATTGGAGCAAGAGGGAAAAAAAGATCAAAAAAAAAAAAAGAGAGAGAACGGGTTGGAATAAGAGAGGAAAAAAAAGTACAAAGTGAGTTCTAAGTTCCATACAAAATTGATTTACCCTTCAATTCAAAGTTAAATCCTAAATTTATTTAGCAACCTAATCGTCTAAAAATACAATCTTTTAACTAGGAGCTAAAGTAGACACTTCCTTAAAGTTCGGGACAAACAGACATCTTTCAAATTTTAGAAGCCAAAATAATGATCCAAATAACATTTAAACCTATAATTTATTGTTTCTTCTTCCCCATCTTTTCTCTCTTTCCTGTCGCTCTCAGGGAAACAACAATGCCAAACCAGAGTTTGAAAAAATTATTGTTTCTCGCACTTCTCACCATCCCTTCTCCCTATACAACTTTCACTACCAAATTAATTTCCAAATCAAAAGGCCTAATCAGCAAAATTTAGTCGTACATATCATACTTCAGCTAGTCAACTAACACAAAAAATAGTTCAAAAAGTTCAAAGACTATTCAGAACTATTTTTCTAAACTCAGGACTAATGTGTCTTAGACACAAAATAAACATCTAAACTCTTCCTAAGACAACTAAAAAAACCCAGGTTATTAAAAGGCATGCAGTAGTCATGGTTGAAATTCAAAAGCACGTGGTTGTTAGGGAGGTGAATTGTGATATAGAATCAACTCTTTCAAGATTCAATGAACTGACATCCATTAAAGTAACAAAAATAATAAATTTCAGTAAAAGAGATTTGGCTTTGAAGAATGAGAGAGGAATGTTTCAGCTTCAGTTCTTGGCACACCCAAAATGCAATTTCCAGAATCAAGAATGCAAATTGATTGCAAGCATGGATAAAGAAAAACATGACCCTCCCCACCCAAGACAATGATCCATTTCTCCAATGTCAATCTGTAGTTTATTCTTGTATCTATTTCTTTAACCAATGACTCAATTCTGAAACCTTTTTGGAATATTTATATTTAAATCCTAATCGAAATAGCATCAATGTATATCCACTATTCTTATGAGAGATATAGTAAATGCATGAATAGTTCAACTAGTAAAACAACTCTTTCATCCCAAAACCTATTATACCAAATCAAAAAGGCAATGAAGCATATTATACCAAATCAAAAAGGCATTTCAGCGAAAATTGGCAAAGATCGGATGGAAACACCCGCCCACCAAGTCATCTACTGGCATCGCTGATGGAATTATGGGAGATGAATTAGCAGAATTGAAAACCTGGCCGCAGTAAAGAAAAGCATTAACATTCATCAGAGCACATTGAACTCCATGAATATTCCTCAGCCTTGGGTTGTGCGGAATTCAGCTAATATTGCTATTCACAGAACTTAATTATATGACACAAACAGCAGTTTTAGCAATGGATTTCAGTAAATAAATTATACAATTTACACGCGTGCTTTTCGCTGGAGAAAGGATCCAACTATAAAGAATCTCTGTAGACAAGTTGTCTTCCACAGCATGCTCATGTGGTAAGGCCATAGTCATATGATATAGCATTCTGGTCAGGCTATTACTCGCTCTCGAGTCTCGTATCTTCTCTGATTCATTATATCAAATCAATCCGAATGCAACCAAAAAAATTTACGTTTGGGGAAAAGATTCACCTTCCCTGCAATATTGAAGATGAGTAGTGTCGATGAAAGCCATAATACACATGACAGTAGTAAAGAAACATACTTTCATGTTTCTCCACCTCTTTTAGCAAGATTTTCTTTTCTCAACCTTTAAATGGATATTGAACCATTTTTTCTTCTTAGGCCTATCCCTTGTAGATTTCCTCTCCCTTATTTGGCCATCTTCTTTTGCATCCTTAAAGGAACCCCTAATTCGACTCCGACTCCGTTTTATTGGAGGACCAGTTGTGTAGGAGGCATGAATTTCATTCCTCTGTTTGAGAAGCTCATCAATCTGTAGAGAAAAGGAGCCAGAGCAGTCAGTTGTAAAAAAAAATAATTTTGAAGTATATTTACTAGGCCGCTAAGACTTCTTATATCTTCAAGATAAAACTTACCACTTGCATTTCCTGAGTGTATCTACTGGTCATCTCCGTAAATTGCGCCAGAACCTATTGAGATTTCCATTAATTATTAGTACACTTCCATATAAAAGATTTAGAATCAGAGCTCAATATTAAATGCTGGACCTCACGATATTCTGTTTCAAATTTTGATATTTCCACCCTTTTTGTCAAAATTTGAGCTTCTACCGTTCTAAGATTCTTCTTCTCTTCAGCAAACGATGCTGCAGAAAAGGCCTCAATTGTATAGCTCACACTTTTGAAAAAATTGTCACCTAAAGAATGCAGGTCATCAAGTCCACAAAAAAAAATTATCAAACAACAAATACTGGATTCTGAACGCAGTAATTGAATATCAAAACCTATTCAAACTGACCATAAACTGCAAAGACATGAGTTCCAGCCTTTAATTCAGTTATTTCACATGGCTGGAATCCATCTAGCTTTTTAAAGAAGGCAGCATCTGGATCCTTAGCGGAAGTCATCTGAAAAGATCAATAAGATCCTAATGAACACAATATCATGACATAGAGTAATCAAATATCATTGAAGATGATCCTTGTTTCATAGTTCTAAAACACTTCTAGGAAGAGGTGCATCTGATACCTGATAGAATTCTTAATTCCACTTCTCTCTTTCTCCTTTAAAGGTTCTTACACATAATTTTTTGGAAGGATTGCATTCGTTTCCAATTATACAAAAAGGTTATTGAAGTTATTGACGTTTGTAGTCTCTCTTTTCCTCCCTGATTACATATTGCTAGTCTTCCTTAATCACTTAAAGATTACATTTTCATTAAATTAACCGTGAGAAACAAATTGTAGAATTTTATGGCCATACAACAGCATGTTCAGCAATAATTTTTCCTCCCACGCTTATGAGAGAAAGAGACAATGCAAATTAAGCAAATAGTAGATGTAGCATGTTCCAGAGTATCATTGCAGTTCAGATGGTACAGAATACTAATTCCAATAATTGCTTATTTTGAAGGTGACTTTTTGAAGCAAATTTCAGTTCTCATTCAAAAAGTTATAAAATTAGACAGATAGTTGTCAGATGTACTTCTGTTAGCTTTGTGATAGTGGTATACTTCTGTTCCCTTTTTGTATGAGAACAAATTCTGTGAAATGGTCAATGAAAATATTTTTTATTTTTGAAATATCCAATAGAGAACAAAATATGATATCAAACTTAATCTCAGCAATTTATCTATAGTTGGCTTACCGAGTTTGCTGTTTGGTCCAACCGATATACAGGGAAACCAAGAAAATACATCCCAGCAGATGTTACTTTTCCTACTTTTGTACTTTCCTCCTACAAATATAACAAAAATTCAAACATGTCAAGTACTGAGATTTAATGCAAAGGTTTTAAGACGTTCACTGATGTTCATACAAAAAAAGATGAACACATAAAAAGGATGCTTCAAAATGTCCTAACAATAATCACCATCAAATAAAAGAAAACAAAAAATAGAATCTCCAAAATTATCCAACTGGAAACTATCAGTGTATGAGACTAATTGTGTGTATGAATTTACCCTTTCTGTCCAGAGAAACAATATAATAATAACCAAAAACCTGAACTTCTATCACGAAACTAAAAGAAGAAATATTCTGCAGTAATAAATAAGTAACTGGTGAACAAATGATAAACGAGATGTCTACTAGAAAAGCTAGCAAAGTACCTGTAAAGCAAGGTTTAATCCACCAGTTTCTTCGCGATCAAAATACAATAACTATAAAAGAAAAATTAATGAAAATGTTAGAAAATAATTAATGCAAGATGAAATAGAATTCTATTTATTTATTTCAAACTTCATTGTATTCTTTGCCAATCTGAAATAGTTATAATTCAGTAATCATTAAAGTGGAAAAGGTGGAAATGTGGTAAAAGCATGAAAGTAGATATAATCAAGGTAAAGAAAACTCAAAATTTTTTCAGAAAATAAATATTCAGCGAGAAACTTCTACAGACAAACACTAATGACATTCCAGAGAGTTATTACAGGAGTTGGACCTTAAATTTGCTTTTATCAGGTGATTGAACTCGGCAAACAAGTCCACCCTGTGTTTCCTCTTCGCTAATCATAACAGAATAAAAATGAGCACATTGTTTCTCAACCTGTAAAAATTACAGAAACCTACATAAGCATACCAATAAACTAAATGGTTCCCAAACATTCAATTCAACAGTGTACCTTTTTAGAAATAGGAGTGCCCAATGGAAGTGGATGAACAGTCACAACCCCATTAAGAGCCTCTTCCAAAACTGTTGCTGATACAGTAGTTTTAATTGGCACACCAAGTTTGCTGCAATGAAAGGATGGATTAAAATTGAAGCAACATGTAATATTTAGAAAACATGAGCTTAAACATTTTTATGAAGTGATAAAAATTAGCAGAGTAAAGGATAAACATACCTAAAAAGGGCAGCAAACATGGTGTTCACTGCTCCCAAACTTGAAAGATCTAGCTCCAATTCTTGGCTTTCTGTTTCAACGGCCTAGGCAAAGGTAAAATTTAACTTTCTTCATTTAGAAGAAACACGTATTGTAATGGAAAGCAAAAATGAACTGCAATATATAGAATCTTCTAACAAGGGTATTTAGTAATTTTAGCAAGTCCAGTCCAGTTTAAATTTTTCAATTTATATAGGAGTTTGGAAGAAGCTTATGATTCTTTTTCATCCCTACTTCAATAGTTATTTCCTTTTGCAACTATGTAATAAATACATTAATCATCTTAATAATTTCTTTATCATTTTCATTCATCTTACACTTAATATATTCATTTGTTTTCTGATAATTGATAAATACAATGAAATTTAACATTTCATTTTCAACCAAGTAAAATAAAATAGGTAAATAAATAATTGTGGTTTTAAAATATTTCTAGCTTAAAAGATAGATAAATAAACAAAACAAATATAATGTTGCAGATTTAATTTATCGATAATTAATTCATTTAGTCACTTCAAAAAGGAAAAAAAATTAAAAAAAAAAGATCATTTAGGTAATACATCTGCTGGTTGATCTGCACCAATTGTTGTTCCTCATGTTAAGGACGAGTTATAGATTATTTTTTAATATTTTCACAGGGATTTTGTAGGTGGTACAGAAGACGTAGTGATATGGAAAAGGGATATGCAGAGAGGATCATGACACTTTTCAATTCTTAGTCTACATGTCATCTTGCTAGGGACTAATATAAATAGGCTTTCGTTTATGTTATTTTATTATTTTTCCTAGAGTAGTTTAATAATGTAATTGTTTTGTAAACAGGGAAGAATGAACTTTAAATTGGTTTAGCTAAATCATCAAAGCCCAAAGAACAATTGTTATATAAACAAGAATCTTGAACATGGTAACTTTCCTAAAATGCACAAAAATGATATTTCACCTCAAAGCCAGCAGCATCATATTGTCGTCTTTTTTCTGGATCTGACAAAATGGTGTATGAAAAAGTGACCTCCTTAAACATGTCAGCAGCTTTGGGGTCGTTTGCATTCTTGTCCGGATGATACCTGGTTTAATATTAGAGTTTCAAGATGTTGTCAACTATCATGTAACCATATTTAGTAAATCACTTGGATATAATAACACATGCAAAGAAGTAATGCAATAAAGAGCCATTATTTACCGTTGTAAGGTGTAGCATGGTAAGGATACTTATTAGTTGACAGAGTTTAATCACATTTTGTCCAGGGAAAAATTAACAAACAGGCATAAAAGTACATCAGAAAAAAGGAAGAGGAAATTTGATGGAAGTAGTAGGAAATATTGGAGTTAACAGGAGATTTCGATCAAGAACCTACTAAGAATCAAAGGATGTGATACTTCATAAACAACATTCATTACAAGCATTATTATAAGTAAAAAACTTGGTTGAGGTGACTTTTAATAACAACGGCAATTAGATAACTTATCATAAATGTTGCTTGAACATCCAGCAAATAAAATTCATTAGTTTGTTACGGAAATTCTAAATACTTCCTTGGCTGGCTATCAAGTCGAGGGAAGATCATATCAGCAATCCAATAAATCCATGCTTTTTGGATTACATTATAAACCCAATAACGCTATTCTTTATGGCAATTTTGTTATACAATTACCATCAACTGGTATATGGTAATTGTAAAACAAAATTGACAAAAGAAAGAGGAAGTGGGCTGAAATGCTCCGTGAACGAGAAAATGTGATGGTTAAAATTACTAATATGAAAATTGTGCAACGACTTAAAATCAAATACAAAAGTAAGCCTTTGATGGACAACTTTCTGAAAGATTTTGCATTGCGAACAATCCCCTAACTTGACAACATCAGGGTTAAAGTGTAATTAAGCATTAACGAGGAAACAAAAAGGTCCATACTTAAGATTGTTAAAACTCATTGAGACAAGCTGGAAGGGGCGGAATAAGCAATTTGCAGTGCTACAATTAGGTGTCGGCTCCCCGTTAACCCGATGCTTAGAAGTGAATCAAAGCTACAGCTGCACTTCTCTGTCCCTCTTGTAAAGTGCTAAAGTGCACTAGTTAGGGGAACAATCTAAATACGACTTTATGTGATACCTTATCCTACCGAAAAAGCAACAATTATACCCCTCCATGTCTCCTTGCGAATAAAGCTTAAAGAAAACGATACTGTACAAATTCGAGAGTTCTAATACGAGAAATAACCACAAATATGTCTAGAGAAAAAGGTCGAAGTTCTACGAATAAAACTGGAAATATATATATGAAGCAAATAGAGGTTCAAAAATCCAAATTTAAATCCTACTTGAGAGCCATTCTTCTATATGCGCTTTTGATTTCCTGATCCGTGGAGTTCCTGGAGACACCGAGAACCTCGTAGGGATCCCGACGGTGCAACAAGGACGCATCTTGCTTGTCGGATTTGGATCCGTGGGGCGGCATTCTGGAAAAAGGGATGGGATATTTCCTTAATAAGAAAACCCTAAAACCCCCGTCTGAAGTTAGGATTTCTTTGTTTCAGAGTAAAACTGGAGCTTGCAACTGCAATTGGGCCATGGAATTAGCTCAAACAACGTCAGCTGGTAATAACAGAGAACAATTCCATGGACTTCCAGCCGAAGCTTTTGCCGTTTGGATCACATAGAACGAAGAGAGAGAGAGAGAGAGAGAGAGAGAGAGGAAGGTAGGGAGATTAGGTGTGTAGTGTAGGATTGTGTTTGTTTCAATCGGTAAAATGGAAATTCAAAGTTTCAAACCATATTTCGCTTTTTGTGCGTATTAGCTTTTGGCTGTTTCAGTTTCATATACCACCGCCCGATACGCTTTTAGCCACATCCTTCAGTTTTAGTGCCTTTCACTGTTTAAACTCGTAAAGAAGGTTTATTCTATGGAACCACACATGCTTAGTTTGAGACCAAGAATTCGTATTCAAATACTTAGCTTATATTTGGCCTATATATTTTTATTTTTTATGCCTAACGTTTTCTTTGTCCAAACCTAAGAAAAATAAATAAATAAAAGACCCAATCTCGGAATCTATTCCATATTCATTATTCATGGTCAAATTTGAGTCTTATAAAATATAATCTTTCTGAATATATTCAACCATAATGAAATTTTTTTTTTTTTTTTTATCTTCATACTTTCTAACCGTGGCGATCATCAATTAATCGGAGTTGGATTTTTGACAAAACTGACTCCGAGCTGACCATATTTTTTACAAAACTGACTCCAAACTAACCATAGTTAGTTTAGTAAATGTTCAAATCGATCTCGACATCGATAGAGGGTCGATCGATTTTTTTTGTTTTTGTCGAATTGATCCAGTCGGGTCGATTTAATACTTAGAAATACTTTTTGGAAATTCTCGATTTAAAACTTTTCGAAACCAGCCCCAACAGACCCCTCTCATTTTCTGACCGACCTACTTCGGTTTGGTATGTCGGCTTGGTTTTTCAGTCCATCATGCTCACCCCTACTTTTCAATCTTTTTCTTCTGTGATCAATTTATATCTCTTTTTTGTTGAATTTTATTGATTATTATACTCCAATATTTTTCTATTGTTTTTTTTGTATTCCACTTTAGTGTTTCTATGGTATTTTATACCATTATAATTAATACAACCCTATGATTTATCGTAGATTAGTGAATTGTATTTAGTATCTTTATATTAAATTTATCTATATCATAGATTTTTTTTCTAATGAAAAAGAATCATATCATCAAACATATTAGTATCTTAGTATTTTAGAAATTGGTGTATCATTGTATCCTATCGTATATGCATCCTATATTTGTATCCTTGTTTGTGCTTCATAGGGTTTATGTCACACCCCATTCTGGAGCACCTCCTCACTAGGCCCGAGTGTGGCGTGAAGCCGACTGACATCGTTCTTCTTCTAATAATGTTTGTCAATCATGCTTAACTTGTAACTCTTATCAATCTCTTATCAATTAAACTTAGACATAAAATGCGGAAAGAAATAGTCTAACTTGAAAACAATAATTTAAATCTTTGCTAAACATTTTCAGGTTTATCCCACCAACTGACAACCTGCTCAACAGTCCTATATAGACAAAATGAAGTTCAGAATTTCAACCAAACAACACTATTAGAAAACTCAAATCAAACTATTATACTAGTCTATTAGTATAGGGTTTAGAGTTTAGGGTTCTCTCTTAGCTTAATTACAATTTATCATGCATGCATGGAATGAGTCGTACAAAAATCTAATCAACTTCTAGCAAAGTAGGTGGATGCTTTAACAGGTACTGGAACCACGATCTCTATCTGTAAGGGAAATTAACATTGAAAGGATGAGTTACAAGTGATAAGTGATGACTCGCCTCAACTGAGCAAAGAACGTTCATAGGATGATGACTTAGCTAAATCTATAGCTTTATTGACAAGAGTGATAGAAATTCACAATCTCTCCAAAGTGACAGAAGCTTCAGATGTCATGAATGTGAAGGTTTGGACATGAAGCTTCTGCCACTATCAAGCAGAATGTCCTACTTTTTTAAAGAGGAAGAAAAAGAGTTTTACTATTACTTTATCTGATGAAGTGTCATCATCTGATAGTGATAGAGAAAATTTTAGCAGGGCCTTAATAAGTTGTGTATCGGAAAAGGGATCTAAAATGGCTTAGACGGTGTCTTCTTTGAAATCATGGTGTGAAGAGGACAAGAAAACTAATTAGTCTGCTCATGTATGATGATTTTTTGTCAAAATAGGAAGAAGATTAAGAGGTTCTAAAGATACAAAAAGAGAGAATACAAGCTCTCATGGAAGACAATCATCGCCTTTTGTCTATGATTTCTGCTCTTAAAATGGAACTTAAAGATGTTTGGAATGAATTTGACTCCTTATCTAAATCTATTAAACTACTTTCTTCTGGAACTTAAAGCTTGGATAATCTTCTTAGTGAGGGAAAGATTAAGAGTGATAAGAAGGGCCTTGGGTTCTCGAGAAAGAATGAATATAATGGAGAATTCTTTAAAGTATTTGTTAGATCTTCTGATTGCAAAAGTGATGATGCTATTAACACTAAGGTGTTGCATACTAAAAGTGATTATCATAAGATGGGTTCAAGATCTATAAGAAAGTGGATATGCCATTTATGTGGAAAAGCTTATCATATTCGATCTTTTTGTTACAAGCTTTATGTATACAATTAGTTTAGTCATAGAAGATTGTATGATAAAAGTAGCAAAAAAAATCTACAGAACAATTCTCTTTGCAAAAACTGAATTGGAGAAATGTAGTACTGGGCATGTGACTTTTGGTGATGGAGTTACAGGTAATGTTGTGGGAAAAGGAAATATCAATAGATCTAATGCTTCTATCCTTAATGATACCAAACTCATTGAAGGGTTATCAGCAAACTTGATTAGTATAAGTCAATTGTGTGATCAGGTATTTGTGTCAGCTTCTCTAAAGAAAAGTGTGAAGTGCTCAATCAAGAAAAATGTATTGTGATGACTGACACTCACTTGTCAGATAATTGTTACCACTAGGACAATGATCTAAAGAATCTTGTGTGTAATCTCTCAAAGTCTGATGAAGCAATGTTGTGGCATAAGCGGCTTAGGCATGTTAGTATCCCTAAAATCTACAAAATTATTGGGGCAAAAGTTGGGCTAGGGATACCTCTGTTGAAAAATAATTCAGAAAAAGTATGTACTGAATGTCCTGTTGGAAAACAAATAAAGGCTTCTCACAAGTCGACAGGTCAATACTATCCAAATCATGTTCTTGAGCTTATGCATTTGGATCTAATGGGTTCTATGCAAGTTGAAAGCTTTGGAGGAAAAAGGTATGCCTTTGTTGTTGCAAATGATTTTTCAAGGTATACTTGGGTAAAATTTGTCAGAGAAATATTAGATACGTATGAAGTGTTTCAATCACTATGTCTTCGGCTTCAGAAAGAACAATACAAAGTTGTTTACAAAATTAAAAGTGATCATGGAAGAGAGTTTGAGAACTCTGCTTTCAATGAATTTTGCCACAATGAAGGCATTTTTTCATGAATTTTTCAGTTCCTCTGACCCCCTCAACAAAATGAGGTTGTTGAAAGAAAGAAATTTACTCTATTAGAGATGTCACGTGTCATGTTGCATGCTAAGTCTCTTCCGCTACATTTCTGGGTTAAGCTTTAAACACTGCCTGTCACATATATAATCGTATTTCACTCCAACCAGGTACTTTGTATACAAACTATCAGTTATGGAAAGGTTGCAAACCAAATGTTAAATATTTATCAGTTGTGTAACATTCGCAATGACAGAGAATTTCATTGAAAGTCGGATTCTAAATCAGATGAAGGTATTTTTCTTGGGTACTCTTCAAATAGTAGAGCTTTTCTAGTGTTTAATAAGCGTACCAAAACTATGGGGAGACATATGTAAAGGCAAATGATGATGACGATCAAGTATTTCCATATGCTAGTCTCTCTGCTATGACTTCTGTGAGATCTGATAGTTCTTCCTCAGGAAAAGATTCCAAAGTTGTATCTATAGGTTCATTATCTATAAATGAATATGTTAAAGATGATTCTACAATGTCTGAAGTTATTAACTCAAACGGCGGAAATAAAGACATTAGTTCAACTAATCTTTCTGATATTCACGTTATTACTCCCTCTACTCATGTTCTAAATGACCATCTTTCCAGCAGTATTATAGGAGAAATAAGCAGTGGTATCACAACACGCAAGAAGGAACATTGTGATTATGCTAAAATAATTGCTAATATAGGTTTCACATCTCAGATTAAACCTGCAAGTGTTACTGAAGCCTTGAAAGATGATCAATGGATTGTTGCCATGCAAGAAAAGCTTCTTCAATTTGAATGAAACCAAGTGCAGAAATTGATTTCAAAACCTTTTACTATCGATGTTATCGATACCAAGTGAATTTAAAAAAAAAAAACAAGACCGATGAGAAAGGTTGTGTTACCAGAAATAAAGCACGCCTAATGGCTCAAGGGTATTCACAAATTAAAGGTGTGGTTTTTGGCAAAACATTTGATCTTGTGGCTCGCCTTGAAGCTATTCTTCTGCTGCTAGGCTTAACTTGTACTCTCAATTTAAATTATATCAAATGGACGTCAAGAGTGTCATCCTGAACAGTTACTTAAATGAAGAAGTCTATGTTTCTCAACCAAAAGGTTTTGTGGATCCTACGCATTTTAACTATGTATATCAACTTCATAAAGTCTTGTATGGTCTTAAACTAGCTCCTTGGGTTTGGTACAAACCGCTAACTGAGTTTCTTTTAACTCAGAGATTCAATTGTGGTGGAACTGATAAAACTATGTTCATTAAAAAGGAGGGGCATGATTTTTTATTTGCACAAGTGTATGTGGATGATATAATCTTTGGAGGACACCCTTCGATTTTGGTAGCAAATTTTGTTGATCAAATGAAATTTGAATTCGAAATGAGTATGTTGGAGGAATTATCCTTCTTCTTGGGTTTTCAGATTCGTCAGTGCAAGTCTAGAATCTTTCTTTCTTAAGAAAAATATGCTCGAAATATGCTCAAGAAGTTTTGTCTGGATAAGGCTAAATCCAAGCGTACACCTACTGCTTCTCATCTCAAAGTCACCAAAGATGATTCTGGGGATAAAATTGATGAGAGCCTTTATTGAAGCATAATATTAACATTCACCATCACTTCATACGAGATCTAGTTGAAACCAATGTGATTTCTCTTGAACGTGTTTGCAATTTTGTGCAATTGGTTGACATTTTAACGAAACTCTTGAAAGTAACTGTGTTTGAAAATTTTTATGTTGGCCTTGGGGTTTGTCAGTTTAGTTGGTAGCAATTATAGTGGCGTGGTTGTGGGCTTCTATTCACCTTTTGTTATCCTTTTGGGCTTGCTTTCTATTTCCCGACCCCCAAGGCATATGTTTGAATTTGATTTTAAATTGGTATTTAATATTGCCCCTTCATATTCTTCGATGTTCTCGTCTGTGTGTAGTGTTATTGTGTTGTCATCTACTTCATCTTCCGAGCTTTTATTTGTATTTAGGTGCTTCCATTGCTACTGTAGTTTCCACTTGGAAAACTCATTATCGTCTATATTTTCTCCTCCTTAAATGACAACTACATCTTCTTCGGGTATTCCTACTCCTCCCCCTAAGCATTTCAAGATGATTTCTGCTTGCAATCCATTGAAACGTCTTTGTAGGATGAATGATATTCACGAGTCTTCTCCGTCCAGTTTTCAGGATGTGTCTCCTGCATCTTCTGAGTCTGTGCATGCTAAGTTTGGTATAAATGATGGTAAGTCTGTCTCTAGTTCTTGAATGCCTTCTGCCTCTGTTGATGTTCATTGTGCTAATGATTCTAGTAGCTTTCCTTGTGTATCCACTCATAATGACTGTAGTTCATTTAAGTCCTCTGTTAATGAATCTTTTCGGGTTTCAGTTACAGAGTTTGTGTCTATGGAGATTGTACCAGATATTGATACAGATTCTTTCAATGATAACGATAATGTTGCTTTTTCTGAATTATTACGACATCCATATCGTTCTGATGCTGATTCTTCTCCAACTGTCCCTATTTCTGATGTGCCTATTCCTCCTAAAGTTCCTTCGTCTGAGGCTCCATCTATGTTTACAACTAATGATGATGATTTGATTAGGTATTTTGTCCGTGGGTCTTCTGGTTCTTATTCTCATGCTCCTTCAATTGTTGTTACTAGTGGTTCTGCATTTGTTTCTAGCTCCATTCCACCGCCTGTTTCTAGATATATGTCTAATCCTTCTACTACATCTACTGTGTTTCCAAGTTCTTTACAACTTGGTACCTCTACTGTGCCTTCTGGTGGTACTCCTTCTACTGTTCCTTTTGAGTCGTTTACTCAGGCATCAGGTCCTTCCTCTGATGCTCCAACTACTATTCCTCTTACATCTACTTCTACTTCTCATCCTGTCGTCCTGCCTCTGGGCCTGTTTCTTCGACTTCAATTTCAAAAGTTCCTTACCGTCCTCTTGCTAAAGGACAAAACGTTGTTACTACCAAAGCTAGCAGATGCAAGCTTTCACCCAATGTACCTATTGTTCCTATTAAAGGAATCTCTTTTCATTCGAAGGACTGTGTTCACAAATGGAAATACGTTGTTCAATGATATATTAGCATCGTTCCTGCACTCCTAATCTTGATCTGGTTACTAAGGTTGGTCTTATTCCTACTATTACTGAGGTTGGTCCCTTCTATCCTTGGTTGATTTAAGAATTTATTGTTAATTTGCCTGCTAATCTTAATGATCATGGGGCTTGGGAGTATCAAAAAGTTCATGTTCGTGGTCTTTATTTCAACATCTCTCCGACTCTTCTCAATTCCTTCTTGAAAGTGACTCTGCCTACTGATTTTTTTGGTGACTTTCCCTACTAATGAACAATTGGCTTTGGAGCTATCTTGGGGTACTGTCCATTCATGGCATGTTAATGGTCAACTGTATGCCATCAAACTGAGTATTAAGTATGCCATTTTGCACAAAATTGGTATTACAAATTGGTACCCTTCTTTACATGTCTCCACTATCTCTACCACTTTGGCAAATTTAATATTTTTAATTTGTACTAGCTTCAAGGTTGATGTTGGTGATTTTGTGTTTCGACATGTTTTGCGCCATATTGATACGTTTGGTATCAACATTCTTATTTGTTTTCCTTGACTACTTTATGGATTTTTGTTGTTACAACACCCATCCATCCTCACTGATGCTAATGTTGCTAGTTTTACTCCTTAAATATTGCCTCTCAGCTATCGCTTTTTTAGGGGTCTCACGTGCCGAATCTGCTTGCTAGTTTTCGGCCTCCTCATTCTAGCCCTCAATCTTTTGCTGCTGATATGAGGATTTCATCAGCTGGGTTGCTTTTATCCTATAACTTGGCAACTCATTTGGTTTAGCTATTGTCTGGCGAATCACAATCTCTGAGTGTTTCCATTTAAGATTTTCAAAGAGTGGTCTCTAGTCTGACTAGTTGTCAAACTGTTGTCGATCCCGTGATGCATGCTTTACATTCGTTGATTGCTGATACTCAAGAGCGACCTTCTGATACTTCTAAACCTGCTTCTTAGTTTATTTGTCAACCTACGAAGGAAAGTTAGGTTTTGTTTTGTGTAGTTCTTCTATATTTTTTTATTATGGCTGGTGTGATTTTTGTACTACTGAACTTTCTTGAAATATGTCATGGTTTGTGGATTGGCTTATGTTGGTTAATTTTCTTTGTCTCTTGGTTGTGTGTTTTGTTTTCTCACTGTGGTTGTTGTTGGTTATTGGTGTGCATGTTTGAATAAATAAAGGAAGTTGATCCCAAGTGGGAGTTTGTTATGTTTTCTGGTCTCGCTTCCTATTTTTTATTCTTTATTCTGTTTGTGGAAACATCTTGAATGAGATAATTTTTTTTTGTTAAGATTGGATTTCTAGTTTTACAAGATTGTTCATATCTTAGGATTGTTATTTATATCTCTGGTTTGGTGTGTTTGCGAGTGCTAAGATTGAAAAGAAAAAAAAACTCTTTTTCAAGAAAGACTGAGTGAGAGGAAGGGTGGTATTTTGTGATTCTTCCGTGTAAGTCAACAATGTCCAGAAAGTTCTTTTGATAGAGAATCAAGATTAAGAATCTAACTCTGTTAAAGATTGAATGCACCTTAATCAACCGTTTAAGGAAATTAACGATTAAGGGGGAAATTTTACTTAAGTTGCATATGATAGTTATTAGTGATTAATTTAATGTGTTACATGTCAGTAAGAGAGAATCACTAAAGTTTGAATATAAGTTTTAAATTCTATATTGATGATCATAAGTTTGTAATTATGATTCATTTCTTAAAGCAATACAAAATCTTTGATCTCGGGTCAAAGATCCCTCAGATATAGATGTTATGTCATCGAACTGGGTTAACAATGTCTAGTGTTACTGTTGTTATATTTTCTTACTATTACTTTAGTCGTTTCTCTAGTTATTAATAGAGGTAACTACTCGAAGCACAAGTATTGAATTTTTATTATTTTTTTCAGATCGCTCATAGAGGAGGCAACTAATTAATCCATCAATTCTGCTAATTAATCATGAAATCAAATCCCTTAAATCAAAGAGATTTGAGTTACCATTCACTAAAAGTTTTCCTCATTTTTGTTTCCATTATGTATCTATTTTAGGAATTAGGAAATTGATGCTTCATCAATTAAGGGTTGATTGCCAGCAAGATAGTGGTGAATGTGTAGTTTAAAAGAACAAATTCCTACCGAGGTGAATGTAGGTTTTTTGTTTTTATCAATTGAAATAGAAATATACAAATATTGTGAATTTGTTCACGACTGACTTAAGATTACTCTTCTTTGGTTTTGAAATTACTCGGTTCACCAGAGGCATACTAGTCACTCAAACCAAGTACATTAGAAATCTACTTATGAAACATGGAACGAATGGAGAAAAGTTCTACAGTACCCTTATTATTTTGTAGTCTAATAGTGATTCCTCTACATTATGCTCTCTTGATGATGCATAGTCTTTTAGCGCTGGTTGTAGCATTACATTCCTTACCTTATATTATATTCAGTAGATCGGACAGAGCATTTGCTGTCAATAAGTTGTCACAAGACACAAACTATGTACTCTCCTTCAACATCAAGTTTGATTGCAGCAAAAAGAGTCCAAGGATATCTGGCAAGAACCTTAAACCAAGGACTCTTCTTGAGAAAATCTTCATAGCTAGCCCTTCTCCCTCATTTCCTATTCAGACTTTGATTAGGCTGGGGACCAACTGGACAGACATTCTACCAGTACTAGGTAGTGTAGACTAAGAATCTTAAAGAATACTTGGAGTCGAAATATTATTCCAAGTAGTAAATGAAGAATGATAACAAGGCTCTCTTTGAATAATTCCAAAGGAAAAAAGGCTTGTTCATACTAACTAACTATTTCTAAACCCCTTTATGATCCAAAGGTGAAGGGCGTGGTTTCAAATTCACACCTAGTCTAAAACTAAAAGCTAAGGGTTAACGAACTCAAAATATTAAAATGAAAGGAAAGAAAATACTATTGGTGTTTTTATAAGATAAATTTAAAACACTTCATATCAACTCAATCCGATCCTCTTAAATTAAACTCAACCTTGAGCTTAAGTTGAAAGTTTGAATTCATCAAGAGCTTGATAAGGAAAAAGTTGGTATGTTTTGCCTTGATCGAAGTGTCTATCTCGACCTCTCCATCATAAAGTTATTGACTAAAAACTTCTCTTAGAGATGTTTCGGAATAAATCCAGCTAACTGCATGAAAATTTACACAGTTGAAATGAGTTTACTGCTCAAGGTACAAAGAAACAAATAAGGAGAAAAAAGACAACCAAAACTGAAAAGACAAAACAAACATCCAGAATTGAGCCCTAAAAACAACTGGAACTAACAAAACGAACAAGAGCAAATATATAAAAATATGAGCTCCAAGACAGATTCTTTGAATTTCCGACTTGCCAAATACACCTTTTTCTTTCTTTCTTTTACAATTTTTTTTTTCTTTTTTTTTTGAATTTTGAATTTTGGCAAAGACAAAACTGAGATAACATATACGACCAAATAATTAAGTTTCCACCCCCTCAAATCTTAAAATCTTTAATATCTTTCAACTTGACAGATTCCAATTCAGCCAATAAGGAGCTGCATTCACTGGCCAATTCTTTCGCCACAAAAAGGAGAAGAGTTATAAAGAAAAGATAAAATGTGAGGGAAGCTCTCTCTTCCCTCTATCATCTATCCTCTCTCATCCTCCCTTCGGCACCTTCTTCGGCTCCCTCCTTCCTTCCGGTAGACACTGTTCTGCGACGACCACCTTCCAGATCTCTTCTATCAGCTTACCAACGAGCGCTGAGCATATCTTACACTCGATTCAAAGGCAAAGATGGAAGTTGAAAGCTACAAAATTAATAACGTGTTTTTCTGCATTTGGCACGAGGATGGTGTTTATCAAGCGGAAGATGTTGATGCAAGCATAATTCTGTTTCCTCTCATTTTCTCAAAAAACAGATGTGTTTGATTACCCTTTTTTGTCTTTTATTTTCAAAATTTGGAATGTTTCTAAAAATGGAGTAAAAATAGATAATTTATAGGAAATAGTTTTTCCAGTTCTGTTTTTATTTTATTTTATTTTTTTCTTTTATATCTTTGCTCATTGGTGGGAGAACATGTTTATATTCATTTTTGGCTTAAAGTTTTTGGGTTCAATTATTAATTTTTCATATTTACGTGAACCATTTTCAAGTATATATTTACGGGGTGTTACAAAATTTTGAGCAAAATTCATCCAACTCTTTATAGTCTTTTTTTAAAATTTTGCTATATTTTGTAAATAGTTTTTTTTTTTCTGTTTGTTTGTTATTCATAACAATTCTCCCATAATTATATTTAAATTAAAAAATAAACAAAAATGTTAGGAAAAGTAACATGAGAAACAATAAAAGATTATCAAATAAATTTTTGTTTTTGGTTTTTTTTTCAAGAAACAGAAAACGGAAATTATACTCAAACAAAAATGTTAGGTAAAAATTTTTGTTTTTAATAATGTAATTTTAAAAGTAATGTGAAAAATAGGATATGCGAAAAACAAATGACAAAAATTGTGTTATGAAATCATGTACCTGGTCCACAACTAAGGTAAATCATGGATCGGGTACATGTCTACAGACCAAAATCGTGGACTGAATCCACTACGCGTGACTGGAGTTGTGCACCCTGTACATGACTCTACTCACATGTTATCTTATGTGGGTGTTGACTGCCACATCTTTTCGGCATGCAAGGTGTCGTGTATTGGGTACACAACTTTATATCGATACATGGCTTTGCCACTTTAAAACCCTAGTCGTCAAGCATTCTGTCTTCCATCCTTCAGGAAAATTCAGCAGCAATCCTTCACGAAAAATTAGCAACCCTTCCATATTCAAGAAAAATCAGAAACGAAAAGCCTATCTCTTATTCGACCTTTCATCCATTCTTCCATCTTTTCACAAAAAATCAACAACAAAAAGCCTCCCTTTGGCTTCATGAAGATATGCTTTATTTGCAAAATGGAAGACCTGTTGATATGGTTTTCAATCCATTAGGAGTCCCCTCACGAATGAATGTAGCACAGATATTTGAGTGCTCACTCGGATTAGCGGGGAGTTTGCTAGATAGACCCCCCCCAGCCCGTCCTGCCTTTCGATTTTGCCATCCCATAAGGTATGTTTACTTTCTTTCGTTTTATTGTACTATACTTTGATTTTGTTGAATTTAACTTAGTTCTTTACCGGGTACACAATTTTGTTGAATATTGCTTAAATTGTAACTTTTGAAATTATTTGATTTTAGATTTGTGATTGTTTTATTTGATTTTAGGTATGTTATTGGATTTTAGGTATGTTATTGGATTTTAGGTATGTTATTTGATTTTAGGTAAATTATTTGATTTTAGGAAGTTTATTTGATTTTATGTATATTATTTGATTTTAGAGAAATTATTTGATTTTAGCTATATTAATTTGAAATTATTCGATTATTTTAGGTATCTTATCAAAACCAAATAAAAACAACTCTTAGAAAATAATTTGATTTTAGGTAATATATGTGGGATGTTGGTTGAATATGGTGGGTTCACGAATAAAGAGAGTGGAGAATTTAGAATCTCATGTTTGAATAACCTATTTTAGGTCTTGAATTCATATATTGATTGCATTTTTGTAAAACTTGGTGCTTCAATTCATGTACTGATTCGACATTGTAGAGCTTAGATGTAATTTAGGCATATGTAGAGTTTGGATTTAGGTAATTAGAGTGATGTATCTCTAATAGTGGTCCTAATATTATATTTTTCAACATTTAACAGCTGATTAAATATGTCGATGTGACATGAAGATTTAGTTATTCTTGAACCCGGTAATGATAGGAATAGTGATATAAATTTGGAGGTTGATGAATTATTTGAAAATGAAGAAAATATAGAACATGAAAATGAAATGAAACCATCTGAGATATTTTACATAAATAGAGATTGGGATATTGTTGATTTTGTTTGTTAACAAGGGTCTACATCGGGAGACAAGAATGTATCTAGAGACAATTCTTGTTTAATTCAAAAGAGAATGTTACTTGATTATAAAGAAGATTTTCAGTTGGTCGTTAAAAAGTATTGTGTGACAGAACACTGTGAAATTATTGTGTTTGAATCAAACCAAAATATTTGGTATGTTAGATGCAAACATTGGAAAGAGAGTTGTAACCGGATGTTACGTGGAAGTAGGCATAAGAGCCACAAAATGTTGAAAATTACTAGACTCGAAGGAGAATCCTCATGTTTGTATTGGGACTTAACACAAGATCACTCACAACTTGATTCTAATTTCATGAGTGCTAAAATTCAAAACATGGTTAGAGCTAATCCTAGTGTTACTGTGTCATTTCTCCAAGAAGTAATAAAACAACAGTATAGTTATAGTGTCAAGTACAAACGAGTATGACAAGCAAAGAGAAAAACACTAATTGTTGTTTATGGTGATAGGAATAAATCATTTAACGAGCTTCCACACTAGTTGAGTGCCGTTGATTTGTATTTTCTTCCATCTGATGTACCAGGTTAAGCTAGGGTGCATACCTTTGATTGAGCTCATTGAAAACGTAAGCAAATGACAAGAGTTTGGTGTGCCTTACACATCTAAGGCCTGTTTGGCCCAAGTATTACCTAGGAGTGGATTAGGGTTATTATAATCCCCAATAACACTATTTCACTTCTCTCCAACTTCTTTCCAACTCCTAGGCATTGTTTGTCTATGACTATATGTCCGAATACCCCCAAATCGCTTTGTCTTTATGTCTTGTAACTAGTTTAGTCCATTGCTTTCATTTTCGTGTCGTTGAGCTAGAATATGAAATTTCGACATTTTCATATGCAAGCCCACCAAGGCTAAAAATGTTAAAATGTACTATAGGGTAGGCATAGTAGTTGAATCCCCGACCAAACCTTATTGAACTCTTTGCAAACTTAGCTTTTCTTTGCAATTGACATTCTTCGATGCTTTCTTTTATGATGTTTTCAATGATTTCCTTTCTCTCTCACGTTTTATAAAACAATTTTTTCAAGAATATGAGGGAAGCTACATTCTATAACAAGTTTGTCCACGACTTTTGGATTTTATACGACCAATTTGTTGACAGAGAAGAACAAGTGCCGCACAATCGTGTTTGAAAGGCTATACATGATTGTGATACCTTACACATCTAGGGCCTGTTTGGAGTGGATTAGGATTATTCTATTCCCCAACAACACTGTTTCACTTCTCCCCAACTTGTTTCCAACTCTGCGCCGTTCTCCTCCTCTCTCATTTCCAACACCATGCCGTACTTCTCCCCTCTCCTTTCCAACTCCACGCGGTACTTCGCCTCTCTCCTTCGTACTCCACCTCGGCGAGCATCAAACGAAGTCCACCTCTATCTCCTTTGTACTCCACTTCTCTCTGTTGTACTCCACTCCTTCGTATTCGGACTCCACATTGTCCTCCACATCGTACTCCACTCCTTCGTACTCCACATCGTACGACACCGATTGGCCCTAGCAACTTCAAAACTCCGATTGGGTTTCTTTTCTACAGTTTTTCTTTTTTTAATAAGACTTTTCCTTCTTGCGTCTCACGCCTCACAACCTCTCATTTTTCCTTCCTTTTCCTTTGCTCGCAGTTTCCTCCTCACGCTAACCTTTTTCCGTTCATCCTCTCGCAAATTCACATAGTTGGGTTTCACCACCATCAGATTTACATAGTTGGGTTTCACCACCGCCAGATTCACGTGGTTGGGTTTCTTTGTTGTTTTGTAATTTTTTGTTGCAACGTGTGGGGTTGTTTTTTTTTTTTCTTTTTTCTAATTTCCTCTAAGTAATGCTTTGTTGTAATGTGTGGAGTGTGGACTGCCTCTCCACAATGTTTTGTTTCTTGTTTTTTCGTTTTCAATAATTTGACAAGTTTTAGAGTTTGGATTTTTTTCAATGGAGAGGAATGAATGAGGGAAAAAGAAAACTGAGAGGTTGGGCGTGAGAGACAAGAAGGAAATTTTTTATTAAAGAAATTAGGAGAAAATGTTTTCTACAGTTTTTTTTTTTTTTTTTTTTTATATAGTTTGGTTGATGATCACATTTTTATAATGTTATGACTTATTTTAAAAAAATTATATTTGAATGTCACTATTAGTAATGCTAAGATCAAGCCTCAAATAGAAAATAAATTAAAAATTGAGTTTGATTTTTAGAACGAGGCGTTTGAATAGAAAAATAAAAAATAAAAGAACGCTAAACTCTATGGTTAGTTAGGAAGTTAATGTTCTGTACTAAAAAAGATTCAAATTAGTTTACTTGCTTAAGTTAAAAGAAATTTTCTTGTTTTGGTATAATATTTTTCTATACCATTTTAAGTGTGGTCAAGATTAAAAAAATGAAATCTAATTAATATAACTAACAAAGGTCAAATGTCATTTTAGAGTATTAATAATTTATACATGAAACAAAGAAAATGTGTGTTTGTGGTCCTGTTACTTACTTCTGCTGAACTGCATTTGAATATGTATTAAAATGTAATTATTTGAGAATAGTACTAAAATAAATAAATTGTGCTTTGATAAATTTTATTTGGCTTGTATCTTCCAGTTTTCTTCAATCTCATGAATGATTGCAATGAAGTCATTCTTCAATTTGATGACCGTAGACTTCCAAAGAATGAATTTAATGCGTTAAAGTACTATTTATTCCAAACGATAGAATTTGCTTCCAAATACATATTTATACAAAGCTTTGGTTCTAACTTCTAATTAGGCCCATATCAGCATAAAGGAGTTTTTATTTTGGTTTCCATACAACATTGTTTTGGCCCTTCTAGACCCTGTAAAAGGTTAAATGACTAATGTTTTTCTTCTTCACTTGTTGGTGTTTGAGTACTAACAAGTTTTTGAGGCCTGCGGAAGAAGAGCGTCACTACACCCCTAGAGTCTGTGGTTCAAGGGGAGGATGTGGTGGCAGCTCGATGAGCAATGTTCCAACCCCATCCATTGAAGACCCTGGGCAGTTCCCGACCTTAGGTGCCAAGTAAATTTCCCAAATAAATTTTCCCTTCCAAAACTATGTTTTCGATTTGGAGCAGGAAATCGATTAGAATAATATAGTCTCTTCTATATAAAATGATTCAATCCCTTTACCCAGCTCTCTATTTAGTTTTCTTCCCAAAATGACAGGTTTATTCGGTGGTACCCTTCATTGACAAGACCATAACTCAATCAGAAATGAGATCAGGCTAAATGTGGTTATTAGTTCGAAATTTGATCTTCAGTCACCGAAACAATAAGTAGAGATTATATATCTCATGCTCCACTCTTATACAAACGCATGCTTTGTATACTTCTATTCACGTGTTTCTATGTGAATGTCTAGAATCAAATCGTTTATAACGATTATGAAGTGGGTCGTATCCATAGACGAATTTATTAAGGGGTCAACGAAGGTACGTGCCCCTCACATTATTGATTTTTGTATTTTAATATTAATTTTGAAGTGTTAGATTACAATATATACTAAATAATACTTTATTTTAATCAGGTTGTAATGTTGGGATTGTATTTCCACTCCTGCATTTATATTTTTTGATATTTAAACTTTTTTAGCTGTGTTTATTATATAGTGCTTCCACTGTATAAAATATCTGGATCCGCTACTAGTCCTATCTATAGCATTATTATGATAAAGTATCTAGCCTTACTCGTGTATTTTAGACCTTTTATGTTGTTACTTGAGCATGACCCAATTGTATGTCTACATACAGTTTAAGTTACGTTAAACAACCTTGGATCATAGTTTATTAGATTGAATCATACGATGTTAATGTCAAATAAAATAACTATTTATTTTATTGAGTAAATAATTTGTTTATCTATTATAAACTACGAGATTTAGCGATTCTCAACATGATTATGTTCAATTAGATGAAGTTTTTAGGGGAAAATGTTGTGACAACCACATATGGGCCTCAACACCCGATAAAATAGTTGGACAAAAAAGAAGAAATTAAACATGTGCATTATCGATTGGTAATGATAAAAACTTTGTCGATTCTTTTTCTGATTCGAATTACTCTATTAATTGAGTTAAGCTAAGAACATTCACCACCACCATCTACTACTACTAATAATATATTCCTTTCTTGGTCCTTTTTATATCTAGTTGTTTATCATTTTGCAAAGTTTTAAGGCAGGTTTTGAATTTGAGATTTCGTTGGATTTTACGTTTTTAATTTAAAATTTTAGTTCATATTTTGTTATCGAGAAAATTAATATGTGAATTGAACAAATGAAAAAAAATGTATATCTATATGAAAAAAAACATACCTATATAATTAGTTTTAAAACCGTTGATTTTCTATTCAAGATAACTTCAAATAATTTGATAATTATATACACTGGAAAAGTTTTATAAATATAACAAACTACTAAAATACGGGTAACAAAATCCATAAAGTTAGCCATTTTTTTAAATATTTCAGGTTTCGTCTTTTGTATTTCTTTTCCTCTTTGCTGCGATTTTTTCAATCGTCTTTTTTTCTTTCCTCTCCTTTTTTTACGCTGCGAATTCTTTCATCGTCTTTTTTTTTTTTTTTTTTTTTTTTTTTTTTTTTTACGTTATTTAGATTTGGGTAATCACATGATTTCTTTCTATCTTCTTTCTTTCGTCGCCTTTCTTCTTTTACTTGTCTTTCTTCTTTTCCTTTTCTTTTTTTTCTTTTTGCTACGATTTCTTTTCGTCGTATTTCTTCTTTTCTTTTTTTTATGTCGGTTAGATTAGGATAACCAAATCTAAAAGATCGTTTATAAAGAATCTGGAGTGGTCAAATCTAAATGATCACGTAAAAACCAAATTTTGAAAAAAAAAATCATTTAGATTTGGCCCTTATAGCCAAATTTAAACGATCAAATCTAAACGATCGTATAACCAAATTAAAAGATAAAATTTGAAAAAATAAATCATTTAGATTTGGTTATTCAAATCTAAACGATTGTGTACCAAATATATTACACCTATTAGATATTTTGCTTATATTTTTTAGAAGATCCCTTATACTAGCCGATAATAGCATTATTAAAGGATTGAGAGTATTAATGCAACTTTTTAAAAATTTCATAGGTATTTTTGCAGCTAATTAAGTATTGCAGTTTATTATTCTACTGTTTACAGGTGGTAAATATATTTTTAATTTTTTTAAAAAATTGTAAAAGGCACCCTTCAACTTTTTCAAGTTTATAGATATTTTTTAGATTATTCTTCAAAAACTAATGATAAAAATATATTTTAACTTCGATTTTAAGTATTTTTAATATTTTCGAAACTTATTTTTAACTGTTCAAAAGTTTAGCCTTTCTTTTTTTTAGAGAAGAAATATTTTTTTCTAGAAAAGAAATATAATTTTTTGTTCTTATCCCTCTTATCATAAGTTAATTTACATAAATGTAACAAAATTTAAAAAATATTTACGATACGTCTAATTAAAAAAAAACCGTGAAGCCGGTAATATATTTTCATAATTTTTATATTTTCTTTTGAATATTACGGGCAATTCGTCTATTCTCTTTCTTCTTTATCTTTGCAATTTATTCATCATCTCTTCTAGATTTCATCTTCTCTTCCATATTTTCTTTCTTCTATTTTTAAATGATTTATTCTTTTGTTAAATCTTCTATTTCATATTTATCATTTTCGACAAGATTATTTGAAGCTACTTCATCTTCTTCAGATTTGAAAATATCAAAATTGTTTAAATATAAATTTAACATTATCTCTAAATGATAGTTTACAATCGTTTAAATTTGAAACATTTTTTCCTATCGTTTAGAAAGAATCACACAATCGTGTTGATATGATATAAACGATCGTTTACCATGGTCAACACGATCGTTAGATTTAAAATTTTTAACGATCATTTACAATGGACTGCACGATCACTTACCATAATCAACACAAACGTTTTCCATGATCGACGATTGTTTGTCATGGTCAACATGATCGTTTCGCATGTTTAACATAATCGTTAAATTTGAAACATTTTTTCCCATCGTTAAAAAAGAACTACACAATCGTGTCTTATGATTTTAGTATACGATTGATTAGAAGAAGAATACTCGCGCGTGTGTGGCCAATTAATCGGGTGTTGACTAAACATTTTTGAAATTACCTATTGTAAGGCTGTGGGCTTTTTCCGTTTTCATAATTGTTTTATACGATATAAATATTTAATCGGTTCGTTATATTTTCTAAAACTAACTCCTTTATCATATCTAATTTACTCTCCATATATTTAAAGAGTATCTCTTAAATTAACAGAGTGGGACAGAAATTGCTTCTTTAAACCTCAAGGGGAACCTATATGAGCATTAAAGCATTGTTGCTTTTATTTATGAGTATATATAGCTTATAGAAGAAAGGTATTCTGCCTTAAATATTACCATTAATGCATTATTGCTTTTGCATTTATGAGTCAGAGATTTTACGAAACCACAGCTAAAACAATACCTCAACAACCAACTATAAAAAACATACAATTTTTTTTTTTCTTTTTTAAAAAAACCTTTGACCCAACATACTCATGAACCAATATAAAATGTATCATAAATTTCAAAGGCTTTTTTTTAAAAAAATTTTTTGGAAAGTTATATTGGTATCTTTACTTTTTTTTTCACATCAGTTTTTATACATCTTTGAATAAACATTTAAGATTTTAGTAAAATTTCAAAATAACGTATTTATATATAGAATTGGGTATTTTCAAATATAATATTTACAAAATATAGCAAAATTTCAAATTTATCACTCACAGATAATGTCTATCATAAATATGAAATTTTGTTATATTTTGTAAATATTTTTAATTGTGTTTTCATTTATAATAATTCTCCTATAAAAATACTCTTGTTTTGGTTTTAAGACATAGTTTAAAATTCAAAATACAAAGGTAAATAACCTAACTATTATAGGTTTAATTTTTTAAAATAAAATGTTAAAGGTACGTTTGAGTTTTGAAGCTAGGTTAACTTTCTACACTATGAAAAGATCGATCATTTGTATACAATGATTTTGGGAAACTGCAAAAAATAGGCCAAATTTGGAAGGGTTTATGACTTTTAGGATTGATTTTGAAAAAAAAAGTGGAGTTTTAGGACAAATTCATAGTAAAAAAAATCAATTTTGCCCTTAATAAAATTTCTCTTTCTCCTTAACACAACGTAAAAAAAAAAAAAAAAAAAACAAATCGTTTGTTAAACTTTAAACCCATATAACCTCTCAATCTCTCTAACCTCTTCCAAACTCCCTTTCTCTCAATCTCTCTTGTCATTCTACAGAATATTTAGCTAATCTTGATCAAGTTTTCGTGTTATCCGTTAAATTTTAGGTTTTTTTTTTGTTATTTTTATCCTCCCGAACTATGTTATATAATGTCCTCCTCTCTTGATGGAACATTTAGTTCTTAAATGTATAAACCTAATTTAACTTTTAATTGTTCCAAGTTGATCTAGAGTTGTTTCAAACTTATTAGCAAGTTTTTTCTTATTTTTTTCATCTCGCAAATTCTTAAGTTTAAATACTTAATATGAAATGAATTACATACTTGTGCTTATATGTTTTAGGGTGCTTTTCTACATGTTTAGGGAGTTTTTAGCTATTGCTTTTTTCATCTCGCATACATCTCGAACTTCCAAACTTTAAATACCCAATGTCGAATTAGTCAATATACTTATTTAGGGTGCGACTAAGCATGTTTGATTTAGTTTTTAATTACGTTTTTTTAATCTCGCAAATAAGTCACACACTTGTTTTATGTGATATGTCAACTTCTAACTTCAAATCAATTTCTGCAGGAACTAAAAAGTTTAAGGTGGTTTAAGGATGTCACATATTTGAATTTTAGTGCGTTACGATGGTGTATGGGATGAGAGACAAAGAAAATATGAAGGAAACATATTAAAAGACATCGTTGTGAGTAAAAAAAATAATACATAAAGATTTATTGGTTGAATTATATGACATTGCAAAAGTTAACCCTACAGAGTTCGACATTAAGATTAGATGAATATATGAGATAAAAGTGGAAAATGAAGTTCCTCCATTTGAGTTAAGAAACTATTCTGATTTGAAGTTTTATATTCTTAGTGAAAATCCATTGGAGGTCCCCTGCTTGGTTGGTTTCAAACTTAAGTGAGGTAAATTATACTTCATCCTTCATACTATGTCATTGATTCAAGATCATTGCATACAAGATGCTTCTTGTGAATCTCTTCATTATGCGTTTAGACATGATCATTGCAAGCAAATTGCTCCCAATGTCTCTATTTATTATGTTAAAGCTAAGTTCTTGTCGTATACAAGTTTTCCTATTGCTTGTCCAAGTATAAGTGAAACAATAGATTTATTTGGATGATCCAGAGTCGAACATAGGGAATTGATATCAACAATTAGTTCTAGGATTTACTCATCGATTAGGCGGTATAAAAGAATAACAAACAAATGAATATAAACAGAACTACTTATGTACTCTAGAGATTATGTAAAGGGCAGTTAGATGGATGCAAAATGGAGATGCGAACTAACTTGTATGAAGAATGGATGAAGGAATGTCTATGCATGACTAGGCGATTAGACCCTGCAAGTCTTGATGCGATATGGCTTTCATAACTAGTTGATGATTAGGGTGAGCTCCTTTCAGAGTCTTTAAACGTTACACTTGTCCTCCTTTCGGAGTACAAACAACTCAACCTAGGTAAGTGAGATATATCTAGAAGGATTCACTTATTAAAACGTATAGAGCTTTGCGATTAAGGAAAGCAACCTCTCGGTGCCTATTGCCCACACTTGTCCTCCTTTTGGAGTACAAGTGATGAAAGTTATCTCGTCAAGGTGGAGTTTGTCTCCAAACACATATCGTTGCTACTTGCCCTCTCGGGTAGTTGGCAATAAGCACTGACCAGTTGATGAAAATAGCTCAACCAATGTGATAAGAGCTATAAGCAAAGAAACTTATTAAGAACTTATCACAAGACTAAATTACAAATAACACATTGACGGATGAACAGTAAAAAGATGAATGGATTGAAAAAAACATGTAATATATATTAAAGAATGTAGGCCTTCAGCCATTGTACAATACGAACAACATATATTACAAAGAATATAAAGATGGGAAGAAATTAGACTGGAAAAATGTTTACAAGTTAGAGGAAGTGGGAAATTGGCTTTCTTTTCTTCAAACTCTAAGCTCTCACTCAAAGCTTGGTTGGAGAAGAAGAAAGAATCTCTTTACATACGGCGGAAATGCTACTCCTTTCCGTTACTCTCTAATTATTTGCCGGAGATCAGCATATGACTTTTCACACAACTGGCCACCTTGGCCTTCTTTTCTTGATGGTGAAAGGTCCTTTATATAGGCAACTTTCAGTAGGAAACTTCTATTCTTTTGATCATGTTAGCATCGAAAGCTGACATTGTCAAGTCACATCATCCCCAACTACCATTCTTGTCTTCTAGTGAACCGTCCTCGTGTAATAATGAAGTTTCTCGCCTAGCATTTGTCTTTGCCAGACGAGCTCTTCTCGCATAGCTCTTGTCTGATATCCTCTACGATTCACTAATCTCTTTTTTTGCTTTTATTCTTGCGTTAAGATATTGAAACGAGGAAAAACAGGCATGGATGCTTATGTAAAATGTATTTCTAAATACTTATGCCTTTTCAATATAATCATGGCATTTTGATACACTTCTTCTACATTTTGGCCTCGCTATTCTATAATAGAGGCTACAATAACTTGTATTTCTACAAGTTATCATTCGCTTATACATCTCATTTGAGCCTAGAAGCAATCAAAGTAAGAAAGGGTTAAACATGTGTTACAATTCAGTATCTGAGAGCAACAAAGTTCATAATTTAAATCCTCACATTTTCCAATTGTAATGGATATGTTAGATGAGAATGAAGTTCATGTTGGTGATGTTTCGATTGGCTTGTGTGATAACATGATAGGGTCCACTCCAGCTATATGGGAATGATATGATTCATATGATTCAAAAGATGATACTTTACATGGAAGTCAGTTGAGATGAACAATGAATCATTTGACATCCCACCAGGAGATGCTTCTACAAAAGATTGCAAAGGAAAAGCTAAAGTTCACCACTACTCCACTAGTCAAAAGTTGAAAGCAAAAAAAAAAAAAAAAAAAAAGTTTGGTTCGAAGAAAGCTTTACAAGTGAGTAGTTGGATGTAGGACAAATATTTTTTTGCAAGAGAGATTTGTCAATGTGATTAAGTGTCTTGGCAATGAATTTTTTTTTCAGTTTGTAGTAAAAAAGTCTACAAAAGAGGTTCTTTTTGTTAGATGCATTGATAACAACAGTGGTTGGAGATTGCGAGTGGCGAGATTGAAGGATTCAAATATGTTCAAGATTAAAAGTATGTCAAAAAGTTCATTCGTGTTCTCTTGAGTTTTTGAATTGTGACCATAGACAAACAAAATCTTGGGTTGTTGGAGAATTAATAAAGTCCAAATTCAAGGGAGTCACTTTCCTATACACATCACATGATTTCATAGAAAACATGAAGCAAGATTATGGCATAAATATGAGTTACAAAAAAGCATGACATGCTATAGAAAATGCAGATGAACGAGTGTGAGAGTCTCTTGAAGAGTCATATAATCTATTGCTTAGATTTGGTGAAGTATTCAAACTTACAATTCTAGGTACAATGTTTTACATGGGACTTGAAGATGATCAATTCTTCAAATATCTTTTTATGGTTGTTGGTCAATGTGTTTGAGGATTCTTAAATTGTATTAGACTGACCATAATCATGGACGAAACATTTCTTAAGAACAAATATTGGGGTCAGTTGATAGTTGTCATTTGCTTAGATGGTAACAATCAAATTTATCCCCTTGCCTTTGCAGTAGTTGATAGAGAAACAAATACCCCAATACAGTGGTTTTTAGAAAAATTGAAAGGCGCAATAGGAGAGGTGCCTAATCTAAGCTTCGTGAAAGATTGAAAAACATGCTTCTCCAAGGATATTTCGTCACTTTTCCCCTCTACATTTCATAGCCTTTGTGTCCAACATTTAACTTAAAATTTGAATGATAAGTATAAGAATGACACGGTAGCTACTTTGTTTTACAATGCATCGAGAACATATCATGAATCAACGTTTCTAGAAACGTAGAGAAGTGTTCTTGCATTTCCTAATGGTTTAGAAAAATATTTAAACGACGTTAGAATAGCACGGTGGTCTCGTGTTCACTGTCCAGGAAGACGCTATAACATGATGACAACAAATATAAAAAAACCCATGAATTCTATATTGAAAGAACATAAGGATTTTCCTATTGCTTCATTTCTTGAACATGTGAGAGGTTTTCTACAACGTTGGTTTTGGGAGCGTCAACATTAAAGTGACATCTACATTGACCAAATGGGCAAATTAGTTCTACAAAAGAAACAAGAACAAGCTTTGACGATGAAGGTCAATCCAATTGACTGTTACCAAATTCCATGTTAAAGAATTAGATAGGGAGGAGGTCATGAATCTTCATACTCAATAGTGCATTTGCAAAGAGTTTCAAGCTGAGCAACTACCACATGCCATTGCTGTAGCACGAGATCGAAATATAAATGTTTATAATTTATGTGCTAATTATAACACCAATGAAGGTTTGTTGGCAACATATTGGAGGCTGTCAACCTAGTTGGGAATCGGTTAGATTGAAAGACAAGTGAAGATTATATGCATATGACTGTCTTACCTCCGAAAGTAGTGAAAAGGTCGGTCGAAGAAAAAAGGATTCTAAGTGTCGATGAAGCTCCCAAATTGCATAAGCGTGGTCGATGTAAAGAAATATGTCACACCCAATTAATGTGTATCAGCCAAATTGCTTACACCGAGAAGTCGAGTATACAAGTTAGTCACTAAATTAGACCCTGCAACTAGGAGAGAGTTCTTTAGTAATCAAATTTGTGAGTCCCTTTGGCTTGTCATTTTTTTTAATCTTTGTTCCTTTTTCTTTTTCTAGTCTGTAGTCATAAAAAACAAGTGTGGTTGAATAATCAAATAAAAATTGTAAATTATATTTTATGTGTTTATAGTATAATATTTAAGGTGACCTATTTGAAATGGACCATTGGTTTATAAATTCTGCTATGAAAAAATTTTGCAAAAAAAAAAAAAATTATGTTGTAAAAAAAAGGTGTAGTTTTCAAATTGATTATAACCCAAATTAATATAGAATTTGGCTTGGATGAGAGTTTGTGGTAAGACTTAGTTACTGATCTACTATAAAAAAGAATCAAATTTAAAAAATTACAACCCCAAATTAAGGCAAAATTATCTGTTCATAAATTGGAACTAGTATTTCGTAGAAACATAAATTGGAATTGTATTCCATAGAAACTTGGAAGCTAGACATGAACTTATTCACAAATCTAAAACTCGTAATCGAAATACATAAACTCATAATTTATATATAATAGTAAATATGTTTTCCACATTCATATGCCCAAAAATTACAATGATATTCATTCCATGATATTCATTACAGATTCAACCGATTTATGTACAGATTTCACAGCATACATGATGTACAACTCTTACAGATTTCACAACAAATTCAATCTATAGAAGTGTTGGTTCATGATTGGAACACTAATTTTTTCTAAAGTAGGACATGTTTTCTTGATGTCGCCACGTGTTCGAGACGACGTGGAGCGACTGACGTTCTTAAAATGGTATAGTTTTAAAACAAAATAGGAGTCACCACCAATCCTTTTTAACGGTGTGATTGAACACCAAAATATAATAAACATTTTTTTAAAAAAAATTAATAAAAAAATGGTCATCGAAAACTAGAGTTGAGTTCAGAAGTCATTTGTGTGTGAGGAAGGTGTTAGCATCTCACAACATCCGTTTAGAAAACGATGGCCAAATTTTAAATCTTGAATTGAAAATATTCTTTAATTTCTTTTAAAACTAATGTTTTATTTTACCCCTCGTTACTCCAATATTTGAAGCAATGATCTCATAAAATAAGTGAAGAGCATTTTATTAATTAGACTATATTGAAGAAGATCTTCTCACCTCAAGAAAATGAAAAATTAGTACAATTTCTCAAAATCCATCATAGGAATAGTCTTCTATTAAAGTGATTTTTTTAAAAGATAAATTAAAATCATTTTTTCTTGGTATCAAATCTTAGACTCCCAAATATGTGATCCCTCACCTTAAGAATTCTGGAATCAGACATCCAAGTTTTCTAAATTCCGTTGTAGAATTTTGTTTAAGAAAAATGGTATAAGCTATTAGAAAAGGTTGATTAAGAAACTTTATGAAATCATATATTAAATTTTGAACGTTTGAAAAACATAAAAAATTATAACTTTAAAAGATTTTTTTTTTAAATGATTTGAAAAAAAAAATGTCTTGGGAAAGATTTTAAAATTTGGAGAATTTTTTAAGTATAAAGAGTTGAAAATTTTAAATAGGAAACAAAATAAGGCTTAATAGAAAATTTTAGATAAGTAGAAACAAGAGTAAAAGAAGTATCATAACAAATTATGTAAACATAAAATAACACATTGAGATTTTAATAAAAACATATTGGAGAACGATCTCAGACTTCCAAAGAATCGATTTCCTCACCTCAAGAATTCTAGGAAATCGGACCCCCAAATTTCTTAGATTTCGTCCTCGGATGTTTTGAAAGAAAAATAATTTAAAATGTTAATAAATTTAAACAAATATTAGTAATAACATATTAAATTAACCATAAAAGAAGGGGGAGAGCATTAAATAACATATAAAAGACAAGAATATATTAAAGAAGCAATAAGCAAGATGAAAAAAATATTAAAGAAGCAATAATCAAGATGAGAAATACTAATGAAGCAATAATTAATGCTATAAAAATAAAAAAGAATTAAATAAATAAAAGGGTAACTTTCATAAACGTAATAAAACACCAAACTATTTACGGCCTGTGAAACAAATCCCATGAAGTTAACCATTTTTTAAATATTCCAGATTTGCCCTTCTGTCTTTCTTCTTCTCTTCGCTGCAATTTCTTTCTTCGTCTTCCTTTTTTTTTTTTTTTCCACTGAGATTTCTTTCTATTCTATATCTTTCTTCTTTTCCTCTTCTTTTTTTTTTACGTCGTTTAAATTTAGGTAACCAAATCTAAACGACCATGTACAAGAAATAGCAAAACCTAAGGGTGCGTTTGGGGGAAGGGTTAATGTTATGATTAAGCTAGTGTTATGATAAACTTAGTTTTATCATACCCTTGTTTGAGGGAAGAGTTTAGAAATGTAGTTTTATGATAAGAGGTGTTTAGGATAAGGGTTATATGGGAATGGTTATGATAGTGTTATAAATAAGATGTGTTTGGGGAAAGGGTTATGTGGGTAGGTTTATGAGGATTTTATGATAAGATGTGTTTGGAGGAAGGGTTATGTGGGTAGGGTTATGAATATTTATATATATTTTTACTTATTATTTTTTTAAATTCACATTATATTGTACATATACCAAATAAATTATTATTGCATATTTTTTATTACGAAAACGTTGAACCCCTCTTATTGCATATTGTTTTTTTTCTATGTTTAATGTGATTAAATTAGTAAACACAGTTGACCAATTTCGAAATAATTTGTTAATAAATTGTACTAATTTTATTTTAAGTCATTTTTTACAAATACAAACTAGTTATTGCGTATTTATAATTAGCGATAGAGTCGTACATTTTTTTTAACATATTTAATTACGTGGTTAATGCATGCGTCCATATTTATCTTCATTAATTAAATTACTTATTACGTAACACTTGAACGACATATTGCTCGAATTGTTACTATTTGCCTTCATTTGAAAGAAACATTTTAAACCGAATTGAAGGGATGTAGAAGGGAAAAAAAAACATATGCATAAACAAGTTAGAAATCATACAAGGGATCCAAGTACTGTACATACAATTTTTTTTTTTTTTGCTAAAATAAGAAAACAAAGAACAATCAATAACATAGTCCAAGTGAAGGACATAAACTATCAGGAGATGTCTCATAAGAGGACTCTACAAAAGTTCTGTCGCTCATCATCAGTCATATGTACGAAACCCCACATGTCGTCCATACGAGATAATAGGTGCCTTTGTGTAACGCCCCAACAATTTGGAATCTAATTTTGTCATCTTAAGCTTAGTTATTGAAACCTTGGACGTTGTTTTAATGAATTTTTTGGTGGAGTAATTATTTAAGTTCGAGGATAAAATAATTTCTCTAATTGGATAGTTAAATTTGGTAAGGTTGTTTGTTGAAGATAAAATAATTGAGTTAAGTTAATGTGATATTTTATTTGGAAAAGAATATATATTTATGAAAGGGAGTGTTGTGATTTGATGATTTTGAAAATTTAAGATATTGGGAGTCTTATTTGGGAAAAGAAAGAAAGAATTAATTAAAAGAGAGAAAATGGAGATTTTTGGTGAGATTTGGGGGAGGAGAGAGAAGGTGGGGTTAATTGGTGTTTAAATAAGGCCTAGGGACCCGTGCACCATAAAAACCCATCATCTTCTTCAAAAAAAAAAAAAAAAAAAAAAACAAACAAACAAAAGAGAAGAAAAAGGGAGGCTAACCCTAATTTTCTTTTTATTGTTGGAAACCCTAGCCGCGCCGCCATCACCGCCGACCACAGCCTGCGCGCCGCCTCCATCCGTCGCCCTCCAGCCAACCGTCCCGAGCTAACCGGTCGTCGGACCCGCACCGCCACTCAGCCCAGCCGTCGCCCTCAATCGAGCGTCTCTTTAGCCGACAATCGTCGCGGATCGGAAGTCGACCTGTGTCTCGCCAGTCGATTCTTCCGCCAGCTGCCGTCGCGAAACCAGCCGTCGCCAGCCGCCCGATCAGCCACACCGCCGCGCGTCGGTCGTCGAAGCCCGCGAAGCTCCATCGCCCTGCGCCTCCGTAACCCGAGCCGCACAGCCGTACCCGACTGCGTCTCCGCTCCGCGTAAACTCGGGCGACTCGCATCCATCCGCTAGCCGAGCCGCATCCATCCGCTAGCCGAGACGCATCCATTCGCGCCCGAGCCGAGCCGTGCCTACGCCCGAGCCAAGCCGCGCTTGCGCCCGAGCCGAGCCGAGCTGCGCCTGTGCCCAAGCCGAGCTGCACCGCATCTCCTTCCTTCCAGCCGAGCCGTCAAGCCTTTTGAAGCCACCTAGCTTCTTCCGGTCCTTTGCACCTATTTTGGTAAGTCAAATGGGTTTTTAGCATACCCAGCCAAGACTTGAATTTTTAACCTAAATAATTTAATTTAGATTAAATTAAATTATTTCTCTTAAGGAACATCTTGGACCAATCGACTTTGGAGCGTTGGATTTCTTCAGTAAGAGCTCAAGCATTGCAACCTCGACCTAGGGTAAGTCATCTCAACTACATTTTTGGGTTTTGAGTCGTTTGGTGAATTGATCATGAAAAGTGGCGTTATTAAACATTTATGACCTCGCTGCTTGGAAAGCGCATTTTCTTGCTGTTAGGACTCGTCGAGCAAATCTCCAGGTAAGAGATTTCTACTACTAGCTCTACGACTAGAATCATGAGACCGCATGCATTCCTAGTTATGCACTTGAGGACTAGACTGCATAATGATATGTTAATTAATGAGGGCATGACGTGACTGATGATGTGATTTGATATGATAGCATGGTTTAATGTGTTGACGGCTAGTTATGGCTTTATGTTTGGACTTTTGTGATGAGATGTGATATGATGATTAGACTGATATGATTTCATGATGATGTTATATATATGTATGTTACGGTTAGGGTACCTGTTAGCTTAGCCTATTAGAGTCGTACCTGCATGGGTGTCCTTCGGGATCACCACCTATTTAGAACTGCGTAGTCCGACAGGACCGTCAGTCTAGCATGGATATAGATATAATTCGAGTGATTCGACGGGATCCTCGCAGCCCGATTGTCTTAGTGTTTCCTCCGGGTTCGCTACAGACCAGTATGTCCTAGGTGCTCCCCCGAGACACCGAAGACCAGATTCCGTTCCTACGGGAGCGCATGTTGCACGTGTTCGGGAACGTGCCAATTTTTGGGTACCATTTTCAGGACTCTAATAGGAAGTTAACAGGCACCTAGTGGGACTAGTAATGGGTCCCTTACTGAGTATTTTATACTAGTAATGGGTCCCTTACTGAGTATTTCAAATGACTTATGAGGAGTAAAAATTTGATTTCAAAATGCATAATGAAAGTTTGGAATTTGCAAGATTTGTGCGAGATGTATGCGAGATGATACATAAGTACCTAAAAGGCTTCCTAAACATGCATAAAAACACCCCAACGGACTTAAAAGAGCAAAAATTTAATCTCGAAACCTTTAGTGAAAGTTTGAAATGTGCGGGATGTGAGCGAGAAGTGTGAGAGATAAAACATAACTACTTAAAAGGCTTACTAAATGGTTGTAGATGTTATGCATGTGTTGCAACATTTGTTCATGGTAATGTCATGTAAGTTCTAAGTGGTTGACTTAGTAGGCAATTAGGATAGGATTATGCGATAAAAGATGCTTCCTACCAATGCGTTGCTGATTCACAAATGATAAATATGTAGTACAAGTTTTCCTCTCGCTTGCTCAAGGGTAAGAGAAATGATAAATTTCCTGGATAAGCCAGGGTCATATTCAAGGATTTTCTGTCACATCTAGCCCCAAAGGTTGCTTACCGCAACCCAGTGGAGGCGTGCCGCCTAGACCCTTAACACTTACCACACTGCATAGTAACGTTGAACGCATAGTAAGTGAAACAAATTTTCTTTTACAACCAAAACTCCAAGCTTTCTTAACACAACAACAGAAACCATCAATTTAAATGCCATTAGCATAGCCTTATCGTCAGGTCTTTAAATACTTAGCTTAACAATACCTTTTAACTACTTACACGACAAACACGAGATAATGCAGCGGGATAAGTACAAAACTTTTCTTTATTAACTTACTTTTACAAGGTTCAAATAGAACTTAGAATTTTCCTTACAAGAAGACTTAAATATAATTTTTAGGCCTCTCTTCGCCTAGCACAACTTTTCAACTTGATATCTGATTTGGTCACCTCATCGGGTAGCAATGCATCTTGTTATCTCTTTGCCTCCAAGGTGTAGCTCCTCGCGTCGAGGTCTTTGGGAATCCAAGATCCCTTTCTTCAACCCTTTCCCCTTGATTCATCAACATCCCAACTCGAGGGCGATCCTTAATAACCCTATTCTCTCTACGACACTAAACATTGCTCATAGCAGTATGTACCTAGAGGTGTAAAAGCACAATTTAGTCCTCCTCGATCGCCTAACCACCTCTCTTAGCGGACTGCATTTAGGGCTATTCCTTCCCTTACTTAGCTCGTTGGTACTCTGGCTTCCCTGACTTGGCCTTACCCGTCTAGGTATTGATCTTACCTTCCTACTGAGTTGAGTCATTTATGCTAAGAAGCCATGCGCTTACCAACCAACTCTTTAGATGCGAGATAAGATGACACGGTTGTCATGCCGCACTTAACTAGGCTAGAACACTTAAGATTCATCCTCTACCTGGCATCAACACCTGGCAACCTGGGGAGAGGAAACTTAAAACATAAATAAAACGGACTTAGTGAGTGATGGGTTTGAGAAAACCTTTTGGGAAACAGTCACAAGAAATCCATGACAAAGTAAACAGTAAGTCATAACACATGAAGTTTGACGTAGCGAACTGTTAATATAAATTGTGTAACCATCACAATTTAAATAACTACTCAACGACTCATAAATTGTATGATAATCATCGACGTAAGGTTATTGAGAGACCTGGGAATCTTCCATTGCTAACCCGGTATTCACTCTTGCTAGTATCACACGAGTTACTTGAGATATCCAACAGTGTCTCCCCACATTCACATTCTTATACCTGGGAGTTACACTCCATCAGCATCTCATCTACATCATTCCAATAGCGAGCACTACAATGTAATACGCTAGAGCAATTCGCGACAAACCCGTTCTGAAACTTAGGAATCTCCCTTTGTTGACCTGGGGTTTGCATTTAACCAGCGTCATGCAAGTTACCTAGGATTTACACGAGCCTCTTGTGGTAGATCTAATCTTCTCTCAATAAACAACCATTACAAACAATATATAGAAAGGTTAGTTCCCCAACTTACTTGATATCACAGCAGTAACAATATCATACAAATAGCATTGATGAAGGAATACATTTAGATGATTGTCAACATAATACCTTTTCCACGTATCATATTTACAAACACAATATTAACTATTTATGGAAGTCATTCATAATGCTTTTCCTTTGTTGGATGGAAGATTCACAGATATTCTACTTATAAGAGATACAAAAGAACAACATTGTTACAAAGATACTTATAAACAAATGCGGAAAAGAATCAGCGACAAATGACAGTTTAGCAATCATGTTGATTCTTGTTTGTCACTCACGAATATACTTAGCATTGACCTCTTCCTTCTCTGATTTTGGATGTCTCTTCTCACTTAGCGATTCCCTCGACCAGCTGTTTAGTATTCAGGATCTCCTTTCTTCAATTTTATCTGAAAATCTAGCTTTTTCGAATAACTCCTTTTTCCTACTTAGCTATTCGTCCCTTTTTATAGTGACCTTCAAATTCCAAGGGTCATTTCAACACTTTACACATGTCTCTTTACCGACTCGTTGTGCCTTGTAGCCAACCCAAGCTCGACATATGGGCTATCCTTCAGCGGTGATTAGACTTTCTCTTGGAACGTACACTTTATCTCTTTGGGAAGCCAAACTCTTTTGATCGTCTGACCCTCCTATCTTCTCAGAAAGAAGAAGACATTTACTTCCTCTTAGCGAGTGGTCAAGTCATCTTGACAAAACACTTCCTCGCCTCTTTCCTTAGGCGTGGGCACTTCCTCTCGCGTTACTATGCTAGATGCCTAACTATTGGCATCCAACGCATGCTTCTTCCTCTCCAGCTTACTCGATCTTATCGCGTCACTTGCCTAATCGCGATGGAAATTAGACTTAAGCATTTATTCCCGCATCCTCTTCTTTTCCTTTGCACGTTCCCTCGCAAAATGTCCTATACACTTATCCGAATTGATATCTCTGCAAGGATCCTCTCATTTTGCATACTCCTTTCGCGATACATATTCTTTGATCAGGAATCTCTTCGTTCAGTGTCCTTGACACAGGGTCTTTATCGCGTTGGTAATACGCGATCAAGGCCTCACAATTTATGTCAAATCTTAGTTATAAAGCTTACTCTTCATCTAGGTGGCATACAGTAGAAAGTAAAAGTATCTCTATGTACTAAGTCTAATATCGATATTCTATGAAAGGTGGCATGGAATGGTGAGAATATGGAAAATGCATTAACTTGCGTTAAGAAGGTGGAAGGAAGGTCTTTGCGTTGTAAGCGGTTAAACTATGCGTTAGTCCTTGATGCAATAGCAATCAGTTAACTATCTTTTAATTAAAGTGAACACCTCTCAGTGCCTTAAACGCCAGACTTGCTCGCACCTTAGAATGAAAATGATGATGTTTAATTAAGTGATTGCTATCTAGAAGTTGTTACTTATAAGACTCATATTACCTCTCTTTTAAAGGTGACAACCTCTCGGTGCGAAGTTACCACACTTGTTCTCCTTTTGGGACACAAATGATGGAGGTTTAATCGCTAGGATGGAGTTCGTCTCCAAACTCCATTCTGTTCGCGTAAGCTATATCCTGACTACTTATTCTCTTGAGTAGTTGCAACAAACGCTGGCCAAGCGATGGGAGTAAAGCTCAACTAACACGAAAAACCTTATAAGTTAGACTTCTTATCAAGAACTTATCACGAACCTAAACTATTTATAACACTTTGACAAATGAACAGTAAAGACATGAAAGATAGAAAAGGGATAAATATCCAATGTATTGATGAATATAGGCATTCGGCCACTTACAATATAAAGACGAATACATTATAATGAAAGTACAAAATGGAAAGTAAGATAGGTGAGGCCCACAGAATGTCTGGCTCTTTTACAAGTTAGGAGGAAGAAGATGATGGTTCTCTATCTAGTTTTCTATAATCTCTCACTTATAGTTAACCGGAGAAGAGGATAGAAATCATTCACAGAAGGAAGAAAGGTTAGTCTTTTCTACTGGCTCTCATGAAACTCTTTAGATTTTGGTCCATTCAGACCAGACACTTTACATGGTAGGGTTAAAGTCCTTTTATAGGCTACTTTGGGCAAGAAGCTTCTATTCTCAGCACCAAAAGTAACTTTGTCAAGTCACAACAACTCCAACTACCATTCTTGTCACTTTAGTGAATTTTCGTCGCGTGATGATGTGCTTTGTAACGCCCAACATTTTTCGGTTTCCCTTGTTATTTTGGACCACTAATAATATTAATATTAAGTGTGGTTATGGGAATTTTAAACTTATTGGAAGAACCTTGTCATTTTATTTCTCGAGTAATTAAGGTTGAGAATCTTTATTTGGTTTATGATAATAAGTATTTTTGGAAATAATTGGGGAAGTTTTATAAAACTAAGGTTGGTTGGTTAAGGGAGGAATGTGGGGACTAGTTGGGGGTTAATTAGGTAAATTCCAAAAGATTTGGAGATATAGGAGGTGGTTATTTTCTAATTAATTAAAGGAATTGGAAAAAAAAAAAAAAAGATAAATTCTCTCTTTAAAGCAGCCTCGGGACGCGCATAAGAAAATCAAAAAAAAAAAAAAAGAAAAGAAGAAAGAAAGCATTTAAGCCGCCGCCGCCGTCGCCGAAACCCTAGCCGTCTACCCACGCCACACGCCCAGCCGCGCCGGAGACAGCAAACCAAGTCAAGCCACCGCACGCCGAGGATCAGCTACGCACGCCAGCCGTGTTTGCCGCCGGAACCAGCCGCGCCGCGTCGATCTGAGGAAGGGCAGCCAGCCGCGTCGCGACGCCCCGATCCAACGCTGAGGAGCCGCAGCCGATTCCTCAGCCAAGCCGTGTCCGCAACGCCGTCGTTCACACGCCCAGCCACGCCGCGCCGCTTAGATCCGACGCAGCGCAGCCGGAACGTTCGCCGGCCAGCCGTCGCGCCGACTGAAATCCAGCAGCTAAGCCTCGCGCGCCTCCAGCCGCCGAACCCGAACCCGGAACCGCCCCGCGCCCGCTCGCCCGAACCCGAAACCGAACCCGCGCCCGTGCCCACACGTGCCTAGCTCTCCCCGCGTGCAAGCCGCGCCGCGCCGCCTGCACTGCAAGCCGAGCCGCGCCTCCTTGCTGACGCGAGCCGAGCCGCATCTCCTCCCTGTTGCAAGCCGAGCCGCCCGCGTAGCTTCCTGTACCGAGCCGAGCCGCGTCTGCCCAAGCCGAGCCGGTCCTGTCTTCTTCCAGCCGAGCCGCCAGGACTAATTTGGCTCCATCCACCTAAATTTTGGTAATCTAATTAATTATTGTGGTTTTTCCGGTAAGACTCCATGCTCGGACGTTAGTTAAATTAATTTGGGTCTAAATTAAATTATTTTCCTCAAGGGACGTCTTGGACCAAGAAATTGCTGCAGCGCGGGATTTCTTCAGTAGGGGCTCGAGCACTGCAACCTCCTTCTAGGGTAAGTTATTTCAATTGAGTCTTGAACCGTTGGTCGTTGGCGACCTATTTACGAATTTTGACTTATTAAACAGTTAGGACTTCGTCGCTTGGAAAGCGTACTGCCTCGCGGTTAGGACTCGACAAGTAGATCTCCAGGTAAGAGATTCTACTACTAGCTTCATGTTTAGAAGTATGAGACTGTGTATGCCCCAATGTTGCATGTTGAGAATTAGATAGTACGAGGCCTGAAATAAATGTTAGTATGATGCAAATGACGATATAGTTATGCTATAGCCTGTTATGTGTGGCAAGAGCTGTTATGGCTACGACGAATGTCGGGACGGAGAGAGTGTAGAGATAATTTATGTGACATGTTATATGCTGATGCCATGTGTATGTATACTGCAATTAGGGTACCTGTTAGCTTGATTCTGTTAGAGTCGTACCTGCATGGGTGTCCTTCGGGATCACCACCTATTGAGGACTGTGTGGTCCGACGGGACGCCAGTCTAGCATGGACATAGACATGACTCGAGTGACTCGACGGGGTCCTCGCATCCCGACTGTCCTAGGTGTCCCCCGGGCACCGAAGACCAGAGTTACGTTCCTACGGGAGCGCATGATTGCACGTGTTCGGGAACGTGCCAGAGATTGGGTACCAGTTATCAGGACTCTAACAGGAAGTTAACAGGCACCTAGTGGGACTAGTAGTGGGTCCCTTACTGAGTATTTTTATACTCATTCTCTCCATTTTATGTTTTCAGGTAGAGGACGAGGCAAGGGCAAGGGCAAGCTGGCGAGCGACCCGAAGTGAGACCGAGGAGGGCCATAGGGACTACCGCTTCCGCTTATTCTTATTTCAGATTTTCGCATTTGAGTTTGAGTACTTTTCATTTCTTACTATGTTTTATGTAGATAGGGCCCGAGTAGGACTTCAGAACGCTTTTACACTTTTTCTGCATGACTACCTTGTTTATGATTTTGTAAATGAAATTTCCTAAACCGTATGCATTTTAAATAAAAATTTTCGACTTCAACCACTTGTTCTATATTAGTAATGACTTCGATTCAGTATAAGGAGTTGGGTCGTTACAGTTGGTATCAGAGCACAGTGTTTCTGTAGACTGACCTACGATGTAAGTCATTTTTGTTTTGGTTTTTACTTCACCCTATGGCTATACGGTCCTTCGGCACTCGCCAGGTATGTCTAAAGCCTTGCTAATGTTAAGATGACAATTTTGCCTGAATAGTCTAAGACCTAGATATAGGGTGTTAAGTTCTTGTGGTGAAAAGTTTGTTGGTGAATTTTAGGGAGAATGCCGCCACGTAGAGGTACACGCCGAGGGGGTGGTAGGGGAGGCAGAGGAGCCGGTCGTGGCCAGCCGGAGGCGCCACCTGTTGCACCGGCAGTCGACCCAAACGCACCGGTCACCCAGGCGGATCTCGCCGCGATGGAGCAGCGTTATCAGGACATGCTGCAAGCTGCTTTGGCGCCTTTCCTTGCCGCCCAGCAGAACCAGGCCGCCCCTGCTCAGGCCCAGGCCGCCCCTGTTCAGGCTCAGGCCGTCGCTCCTCCAGCCCCTGAGGAAGCTCAACCAGTACCAGTTCAACTGTCGGCCGAGGCGAAACACTTACGGGATTTCAGGAAGTATAATCCCAAGACCTTTGACGGATCCATGGACAACCCCACAAAGGCCCAAATGTGGTTGACGTCCATAGAGACTATTTTCCGGTACATGAAGTGCCCAGAAGACCAGAAGGTGCAGTGTGCAGTCTTCTTCTTGGAGGACAGGGGCACCGCCTGGTGGGAGACCGCGGAGAGAATGCTGGGGGGCGATGTAAGTAAAATAACTTCGGAGCAGTTCAAGGAGAACTTCTATGCTAAGTTCTTCTCCGCCAATGTGAAGCACGCCAAGCTGCAAGAGTTCCTAAACTTGGAACAAGGCGACATGACGGTGGAGCAGTACGACGCCGAGTTCGATATGCTGTCCCGCTTTGCTCCCGATATGGTAAGGGATGAGGCTGCCAGGACGGAGAAATTCGTTAGAGGACTCAGGCTAGACCTTCAGGGCATTGTCAGAGCCCTCCGCCCAGCCACGCATGCTGATGCACTACGTATAGCACTGGATTTGAGCCTGCCTGAGAGAGCCGATGCGTCTAAGGCTGCCGGCAGAGGGTCAGCCTTGGGACAGAAGAGAAAGGTTGAGACGCAGCCTGACGTAGCACCGCAGCGAACACTGAGGTCAGGAGGTGTCTTCCAGAGACACCGACGGGAGCTTGCAGCAGCCGGGAGGACTCTGAGAGAGCTACCCGCTTGTACTACTTGCGGGAGAGTCCACGGAGGTCGTTGCTTGGCTGGAAGTGGAGTCTGCTTCAGGTGCAGACAGCCGGGGCACACTGCTGATATGTGTCCTCGGAAACCCTTTGAGACGACACCGCCCCAGCCTTCTGCGGCCCAGCAGGGGAGAGTTTTCGCCACTACCCGGCAGGAGGCCGAGCGAGCTGGCACTGTGGTGACAGGTACGCTCCCAATTTTGGGGCATTATGCTTTTGTGCTATTTGACTCTGGGTCATCCCACTCGTTTATATCCTCCGTTTTCGTTCAGCATGTGGGTTTGGAGGTAGAGCCTTTGGGTAGTGTTTTGTCGGTTTCTACTCCATCTGGGGAGGTCCTGTTGTCCAAAGAACAAATAAAGGCATGTCGGGTAGAGATAGCGAATCGTATGTTAGACGTGACCTTACTAGTGTTAGACATGCAGGACTTTGACGTGATACTAGGCATGGATTGGCTGTCAGCCAACCATGCAAATATAGACTGTTTTGGCAAGGAAGTTGTCTTTAACCCTCCCTCCGAGGCTAGCTTCAAATTCAGGGGGGCAGGCATGGTATGTATACCCAAGGTCATCTCAGCCATGAAGGCTAGTAAACTACTTAGCCAGGGAACTTGGGGCATCTTGGCAAGCGTGGTGGATGTGAGAGAGCCAGAAGTTTCCCTATCTTCCGAACCAGTGGTAAGAGAGTACCCCGACGTTTTCCCAGACGAACTTCCAGGACTTCCGCCTCCCAGAGAAGTAGACTTCGCTATCGAGTTAGAGCCGGGCACTGCCCCAATCTCGAGGGCCCCTTACAGAATGGCTCCAGCCGAGCTAAAGGAGTTGAAGGTCCAGTTACAGGAGTTGCTGGACAAAGGCTTCATCCGGCCCAGTGTGTCGCCTTGGGGAGCCCCAGTATTGTTCGTGAAGAAGAAGGATGGGTCGATGCGCCTTTGTATTGACTACCGAGAGCTGAACAAGGTGACAGTCAAAAACCGCTACCCCTTGCCCAGGATTGATGACCTGTTCGATCAGTTGCAGGGAGCCACCGTCTTTTCCAAGATCGACCTGCGATCAGGCTATCACCAGTTAAGGATTAGGGACGGTGACATTCCCAAGACGGCTTTTCGATCGAGGTACGGACATTACGAATTCGTTGTGATGTCTTTCGGCTTGACTAACACCCCTGCAGTATTCATGGATCTGATGAACAGGGTGTTTAAGGAGTTTCTAGACTCGTTCGTCATAGTCTTCATTGACGACATTCTCATTTACTCAAAAACTGAGGCGGAGCACGAGGAGCACCTACACCAGGTTTTGGAGACCCTCCGAGCCAACAAGTTGTATGCCAAGTTCTCCAAGTGTGAATTCTGGTTAAGGAAGGTGACGTTTCTTGGCCACGTGGTTTCCAGTGAGGGAGTTTCAGTAGATCCCGCAAAGATTGAAGCAGTGACCAACTGGACCCGACCGTCCACGGTTAGTGAAATTCGAAGTTTTCTGGGCTTGGCAGGTTACTACAGGAGGTTCGTGGAAGACTTCTCACGTATAGCCAGCCCGTTGACCCAGTTGACCAGGAAGGGAACCCCTTTTGTCTGGAGCCCAGCATGCGAGAGGAGCTTTCAGGAGCTCAAACAGAAGCTAGTGACTGCACCGGTCCTGACAGTGCCGGATGGTTCGGGAAACTTTGTAATCTATAGTGACGCCTCCAAGAAGGGACTGGGCTGTGTTCTGATGCAGCAGGGTAAGGTAGTTGCTTATGCCTCCCGCCAGTTGAAGATCCATGAGCAGAACTACCCTACCCATGACTTGGAGTTGGCAGCTGTAGTCTTTGCACTGAAGATATGGAGGCACTATCTGTACGGTGAGAAGATTCAGATTTACACCGACCATAAGAGCCTGAAGTACTTCTTCACCCAGAAGGAGTTGAACATGAGGCAGAGGAGGTGGCTTGAGTTGGTGAAAGACTACGACTGCGAGATCCTATACCACCCAGGTAAAGCAAATGTAGTGGCTGATGCGCTGAGTAGGAAAGTTGCACATTCAGCAGCGCTAATCACCAAGCAGACCCCCTTACTCAGGGACTTTGAGAAGGCGGAGATTGCAGTCTCAGTAGGTGAGGTTACCGCACAGTTGGCTCAGTTGACAGTTCAGCCAACCTTGAGGCAAAAGATCATTGCTGCTCAGCTGAATGATCCTTACTTGGCAGAGAAGCGTCGTGTGGTAGAGACAGAGCAAGGTGGAGACTTCTCCATATCCTCTGACGGTGGCCTTATGTTTGAGGGACGCCTGTGTGTGCCGGAAGACAGCGCAGTTAAGACAGAGCTTTTGACTGAGGCTCACAGTTCCCCGTTTACCATGCATCCTGGGAGTACGAAGATGTACCAGGACTTAAGGAGTGTCTATTGGTGGAGGGGCATGAAGAGGGATGTGGCAGACTTTGTCAGTAGATGCTTGTGTGCCAGCAGGTGAAGGCACCTAGGCAGCATCCAGCAGGGTTGTTGCAACCCTTGAGTGTGCCAGGGTGGAAGTGGGAGAGTGTGTCGATGGACTTTATTACGGGACTGCCCAAGACCCTAAGGGGCTACACGGTGATCTGGGTTGTGGTCGACAGACTCACGAAGTCGGCCCATTTCGTGCCAGGGAAATCCACTTACACTGCCAGTAAGTGGGGGCAACTATATATGACAGAGATTGTGAGACTACATGGAGTACCCGTATCCATCATCTCAGACAGAGACGCCCGTTTCACATCGAAGTTCTGGAAAGGACTTCAACTTGCGTTAGGTACAAGGTTGGACTTCAGCACGGCATTCCACCCTCAGACTGATGGTCAGACAGAGAGATTGAACCAGATTTTGGAAGACATGCTGCGAGCCTGCGTACTGGAGTTTTCAGGAAGTTGGGACTCCCATCTGCATCTGATGGAGTTTGCCTATAACAACAGCTACCAGGCTACTATCGGTATGGCACCGTTCGAGGCTCTGTATGGCAAGTGCTGTAGATCCCCTGTCTGCTGGGGCGAGGTTGGAGAGCAGAGGATGCTAGGCCCCGAGTTAGTGCAGACGACCAACGCAGCCATACAGAAGATCCGAGCTCGTATGCTGACAGCCCAGAGCAGACAGAAGAGTTACGCTGATGTACGACGTAAGGACCTCGAGTTTGAAGTGGGAGATATGGTCTTTCTGAAGGTAGCGCCTATGAAGGGTGTTCTGAGGTTCGCGAAGAAGGGGAAGCTGAGTCCACGCTTCGTAGGGCCGTTCGAGATATTGGAGCGAATTGGCCCCGTGGCTTACCGCTTGGCGCTACCCCCATCTTTTGCTGCAGTGCACGACGTATTCCATATCCCCATGCTGAGGAAATATGTTGCAGACCCAACACACGTGGTGGACTTCGAGCCACTGCAGATTAGCGAGAATCTGAGCTACGAGGAGCAGCCTGTCGAGGTCCTGGCAAGGGAGGTCAAGAAGCTTCGCAGTCGAGAAATTCCACTGGTCAAAATCCTTTGGCAAAACCATGGAGTGGAAGAGGCAACGTGGGAGAAAGAAGAGGACATGAGAGCCCAGCACCCCGAGCTGTTCGAGGATTAGAACTTTCGAGGACGAAAGTTTTTTAGGAGGGAAGATTGTAACGCCCAACATTTTTCGGTTTCCCTTGTTATTTTGGACCACTAATAATATTAATATTAAGTGTGGTTATGGGAATTTTAAACTTATTGGAAGAACCTTGTCATTTTATTTCTCGAGTAATTAAGGTTGAGAATCTTTATTTGGTTTATGATAATAAGTATTTTTGGAAATAATTGGGGAAGTTTTATAAAACTAAGGTTGGTTGGTTAAGGGAGGAATGTGGGGACTAGTTGGGGGTTAATTAGGTAAATTCCAAAAGATTTGGAGATATAGGAGGTGGTTATTTTCTAATTAATTAAAGGAATTGGAAAAAAAAAAAAAAGATAAATTCTCTCTTTAAAGCAGCCTCGGGACGCGCATAAGAAAATCAAAAAAAAAAAAAAAGAAAAGAAGAAAGAAAGCATTTAAGCCGCCGCCGCCGTCGCCGAAACCCTAGCCGTCTACCCACGCCACACGCCCAGCCGCGCCGGAGACAGCAAACCAAGTCAAGCCACCGCACGCCGAGGATCAGCTACGCACGCCAGCCGTGTTTGCCGCCGGAACCAGCCGCGCCGCGTCGATCTGAGGAAGGGCAGCCAGCCGCGTCGCGACGCCCCGATCCAACGCTGAGGAGCCGCAGCCGATTCCTCAGCCAAGCCGTGTCCGCAACGCCGTCGTTCACACGCCCAGCCACGCCGCGCCGCTTAGATCCGACGCAGCGCAGCCGGAACGTTCGCCGGCCAGCCGTCGCGCCGACTGAAATCCAGCAGCTAAGCCTCGCGCGCCTCCAGCCGCCGAACCCGAACCCGGAACCGCCCCGCGCCCGCTCGCCCGAACCCGAAACCGAACCCGCGCCCGTGCCCACACGTGCCTAGCTCTCCCCGCGTGCAAGCCGCGCCGCGCCGCCTGCACTGCAAGCCGAGCCGCGCCTCCTTGCTGACGCGAGCCGAGCCGCATCTCCTCCCTGTTGCAAGCCGAGCCGCCCGCGTAGCTTCCTGTACCGAGCCGAGCCGCGTCTGCCCAAGCCGAGCCGGTCCTGTCTTCTTCCAGCCGAGCCGCCAGGACTAATTTGGCTCCATCCACCTAAATTTTGGTAATCTAATTAATTATTGTGGTTTTTCCGGTAAGACTCCATGCTCGGACGTTAGTTAAATTAATTTGGGTCTAAATTAAATTATTTTCCTCAAGGGACGTCTTGGACCAAGAAATTGCTGCAGCGCGGGATTTCTTCAGTAGGGGCTCGAGCACTGCAACCTCCTTCTAGGGTAAGTTATTTCAATTGAGTCTTGAACCGTTGGTCGTTGGCGACCTATTTACGAATTTTGACTTATTAAACAGTTAGGACTTCGTCGCTTGGAAAGCGTACTGCCTCGCGGTTAGGACTCGACAAGTAGATCTCCAGGTAAGAGATTCTACTACTAGCTTCATGTTTAGAAGTATGAGACTGTGTATGCCCCAATGTTGCATGTTGAGAATTAGATAGTACGAGGCCTGAAATAAATGTTAGTATGATGCAAATGACGATATAGTTATGCTATAGCCTGTTATGTGTGGCAAGAGCTGTTATGGCTACGACGAATGTCGGGACGGAGAGAGTGTAGAGATAATTTATGTGACATGTTATATGCTGATGCCATGTGTATGTATACTGCAATTAGGGTACCTGTTAGCTTGATTCTGTTAGAGTCGTACCTGCATGGGTGTCCTTCGGGATCACCACCTATTGAGGACTGTGTGGTCCGACGGGACGCCAGTCTAGCATGGACATAGACATGACTCGAGTGACTCGACGGGGTCCTCGCATCCCGACTGTCCTAGGTGTCCCCCGGGCACCGAAGACCAGAGTTACGTTCCTACGGGAGCGCATGATTGCACGTGTTCGGGAACGTGCCAGAGATTGGGTACCAGTTATCAGGACTCTAACAGGAAGTTAACAGGCACCTAGTGGGACTAGTAGTGGGTCCCTTACTGAGTATTTTTATACTCATTCTCTCCATTTTATGTTTTCAGGTAGAGGACGAGGCAAGGGCAAGGGCAAGCTGGCGAGCGACCCGAAGTGAGACCGAGGAGGGCCATAGGGACTACCGCTTCCGCTTATTCTTATTTCAGATTTTCGCATTTGAGTTTGAGTACTTTTCATTTCTTACTATGTTTTATGTAGATAGGGCCCGAGTAGGACTTCAGAACGCTTTTACACTTTTTCTGCATGACTACCTTGTTTATGATTTTGTAAATGAAATTTCCTAAACCGTATGCATTTTAAATAAAAATTTTCGACTTCAACCACTTGTTCTATATTAGTAATGACTTCGATTCAGTATAAGGAGTTGGGTCGTTACAGTTGGTATCAGAGCACAGTGTTTCTGTAGACTGACCTACGATGTAAGTCATTTTTGTTTTGGTTTTTACTTCACCCTATGGCTATACGGTCCTTCGGCACTCGCCAGGTATGTCTAAAGCCTTGCTAATGTTAAGATGACAATTTTGCCTGAATAGTCTAAGACCTAGATATAGGGTGTTAAGTTCTTGTGGTGAAAAGTTTGTTGGTGAATTTTAGGGAGAATGCCGCCACGTAGAGGTACACGCCGAGGGGGTGGTAGGGGAGGCAGAGGAGCCGGTCGTGGCCAGCCGGAGGCGCCACCTGTTGCACCGGCAGTCGACCCAAACGCACCGGTCACCCAGGCGGATCTCGCCGCGATGGAGCAGCGTTATCAGGACATGCTGCAAGCTGCTTTGGCGCCTTTCCTTGCCGCCCAGCAGAACCAGGCCGCCCCTGCTCAGGCCCAGGCCGCCCCTGTTCAGGCTCAGGCCGTCGCTCCTCCAGCCCCTGAGGAAGCTCAACCAGTACCAGTTCAACTGTCGGCCGAGGCGAAACACTTACGGGATTTCAGGAAGTATAATCCCAAGACCTTTGACGGATCCATGGACAACCCCACAAAGGCCCAAATGTGGTTGACGTCCATAGAGACTATTTTCCGGTACATGAAGTGCCCAGAAGACCAGAAGGTGCAGTGTGCAGTCTTCTTCTTGGAGGACAGGGGCACCGCCTGGTGGGAGACCGCGGAGAGAATGCTGGGGGGCGATGTAAGTAAAATAACTTCGGAGCAGTTCAAGGAGAACTTCTATGCTAAGTTCTTCTCCGCCAATGTGAAGCACGCCAAGCTGCAAGAGTTCCTAAACTTGGAACAAGGCGACATGACGGTGGAGCAGTACGACGCCGAGTTCGATATGCTGTCCCGCTTTGCTCCCGATATGGTAAGGGATGAGGCTGCCAGGACGGAGAAATTCGTTAGAGGACTCAGGCTAGACCTTCAGGGCATTGTCAGAGCCCTCCGCCCAGCCACGCATGCTGATGCACTACGTATAGCACTGGATTTGAGCCTGCCTGAGAGAGCCGATGCGTCTAAGGCTGCCGGCAGAGGGTCAGCCTTGGGACAGAAGAGAAAGGTTGAGACGCAGCCTGACGTAGCACCGCAGCGAACACTGAGGTCAGGAGGTGTCTTCCAGAGACACCGACGGGAGCTTGCAGCAGCCGGGAGGACTCTGAGAGAGCTACCCGCTTGTACTACTTGCGGGAGAGTCCACGGAGGTCGTTGCTTGGCTGGAAGTGGAGTCTGCTTCAGGTGCAGACAGCCGGGGCACACTGCTGATATGTGTCCTCGGAAACCCTTTGAGACGACACCGCCCCAGCCTTCTGCGGCCCAGCAGGGGAGAGTTTTCGCCACTACCCGGCAGGAGGCCGAGCGAGCTGGCACTGTGGTGACAGGTACGCTCCCAATTTTGGGGCATTATGCTTTTGTGCTATTTGACTCTGGGTCATCCCACTCGTTTATATCCTCCGTTTTCGTTCAGCATGTGGGTTTGGAGGTAGAGCCTTTGGGTAGTGTTTTGTCGGTTTCTACTCCATCTGGGGAGGTCCTGTTGTCCAAAGAACAAATAAAGGCATGTCGGGTAGAGATAGCGAATCGTATGTTAGACGTGACCTTACTAGTGTTAGACATGCAGGACTTTGACGTGATACTAGGCATGGATTGGCTGTCAGCCAACCATGCAAATATAGACTGTTTTGGCAAGGAAGTTGTCTTTAACCTTCCCTCCGAGGCTAGCTTCAAATTCAGGGGGGCAGGCATGGTATGTATACCCAAGGTCATCTCAGCCATGAAGGCTAGTAAACTACTTAGCCAGGGAACTTGGGGCATCTTGGCAAGCGTGGTGGATGTGAGAGAGCCAGAAGTTTCCCTATCTTCCGAACCAGTGGTAAGAGAGTACCCCGACGTTTTCCCAGACGAACTTCCAGGACTTCCGCCTCCCAGAGAAGTAGACTTCGCTATCGAGTTAGAGCCGGGCACTGCCCCAATCTCGAGGGCCCCTTACAGAATGGCTCCAGCCGAGCTAAAGGAGTTGAAGGTCCAGTTACAGGAGTTGCTGGACAAAGGCTTCATCCGGCCCAGTGTGTCGCCTTGGGGAGCCCCAGTATTGTTCGTGAAGAAGAAGGATGGGTCGATGCGCCTTTGTATTGACTACCGAGAGCTGAACAAGGTGACAGTCAAAAACCGCTACCCCTTGCCCAGGATTGATGACCTGTTCGATCAGTTGCAGGGAGCCACCGTCTTTTCCAAGATCGACCTGCGATCAGGCTATCACCAGTTAAGGATTAGGGACGGTGACATTCCCAAGACGGCTTTTCGATCGAGGTACGGACATTACGAATTCGTTGTGATGTCTTTCGGCTTGACTAACACCCCTGCAGTATTCATGGATCTGATGAACAGGGTGTTTAAGGAGTTTCTAGACTCGTTCGTCATAGTCTTCATTGACGACATTCTCATTTACTCAAAAACTGAGGCGGAGCACGAGGAGCACCTACACCAGGTTTTGGAGACCCTCCGAGCCAACAAGTTGTATGCCAAGTTCTCCAAGTGTGAATTCTGGTTAAGGAAGGTGACGTTTCTTGGCCACGTGGTTTCCAGTGAGGGAGTTTCAGTAGATCCCGCAAAGATTGAAGCAGTGACCAACTGGACCCGACCGTCCACGGTTAGTGAAATTCGAAGTTTTCTGGGCTTGGCAGGTTACTACAGGAGGTTCGTGGAAGACTTCTCACGTATAGCCAGCCCGTTGACCCAGTTGACCAGGAAGGGAACCCCTTTTGTCTGGAGCCCAGCATGCGAGAGGAGCTTTCAGGAGCTCAAACAGAAGCTAGTGACTGCACCGGTCCTGACAGTGCCGGATGGTTCGGGAAACTTTGTAATCTATAGTGACGCCTCCAAGAAGGGACTGGGCTGTGTTCTGATGCAGCAGGGTAAGGTAGTTGCTTATGCCTCCCGCCAGTTGAAGATCCATGAGCAGAACTACCCTACCCATGACTTGGAGTTGGCAGCTGTAGTCTTTGCACTGAAGATATGGAGGCACTATCTGTACGGTGAGAAGATTCAGATTTACACCGACCATAAGAGCCTGAAGTACTTCTTCACCCAGAAGGAGTTGAACATGAGGCAGAGGAGGTGGCTTGAGTTGGTGAAAGACTACGACTGCGAGATCCTATACCACCCAGGTAAAGCAAATGTAGTGGCTGATGCGCTGAGTAGGAAAGTTGCACATTCAGCAGCGCTAATCACCAAGCAGACCCCCTTACTCAGGGACTTTGAGAAGGCGGAGATTGCAGTCTCAGTAGGTGAGGTTACCGCACAGTTGGCTCAGTTGACAGTTCAGCCAACCTTGAGGCAAAAGATCATTGCTGCTCAGCTGAATGATCCTTACTTGGCAGAGAAGCGTCGTGTGGTAGAGACAGAGCAAGGTGGAGACTTCTCCATATCCTCTGACGGTGGCCTTATGTTTGAGGGACGCCTGTGTGTGCCGGAAGACAGCGCAGTTAAGACAGAGCTTTTGACTGAGGCTCACAGTTCCCCGTTTACCATGCATCCTGGGAGTACGAAGATGTACCAGGACTTAAGGAGTGTCTATTGGTGGAGGGGCATGAAGAGGGATGTGGCAGACTTTGTCAGTAGATGCTTGTGTGCCAGCAGGTGAAGGCACCTAGGCAGCATCCAGCAGGGTTGTTGCAACCCTTGAGTGTGCCAGGGTGGAAGTGGGAGAGTGTGTCGATGGACTTTATTACGGGACTGCCCAAGACCCTAAGGGGCTACACGGTGATCTGGGTTGTGGTCGACAGACTCACGAAGTCGGCCCATTTCGTGCCAGGGAAATCCACTTACACTGCCAGTAAGTGGGGGCAACTATATATGACAGAGATTGTGAGACTACATGGAGTACCCGTATCCATCATCTCAGACAGAGACGCCCGTTTCACATCGAAGTTCTGGAAAGGACTTCAACTTGCGTTAGGTACAAGGTTGGACTTCAGCACGGCATTCCACCCTCAGACTGATGGTCAGACAGAGAGATTGAACCAGATTTTGGAAGACATGCTGCGAGCCTGCGTACTGGAGTTTTCAGGAAGTTGGGACTCCCATCTGCATCTGATGGAGTTTGCCTATAACAACAGCTACCAGGCTACTATCGGTATGGCACCGTTCGAGGCTCTGTATGGCAAGTGCTGTAGATCCCCTGTCTGCTGGGGCGAGGTTGGAGAGCAGAGGATGCTAGGCCCCGAGTTAGTGCAGACGACCAACGCAGCCATACAGAAGATCCGAGCTCGTATGCTGACAGCCCAGAGCAGACAGAAGAGTTACGCTGATGTACGACGTAAGGACCTCGAGTTTGAAGTGGGAGATATGGTCTTTCTGAAGGTAGCGCCTATGAAGGGTGTTCTGAGGTTCGCGAAGAAGGGGAAGCTGAGTCCACGCTTCGTAGGGCCGTTCGAGATATTGGAGCGAATTGGCCCCGTGGCTTACCGCTTGGCGCTACCCCCATCTTTTGCTGCAGTGCACGACGTATTCCATATCCCCATGCTGAGGAAATATGTTGCAGACCCAACACACGTGGTGGACTTCGAGCCACTGCAGATTAGCGAGAATCTGAGCTACGAGGAGCAGCCTGTCGAGGTCCTGGCAAGGGAGGTCAAGAAGCTTCGCAGTCGAGAAATTCCACTGGTCAAAATCCTTTGGCAAAACCATGGAGTGGAAGAGGCAACGTGGGAGAAAGAAGAGGACATGAGAGCCCAGCACCCCGAGCTGTTCGAGGATTAGAACTTTCGAGGACGAAAGTTTTTTAGGAGGGAAGATTGTAACGCCCAACATTTTTCGGTTTCCCTTGTTATTTTGGACCACTAATAATATTAATATTAAGTGTGGTTATGGGAATTTTAAACTTATTGGAAGAACCTTGTCATTTTATTTCTCGAGTAATTAAGGTTGAGAATCTTTATTTGGTTTATGATAATAAGTATTTTTGGAAATAATTGGGGAAGTTTTATAAAACTAAGGTTGGTTGGTTAAGGGAGGAATGTGGGGACTAGTTGGGGGTTAATTAGGTAAATTCCAAAAGATTTGGAGATATAGGAGGTGGTTATTTTCTAATTAATTAAAGGAATTGGAAAAAAAAAAAAAGATAAATTCTCTCTTTAAAGCAGCCTCGGGACGCGCATAAGAAAATCAAAAAAAAAAAAGAAAAGAAGAAAGAAAGCATTTAAGCCGCCGCCGCCGTCGCCGAAACCCTAGCCGTCTACCCACGCCACACGCCCAGCCGCGCCGGAGACAGCAAACCAAGTCAAGCCACCGCACGCCGAGGATCAGCTACGCACGCCAGCCGTGTTTGCCGCCGGAACCAGCCGCGCCGCGTCGATCTGAGGAAGGGCAGCCAGCCGCGTCGCGACGCCCCGATCCAACGCTGAGGAGCCGCAGCCGATTCCTCAGCCAAGCCGTGTCCGCAACGCCGTCGTTCACACGCCCAGCCACGCCGCGCCGCTTAGATCCGACGCAGCGCAGCCGGAACGTTCGCCGGCCAGCCGTCGCGCCGACTGAAATCCAGCAGCTAAGCCTCGCGCGCCTCCAGCCGCCGAACCCGAACCCGGAACCGCCCCGCGCCCGCTCGCCCGAACCCGAAACCGAACCCGCGCCCGTGCCCACACGTGCCTAGCTCTCCCCGCGTGCAAGCCGCGCCGCGCCGCCTGCACTGCAAGCCGAGCCGCGCCTCCTTGCTGACGCGAGCCGAGCCGCATCTCCTCCCTGTTGCAAGCCGAGCCGCCCGCGTAGCTTCCTGTACCGAGCCGAGCCGCGTCTGCCCAAGCCGAGCCGGTCCTGTCTTCTTCTAGCCGAGCCGCCAGGACTAATTTGGCTCCATCCACCTAAATTTTGGTAATCTAATTAATTATTGTGGTTTTTCCGGTAAGACTCCATGCTCGGACGTTAGTTAAATTAATTTGGGTCTAAATTAAATTATTTTCCTCAAGGGACGTCTTGGACCAAGAAATTGCTGCAGCGCAGGATTTCTTCAGTAGGGGCTCGAGCACTGCAACCTCCTTCTAGGGTAAGTTATTTCAATTGAGTCTTGAACCGTTGGTCGTTGGCGACCTATTTACGAATTTTGACTTATTAAACAGTTAGGACTTCGTCGCTTGGAAAGCGTACTGCCTCGCGGTTAGGACTCGACAAGTAGATCTCCAGGTAAGAGATTCTACTACTAGCTTCATGTTTAGAAGTATGAGACTGTGTATGCCCCAATGTTGCATGTTGAGAATTAGATAGTACGAGGCCTGAAATAAATGTTAGTATGATGCAAATGACGATATAGTTATGCTATAGCCTGTTATGTGTGGCAAGAGCTGTTATGGCTACGACGAATGTCGGGACGGAGAGAGTGTAGAGATAATTTATGTGACATGTTATATGCTGATGCCATGTGTATGTATACTGCAATTAGGGTACCTGTTAGCTTGATTCTGTTAGAGTCGTACCTGCATGGGTGTCCTTCGGGATCACCACCTATTGAGGACTGTGTGGTCCGACGGGACGCCAGTCTAGCATGGACATAGACATGACTCGAGTGACTCGACGGGGTCCTCGCATCCCGACTGTCCTAGGTGTCCCCCGGGCACCGAAGACCAGAGTTACGTTCCTACGGGAGCGCATGATTGCACGTGTTCGGGAACGTGCCAGAGATTGGGTACCAGTTATCAGGACTCTAACAGGAAGTTAACAGGCACCTAGTGGGACTAGTAGTGGGTCCCTTACTGAGTATTTTTATACTCATTCTCTCCATTTTATGTTTTCAGGTAGAGGACGAGGCAAGGGCAAGGGCAAGCTGGCGAGCGACCCGAAGTGAGACCGAGGAGGGCCATAGGGACTACCGCTTCCGCTTATTCTTATTTCAGATTTTCGCATTTGAGTTTGAGTACTTTTCATTTCTTACTATGTTTTATGTAGATAGGGCCCGAGTAGGACTTCAGAACGCTTTTACACTTTTTCTGCATGACTACCTTGTTTATGATTTTGTAAATGAAATTTCCTAAACCGTATGCATTTTAAATAAAAATTTTCGACTTCAACCACTTGTTCTATATTAGTAATGACTTCGATTCAGTATAAGGAGTTGGGTCGTTACATGCTTCCTCGCCGAGAGATGTTTAATTGCTAGACAAGTCTCCTATCGTGTAGCATGTGCTCCTCTATGATTCATTGTCTTTTTTTTTTTTTTTATGATCCTACGATAAAACACTAAAAATAAGGTAAAACAAACATGAAGACTTATGCAAGTTGTATTCTCTTATATTTATGATTTTACTATAGAAGCTACGCGTTTTGATAATTTTATCCCACATTTTGGCTCCATTATTTTACCTAAAAGGCCATAATAGCTTGTATTTCTACAAACAAAATTATATAGTTGATTTCAACAAACATAGAAAAAAAAAAAAACAAATCAGTAGACAAGTCAATGGTAAAAAGTTTTCAAACAGGCTAAGAAACACCCTAGGATCATGAATATAACAGCTACCACAAATTTATATAAATTTATCTGTACGTTAGTAAAAAAAGTATATACAATAGGAAAGGGAGAGTGATCACCTATCAGGATTTGATGAAGAAATTGAAAAATGAAAGCACTCGAGGAACTAAGTCGTGAAGAAAGGTAGATCGAAGAAAGGGAATGGAAAGGCTTGCTCTGACGTTCACCGTTGCCTCACCGACGTTTATCAAAGGAAAGGTTTACACTGAATCGCAAAGAAAAAGGAAGACGATGAGAGGTTTACACTGACTCTTCGGCCGCCACTGAGGAAAGGAGCACTCTAACATTCCAAGTAAAACTGAAGATAGGCAATGGAAAGGCGACATTCATCATGGCCTAGCCATCGTTCATTGGAGGAGAGGATGGATATGGCTTTTGAGTGGATGGGAAGAAATTGTGAGTGGGAAATTTCAATTTTTTTTTCACTTTTACGCGAGGATAAGAACTATCGTTTTTTTTTTGTTACATTTTGTTTTAGGTTAAGAAGAAGGGAAATTTCATTAAGGGCAAAATTGACTTTCATCTTCTTTTTGTCCTAAAACTCTACTTTTTAAAATCCAATCTTAAAAATCATCAACCCCTCCAAAATTGACCTATTTTTGGCAATTTTAATGCTTTTTTTTTATTCGAAAATAGAGCAACATTTTAATTAAAATTTTATTTTTCTTTTGATTATATTAATTTTACACTTGCTATCGAAAACATATATCTCAGAGGACTTCATATTTTGTATAAGAAATACTTTACATCAATAATGAATCTAATACATTTTGTATGTTACATATTTGTCGTATATCAATAGTATATATGACATACTTTTATACACCCAAATACTATAACTATACTCAATTTAAGCGTGGTATTGATTTATATAAATTGCAGTTTATACTTGAAATGGAATTTTATTTATGAGTACTGGTATATTATTAAAACGTTAATGATATATACTTAAAATGAATTTTGAATAAATAATAGAGTTGTTAAAACAACATTATACTTCATATGAATTTTGATTGAATATCAATAATCTACGCATAACTTGTAGAAATACAAATTATTGTTCCTCTTTATTTAAGATAAGTTGAAAAAACTAGTAGTAAACACATCAAATACATTTAGATATTATATAATACACTAGTTATGCATTCACATGTTTACAATGCGTTGACATTTGGATATTATCACTTCTTGGTGTTTTTCGTTGCAGAATTTTATAAAAGATCGAACAATTAAGTGAAAGAAATTTCTAAGAACTCTCAATGCAGAGCAATGCTGTGAAGAAATGTTTAGGAGATGAATTACTCAAAGCATAGGAAGGATTCTAAAAGGTGTCCAAAACACATATTGCAAACCATCGCTGGGGAGAGATAAGCGTTGAGAATCAAATGTGTTGCATCATTTTCGGACCATGGTTGAGACACACTAAGCATAAAAGTACCCATCAATGAACAAGAAATGTGCTTAGTGGGTGATGAGTGTCAAAAGCTATAAATTTCCTCAATGGAGAGCCAAAAATGACAGTGAGACACACACATAAAGAACCTTGAAGCAGAAACTCTGACCAGATTCATAAAGAGCAAGAAATTGTAATCTTTGGTCATCATTTCATTATGTTGCTTTACACTAACATTTAGTTACACGCAGTGATTGTATTGAATAACTTGACATTGCAAAAAAAATCATTTATAAATATGATCGTTTCAAGTTTCATTATATCCATGTCTTTCATTTCTATTGCATATATGAGTAGATAAATTCCTCAATGGGTTAGGAGTTAAACGCAATCCCTTAGAATGAACAAAGATATGCTCATTTTATTTGATCTGTGCTAAGATTTCATACTTGAACACATTGAACGATTCCTTTAAGTAAAGATAGTTAACTGCTTGAAAGAGTAAGCGATTGAGACCATGCCAAATTGAAGATAGGAAATAACTTAGAAATAAGGACAGAACTATTGCATTTTGCTACATCATTTACATCTAGAAATAGAACATTTGTAGCATGTGGATGTCGAGAGGTTGCTTACCTTAATTAGTAAATGAATGCATGAATATTATCTATGTTTATTAAAGGATTTGAGGAAACTTCTTAACAATACTTCATCAAATACTTGTAATTGACACCTGTATAGCTTTAAGACACTATTTATCCATCCATTGCATATCACCTGTATAGAGAGTGAGATTTAGATTCACGTTTTAAACAATACAGTACGACATCATAATTAATCAACGCAACATCTACTAGTTCACTTTTATATATATCTCTCTCTATATATGTGTGTATGTATATATATTTGAATGGATGTTGATATGCATCAATGATATATTTAAAATGCATGCATTTTGAATAAATATTGATATATTAGTAATATATTAAAGTCATATTATTTTGATTTAAGTGTTAATCTATTACTCGCATTAATAGTTATACTTGAAATTATATTTACGTCAATATGAGTTTAGCTTAGTTGGTAGTTGTACGTCTTTTAGAATAAGATGTTACAAGTTCAAATCTCTCCTCTCTAAGTTGTACACCCATTTCTTTTCTCTCTCAATCATGCACTTGACCAAGACATTTTAGGTGTGGATTTTTTTTTAATATTTGATAATATCCAAATTTCCTTGTTTCGAATATAATCTTTGTTTTGAATATATATATTATTATATCTTCCCATATAGTTCTTAATGGCAAAATCTAAATAGAGAAAGAGGTATTACTGGTATTATTTTAGTGTAGTCCAAGATGCACTCATCTCTATGCATCATATCTTCATCACGTACATAAATACAATAATTAAAATATTGTAGGAAGAAATAAGAAGAATTTACCATGTGTCAAATTATGATTGGATAACTTTGTAGGATGCACAAAGATAGGTGCTAGTCGAGATGTATCAAACTATTTTTTTTTATAGAGGGAAAAAAGTATTCACTTTCACATAATAACAAGGGAATTACCAAAATAGACAAATTTTGAGGGGTTATAGGTTTTTGGGATTGCTTTTTATAAAGTTGAGTTTTAAGACAAAATGAGGTATGAAAAGCCCAAGATGCCCAAACGTGAAAATTTTCTTTTCTTCTTATTTTTTTCCTTAAAAAAAACATAAAAGAGTTTTCTTTCTCCACACTTTCTCCACACTTTCTCTCATCTTTCTCTAACTTCATTTATGTCAAGTTCTCTTGCCATTTCTTATAATTTTAGTCAATGTCTTGAACAAGCTTTTTCAATCTTGAATACATATTTAGCAAGTTTTTTGTTATTTTTCTCATCTCGCAACTTTCATACTTTAAATATCCAATCTCAAATCAATCATATACTTGTTTTATGTGATTTAAAGTGTTTCTACACTTGTTGGAGGCTTTTATCTACTATTTTTGTATTTCACAAACATCTTGCAAACCTCTCGCAAACATTTCACAAACATCTCGCAACTTTCAAACTTTAGATGTCCAATCCCAAATCAATTATATAGTTATTTTATATGATTTAGGGTGATTCTACACCTGTTTTAGGAAGTTTCTAGCTAGTATTTGTGTATCTCGCAAATATCTCACAAACATCTTGCAACTTCCAAACTTTAAATGTCCAATCCTAAATCAATTATATATTTGTTTTATGTGAATTAGGGTGATTCTACACTTGTTTTAGGAAGTTTTTAGCTACTGTTTTGTATTTCATAAACATCTTTTAACTTTCAAACTTTAGATGTCTAATCGCAAATCAATTATATATGTGTTTTATGTGATTTAGGGTGATTCTACATCAGTTTTAGGAAGTTTTTAGATACTATTTTTGTATCTCACAAACATCTCATAGATATCTAGTTATGAAAATTATCGACACAACAAAACAAAAAAATATATATGTACCATAGATCTGAGCCCAACGAATTCACGTTGTCTCCTTATGACAAATTTACTCACCCTAGCGCTTGAGTTTTGAGAGTAATTGCCTCTGAAGATGGAAGATATCACCTTTCTTCTAAGAGTAGCACCCTGTTTAGAAGATCAATGAATGAAACTTTGTGGATCTACTAAACGTCAAAATTGTGGATAATTGAGAGAAAATCATTTGGAAGAAGACAAAGGATTATCGAAATTTTTTATTTAACCAAATAGAAAAGGAATGTATTTATAAACTTATTCATGACCATTTGAAAAATCATGTCCTTTTTCTATAATACTTTTCATGAAATGATGCATCCATTCATAAAGAAACACAAATAGTTATTAGTTTCCATGAATTGGTGCATCCACTCATGATGCATCCATGAAGAAACACAAGCAATAACCATTTATTTCAACAATCCCCTCCATAAATGGTAAGTTGACGAATGGAAGAAAATAAGTGCTTGATATTTTTCCAATGGAGACCCTGCATGAGGATAAGTAGTATAAACTTTGAACTTTCTATAGTGAACATCAATTGAGTTTACTTGGTTAATAAGTAGACATGATGCCTTGAACTATCAACCGTTCTAGAGTAAACTAAAACAATAGATATCACACAGCTTCTCATTATAACAAAGTTTGTTCTAATGATTGTGTTCATTTTGGTTTTGAACATCGCCTGATCTCATGAGTATTTTAGAAAATTCGCCTTAAAATTCTCATAGAAGCGCCTCTTCACATTCACATAGGTGATTCCTATACAGAACATCATATATGCTCTTTTTTTATTAATAATTATCACTTACAGAAATCATTAAAAGCACGATGCTTACCCTAATACCATACTAGTACTACCTCATCATTTGTAGAATGGGTGAAAGATTTTAATGCAGTGCTCATTATGTTATCTAGAGATCGGTTTTCTCGTTGAACCTAGATCTTGGGATCTCCAGTTAACTAGATTGGGTTGCCTCTCTAGGTAACTTCATATTATAGGCTTTAATCCCATTCTTTTTTATGAACTTTCAACCAACTCCCTAGTTAGGCCTTTAGTAAGTGGATCCACAATATTATCTTTTGACCTCACAAAGTCAATTGTGATAATTCCACTAGAGAGTAGTTGTCTGATTATATTATGTCCCCATCGTATATGTCGAGACTTGTCATTATACATAATACTTCGTGCCCTTCCAATAGCTGCTTGGCTATCACTATGTATACATATTGCAAGCATCGAATAAGACCAATCGAGAATATCTTCCAAAAAATTTCAAATCAATTTTGCTTCTTTTCCAGTTTTGTCTAAAGCTATAAATTCATATTTCATTGTGGATTGTGCTATACATGCTTGTTTGGAAGATTTTCAAGATATAGCCCCACCTCCAAGGGTGAAAATGTAACCACTTGTACTATGAAATTCATTCATTATAGCAACAAGATAAATTTATGTAACCTTGCTTCTCAAGACATTTTGTGTGGAAAAACATTCTCAAAGAATATGTTGCATTCCTTGATTCCATGATCGTATTAACATGTATATCTGAGATATCTGATTTATGAATTAGAGATCGATATGCACAATTATTGCTAGCATAACTAATGAATATGCAATCAGCAATTTTTTGTCCTATTTTAACCATTTTAAGTTTAGGTTCTGCAAACTTTGCTAGGCACCCCCACTTTTAAGAATTTGTATGAAAGTTTTTTTCATTTCCATTTTCACAATAAATTTTCTATGTTTTCATATAGGAAATTCTCATACATTATATAACTAACCTTCAAACAAGGGGAGACATATCACAAAATTTGGAATCATTCACTTAAAATATCATAAAATTTCCAACCATAAACTTGATTGTTATGGCATTTTCTTTCGTGTGTGTATATATGTGTGTGTGTATAGCAAATTCCCATAAATTTTTGTCAAATCCACCACTATAATCATTATATATTGTGTTATCTGATCCACTAGACTGATTGTTGCATACATATGTTGCATATTATTTTTATGCCTCAAGTGGAAGCAACTTTGCTTTATTGGCTTCTCCTTCAACATTACAATAGCATGAATTTCCAGTAGTTGCCCAAAGCCAAATAATAACATTTCTTATGGCCATTAATATTGAAATTATTACCATTAAATTTCTCATATAAACTTCCATGATTCCCACGAATAATATGTTGTACAAAAATAGTAAATTTATAGTAGCTGACACGTGTATGATCGAAATTTGGCCACATTATGCATGCAAAAATAAAAGGTAAAGTAACTTTACTTTTCTTCTTTATTTCCTTTCTTTCTTTTTCTTCTATACTATTTCCTTTCTCCTTACTGCATTTGTGAAGAAAGTTTCACAAAGAAACTTCAGACTTTTCTTATTCCTTTGCTTTTGTGTGTGTGAGTTGATTTTCTATGAATGATTTTTGAGTTCGTGAGGTGATGAAGATGAAGATGACTACTGTAACGACCCAACTTTCCGGACTAAGCTGAGGTCACTACTAAATACCAAAACTCGACCATACAACATAAAATTTAAAATGGACCGGTTACGATACATCAAAAATGTTAGAAACATTACAAAAAAACAGTTTCGGGCCCTATTTTAAATCAATCATAAAAGTCTCAAATAAAAACTCAATTCATCAGTTCAAAATCACAAACCAAATATTCTGACAAAAATACATAGCGGAAGCAATAAGAAAACCAGACGCGTCCATATGGCCTTCACGCGTCTTTCCTGCCTCTCGTCGGTCTGCCCCTCGTTGTGCCCTTACATGAAAAGTTTAAGAAAAGAAAAGGGTGAGTATAAACATACCCAGTAAGGGACCCACTACTGGGCCCGTTAGGGAACAACAGTTAACTTCCTATTCAGGGGTACCCTACATAACAGTCTAGTGGTTCCGTAGAACGCACATATCAGTCTAGTGCTCCCGAAGGATGCACATATCAGTCTAGTGCTCCCGAAGGATGCACATATCAGTCTAGTGCTCCCGAAGGATACACACATCAGTCTAGTGCTCCCGAAGGATGCACACATCAGTCTAGTGCTCCCGAAGGATGCACATATCAGTAAGGCACCCTACCCCATAGATGAAGCTAACCGTTACCCCTCAGTCCATACTAAACCGTCTACAACAGTCATACCCCATCAACACTCATATTACAATTTCGCCATAGGCTTTGCCAGTCAGATGGTACAGGTTTAAACAACTACATCCTCAGTTGCCATACGTGTATCCGTAACTTCAAGGTCCATCGACATACAATACCAACCTACCACGTAGCCCGTTAACATAACCACACTGTACCGGACATCTAGCATCGGGGTCTACTAACAAGAAGCTCCTTATACCCGATAGCGCACAAGTTACAACTAGCGGTCGCATTTCCCTTACATCAGACAAGAATATAATAACAATGTCTAAAAGTCAAACACACATATATTTATTTTGTACAATTACTAACGTGTAATCCCCTGCGGACTACTACGTTCCAGCCTCGCTCCGAGGTCCAGTAGTAGGAGAAACCCTTACCTGAAACTTGGTTATGCCCCTCGATCGAGTCCACGCTCAACGGGTCCACCTGAACGTAAACACAAGGGTTTTTAAACTATGATACTAGCAGAAGTCATTTTACTTGGCCCTAAGCAACAACCGTTGACTTACCCAAGTAAAAGAAAGCTATCTCCAACCAAGCCTGCCGCGGAACCCGAAAACTTGAACGTCAACTCCTTAATACCTTCAAGGGATAAAAGGGTAGGACCAAATCTTATTTCAATTATTCAAACTCGAATCGGATGCAGCAACATTAGGGAATTCATCAAAACAATCCTTACCGACAACTCACCGTGACCCGGAGTGGAGGAAGGAAGGCTTAGGTGGCTCGGTTCGGCTTGGCTCACTCTCGGCTCGGCTCGGCTTGACCTCGGCTCACTCTCGGCTCGGCTCGGCTTGGCCTCGGCTCACGGCTTGGCTCAACTCGGCTCGGCTCGGCTCAACTCGGTTCGGCTCGGCTTGGCCTCGGCACAGCTCGGCTCAACTCGGCTCGACTCGGCTTGGATCAGTTTACGGCTCGGCTCGGCTCGGCTCGGCTCAGTTTTCAGCTCGGTTCGATCCTCGGCTCGGCTCGGCTCGGCTCAGGTACGGCTCGCGGCTCGGCTGGGATTCACGACTCGGCTTGGCTTCGCGCGGCGCCTGCAATACTCGAGCTCCACGATCGTTGAAGGCTCGTCGCCGGCCGCTTGGCGAACGGTGCAACTCGCTTCAATGCGGCGGACGGCCAACGGAGGAGGCGTTTGGCGGTGGAAACAAATGGACAGACGGCGGTGGCGTTGGCTGGGTGCGAAGCGGAGATTCGGAAGGGCCGACGGCGATACCGAAAGGAACGAAGGTGAGCTTCCACGAATGCAGCTGTGGGTTCGGGTTGACCGGAGAAGAAGGAGAAGAAGAGGCTGAGGTCGCGTCGGCTGAAGAAGGAGGATGGAAGGAAAGAAGAAAAGAAGAAGAGAATGCTGGAGATGGGCGGCGCTGAAACGGAATGGAGAGGGAGATGGCTGCGGCGCTGAGGAAGACGAAACGAAGAAAAAAAATGGATGGGGGGCTCGCGCGCGTTTTAGGGTTTGAAATAAAAAAAATTATTATTATTATTATTATTATATATATATATATATATATATATATATTTATATTTTAACTTTTCATAATTAATTAATAATAATAATAATAAATAAAATATTATCATATGTATATATATATTAACTTAAATAATTCTAATTAATAATAATATATAAAATATTATTATATATATATATATATGTATTAACTTTTAATAATTAATTAATAATAATAATAATACTAATAATAATAAAAATAAAAGATAATATTAATATTAATATTAAATTATATATAAAGGTTAAAATAAATAATATTAATAATAATAATATAATTATTATTATATTATTATTATATAAATTTACAAATATTAATTCAGAATTTCAGAAATTACTCCAAAATTTAACATTCCCGAAAAAATTATATAAAACGCAAGAAAAGTTTACCTCGAAAATTCGGGGCGTTACAACTACCTTTGGCAACATATCAGCTGCGTTCTCATTGGTATAAACTTTGAGCACTTCCACTTCTTGTTTTTCAATCTGTTCTCTGATAAAGTGAAATTTAATATCTATGTGCTTTGTTCTACTGTGATGTTGTAGGTTTTTGCACAAATGAATGGTACTTTGATTATCACAGAAAATCTTTACAGGTTTTTTTGATATGCCAAAGTCCTTCATGAGTCCTTTTAACCAAATAGCTTCTTTTATAGCTTCTGAAAGAGCTATATATTCAGCTTCAGTAGATGATAGGGCCACCATTGGTTGTAGAGAAGCTTTCCAACTTAGGAGATTACCTCAAATTAGGAAACAAGATCCTGTTAGTGACCTTCTCTTGTCCAAATCTCCTGCTTAGTCAGAGTCTACAAAACCATAGAGCTCAAACAAATCTTTAGGACATAATTTATACATTAATTGAGCATTCATAGATTCCTTTAGATACCTAAGTACCCATTTGGTTGCTTCTCAATGCCTTTTGCCTGGGTTAGCCATGTACCTACTTATTAAACTAGATGAATAAGATAGATCTGGTCTAGCGGAAATCATTAGGTACATTATACTGCCTACCACTTGTGAATAGGGAATGTTTGCCATGTATTTTAATATGGTTGGGATCTTCTGGATTTGGACAATTTGCAGCTGATAGTTTAAAGTGTTGTGCTAGAGGAATAACTACTTGCTTAGCATCTAACATACCGAATCTTTTAAGTACCTTATAGCAGTAGTTGCTTTGATCTATAGTAAGAGTCCTCTTTGTTCTTTCTCTAGAGATGTCAATGCCTAGAATTTTTTTTTATTCTCCAAGTTCCTTCATGTCAAATTCTTTCTTCAATGTTGTATTTACTCTTTTAATATCAATTTTAGATTTTTTTTGCAAGTAATATATCATTTACATACAAGAGTAAATAGACCTTAGAAGAATAGGAACTTGAATTTATAAATGCACAACTATCATATAAACTTTTGTAAAAACCAAGTTTAGAGATAAAATCATCAAACCTTTTATACCAGCACCTTGGTGATTGTTTTAAACCATAAATGGACCTTTTAAGATGATATACCTGGTCTTCTTTATCTTTTTCAATGTATCTTTGTGATTGGTTCATGTAGATTTCTTCTGTCAAATCGCCATGTAAGAATGTTGTTTTAACATCAAGTTGTTCAAGTTCTAAATCTTCTTGAACAACTAACGAAAGAAGCATTTGAATGGAGGTTTACTTAACCACTCATGAGAATATTTCATTGTAATCAATTCCTTCTCTTTGGGTAAAGCCTTTGGCAACAATCCTAGCTTTATATCTAGGAGGTTGAAAACTGAGGACTCCTTTTAGTTTATAGATCCATTTGCAAGAAATAAATTTATGATCTCTAGGTAGTTTCACCAAAGTCCAAGTATTATTAATAGAGAGGGATTCCATTTATTCATTCATATCATTTATCCAATGTCTAGCATTAGGATAGCTTACTACCTCATCAATTGTTTTCGGTTCATCATCATTTAGATGATTCACATCATTTAGAGCAAAGTTTACACAATCAGCCTCGCTATATCTAGCTAATGAATAGTGTGATAAGTCTTCTTCTTCTTGAGAAACTTCTTCTACAGTAGGTAGAATGAAGTTGCTTGACTCTAATTCTTCCTAAGTGGTACTAAGAAGTTCATTTCATTCATAGTGTGGTGGGTGATTCACCTCAATCTTATTAGGTTTATAATCAGAATATCTTCCTTAAAAACCACATCTCTACTAGTTATACACCTTTTTTCTATAGGATGCCACATTCTAAAACCTTTAACACCTTCTGTAAATCCTAGGAACATACATTTTATTTCTCTAGGTTTTAATTTCCCTTGACTTTGGAGGGTGTTTAGACCATTTTTCTTCTGGTGTTAGGAAGTCTGTAGAGTGATGAGGGCACCTATTAAGAGTATAAACAGTATAGGAAACAATTTCTGCCCAAAATTTTTCTGGGATTAAACCATTTGACATTTGACATCTAACCCTTTCCATTATTATTCTATTTAACCTTTCAGCAACACCATTTTGTTGGGGGGTATATCTAACAATCCTATGTCTCTTTATTCCATGTTCTTTAAAAAAATTATTGAACTCCTCACTACAAAATTCTAAACCATTATCAATTCTTAAGCATTTAATCTGTTAAGAAGTCTACTTTTCTATCGTAATTTTCCATTCTTTAAACTTTTCTGAGTTTGGTCGTTAGCTTTTAAGAAGTAAACCCAACTTTTTCTAGAATAATCATCAGTATAAGGTTAGAAAATACCTGGAATTGTTTAAAGATGGTGTTTGTGAGAGTCCCCATAGGTTGGAATGGATGTATTCTAGGATGTCTTTGGTGTTGTGTTTAGCCTTTTGAAAATTATGCCTTGTGGATTTACCAATTATACAGTGCTCAAAAAAAGAGAGTTTTTCAGCTACTCCTTTAGGAATAATGCCCTGTTCTGACAATATTTTCAATCCCTTTTCACTTATATGGGAAAATCTCTTATGCCACAAATCTCCTTCAGTTAGTTTATCATTAGAGACAATTAATGTAGCATGATTCATGGACACTTCTTTGATAAGAAAGAGTGTATTTATTTTTGTACCAACAAGAACAATCTTGGAGTTTTTAATTATTTCAAACTTTCCAGCAGAGTCTCTGTATTCACAATCTATAGAGTCTAGCATACCAAGAGAAATTAAATTTCTTTTCAAGGATGGAACATGCCTCACATTCCTAAGAAGTGTTTCTGTCCCATCTTTGAATTTAAGAGTAACAAACCAATACCTATAATTTTGCAAGCATTGTCATTTCTCATGTATACTAGGCCTCTATCCTAAGCTTTGTATGTTGTAAACCAACCTTTAATGGTGTGATATGAAATTAACACCCTGAATCAAGAACCCAGTCACGAGTTTCTTTATTACTTTCTATTTTCATTGAATTTTCTAAGATGGTTAAGGCATCTGAATATATAAATGGAGTTTGATCTACTACTGATGCTTCTGCCTTTGGTTCTTCTTGCTATTTTTCCTTTTGTTTCTTTGATTTTGCTTTTTCTTTAGAAAGAAATAGTCTTGTCTTAGATATCCCTTTTTGTGGCAAAAGGTGCATTCAACCTTTGATTTATACTTCTGATTTCCATTTTCTTTAAAATGGTTTTTGCTTTTACCTTTTGAAAATAGACCTTCACCATTTAATTGATCTTTCCTCTATGAATTTAACTATAATTCTCTGGTTTTCATTGCTGATATGACATCATCTGTGGTCATTTTCTGCCTTCCATATTTGAGAGCCATTTTTACTTTTTTGTATGCTACTGGAAGTGTATTAAGTAGAATAAACGATTCATTTTCATCACCAATCTTGACCCCTAATTCTCTGAAATCTGAAGACAACATCTTTTATTCTTCAAGATTTTTTGTCAAAAGATTTGTTGCAATCCATCTTGAAGGTAAAGAATCTCTCTCTCACGCATGCACGGTTTGGTAAGTCTTTGGACTGATAAAGTTCTTCTAATTTCTTCCACATTCCATAAGCTGTTTCTTCACCAATGACCTCCCTAAGAACATTGTCTCTTAGGTTTAAAACTATGACACCATAGGCTACATTTTTCATAGTTTCTTCTTCTTCTTGAGTCATTGTTTTAGGTAGCTTTTTTGGATCTATGAAAGCTTTCAATGCCTTTTGCTGGCCAACAATTGTAACGACCCAACTCTTTATACTAAGCTGAGGTCGTTACCAAAAGGGAACAATGACAAGAGACACTTTTTTTTGAAACGAGGGAAGAATAAATTTTCATTAAAAATGGAATATTAAAACACTGAAACATAAACGCGGAAGCAAAACTGAGTCCCCATATGGCATGCCACGGATCCTTCTCTGTCGCTCGCCAGCTTTCCTCTACCTTTACCTTCGCCTGAAATGTTAAACATAGAAAGAGTGAGTATAAACATATACTCAGTAAGGGACCTACTACTAGTCCCACTAGGTCTCTGTTAACTTCCCATTAGAGTCCTGAAAATGGTACCCAATCTCTGGCACGTTCCCGAACACGTGCAACATGCGCTCCCGTAGGAACGAAAATCTGGTCTTCGGTGTCCCGGGGGAGCACCTAGGACATGCTGGTCTGTAGTGAACCCGGGGGTAACACTAAGACAATCGGGATGCGAGGACCCCGTCGAATCACTCGAATCATATCTATATACATGCTAGACTGGCGTCCCGTCGAACCACACAGTCCTAAATAGGTGGTGATCCCGAAGGACACCCATGCAGGTACGACTCTAATAGACAAAGTTAACAGAACACCCTATCCATAGCATGTAGCATAACATAACATCATAACATGGCATGAGTATTAATCTTAACGTCCTTAATCATGTGATTAATATATCATGCATTAACAATCATCAACATCAATCTATCAGTCCTTAACATAACATCAGTCATCATCATCAACCATCAACATAATAATCTCAGTCATCATCATCAACATCAACTATCATCATCAATCATCAACATAATAATCTCAGTCATCATCATCAACATCAACTATCATCATAATCTCAGTATAATCATTATCATCAAATTGTGCATCTTAGCTACCATCAATGCATAATCATAATTACATGCGGTCTCTTAAATTCAGTTCGAAGGTCTAGTAGGAGAATCTCTTACCTGGAGATTTTAGCCAAACAAAGGTAGTTCCTAGTTGACAGTAAAAATTCTCCAATTAACTTGATCCTAATCATAAAAGGAAAACTTAGTATCTTAATTAATGAAATTGGCAATTGGCTAACACCCAAAAATTCTCCCAAATCAATTAACTTTCTAAAAATTGGGGTTGAAACCAATTCAACCTTGATTGGGAAAAATCCAAGATTTAGATCTTAAAAAGTTTAGCCAATTGAACCTTTAAAGAAACCTCAAATAGATCCAAAATTAAATTAATAAAATATTAATTTAATTTCATTTGCTTACCAAGGTTACTCAAATGGAGGTTGAAAAATTCTTTTATCCTTGATGAAAAATTCATCACTTTAAATCCTCAAGCTTCCAAAGAAACCAATCTTAACTTCAACTGAGGCGATGACAGCAGAGGGTTATCTTAGAGAAGAAGATAAAGAACTTTTTTCTTTTTCCTTTATTTTCCAACTTAAGCATTCCAATCTATTTATAGACCCAAATAATAACAATAATAATAATAATTATTATTATTTCCTTTTCCTTTTCCTTTTAGGATATATATATATATATATATATAATACCAAAAAAATATACATATATCTTTATTCCCATTATCTTTCCTAAATCAATGCCTTAATCTTAGGCATTTATAACTATTAGTAATAATAATAATACTTCTTTATTATTATTATTTTTCTCTCACCAAAATCTACAATAAATATATATTTATTTAAACCATTATTCTCTCTTGCAAATAAATATATATCTTTTTTGTCCAATCAAATCAACCATCTCTCTCCTTATGGATTATCTTCTTTTCCAAACAAATATAATTATATTCCATCATATAATTAACTTCACTTTTCCAAATATATATATCCATATATATATACTCAATTAATTACAATTCCACCAAAACTAACTTTTCCCTCCAAAATCTCAAATTAACTTAAGTCCTCAATTAATTTAATCAATCAAATCTTTTCCAATAAATCACTTATAACTTCCACAACATGAATTGTCTTAAACCAACCATAACAACTTCACTCCATAATCAAGATTTATCTTTCTGCAGAATAATTAATTATCATCCACAATAATTAATTATTATTTACCTTTCTTCCAAAATAATTAATTATCTTCTACAATAATTAATTATTATTTATCTTTCTCCAAAGTAATTAATTATCCTTTTACAAATAATTATATTTTCCCAAAATATAATTATTTTACTTTTTCTCCTTTAATAAATATCCTTTCTCCAAAACACAACTATTTTTTCCTTAAATAATTATATTTCAACAAATATAATTATCGTTTCCTTTAACATAATAATTATATATATATTTCCACATATACATATAATTATTCAATCTCCAACAAACTTTCCACCCCACAATTTAATTAAATAACATCCATAATTATTTAATTAAATTCAACTTCAACAACACTAAAAATCCACAACTTTACTTAATTCTCTTAACCTACCATTTAAACAAAAACTTAACAAACACCACGTGCCAAAACCTCTAATTAATTAAATATTCATCCAAGAAATATTTAATTAATTTCAATTCCCACCTAAAACAAATCATTCTCATTAAATGGATTCAAAATAACGCCCAATAAATTATCTTAATTTTTGGGGCGTTACAATCTTCCCTCCTTTAACAACTTTCGTCCTCGAAAGTTCTAATCTTTGAACAGCTTGGGATACTTGGCTCTCACGTCTTAATTAATAACAAATTCTACCAAATTCCAAAATCTTTAATTAAATATACACACCCATGTATATATATTTAATTAATCTAACACAAAACACCAAATACATTCCTTAACTTCTAATTCCACTTAATGTAACACCCATAATAAGTTCCTTAAATTTATGGGGTGTTACAATCTTCCCTCGCTAAGAAACTTTCGTCCTCGAAAGTTTTAGTCCTTGAACAATTTCGAGTATCGAGCTCTCTTGTCATACTCTTGTTCCTAAGTAGCCTTGTCAACTTGGTAACTCTCCCATAATATTTTCCTAAGTGCAACTCTCATGTTGCGCAACGCTTTACTTCACTTGACAAAATATTACTTTTCTCAAACACTTTTCTTTCCTTTACACTTATCCAAGTGAAACTTAATTCATAACTCTTCAAAAACTACGTTCTATTTTCCAACTTCGGACTTCCAACCTTAATAAGGTATTCTCCACCATTTAGCAATCTTTAGAACTCACTAATTTCTCTTTTCTTGTTTGATAAAGTTCAAACTCTTGTCCAACTATTGGCTTTCTTTAATGACATCAACTTAGCTAGTTATTCTAAAGAAATTCGTTATTTCATCACTTGTACTTTAAACTAGATGTAACTTATCCTTCATGGTAAACTCAAAACAATTTCTTGAAATCTCACCAAAATAACTATGCACTAAAGTTTACTTTGTTCCTTCTCCAGCAACTCAATTCTAAACACCGTCAAATGTGTTTGATATACTTGAACTTAACCATGCCTTTAGTTTCCTTTAAAACCACCAACATAACTAATGTCTTAGATATCCAGTCACAAAGCAGTTCATCACGCTGAACACGTCCAACTCTTTTGCCTACTCAATCACCCCTTTGAGCACCTCTACGTGGCAACATTTTTCTTAAACTTCAACACCAAAACCATCACCATTTAAATCATAACATTCATGCAGTTCTAGTTTAATACAGGCAAGGTCACGTGCATATTCATAATCATGTATCATAAAATACATACCTGGCGAGTGACGAAGGACCGTAATAGCCATAGGGACAAAATCAAAGACTCACATCGTAAGTTAGTCTACAGAACCTAAAAGCTGACGCTCTGATACCAACTGTAACGACCCAACTCTTTATACTAAGCTGAGGTCGTTACCAAAAGGGAACAATGACAAGAGACACTTTTTTTTGAAACGAGGGAAGAATAAATTTTCATTAAAAATGGAATATTAAAACACTGAAACATAAACGCGGAAGCAAAACTGAGTCCCCATATGGCATGCCACGGATCCTTCTCTGTCGCTCGCCAGCTTTCCTCTACCTTTACCTTCGCCTGAAATGTTAAACATAGAAAGAGTGAGTATAAACATATACTCAGTAAGGGACCTACTACTAGTCCCACTAGGTGTCTGTTAACTTCCCATTAGAGTCCTGAAAATGGTACCCAATCTCTGGCACGTTCCCGAACACGTGCAACATGCGCTCCCGTAGGAACGAAAATCTGGTCTTCGGTGTCCCGGGGGAGCACCTAGGACATGCTGGTCTGTAGTGAACCCGGGGGTAACACTAAGACAATCGGGATGCGAGGACCCCGTCGAATCACTCGAATCATATCTATATACATGCTAGACTGGCGTCCCGTCGAACCACACAGTCCTAAATAGGTGGTGATCCCGAAGGACACCCATGCAGGTACGACTCTAATAGACAAAGTTAACAGAACACCCTATCCATAGCATGTAGCATAACATAACATCATAACATGGCATGAGTATTAATCTTAACGTCCTTAATCATGTGATTAATATATCATGCATTAACAATCATCAACATCAATCTATCAGTCCTTAACATAACATCAGTCATCATCATCAACCATCAACATAATAATCTCAGTCATCATCATCAACATCAACTATCATCATCAATCATCAACATAATAATCTCAGTCATCATCATCAACATCAACTATCATCATAATCTCAGTATAATCATTATCATCAAATTGTGCATCTTAGCTACCATCAATGCATAATCATAATTACATGCGGTCTCTTAAATTCAGTTCGAAGGTCTAGTAGGAGAATCTCTTACCTGGAGATTTTAGCCAAACAAAGGTAGTTCCTAGTTGACAGTAAAAATTCTCCAATTAACTTGATCCTAATCATAAAAGGAAAACTTAGTATCTTAATTAATGAAATTGGCAATTGGCTAACACCCAAAAATTCTCCCAAATCAATTAACTTTCTAAAAATTGGGGTTGAAACCAATTCAACCTTGATTGGGAAAAATCCAAGATTTAGATCTTAAAAAGTTTAGCCAATTGAACCTTTAAAGAAACCTCAAATAGATCCAAAATTAAATTAATAAAATATTAATTTAATTTCATTTGCTTACCAAGGTTACTCAAATGGAGGTTGAAAAATTCTTTTATCCTTGATGAAAAATTCATCACTTTAAATCCTCAAGCTTCCAAAGAAACCAATCTTAACTTCAACTGAGGCGATGACAGCAGAGGGTTATCTTAGAGAAGAAGATAAAGAACTTTTTTCTTTTTCCTTTATTTTCCAACTTAAGCATTCCAATCTATTTATAGACCCAAATAATAACAATAATAATAATAATTATTATTATTTCCTTTTCCTTTTCCTTTTAGGATATATATATATATATATATAATACCAAAAAAATATACATATATCTTTATTCCCATTATCTTTCCTAAATCAATGCCTTAATCTTAGGCATTTATAACTATTAGTAATAATAATAATACTTCTTTATTATTATTATTTTTCTCTCACCAAAATCTACAATAAATATATATTTATTTAAACCATTATTCTCTCTTGCAAATAAATATATATCTTTTTTGTCCAATCAAATCAACCATCTCTCTCCTTATGGATTATCTTCTTTTCCAAACAAATATAATTATATTCCATCATATAATTAACTTCACTTTTCCAAATATATATATCCATATATATATACTCAATTAATTACAATTCCACCAAAACTAACTTTTCCCTCCAAAATCTCAAATTAACTTAAGTCCTCAATTAATTTAATCAATCAAATCTTTTCCAATAAATCACTTATAACTTCCACAACATGAATTGTCTTAAACCAACCATAACAACTTCACTCCATAATCAAGATTTATCTTTCTGCAGAATAATTAATTATCATCCACAATAATTAATTATTATTTACCTTTCTTCCAAAATAATTAATTATCTTCTACAATAATTAATTATTATTTATCTTTCTCCAAAGTAATTAATTATCCTTTTACAAATAATTATATTTTCCCAAAATATAATTATTTTACTTTTTCTCCTTTAATAAATATCCTTTCTCCAAAACACAACTATTTTTTCCTTAAATAATTATATTTCAACAAATATAATTATCGTTTCCTTTAACATAATAATTATATATATATTTCCACATATACATATAATTATTCAATCTCCAACAAACTTTCCACCCCACAATTTAATTAAATAACATCCATAATTATTTAATTAAATTCAACTTCAACAACACTAAAAATCCACAACTTTACTTAATTCTCTTAACCTACCATTTAAACAAAAACTTAACAAACACCACGTGCCAAAACCTCTAATTAATTAAATATTCATCCAAGAAATATTTAATTAATTTCAATTCCCACCTAAAACAAATCATTCTCATTAAATGGATTCAAAATAACGCCCAATAAATTATCTTAATTTTTGGGGCGTTACAATCTTCCCTCCTTTAACAACTTTCGTCCTCGAAAGTTCTAATCTTTGAACAGCTTGGGATACTTGGCTCTCACGTCTTAATTAATAACAAATTCTACCAAATTCCAAAATCTTTAATTAAATATACACACCCATGTATATATATTTAATTAATCTAACACAAAACACCAAATACATTCCTTAACTTCTAATTCCACTTAATGTAACACCCATAATAAGTTCCTTAAATTTATGGGGTGTTACAATCTTCCCTCGCTAAGAAACTTTCGTCCTCGAAAGTTTTAGTCCTTGAACAATTTCGAGTATCGAGCTCTCTTGTCATACTCTTGTTCCTAAGTAGCCTTGTCAACTTGGTAACTCTCCCATAATATTTTCCTAAGTGCAACTCTCATGTTGCGCAACGCTTTACTTCACTTGACAAAATATTACTTTTCTCAAACACTTTTCTTTCCTTTACACTTATCCAAGTGAAACTTAATTCATAACTCTTCAAAAACTACGTTCTATTTTCCAACTTCGGACTTCCAACCTTAATAAGGTATTCTCCACCATTTAGCAATCTTTAGAACTCACTAATTTCTCTTTTCTTGTTTGATAAAGTTCAAACTCTTGTCCAACTATTGGCTTTCTTTAATGACATCAACTTAGCTAGTTATTCTAAAGAAATTCGTTATTTCATCACTTGTACTTTAAACTAGATGTAACTTATCCTTCATGGTAAACTCAAAACAATTTCTTGAAATCTCACCAAAATAACTATGCACTAAAGTTTACTTTGTTCCTTCTCCAGCAACTCAATTCTAAACACCGTCAAATGTGTTTGATATACTTGAACTTAACCATGCCTTTAGTTTCCTTTAAAACCACCAACATAACTAATGTCTTAGATATCCAGTCACAAAGCAGTTCATCACGCTGAACACGTCCAACTCTTTTGCCTACTCAATCACCCCTTTGAGCACCTCTACGTGGCAACATTTTTCTTAAACTTCAACACCAAAACCATCACCATTTAAATCATAACATTCATGCAGTTCTAGTTTAATACAGGCAAGGTCACGTGCATATTCATAATCATGTATCATAAAATACATACCTGGCGAGTGACGAAGGACCGTAATAGCCATAGGGACAAAATCAAAGACTCACATCGTAAGTTAGTCTACAGAACCTAAAAGCTGACGCTCTGATACCAACTGTAACGACCCAACTCTTTATACTAAGCTGAGGTCGTTACCAAAAGGGAACAATGACAAGAGACACTTTTTTTTGAAACGAGGGAAGAATAAATTTTCATTAAAAATGGAATATTAAAACACTGAAACATAAACGCGGAAGCAAAACTGAGTCCCCATATGGCATGCCACGGATCCTTCTCTGTCGCTCGCCAGCTTTCCTCTACCTTTACCTTCGCCTGAAATGTTAAACATAGAAAGAGTGAGTATAAACATATACTCAGTAAGGGACCTACTACTAGTCCCACTAGGTGTCTGTTAACTTCCCATTAGAGTCCTGAAAATGGTACCCAATCTCTGGCACGTTCCCGAACACGTGCAACATGCGCTCCCGTAGGAACGAAAATCTGGTCTTCGGTGTCCCGGGGGAGCACCTAGGACATGCTGGTCTGTAGTGAACCCGGGGGTAACACTAAGACAATCGGGATGCGAGGACCCCGTCGAATCACTCGAATCATATCTATATACATGCTAGACTGGCGTCCCGTCGAACCACACAGTCCTAAATAGGTGGTGATCCCGAAGGACACCCATGCAGGTACGACTCTAATAGACAAAGTTAACAGAACACCCTATCCATAGCATGTAGCATAACATAACATCATAACATGGCATGAGTATTAATCTTAACGTCCTTAATCATGTGATTAATATATCATGCATTAACAATCATCAACATCAATCTATCAGTCCTTAACATAACATCAGTCATCATCATCAACCATCAACATAATAATCTCAGTCATCATCATCAACATCAACTATCATCATCAATCATCAACATAATAATCTCAGTCATCATCATCAACATCAACTATCATCATAATCTCAGTATAATCATTATCATCAAATTGTGCATCTTAGCTACCATCAATGCATAATCATAATTACATGCGGTCTCTTAAATTCAGTTCGAAGGTCTAGTAGGAGAATCTCTTACCTGGAGATTTTAGCCAAACAAAGGTAGTTCCTAGTTGACAGTAAAAATTCTCCAATTAACTTGATCCTAATCATAAAAGGAAAACTTAGTATCTTAATTAATGAAATTGGCAATTGGCTAACACCCAAAAATTCTCCCAAATCAATTAACTTTCTAAAAATTGGGGTTGAAACCAATTCAACCTTGATTGGGAAAAATCCAAGATTTAGATCTTAAAAAGTTTAGCCAATTGAACCTTTAAAGAAACCTCAAATAGATCCAAAATTAAATTAATAAAATATTAATTTAATTTCATTTGCTTACCAAGGTTACTCAAATGGAGGTTGAAAAATTCTTTTATCCTTGATGAAAAATTCATCACTTTAAATCCTCAAGCTTCCAAAGAAACCAATCTTAACTTCAACTGAGGCGATGACAGCAGAGGGTTATCTTAGAGAAGAAGATAAAGAACTTTTTTCTTTTTCCTTTATTTTCCAACTTAAGCATTCCAATCTATTTATAGACCCAAATAATAACAATAATAATAATAATTATTATTATTTCCTTTTCCTTTTCCTTTTAGGATATATATATATATATATATATAATACCAAAAAAATATACATATATCTTTATTCCCATTATCTTTCCTAAATCAATGCCTTAATCTTAGGCATTTATAACTATTAGTAATAATAATAATACTTCTTTATTATTATTATTTTTCTCTCACCAAAATCTACAATAAATATATATTTATTTAAACCATTATTCTCTCTTGCAAATAAATATATATCTTTTTTGTCCAATCAAATCAACCATCTCTCTCCTTATGGATTATCTTCTTTTCCAAACAAATATAATTATATTCCATCATATAATTAACTTCACTTTTCCAAATATATATATCCATATATATATACTCAATTAATTACAATTCCACCAAAACTAACTTTTCCCTCCAAAATCTCAAATTAACTTAAGTCCTCAATTAATTTAATCAATCAAATCTTTTCCAATAAATCACTTATAACTTCCACAACATGAATTGTCTTAAACCAACCATAACAACTTCACTCCATAATCAAGATTTATCTTTCTGCAGAATAATTAATTATCATCCACAATAATTAATTATTATTTACCTTTCTTCCAAAATAATTAATTATCTTCTACAATAATTAATTATTATTTATCTTTCTCCAAAGTAATTAATTATCCTTTTACAAATAATTATATTTTCCCAAAATATAATTATTTTACTTTTTCTCCTTTAATAAATATCCTTTCTCCAAAACACAACTATTTTTTCCTTAAATAATTATATTTCAACAAATATAATTATCGTTTCCTTTAACATAATAATTATATATATATTTCCACATATACATATAATTATTCAATCTCCAACAAACTTTCCACCCCACAATTTAATTAAATAACATCCATAATTATTTAATTAAATTCAACTTCAACAACACTAAAAATCCACAACTTTACTTAATTCTCTTAACCTACCATTTAAACAAAAACTTAACAAACACCACGTGCCAAAACCTCTAATTAATTAAATATTCATCCAAGAAATATTTAATTAATTTCAATTCCCACCTAAAACAAATCATTCTCATTAAATGGATTCAAAATAACGCCCAATAAATTATCTTAATTTTTGGGGCGTTACAACAATGGCTTTGATCCTTGCTTTCTATAAGGTAAAATCTTCCTTACCATCAAACTTCTCAATATCATATCTTGCAACTGCCATTTTGAGTTTCTTTGAATCAAGAATTTGAATCTTGCAGCTTCCTTGATTTTCTTAGTAGGCTCTGATACCAATTTGTAGCAGCTGGCACGTGCATGATCGAAATTTGGCCATGTTATGCATGCAAAAGTAAAAGGTAAAGTAACTTTACCTTTCTTCTTTATTTCCTTTCTTTTTTTTTTCTTTTGTTCTCTTTTCTTTCTCCTTACTGCATTCATGAAGAAAGTTTCACAGAGAAACTTCAGACTTTTCTTATTCCTTTGCTTTTGTGTGTGTGAGTTGATTTTCTGTGAATGATTTTTGAGTTCGCGAGGTGATGAAGATGAAGATGAAGATTAAGAGAGAAGTAGAAGAATTAACACAAGGGATTTTAAAGTGGTTTGGTTTTAATAAACCTACATCTACTATGCATGGGAGCAAGATCTTTATTTTCTACACTTTGATCTTCATAGATACAAGGTATTTATAATAATTTCTCTTTGATTATGATTCAAAGAAGTAGTTAGTTTGTTTTAACAAATTTTAAAGTTAAATTTCTTTTACACATTAAGGTTTTATTTAAGTTTTTCAAAAAATTGTTGAGGACATTTATGTGAAATTAAACACCAAACTTTTGTAAAACAAAGTAAATAACTTTACCAAACAAGTTCTCACAAAAAAAAAAGTCAAATAAAGCAACAAATAAAACTGGAGACATTTTTCCATTAAGCTTGAAGTGTAAAATGTCATGAGAACACTAAGCTTAATACCCAATATGCATACACGATATAAAAATATAAGTCAATAATGACAGAAATAATACAATACTCATGACTTATTATCAAATACACACACATGTATTAATACAAAACTAGTTGAGAACATCAAACAATAATCCATTGCACATGTGTCAAACGGTGAACTCATGCCAAAATTATATAAGCGGCAGAAAAAAATTAATAAAATCTTGTCTAAGGGAAAATCTCAAATGTCATTTGCCCAAGAGTTTTATATACTAATTAAAGTACATAACAACCCATTAAAATGTAGAATCAAATGCAGATATTAGTTGAATGAAAACTAACAATAATTTTCATGATTTGCACACATAATACCTTTGTGGAATAATATACGTATATATAAAATTCTAAAATAGAATCAACATGATCAACAACAAATTGATATAAGAATATGTCCTCAATTTCCCAATAAATACCTTCAATTACCACTATGCAAGTTTTCCCATAAAAAATATTAAACTAAAATAGAACAATTTTCTTTTTCTTAACAAAAAAGATGCACTAAATTTGTCTTAAGATTGTTATGAAAATTATCAACACAACAAATCAAAAAAATATATATGTATCATAGATTTGAGCCCAACAAATTTAAGTTGTCTCTTTAAGACAAATTTATTACCCTAGTGTTTAAGTTTTGAGAGTAATTTTCTCCCAGGATAGAACAGATTGTCTTTCTTCTAAAAGTAGCACCTCGTCTAGAAGATCAACGGACGAAAGTTTGTGGATCTACTAACGTCAAGATTGTGGACAATTGAGAGAAAATCTTTTTCGAAGAAGACAAAGGATTATGGAAATTTTTTTCTTTAACCAAATGAAAATTACCATATTTATAGACTTATTCGTCGCCATTTGAAAAGTCGAGTCTTTTACTATAATACTTTTCATGAAATGATGCATCCATTCATGAAGAACACAAATAGTTATTAGTTTTGATGAAGTGATGCATCCATTATTCATGAATAAACAAAAACAATAATCATCTATTCCAACACATCTCATAAACCGCTCGCAATTTCCAAACTTTAGATGTCCAGCCACAAATCAATTTTTTACTTGTTTTATGTTATTTAGGGTGATTGTACACCAGTTTTAGAAAATTTTTAGCTACTTATTTGTATCTGGTGGACAACTCACAAACATCTCCCAACTTTCAAATTTTAAATGTCCAATCTAGCTTAAATAAATTATATACTTGTTTTATGTGATTTAGGGTGATTTATATAACATGTTCGAGGTGTTTCTTTAGCTTTTTTTTTATTTCTAAAAAATATTGCATGCATCTCGCAAACATTTCACAGATATCTCGCAATGCCTAAATTTGAAATACCAAATTCCAAATTAATTCTATTTGTTTTAGGTGATTATGGTGATTTGATAACATGTTTGATTAAGTTTTTTTTTTTTGGCATTTCATGCATGGAAGTTATCCTCTCAGGAAGCCAAACTCTTCCTCGCCTACTCCTTCTCGAGAAGTCAAATTCTTTTTCTCGCCTTTTCATTCCTTACCTTCTCTTTCTCATGATAGACCATTACCGCCCACTTCCTTTCTAATTCCACCTCATGTTTCTTCGTTGCCTTCTTTCCAACACAACCTTCTTCCTTCCGTTAAACTTTATCTTTAGAATGATGGTTCCTTTCATTTTCGAAGGATCATTCTACTCTTCAACGCTTCTCTTCTTCAACAAGACTCCCTATTTTGGATTTGCGCCTCTTAGTACCTCTTTGCGAGATAACACAAAAAATGCCTAATGAACGGATTAAATGAGCGCCAAAATTTAATGTTAAAGAGTTCAATTGCAAAACTCAAGGATTTCATTGATAGTGGATCAAAAGTAAATTAACATGAGTACAAGCTTTCTCAGTTTCAAAACGAAAGGTTCTTAAAAAAACAATCTTAACTCCTTTCACCTAACTCTACATGATATGCAATTTGACAGTGGGCACTACCAAGTGATGCATTCAAAAGGACATGTCAAGATGCTAGATGTCCTTCGTTAACTTGGGGGGAGGGGGGGAAGAATAAAACAAAACATTTGAAAGGTTAGATGAAGAATGTCCAGTGAGTAGGGTTCTTTATGAGTACACTTTTACAAATCAATTATTGTCTTAACGTGTTGCAAATATTTTTTTCAAACTTGCGATATAAACATCTTGCATCTCAATAAATAATACATTAGTTCAAAGCAATTCCTTCCAATAGGTTAGGTCGTAACACAGTCCAAATTCCTTTAGTAAGATTCATAAATCGCATGAAGGGCATTTTTATCTTTAAATCAAGTTTAAGGCTCGTATCGTGTGGAGATGCATTTGTTACAGTCTCATCATCTTATAACAAAATCATTCTGCATGTTACTTACGTCTTTGTACCCTTTCTTTGGCTCAAGCGTTTACCACACTCTTTTGTCAAGTTACAACTACATAGAGAGGTCTCAACGTATTTTGTGAGTTTCCCATCAATTCCAGTCGGCATAATGCGTCTTCCAATGCCAGAACAATAACACAAAAAGAACATCCCATACCAGATCATATAGGAAGTATGTGATATTCTATTCTAGAGCACACACTAAAAATATGGCATCTTATCCCAGATCACACAACAAGGATAAGGCATCTCACACTAGAAACATAACAAGTGTAAGGCTTTTCATGCATATGGTAGAAGGGTCATCTCAATTCATCATTTCATTTAACATAGAAAACTTACACATTCTAAAATACATATCTTTAGGAGCATAGAAGAAAACATTTATATTCGAGGTTTCAATGGATACATATTAAAAGATTTAAACACATTCGAAATCCTTTTTTTTCTTTGAAAACGTTTTAAAGGAGAATCACTCACAAATAAGTTAGCTTCGTTGCTTAAACCTTAGCTTCAAATTCTTCTGTACTTACTTGCACTTCACATTGGTCTTAAGCTTTTAGAAATCTTGGAAATTCTTTCAATTCTTTCTCAAGCAATCGTAAAGGAGAAGTGGCTTCAAAATAGCTGAACTTCACCTATTTATAAGCCTTTTTGGTGGCATTTTTCATACAGAAATGATGACTTCTGCCCACTGCGAGGGTGGCTATTCTCAAGGTACCACGTGTCTCTGCCAAATCCTTATCTTGGATTCAGATTGGGCAGTAAGGTCAAATCAATCGTCAACCTACTGACACAAGGGATATGCCACCATTTTTGGGTGAAGTGAGCCCAATGCCTAACAATTCATTGCATCAAATTTTCCAATACATCCCCTTTTATTGTGTAGATTGTCTTAGCGATCAAAGTCTCACAACTCACTCAAAAACATAAAAAAAAAATTCATAACGAGATTAGAAGCAACAAAGATCCAAAATCTATACTATAATAACTGATTTATTATCCAATATCTTGAAAAAAAAAACAAAAATCAGTAAATAATACTCTAAAAACAACAAAAATCAATAAACTTTTTATTGTAAAAGTTGTATAACATTTCTTTCTTAGTCTACTTAAAACAAAATTTTAGCAATCAAGATCAATTTACAAATTAGAAAATTTAATTAGAAAACCACGAAAAAAAACCTGTAGAAATTAAAGAATAGTTTCCAAATAATCAACAAAGAACAATTCACTATGATGAGTTTGAGAAAAAAATTCTAATTTGTAAGAAAAAGATTGCCCACTGTCATCCAAGTCCCCGTTTTGTCGCCGCTATCTAAATTTGAGTAAGAAATCAAAACCCAAATATGTAAAACGCACCATCACTGCTTTCTTAGTTGCCTCTACCATCCAATTTGTTGTCATCGTTCGATGGAAGCACTTTTCATCATTGTTGCTGAGAAGTCGCGCGACGGGTATGTTTGTTAATAATTTGTCGAAGTCAAAAAAGTTATTCTTCTCTTCACAATCTAACGAAGTGGCTGACACTCGTGGTCGCAATTAAAATCAACTCATCCATCAAGTTGTCATCTGCCACTGAGAAAATGGTAGAAATGGGAAAAAGGAGAGCAAGAGAAAATGGTGGAGAGGGAAAGAAGGAGAGCGTAGGTTTTTTTTAGTAAGGACAATTTTGACATTTCACAAATTATTTATCCCAAAACTCTACTTTTTAGAAAATAATTCTAAAACTCTTAAGTCACCTTAAAATTCTCTTATTTTTGGCAATTTCCCTGATAACAATGCTAAATTTATTGATTAAGAGGATATGCCCAACAATGTGGTGAGTGCATCAGAACGTCAAGTTAATAGTTTGTGATTGGAGAACAAACACTTCTTCTGAGTGCCATAACGTATTTATAAGGGTGACTGACCTAAGTTGTTTTGATAGGGTTTTATAGCTGCTTTCAGATAACTCTTGACTCTTCAGGTTGAAGGTGTGTCAGTTGGTCATTTGGCTAGGTTTAGTCAAGGCTTAACATATGATCCTACGATGAGCTTTGGGCATGACATGCATGGGACATGTCTTATTAGCAATATCATTAGGTTTACTTCAACTTTGGCAAAGGTTAAGCACATTAAATTAGACTTTTATTGAGCTAGCCCTCTATTGCTTAGAGTTCTATTTTTTACCTCAAATTTGTTATTGTTGTTGCAACTATCTGTATTTTAGGATTATGTTTTTCGGTCTAAAATTACCTATAATAATTTTTTGGTATATAAATTATGATAAAAATTATTTTGAATTTCAGGATTTTAAAATATGAAAATGATTTCACTTAATTTAAAATTTTAAAGAGATGAAAATCATTTATTCAAGAATAAAAAATATATTTTAAAATTTTCTTCTACCATCGATGTTTGTTAAAATGAAAACGCAAAATAAAAAGTTGCACCATAGTTTAAGAAAGAAAATTGAATCGATAAATAAAAGAAACAACAAACATATTATTTTTATGAAAATTCTTCTAAGAAGAAAATTTGTTGAAAATATTGCAAATATAGCAAATATTTGTTGGATTTTATGTCCTAAAATTCATAGTTAGTGAATGTTTAAACTATTTTATTATTCAATAAAGATGTTATTGAGGTATTGTTCAACAAATTGTTATTGAATAAGAGATTTGCTCGTTAAAATCTCAAAATGCAATAAACTAAGGTTCCTTTACTATCGTATGAGTACGTGAACTTTATGTCGTGAGATAAATGTCGATTACATTCAAGTAGATAGTATAAACGATCTAGAAGGAATAAGGTTGGATGTCTGAAAAATCTCACGACAGCATGAACTTACATCGCATATAAATAAACAAGTAGGAAAATATGGATGCTACCCACTTTGTATTTAGTACAAACGACGTGATCCTAAATCATTCATGTAGAGGCATGTGAGTAAGGACATCCTATCTAAAACAGTTTGCATAAGGTTGAATCATGAAGTAGTCACTTTACATTATAACACTATTTACTGTTTAAAATTAACTATTTTGACTTTGATGACCCTAGGTAACTCGATCTTAATCATAAGTTAACTATGAACTCCTGTTTACTTGAGATTATCCTTAGATCTGCATAAGTAAGGGCAACTTTCATCAACGTTGACTTAATAGACCATCTATTTAAGGGTAAGAGCGAGTGGATAGCTTGGGACATCGGTGTAAGACGAAATGCACCTCTACCCACTTCTAAGGTTAATAGAGAGATTGTTCCCTTAAGTGCTCACTTCATATTTTGAACAAGGAGCTCCACCCTCTCATTAGCTCGAGAGAGATTCGGTATAATGGTTGGACCATAAACCAATTGTTCATTAGAGGATCAATTGAAGCTTAAGGAATAAGATGTAATTTCATAGTTAAAATGGTATTTTGGCCCTAGCAAAAATTACAAACAATCTGTGAAAGGTTGACTTACTAATCATTGTTATATCAGGTGGACATATGTAAACTCTAGACTTTGTCACCTCTTAAGTATCTTGTGGTATTTGTTAATGTTGTTGTTATGTCACTTCTTAGGTATGGTTTGTGTTGTTGTGTTAGTAGGCAGCCAAGGAGCAATTAGAATAGGGTTTGCGGCTTAGAGTGCGAGTGATGCGACAAGACTTTGCAAGAAGGCTAGGAAACTAGATTTGAGAGGTTAGGATAAGGGGCTTGGCAGAACAAGTATGTTGTTATGCGACCAAGCTTAGAAGAACGGTTATGCGTTCATAGTAGGCTATGCGACCAATAAGATTGGCAATCAAGGCTAAGGTATCCAAGTGAAGAGCTAGGCATCGAGCTAACCTCACCAATCAATTTAGTAGATAACATATGGGAGATTAAGAATAAGCATATGCTTAAATGAGCAAGAGGTGGCATATTAAAAACATGCAAACGACTTTATACTTATGTTAACTTTGGTTAAAGAGTTCTTCATTTTTCCTCGTGCAAAATTGATGCACTTAATCTTAAACGAAAGATTTTTTAGTGTAGATTTTGAATCTAGGCTACTAAAAGAAGAAGAGTTGAAGAAAGGTGATGGAATTCTAAAGAAACTTTAAGTTGTTCAGTTTTTTTAAGAAACCTATGATAGTGCTTAAAGATTTGAGTCTAGCCAAATTTCTACTGACTAAAATTTTGAGGTAGTTAGTTAAAAAGTTAAGAAGAAAGTTTTGTAAAAAGAAGTGTTTCAATTTGATGACTAGATACTAAGTTATGGTTTTGAGAAGTGAAATCTGGAAAATTTTGATAAAGCAAGCAACTTCAAGGCTTGAGTAAGCAAACTAGTCCTTAGCCAAATGTCAAGACATTAAGCAACAATTGTTGTGCATAGAGGCTTCTCGCTTGAGGTGAGTGTCAATGCATAAAAGACACTCGTTGTAAAGGAAGGATGCTTGTTCGTAGTTTTCATTACAAAATTAACTTGTAGATATGCCATGATGTGTTCTAATTATGTGACTTAAATAGGCGTTTAGGTTAGGACCATGCAATAAAAGGTACATATCCTACCTATATGTTGCTCATGTCATAATGTTTTAACGTTTAGTATAAGTTCTTCTCTTTCTCACCCAAGTGCTAACAAAGAGAGAGGTTTCCTCGTAAATCTAGGATTGAACATAGAGAATTGGTGTCCTAAGTGGATTAATCACGCATTCTAATCCTACGCGATATCTATGTAGTATATGATTATGGACATCATATTTCTTCTAAGTATTTACACTACGGTGCGATTGGAGTAGCAAGATGATCATGGCAACGCAGTGTAATGGAATATGAACTCAGGTATCAGACATGCAGATGCATGAATATTCAATTAATTAGAGGAAAGGTAAGGAAAATTAACATTTTGAGGCGATACAAAGCATCTATTAACTTCAGAACTAGGGCGAGCGATCTTTCAATACTTATGCTAGACTTGCTGGCCTTTTAGGATCCATATACTTAAAGTTAAGCTATGATTTATATTTAATCTTTTCGAGTGAATTAAAAGCAATTCATCCTACACTAGAAGAATTTTGGCCTTTAATGTCGGTTTAAAACCGACATTAAAGGCCTTTAATGTCACTTGGCAACCGACATCTTTGTGAGCGTTATTAAAGGCCTTTAATGTCGGTTGGGCTTTAATGTCGGTTTAAAAACGACATTAAAGGCCTCTTTAATGTCGGGTTAAAAACGACATTAAAGGCCTTTAATGTCAGTTTTCAACCGACATCTTTGATGGTGTTATTGATGCCCTTTAATGTCGGTTGGGCTTTAATGTCGGTTTAAAAACGACATTAAAGGCCTCTTTAATGTCGGTTTGTCAGTTTTCAACCGACATCTTTGATAGTGTTATTGAAGCCCTTTAATGTCGGTTGAACTTTGATGTCGGTTTAAAACCGACATTAAAGCCTAGTTTTTGGATTCATTTTTACAAATTTATTTTTATTTAATTGTCACATTATTGTCCTATAGACCGACATTGGATCAATGTAGATAAATATGTTTTTCACACGCCAACAAATCAATGAAATTCATATTATGTTAGAAACTATAATATTTGTCTTTTACATTTGAATACACAAAATAAAATCTTAATATTATATACATTCTACAATAGTACATGAAAAAAAATTCTAATACAAGAATTAAATAATTAAAAATCCTAAATGCCTTCTTAGTCTTCAATTTTCAACGGTCGCTTGGCAATCTCAGCACAATCGCTTAGCTTTCAACCCGATATGACTTCAATTATCTACAAACAATATCCAAATAAACCATTTATATAGAATAACAAAGCTGTTTGAAGTACTAAAATTGCAGAGAAGGATGAAAAGTTTTTAAGATTTTATATCCACACCCCAATCCACATAACTCTCTTTAGTCTACCTCAGCCATCAGGCTTTCCTAAATCTCTTCAATCTATTATTAGAAATATTCCATAGATGCAATCATATACAATCCTTTTCCCAAATAAAAAAAAAAACATTTTATGTGGCAACCTATGAACTCTTGTAATTGATTAGCTCATAATATTGCCCGCCAAATGAATAATCAACATTTTTTTACATAACATTATTATGAAAACCAATATCAATCTATAAAGAAATAAGCAACATCAACACAATAAGTTGAAAAGTAAAGCAATCATATTTTTATACCTTGGGTGTGGAGAACCTTTGATTGGCTTTTGGCCATATTTCCTCCATGAATAATCATCATATCTGCTAGCTTGTTACTAATCGTGGGCACCTTAATCGACCGCTTCACTCTATGCTTCACTCTAGTGTTATTAAAGGCCTTCCCCTTTCCTACAATTGCATTTCATAACAAAAATATCAACACAAAATACACAATCAACAACCAACAATCCATTCTAAGATTCTTGTAATTATGAATAAAATCATCCTTACTAAATGCAGGTGGGACAGGAGTTTACTTCAATAGAAGGATGTTTTTACTCAAATATAATACAAAAAATACCGAAATACACCGAGTGCAAGCCAGTAAAATTATTTGACAAGCAAAATAGGAGAAGTCTACCTTACATAAATAGTGCATGAGGGTCATCTTATTGTTTCTGGCTCGCGTATCAGTGAGTTTAAGGAGACTATCAAGCCGAAATCCAATAGCGGAACCTATATGAACAATAGAAAGAACTCATAAGTCTTGGTGACACCATTCAGAAGTTCTAATAGTAAAACAGAAACAAAACACATGTCATAGCATGAATAAAAATTGTCAGTGGACAATTATAAAGGAGAAAAGAGTAAGAACCAGTAAACACTTGTACTACTTTAAAGTTATAAGTTTTTCAATTTAACGTATCTAGTGCCTTATGCATGGCATCACTAAAAAAGTTGGTTTATAAGTAGAGTTCTATCTGGATCTAGAACCATTTGTATGTATATATGTGTGTGTATAATCAATAATGCTTTTACTGGGCTTCTCGGGATGTGAATTATTCTTTGAAGGGAGCGGAATGATTGTGTGTTTAGAGGGCTGAAGAAGGATGCTAATGATGCTTGGTTGCTTGTTCAATATTACATTTCCCTATGGGCTTTGATTTCGTAGACCTTTTGTAACTATTTTATAGATTCTAATTCGTATAGTTGAAGCTCCTTTCTTTAGGAGGACTCCCTTCTTCTGGGGTTTTTTTTTTTCTTTTTTTGGGTATGCAAATGAAACTAATAATGATGATGATGATGATATAAAGATTAGTACAAGTTAAATGACTTAGGATTCAAAAGTTGCAATTAAACTAGAGCTATGAAAATAATGTACAGACATAAACGCGTTAAGGGAAAAGTCTTTCACCTCTAGCCGTTCCATGGTTCAAAGCATTACCCAATGAAACGATAGTTTGCATTACCCTTTTCAACTTTACTGAACTTCTGATTTGACTAGCACATGGAGAAAAGGGTTTAAAATGTGAAAATGTTCAAACAGTGCACCTAAATTAAGGGAATTTAAAAGAATATCATTTACCTCTTCAGATGCCGCATTAATAGTATTCAGACAATTTCTAAGGTCAGAGGCCTAGAAAGTGAAAATAGTGAAATTGGTGACAGGTAGTATAAAAAAGGAAAGAGGAAAAAGGAATGGAAGAATTAAATAGGTTGTCCCCTCACCTGCAATCGGAATTGTATCTTGAAAGAAAATACCCTTAGCTTGGACTCTACTCATGGGACTTTCATTAATTCTAAAAAGAACTGTTGGGGAAGAAGACAGAAGCAGGTTAAATTTTTTGTAGCAAACAGATTCTCTAAATAACAAGAAAACCAAAGCATATAATTATATAAAAGAAGGGACTCAGATGCTAAAATAGGATTTTTCCCAAGCCATGGTTCAAACGAGAACATGGGATTGAGGATTGAATTGCATGATAAGTTGGCCTATAATCTTCATAAAAAATAAATAAGAAAGGAGCAAGCTGGAAGGAGAGAGAATGAAAGAGAAATGTATTAACACACTTGTTCACATTTTCCCAAGTTGTCCTTATCCCCATTGTAACCCTGAATGTAAAAGCAAAAAATTCAATGTTAGAGAAGGTTTCAAACAAAATTAAGGCAGACGTTAAAGCCGACCACAAAGAATTAGTGCAAACTAAAGGAAATGCAATATGATTCAGGCCACTGAATGTAAGCAATTGCACAGAAGGAAAGAAGCACCTTTAGTAATTCCATTTCTTCCTTTGTTGGACAAAACTTGATTAGGTTGTCAACCTGATCCACATCTAATGCCGATTCATCCAGTGCAAGGACCGAACACTGAGAATGGTCACCACAATTCGTACAAAAGACTAAATCAAAAATGAAAATACGCTTGAAGCAAATAACACCCTCATAAAACACATTATGCCTCCACCATTACACAAATCGAAAGGGAAAACGCGACCAAAGTCACACAAAAAATGCACCAATCTCAAACCTCAACCAAACTGAAACAACACTGGTAAGTCACAGGTGTAAGAACACGTGGTAGTACCTGCTGATACAAGCCATAGAGTAACAAAGCGGCCTCATCAGAGAACTTAGACCTGAGGGCCTTTGAAGACAATTTCGGTGATCCATCAAAACCGGCATAAGAAGCCGCGACGTAGAACCGATCGGGATATTGCAAGCCGGAGCTCGCCCTCACCATCGCAGCCATCTCTTCTTCGCCTTCTTCTATGTAAGCTTAGGAATTGGACGAACAAACAAGTTGCACCTGAGGTTATAGCCGTCATCGTCTGATGGAATTATGTGAGAGAGGTATCAAAGGCGGAGAGAAGGGAGTTGGAACTTTGCGACGGTGGAGATTGAAGAAAGGGAAGAAGAGGAGATGAAAGATGGACGAGGATTAGATGCAAGAAGGGGAGACGAGAGGGATAGAGGGAAGGGATGAAGGCGGCTGCTAATGGGTTAAAGGAAAAAGCATTAAAACCCTAGTGTAAAAGGGAAATATTAATTAAATAAAAATAATAATAATAAAAAGTAGCTTTAATGTCGGTTTTAAACCGACATTAATCCTTCCTCTTTGATGTCGGTTTTAAACCGACATTAAACATCCGCATTTTAAAAACCGACATTAAACATTCATTTTCATTTTTTTCAACCGACACCAAAGGTCATATTTCTTCTAGTGCTATGTTAAGACGAGCAACCTGTTGGTGCCACATTGCATTTTTTAGATGTATGCTAAATTCAACGTTAACGACAAGATTGTATTACTACAACCTCCTCGTCGCCTATTAGCTAAACGTGGGTTATCACGCGTCAGATGATAACAACCAAATGCTTTATCTTTTCTTCTCGAATAAGACAAGGTAATGATAACGCAAACATCCATATTCTCTAATGTTAATAACACTCTACATTATGCAAACAATCTATTAAATGTGAATGAAAAGAGAGAGAAAGAGATGGAAGAATGGTAGAAGAAATGCATTAATAATATAAGTAAAACTTTAGGTCTTTCCGCCATGGAGTTAATGTTACAACTTAATGCAAATAAATTACAACCCGAGGTACAAAGGAATGAAGCAAGCCACGAAGTATGATTTCTTAAACTCCTAGGCTCTGATTTTTGCCTTTTACACTAAGTGGAACGATCAGGGATCTCTCTTTCTCTGTTTCAGACTCTTACCTAAGACAAAGGAAAGGATGGAAGACTAAGCTTGCTCTTCGTTGCTTAATTTTCGTACATCGAATAACGAAGAAGACACCTTTGTTTATAGGCAAGCTGTGATGTGATAGGACAATATGAGCTTTATTTAATTTTAACAAAGTTGTCTCTACACCATAGATGTCCTTTTCATCTTTTTTGATAATCGTGCCAACCACCTTTTTGTTCGCTAGTGCTTCAAAATTCCTAGCTTTGTTATGTTGATCGCCTTTATTGGTTGTGTATGTCTCCTCGCCTGATGGTTCATCGTCGGGCTATTCTTCTTCTTTTCACCTAAAATTCTGTATTAAGATAAATAAAATGTGATAAATAGGGACAAAGCTCTTTTGTAACTTGTAATACGTGACTTATTCAATCTCTAATTTTCTATGTGTTTTCTTCCAAACTTATGCGTTAAGGCTTCATTATTCTACGTTGGCTACAATAACTGGTATTTCTATAAGTTATCAAAGGTACCCATCACAAGGCTAAGCTCCCATGTCTACACACGTAGGGGGGCATATAGTAAAAGCCATGTGCACAAGGGGGTATGTAGAAAGGCCATATGTGCAAGAGTGTATGCAGCAAGGGAGGTTAGTGGGGTGCCAGCATGCCCATCACAGGGCCAAACCGTGCCAACATGTGTCTACTAGCCATGCCTTGCACCTAACCCATGCCATTGTGCTGATTGACCTATTTTTGAAATTTTAAGAAGTTCTAAGTTAAATTTGGACATTCACTAAGATCAAGAGAATTTGATTTAATTATTTTATTTTAGATAAAAAAGAGATAGGATAAGTTTAAAACCCAACCTAAAGCTATGAGTGACAAACGATTTTCAAAAGTTTATTAGTTGAGCATGTTTTACTTAAAAATGTGAGTCAAAAGCATGTTTTCTTTTATTATTATTTAAGATTTAAGTATTAACCCAAGCTAAGTATGATTCGGAAGAAAAGCATGATTTAAGAAAGAATTAAGTTGTAAAGCATGATTTCAAGTTTCTAATCAACCATGATTTACTAAGCCAAGCATGATTTATTAAAGTTAAACATAAGATTTATGATGAGAAGACAAGTAAGTTAACGTTTTGATAATTTCCATGTTAAGTAAGTTTATTTATGTTTGTTTTATAACTATATACTCTAGAGATGCTAATTTAGACCCGCTATGGTACTTTGGGAGAGATTTTAGGTCTTTGGGACCCACTTTAGTATGCAATAGGCTTTTCGACCGTATATCGAAGTGTTTAGCCCTTTGGGGGCAATGCTATATGCACATAAGGAGTTAGTCGGTTTTGGTGTTGAGTTTACTCCAAGACAACGAGGTCGTTAGGAGTGTTGAATGTGCCTCACTATAACAAAGATGTTGGGAGTATTGGACATGCTCTGCTACAATGTAACGAATGAGTATTAGAGTAATGAGAAAAGTTTACGAATTTATTTAAATATATTGCTTTTCTATGATTTATTTATAGTTTATTTACTAGCATGTTTTATAAATCGTTACTCATTGGACTTACAACTCATGGTTTTAAATATTTTTCACGTTCCAGGTAGAGATCGTGATACTTAAGACTAACCTACTACTACCAGACTGTTTTCCTATCTTTTAGGTTTTTTGTGTCCTCTGTTTAGTTAAACCATGCATTGAGTTTATGTTTTGACATGTTTCAGAGAGTAGGTTGTTATGTTTATGTCTTTTGAGTTACGGTTTTAGTTCTGTATGTTGTAAGTATTGTTAAATGTCCTAGGTCATGTACATATACAAGGTATGATGCATGTTTTATTCAGTCTCCTTAAGACAGTTGTCAGTAGGTGTCATAAGTGTAGAGCAATACTTTCTGATCTCACACTTTCTCTTAGACTAGAGAAGATTGTTTGGGAGGTGTGACAATATAAATATATCTATATTGAGGAGAGTGCATCTACATACTAGATTGAACAGTCCTGTTAGTTAACAAATGTTGATTATGTTGGGTTCTATGTCCTAAAACTCGTGACTTGTGAATGTTAAACTATTATATTATTTAATAAAGTTGTTATTGAGGTATTGTTCAATGAACTGTTATCAAATTAGAGATTACGTAGAACCAATAAACTAAGATTTCTTGACTATAGTATGAGTACTTGAACTTTATGTAGTGATATAAATGTGAATCAAGTTTGCGTAGATAATCTAAATGATCTATAATATAAGAGTAAGATTGAGCGTCTTATTTTGGGGACACTATAGATGTCACTTGTTTTGTATTTTATACAAGCGACATGATCAAATATCGCTCATGTAGAGACATGATAGTTGGGGGTGTTGTATGTAAAAGAGTTTGTATAAAACCATTTAATGGTTAAAATTGACTATTTTAACTTTGATGACTTAGGTAACTCGACCTTAGTTCTGAGCTAATTATGAACTCATGTTTACTTGAAATTATCATTAAATTTGCATAGGTGATGACAGTTCGTCAACACTAACTCAATAAACCTCCCATTTTAAGGGTAAGACCAGGTAAATGGCTCAAGAAATAGGGTGCAAGATGCAATTCACTCATACTCATTTATAGGGATTGTATAGAGATTTTTCTCTTAAGTATTAACTCTAAGTCTTAAATAAGGGACCTCGCTCTCTCATTGGCCATTAGTGTGGTGTATAACCACACACACTCCTATACTGAACTTAGTCTTCAGTATGTAAGTAACTAGATTGTAGAAAAATAGTAAGGTTTCTTGGCGTACCTTCGATCAATGACTTTGGTCACTTATACCAAATATAAAGCGTAATAGTCATTCAAGCTCATAATGACCCTCTTAAATTCTTATAATTGTCGAGTTAATTTGATGGGTTGTTACATCATAATTACTACAACGAATGACACCTATCAAATTCTCAACATCTACTTCATGGTTTATCCACTATGAATATGGATGACTTCGACTTCAATCTCTCAACGAGCTCTCTTAAGCTCTTCTAAGCTCCATGCATGAGTCTTACAAGCTTCCCTATGCTCAAACTCCTCATACCTTGATTTCGTTAGATTCTCCTAGGCTCATCACGCTTAGGTCCCTATAAGCTCTCCTAGGCTGCTCTAAGCTTAAACTTTCCATGTCTAAGCTTCCTTAGACTCCTCTAAACTCTCTTAAGGGACCTTTTGAACTATTTCCTAGGCTTTCATGAGCTCCACAAAACTCACTTCATGAGTTTTACTGAGCTCTCTTTAACCTCTCTTAGACTTCACCATGGATTCTAATAAGCTTTCTCTTAGACTATGAGCTTCACTAAACTTTCTCCTAGACTTCTTTAAGCTTCACTAAACTTAACTTATTTGTCACACCAAACTCTTATTAAATTCTCTTAGACTCTCTAATCCTTTGAGGATGAGGAGACTAAATTTGCACATAACAAGTATCATTGTTTAACTAATTTATTTAAATATAAAATTTGATTAAAAGGAAATTATTATGAATAGTACAAAAAAAAATGAAACTATTTATAAAATATAGCAAAACTTTTAAATAGGCTATAGATAATTTGATAAATTTTGTTATATTTTATAAATAGTTTAAATATTTTGCTATTCATGAAAATGCCAAGTTAATAAAATTATAATGACTAAATATAAAATTTAGGGAAATTTTCATAAATACAACAAATCGACAAAATATTTACGGTCTGTAACAAAATGAAAAAACGCTTGAAGGTGGCTATTTTTCTAAATATTCAAGGTTTATCCTTCCTTTTTATCGTTTTCCTTCTCTTCCCTCTTCCGGGTTTTTTTTCTTTCCATCTTCTTTCTTCTCTTCCACTTTTTTTTTCTCAAACTGTTATTTGGTACAATTTTGTTCAAGATCATTAACAAATATAAAAGATCTATTTAATTTTTTTAATTTTTTTTTCAAACTGTTATTTGATTGTTCAAGATCGTGTACTAAATATAAAATATTTGAAAAACATCGTTTAGATTTGGTACAAAGAATCTTAAAAAATCGTTTATATTTGGTTATCAAAATCTAAACAGTCGTGTCCAAATCTAAACGATCCCAAACAATAGTCAAATCTAAATAATCCTATACCAAATATATTATGTGCTTTGTTGACAGGGGCATTTTTGGTATTTTCCATTGTGGGCCTGTAGGTTTTTTCCGTTTTCGAAATTGTTCTGTATACTGTAAATATTTTGCTGTTTTGTTATATTTTTGAAAAGACCCATAAGATTTATTATATTTAGTCATTATTACTAAAATTATAAGGGAAATCGTCAAAATGACAAATATGACAAAATATTTAAAATATATAACAAAATTTTAGATTCTATCGATGATAGACGTTGATAGATATTTGATATGTTTCTATCAATTATATTGATAGATAGTAATAAAAGTCTATCAGTGTCTATCATTAATAAAATTCAAAATTTTATATAGATTGTATATATTTTAATTTATTTTACTGTATCTAAAGAATTATGATGACTAAATATAAGATTATTAGATTGAAAAAATTGGAGAATTAAAAAAGAATAAAAAAAAATGGAATGGAAGATTCTAAATAGATGATGACTTAAGTGAGAGTGGGAAAGATTTGATTCCCAAGATTGGATTTGGATTGAAATGTGAAAATCCATCATTCTTCCGCTTTCAAGTTTCAACTCCTCACACTCTTGAGTGCCTACCACTCACTATTTCTTCTTTTTTCTCCACCAATTTCGCCTCGTCTCTCTCTCTCTTCTCTCTCCTTTTACTTTTCTTTTTCTTACTTATTTCCCACTTCGCTCTCTCCCATCTATCAATTCTCTCACCAAATCAACATGACATTCTTTCTCTTCTTCTTCTTCATTTTCATCTTCATCATCACCCCTTCTTCCATTTCTGCTCCTCATCCCTTCAGTAACCTCCATTTCATTGCTTTTACTTACTTATTGTTTCACCTTCTTCTCCAACTCTTCAACTTCCACTGACTATGATTTATTTGATTTCAGGCATTTCTTACCACATTGATTGCGGTGGTCTAATCAACTCCACCGACCCTTTTGGCACTACCTGGCTTTCCGACCGATTCTACACCGGCGGCACCACTGCTATCGTCTCCGAGCCCCTTATTTTCCGACATCCACAAGAAAAGAATCTCAGATTCTTCCCTCTATCCTCCGGCAAGAAAAATTGCTACATTATTCCCAATTTGCCCACTGGCCGTTACTACTTCCGAACATTCACTGTCTATGACAATTACGATGGTAAATCTCACCCTCCCTCATTTGATGCCTCCATTGAAGGTACCCTTGTCTTCAGCTGGCGTTCTCCTTGGTCCGAGGACCTCGCTCGCCATGGCGCCTACTCTGATCTCTTCGCCTTCATTGGCGACGGGGAGGCTGATTTCTGCTTCTACAGCCTTTCCACCGATTCGCCAGTCATTGGGTCATTTCAGCTCGTTCAGGTCAATCCCATGTCATATAACTCAACCGCCATTGGAGAGAACTTCATTCTTGTTAACTACGGGAGGCTTACTTGCGGGTCTGAGCAATGGGGCCCTGGGTTTAGCAATGATACAGATGTTTTCGGTCGCTCGTGGCAGTCTGATTCCAGTTTTATAATCCCTAGTTTGAAACAATCGGTTAGAGTTTTGTCGACGAAGAATTCCGTAAGTGGGACTGATCAGCAGCCGAATTATTTTCCGATGAAATTGTATCAGAAGGCGGTGACAGTTGGGGGAACTGGGGTTCTTGAGTACGAATTGCCGGTGGACGCCAAATTGGATTATTTAGTTTGGTTGCATTTTGCGGAGATTGATTCAAATGTGAAGAAGGCAGGGCAGAGAGTGTTCGATGTGGTTATTAATGGGAATAATGCGACTAGAATAGACATCTTCGCGAAAGTTGGAAGTTTTGCAGCTTATTCTTGGTCTTGTACTATGAAGAATTTGAGTAGCTCGGCTTTGATTGTGAAGCTTGTGGGGGTGGTTGGTTCGCCGCTACTCAGTGGGCTTGAGAATTACGCATTGGTTCCGAGAGATCTTTCCACTGCGCCAGAGCAAGGTATGTGCGTTTTGTTGTTTTATATGCACGATTTTCTGGTTATTGCTCTGTTTTTTTTTTTTTTTTGTTCGTCGTTACTTCAGTGAGAAGGGCTTGTGTATGAGCTCTATCAGTGGAGGGGTTATAGCATGCTTCCCTTGTTATTTGTGGTGGAGCTTTTAAATTTTTTCCATTAATAGAGAATTTGAAAGTTAAACTAACAAAATTAGGTAGTTCTGGCATTTCTTTAGGATTGGATCTGGGGAATGTTTAGCACATAAAGTGTTTGATGAGTTCCCAAATGAAAACGGATTGCAAAAAACAGTGAAATGTTAGTTGCGTGGTTAAAACTGGAACTTTATCAGTCAAATCCTTTTGAAAGTATATAGAGTGGAAGTTGAAGAGGGGTATGACAAATCCTTTTCGAAAGGCATCCTTATCAATCTTAACACCTTTATTATTATTATTATGATTATTATTATTTACGATTGTAGTATCTGCTATGAGAGCATTGAAAGTGTCCCTTCGAGTGCCTGATAGAATGGGTTGGAATGGCGATCCTTGTGCTCCTACAAATTGGGATGCCTGGGAGGGAATTACATGTCGTCCCAACAAGAATGGAACTGCCCTCGTTATATTTCAAATGTAAGCATCGTAAATGATCTTTTTCTTTGTGAGCAAGTGTCTCAAACATTTAAAACCTTGAAATGTTAATTTTTTAGTGATTTGATATGATGCAAGAGGATTTTCATTAAAATGTGAAAAAAAATGAAAAATTGAAGTGATAAAGTCTAAATGAACTGAACATAGTCAAAATATCGTATAGGTGATTTAGTTTTTAACATCTTATACTAGGATTCTAGTCTGTTGTGAAAAAGTAGGAAGGCATCATCAATGCACAAAACCCCACATTTTTAGAAGGGCAGTACCAAATCCGTTTTTCCTTCTTTAGATGCATTTTTTTTGAGTAAAATATTATATTAATATTACTTCAAACCCATTGTTTCTTCCTTGCACAAGGCATTCCGTCAGTTCTCTTAGAGGAAGAGATTGTTGTTAAGTCTCTCATTCAATGCTTTATTTTGATCCCATTGAATTTACCTTTTTAAATCATCTGTCATTTCAGTGATCTGGGAAGCCAAGGCTTGAAAGGGTATGTCAGCGACCAAATTGTTTTTTTGACAGACTTGGTAAGCCTGTAAGTATCATCTGAAAATTTTTCTTTCTTCCTATTTTTCTTTTCTATAATATCACCCTGCAGTTTTCTGTTTCCTTTCTTATTTAACCATTACTGTAATTTGAGCATGGTAGAATAAAAAGTTTATCACCATGTGGTTTATGATTCAATTGACGTTAAATCTCTCTCCAATCTAACTAACATTCTACAGGAAAATAAATATACGTCATGATGCCATAGCATGTTAATTTTACGTCTTTCTCCTAAATTGACTGTACTAATTGGTATTGTTTCATAGATTCAGCCACATCTTTCAACTTAATTTATAATTGAACCTACTAATTGGTATTATTTATAGATTCAACCACCTTTCAACTTAATTTATGCCAGTGGAGAATTGTCAATAATCTTAGGTCTAATTGCTGGTCGGTTATAACATCTGATTAACTAGTTTGTCTCATCTCACTTTTTCTTTATCTGTCAAATCTAAAGAATCAGTCTTTGCATATAAATTTTAACTTCTAATAGGTCTTCTGAATCTTATTTGATTTTTGTTTTGTTTTGTTATTTCCTCCGAATCTGCAGAAATCTTAGTTCCAACTCATTGGGGGGCACAATACCGCCTGGGCTAGGTGAACATTCTCTCACACGGCTGTAAGTATGTTTGTGTTTACTTGTTCAGTTGCAGTTATCTGTACAACTTTACGGTATTTTATATTAATTTGTTGCTGAGGTAAACCCTTTTTGTTCTGTTAATTTTTATGTGCAAACTGCACACTGATGCTGATGTTACTAAACAATCTAAGGGATGTCAAAAGAGTGGTTTTGAAATGGTTAAAATCATTTTTGTCATTTTTAAATAACTTCGAAACATGTTTTTAACCATTCAAATTCAATTTTGGTGATATGAAAATTGCATTTAAAAGTGTAAAATTAAACACTAAATTTATTTTGCATGAATGTTTCCGAGTGATTTCAAACATGTGAAAAGTGGTTTTAACAATTTCAAAATAACTTTCAAACCTGACTTAAGTTGTTATTTTTTATTCTTTTTATTTTTTTAATGAATATTTATGCTAGCATTTATGGACTTTGTAGGGATTTGTCAAAGAATCAGTTAACAGGATCCATACCAGATAGTTTAGCATCTCGAAATTTGCAGCTTGTGTGAGTATTCTGCTCACCTAATTATATCTCTTGTTGGTACTTCCTCGCTTTTTCTGATGCATGAGTTCTCTTCCTTAAACTATGGAAGAACATTTTTAACAATAATTTTATTGACTATGTAATTTTAGTATGCACTGTAGAAGTCAAATTTTAGTTCAAGTGTTATCCTTGCCTGAGAAAATAACGAGATCCAAAAATTTTGTGTGAAAAAGTTGCAAACGTTCAATGTAGTTCCTGGATTTAGGAGACATACATGATCTTCGAGGTGGTCTTGATTTGGTTTGGTTTATCACTTTTCTCTTAGTGGTCTTAGTTTGATTCATCACTTTTCTCTCAGTAGCTCTCCATCTTATCAGGCTATTAAATGACAACTTATTGGAAGGACGGGTGCCTGAAGAACTTTATTCTATTGGTGTGCATGGTGGAGCCATTGAGTATGTAAACTTCAATTTATATATTTCACAGTGCTTACTGAGCTTTTAGTGTAGTAACATTCTTGGATTTTGCATGATGCATATTCCTCATTCGTAGCTGCCTAGTTTGCCTGTAGGTGTAATTTTTTGGTCCTTCTTCTGAACTTTTCCATGATCAATGAAAATTTCAGTTTCAAAAGAACTGTTCTGTTTTAGATGAAAAGGGAAGTCACTTAGCACATAATTGACAACTTTTTCTTTTTTCTTCTTCAATCAGGGAGCTGACAGCAGAGGTCGTTGCCCCTCTTGTTTTGTTAACTTATGTCGTAATTAAATTATACCAGGAGAACATAATCTATCCAGCTCATGATAAATTACACCGTAGGAGAATTCATGAACCTTTAAGTCTAACTAAATTGGAAAGGAGAATTCTAGATAAGTCTAACGCATTAAGTTGTTAACCAACCAAGGAAAAGGTTTAACCTCTATATTTTTGACCTTCCACCTGTCAAAATAATGTATTTCTTGTATATTTCGCAAAGAGAGGAGTTTTCTTATATAGAAGAACAACCCATTACAAAGAAGGAAAAAATAAATTTGGCAAATATAATACAATCAATACAATAAATTATAATACAAGAAAGGAAATAATCAACACTCCCCCTCAAGTTGGTTTGAAGATACCAGTCATTGCCTGCTTGTCAATAATTTGTTGAATCGACACTTTGGAAGGCCTTTAGTTAATGCATCTGCAATTTGTTTTGTTGCTGGAAGGTAGGGTATGCATATTACTCCCTCATCGATCTTTTAAGTGTTTATCGACTTCAATATGTTTCGTCCTGTCATGAAGATTGGATTGTGGGTAAAGGAAATTGCTGCCTTGTTATCACAGTAAATGCGTATGGACATTGTTTGAGTGAATCTCAACACTACCATCAGGTTGACATTTACCGTAAACACCCACTTGCATCAAATTGTTTTCTTTTCTTTTAGTAGTTCAACTATGTCCCATGTGCAATTTTGTTTCATCGCATTCATCTCTTCCATCATTGCTAATTTCCAATTCTACTCATTTAGGGCCTCCTGTATATTCTTTAGAACAAATAGGTTGGTTTTATGACAGACAATTTATGGTAAGAAAGATACTTTGCAATGGGGTATTTGACACATTTATGAGTACCTTTCCTATGGGCAATTGGAATATGAAGATCGCAGACATCAAGCAAGGAATTATGAGAAGAAGAATTGGGAGAATTAGAAGAAGTAAAGGGAGAATGTACGTTACCTAGATCTTCAGAATCATTTATTGGGGTATTAGATCGGTTCTGTGATAGATCAATTGGTTGTTCTCGATTCCTTTGAGTCAAGTTTCTTCTAGTATAAACCCATGGTTCAGGTTAGTCTAGTGTTTCTCTCCTTGAAGAAGAACTCCTCCACATTTGACATCAAAGAATTAGAACTCATAATTTTGGAATCATAATTAGAACTCAAAGTACAAAATCCATAATTTTGGTCCTCCCCGCTAAAATCTTCAGATTTTCCAAAGGACTTGGTGTCCATAGTCAAAGATTGTGGTATTATTCTTGTTTGAGCAATTTAGGAAGTATTTCTGTCACTGCAATTTTGTTCCTGCCACCATTGAAGGAATCTAAAATGGAAAGATTTAATAATGCTTATAAAACACTTTGGAGCTCTAGGTCATTGGCTGGTTCTTTGTGGATTTGGTAGGACTTTTTGGGGGGGTTGCTTACCAGGTGGGTTAGAAGCTGGATATTTCTGGTGCTCTTTAAGTCAGGAATGTAATGATTACTCCTTTCAAGTTCTATGGTTTAAACTGGGCTGTCTTTCTCCAAGTTTTATGATCAATCTGCTTCTAATCCTCTGCATCTTCCACATTCCTTAGTTCTGCCAGTCTGCTGGTTTTGGAAAACCCGTCTTTTTTGTTTTTGGTTCATTTCTTCTATTGTTTTTTTTCTCTTCAGTTTTATTTCTTACTTTTTTGACTGTTTTGCACTGTTGTAGTTGCTGTACTTGGATTTTCTTTTGGCCTTTGGATTTTCCTAGGTTTAAGATGTCGGCAGAAGTATGGCTACACCTCTTAATCCCCTTCTCCTTTTGGCTTCTCTATTATTTTCACTGTATAATTCTCTTGTACTTTGAGTTTTACATTAATAAAGAAGCCTGTCTCTCTTTCAGAAAAAGAATCCAGGAAAAAGGTGAAGAAGCCTATAAGAGTTGGGCAAATAAGTGGATCAATGATATTTGGCAAAATTGCAACTTAAACATTGAAAAAATGAACAATCAAGATTTTTAAATGAATATGGAAACAAATACTTTAAGTCAAAGAAATTAGGATGCCCTAATCTACGATGCCAAAGCATTATAGTTTCTTTAACAGATGGAGAATAGGCAACTACTCAAACTCTGAACTTGTTTATGACTAGTTGAAACTTCATCAAAGTAATAGAGATCATCAATCATCCTAGCACATCCAATCGTCTTTCTCGTATCCTAATCTTGAAAGGTCCAATGAGTGTTACAGTAGATAATACGACAGTTAGTATCCTTAGATATTTTACTAACAGATAACAAATTGCAAGCTAATTTTGGAACATGAAGGACAAAATGCAATGTAAGTTTATGTAGTTAGAGGAATAGTTCCTTTTCCTACAATAGGGGTGAAACTACCATTGACGATGCAAATTTTTTCATTGCAATATATAGAGGAGTAGGATGTAAATAAGGAAGACGAACCGGTCATATGATCAAAGGCTCTAGAATCTATAATCCATGGAGATGAGTTTATGCAAGAGAGGACTTGAGATAAATTACCAGATTGTGCCAAGGAAACACTAGGAGTACCAGATGAAGAAGTAGTCTAGCAATTTCATGGTTTGATCAATCTACTCCTTGCTAAATAGGTTGGAATCACCAACATTTGCATTTGAGGTGTGTAGGAGGGAGTTTCTCTCCCCTTCCTTAGAAGTTTTCCAATTTGCAAATTTTCCATGAAGTTTCCTTATAACATTCCTGTGACTTTCTTCTTTGCGAACTTCAGCAAACACATCATGAATAGATGGATAAAAGGTTTTCCCAAGTATTCAACCTTTAACCTCATCTAAATTCATTGTCTGTTTCGAAAAAAAAAAAAAAAACTCATCTAAATTCAACATTGAAGCCAACAATAAACTTCTAAATATGACCATCTTTTTTCTGTAATGCTTTTGATCATATGCAGACTTCCACTCAGATGAATCAAAGAGATTCAGGTCTTACCAAATCCTTTTTAAGGAGTAAAAGTATTGTGTCACCGAGTTACCTCTTTGGCGTATGTCTCTTCATTTGAGATTCTACTCAAATACCTGTGCTTGATTGCCCAAATCAGGGTACATCTGTGTCACAATCCCACAATTCTTTTGTCGTAGAGTAGCGCATGTAATTACAACTGATGTCTCCAACCATGGAGTTTACAAGCCAAGTCATAACCTTCGAGTTTTTAGTATCCCATGTATCGAACAAAGGATTGTCTAGTTTTGGGATAGTTATCTCTCCAGTAGTGTAGCCAATTTTCCCTTGTCCACGAATATACAACCTAACACTTTGTGACCTGTCTCCATTAAGTCGGATTGTGGTTATTTGGATAGTGGGGCTATTGGAATGGATACGATTGTTGACTTGAGCTATAGGTGACTTAGTATCTGACATGGCTGAAGCAATAAAGTTCAGAAAACGGACAGAACATATCTGAGAAAAAGAACCAAACTCGTCATTGGTGGCGGACGTATATGGAGGTAAGGGATTTAGGGTTTTTTCGGTTTTTTTAAGTTAGGGTTTTTAGGGTTTTCATTAGACCTACTTTGATACTATGCTAAAATAATATATTTTTTGTATATTTCATCTAAGAGAGAAGAGTTTTCTCAAATAGAAGAACAATCCGTTACAAGGAAAAAGTAAATTTGGCAAATATAATAGATCCAATAGTTCAAGAAAGGAAATAATCAATAACACCTTAAAGAAAATGAGGCAGAAGATGTAAGGATTGAGAAGGGAAGACCGAGTTTGCAAAAAATTACTTGCTGAAATAAACACCAGAATATTCAAGATCCCAAACACTTTTATATCTAAGAAATTAGAATCCAGAAAACTCATACAATTAGCAATATTGGCTAACTCTCGCTCAGAAAGACTATGAAGATGTGGAAAGAGATACTAGGGAGATGTATGATTTATCAAGTGATCTCCTAAAATGAAGAATGTTCCAACTCTCCAACAGAAACTTAGTGTCTAGAAGACATTGTAAACTAAACACAATACAATAGCGTCCCCCAACATTTGGTACGAGGGTTTTGAAAGTCCAATACCCTACATGTTACAATCCCAATTATTGAAGTGACGCCATACTCGGGATGATCTAATGACAAAAGGCATGTGGCTCTAATGCAAAGTGCCACATGATTTGCACAAAAGAATCGAAACCTTGGCAGCTAAGTTTCCAGTCCTGCCATCCTACAAACTTTTGTAAACAGACTCCCACGTAAGTCATAACTAAATGAGAACCACCCTTTCCTCCTCCCTGTCCCATAAGAAATTTCCATGGTTTTTCTCCAATTTGGTATAAATGGAACAGGCAGGTTTAGAATAGAGACAATTACCAAGGAGCATTCTGCAGGAGTTTGATGTATGAATAGCATGCCAAAGGGATGTTTGTGCACGATCGAGGACTTCCTCCTCCATACACCATTCTGCAGGAGTTTGATGTATGAATAGCAAGCCAAAGGGATGTTTGTCCACTATTGAGGACTTCCTCCTCCATTCACCTTTAGAGAGAACAAGACCGTTTTTTGTGTTTAGCAGGGGTGTGTATAGTGTTATGGGATATTTGGGGGAGAGGAACAATAATATTCAAAGGTAGGGACATGGATCCTCATGACGTTTGGTCCTCAGTGAGGTTTCATGTGTTCCTTTGGGATTTGGTTTCGAAGCTTTTTTGTAACTAATCACTTGGTAACGTTTTACTTAGTTGGAACCCCTTCCTTTTAGAAAGAGTGTTTCAGCGGCTTGTTCTTTTGTATGCCCTTACATTCTTTCAATTTTTTTCTCAATGAAAGTTGTTGATATATTTTAAAAAAAAGACACTGGAATCTGTCCAAGGATGTAAACAAGCTTACCCATTTTTCCTCTTTCATCTATTGTGTCATTGGAGGGAGTTAGGATATGTATTTATGGAAGGACTGATCATAGACCCTCTTTGCCCTTTGTTCCTTTGCGTAAAATGCTCCTTCTCAGGTTCACCATCGCTATTTCATTAATCTTCCTTTAAAAATCTTGTTTTTTACTTCTTGATCTGGTCAGAAGCCCGCTTTCATTCTTGGTTTCAGTTGCTCTTGGTGAATAGGGAGGCAACTGACTTTGTCTCTTTGTTGTCTTTATTGGTGGAGGTTAATTTTACACGTGGGAGGAGAGATTTCTGTGTTTGGGATCCCGACCCTCTGAACATTTTCTCTTGTAAATCATATTTTATTTGTTTGTTGGGTTCCACTCTCTAGTGAGTCTGTTTTTTCAGCCATTTGGAGGGTAAGATTCAAGAAATGAGATTCTGTATTTGGCAAGTTTTGCACGGTTGTGGAACACCTTCAATTGACTTTTGAGAAGGATGTGGCCGATGGTGGGCCCATTTTGTTGCATTATTTGTTGGTGAAGGAAGACCTCTCGATCACATTCTTTGGAGATGGGGTTTTGCGTATTTTTTTTAAACATGTTCTTCCAGTTGTTTGGCTTGCCTATTGTCATAGGGTTACTAGTAATATGATCGAAGGGTTCTTCCTCCATCCCCCTTCCATGAGAAAGGTTGTTTCTTATGGGTGGCTGGGGGTGTGTGCTATCATGTAGAATCTTTGGGGGAAATGAATAGTAGAGTAGAGTGTTTAGAGGGTTGGAAAGGGAGCTAGTGACGTTTGGTTGCTTATGAGATTTCATGTTTCTTTTTGAGCTTTGACCTCGTAGTTTTTTCTTTGGGACTATTCTATAGACACTGTTTAACTTGATTGATCTATTTTTATTTGGATGCGTCCCGTTTTCTTGGGCTTGGTGTTCATATGCCTTTGCATACTTTGAGTTTTTCTTCTTGATGCTAAAGTGGTTCACTTCATGGAAAAAACTGAAATGCAAACCGACACTGATATTTTAATCCTTGCTTGCCACTCAGGAAAGAAAGTCTTCTTTAACTTCCATCTGTCATGCTAGGTCTTTAATCACCAACCAACATGGACTTTGATTTTGATTGTTTCTTCCGGATATCTAAACCATTCCCATATGGAATAAGTGCTCTTAGGTCCATTCCATCAAATCTTTGAGACGGTCATATTTGATGGTAGATGTGGCTATAGGGTTCACTTCTACGACGACTACCTCTGAAGTCATTGCAAACACTAAGCAAGTTCAATGCATGTCCAATAAGAGGAGTTTTGAAGTGTTCGCCATGTGTAGAATGCAAACACACTAATCAAACTAAAGTGTTCGTGCATTTTAGCCTAAAGGTGAACCCTCCTTTCAATGGTGGTTGTCCAGAATCACCCATGATAGCTCAGGTTTCTCAGTGACATTCAACCAACTTGATCTGTGGTAGTCCATAACACATTCTTGCAAGAGTGATTCATTTGGGTTCTTGTTTATGGTAGGTAGCCAGTAGCAAAAGAAAATCCATCGTAAAGTTCAAACATAAATTCGATCAGCTAACCATAGGCAAAAAAAGAAAAGAAAAACTCACATTTCCCTAACCGGTGAACACTGCTCATAATTTATCTGAGTTCGAGAGAGAATAGAAGAAAGTTCATGGTAGACAGTGGAGGGGGAGGAGCGCCAACCTAAACCTCAGACACAAAGATAGGCTGAGGATGCCATCCAATCGTGTTTTGAGGGGAACTCGTTTAAGACAGTAGCAAAAGAAAATCCATAGTAAAGTTCAAACATAAATTCGATCACCTAACCATAGGCAAAAAAAAGAAAAGAAAAACTCACATTTTCCTAACCGGTGAACACTGCTCATAATTTATCTGAGTTTGAGAGAGAATAGAAGAAAGTTCATGGTAGACAGTGGAGGGGGAGGAGCGCCAACCTAAACCTCAGACACAAAGATAGGATGAGGATGCCATCCAATTGTGTTTTGAGGGAACTCATTTAAGACTATTCTAGGACCATTCTAATTGTTTTTGCAATGCATTTGTTCTAAACTTGGGGATGAACTAACGGAGCCATATACATATTTGGACTTGGATCCTCTGAAGAGAGGTGAAACTTGGGTAATGGCAGAGATATGTAACAAGTGACAATATTGTTTATTGGTTGCGCCATGAGGTCAATGAACTTTTTTTTATGATATTTCATGTTTCAATAGTGTTACTTTTAGAGGTTTTAGTTAGTTTAGTTTAACTCTTTATTTTATGTTTTCCAATATTTCCGTGGAATCCCAAATAAATATTCTTTATTATTTTAAGAAAATTATTCTTCTCTACTCTTTTCAAGGATTTTTGTAAATGCATTTAGTAACAGTTTGAGTCAATCTAGGTCCAAAAAGTTGGGTCATTACAATCAAGACATAAGTATTATGGTTTTTCATGACTATATCTGTTCCCAACAGGCATTGAACAATTACATAGTTTCATATTGCAACTTCTAGTTCAGAAAATCTGCCTTTAATTTATTCTCTGTTTTTCTTCTCTAATATCCATTAGTGGTGAATGTATATAGTGCAAGTAGAATATAAACTTTTCAGTTTCCACTTCTATTGAGCGATTACATATTTTCATATTGCAACTTCTAGGTCAAAAAATATGCACTTAATCGATTCTGTGTTTTTCCTTTCTAATATCCATTAGTGGTGAATTTATTCAGTGCAAGTAGAATAAAAACTATTCATGTGTTGATTTTCAAATCTATTAAGATTTTAAAGAGTTGTCACCAAGGATTATCTGATGTTTGGTTTATGGTTTCATATTTGGAATATTGCTAGTCATTGCTTCAAATCTTAATCTTCGGAGATACAATTCACACTGTCAATCTGCATTCTTTACCAAGCTTTTCCAATCTTGCTGCAAAAGTTATAGAGGTTGGAGCAAGGAGTTGGTTATATAATCCTAGGATTGTTATAGTCGGATTATAGTAGTTTGTGTTTACGGTGTACCTTATTTTAGTTTGAGTTACAATAGTATGTGTTTGAGGTGTGAACTATTGTAGTTTGAGAAGGAAATAGTAAACACATGAAGAATAAAAAAAAATTATGGATATAAATAGTAAAAACTATAGAAAATAGTTCTGTAGCAAATGATGGCTTTGAAAAATAGTGTTGACTGTAGCTAATTGGGACTTTTAAATAGTATTTACTTTAGCAAGAGATATTATAATCTTAGTATAGTTTGTGCCCCAATTGCCTCCAAAGAGTTTAAGATGGCTTTATTCAAAGAAAATCTTTTGTTGGCTGAGTGTTTTATTGACTACACTAATTACAGAAGTTCTTATCATGTAACAAGTATTTTAGTTTCGTGTTACCTTCTAGTTCTCTGTGCTGTGTTTTAATCCCCTATTTTTCCTTCGCAGCCTGTCTAGCAACAAGGGTTTATGTGGTGTGCCTTCCTTGCCAACATGCCCTCTATTTTGGGAACATGGGCGGTTGTCTAAAACTGGTAAAATTGCAATAGGTGTATCATCCACGTTCCTTTTCTGTGCACTGCTGGCAGTTATCTACATATGCTGCATCAGAAGACGTAGAAATGATTATGATTTCGGCTTGCCTAGTGAATTAATGTGTAAGTATTTAGTTGAAAGACCTTTGGTTTTCTCCCTCGTTTTTTATTTACCCCACCCGAAGCTAGCCTGCATTTGTATCAATTATGTGACTAGTTTAACTTTTACATGGAAGCAATTGTTATTTAGATTTATAGACTTCCATTGTGCTGTTTGTCTTGATACCTTATAATTTTTCCTGAAATGTTACGAAAGAGAAACTGAAAGGTAAAAGACGTTTGTTATTTATCATTAAGAAATTAAGCACGAGCTTCTACTGAATTATATTGCACATGCTAATTGGGTCAAGTGTAGCCTAACATTAAGTATTACTTAGTTTGACATGATTATAGAGCTTTCAGGCTGGGGATACTATTTATTCAGCTTTATCGACTGCAACCTCAGCTTATTAACTATGCATTGATTTCTTATTTCAACATAAAATACAAGCAGCATGTTGATTGGATGTTGTTAGGCCCCAATTTCATTTTTTTTTATCAAAGGAGAGGGAAGAAAAGGTTGGATTGTTTTGATTAAAAAATTTGTAAGTTGAAAGTATGGTTGGTAAATAACGAGTGGGCCATTTGAGTGTTTTACTAAGCCCACCCTGGTACATGCCTAGACTCAAGGCGGTGTTTGGCACCTTGCATTGAAAAGGCAAGCTCACAAAATAAGGTGCGCTCCAGGCACGCGCTTTTTGTGAAGCCCCAAGGCTCAAAGCCCTGCGCCTCGTGGCTTTTTTATTATTTTAAGACAATAGAAATAATTAGGATTTTTTTGTTAGGAACCAAGGTAGTATGGGATGTCTTTGTCCCCTATTGGTTAGAATGGAATGACCAATGTGGTACTTAAATGGCTTGGCTGTTTCACTCAATAACTGGCTTTTGAGGCGTGGTTCCCTAAGGTGATCAAGTACCTAACAATGGTATTAGGCCGATTGTCGACGTTTCAGAGTGGAATTGACAGAGGATTCTGACCTAGTGTGGCCGAGTGAAGTATTGTCGGAGTAGACGTCGTGACGTCGGCTTTCTAGTGATGGGGTATTGTTAGGAACTAAGATAGTACAGAATGCCTCCTTTGTCTCACCTTCCTTCTCTATTAACTAAAAAGAAATCAAACTTAGTAAACCTGAATGCAAAGTTTCTCGTGTTTAGAGGTTTGCTTTTTCGTATTTCCATTTCAACCATGCTTTCTCTTCTTAATGTAGTACTTCTATATATGTTGCGCCTCACAAAAAAAAAAAAAAAAAAAGCTTGTGCTTTCTTTTAGTTTTGTGATTAAGCCTCAGAAGACCATGGTGCTTTATTGCACCTTCAGCTTTAGAAAACACAAGAGCTAACAAGTTCTATAGTCCATAAATGTTTATCAAACTAATAAAATGGCTGCAAGTGGTTGCAGAACAGAAGATGGTAGATGGAGTTGATGTCACACCAGCTCTCACATTTTCCCTTACAAAACCGAGAGAAGATGTGACTTAGGTGAGAGAAATGTAAACATCTCAAGTTGTTGTGGCACTCGACCTAGAAGAAACTAAACTTTCTCAATGTCTAGATATGCATCCAGATTAGGGCTTCAACTTTGTTCACTTGTCAACTTCCATTACAATGCATGTTATGCTCTTACAACAAGTTAAACTTAAAACTCTTTACAATATAACTGTAATTACAAAAAGCAAATGTAATATGCTAAACCCAAGAACACTATGAGGCAAGGACAATAGCAGCTATGTGAGACGTTTGGAACACTACGCTGCTACCTAGGGGACATTGGAAAACATAAGTCAAATGCTTGGTGAGTGACAAATTTTAGAAAAACATTTTGGAAAACTTTTTTAAACATATGGAAACCAAGTTTTGAAATCATTTTCTGTCACATTCTGTCCCACACGCACCCTTAACCGCGCTATGGGACACACAATACGACTAGAGCAGCCCTGACGCCTCAAGTGAAATGTCAGAACACTCACTTAAGTCCTTGAACTTAACCTTGAACTATTTATGCGGTATGGAAAATAACATAAGCTGCGGAAACACAATAACTTCAAGACATAGCTGATAACCACACTGCTTCTTATTACTTGAACCAAGCTTTCTACAATTTTACATGCGTCCTTAATACAAGAATCAAACAATTAGACTTAAATGCCTTGTCAAGCTCTCATAAAACTAAGATGCAGCCCTTTAGTACAAGGCTTCTATGTACAAAATAGTTTCCTATTTACAAAAGTACAAAATAAAAGGGCTTAGATTGCTTGCTTAGCTTCCATGCTTAGCTACCCGTCTTAGCTTTTCTTACTTGGTCTTAATGCCTGATCACCTGAGAAAGGAGAACTTAAAACTAAGTCAAGTATTTAGTGAGTGATACTTTTAGAAAACCTTTGTCCAAAGGACTTCTTAAATCCATATTAGAATTACAAGATTCGCCGGTATACAAAGCGTTGAAAACTTTTCATCAAATAGGCATCAACGCCTTATTTCAATAAATCATAAACACACATTAGTCCTCCACATTTTTTTCGCCAGGAGCATGAACCATTCCTAACTTTGATGTCTTTTTCATCAACAGCATCCCTTGGAGAATTCCTTGGTTCATTTTCCATTGCTCAGACCGCTAAGCTGAACGCTTTTTTAACGCATTGGCCAGCTTCATTCGACCATGCAGTTCTTTGTACATGACTGCCTTTTTCCTTATGTGCACATAATAGTTAGCTCTGTGATAGGAAAAAGACTAATGGTTTACAAACAAACATAGCGTTCAACGAGATCATTTCACATAAGACAAACTTTCTTTCAAAAGCATTATGTTATAAACATTTATGTATGAATAGTCATTACAAAAGAAGAAAAGAGAGAACTTTAGAAATCTGGAAACACTTTTGAGAAAAATAACTCACAACACTAAGTCTTTCCTTCAGAACGCCTAGCTTCAAATCTTTCTTCTTGCCTAGTACTTCTTCTTTTCGGCAGAGTAACTCTTACGAATTTTAGCTTAATTCTCCTCTCTACTAGTCTTTCTCCCCTATTTATATCAATCCCAAATTGGATTAGTCATCCTTAAATTCTCATAAGCTCGCCAGCTCCTATTTAAAGTACTACACGTATAAGTCTAATAACTTTTCAAACCATGCTTAGCCTAACCTCTTACACATGGCCCATTAAGTAGAATTAGGAAACTTTCCATAATTTTTCCAACTCTAAACACCTAACTTCAGCTTGCGTTTACTCTCAAACCGCCTACTTAATCTTGCTCGCCTTCTCTTTCTCCTCACATCGCTTTGTTCCAACGTGAACTTCACCTAGAACGCCTCGTTCGAAAACTTTTATTCACTTATTCCCCAAATAACCCCTTTAATTAGACAAAAGAAAAAAAAATTAGACACGGGTCTCACATTTTCTTTCTTCAGGCGTCCATCTGTTAATGAGCCCTCACTAGGTGCCTCACGCCAAACTATCATCTGCCTGGATCAGTTCATAACTTCCTGGGGTAGATGCATGCTCATCACACTTGGACCTGGATGCTAAAACATACTCTAATACTCCTAGCCACTAGTGTGGGCAAACTCACTCCTAGCACCAAGGTGGACATCACTCAGACATTCAATTGCTTGGGTCGTAGCTTGAATGTGGACAAACTCACACATCTTTCTGCAACACTTTGGTGGACGCATCTTACACCAAAGATTTTAGCCTAGACCCGTATACTCAACCCCTTGCTTGCATTACTCTCTAATGTGCACATAGAGTTAGTTTCATAGAACTGGGTCAGCACTAATGGTTTGAAAACATTATCAAATCAACATTTTATCAGGAATACATTTAACAATCAAACAAGCATTATTACATTGTAAATATAACTTAGAAGGAATAGTTTATCGGAAAAAAACTTCAAGGCTTCAAATGGGTTTCTTGCTACTGGTAAAGTCTCGGGTGTGGATTTTGCAACATTTTGGACTGGTAGGAAACCTGAAAGGTCTACTTCTTTGTCAGATAAAACTATTCTAATGCGCAGTAGGTCTATGGGGTTTTCAAAATCATCAATCAATAATTTTTTCCTTATGAGTTTCGGCTGGTTCATCTATTCTGTCCCCAAATGCAGAAAATTGTTTCCTCTCCTCGTGTCTTTGATTTCTATTGTTGAAGGAATATAACCATATAGGTTTTTTGAACTTTAATTTTAACTTCTTTACAGTTAGGTTGATAAAAGGCTATGGATTCAAGTCCCTCAAAGTTGTCTCCGATGATCTCAAAAATTCTTCTACTCCAGTAATCTAAAGGAAGAATTTTTATTTTTAGCCAACCACCAAATCCTTTTGTTATAATTGGTCTGCTATGATTAATTTTATCCCATTTTTCAAATTTAAGGTGAAATGAACTCATCAATTGCCAAACTCCTGCCCTTATGTGTTCCTTGATAGAACCTTGATCCAGACTAATTAAAGCATTTTCATCAAACAGAGGATTTATCACAACATTAACTTGTAAAACTGTCTCCAGCATTTGACGAATACTTCTCCAATCATCAAAAGCGAAAAGCTTTGTCACAATCCACAGCTGTTTGAAATTGGTTGGAGCTACATCCATATTCTTGATTACCCAATGCTTCTGGTTTTCTGCCTTTGCTTTGCTGTTTGTGTTGGTGAGCCCAGATACTTGCTTCATTTTATGCTGTCTTTGTACTGGATTGACTCTCAATTGCTCGACCTTTTCTTTAATATCATTAGAGTAACTGAGTTTGACATTTTCTGCATAACTCTGCTTTTCAATCAATCTCGGAGATGGGGTCTTGCATGCATCGCCCTCATACCATTTGATATAGTCCATTCTTTTAATGAACTTTCCCATCATATTTCAAAATAACAACCAACCCTGTTTCCTTTCTCCTGAGCATACCCTTAGATTAAAATGTCTCCCAACTAAAGGCCAGTGATCCTGACTTTGCTTGGGACTTCCAAATTTTCAGCCTTCCTCTGTCTGTGTCACCGAATTTGTTAAAGTAACTATCCACTGGTGTTCTTAGAAGTTCCGTTGTAGCAGACATAATCCTATGAAGTTGGTTGTGGGAGACAGCTAAGATTCTTTTGGCTTCCACATCTTCAACGTGACAACTTCCTTCTTCTTTTCAAATACAATAATGTGACTGATTTAATTTGCATCTGACTACTTCCATCCTAACTCTTGAGACTTATCTGAAAAATCAAGACTGTGGCCGGCAGACAGGGTTTGGGGGGAGAGGGGTGAGAGAACGTACCTTGATGATACTTCTAAGATTTCCAAGAGTGTACTCTTTTTAATCACAACTAACAATAATAACCAGTGAAGCTTCATAAGGACAAACTATTACACTATTTTTTAGAGAAAGACTTGAATAATTAAGAAATGGACCCAATCTCACAACCTGCTATCGAATCCCATCTTTCAATCTAGGTAAAATCCAACTAACCGCACATAGAACTTATTCTTGTCACTCTTCAAGACCAAAATGTTTCAAGCACCTTGGGATACAATCAATATTAACAAAAGAGTTCTCCAATTTTGAATAAAAGAAAATCACCAAGCTTGACTGTGTTGGTAAAATCTTGGGCACTGAACAAAGGTGATGAGTCTCAAAAGATATGGTCATGTGAGAAGACGGATAATCTTATGTATGACAAAAAGGGGCGAGCAGTAAAGCTTTATTAGACAAGGCAGTCTAATGAAGGCTTGAAGGCCTTTATCCGTTGGGAGGATTTTTAAGGGTGGGGCAGAAGAGGGTTGATGACAAATTATCCCACTATGATTTAATTACGTTAGAAAGGAAGAAGTGATGACCTGGATATTACCAGGTTGGGAAGTTGATGTATATCCAACAAGCTTCTTGATAGGACCAAGGGCCACAAATGGATGGAGGGGAGGTGTCTTTTTTAAGGGAATGATTGTTGAGAGTGCAACATTGGCTAGGCAAAGAGAAGATCATGGGTATATTGGCAATGACAGCTATCTTCATTTGTAAGAAACCTTTTGGGTGAAACTTAAAGCAAACCATGAAGGGTTTAGGCTCAAATTAGACAACCATTCCATTATGGAATAATGGAGAGGTTAATCATCTCTAACAAAGTCTAACAATATGATATTTACTGGGGAGTATGGTTTTCTTAATTCTTGCTGTGACAAGGAAAAAAATTAAGACTCGAATATGTGAGGTGTTCGTAGTGCTCGAGAAAGTTCGCGTTGTAGTTTATACACTTGACCTTAGCACCTCATTGATTCATCTAGTTCTTCACATCTGACTTCATCCAACTTGAGGCTGTCTGTCGCTTGTATCACCCTTACACTTGAAACTAACTTGCGATTTGGAATTAACAATTGAAATTGGTATCTTTTTTTTCTTTTTTTTTTGAGTATGTGCAATATTTTAGAAGGTTTCTGAGGCATGGGCCACCATGCTCACCCATGGTTGAGGGTCTAGCTTTTAGCCTCAAAGTTTTATGCTTTCTCTAGATCATAAGTGGCTGTGGCTTCTTATAGGGAGGCTTATGGTCATGAGAATGCATTGAGGTTTGCACCCTTTACCTCATGAAATAGCCAGAAGAATGATTTAATTTGTTGACTGAAGTTATATTATAAACATTTTGATAGAACACTAGTGTAGATGTTCTTTATTCAACTTGGTAAAAGACACTTCAGTACAAAGACTGGTTGATAGATTATCAATCTGGAAATAAAACACAAAATACAATAGAACAACAAGAACAAAAACACACTCAAACAACAAGAATAAACACACTCTGTTATCCTCCTTCAAGGATGAACAGCCCACTCACAAACTGAATTTTTCCCCCCACTCACGGACTCCTCTCACTCCATTTAAACTATCCCTTCCCTCCTAAATAACTATAAGATCCAGCACTACCCTTAAAACTACCCAATCACTTTCGAATTCTCTTTCTCCTCTTCCGAATTCTCTTTCTTCTTTCTCCTACCATATTGCAGTATTATGGGCCTGGTAATCAACGCAGAATCTCCAACTACCATCTTTTTTCTTAACTAATAAAACAGGACTCGGGTAAGGGCTAGTACTCAGCCGAATCACCCCTGAAGCAAGCATTTCATCTACTAATTTCTCCATTTCCTCTTTCTGTTGATATGCATAACGATAAAGCCTTACATTAATAGGATTAGTGCTGTTCTTTAGATGTATATGGTGCTCAATTCCTCCCTTAGGAGGTAACTCTTCAGGCCAATCAAAAACATCCTCATACCTTCCCAATAATTCTGGAATAGACTTGTTCACAGTGAGAATGTCATCAACTCCATAAAATTCTGCAAAAGTCATGCTCCCTCCAAAGCCCTACATTCCACTAAGAAACCCAGATCAAATGAGGACCATGATTCCATCATACTCTTTAAGCTTACTCTTGCCTTAGTCAAGCTAGGATCACCCTTGAGTATCACCTTTTGACCTCCCCTGTAAAATGTCATGGTAAGCTTCCTCCAATACACTTTTGTGACCCCTAAGGAATGGAGCCATTGCATCTTGAGAATCACATCCACCCCTCCTAACTCTAATGGTAAGAAGTTACCCTCCAATCTCCAATCTTCAATTCAACATTTTTACAAACCCCTCTGCCTTTTACGACTGTTCTTGAACCAAGTATCACCCCGTAGTTGGATGTCTCCTTCGGTAACTTCAACTATGATGTTAACTTGTTAGATATGAAATTGTGGGTTGCTCCGTCAAAACTATCACAGCTTCATTATTGATACTCCCCCTCATTTTCATAGTGCCTAGATTGGTTAAACCAACAACTGAATTGATTGAAAGTTCCACTATTGGATTCTCCACCCCCTCCATTTTGAGCTTCTGTATTGCCATGGTTTCTTTGCAATCCTCCTCTTTGAAAACTTCCAACTCCTCTCCATTTTCCCGGACTACAAATGTTCTCAACTCTCTCTTCTCTCTAACATTACATCTATGGCCAGCATAGTATTTTTCATTACAACGAAAACAGTCCCTTGTCCCTCCTTGCTTGGAATTCAGCATTAGTTAATGTATGCACCGGTCCTTCTCGCCGATTCTCTATGGTTGTGGTTCCATGCAATGTGATTGTTCTCTTTGGAACTGTGCCTCCCGACTTATTTTCACTCACTTTCGAAGGATTAGTCAATTTATTATGAGGTAAAGTAGACTGAGACTTACCTTCTAAATTCGTTTTCAATCCGGCTTCTCCTCTTGTTACTTCCCGATTCTCCGCACGCTGAGCCAATTTCATCATTTGTGCAAACCAACATTCTACTTCAGCCTTAATCCACAGATATAGCCCATTCATAAAGGTCTCCTCCAGCACTTCCTTTGGCAATTGTGGTAATGGTGCTACCAATTTGTCAAACAAGTTCCGATACTCCTCCATGGTAGTCTCTTGCTTAATCGCCACAAATCTGCCACAAATGGAACCTTCTCTTAGCGATCGAAATCGAACCAACAGTCCGTTGCTTAAGATTTGACCAATTTAAAAACGGTTCATGTTCTTGTGACCTGTACCAATCTAGTGCAGCCCCATCAAAACTGATCACTTCGACAGTTAACTTCTCCAAATCGGATAGTTTATGAATTTGAAAATAATGGTCAGCTTGGAACAACCAAGAATCCGGATCCGACCCATTAAACACCGGCATATTAACCTTCTTAAACTTGTTGCGGTTGCTAAAATTCTCATCACCTTCAGCTTTGCTGGTCTGGCCCTTGTTCTTCACCTCTTTTGTCAGTGTTTCGTCTCCATCAATGGTGCTGTCATTCACCGTGTTTCTATTCGATGATCCTTCTCTGGCTACTGAATCACCATCATTTCCTTCGCTTTGCCTTCTACATACTTCATTAACAACTGTTGTTGCTTCTCGGTTTGAATTCCCAGCCACTCAATACTTTTTGGCAATGATACAAGATTTTCTTCAATCACCAGCAATTTATGAAGTTCGACGCGTGCTGGAAATCTCTTGATCAAATGTCTCTAATTTCTCTTTGATCCTTTTCTGTGCCATTGTCTTTCCTTTACCCGGGGCAAAAGGCTCTGGTACCAATTTGATAGAACACTAGTGTAGATGTTCTTTATTCAACTTGGTAAACGACACTTTGGTACAAAGACAGATTGATAGATTATCAATCTGGAAATAAAACACGAAATACAACAGAACAACAAGAACAAAAACACACTCTGTTGTCCTCTTTCAAGGATGAACAGCCCACTCACAAACTGAATTTTTCCCCTCACTCACAGACTCCCCTCACTCCATTTAAATTACCCCTTCCCTCCTAAATAACTGTAAGATCCAGCAGTACCCTTAAGACTACCCAATCACTTCCAAATTCTCTTTCTTCTTTCTCCTACTATATTGCAGTATTATGGGAGGTCTAAAACATTTGCTTGGACTTGTAATGTTGATATACCATGAGTTTTGGTAACTTAGGCCCTTGATAAAAAAGGAACTTTTAAGTGAAGTGAAGGATGAATTGAGTGAAGTGAACTTTTAAGTGAACTTATCCCTAAATAACTGTAAGATCCAGCACTACCCTTAAAACTACCCAATCACTTCCAAATTCTCTTTCTTCTTTCTCCTACTATATTGCAGTATTATGGAAGGTCTAAAACATTTGCTTGGACTTGTAATGTTGATATACCATGAGTTTTGGTAACTTAGGCCCTTGATAAAAAAGAACTTTTAAGTGAAGTGAAGGATGAATTGATTCTGTTATGATCTTTATTTGACATCTGACCTGTAGGAATTTCATTTCCTCCTATTTCGTACTTTTGTATAGTCAATTTAACAATGTTGGTAGGAGGGGGAGAGGAAATGATATCCTAATATAGAGAAGATTTGTGATAGTTATTTTCCTGCTATCTTACCTGCTGACTTCAGGTTGAAGATGGGGGGAAGAGAAAAAAGGGTAAGGAAGAATGCAGTGAGAACCTTGTGAGAGCTATGGTATCTCAAATTATCTGCCCGTTCTGTTTTTCTTCTTTCTTCTTTTAATGTATGATCAAGGGTTTAGTTCTTTTGGATTTTTTTTCGAAGTCGGTTCTTTCCGGTTAAGAGGCCATTTCTGATGCATTGCATTTCATGTTTGTGAACATCACGAATATCCGCTGGTGGTGATGAGTATGCGTGTATCTAGAGGATCCTATATTCATAATCTGAATCTACGTTCTGACCATACGCTCTCATGCTGAGAATTATTTTTTAGTTTTTAACATTTTCTTTTATGCACCAAAAGATTTTGATTGGATTCTCTGCTAACATATGTACCTTGTGACAACTATTCCCCAGCTCTTGCTGCAAAAAGGAACAGGTACCAGAGGCAGAAATCCTTAATGCTGTTGGAAATGGAGAGTCAACATGCCAAGGGATTGTCACCCTTCACCCCCCTCAACTGAATTATGCTCCAAAAATGGGAATAATCCTTGAGAGAGTTTTGAAACTGCAACAAATCTTTAGAATGCTAACTTAAATACGACCGTACAGGACGTCGAGCATAAAATAGGTCATTGGCTTTTCTGCTGGAATGAGACTGAACAGTCTGGCTTTCACGAGAGTCATTCAAGTAACCAAGCAGTATATCACAGAGAGCAATGACATCTTGATCCATGGAACAGTGACAATTTTTTTCTTTATAACATTTTGATATGATCCAATAGAGCATTTGATTGGTGTACATTTGGAATGCATAGATTATTTCAAATGTAATGAGATGTCTTTATAATATGTAGTTCTGTTCTAAAAGTGTAAATACAGAGTGATTTGGCTGAATAGTAGTCAGTTTTTATCATGAACTACTTGTACCAGTTATTGAATAGTAGTCTGTTCCACATTTCAATGTTCTTTTAGGTTGATGAGTTTCCTTTGCTGTTGAATTTTTCTAAGGTAAATTCCTTTTCTCTTGTGATTTTATTTTTATTTGTAGAAATACAGGAGAGGACAAAATGTAAGCTTTTGAGGTGATAAATACATTGGTAAATTTTCTAAATATGAATATTTCCATTTGTTCAAACATTTGGAAGGGATGTAGCTAAATAAGTTCTAAAAGTAAAATAGCTCATTACAATTTTTACATGCTATCATAATATCTTTGAAATCGTAGATGGAAATGATCAATCATCTTATTTTAATTTTAAAGAAGTGTGTATCATATCAAGAGTTTCTTTCCAAAAAATTGTTTAGTTAAAATTTAGGAAAAGGATCCAAAATTTAATAAAGAACACTTCTATTTTAATATACAGCAGTAGAGCAAATAAAATTTGTAAGTGGACGAAGATATGAAAATAGGAATCTATAAGATTGGTATGAAATGGAAACTAAATCTTCTCATTCATGAACAATAGAACAGAAGTTTGGAAAAACAGGATTGATTTTGTTTTTTGATTATTACTTTTAATTTGTCAAAGATGTCAGAATTCAAAGTGACTTTGCTGCAGAGATGTCCAACCATTTCACATTTGAATATTTGCCTCTAAAAAGGCAGAAACAAAAGCTGAATGTAAGAAAACAGTCTCTTTATTTATTTTTATATATTTTTTCCTCTTGCAAAATTCAAATTATTATATAGTTTTCTTTTAGGAAATAATTATTATTTAATTTAAGCTTAGGAACATGACCCACCTTTTTGCAATCTGTCTTTCATCATGTTTGCTGTTTCCTTTGGCTCTTTCTTCACTTTCAATGAATAAATTTGATGCCTTCATACTTGAAGATTTTTCCCATTATTAAAACACTGGCATTTTACAATTTAAAAGAAAAAAAAAAAAAAAAAGAAGAGAGAGATCTTGTTTTAGAAGTCTCCACTAGCTAGTTGGTATTTTAAAGAAATTTCAATTTGTCTGTTCAATCTCTGACTCTACAAAAACAAATTTATAATTCAATTAACTATTCCTTTTAGTTCCAAATAATCCCAATATACCTAAGTACGACTTAATTATGATTATAATCATGAGATTACTTCTATTTATTTTAGAAAAATGTAATAACTTTAAGTTGAAGGAACATAATTTTTTATTGCCTACGCAATTTCCAAATGAATAAGGAATTCTTCATCATCCTATTAGAGTCAAATCTAATCTCTGTAAGGTTGTTCTATAGGGACCTCTCTGTCTTCTACTTGTTAATTCCTCAGCCACTCGTTAATCACAGATTAAGTTTAATAGAGAAGAATATATATATAATTCAAAAGACAAGTTTGTTGGTTTGAATGTAATAGAAACAAGAAAAAAAAAAGGAAAGAGAGAAGAGTTTATGAGAAGTCAGTGACAGGGAATGTGGGATGAGAGTATTCAACACATTTGATTGGATGATGGGGAAAGTTGAAAATTCTCCAATCCAAAACTTTCAAACAAACTTTTCATTTTCTTTGAAAAAAAAGGGGTTTTGAAGTTAAGTAAAGGTTTGTAAAAGGCCACATCAGTGGTTTTTACAAAAGGAAAAGAAGAGGAATTGGTGAGTGTGAAACAGTGAGGATTTAAAATTCAATTGTGGATGAAAATGTGATGTTACAAAATTAAAGAAGAAAAAAAAAAAAAAAGGAAAGAAAAGAAAAGAAGAAAAAGGCTTTGGTTTTTGTTTCCTTTTTGGTTGTTTTTTTGACTTTTGTGGCCAAAGCCATCTGTCCATGCAACCCCGCAGTTGACTTCACTTTATAACACACACATCATTAAATTATTATTATCAACTAAAAATAATTATGTATTACAATCTAAAAATGGTTTAGATCATGATACACGATTATATAGTTTATTTTATGATGAAAAAAAATGTTTTAAAATTTAAATGATAAAACGATAGACACAAACGATCGTATAATATAAGCTTCTACTGTAATCTAAATAATGATTTAGATTATGATATACGATCGTCTAGTTCATTTTAAATGATGGAGAAAAAGACTTCAAAACGATCGTACAATAAACTCTAAACAATGATGAGAAAGTTTCAAACATAAATAATCGCAAAATATAATATTCATTTAAACGATCATGTATTACAGTCTAATAATGGTTTAGATCATCATGATACATGATCGTGTAGTTCATTTTAAACGATGAGAAAAAATGCTTCAAATTTAAATATTAGAAAAAAACTTTAAATTTAAACGATAAGATAAAATACTCTAAATGATAGTGAGAAAATTTTAAACATAAACAACCAACAATCGTGTAATGTAATATTCTTCTAAATGATTGTGTATGGGCATATATCCAATTTATGGAAAAATAATTGGATTTTATAGATTTTTCTTATTATGTTATACGAGTTGTAAATATTTAAAAATTTATTATATGTATGTAAATTAGCGTAATAATAAAATACTAAACTAATTTTATTCTATAGAGACAAACAAATAATGGAATGGAATGCCTCTTTTGGCTAAAAAATGAGAAAGTATCTAATGCTATATTTTCCTTCTACATAATGGTTATGATAGAAAGGAAAAGTTTTTTTGTTTTAGACAGCCTTTAGATCTTTCAAAATAAAGAGTTCTATCAAAAGGAGACTCTATATTTTCGGTATTTTTAAATGCCTTTGATAGTAAATTTAAATTTTGAATATTGATTTACAGCTTAATTAATATACTCTAAACACTAAATTATAAAAAATGTTAGTTTGTATTAAAAAATATCTTTAAATTTTTTAAAAAAATTTAAATGTTCTTTAAACTTAAAAAAAAAAGTTAAAAAATATATTTATCGTTAGTTTTGAATGAATATCGTTGAAATTTTATTTTATAAATACAATTGAATTATTGAGAAGTTTTATAAATATCCTTAAAACTAAAAAAAAATTTGAGAAATACTTTAATTTATCTAATTTTTACACTAAATTTCTTAATATTCAAAATCAAAACCAAAATTTTAAGTTAAAACATAGAATCCCATAAAATCTCACCAATTTCGAAATAAAAATTTCTACTTAAAATATTCTAAAACAATAAATTCAAAAGAAAAATGTATTTGACTATTAACACACACTCAATTATTAACATACAATTTCGTTAAAACATTTATATCCTAAAATTTCTAGCTACTTCTATTATTCTTTTTATTCTTATTATAGTCAATATACCTTACTAAAGTGTGCCGCTTTATTTATTTATATTGAAAAACAGAAAGGAGAAAAAAGAAGAGAAATAAGACGGTATTAACATATTTGTGCTATATAACAACAAGAGTATTTCTTTAACTCTTTTTTAATAAGAGTTTTAAGTATATTTTTTTTAACTTTTAAAAGTTTTAGAGTATTTTCAAAATTTTAATGTCGGTTATTGTTTTAGTATGTTTTAAGGGAAAATTTTTATTTAAAATATTGTAAGATTTTCTAGAATTTTATGTTTTGACTTAAAATTTAGGTTTTTTATTTTAATTGGTGAGAAAATTTATGTAAAATTTGAATCAATCAGAGCATTTTTAAATATAATTTTTAGTTTAAAGGTATTTATAATTTTCAATTGATTTATTGGTATTTTTTAAACCAAATTTAACAATTTTCATCCAATACTAGGTTGTAATATTTTTGAAGCATTTTTAAGTTTGAGTGTATTTTAAACTTTTAAGGATATTTTTCTAACCGAACTACAAAGTTGAATGCATTTTTTTTTATAATTTAAGCTCTAGGTAGATAACAAAAATATTAGTGGTTTAATATTTAGTTGAATCTAAAGTGTTTTGAATTAATTAGCATGTTTTATTTTACCCTTTTTGAATATTATTTACTTTATAATAATACATTACTATGAAATAGATGTTTTAAATTTAACAAAAAGGTAACAACATGAGTATGTAAACATGTAATAATATATTTGTTTATATTTTAAAAATTAAAAAATACTCATATTTTTTGTTTTCTCAATTTCCATTATTTGAGTCAAATGATTTAAAACAAACTTAACAAGCAATTTGGTTGAGTTTGAAAGACTATAATTTGAATTATATATAAACAAATTAAAATTCCACCAAATCTCCCAATTATTTTATTTTATTATTCATCTCTAAACTTTGCATTAAACTTTGTTATTAGAAAACACTCAGACACTGATGGGCTTAATGCCACATGTAACAAGTTGGATTTTAGATTATAAATAGAGTCAATAAATCTATTAAAAGATTAAGCAACATTAAATAGAGACATTTTCTTTTATTTTATTTAAAAGTGTGAAATTAAAATAGAATAAATATGAAAATTTGGTGAGATATATAATTAGAGTTTGTAGTGAATAATCAAACTCACATGGTTTGTTGGATTGGAAAATGCCACAAATGTCTTCAAAGCACACTACCACCAAATAATTGACTTCCAACATTATTGCATACTAATAATATTTTCCATATCAAAACCTCAAATATATTTGTTTTATATAAGAAAATATTAATGAAATGAAGAGCTAGCGTTTGGAGATCAAACTTTTCAATGTAATTGATAATGCTATATACTGTTTTTTCTTCTTTTCTATATACATTCTCATACCTATTTTTATTCCTATCAACTCGATCCATATTCTTTTGTTGATTAAATAATAATAAAAAGCACAAAGCAATAAAATATATCATTTATAAGTAATTAATAAGCATTCAAGTTTAAAATATTTATTTGAATTTTATTTTTGATTGATTTTTCAAAATTATTCATTGACACACTATTTTATTGATATAATAATATCAAAATTTATGTTAAATCCAAATAATTGTATTACAATTTCAAAATTACGCTATTTTCTTGCCTCACTACTCAGTATTCTATGATAAAAAAGAGACCACAAAATTACAGAAAGATTTGAAAAGTCTCATTTCTTTGTAATTTTAATTTCGTCCTTTTCTCATTACCTATTCTTAATATTATAAATAACTAAATCAAAAGGAATAAAACATAAACCATTTTTCTCCTAATAAAACAATAATATTAATATTTATTTATTCCTATGGTGGGTTTATTTTTAAAAGATCAATCTTGTGGATTTTGTTGACTTTTATAGGAGAGCTATGATATTTTTCTTTTTAAATTCTTATTTTTACCTAATTGGTTATTGTTTTTAGAAGGAAAAAAAAAAAAAAAGCACAAACTTACAAAATGGGAAATCAATAGTATTTGCAAGTGGGGCAGCCAATGGAAGAAGCTAGTGGCCAACTTTTGTTTGATTTTTGTGTAATGAAAGTTAAATTTTACTTTGCTCATGTTGCCAACTTGGCCTATTTCATTAATTAATTAATTTGTTTATTTGTTTGTAATTATTATTTTTTTTATAAAAGAGTGATATTTAATGTTCTTTTTTTTTTTTGTTAAAAGCCAATTGGAAAACTTTGTGTATGATTTTATTTAAGTTACTATTGAATATCTTTTTGTCATTTGTGGTGATTGTAGTCATCCATATCCTTCTATCTTTGAAATTTTAAGATTACATGTTATATTATTTCCACTAATTTAATTTGTCTTTACTTGTTTTTAATCAATGATTTTTTCAAACCATTATAAAAAGCATTTTTAATATATTTTCAAAAAAAATAATTTTTTTTTGAAAAAAGTAGTTAACTTGAAAAAGTTTTTTAAATTTGACCAAATTGAAAAAAACAATCTATTCCCTAAAGAAATTATAAATTTTATTAATGATTTATAATCTTTTACTTTAGCATACATTGCAATTGATTTTATGTGTTTTTTTCTCTCTCACTTCAATCTATTCTATTATTATTATCAAAAATTGGAAATTTATCAAAGAAATAAACATACTGCACTTCAATCTATGATCTTCGAGTAATATTACATTTTTATTATTTCTTCACCATAAAATTGAAAAGTAAAGATAAAAAGTCAAATATTTTATTACATCAAATTTGACAACATAAATCTTGTACAATAGAAGTACACAAGTTATATATATATTTATAATTTTATTCGATTCTTAAATAGTACTTTACTATGTCAAATCTGATAGTTTAATTTTGTAATATTAAAACAAAAAGAATGTGATTTTTCTTCACAATTTAATTTGGTCAGTGTTTTAAATGACCAGTTGAATGATAACTTTCAACCTATATTTCCTATTTATTAATGGATTATTATGTGAATTCACTATGAATTTCATATCAAACAATTAATCTAAATCTATATACTTGAAAAAAACTCTTTTTTAGTTGAAATCATTTTTCTGTTTATATATTCCGAGAATCATGCAGATTTGATGAAATTATGAATTTAAGCTTCCAACAAAAAATTAAGCTTTTTTAAAATCAAACAAGCAAGCTTATATGAGTGATAGGATATATCAAATCACTATCATATCATTAAATATTAACTCGACTAATGTATTGCCTAAGTAACACATTGAATGCGGTTAAATTTTTTTAAAAGAATAATAAAATTTTTTCAAAGTAAGTAATAAATTCTAAGTAGGATGAATATTCACACATCAACAACTTGGGAATATATGTTTTAAAATAAACATTTGTATTTTCTAAACACACATATATATATATATATATATGAATGTTAATTAAAATGAAATGAGGATATCCTTAATTATTACACAATTTAGAAGAAGCATAAACATAGAAGGGTGAGGAGGAATCAAGTACAGGCGTCCGCAGGCTAAGAATTAGTAGACAGTGTAAGATTACGTCATTGGTGTCGTGAGAAATAAGGAGATAGTGAAGGAGTGGTAGTAGGGAGTTATGTGGTCTACCACCTTCTACTTATCTCTTCCTTTTCCTATATTTGTTTCCTTAAACCTTTTTTGCTCCCTAACCCAAAACTTCCCTTCCTAACTTCAAATCGCTTCCTTTTTATATTTTCTTTTTTCTTTTTATTTAACTATCTTATCTAAATAAATAATATCCAATCAAACCTTTTATTTGCTACACCTACAATAATTTAATATTTAAGTTAATACACTTACAAAACTAATTCAATCATCAAAATAATACACTCGACACTATTTCCAAATCCTTTTTGGAGTAGCTTTTTATAGAGATTTTTAATTATTATCTTTTAATTAAAAAAAAAAAAAAAAAGAAAGAAGGCTAATCTTTATATATATATATATATATATATATATATATATATATATATATATATATATATTCTTTATTCTGTTGTGGTCTGTTTATCATTGACTTGGACTAATGTTGAATCCATTCAAAGCATCAGATTTTTCTTTGTGGAAAATAGCTCACAAGTTGGGATTGTTGTTCTTTTATTTATTTAAAGTTCTAATCTTTGAATAATAGAAACTGCATGTCTCCATTGATTAGGGAGTTTAAATTTCTTTCTTTTTCTTAAGTCAAAATATATCTTACCGATTTAAGATTAAGAAAAATATTAAGTTAATTTACAAATTTAATTTCTAAAATTTTCTAGGTTTATTCCATTTCTAGAATATCATTATTATCATGTTTCATAATTTCGTGAAATAAAAAGTAACAATCCAAAATTTTCATAACCAAGCTGGGATCATTACTAATTTAATTATGTTTAAAAGCAAGCAGTTTCTGTATGGTTAGTAAGAGACCACTACTACTTGTTGTGATCCTATAGGAATACACATTGATCATAAAGGGAACCTAAAGATACATTTACTAGTCAATCAATTATCAATGTCAATCTAAAGGTGGTGATGCCGAGGGACATCGTACATGCAAGGTACACTAGCCTAATAGCTTGTGAAAAAATTGACAAATTATTTAAGAGGTTTGAAAATGGGTTTTTAACATTGAGGGCAGAATGGTAATTATGCCTAATGGCATTTTTGCAAATATATCAATCTTCTTCTTTTCTATTAGGTTAATGTGTGAAGAACAAAAAAGGAGAAAAATTGAGAGAGGGGCAGCCGACAGTCAAACACGAAGAGAAAGAGAGAGAGTTCCGACAGTGCTCCTTGTTCGACGTTCAAAGAGAAGCTTGATGGTGCCATTCTTCGGTCATCACAACGACGGGCAGCGTTGGCGTGGGTTGGGCAGAGTTTGGGCATCAATTTTTTGGGGGGTTTTGGGTCACGCTTGACAGGTAGTGACGACACACTTCGATGGCTCGTGCAACATTATTTTTTGGACAGTTTGAGTACCGTTTTGGGTCAGTTCGAGGGGTTTGGGTCTCATTTCAGGGGGTATCCACGGGTATCTCATATCCTTAGCATTTGGGTTGACGGTATAGTTGGATTTGCTTGTTTTAATTACAGATTATTGATCTTGTTGATTTTTGTAATTGTTTCTTGAATTTTGTTCTCAATAAAATCTTTCCAAGCTGGTTCTCAAAGTGGGTGTAGACCAAATTGGTCGAACCACTATATATCGTTGTGTTCTCTTTGCTTCTTTATTGCATTTGTGGATTCTATCTGAATTGTGCTTTCTGGATTATTACGTTCTATTTTAGCTTCACACTTTGAATTAGAGCGAAAAACATAACAAGTGGTATCAGAGAGCTCCATTCGATCCAAAAGAGATTTGGGTTTTGAGTAGTAGTTTGTAGTTGATATATCTTGGTTAATTTTTCTTTTTGTAAAGATAGCTTCGACGTGGTTTGAAGTGTCTAAGTTTAATGGGAATAGAGATTTCGCTCTATGGAGAAAAAAAGATTAGAGCTATTTTGGTTCAACATAAAGTAGCTAAAATCTTAGATGAAGAGAAACTTCCAGAAAATATTACAGAAAATGAAAAAATAGATATGGTTGAAATGGCCTATTCAACTATTCTTTTATATTTGTCAGATGAAGTTCTTAGGCTAGTGGATGAGGCTATTACTACAGGGGAGTTGTGGAAAAAGCTAGAGAGCATTTACTTAACAAAGTCCTTGCAAAATAAATTATATATAAAGGAGAAATTCTTTGGATATAAGATGGACCAAAGTAAAAGTTTAGAAGAGAACCTGGATAAATTTCAGAAGATTATAGTTGATCTCAATAACATTGGTGAGAAGATTTCGGATGAGAATCAAGCAGTGATTCTTTTAAATTCATCACCAGAAACATATCGAGAGGTTAAAGCTGCTATTAAATATGGCCGGGATTCATTGACCATGAGTATAGTGTTGGATGCTTTGAAGACTAGAAATCTCGAAATTAAGAAAGAATGCAAGGATGACGAGTTACTCATGGCCAGAGAGAGAAGTGAGAAAAAGAGCTGGAAAGGTAAAGAGAGGAGTTCTAGGTCGAAATCAAAGTGGAAATCTAGAAAGTGTTTCCTTGTCATAAAGGACACTTTAAGAAAACTTGTCCCTTGAACAAGAGCAAAGAAGCATTAATTAGTGAAGCGAATGTTACTGATGTGTATGATTCAACAGAGACTACTAATAGGTATGAGTCTGTAGAGGTCTTGATGGTGTCTCACAGAGATATAAAGGATGCTTGGATCATGGATTCAGGGTGCACATTTCACATGACCCCTCATCGGGATTTTCTGACTAACTTTTAAAAAGATGATGGGGGAAAAGTCTTATTGGGTGATAATGGTATCTGTGATGTAAAGGGAACTGGTTTAATTCAAATTGCAACATATGATGGGATGGTCAGAATACTTCTAATGTGAGGTATGTCCCAAAACTAAAATGTAATCTAATATCTCTTGGTGAATTAGATAGATCAGGTTATAGCATAAAATCTGAAAATAGAGTTATGAAAGTTACCAAAGGTTCTTTGGTTAAACTAAGGGGAACCTTGAGACATGGTCTATATGTGTAGGGAAGGTACTATAGTTTCAAGTAGTGCTGATATTGCGTCAGACAAAGTTACAGATATGTCTATGTTATGGCACAAAAGGCTAGTTCATGTGAGTGAAAGAGGCTTACAAGCACTTTCTCAACAAGGTTTGCTGGGAGGAGTTAAAAATGTTGAACTCCCATTTTGTGAACATTGTATAATGGGAAAGTCTACTAGAGTAGAGTCTGGGAAAAGGAAGCACACAACCAAAGGTATTTTGAATTATGTTCATTCAGATTTGTAAGGTCCTATGAATGGGCCTTCTATGGGAGGTTCAAGATACTTCATTTCTATCATTGACGATTTTTCAAAGAAAGAGTGGATGTATACATTGAAATAAAAGGATGAAGCTTTTGGAAAATTTCTTGAATGGAAGAAACAGGTTGAGAACCAAACAGGTAGAAAGGTTAAGTATCTGAGAACAGATAATGATTTAGAGTTTGTAAATAACAAATTCAACAACTTTTGCAAATCTAAGGGAATCACGAGGCATTTCACTGTTACGTACACTCCACAACAAAACGGTTTGGCTGAGAGGTTAAATAGAACTATCATGGAACGTACAAGGTGTCTCTTAACTAATGCTTCATTACCCTTGAAATTTTGGGGGGAAGCTGCCCGAACAGCATGTTATCTCATTAATAGAAGTCCTTCTACAACTTTAAACTTAAAGACTCCTCAGGATGTATGGGCAGGTAAAGCTCCAAGTTTAGATCATCTTAGAGTGTTCGGATGCACAACTTATGCTCATGTTAAAGATGGAAAGCTGAACAAGAGGGTACTAAAATGCATGTTTATTGGTTATCTTTAGGATGTAAAAGGTTATAAACTTTGGTGCTTGGAAAAGGGGATGAATAAATGCATTATCAGTAGAGATGTAACCTTTAATGATACAAAAATGCCTTATTGTGTCAAAGAGCAGCAGAAGTAACAGACATGTGATCATGTTGTGATAGAAGTCAGAATTGCTTCAAAGATATGACCATCAGTTGGCTCAGATGTATCTAGTGATCAGCCGCCACTAGTTTTAGAGACAGAAGATACACAACAGTCTGAATTTGATGATATACGGTCTCAACAGGAGAGGATTTTGATTGATGAGGGAGCTTTTATTGAAGAAAGCGCAAGTAACAATAACCTACAGAATTATCAGCTTACTCGTGCTAGAGCTTAGAGGGAAATACATGCTCCTATAAGGTATGGTTATGCTGACTTAGTTGCTTACACTCTTACTTGTGCAGCTGACAGTATTGAAACAAAGCCTCTTACTTTTAAAGAGGCAATTGTCTGATTCAAAGAAACAGTGGAAGAATGCTATAGAAGCAGAGTTGTTCTCTTTACAGAAGAATTTGATATGGTCGTTGGTTTCAAAGCCTCCTAATCAAAAACTCATTCAATCAAAGTGGATTTACAAAATCAAGCCAGGTATAGGAGGTGACAGTAAGCCTAGGTATAAGGCTAGGTTGGTAGCCAAGGGCTACACTCAGAAGGAGGGAGTTGACTTTCATGAGATTTTCTCTCCGGTGGTGAGGCATTCGTCCATTAGATTAATTTTAACTATTGATATTCACTTTAATATGTTTATTGAACAAATGGATGTCACCACAACATTCCTTCATGGAGAATTGGAGGAAGTGATTTACATGGCTCAACTTAAGGGCTATGAGGTGAAGGGTAAAGAACACAGGGTTTGTCGTCTTTACAAATCCATCTATGGACTAAAACAATCTCCAAGATAGTGGTATATCAGGTTTGATACTTTCATTCTAAGGTATGGATTCCACAGGAACTCATGATGTTTGTGTTTACTGGAAACCATCTCAGAAAGGTACGTACATCTATCTACTGTTATATGTAGATGATATGATACTAGTGTCTAACACTAGAAGAAATCTGACCTTTAATGTCGGTTTAAAACCGACATTAAAGGGCTTTAATGTCACTTGGCAACCGACATCTTTGTGAGCGTTATTAAAGGTCTTTAATGTCGGTTTGGCTTTAATGTTGGTTTAAAAACGACATAAAGGCCTCTTTAATGTCGGTTTAAAAACGACATTAAAGGTCTTTAATGTCAGTTTTCAACCGACATCTTTGATAGTGTTATTGAAGCCCTTTAATGTCGGTTTAAAACCGACATCTTTGATAGTGTTATTGAAGCCCTTTAATGTTGATTGGGCTATGATGTCATTTTAAAACCGACATTAAAGAGGGCAATAATGTCAGTTTAAAACCGACATTAAAGACGTTTTTGTCGATTTTTAGAAATTTATATTTATTTAATTTTTGTGTTATTGTCCATTTTTTATAAACCCACATTGAATCCATATAGATAAATATTTTTTCTCGCTCCAACAAATCAATAAAATTAATATTATTTTAGAAACTATAATATTTATCTTTTACATTTGTATACACAAAATGAAAACTTAATATTGTGTTTATATATACATTCTATAATAGTACATGAAACAAGATCCTAATACAAGACTTAATAAGAAATCCTAAACGTCTTCTCAGTCTTCAACCTTCAACAATTGCCTGACTATCTACACAATCGCTTAGCTTTCAATCTGATGACTTCAATCATTCTACAAGCAATATCAAAATAAACCATTTAATCTTTAGAATTCTAATAAGGTAACTTTGAAAACAAAATGTTGGATCCTAGCAACTTCAAGGCACTCAATATTTCAATGGTTAGAGCTAACCTTCCCTATGTTCACGAGTCAATATTATAGTTCACAAAAGCATAAATGAGTAAACAACAATCTCAATACATACCTGGTTCAACTATTTTGCAAATCGAGCGATGCCACAATGATTATATGCTTGTACAATTCACTAACAAGTAACGAACTTGTGAAGAGCTCTAATAAATGCTTCAAATATGTGAACTCAAGAAACAGTTGAGTAATAAGTTTGAAATGAAAGATTTAGGTGAACTAAAAAGGATCCTAGGCGTGGATGTAAAGAGAGATAGAGAGAAAGGTTTGTTAACCATTTTGTAGGAGAGTTATGTGATTAAACTGCTTGAAAAGTATAATATGTCTAGTAGCAAGGCGGTTTCAACACCCTTAGCATCTCATTTTAGAATTTCTTTGTCTCAATGTCCTATTACTGAACAAGAAAGGTTAGAGATGTCTAATATTCCATATTGTAATGTTGTTGGAAGTATTATGTATATGATGATTTGTACTAGGCCTGACTTGGGTTATGCTATAAGTATGATTAATAGGTTTATGTAAAATCCTAAGAAGGAACATTAGAAAGCTGTTAAATAGGTGTTACGATATTTGAAAGGTAGTGTCAGTGTGTCGTTGTGTTATAGCAGGGATTGTGATAAATCAACACTGTTGGAAGGTTTCACAGATGCAAATTATGCTGTAGATCTTGATAAAAGAAGATCCTTATCAAGTCACATTTTATGCTTGTATGGTAATGTTGTCAGTTGGAAAGTTAACCTACAACTAGTTGTTGCTTTGTTGACTACCGAGTCAAAATATATTTCTCCTGGTGAAGCAGTTAAGGAAGCAGTGTGGTTGAAAAGAATTGTTGGTGAGTTGTTATTGCAAGAGTTTATTCTTATCATCCATTGTGATAGCCAGAGTGCTATTCATCTTGCGAAGAATCAATCTCATCATGAACGATCTAAGCATATCGATGTCAAATTTTATTACACAAGAAACGTTATTACTTAGAAAGATGTTGAATTGGTCAAAGTTCATACAATTGAGAATTTGTCAGATATGTTAACTAAAGTTCTTTCAGCTCATAGGTTTAAATACCTATTAGATGAGCTGAATGTTAAATTTAAATGATAGGGAGTTTGGAGAATCAGTTTGGTGTCTTAAATAGTTTGTCAAGACGGAGATTTGTGAAAAAATTGACAAATTATTTAAGAGGTTTGAAAATCGCTTTTTAACATTGAGGGTAGAATGGTAATTATGCCTAATGGCATTTTTGCAAATATATCAATCTTCTTCTTTTCTATTAGGTTAATCTGTGAAGAACAAACAAAGAGAAAAATTGAGAGAGAGGAAGCTGATAGTCAAACACGAAGAGAAAGAGATAGAGTTCGGGCGGTGCTCCTTGTTCGACGTTCAAAGCGAAGCTTAACGGTGCCATTCTCTGGTCATCACAGCGACAGGTAGCGTCGGCATGAGTTGGGCAGAGTTTGGGCATTTATTTTTTGCGGGTTTTGGGTCACGGTCGACAGGTAGTGATGACACACTTCGACGGCTCGTGTATTGTTGTTTTTTTGATAGTTTTACCATTTTGGGTCAGTTCCGACGGGTTTGGGTCTCAGTTCAAAGGGTATCTGGGGGTATCTCATGTTCTTAGTATTTGGGTTGACGGTATAGTTTGATTTGCTTGTTTTAATTACAGATTGTTGATCTTGTTGATTTTTTGTAATCATTTCTTGAATTTTGCTCTCAATAAAATCCTTCCAAGCTGGTTCTCAAAGTGGATGTAGACCAAATTGGTCGAACCACTATATATCCTTGTGGTCTCTTTGCTTCTTTATTGCATATGTGGATTCTGTCTGAATTGTACTTTCTGGATTGTTACGTTCTGTTTTAGCTTCACACTTTGAATTAGAGTAGAAATCATAACATAGCTAAAGCTAATAACTACTATTGATACAAATAAACATAACATGCAAACTTCATCCAACAAACTCCATAATTACATGTCCAGTCAAATAAGTAAATAACACAATTTTAGTAAAACTTTCACATAAGTCTGTCAATGCATTTTAATTATGTGCAATCAATCAATCTATATAGTACAATTTTAATCTTACCTTAATATATTAAAATTCTTTGCAAAATTCCTTGATGAAAATTAAACCACACATTAACCTAAGCATAAGGAAAATAATTAAGCAAATATGAGCTTTACTTAACTATGTTTCCAAGGACAACAAGTTTCTCAAATTCAATTTCATACATCCAAGTTGTATATTTAAAAGATATTTAAATAATAATAGTGATAATAATTAAAATTTTTACTTAATATACTATTAATTATCCTTTACACCTTAGCTTAGCCTAATCCACTACCCTTCACAATTTAAGAAATTATTAGCTTTACCCTTGACCTTTGGCCAAAACACCACAATTCCACCTATCTAGGAATAAAATGTGAAATCCACGAACTAAAGCCAAGAGTTCTCCAAATGAGCTACAACACGAAGAAAAAACTTTGATTAATTAATCAAACAATAAACTTAATTTAGAGTCTCAATTAACTTTTAATAGGTACTAAAAACCCACACTAAAGACCCAAGACACTCACCTAACTCATCAAACTTAATCAAAATTGGTGAGCAACAACAACAGATGACAACAAACAATCGATTTGAGACGAGACTAGCGAAACAATGAAGAAGTAAGGGAGAGAGACGATAGTTGGGTACCTTTGGAGAAAAAGATGAATATAAATTAATAACAATCTTCGCCAAATCCCAAAATCTATATATCATCAATCGTTTGGAAAACATATGTGTTGGTCTACTAAACATCCAGCTTTCTCCGGTTACAACGCTAGTACTATAGCCATTAATCTTCATGCTTTCTAAATTTATTTGGGCTTACCTCTAGCCAATTCTTGATATTTTGTATCCCTTGCTTTTCGTTGTACTTGTTTTTTCTATATATTAATGAAGCGGGGATGATAAGGGTGCTAAGGGGGTGTCCACCTAGTGTAGATGTCTGGGTGCACCTACTGACCTAAAGTATCATTTTCAAAAAAAAAAATCTTTAATTAAATATACATACTAATTTATATGTACGTACTTAATTAATCCAACACATTGCATCAAATAAATTCTAACTTCCAATTCCAACTAATCTAATATCCATAATAATTTAATCATAAATTATTCAAACAACAAAATTACCTTAAATTTTTGGAGGTGTTAATGTAATGTTTCCAAAATTTTCAAAATTGTGAATCTCATCCATTCTATATTAGAAATGAAATTCACAAATATATTGTATTTAAAATTTTAAGACATATTGGATACAATCCACGACTAAAATATCAATATTAAAGGAAATATCGATATTTTAATTTTACAAAACTATCCTTGAGAATACATTAAAATTTCAACGTTGAGGGATATTTCTAAGAGTAATTGATAGATTAAAAGAATAATGTAAGAGTTGTTTTCAAATATTAGCAAGATTAAACAAAATATTTAAAAGAGAGAACAAACTTTTAAAAATTTACAGTAATTTTTATAAATTTAAAATAAACAAACATTTATATCAAAGAAAATAACGATATAATATATATATGATGAAAATATTAACCCACTCTTATTATAGTCTGTGTCATGGGGTGCATATTATTATAGTCTATGTTATTATAATCTACGTTTGGGATAAAGACTATTATAATATAAATTTTTCACTAATCTTTTTTGACATATATAAACTATATATGAAATGCACATTTTTCTTCAATTGATTTTATCAAACATAGTTAGTTATAATAGTTAATTATAATAATGTTTATTTAATAAATTTAGTTTCAAACTAAGTTTTTCACTATCGTCCGATAATTGGTGTAAGTACAAGGAATTGGACGTAGAAAGGGTCATTACAAGGAATTAGACATTTCGGTCAACAAATATAATTGCTAAAAAAAAGTAAAGTAGTAATACTTTCTTTTTAATTTAAAACAATAATTAGTGATAAAAAAAAAGATTGTCATTACATAAGTCAAGAAATTTTATTCATGATATGTCATGAGAGTATTGGGTTAATGGGAATTTATGACCGCTAGGTGAATATAAAATCACGTTTGACAATTTTGTAAAGATAAAAATGAAAATCAGACTATAGGAATGTTTAAATGCTATTTTAATTAACAGTGATAGATGAGAAATAGAGGAGTGAGGAATAGTAATAAAGGAGAAAGAGGAAAGTAAAGAATAGTAATAACGGAGAAATGAAGGAAAGAGTAGAATAGTCTTCATCTTATATGGGAGAAACCCATGCCCTAAGAAAATTATTCATTGTGCAGCCGACAAGAGAAACTAGTGAATCTGGTATTGAAGCGTGTACTGAAGCCCACGCATCCTCCCCTAGTAATGGTGTTGTTGCACAAATCGTTAACCCAAAGTTTGAGCAATGGGTTACGGTTCATCTGCTGCAATGACTTTACAATTCTATGAAGCCAACAATAGCCATCCAACTAATGAGCTTCAACAATGCAAAAGACTTGCGGGAAGCAACACAAATTTCTCTTGAATGACAAGTATAATTAGATTGTAGGTTTCATCTAGCCCCAAGAGATATCAAGGACCTACTGGAACATGACCACCAGCTTGACTAAGATTATCAGCATTTATTTATTTATTTTTTGCATAATTTGTACGTAATCTTCCATGGGAGAGTTACCTTTTCTGGTAGTTTGAAAAACTTGGCAGACGTAGTCTTCTTCTCCTCTTGGCTGAACTTCAAATAGATCTTGTGTGGCTTCCCACAAGCCCAAATATCGCCTACATTGTTAATCATTGTAGTTAATTTCTTAAAAAAAAAAAAACAAAACCCACACAGATCATGTTCATTGGCCGGCTATGAAAAGAGTTATTTGTTGTGTTAGTGGTACCGAACACTTTGGTCTCCACTCTCAACCAGCCAAACATCTTTTAGTAACTGCTTATTTTGTTGCCAATTGACCATCCAATAGTGATGATACTGTAAATCTTTAGGTGCTAATTGTGTCTTCTTCGGGCCTAATCTTGTTTCTTGATCATCAAAGAAACATATTGTCATCGTACGCTCAAGCACTGAATCTGAAAATCAAGCCTTAGCTCATGCTACTAATTCTGAAACAATATGGATTAATCAGCTTCTTTCTTAATTTGTTTGTTCTTCTTCCAAACCTATTCTATGGTGTGATATATAAGCGTAGAAGCCCTTGTTGTTAATCTTATTTTTTATGCCTAAACAAAGCAGATCGAGATAGATGTGCACTTTGTTTAGGACGAAATTGCTGGTGGAGTTCTTGAGGTTCGATATGTGCCATCATGCAATCAACTAGTTGATTGGCTTACTAAGTCTCTTACACACCCAATATTAGTATGTTTGCTCCAAACTGGGAGTAATTAGGTACCCACTCATTCCAGGGGAGTTCATCCACGTCAAAGTAGAATGCGACGGTAGTACCAGCTTAGCAATCCAATGTATCACCTCATAGAAACCCAGAAACTTCCATTAGGTAAAGTCTGTTATAAATTCCTCCAACCAATAACTGCCATTTGTACAATCTATGTAATATTTAGATTTATCAATTAGAGGGATTGTTTCTGTATAAAAAGGGACGTATTAACCCTAAATAATTCAGCCAATACACAGAAAATTTCACACGAATTATAGCATTTTCTTCAAAGAAAACAGATAAAATAAGTTAAGGAAAGTGGAAGTTAATAAAAGCAATTTGATCACGTGGGAATTGAGCCGAAAGAAGTGTGATATGTGGACGTAAGCAGGAGAGGAATCAGGAGTCAAAGATTCGCAATGTGATAACTTCAATCCGTGTTGGGTTTTAATTTTAATTGGATATTAAATTATGCTTCCCTTTGGTTGTATTTATTTAAAATGGTTGCCAGCGTGTGAACGGTTTGAACTTCAAAAGAAGTGGAAGACAGTGAGGAAAACAATGAGCTGCTTACGTGGCACACATATTCCTTTTTTCCTCTCTTTCTTTTCTTTTCTTTTCTTTTCTTTTCAACCTCCATATCATATCATATCATATGATTTCAATCAAATTAGGTTTTTTTATTTATTAATTTGGTTCAACTCATTTTGATTTTTTATTTTTAATCTTAAAGTTATTTAATAATCTATGTTATTTTTTAATCTTTTTTTAGTACAAGTTTATGCTTGATCTATTTGGTTGTACGTGGATTCTTCTTCCTTCATGTAATATATTCCTTTTTTTTATTTATTACTTTTGTTTAAAATGGCAAATTGCAATGTCTACTTCTAATCTAACTAATTACAACTTTAAACTTAGATTGTTAACTTCTTACGCGTATTAAAATTGGTGGGTGAGCTCTCAAATTTATAGGAGTGTTTGGAGCAACGTTAAGAAGTTAGTTATTATAGTCCATAATTATTATAGTTGAGTTATAATAGTTGGTGTTCTCTCAAATTTAGCAAAATTAGTTTGATAAATTTGTAAAAATGACAAAATTCAAGTCCAACCCACATTTGAAAAATGAAAAATTACAAAATTACCCACTAGAATTATCAACATTTTCACGCATCCTTTGATGTGTTGTTGATACATTTGATGTGCTGTTGATACACTCGATGTGTTGTTGATACACTCGATGTATTGTTGATACACTTGTTATGTTTTGATGATACACTCGATGAATTAAATAACACTTGATACACACCATTGATTTGATACACTTGATATGTTGTTAATACATTTGTTAAACTTTGCAAATACATTTAATCAATTAAAGACACTTGATGCACTAAGCACGATATATTACATTGTTGATACATTTGATTAGGTTTAATACACTTAATAAGTTTGATACACTTAATACACTATTGATAAACATTTTATATTTTCACCGTTACACTTGACAGATTTATTACACTTGTTGCAGTTCACATATTTGATACCCATGATGTACTGTTGGTACATTTCTATATCTACTGATACACTCGATTGATTAAAATACACTTGATACAGTTGAGGTTCTGATGATACACTTAATATATTTTACTAGCACACTTGGATACATATTATATGTTTGCTACACTAAGTTACATCATTCATATACTTAATAATACTACATTGAATTGCATAAAATTTGAAAAAAAAATGGAAACCGTGTAGTAAGTATATCAACCAACTAATACATATAATATAAGTACATCACAACACTAATATACAAAATTGATACAAAGTGGGAGAAAAAATAATGATTGTGGCCTTAAAAAGTGGGAGAAGAAATATAAGATGATTAGGACATTAAATATGGGAGAAGAAATAAGTTATTGAATGGTAGTTTGAGAATAATAGAATATTTAAGATGGAATGTATTTTAAAAAGTGAGAATGTTGTCATATTTGAAAGCAACCATTTGAAAGAAATTTGAAGAAAGAACTTAGATTTAGCAAAAAAAATGATGATTGAAAATCTGGATAAAAAATTGTAAAAAAAAAAAAGAGAAGGACATGAAGATGTCGAAAATAAAGATTGAGCGAATGATAGTTTTTTTTATTGTTTTTTTAGAGAACCTACAAAAAAAAAACCAACCGGAACACAGTGTTTGGGAAAAACAAACAATTTTTATTATTAGATTAATTTTTCGTTATGAATACAAATATGATATAGAAGTTTACAAAAAATAAGAAGAGAAAGTGGAAGATGAAGCATCAGAGGGAGATGATCGATAGAGAGAAGAATGTACGGGGCATTTTGGGAACAATAAAAAATTTAAAATAGAAAATATCTTCAAAATATTTTAGAGATTAAAATTTGCCATATTTGCAAAATTTGGAAAGTATGTGCCATAATTGCTAAACCTATTCTCGTAGTGCTACCAAATACAATTTCCCACAATAGTTTGTGTTTGGAATATAAATTATTTTAGTTTGGGTTATAGTATGTATTTGAAGGGTAAACTATTTTACTTCGAAAGGAAATAGTAAATAATTGTGTTAAAGAAAAAAAAGAATGTAAAATAGTAAATACGTTAATAAATAGTAAATATTGTAGCAGCGAGAACTTAGAAGAGTTTTGAAGTAATGTGATTTTAGCTAATTATGAGGTATTGATTATCCTAGCTTATTATGGTTGGGTTATATAACTTATAATAGTTTATATTGAGTTTGGGTTAAATATAATAGTATATATTTTATGTGTAAACTATTTTAATTTGATACGAAAATAGTAAATATAATCCTAGGATAGACCTTGCTCCAAACACCCTTGTAAGAGAAATTAAGCTCACAATTAATAATAAAAGTTACTCTCAAAACTTGTACAATTGTTATCATTCCTATGATAATAATAACCTATAGCTAATTGAGAACTTTTAAATAACATTTACTGTAGGAAGAGATGATTATTATAGTCTTAGATGACCCTTACCCCAAACAACCACTTAGGACTATAAAATAGTATCTACTGTAGCTAGAGATGGTTATTATAATTTTAGGATAATCCTTGCCTCAAATGCCTCTTAATTGAAATTAAGCTCACAAATAATAAGTTGAACTTTCAAATTTGTACCATTGGTATCGTTCCTACAATAATAAGATTTTGAGGGCATGTTTGGTAACGTTCTTATTTCCTGTTTTTTGTTTCTGCTTTCATTTTTTTCAAGAAACTAATGTGTCCGGTAACGTTTCTTGTTTCTCATTCTAAAAAAAAGTAGAAACGTTTCTCATTTTATAAGGAATTATTGGGGACAGAAAAATAAATAGTTTCTTTCATTCCGTTTCTCAATTATTTCTATTGGTTTCTTTTTTTTTTCTCAATTTATTTATATTTGTTTTCTTTTCTTTTTTCTCAATTATTTTATTGGTTTTCGTTTCATTTTTCTCAATTATTTTTCTATTGGTTTTTTTTCCTTTTTCATTTTCCTCCACGTGATTTTCTTTTTATTCCTCGTATTTCCATCGTCTTCCCAAAATAACCATCCTCTTCCTCTATCTCTCATCGTCTTCCTCTACATGTTGTCTTCCTCTTTACCACTCACCATCTTCCTCTGCAAGTCGGACTCTTCCTCTTTGTCAAATCCAAAGTTTTCGCTTGGTTCTTCCTCTTTGCGTGGATCTGGGTTTTCGTTGTAGGTTTTTCTCTAAAGTATCATAGGTAGTAGGATTAAAGGTTAACTTTTGTGTTGTTTCTTTCAATTTTAAATATTGAGGACATAATAACTTACTTTAAAATTAATATTATATTCTAGATGTCACAAAATATCGATGAGGTTGTTGAAATTGATGTATTAAGAAGTAAGTCGACATCATCTAAGAGAAATGGCCCGAGTGAGAGATGATATTGCCAATCAAATTTGGGCAACATTTGAAGGATATATATAATTTTATGTTTATGTTATTATTTTTATTTGTTCACTGGTACTTTTTTGTATTAAATGAATAAACTTTTGATAATTTTATTTTTTATGTTTAATGAAGGACATACATTTTTGTTTAATGTTTAATTGAATTAGAAGTGAATAAAATAACATAAATAAAATAAAAAATAAATCTCGAAAAAAAAATAAGGAAACAAGAAACAATTATAAAAAATATATTTTGTTTCTGATTTTTTTTTTTCGAGAAACAAGAAACAGAAACAGTTATCAAACACATTATTGTTTCTTGTTCTAAAAAGGAGGAAACATGAAATAGGAAACAAGAAACAGGAAACAAGGAATAAGAAACAAGAAATAGGAAACGAAAACGTTACCAAACGGGTCTTAAAAGTCCAACCTGAGCATTTGTATAAGTTGAAGGACTCAATTTTTAAAACCAAAACTTTAAGAATATTAGTGCAGCTATCTCTATTCTACTTTTTGTAATTTGTCCTTAAGAAACTATTAGTACCCTATTTTTTGTGGGTGGAATTATTATTGGAAAGGAAAATAGAATGGTATTGGGACATCAATTTTACATTACTTCTTTTCTTACATGTCTCCTTTTATAGATTCTTTTTCATGTTAAAATTTTGAGAATTGGCCTTTCGGAACAAAATATAAAGAGAAATTTGTACTTGATAACTATTTATAAGAAAGAAAAAGAAAATAATATCATTTATGTTGCAGTTAAAATTTAAATTTTATTGTGCATTTTATAAGTTAAAAGTATAAAAACAATATTTTTTATTTTGAAAAAACATATGAACATAAAATAAAAAGTTATTATTTTTGTCAGAAGAGAACAGTAACTTATTTTAATTAAAAAACAAATGCTAAATTAAACTTAGACGTTTGTAAAAATAACAAAAAAAAATTATGATAATAGGACTCATGTCACTACATTTTTTAAATTACAAAAGTAGTAAAATTAAAAGCAGATGATCCTTTGATAGTCATTTGATATATCTAATTATTTATCATATTTGTAATATAAAAAAAAAGTGCTAAAGACGGTTGTTTTCTAATTTTTTTTGTCATATGATGCAATTTCTCTTAAACGTATTAACCATCTTTTTAAGAAAAATATTGAGGTCTTTTAAAAAATATAATAAAGCAGCAAAATATTTACATTGTATAGAATAATTTTGAAAATAGAAAAAACACACAAGTCTACAATAAAAAATACCAAAAGTGCCTTGTCAACAACGTGCATAATATATTTGGTACGATCGTTTAGATTTGACTATTATTTGGTATACTATTGTTTAGATTTGGCCGTTTAGATTTTGGTAGACATATCTAAATATTTTTTTTTCAAGATTCTTTGATACTCTAACATTTAAAATTTGACTACATGATTGCTTAGGTTTGTTACACGATCGTTTACATTTGGGTAGCCAAATCGTTCCAAATTGAAACGATTTTTTTTTCTTGATCCTTTGGTACACGATCGTTTAGATTTGGTTACACGATCATTTAGATTTGGTTACACGATCGTTTAGATTTGGCTACACGATCTTTTAGATTTGACTACACGATCGTTTAGATTTGGTTAGATTATTTTTAGTACACAATGATTTAGATTTTGTTATTTTTGGTACACTATCATTTAGATTTGACTAGATTTAGGTTGCCAAATTTAAAGATGTTTTTTTAAAGATATTTTATATTTGGTACATGATCTTGAGCAACTAAATAACGATTTGAAAAAAAAAAATCGATCTTTTATATTTGATACACAATCTTATTTGATATACAATCTTGAACCAAATAACAGTTTAAAAAAAAAAAAGAAATACTGCAGAAAAAGAGAAGAAAGATGATGGAAAGAAAAAAAAATACAGATGAGGAAGAGAATAAAGACGATGAAAATGAAGGACAAACCTAAAATATTTTTTTAAAAAAGGCCAGATTTATGAACCTTTTCATTTTGTTACACGAGCCTAAACATTTTGTCGGTTTGTTATATTTATAAAAATTAACAAAAAAGTATTCTTGAATAAAAAAAATTAATAAATATATTAGTAATATTTAACCATTTCTTTAAAGAAAAAATATCAATTTGATAAAAAAAAAACTAATATATATATTAGTAACCTACAAATATTTTAGTGTTGTGAAATGGAGGAGCAATAAGTAACACAATAAAAAGACAGATATGAAGAACATATAATATAATAATAGAATTTATTAAATAATAAAGTAAAATAATAAATTATGAAATAAAGAAAATTTTATTCAAAATTTCCTATTATCTCCGAATCTCTTGGGTTCTCACCGATGTGTATTTATTCCAACAAACTACAGAATGTGACTAGTTATAGACAACTTGGGAGATAGGATGTGGCATGAATTGTAATCATATGACACATGGATATCTTGGCACAAGACACATAGCAAATAAGAGATAAGCAAAGACAGAAAGAGAAGAAGAAGAAATTGAGACCATCAAATCATTCCACTAACCCGTCCTTCGGACCACTTAGGGGCCGTTTGGGGGAAGGGTTGGGTTATTGGGGGTTAGTGTTATGATAAACCTAGTGTTAAGATAAACCTAAGATTATAATAAGATGTGTTTGGGGGAAGGGTTATGGAGGAAGTGTTATGATAAGATGTGTTTGGGGGAAGGGTTATGAAGGAAGTATTATGATAATGTTGTGAAGAAAGATTGAGGAAAAGTTGAAGAAGGGTTAAGAAGTGTTGAAGAAGGGTTGAGGAAGGGTTAAGGAGTTAAAACTAGGGTTACATAACCCTTCCCCCAAACGGGGGTTGGATTACATAACCCTAACCCCCCATAATCCAACCCTTCCCCCAAACGCCCCCTTAAAGATGCAGTAGGCCTTTTAGGACACTCAGCACAGACATTTACTATTATTATGATATATATATTACTCCTCGTTAGATGCCATTTATATATATATATATATATATATATATATATATATATATATATATATGTCTTCCTAAAACTTTATTAGAAAAAAATCCATTTGAAAAAAAAAAAACTTAGTGAAAGAAAAAGAGCATATATTTCATATAATCTATTACTCTTAAACAATATATTTACTCCCTCTCATGAAAACTTCACTTGAGATCTCTAAGTTGCCGCATTCCAATGTTGTGCACCAATTTTTCAAAGATTGTAGTAGGTAATGCCTTTCTAAATAAGTATATCAAGTTATCCCTTAAACAAATTTGTTTGTACAGTAATGTTGACATTTTCTTCAAGATTAGGAGTGTAAGAATGTTTTGTTCTATCTTTTTTAATATATCTTCCTTTCATTTTGGTTATATATGTTGTGTTTTCTTTCAAAGAAATTAGTTGAATAGTGATATTACTATTTTATGCTTTTATCATCTTTATCATCTCATGGATCATCAGGATTTTAGGGTAGAAGTTATTGTAATCTCTTCATAGAATGCAATGATATAAAAGTTCTTCTCCATGGTATTAAGTACACCACTACAAATACGAAATTCAATGACACAATAATATAGTAAAAATGAGGTTGGAAAGTGAAAGAAGTGTCATAAACATGAAAAATGTACATTTTTGCGGGAAAAAACACATTTTTGAACTTTAGTAATTACAACATATTTTAAATGTAGTTACTCATGGAAATACCTTGGTCTTTTAGTTTATTCTAAAAATATTTTTCAAGTTTGGTTATTAGTTCGCTCGTATTTGTTCATTTGGGCACCTTCGATAGTTGTCTTATATTTTGTTTCTTTGTAAAAACTAATGAGCTTCATTCTTATATTAAAAAAGTTCTTATTTATGCTTGTAACGGTTTTGTGGTAAAAATATAATTAGTTGATGATGAGAATCATGTGTCTAATGATAAGATTATGTGATAAAGTAATTTATCAAGACATGAATGTCAATAGACAATTTGCTTTTGTCACGCCCCCTCTAAAAGTCTCTCTATGCGACCAAGTGGAGGCGTCATCGCCTAGACATTCTATACGAGTATCTCCACGAGATAACACGTAGAATGCCTAATAAGAGAAAATAACACAACTAACTAACTAATATGTGAAAAATGAGAACTCAATTGAAAATAACGAAACTTCATTGATAATGCTTCAAGGAGTACATTTAACACTTGTACAAGTTTTCTTCAAAAGAAACTATATACAAACTCAAAACAACAATTTCACTCTTTCTCGCCTAGCTTCTACATTCAATGCGAGTTGATAGTGGCTACTACCAAAATGATGCGTTTCACGTATGGCACAATAGACAATCAAGGCTACAAGTTGAACATTAGATGTCTTTCGCTATCTGAGGGGATTAAAAAATAACATTTGAAAGGTTAGACGAAAATGTCTAGTGAGTGGGGTCGTTTATCAATACCTTTAATAAATCAAATCAGCCTTAATGCGTTATAAACTATTTTGCCAAATCATGCGATACAAATAATATAAGTTTCAACAGTAAAATATTGAGTCTAAAACTAACCATTTCAATCCGTTAGGCGATTCAACACAATTTAATTCTCATCATCAAACATTCATAAATCGTATGGAAATCATTTTTGGTAAATCATTCATAAATGTTTGTATTGCATAGAACACATTTCATCAAACTCATCATATCATCATAACGTAGAATCATTACGCACAGTTAATTACATCTTTGTATCCTTTCTCAGCTCAAGCGTTTACCACACTCTTTTGCCAAGTTGCAGCCATGCAAAGTAGTCTTAAAGCATTTAGCAAGTTCCCATCAATTCTATTATGCATAGCGCCTCTTCCAATACTAGATCACACAGCAAGCAAAAGGCATCCCATATACCAGATCACACAGCAAGTATGATACATTATATTCCAGATCACACAACAAGAATATAACATCTTATCCCAGATCACACAACAAGGATAAGGCATCTTATCCTAAAACACACAACAAGGTTAAGGCATCTTATCCCAGAACACAGAGCAAGGATAAGACATCCCATACTAGAACACACAAGTGTGAGGAAATTACATTTCATCACATAGGGTACATAAAATCATCTCATGTCATCTTTTCAGTTCATGTAAAATCCCATTCATTTATAAATCACATGTATTTGGAAAGAATAAGAGAAATATTGTAATTCAGGGTTTCAATGGAAATACGTTTAAAGATTTAAACACATTAGAAATCCTTTTATTTTTTAAAACATTTTAAAAACCACACACCATTAATAATCAACTATCTCTTCACTTAGCTCCTAAGCCAAGAGCTTCCTTGCAACTTCTTCCTAGATTCAAGTTTCTGAAAATCTCTGAAAATCTTGGAAATCCTCTTAATTCTTTCTTAACATAAACATAGTGTAAAAGTAGCTTCAAAATGACAAGATTTTATCTATTTATAAGCCTTTAAGGTGACATTTTCCATGCAGAAATGATAACTTCTACTCGATGGTGAGAATCAGCCAATGCCAGAATGCCACGTATCACTACCATTTCCTTATCCTGAATTTTGATTAGGCGAAAAAGTCAAATCAATCGCCGTCTTTTTTACACAAGGATGACATCACCATTTCCTGGTGAAGTAAACTCAAAACGCATAACAATTCCTCGCATCTCGTCGGATAGCAGTCTCATCACATAAACTGTTTTTGTTGCATGAAATCTTAACGCATAAGATAGAACACAATCATGGTCTTATTGCTTTAACATCTCATATATGTCATGAATAACGAAAAGATTATGTTAGAAAAGAAATAATAATGACAACGACAATTTATATGTATTATGACATTCAAAATGTCAATTTAATTTCATTGTTGACTGTAACATAAAGTCATCAAAGAAAGTATTAAGACAAATTTTGTACGAATCGTTGATAGTATTCTCTTACAGGGGAATAAGGACACAAAAATAAGTGTCACAAAAACTCTTCGTGACACTTATTAGAGGTGGTTAAATCCCAATTTTGTGGTAGTGGTAACTTGTATAAAATCTAGTTTTTATGGTTTAGATAAATAACTTGCACCTTCACAACTTGCAGCTTGTATGTTCTATTCGTAAAAAATTGAACATTCCTAGGATAGTTCATTCCATCGATATTTACTCAATTTTATTTTTTTTAAAATTATTTTTTTTTTAAATCAATTCAAGATTTGGTAATTCTCAAATCACTGACACATAATATAAATAATGTATAGCAAATGTCAAGTTGCGATTCCTTTTTTAAAATCATGCATGTGGACAAATAGAGTTATTTTTTTACCCTCATATCATCAAATATTTAATAAAATGATTATATCACATTTGTCAAGAATGCTTTGTAAGAGTCTTTATTATATATATATATATATATATATATATATATATATATATATATATATATATATAATTCTCTAATATTTGAATTATATGACTTTGGTATTGTTAATCTGTCAAGATATAATTATCAGAAGATTCATATAAAAATATAATGACTACATCCTATGGATGTATGTTAAGTTTTTCGACAAAATCAAATTACATCTTATAATATTGTATTCACAATAAGAGAGAATATGCCTCTTCATAAAATCAATATCAATTTTTTAACGAGAATTATTTCGCACTTTATATATAACGTGACGGTTGGGTTTGGTCTTTTTTTTTTCAAAATATTAAAAGTGCAATTGTCCAACATAAAAAAAAAAAAAAAAAAAAGCTTAGAAAATCATGGGTTTGTCCTACATTGAAAATGTTTTGAAAAGTCGGGAGTCTTTCCTCCATTAAAAAGGTTTAGGAAAGTCATAGGCTATAAAAGGAGCTTATGCCTTTGGTCATTTTCAATTGTCTCAATTAGAAACGCTTTAAGCTTTAGTGTGCTAACTCTAATTAAACTTCTTTTATTTCTTTAGCTAGAAAGTAGAAAATAGGCACGAGTGTCCAAAAATTTTGAGAAAGTGTTTTTGTAAACTTGAAATTTTTCTCGTAAATTCTTGTGTTTCTATTTTTTTTTTTTTTTTATAATTGTTTTAGGGTTTAGGGTTTAGAATGAGGTCATTATATTGTTTACAGAATTGGCCTAATCTATATCATGCCAAAAGCCAAATATATTTGGATTCATAACCTTCATCTTCATTGTAGCATATGCTTCAATTATTCTTATACGAGTATAATATATATAAATTCATAAGATGAAGTAGGCAATTTTTCGAGTATAAGTTTTTCATTTAAAAATATTCTATCTCTTTCTTTCTATAAGTCTCAATGTGATAATTATTGCAATGTATATTTTCAGAACTTAATAGATTTCTCTTTGATTGACTAGAAAAAAAAAATCTATTTTTAATGGTAAATTTTGTGCCTCCAAGCAAAATATTATTTGCTTTTTCCATATCCTTAAATCAGATTTGAAAAGTTTGATATTGTATTAACTTTTGCTCCCATCATTGTCAATGTGAAAAATTACTTTCTACTTATAAGTATTGTGTGCATAGTTGCACTGTTTGTGAAACATACATATTTGTTATTCATCCCATAATTATCCAATAGTCGAGAAATATTCATGTTTTTTTAATAAAAAAATCATGATTATAATATAAATAATAAGCTATAATGATATTCAAAATAAAAATATAGAGTTAGACTTTAAGTAAATGCAGAGAAAACATCACAAAATATTAAATACTTTCATAGCATTTTTTGCTTCAATAACAATGTTCATTTTCTCTTCAAGATATTCAAATAATTTGCAACGTCTAAATATCGCATATTTTTCAAGATTAATTCATTTCTTTGGGAGATTGCAAAGTTTGCTTCCACACATATTTTTCAATTTTCATTTGTTGAGACATTGTAATTTCTAGAAGAAATTAAATGGGTACAAGACATATATACATATATTGTATCACATCTCACATGTGGCACTTTCCTTTATCATGATCACAATCTCATTACAAATTTTAAAATTCAAAACATTTACTTCAGAGATGGTATTGTTTTAATTGGTCGAGATTCATAATTTCTTATCCACTGTTATTAAAATTTACAACATTCACTTTAGAGAAGGTTGTTGTTCTAGTTGACCATAACTTGTTATCTTGTTTAGCTTCTTTAAGAAGACATAAAATCAATTCAGAATACTTCAAAGATATTTCTTTCGATTGCTCCTCTAAGAGCATATTTAAGATATGTTATAGGACCAAAAATGTGTTATCTTACTCAGTTTAATTAGGGATCACGTTAATGTGTTAAATATGGTTATCTAGTGATTTTACAAGTTTCGAGCGTTGAGAAGATAGATTTAGCTGTTATGTATGGTTTGAAGTGAATTTGGAGTCATTGAAAGTCAAATCAAGCATCAAAGCTTCAAAATGAGCAAATAACATAAAATGCCTCTGGATCGAGCGCAAAGATGCTTGCGATACGTTGTGCTCAATGCTCAAAGGCCAAGAGTACAAAAAAATGGGTGCGCAATGGTGGTACAGTGGAACGTAGCTATGCTCTCAATATTGACGGATGGATATACCACCCTTGCACGACTAAATGTTGAAGCACAAATTTTATGATAGCATAACCAGAGCGTAGTTATGCTATGCACGATTGTCTATATATAATCTCTTTCTCTCTTACCGTTAATGGTGGTGGATTCGATGGAGGGTGAGCTAGAGCCTCAAACTTCTCCTTCTTTTTCTTCTTCTTTTCTATCATCTTAGTTTACGTTTTTTTCATTTTGGATTATCATTTAAAGATTGGAGCTTCTCCTTTGCATTTTGTCTACGAATTACAAAAGTTAGTTAGTAAAAATCGATGATAGAAAATATGTAAATTTTATTTTGTTCTCGAAACTAGAGAACTCTTATCTTAAGTTACATTTATCTTTTATCTTTTATTTTTGCAATTTTGTTTTTACAATCAACCAAAATACCAAAACCACCATTTTTATTGCCTTTCATAGAAAAAGAATTATTACTATTTATATCAAAGAATACAAATTCTAATTTTGTAAAATTTATCATTGTAACACTATTACAAATCATTTTACTTATATTAAAAAATTAATATATATCAAATATGAAAAACAACATTTAATTTGTTAATTATAAGGAAGAGGAAAAAACCAACATATGTTTAGGATCTATTTAGAGTAGAGAAATAGTCAAAGCTCGCGTTGATAATGTGTTGTAAAATTGAAGAACACATAAAAGACGAAAAAAACACGAATATAGTTAAAATATGATAAATATAATACCATAGGAAAATATAATATAATAATAAATAAATAAAAAGTAGGAAAAAAGGAATGTTTTATCCAAAATTTTCCATAAATCTTTTGGAATCCCACCAACGTGTAATCACCTCAACAGACCACAAATGCCACTATTTAATGACAATTGGGAACTTAGAATGTGGCATGACTTGGCCACTAAGAATGTAAATAAATGGCACATGGATATTTTGGCATTAGAAACATGCATAAAAGGAGATAAGCCACTTTGGCTTTTTAGGACAATAATTAGTAATCCTTTTTCAATATAGAGATTCAAAATTCTCCCCACCCTCCACCCTCCACCCTCCACCCTCTTAGATTGAATTATAAAGAAAAAAAAAATTGTGAAACCAATATACTGTTATTAATATTATTATTATTTACTAAGATTACTTTTGGCCAATCATATCTACAAATTGATAAAATCATCTCAATTCCATCGATTTTCTTTTTTAAAAAAAAAAAAAAAACATAGATTCCTAGCTAGCCGCAACTACTTTTATAAAAGCATATGTTATTATCTAAATCCCTTTTAAAAGACATCCTCAAATAAAGTTTTGATAAAATCCTTATTATTTAGAATATTTAATAAAAAAAATTAAAAATTTTCCCTTTCCCTTTCCCTTCCAACCTTTTAAGATCTCACTTTCCATATATACCTAAGAATATGGTAACTTTTCTTCTTTAAACTAAATAAAAAAAAAATGAAGAAATAGAATGGATAATGTATTAATTATGGTTTGATTATATTGGAGCCCACAAATTTTGACTGTTCATACTTATCATCACTTTGAGATTACGATTAGATAATAATCTCTCTAATGAATATTAACCTAATCCAAACTTTTTGCTCAATCTTTCGGCCACCCAAAATCGTACTTTTTTTTTCCTATCATTGTTTCTCAATTTCTATCCAAAACTAAATAAAAAAAGCAAAGACAAATCATAAAATATATTTCCCTCTCTTGTCTTAATAAAATTAAATCACTTCTAATCTCTAAAATTGCTTAGAGTTTGTTTTTTTTTTCAAAATTATAACAAACTGATAAAATATTCACACCCGATAAAACAATTTCGAAAACAGAAAAAGCCCACAGCCCAACAATAGAAAACACCAAAAATACGTTAGTCAATATATGATTAATCGTGCGCATAAGTAATCTTCTTCTAAATGATTTTGTACTACAATTTAAACAAATGATCTATGATTGTTAAGATCATGATACACGATTGTGTAGTTCTTTTAAGTTCTCTCGTAGTTCTTGAATACCTATTTAGTTTTAGCATGAACTTGACTTTACCCATATTGTTTTGTATGAGAGATTGAAGATTTGGAGAACTTGGAAGCACTGATCAACACGCTTAAGGTGATTTTAGACAAGCTTGGATAAGTTTCTAAGTTTTTGACTCTTTGGTTCGACGTTGAGATCGTCAATGAATCTAAATCTCTTAATTTCTTTAATATTGGATTTAATGTCATATTTAAATGAGGGATCTACTAAGTTTGAATCAAGTCTAGATACTCATTGTATTAGAGTTTAAATTTGAAGTTTAAAGGTCCAAAGGTGGAACTTTAGCCTAAATCAAAATTTTTGGGGAATAATTCAATCCAAATTTTGGAAGTGATTAGGAATTCGAGTCATTGAACCATAAAAAAGCTTGAGTTATCGTAATGAAGTGTTTTGGAGAATGTTGTGTCGTCTTGCCTTGTGAAGACAATTGATGTGACATTAATCTTTGTATCAGGCCAAACACAAATAGAGGAAGTTAGCCTATAATCCTAGGAGTTCAGGTCATTGACTGTGAGTTGTTTATTTTCAAGTATTTTCATTATAAATCTATATATGTTATTATAGTACGCCATGATAGTGAAAATTTCCAGTATGATTGTTTTATGAACTATGTGTTAGAAATGTTTTCAAATATGAATTTTGGTTTACATAAATATTCTAAAAATGTGGTTGAACCCAAACTTACTAGGCAAGTTTTAGATGACAACTAGTTTCTAAAATACTCATGGATTTATTGTTAGACTTGAAGGAGTTTTAAAAGTATGAGTTGATGGCTAAGAATGGAAAATGATTTAAAAATGTGTTTCTAACCAGGTTTGATTTTAAACTTTAAACTTGTGGTGTTTGTGAAATAATGTTGGTGATTTCTCTAAAGGTTACATGAATGTGTTTATGTAGCCACATATGATTGTCAGGAGATTCCAGGACTGAAAGTGGTTGTGACTGGAGATTCGAAAACCTAGGCCTAGGTGAGGACATGGATGGAGGTTTGTGATTTGGTTTCGAGCTTAGCTTAACCTATGGTGAGTGGTTCTATGTGCATATAGGAGCATGGATATGGATGATTCTCCTTTGACATGTACTAAATATGTGTGTGCTCATTATGACTGCATGTTTCCTTGTGGATATGGATCACGCATGAGCTATTCTCAGCCGTGTACTTAGTATTCTACCATGGTTGGATGGATGGAGGTTGCTACTATAGTAGGTACTAAATATTCGTGAGCTCAGTTTGGCCGCATGATTCCTTGATCATGTGCGAGCTATTCTCGACCATATAAGGTGTACCATATGGTAGACCCTCATATGGTACAGGTTTATTGGCAAATACTTGTGGTTTTTGGTAATATGTGATTTTAATGTTTTAATTATTATATCATTATCGATGCCATATTTAAATAGTTTGAGAGCATGTTTTATCAGTTTTTACTTCTAAAAAAACTTACCACTCACAGAGTTTTAGCTCATGTTTTCAATGTTTTCCCCCTCCCCCCAGGTAGCGGTCAAGGACCAAGCATCATTTGAGCTCTCCGTCATTGATTGTAGATTCTTTTTCTTTTTTTTTTTTTTTTTAGTATGTGTGTACCTAAGCTTGTATTACACCATGTGGTGGTTAAAATTAGTGAGAGTCACGTTAAGGACTTGTGTTTCAAGAGATTTTTTATTGGATTGTAATTCTTTAGTAACTAACATGTAGTTTGGATATAAACTCTGTTTGAAGCTCTAGAATAGTTTGAATGAGTGTGTGGTGAGACAAACTCGCTGTTAAGTTGAGTATGAAGAACATTCATAAGTAGAAGTAAAAATTTCCTCTCTTTTCTAGTTTGGCTAACCCATATTTCACAGGAGATTCTACTGAAATTTCTATAGAATTTTATAAACTTGATCGCTTGGCTTTTAGTTTGAAAAATGTTGTTTTCAAAAGTGTTTTCATGCCACGTTCTAGGTTAGTGGGGAAAACTTAGAACAAGGTGTGGCACTGGATTTGAGGAAGTCATGTACCAGGTACATGACATCCTCAAAACAAGAATAATTCCTTAAATTAACCCATTTTTTGAAGTCTATAGGATACTTTTAGATTTAAAATTTGACTCAAAGAGAAAGAATGCAAGAGGAAACACCATCATTGAACTACAATGATGTACATGTAAATTGCATGTAATTAGTCTATTTAAGGGGCATTTTTCATTTTGAATAAGTTTTTGGCCATTTTTGTAATTCAGTTACAAAAATATACCATTTTTCTCTTAAAATCTCAACCCAATTTTCCACCTCCAAATTTCATCTCTCTCTAATAATTCCTTCACTTAACGGGTCTCACAACCCGGTTTTAAGTTCGAAGAATAGTGGGTCAACACTAGTGGTAGTCCCGGGTTCATGATTGTGAGAAGATTTAGAGCATCGAGAGCTTTGAAGAGTAATTTTTCATCCTTGTCTAATACTTCTTTCATTTAACGTGTCCCATAACCCGATTCCAAGTCCAAAGAATAACAAATCAACACTAGTGATGGTTCTGGGTTCGTGATAATGAGAAGATTTGGAGCATCGGGAACTTAGAAGGTAAGTGTTTTATCTTAACCCTAATTAGTGTAATTAGGGTAGTATTTAGCTTGTTAATCACTAAAGTGTCTAGTTGCATATAGAGTAATTTCCGATCCTTGTTTCCACTGCGTTCGTATGCTGTCCATCTTGTGGTATCAGAGCATGCTAGAAAACCCTTGTTTGGAGGCTCAACAATCGTGTAGTAACCTAACAACCTGCTTTACACCCATTTCGTCGTAGTTTTCTGTTCGACCCTTGCATTCACACACGGCTTGGCCCAGTTCACGCACATGGCCCATCTCTCCCCCAAGCCCCGTTCGTGATCCGCCAGGTGTTGGCCCAACACGCCCCGATCTGTGCCCAAGTGCCTGCCCAGACGCCGACCCACACAGATTCGATTTGATCTTCAACTGCCCTCTACACAGCACGTCTTGCTTCGCCCGAGCTGGGTTTGACCCAACCCGTGTGCCTGATAGTTTGGCCTGGTTGTTTTAGGCCGGTTCAACCCATTTTATGGATTTTATACTAGTTTAGAAGGTTTTTTGGGTCGGTTCAAGTAGTTTTAGTGGTTTTCCAGCTAGTTTGAGTTGTTCGGGAGTGGATTATGTACTCCACCAAATTATTATTGTAATAATTTAGTTTTTTAGCTTAATTTAGAAGCCAAAACCAGTCCATTTTAGTACGTCATATAGATTTAAATTTGATGTATGTTTTAATTAATGTTTAAATTGTATGTGCATATAGTATGCCATATAGATTTAAAATCCCACCATAGGTTAACATGTTCATGCAATGAAAGTATGTTATAATGGTTATAATGTATAATATGCATGTTAATTAATTAATATGATTAGCTAATTTTTTAATTAATTAAGTTAATTTTGATTAAATATGATTTAATGAAATTAATTATTGATTTATTTATTTTAATTAAATATGATTTAAAATACTCATAACAAAGATAACTTGCATGCTCACCTAGGTTAAAAACATATCTTCCTAATTTCATAAAATTAGGTTGATATCTTGTAAAACTAGTTACAAGAGGCTCACCTGATTCGATCTTGTTAACAAGTCAGATAACAGGACTATGGTTAGAGGTTCTTAAGTTGATGGTTTACAAAACACCTGTTATCTGGAGATTGTAATCAGTTCTTAAGCCTAATTAGCTTAGATTTATAAGCATGCATGAGAGATGTAAGGTAATAAAATTGATTTATCACCTAGACATATTAGGTTAAATTCCGGTATAATGGTTATGTTGGATGTTTCATCTAGACTTAGGATATGTTTAAGTTAGCCTAAATATGATCCTATTTTTTCTTGAGTACCCTTTAAAATCGTCTTAGAACACTTCAGCTAGAGAAAAGTAGCATACGTTTAGTTTCGACATCCCTAAGGGTTCACACCGTGAGGTCCATGCAGGGCTTTGGGTCATGCATAGGAGTAGACTCCCTTCAGAGAGTGTTTACATAGATCAATATCAAGGTAAATAGGGGAAGTAGTTCATAGTAAGTAGGTGAGGGATATGTGACAACACATCCCATGGTCTCTTCTATTGGGTTGCACTGTGAGATTTCTATAATGCGCCTGTTTGTCTACCCTGGAGCAACATAATTCCCTTCGAAGGACTGTATTATAGGATTCAGAGCACCATGAACTTCATACATGGATAGGGTCTCTTAGATAGTTTTCATATTGTCTTTCCACTTTTGGGAGCATAATGATTCTATCTCTAAGATCTGAAAATGGAGAGTTACACTTATAAGAATTATTAAGTTGTTAGTATATTCTTGACCGAAATAGCAGTAACTAAATGCTATGAGAATATGAGATATTCAAGAGTTAGCATTTGGTCAAGATTATCTTGGTTCAAAGGAGGAGTAATCGACTACCCTTTGGTAGAGGTTACTCTGAACCTTTGGAATATCGTTGCAAAACATAATAATGATAAGTACATTATTAATATTTACTAAAGTAATTGGTTCTTAAAGGATTGTAGCTTTTCACTAAATTTGGATATGTTTTATTTTCTAGCATGAATAGCTCAATAGTACAACTCTAAGCTTCTGAGAAACTTAATGGCGATAATTATACAACTTGAAAATCAAACCTAAATACTATAATAGTCTTAGATGATTTATGGTTTGTCTTAACTGAGGAACGTCCTCAAGCCCCAGCCTTGTTAATCAAAATATTCGGGAAGCATTTGATCGATGGGTTAAGGCTAATTAAAAAGCTCTTGTCTATATTCTTGCCAACATATTTGATGCTTTGGGAAAGAAACATGAATTATTAGCCAAAACTAAAGAGTTTATGCAACATTGAGGGAAATGTTTGGTCAGCCTTCATGGTCCCTCAGACACGAAGCTTTTAAGCACATTTACACCAAGAGAATGAAAGAAAGGACTACTGTTAGAGAAAATGTCCTGGACATAATGATGCACTTCAATATCGTTGAAGTAAATGGGAGATCTAAATTTGTTTAGATAGATATTTCATACTTAAAATTGTTTTGTATGCTTCTAAAATAGTTAAGAAATTTAATTAATATCTATCTCTTATATTTTAGAACATATATATAGAATATTTTTAAAAATATGAATGAAAGGTCCATTATTCTAGAAAAAGTATTCAGTTTTGTTCTACCACACTTAAAGAAAACTTATATAAGTTAAGACGAATTGGAGCAAAAATTTGTCTTCAATACTAAAATGTTTAGCATAAAAGAAAAAAAAAAAGGTTTCTTCTAATACCTACCTATAAATGGTATTTAAGATTCGATCACATAAATCTGAATATGATTGGGAGATTGGTTAAGAGTAGATCGACTTCTAAATTAGTTAGAAGATAACTCTTTACCTTCACGTGAGTCTTATCTTAAAAAGAATAATGACCAAAAGATCTTTTACCAGAAAAAGATCTCAAAACCAAAATACGATTAGAGCTCGTACATTTAGACCTCTTTGGAGCATTGAATGTCAAAGTTCAAAGAGGGTATGAATATTTCATCAATTTTGTTGATGATTATTCAAGGTTTGGTCATAATTTACCTATTGCATCACAAGTTTGTTTCTCTTGAAATGTTCAAAGATTATAAGGCTGAAGTCGAAATTCAATTAGGTAAAACTGTAAAAGGACACTTTGGTCAGATCGAGGTAGAGAGTATGTGGACTCAAGATTCCAAGACTATTCGATAGAGCACAGAATTCAATCACAATTCTCTGCACTTAGTACGTCTAAATAGAACGATGTATCAGAAGAAGAAACTAAGCCTTGTTGGACATTATTTGCTCTATAATGAGCTTTGCTCCTTGATCCTCAAGGAATAAGGAATTTGTATAGACAAATACCAGATTCTTAGAGGAAAATCTCACCATAAATCATTAAACCAAGTAGTAAATTAGTATTAGAATTTCCAAAGACGTTATAGATAAACCTAGTTCATCCACTAAAGTAGTTGATAGAACTAGGGAATCTGGTTAGTCACATCCTTCTCAAAAGTTGAGAGTGCCTCGAAGTAGTGGGAAGGTTGTTCATCAGCCTAACCGTTACCTGGTTTTATCGAAAATCAAATCGTCATACTTCATGATGGTTTAAGAGGATCCATTGACTTTATGAAAAAGTAATAAATGATGTAGATTATCTATCTAACGTCTAGAAATGACTAGCTATGCACTTTCAAATAAGAGATTTAAAAATAAGCAATGTGTTCTCAAGATCCAAATTGTTCGGAATGACAAGAACACAATACTAACTAGTTTCAAGCATTTCATATAAACAAAATGTTGCATATATATAAAATGCAGAATTTTAAAAGAGTTGGATTGTCATTAAGTATATTCTAAAATAGTTTAGAAATTTAAAAGACTATGTGCTCGTGTATAATGCTAAGGATCTAATCCTTATCAAATACACAAATTCTGATTTCTAAAAATGTTAGAAAGTCTGCATTGAAATCAATATTCACTCTAAATGGATGAATAATAGTGTGAAGAAGCGTATAGTTAAAGTGTACTACTTTATTTGGATAATTGTGCATCGTAGTGACGTTGTAGTAACCACGTTACTTGTTGGACAAATTCATGGCTGTTTAATTTGCAAAGTCCTTCACGACTAAAGTGTTTGAAGGTCACTTAAATAGTTTAGGTCTACGAAGTTTATGCACTAGGACTAGTGGGAGAATGTTTGGGTGTATGCTTTAGTTTGTTGTACTCATATGTTTATCGTACTCATATGAGTAATTCTCTTAATCATTTACCCTCATACGCGATCATTTAGCTTTCTATCTTCAAACGATCGTTTATATATATACCAAAATTACTAACTTTACTTTTATTAAATAAATAATAAAATAATATATATATATATATATATATATATATAGTTAATTCGGGTTGGGTTGGGTTGAATCGAATTTTTCAACCCCAACTCGAAAAACACCAAAATTTTCAACCAGCATAACCCACATTTTAAACTAATATAACCCAACCTATATAATATGGGTTGGATAGTTCGAGTTGTCAGGTTATTCGATAATTCTTACACCCCTAGCAGGTATGACGACATCACTCCATCTAATTCGTAAAAAAAACAATAAATTATAAAAATATCAGGACCACCATCAAAGATCAACATTACTCTAATTAAACAAAGCCTAGTAGTACAATATCCAAATACAAACTCTACATATGCCCAAATTACGTTTAAACTCTACAATTTCTAATAAGTCAAAATTCAAATATAATCTACAATTACATTTAAAATACATCTACATCAAGTTCCCAAACTTAAATAATCTAAATTTTCATTCCAAAGTATATCCAAAATTTATTTATACTTTAAAAATGTACAAAAATGCAATCATTAAAAATTGCAATCAATACATGAAGTCCTAATGTTTACATATCAATATACTAAAACAATACTATGAGTTCAAAGCTCTAAAATAGGTTCTTCAAACATGTGTGAATTAATTATATAATTTCAGACATTCCTACCCTTATGAAAATGATATATATAGTTTTAAGAAAATTAAATATCAAGCTATGTCTCGTAATCTTTTTAACCACACTGAAATAATTGGAGTATACCTTTAAATTTTAACTTTTTTGAAAGAAAGATTTGAATCTTTGTTGGTAGGAGAGAAATAGAAAAGAAACTTCTAATACTTTTCACAATCAAATGAGATACCTAAAGTCAATTAATTTCAAGAATTAGAGTTTAAGCATTATTCAACAAAATCGTATACTCGGTCTACGACTAGGTTAAGTTCAATAAAATTATATAAATATATTCCCACTGTGTAAACAAAAATATATGTAAAAAAGAGAGAATACATTCTCACTATAAAAACCAAATTCAACAAATTTAAAATAATCATATAAATATATTCCCATTACATAAACCTAAATATGCGTAAAAAAAATAGAAAATAAACATACCTTAGAACTACTAATCAATGAATGATGAATGGTGGGTGACAAGGAGGCGAAGGACGGCAGAAGCAACAGAGAAGGGGAGAGAGTGAGTTATTTTTATTTTATTTTATTTTATTTGTGAAACAAGGATGAAAAGAAGAATAGGATGCGCCTAGGGTTTTAAGATAGATGAAATAGTATATCTGGACCACAAACGCCCAACATGTCGGACAACACAAACAATATGGCAGCGTTGATTGCCACACATGATAGGCACCTAAGTCGAGTCGTCTATCGGGTCCATGACTTATCCTAGTCGTAGACTTAGCTACCTTATTTTTTTCTATAGTTTTTCGTCTACCCTATTTTTGATATTATTTTTTTAAATAACATTATTAGAAAAAATGTCATTTTTTAACAAAACATAATTAAAGTAATTATTAAAAATAATTAAGGGGAATTGTCAAAAATGACAAATTTGACAAAATATCTACTTTACATATAACAAAATTTCAAATTCTATCCATGGTAGATATTGATATACATTAATATGTTTCTATCAGTCATATTGATAGACAGTAATAGAAGTCTATCAGTGTGTATCATTGATAGAATCCAAATTTTTGCTATTTGTTGTAACTATTTTAGTTTATTTTACTATATTTAAAATTGTCCCAATAATGAAATTAATTACAAATACTGATATTTAACCACAATAATTTATATTAAATAGTTCATATAGGATAAAATATTAATGGTAAAGATAATAGTTGAAATTTATTATGTCACGCCCTGCCCCACAACGCGTCCTTACTCAGGTGGTGCAGCACGCAAACAAGACTTGAGCAGCTCTAGCGTCTCTGAGCGAAACACCAAAACACCCAATCTTCAAACATTTGAATCTTACACTTAACACTTATATTGAACTTGGACCTTTAGAACTACCAAGCGATAAGAAAACTCACATCGCAAGATAAATAAACAGCTCCTTTATTAACTTTGCAACATGCTTTCTATTACATAATACATGCTTTGTTAAGTACAAGAGTTGTTATACCCCATCCCGAATCACCTACATTTGACCTGAGAGACAATGTGAAGTCAATTGATATCGCTTCCATTCTAAATGATACCAACTATCTCTTAATCTCTAATCTTTAAATAAAATGCAAGTGAAAGCTAACATACATATCTTAACACAAACTACAGTGCAACCCCATTTATTAATAAGTTTTACATAAGTTTTATACAGACATATAATAACCCATATCTATATGATGATAGACTAAGTCTGGTACAATTAAAAGAAAAAAAATACAAAACTTCAAATAATAAGACACGTATAAAAGAAAAGACAAAACCCTTCAACAAACAGACAACAGTGAATCAGGCTTCAAGAACATAACCTATACTTGGAAAGTGAAAAAGCATTTCAGAAATTATGAGCTAAACGAGCCTATTGAGTGATAGGTTTTTAAACAGCATTTTATAAACCTTTTTAGCAATAAACATATACAATAACATGAATATTTTAACTTGGTAAATATTTTAGAAAACGGTAAATCAAATACTTGGTAAACTCTAAACCCTAAACTCAATACCAACTCTAAACCTCAAAGATGGACATCCTCAATCCCTTTTCATAAGAGGTAGGTATCCCTAACTCTAATCCTAGAGATAAGTGTCCTTAGCTCAAATTCCTTAGTGTCCTTTAACCTACCCCAAAGGGTTATTTGAGATATCTTGGATTAAATAAAATGCATAAAATCATATGCTTTGGAAACAGTGTTTCAAACCTTAACATAATCTTTTTGCGTAAAGCAAACCTTAAACATAATGATGCCTTGATAAACTCATTTTCTTACTAGCCTTAAAAATTTCTCAGCAATCATGCTTTAGCAAATACTTTAAGGTAAATCATATGCTTTAGAGATCATTCATAAATCAAATAGCTTTAACATTGAACTCAAATCATACTCTGAACAATAGCTTTGAGAAACATGATTCGAAATCACATAATAAATTCATTTTTCATCCATAGATACAAGCTTAGGTCCTTGGTCTATAAATTTTCACAATCTCTTCTTGACCTAAAATAATGGTAATTAAGTCCAATTAATTCCCCTTGATCATGAAACTAAAATATCAAAAATTAAATTAGAAATTTCAAAGACCACCAAAATGGCCTAAAACCAACCATTGACATGGGCCAACGTGCAAACATGGGCAAACAGGGGGTTTGGTGCATGCTAACCTCACATATGGCATGTGTCGAGCGCTCCACTTGGCCGTACACCTTGCATCTTGTGAGTCTCCTTACGCGCCTTTCGCGAGAAGGTCTTGCCGCATACCCCTTGACCGTGAGCCCAACACAGGCCACTTCGCACATCAATAAACTCTTCCTCCACCAACACACACACTCATCTCACCTAGCGAAGCTTGTCACTCGACTAGCCTCCAACACTGCCCATAAACTATTTTTCGTCCAAAAACTTAACTCCACTTTGAAAAGGCATAACTAAAAAAATACATAACTTTTTTAGAAAATCTTTCTTCTACAAAGTTACTTGTAATTGTCTTAACTTTCTTACCTCAAAATTCCAGCTCAGAACTCCAAGATTTGCGTTATTGACTTCTTAAAAGTGCACCTTGCTCAGTTTTCTTTGAAAATTACCTTTCTCTTTTTCTTCAGCTCAAACTTAACCTTTCTTGCCTTAAATTCGATCGATAACCCAATTATGGAAACTATACTCAATTTGTGAACTCTTGGAAGTTGTTTGACACAAAATGCATGCATAGATTGTGAGAAATCCTCTTCTAAAGTTACCTATTTATAGTACGGAAAACCGTAGAAATAAGAAATTCATGGATAGAAAAAATAAAATTAGCAAATTGTCAAAATATTTTGATTTATGGCAAAACTAACTGCCAGAATAATTTTTTCTTTTTTTTTTTGTTCGAATTTACTCCTCCACGGATGACAATTGTTCATATACAAATACAGAGTATTTTTTTAGATCAAAAAATTAAATAAAATATCACATATCACAAATACAGTGTATTTGTAAACACACTCACTTATAATAATTCTTAACTAAGTCAAAACATATTATATTATTCCAACAATCCTTAAAGATATGTCATTAGTTTCAATTTGTTATTTCCGTCAAAATAGCAAAATCGGATTACAAATAGAAAAATAACAAATTCCAAAAATATTTTGATTTATGGCAAAACCGACTACTAGATATTTTTTTTCAATTTTGTTTGCCTGAGTATACCCTTTACAAATACACTTATCAAAAAATCAAACAAAATGTCACAGAGTACGAATACAGTATATTTGTAAACACATTCACTTTTGGTAAATCTTAACTAAATAAAAAAATATTCTCTTGCTGTAGAAGATTTCACCAACATTCCCTAAAGATATGACTTTAGTTTCAGCATCCCTTAATTATTAGGATTTAAATCAATTAATTCACAATTTTTTATATTTCATATTATTTATCAAAAAGTTATTAAATAATACATATAACAAAATTTTAATAACAATTTGAATCTACAATTTATATCATCCCCAAAATCGTCGATTTGAATTCAAATTTTACATTGTATCCCTAAAATAACACAAAGATAAATTCAAACTATTTCACATTTTTTATTCTTCAAACTATTTATAAAAAAATAGACATAAATAATACATAATACATCATTGATATTTATTAATCTTTTGAGTTTAGAAATACATATCTCACCCTAAAATAGTTAGTTTTAATCTCAATTTTTAACCTTATTATTAAATCCAATTTTTATACTTTAATTTTAAATAGTTAGTTTGAATCTCTAAAATTATGCTAAAGATACTAAACATAAATTTGAATTATATTATCATCCCTAAAATAATGGTAAAATAACAAACTTCATTTACAACATTTTCTTCCCCAAATTTTCTTGATTTAACAATAATTTCATAAATAATACATAATAAGCAATTGTTATTTTTAATTCAAATTTTATACATTATCCCTAAAATGATGCAAATATATCTACAAGATTATGGGATTTGTTATATTTTAAACAATTTATTAATAATATTGGTAATTATTACAATTTCTTAAATGGCCTTAAATATGCCTCAATGGTGTTTTTGTAATTAATTGAATCTTCAAGAAAAGAAACATGAAAAGTAGGAAGAGGGGGCAGCTGAAAGTTGAAAAAACACAGTAGAGAGTTTTTTCTAGCAAAAAAGATTGATAGAGAACAGTGTAGTGTGACGGTTTCTGGTATTTCAACAAGAAGAGAGACGTTGGTCAATGAAGAGAAAGACGTTAGAGGTTTAGTCGTGGGTTTTTAGGCGAACAGAAATTTTACGCTGTTTACGGCAACTCCGACGTTCGTTTCAACAACTTCTCAACGTGTTTAACGACTTGTTTAACCATGGTTTTGGAGCCGTCAGAGGTTGGTTTAGCCATCAGAGAAAGATATTGGAGTTTCCACGTCAGCAGCAACAGGCTTTTTTAGTTGTGTTTGACAGCATCCCACGTTGGTCGTGAGTTTGTAGTGGGTTCTAACGTTTCAACGTCTATTAGAGTTGGGTTTAGTCGACTTTCACGGGTTTAACCGCAAGCAAGACAAAAATCCCAAAGTCTCCGGTCAAAAAAACCCACAAGAAAAAAATCCAAGTGATGGAAGGTTTGAAGGAGACGAGCTGGAAACTCCAATAGTTTTTGCAACTAATGAAAGTTTGATTTTGATGTGTTAATCATGTGTTGGGAGTTTGATTTTAATTATAGGGTATTTGTAGTTTCTTGAATAATTGTATTTAGGATTCAATTTTTTCAGTTAGGTAGGGCATTTAAGACATTATTCCAACAATTAGTTTTCCATATTTTTTTATTTTGCTGTTTTATCAATTTAAATAAAAAAATTCCATTTATCCAAAGTAAACCTTCTATTTTTCTATTCTTCTTGTCAACCCTTTATAGTAAGCCTTGCATCTTTATTGATACCACCTGCTTGTTGAAATTTAAGTTAAGCATGCAGTGGCCACCTGGACAACACCCAATCGACTTTCCTAGGTCGGCCGTAAACTAATAGCCTTGCCCAATTTCAATCAAAATTTCTAATGTTTCAACCATGCACCATGCTAACCTCTTTTCACATGGTTGTAAGCCTTCCTTACGTACACAAGTCTCCTCACCCCACCATTAGGCTGCCTAGCCTCCCCGCCTAGGCCTCTCAACGCCTTAATAACCTCATAAAGACAAGCTCTTCTCACGTAGAAGCACATTTACAGCCTATGACACCCTTTTAGAAGTTTTTCCTTGCCTGATGCTATTCGATTGAAACCTTAGCTACCTATTCATGTCTTCTCGCCTAATGTTATTCCATTCAAACCTTGGCTGCCTATTCATGTCTTCTCGCCTAGCCTTCCTCAGCACCAATAACCTTTCAAAGATAAGGTCCTCCTCGTCTACATGCATGTTTATCACCTCGTGACACTCCTTTAGAGGTTCTCCTCGCCCAAGCCACACACACACTTCTAACTTGGCTGCCTAGTATCGCTTTAGAGGTTATTTATCTTCTTGTTGGCCGCCCACCAAGCTGACTTGCCTACACATGGACTTAGCCAAAACTTTCACTATAATATCCTAACATCCAAATCTTATTAACCATCCTAACTTAGTTTTCCTTAGTTCCATCTACCACGACTCATTTTCAATGATAGTTATTGAGTCTTTTCTCAATCCTAACTCCAATCACAACCTAACCTTTCAAGTCCTTGAATAAACAAAAGTTTTTCCTAGGGTTCGAGTTCTACAAGAGATAATTAAAACTTCAGGCTTCCAATGTCTAGCATATAGCTTCTTAACAATCACTTAGAATGCTTGGCTTAACACCTTATTGCATAGCAACTTACCTTACATTCTTAACTCAGCTTCAGTGCCTTGTTGCCTAAGGAAGAGAAACTTAAAACGTAAGTCAAATACTTAGTGAGTGAGGTTTTAGAAGTTCTTTTTGGGCATATAACATGTAAATACATTTTCATAAATAGACTCATAACGTCTCATTTAAAATATAAAACACACATTAGCTTGTTCTTATTCTTTTTGCCAAGAACATAAATCATTCCCATGCATAGACTACTATGACGATTGCATCATCATCAGAATCCTTTGTAAGTTTTTAGTTGTATAAAAGTTGATGTACAAAATTACTTATTTGTTTCTTTTGTTGAGAAGATTTGTGTGGTTGTGGTTTTATTTTGATTATTAAGAATGAAACTGATATATGACATTTGAAACCGCATTTGGGTACCTTTTTCATTTGTTTTTTCCCTTTTAATCTTTTACAAAATTGAATACGTTTTTTTCTTCGGTTGGAAAATGATATATTTTTGATGTAGTTATAGGGTTTAATTTCTTTTTTTACTTTTATAATATTTCAACAAACTACCGGGTTGGTTTGGTATGACCCAAATATGGTTATTATAATAATAGTGCACTTTAATAGTCTCTTTTTTTAGTTCAAATTAAACTATTTTAGTTGAGGTTTAGAAAGTTAGTTAGTTTCATTTGCACACTTTAGTTTAAACTCAACAAATATTTATGTTTTATGTGTTGATTTGTTTAACATAAAGATTTTAGGTATGGATTGAATTTTTTCTTTTCATTATTACAAATAATAGTATGTTAATTAATTGTTAAATATCATAACAAAAATGTTAAATTTTGAAACATAACATAAAAAACAATTAAATTTATGACCTTGGACCAACAACTATTTTTACAAAAAAATATTACGATAGGAATCCTTTCGAGACCTTAAAGCATTTATTAGAAAAAGTAATAATTTAGTCCCAAAACTTTAGTTAGTAACAATTTAGGCCGGGTGTGTTTAGATAGAGTTTTAAAGTATTTAATTTTTCAAATGATTCATTTTAAGCTAAATTGAAATGTTTGACATCAGTTTGAAATAATTATTAAAAAATGAGATTATGAAATAAATCATTTTAGAGAAAACACATTTAACCAAAGTTTTGAATAAATGTTTATTTGGTGTTTAATAAGAAATTCCCTCCAAATATTTATTTTTCTTCCTCTATTTTTTTCTTTTCCTTTTTACTATATATTTTTCACTCTGTTGTTCTTTTTTAATTTTTTTTTAATTTTTAAATACTTCGAATATTTTTTCATTGTGCGTTCATATACATTTAAATATTGGGATTTATAAATGTTCTTTTTTAAGCCAAATCTACTTCGCCTTAACATCAATGAAAGAAATCATGATGACGTCAATGAAGAGCACGATCGTTTGGTTTGTGAAATAAAGATGAATGAAAAACATGATTGAATTGCACATCTTTTTGACTAGTTGATTACATTGTCTCGAAAAACTTATTATTTTATTTATATTTTGTTATTGAAAATCAATTATTTTTTTATAGTTATGTATTTACATTTCAATACATTTGTGCTTCTAAAATTGAATTGTCCAAAAAAATTAATACAAAAAAAAAAGAAATTAATATTTAGTTTGAAGAAACTAAAAAATTAATAATTTCAAGATAACGTTCCATTGATTTTAAAATATATTTTTGATAAAATATTCAAAATATATGTATTTGTTTATGAAATTAGTTCATATTGTCAAATAGTTTTTTAGTTAATTTGACCTAAGTATAAACATTATTAATATAGTACAAACCAAATATAATTTTGTATATAAACATTTATAAAGAGGTCAAATCAAATATTTAAGTGTGTAGATTTTAAACTCATTTTATAAAAAAGATTTTTTGAAAAATGTATTATTGAAAAGATATTTTTTTCATGAACAATCCAAACGGACTTTTAATTTTTGAATTTTTTGTTTTTGTGACAATTTAGTTCTTAAATTTTACAATGTAACAATTTAGTCATTTTACTCTAAAATTTGTAATAATTTTGTCAGAAATTAGTGTGAAAATTTAACAAAGTTTTTTACATAAATAATCAATAATGTAAAAGAAACTCGATAATTTTTTAAAATAAAAAATCATAAAATAATAAACATTGACATCAAATAATAATTAGAGACTAAATGGTTAGAAATGAAGTTAGAACATGAAATATGAAGAGACTCGTTAGACACCAACAAAGGAGGACTAAAGTGTCATTTCATTATTTTATTTTATTTATTTATTAACAAAAAGTGGTTTTTCAAATGGGATGGGATTGTGGACAAAGGAGACAAAAGATGACGTGTCGAAGTAATCTTGATTCATATAAAATTCTAAATCCACACTTTCATCTTTTAGGATTTTTTTACACATAATATTCAAATTATATTGTCAAAAATAGGAATAGGAAGGCACTAAAAGTATTGACAAGTTAAGGTAGCAAAGTCATGTACCTTTGTGTATACGATGATGAAAAGTTGTCGACATAGTACACGATTTAACATTGAGATGAGATACCACGTATACAACTACGTATGCACGTATTAATTACTAGTTTGGCAATGTTAATTTCTAGTTGTCCACCATGTACGAAGTTGTGTAGTAGATACACAATTTCAATGTCAAGTCGTATACCCAGTCCACAGCTTTGTGCTCTCAAAAACAAAAATCTTCTTACATATGCCTCCTTCATCTCCAACAAAAATACCTCTTTTCCTCTCCAACTAAACCTTCCGTGTCAACCGCCATCAATATTTTGGTTTTAATAGTATTGTATTTAATCAAATAGAATAATGTTGGAATGAGTTTTAATATTATTATATTTAATCGTACATAATAATTTTGTTCAAGACGTGTACCGTACCAATACTCGGTGCAATCCGATTTACCAGATTTAAGTTAAATGTGTGATCATGTATGGATGTAGAACATATTTTTTAACGAACAATAAGATGACTCAATGTTGTTGACACGGATCGAAGACGTATTCGATGTAGACAATAACGACTAGGCGAGAATGTTATAGAGAAAGATATGATCAACCATGTACAACCTCATTAGTTAAGTGTAATTCAAACTTTTAATTCATATGAATTTCTATTTTCAATTAAAAATCAAATGAAATTGCATTCTCATTTTCCCAAAAAATCGAGACAGAAGCTTAAGAAAAGAAGAATAAAATCGGAAGAGTTGTCTATTTTGAGCTAACAAGCAAAACCCTAGAAGCTTAAGCCTAAGAAGAAAAGAACAGTAGGAAAACAAAATATCAATTGGTATTGGTTTCATGAAAAATTGTTGTTGCAATTTAATTCATTTATATAGATTACATTGTCTAAAATATTTATGATTTCACTATTAAATAAATCATTAAAAAATATTAAAGAAAATTAAATTAATTAATTAAAAAATTAAACAATAAAATACTAAAGTCACGTACGTACAACATACATAACTGTGGTCTTAACATTTGATTAGTCTTCCATGTACATTGATGTAGTTAGCTATGTAGGCAGTGATTAGATTAAGCGATATTGTCTATCAGATACACGATTTTATTTCACATCAAAACTACCTAATTTTGATAATACTTTGATTTGGATCATAATTTAGTTTAGTATTATCCATCTAATGTTTTTTGGCTTAGAAAACAACATTAATCTTCAACTTTCTCCGATTTTTTGTTCATTTATTTTTCTCTCTCTCTCATTATCTCATCAAAATCTCTCTCTTGTTTTATAATTAACAATAAAATAAATGATTTTGTTTACGCATATGCTTAATTTAATTACATACTTTAAACAATTTTATTATTCCTCTACTTTTATTTCACTAAAAAGAAGAAAAAAAAACTGAAGATCACAAATTAATGATTTTTAATATGTACTGTGAATGGAGATAAAAATATATAATCTTTTAATAAACATATGTTAAATAGTCTGTAATTAAATTATAGCCATAAAAAATCAATAATAATAATAATGTAGCTTTCTTTGGCATACTTATCGCCATTTGAGATTGTGTTATCGAAGGAATAAAGTAGATTTTATTCATTTTAATTATTAAATAAGTATCTGCATTATTTATCTTCTTATCTTTTTCTTTAAATTAAAACCCATACTTCAAGTTTTACGTCTCAACCTCTAACATCCCATTGTCTTGTAATTTTCGGTTCTTGAAAGAGTTTCAAAAGCTCAACCAAATCTGATGTGATCTCACTCAAAAACATGTTTCTAGACGAATTACAAACTTTTTTCGAAAAAAGAAAAAGGAAAATCGAAATAAATTAATTTTAAAGTTAGCTAGAATGAGAATACATATGTATCTTAACCAAATCTCTAAATCCTTGCGTATATTGGAAATTGGCTAATAGACAAAGGTCTGTGATTAAACAAATAATTCTGCTTTCCAAATACCATCAAACATATTGGCAGTTTAGTTAATTTTCTTTAAAAAAAAAAAAAAAATTCCTGAATAGATTCCAAATCTGATTTCCAAATTACCATTTCTTTTTTTAATTTCTCAACGAAAATTGTATAAATGCATCTCGAAGATTAAATTAAATTCATAAGTTCATAAATTTACTTAATAAATATGGAAATCCAACAAGAATTTTTTTCGGAAAAAAAAAAAAAAAGCCAATGAGTAAATGGGTGTTAGTCTATCTAAAATAGACCTAGTGAAAGGGATTTGATTGATACATTGTGGGGCTATAAAAGAGATAAGCCATAATAAATGGATATATATATATATATATATATATATATATGGAATTACTGAATAAACAAGGAAAAATGATATCAGTGAGAGAGAGAGAGAGAGAAAAATGTGACTAAATTAGAATGAGTGCTCAAAATAGTATACTTTAAGCTCTATCCGACGAAAAGAGAGAAATTTTGGATTATGGGACTTATGAGTATGTCTTTTTGATTGGCTAATAATAATAATAACATATTGTGATATTTTTTTCAAATTTTAATCATCACTTCTATAAGTTGATTTTTACAATCAATAGTTATTTCTGAATAATAATTACTCTGTCCATTTTGCATATGCTTATACTAATTCATAATTGGATTTGAAATTAGAAGTTGGATTATTTTATCCTTAAATACAGTCTAGTAATGTTTTTGCGAATTTAACTTGAAGATTTGAAATTTTGGGAATTTAAAATCATTCAATATTTATATCTAATCTAAAGAAGTATTATAATTTAACTTTGACTTTTAAAGGTTTTTTTTTTTTTTTTCACTAATTTTGAATTCTCAACAATTTATATCCAAATTGGTTTTAAAAGAGGTTTACTAAATATAGTGAGGTTTAATTTCTTCTCTAGTTTGGTTGAAAGCTTTGTGAGAATAGTATATGTAAGCTTAATATGTCATCGTATATAAACTAGGCCCTTAATTAGTCCACAATAATATTCGTATGTTGTTTTCATTTAAATATAAAAATTATTGGATGTAGATTTCAAATCCAAAAGAAGAAAAAAGGAGAAGAAGACTTAGATTTCACTGTGAGCAAGTCAATTTTTAGTTTAAATAAGAACTTATATAAGAGGAAAAAAATTATGGATACCCAAAAAGATACTTACCCTGAATTAACTAAATTAAGTCAACTTTGTGTACAAAAATTAATGTCATCAACTTGACAAATTGAGCCATAAAGTTAGATGCAATAAATTACTAAAAATCCAGCCAATATTCAGACCTAAATATAGCCATAAAAGAGGCCTAAATCAACTAGAAAAAAAGAATCCAAATCCAGGAAAAAAAAAAAAAGAAAAAGGCATAAATCAGAAACCAACACACTCAAATTAAATATTCGAAACAACTAATAAATTCCTGGTCGTGATTTAGCTAAAAAACTGTGTACACCCAATTCACCAAAAATATTAAGTTTTCTTGATCTCCCTAAATATATTTCTTTGAATTTCTAAATTTTCAAAAACCGAAAAAACATGGTAAATGATAAAACTGTTAAAATATTTAGAAAAATATAACAAAATTTAAATTATATAAATGACTAATATTGATAGATTTTGATGGATGAAAATTTTGTTATATTCCAAAAATATTTGGATTAATTATATTAAATTTGAAAAGGTTGTAAGGTAGAATTATTAAAAGTTTGCGTAAGGGCTATTGGGTTTAAATCTAAAATTAATCAAAATCAATTTAAATTGGGAATTTAAAGTGAAGAAAAATCTAAAATGGAATATAGTGGATGCGGTCTACGGTTTTGAAAAAAACCACGCGGGTTGATAGCAGAAATATTTCGTATAAAAAAATATAAATATTTAGAGTGGAATAAGTCAATGGTCAATACCATACAATATTACATTACAAAATATATAGATATACTACAAAAATACATGTTTTTTCCTTCCAATTGGATGGGAATCTCGCAACCCCCATTGGGCCCACTAAAACAACTATTTTCCATATATATCCCAATTTTTCCCCCTCCCATTACACTCACTCTTCCGTACACTTGAGATTAACGTTCCATTGCCCTCGCTCACTCCCTACCCTGCCCTACTCTCCCCATCTCCACCCTCCATTTCTCTGACTTTTACCAATCAAATGCTTCCATAATTTTTTCATATCTATCCCAACTTGGGTTTAGGGTACTTCTAGTTCTAGTTGGGAAATTCATAAATTTTTGTTTTCAAAAAATAAAATGAAAAGTTGGAGCGGTCAATGTTGTATAAGACAAATTGGTGAATGAAAAGGACGAATCAAATCATGCCAGATCAGACTTATGGGTCATTTATGGGTTTAGGAAGTTTCTTGTTGGGTGTGCTCTCTCTATTTCCACCTCCCTTTATCCTCTTCATGTTCCTTCTCTTTTTTTTTTTTTTCTTTTGTAAACATTTTAGCAACTTGTCTACAATATTTATCACATAATTACCATGATGTGGAAATCCATACCTACCTTGCATAATTGCTACACTCACACGTCTTTTCAAGTCTGGACTCCGGACACACGTTTTTTTTTTTTTTTTTCTTAATAATCTTGGTTTCTTATACTTGGAATTTGAAGTAAAAGGGGGAAAAAGATACATTAGGCTGTGAAAATGTGAAAAATGGAGGAAAAGATGAAATTTGGTATGCATAAGGTTTAGGTATTTAGGGAATATTAGTGAAATATAAAAAAGAGAGAGATGAAATGCACAAGTGGGTAATGTATATCCATGAATTGGATTCATTCAATATAATGTTGGTTGTGAAGGGAGAGATTTTGTGTTCAGTTTAGGCCCACATGAGCGCCCATATCTCATTATCTTTCCACATAGTGGGAGTGGAGTGGGAGTTGTGTTCCTTTGGTTTTCTCTCCCATTAGAAATATATATATATATACTCACAATCAACTGTTGCATTGTTGGAAATTCAAAATATATAAGTTTAATAGTCTCCGTTGTAATATGTTAAAAAAAAAAAAAAACATAAAATCTTAAGAGTGTCAGATTATAAATAATGTATGATAGAGAGAAGGTTAACTATGTTAATGTGAAAAGTGGTTGGTGTTATGGGGGAGAAGAGATGGAGAAGAAACAATAATAGGGGGAAGAATTTGATATGAGATAAGAGATATAGAGATAGAACAAACATATAAACAAAAGGAAAAGGAAAAGAAAAAGGGTTTGTGTGTGTAGTAAAAGGCAAGGGAGGGAGAAAAGGGGATGGGAGAAGAGGAGTGGCAGCAGAGTTCAGGGGGGATGAATTTGTAAAACTCACACAAATGCCCTAATTAAGGTCCACACTCATGTGAATCCCCGTCCAACTTGCCTCTTCCTCTGGGCCCCACTTTCTCTCTCTATTCCCATTTTTCTTTCCCTAACCAAAACCACCACCCTTTTAACTGTAATTCCTTTTTTCTTTTCTTATGTTGCATTTGCCTCAAAATTATATATTTGCTGCCTTTCATCCTATTCATTCCTTTTCAATAATTCAAACAATTACAACTATACAACACATTATCAACATATTTTTTTCCCCTCATTTTTTAAGTTAGAAAAACAATATTTTTGGCAAATGGGTGTTTCTTATTAAAAAAAAAAACTATTGCTTAAGGCTTCTTAATTATTCTATAACTTTATCTCTCAACTTTGTATTTATAGAAACCTCAAAACCCACGTAGGATATTAAATTTGTGTTAATAAGAAAAAGAGTGAGAAATGTAAAAACAAGGGGGAGATTTGAAGATCCGCCATGAAACCAACGTAATGATAATAATAATAATAACAACAACATTTAATTATTATAAAAAAATTAAAATAAAATTTTTGAATTGTTATTATTATTATAATATTATATATGTTCCCCTTTCCTCATGCCCCTAAATCAAAATGTCACTCCGCATGAATCTTCCTATACTTACTGACCCCTAGGCCAAATATTATATTTTAAATACAGTTCTCTCTCTCTCTGTTTATCTCTAAGTTGACCCACCTCACCCACATACCCATATCTCCCACACCCATAATAATTGGATTCCATCCCCCCATCTTATTTATTTATTTTTATTCATTTCATTATTTAATTTAAAGAAAAATAAATAAAGGTACTAAGTTGCTATATATATTCCATCCCCCTGAAACCCTCAATTTCCATTCATTTCAATCCAAACCCCAAATCTCTTTCTTATTTCCTCTTTTCTTCCATTTCTCTCCCTTATAAACTCGATTTCAAAATCCAAATTAATTTTATAAAAATAAAAAAAAACTAATGGAAGCAAGCTCTATAGACGAAAGCACCGCCAGTGACTCCACCTCCATTTCTCCCGTCACCCCATTACTCTTCCACTCATCGCCGTCGGCTACGGCGGAAGCAGAATCCCGTAAACTTCCATCTTCCCGTTTCAAAGGAGTTGTCCCTCAGCCCAACGGCCGATGGGGTGCTCAGATTTACGAGAAACACCAAAGAGTGTGGCTCGGCACTTTCAACGAAGAAAACGACGCCGCCAAGGCTTACGACATCGCCGCCCTCCGCTTCCGTGGACGCGATGCTGTCACCAACTTCAAACCCTCCCTCAACCACGACCACGACCACGCCCTCGAGGCCGACTTCCTCAACTCCCATTCAAAGTTGGAGATCGTGGACATGCTCCGTAAACATACCTACAATGAGGAGCTCCAACAGAGCAAGCGGCACCAGCGGGGGGCGATGGCAGTTGATTCGGGGTCGTTCCCCCATTACTCGGGGTCGGGGTCGGGGTCGGATTCAAAGAGAGAAGTGCTGTTTGAGAAAACGGTGACGCCAAGTGACGTGGGGAAGTTGAACCGGCTGGTGATTCCGAAGCAACACGCGGAGAAGAATTTCCCTATGGAAGAGGGAGTGGTTTCGGGGAAGGGAATGCTTTTGAATTTTGAGGATATGGGAGGGAAGGTTTGGCGGTTCCGGTACTCGTATTGGAACAGCAGCCAGAGCTATGTGTTGACCAAAGGATGGAGCAGATTCGTCAAAGATAACACTCTCAGAGCTGGAGATGTGGTTCGGTTTCTCCGCTCTACTGGACCAGATAAGCAGCTTTACATTCATGCTAACCCAATCAATGCACCGGGAATTAAACCAGTTCATGTTGTGAAGCTTTTTGGAGTCAATATTTTGCAACTGCCGGTGGGGAAGACAGAAGGGGCATTCTTGGAATTACAACAACCTACCAAGAAGCAAAGAGTAATCAAACCTTTGTAACACATATTCAATTTAATTACCTTCTTCTTTTTTCCTTTTTTGCCGAGTTGCGCAACCTGACTTGTATTAACCCAAAACAAAACAATAACATTTTTTTTTTTTTTTAATCTCTTTAGTTATGCGTTTTAATTTTCTTAATTAATTACTTTGTATTTTTACCCTTTTTTTAACCATTAAATTTATCATCTTCCTTTTTCCAAAATTTGAGATGTTATTAAATGTTAATTAATGGCTGCAAATGGATCTAAAATATATTATCCAAATGGTTAGATATTTTATGGACTTGGAATACCCTTGTCAATCCATGTATTGGATCAACCAATAAGTGCACGTTAACTACTTAATTAGCTAAAAGTATATGTCTTAGGATGTATCATTTTGTTTCAAAAGTCAAATTTTTATTGTTCAACTAATAGCAATAATAAGAATAATGAGACCACGTTTATTACTTTTCTAGCATCAAAAGTTTTTTTTTTTTTTTTTTCTCTTTTTTTCTTGTTATTCCTGTTCCTTACATTAAACTTTTATTTTAAAAGTCAAAAGTTTAAATTGCAATCTGTTGGATGAGAATATATAGTCTACCTCTTAAAAACTACCTAATCTAATGTAAGGGCTTCATAAAAAAAATATACAAACAATTAATAGAAATGATATGAAATTAATTGAAGTTCAGGTAAATTAATTAAAAACATTATCGAAAGATAACACCCAAATCTTACGAAATCAATACATTTTAAAATATCCATATTTCCGTATTTTAATAATAACTGTCTTAGTTTCATATTTTAGGGGTTACTTTCAAATACAGAAAAATAAAACCACAACTTTTATAAAATATAACTAATTTTAGAATATATTAACGATAGACACTAATAAATATTGATACGCTTTTTTCAATGTCTATTAGTGACATTGGTAGATGTTAATAGAAGTGTATCTATATCTATTTATTTATATCTATCATCGATAGATTCTATATTTATTAATAGTTGTTTGACGTCGTTACAGTCAATTTTCCTTTTTAAAGTCCTTTAATAATAAATAATGTCTAAGAAAATGTAATTTCTAAACCAAAAAAAGATGTAGTTTTCAAAAATCTCATAAATTCTTGAATGCATTTTTCTCCATCCATCTAAAATATTCTTAATTTCTTGATATAACTAGTACATACATGCTAAAGTTCTATTTGAGATTATTTTAGTTCTTAAAATACATAGTTCTACTGTGCTTTAAAAAACTAAATTGGCATATTGAGCAAATTTGTACTTAAATTTTAAATTTAAAATACTTGTTACATAAAAAAAAGTTTGTAACAACGTTTACTAGCAGTCTTGTTTGTGATTTCTAATGATCGAGTAAGGTATACTATTTAATTTAGGGGTCTTTTAAAAAATATAAAAAAGCGGCAAAATATTTACACTTTATAGAATAATTCCAAAAATAGAAAAAACTTAGAGGCCCACCGTAAAAAATACCAAAAATGTCTCGTCAACAACGCGTGCGTAATATATTTGTGATCGTTTAGATATTTGCAATTATTTAGATTTGGCTATTATTTGGTATACGATCGTTTAAATATGGCTACAATTTATTTTTCAATTCTATGCGTTTAATTTTGTTACATAATCGTTTAATTTGGGTACGTTTAAATTTGGTTATATTGTTTAGATTTGATCGTTTAGATTTGGATTTGGCTATTGTTTGGTACACGATCGTTTAGATATGGCTATAATTTATTTTTTCAATTCTATCGTTTAATTTTGTTACACGATCGTTTAATTTGGTTACGTTAAAATTTTGTTAATTTTTTTTTCAAATCTTGGTACCTTTAGATTTGGCTAAACGATTTTTTAAAATTATTTTACTACACGATCGTTTATTTTTTTTATACGATCGTTTAGATCTGTCTACACGATCGTTTAGATTTGGCTAAACGCTTTTTTAAAATTCTTTTGCTACACGATCTTTTATTTTTTTTTATACGATCGTTTAGATTTGGCTAAATGATTTTTTAAATTCTTTTGGTACACGATCGTTTAGATTTGTCTATCGATGATTTATTTTTTTTACACGATCTTTTACATTTGACTACTCCAATCTGAATGATTTTTTTCAAGATTTTTTATACACAATTTTTTAAATTTGCTATTTTTTTGTACACGGTTGTTTAGATTTGGTTATACAAATTCAAAGGACGTAAAAAAAAAAAAGAGAAAAAGAAGAAAGATAATGAAAAAAATTACAGAGAAAAAAAAAAGAAGAAAGACGATGGAAAGATTAAAAGACATAAAAAAGAATCAGAAAAGAAGAAAGATGAAGTAAATACTAAACGATGTAAAAAAGAATAAAAAAAGAAGAATAGAAATTGAAAGAAATCGTAAAATCAGAAAAGAAGAAAGACGATGGAAAGAAATCGCACCGAAAAAAAAGAAGAAAAGAAGAAAGACGATGGAAAGATTTAACGACATAAAAAAAATTAAAAAATAAGAAAGATTATGGAAAGAAATTGCAGAAAAAAGCAAAAAGAAAAAAAAAGATAATGAAAGAAACCGCAGGAGGAAGAATATGAAAGAAATCGTAGGAGGAAGAATATGAAAGAAATCGCAAGAGAAAGAAGACGATCTCATCGCGAGGAAGAGAAAAAGATGGAAGGGCAAACCTGAAATATTTAAAAAATGGCTAACTTCATGGGTTTTGTTACACTGGTTGTAAATAGTTTGGTATTTTGTTACATCTACGTAAGTTTCCTTTTAATTTATTCATATGTTATTGTTTAATTTATGAATTTTATAATTTAAATATTTATAACTTTTGTCGTTTATATTAAAGTTATTTATTTTTATTTATTTAAATTAGATGATCAAAAAGCGTAAAGATGACCTTTCACACGCTCACAAATGTCACATAGATAGCTCAGACAATAACGTTGACAAAGAGTCACCAACAAGCAAAAGTAAAGAAAGGAAACACAAAACTTGGTAACCCGGTTCGGTGAAATACCAACTACGTCTAGGGGCAGAGTGCTAAAAAAAAAAAAATAATCCACTAATATCACAAGCAAATTACAATGGAATACTTATCTATAATAGCCACTACAGACTATAGTGATTCCCTTAGAGCTAAACTAAATAAGCTTACCCAGTCTCCCCGACTACAAAAAAAAGGTATTTTCAGGTGCATGAAATTGTCAAAAATAAACAAATAAATAAATAAAAGTTAAAAAACGCATAGGGCATCGTCGAGAGTTTGGTTGGGATATCCTCATCGAGAGACCATCACTCAACACGTGAATATCAATTGTCGAGAGTTAAAAGGATAGCTTCGGATGCCCATATACAATGTTGGGAATTATGGGGATCTCCCAACTGGTGTAAATTGGTTATTGAGAGTTCTATGGATCTCCCGACGATATCAAATTCCATTGAGAGTTTGATAATTTTTTTTTTTAAATTACCTTCCATTATTACTTTTATTTATTTTTTAGGGAAACTATAAATAGAAAAAAACTTCGTAAAAATAGAAAAATTTTATTTTAATTATAAAAGTCGCAAAAAACAAAAAAAATGGAATAATAAATAGTTAGAAATAGGACTTAAATATCCCTACTCTAATACAAATGTGAAAACAAAAATAAACCCTAATTAAGAACCACATCCCAAAACAACATCAAATGATAACTTTTTTAATTTTTGTCAAAAACAAAACCCAAAACTTCATACAAAACCCTAAATGCCCTTTTAAATCGTTTCGTTTTCTTCATCTCCATTGAGAATCAACGCCAACCTCCTAAAAACATACATCCACAGAGCCGGAATCATTGAAAACCAGTGACGACGATGTATATTACAAACCATCGACAAACGCCACAGAACTCCGCCTCTCTGTCATTCACCATTTTCTGCAAAATCATGATTTGAAAACATTCTCTTCTCTTCTACCCTACAATCTAATAGAAACGTTTTTTTCGCCGCTTTCTGCAAAATCACAATTTGAAAATATTCTCTTCTCTTCTATCTACAATCATCAATTATAAAAATGGGAGAAAAATAAAAACTTTCCTAAGAGTTTGAATTTTATTTAAGAAATATGACAATTTCCAAACTAGTCAAAATAGATAAATAAAACTGAATCTAATATAACAACAAAATATTTATTGTTTTATAAAGTTATTTAATGAAATATTTTGATATTTCTGAAAAATAAATTAAATACAAGCTTATTAAAGATAGATATAATTAGTCTAATACAAGAAAAATGAAAATAATAAAAAGGAATAAGATATTTTGGAAACTTTATTAAACATATATTTTTTTCGGAATCTTAAAAAAAATAATTATTGATTAGCTAAAGAGGTCTTTTAAAAAATATAACAAAGCGACAAAATATTTACGCTCTATAGAACATTTTCGAAAACGGAAAAAGCCCACAGGCCCACAGTGAAAAATACTAAAAATACCCTATCAACAATGCTATCAACAATGTGCATAATATATTTGGTATACGACTATTTATATTTGACTATTGTTTGGTACACGATCGTTTAGATTTGATTGTCTAGATTTGGGTAGCCAAATCTAAACGATTTTATTTGTAAGTTTTTTGGTACATGATCGTTTATATTTTGCTAAATGATTTATTTCAAGATTCTTTTGGTACACAATCGTTTAAATTTGGCTACACAATTGTCTATTTTTTGGACACGAATCTAAACGATTTTTTAAAGATTTTTTGGTACACGATCATTTAGATTTGACTATTTTTTGTACACGATCGTTTAGATTTGACTATCCAAATCTAAATGATTTTTCTAAACTATTCTTTTTTTATTTTTTTTTCAAACTATTATTTGGTTGTTCAAGATCGTGAACTAAATATAAAAGATTTTGAACAAACAAATAACAGTTTGGAAAAAAAAAGGTAGATCTTTTATATTTGGTACACGATCTTGAATCAAATAACAGTTTGAAAAAATAAAAAAAAAAAAGAAGAGAAGAAAGACGATGGAAAGAAAAAAAATCACAAAAGAGGAAGAGAAGTAAGACGGTGAAAAGGAAGGGTAAACCACCTTCATGGGCTTTTTCATTTTGTTATATGGGTTGTAAATATTTTGGTCGTTTTTTATATTTATGAAAAATTTTCTTAGTTGAATATATATTTTATAATTTTTTGAGAATAAATATATAAACATTTATTAAAGATAAAAGTTCAATTAGGATATAATTTTATTAAATAAATATATAAACATTTATTAGATACAAAGGTTCAGTTAGGATAACTAATTGTAGATATTATGGATAGAAATTAATATAGAAAAGATTTGGTTTAATATTCTCCCACAAATAAATCTAAGATTCAGTTAAGATCTAACACAATATTCGAGTTTGAAAAATACACTTTAATCTAAAAACCTTACAAATGTCTGATACTTTAATACATTATACATGAAAATCATAACATACCACAGAATAAGGACAAGGCAAAAATAAAAAAGGTGCGCGTTAGGGAATTTGCTATAAAACTTATTAATTCCGTCTTTTTGCTATAATTTCAACTGACCATCCAAATTTTGTCATTCCATCCCCCCTCCCTCTCTCCCTCCCTTTTATCTTTATAAATTAAGCAAATTGTATTCTTACTTTAGAATCAAACGTGTATCATGACAATTACAGTATCAAAAGTTTCATCTCATAATTGAAATTTTGTAATTCATTACATAAAACATTTAGTTATGCCTAATACAATGAAATATAAGATTCACCACGTTTTAGAAATTAAAGTAATGAATATAAAATTCAAAGGCTAGTTAGTGAGTTGTCCTCAACATCCATATGCAAAACTTTATTCTATCTACCTACAAAAATACACCAACAAAAAAATAACTTATATAAGATGGAGTCATTCACCATATTCTTCCAAAGTATTAATTAATAGACATAAGAGAATCTTGAATGTAGCCTTGAAGATATATATATAAGTTGTTCCGTGAAAACTTTTCCTGTGTATCTATCATGTCCCGCCCCAAAAGTCACTCTATGTGACCAAGTGGAGACGTGACCACTTAGAAATCCTATGCAAATCTCTCCGTGAAATAGCACGCATAATGCCTAGAAGTGGAATAAATACAACCAACAACTTAACACGGGATAAGGACTCGATTAGAAATACGAATACTTCATTGTTAATGGATAAAAGAGTACATTTATCACAAGTACAAAGATCTTTCAACTAACAATATACATAAACTTAAAACAATAGTTTGACTCTTCTCACCTAGTTTTTACATGCTACGTAAGTTGGCAATGGCCACTACCAAGATGATGCTACAAATGTATGACACGTTAGACGATCAGGATGACAAGACAAAAACTAGATGTTCCTTGCTACCTAGGGAGGGGAGATAAAATAAAACATTTGAAAGATTCGACAAAAACGTCTAGTGAGTGGGGTCTTTTATTGATGAAAAAACGTGCATGGTAATAGAAGGAGACTCTAAAATGGAAGGCATATTGAGCCAACACTTATGAGATGCTCTTAGCTACACAGATCTAAGGATAATCTTGTGTGAACAAGAGTTTATAGTTGTTGGGTTTTATGTCCTAAAACTCGTAGATAGTAAATATAATCAATTGATTGCCATTAATAAAGTGTTTTATTATTATAATTTCAATAATTGTTATTGATTATATTATTAGTTTTGTCTTAATAACCTAAATCCAATAAACTAACATCCTAAGCTGTTTGATGAGTCTTGAACAGTATGTAGAGACATACGGGGATCAATGTTCAAGATCAGCTTAAAGAGTCTATAATATAGGGTTAAGGTTGGGTACCTTATCCTGTTAACACTATGGATACGGTTCACTTTGTATTTGATACAAACACATTGATCTAATGTGTTCATGTATGCGACATGCGGTGAGGGTATCCTATGCAATGAGTTTGCACAGGACTGGACCACGAAATAGTAATCACTAGATTAACTCCGTTAACTAGTTGGATTTCTATTTCATTAGAATGACCTAGGTGACTTAGTCTTAATCCTGAGTGTATTATGAACTCTTGTTTGCGAGGGATTGTCCTTTGATTTGTACGGGTGAGAGTGACCAAATTGCCGACTCAATATGCTTATCATTTTGGGGACAAGACCGAGTGGGGAGCTGGGAACATAATCACACAAGATGGAATTCACTCCTTCCCACCTTTAGGGTAAGTAGATAAGTGTTCCCTTAAATGGTGTCTCCGGGACTTGAACAAAGGGCCCTACCCTCTCTATGGCATGAGAGGGGTTTCTGTTTAGTGGTTGGACCATAAACAGGTTGTTCATTAGAGGAGCACTGGTATTTAAGGACTAGAGGTAACCTAGGGGTAAAACGGTAATTTGACCCAACTGGTGTTACGAACACTTGTGAAGGACTAACTTACTGGTATTAGTCTATATCCGTTGACACAGAAATATATCTACAGTGAGACGAGTTCAGCTGTGAGTTTTTAGTGGAGTGTACACACAGTTAACGAATATTGATTAATGTAGTTAATGAGTTTAGCTAATTAATCTCATATCGTTGTAGCTTCTGATCTGTAGGTCCATTAGGTCCCCTTCCTAGCTCATAAAGAGTAATGAGATTTATTTATATTGGTTGTAATTTGAAATGTTCAAATTTACTTTGGGAATTAATATAATGTATATTGATACATTATAATATAAAGTTTATTAGACTTTATTATATAAATTTAATTTTGGATATGATTCAAAATTAAATTACAAGAGAATAAAATATTTGAATAAGTTCAAATATCAGTTTAATTTGAATTAGATTCATATTAAAACTATAAGTTAAAATTTAATGTGTATATGATACATATTAAAACTATAGGTTATGCGAGAAATTTATATTTGAATATGATTCAAATTACGGATTAAATTAAATATAAGATATTTAATTTAGAAATTAATTAATTGGAGAATTAATTAATAGTTTAGTATAATTTGATTTAATTAAATTTGATTTAATTAAATTAATTAAATTAAAACTATAAGTTATGCGAGAGATATTCATTTAAATATGATTTAATTAATTATTAAATTAAATTAATTAATTAGTTTAATATATATATATATATATATATATTAATTTAATAATTATTATTAAGTTAATAAAGAACGTGGGAGGTTTTCCCACGTTTCCATTTATTATCTCCAACTTCCCACTTCTTCCGTCTGAAGAAGTGAGAATTCTTTGCGTAACAATTAGAACGAGTGAGTTCTGCGAAGGAGAAGACTTTCCATTCTCTCTGGAAAAGTTCTCTCCTATAGAAAAATTCCCTTATTCCAATTTTGGTTCCCACAAACCATCTCAATCAGAGAATAGGAAGATTTTCAAGTGGTGGTGCCCCAAAATTTGGTGATTGGTAGATTCAGAGTCGTCAACGGGCGTAAGTTTTTTCTTCTCTGTATTTTTCTTCAAAGAATGTTTAACCATAAAAAATTGTTTTTCTAACTTTTGGCAATGTATTGGTATTTTTAAGGTTCCAATTAAAATTGAGTTTCTGTAATTCTTCCGCTGTAAAGAGTTTTCATCCCTTCAATTGGTATCAGAGCCATCTCAATTTTAATTGAGAATTTTAAAAATTTGCATTGGTTAGGTGGGATCTCTACATTATGAATGTGGTTTTTGCAATTGAATGTTTCTATAATTTTGGCCATAGATTTACTGTTTTGATAAAATCAAATTGTAAAGGCCCCTGCATTTTTTGGCATTTTAATTTGTAAATCTGTAATTTAGAGTCTATTTGTTGGATTCGGCGTGTTTTTCTGAGTTTTTTGACACCAAATTTACCCAAAACGGACAACCGGAAGGCCATGAACAGGAGTTTTTTTTATTCTGTACGGAAACCGAAGCAAAAAAAAAAAAAATCCGCGGCTGGAGGTTGAAGAAGGGATGACGTAAGCATGACGTCATCGGCTCGTACGGACGGCTCGCGGCTCAGCTCAGTTGTACGGACAGCTCGGTTCGGCTCGGGTGTACAGACGGCTCTCGCGATCGGCTCCGATTTTTTCATATGGTGCCGGTTCAGGCGGTTTTGGGCCGGTTCTTCATATTTTAGGCCGGTTCAAGCATTTTTTAGCCGATTTGGAGCGATTTTTGACTGGTTCAAGGTGTTTGGGCCTGGTTTGAAGCTTTTTGAGGGTTTTGAGACCGGTTTTGGAGCTTTGGAAGCACTTTTAGGATAAATTTAAGGCTTTATTATTGTAATTTTTGCTTTATTTTATCCTAGGGGCCAATTTTACAGATTCAATTGTTATTTAAATGCTTTATGGATGTCATTTAGATAAATCCCACCTTAGGTTAAGCATGTTCATGCATTTTTATATATTATAAATGTTATAATGTATGGTTTTAATGCATGATTGTGAATTTCATGAGTCATTTAAAATATGTTGATATTTTAAATATATGAAATTGAATAAGCATGATACATGACATTACTTAGTTAAATATAATTTTTTATATTTAAATTAATGTCTTGTGTATGCTTGATTGATTTTGATATTTTATTTAATATAATTATTATATTAAAAAGATGAAAATTAATTTGCATTGTGCATATTACATCCATAGTTTAATATAATTGTTATATTAATATAATGTATGCATGTAATATGGTTTTATTTAATTATAATTTGATTTTAATTATTTAAACCATAGTATACATGATTATAGGGTTAATTAACTAATTTTCTAATAGTTATAAAATTTGATTATTAGAAACCGTTAACCTATAATAAAGAGTTACATGCAAACATAGGATCTTAGGATTAATTGGATTTAATTTTAAATTGTTTAAAATTAAATAAACCTAAGATCACATTAATTCTAATAGGATTAGAATTAAGTCTTATTTTTAGTTTAATGAAACTAAATAGGAAAAATAGGATTTAAGGTTATAAGGGAACTCCACTGGTAAAGTTCTGTCTAAGGCTGGGGATACTTAAGTTGACGGTTTACGGAATACCTCCTACCTGGGAACTGACCCGGAACCGGCGTAACCTTATTCCTATTAGCATAAGATGTCACTAGGTAAATTAAATGGTTTAATACACCTAGAAACTTTAGTGTAAAGTTTTATTATAAGTGTTATAATAAGAATAGACTTAGTTAGATTCATTTAGCCGGAATGTAGGGTTAAAGTGAGCACCTCTCAATGTCTTAAACACTACAATTGTTTACCTCTCGGGATACAAATGACTAAATTTGGTTAAGCGAGATATATCTTGAAGATTTCACTTACAAGACTTATAGAACTTCTCTTTTTTAAGGGTGACAACCTCTTAGCACCAAATACCCACACTTGTTCTCCTTTCGGGATAGAAATGATGGAAGTTATCTCGCCAAGGTGGAGTTTGTCTTTAAACTCCTTCTTGCGCATGTCAGCCATATTCTTGTTTCTTGCTCTCTTAGGTAATTGGTGATAAACACTGTCTAAGTGATGACTATTGCTCAGCTAATGCAATAAGAGTTATAAGCTAAGCTTCTTATCAAGAACTTATCACAAGACCAAACTCCAAATAACACATTAACAGATGAGTAGTAAAGAAATGATAGATTGAAAGGTATAAGTGTGCAATATATTAAAGAATGTAGGTCTTAGACCACTCTGCAATATGAACAAATACATTGCAAAGAAATACAAAAATGGAAAGTATAGAAATGAACATTACAAGTTAGGGGAAATAAAAAATGGCATCTTCTCTATTGGACTCTAAGCTTTTAGGCCAGTTATGGTTGGTCCATTCAGACATTTGACTTCTCTTAAAGCCGGCCAAGCTCTCTTTGTCTGGTAGATATGGGATCCTTTATAGGAAACTTTTGGAAGAAAACTTCTATTCTTCTGATTATGTCAGTGCCGATTGCAACCTTTGTCAAGTCACATCAACCCTAACTACTATTCTTGTCTTCTAGTTAACATTTCTTGCGTGATGACGTAGATCCTCGTCTAGAAATTGTATTTGCCAGACAGACTCTTCTCGCGTAGCTTTTGCACGAGGTCCTCTACGGTTCGCTAGTTTCTTTTTTTGTTCCTATTCCTGCATTTAAGACATTAAAAACACAGGAAAACAGGTATGAAGGCCTATGTACAATGCATTTTCAAATACTTATGAATTTACAACAGAAGTCACGTGTTTTGACACTTTTACTACACGTTTTGGCTTCATTATTCTATCTAAAAGGCTATAATAACATGTATTTCTACAAGTTATCATACCCCCAAATTTAGAATAATTCTTGTCCTCAAGCATCACTCTGTATCATGCTTGTCCCTAAGCACAATTCCTCGTCAAAGACTCAAATTCCTCTTTGCACTTCTAAACTTCTCAAAACTCGAGTTATTTTTATTCGTTATTTAGGGCATATTCTCATTACGTACTTCTCATTATGAAAGTTTTTCTAGGTTCAAAACGCGACAAGCTTAATACTCAAAATACACTTGTTCATTAAAAAAAAAAATCTTATTTTCAAATTTTAGAAATTGCTAAAATTTATGAATAGTTTTGAATCCTTTTGGCAAAAAAAATGGTTTTTATTTACTTGTTTTACTTGGCAATTGGCGTTGAGTGAGAAATCATAGGCACTCTATGAGTTCGTGCCTCTCTTTAACTATAATTCTTATCGCCTCTTATTACTCAACTCTCAAACTTTTACTTTGAAGCTTTGCTTCTTAATTATTTTTGACAAGAGGAAGCAACATTGGAGTTGTTATTTCAATTGAATAAAAGAATGGACAAATTTTAAAATTTTTACACATTTTGGCTTTGCTTTAACTTTTGTTTAAAATGCTTTATTTTAAACCCCTTAAAAGGTTTCCAAAAAGTTTCAAAAGCTTTAGCTCGAACCACACTTTAAAATGTCCTCATTGCTAAAAATGAATGATTAAGATTTATTGTAGAAAAATCTTACAGAAGAAGTTTGAGGTAAAGCTTCTGATGGAAAACATTCAAACGCAGCGGAATAAGGATTGAAAAATTACTCTAATTGCATCTAACTAATTAGAGATTTACATTCATCATCTACCCTAATTAAATGAAATTAGGGATTATATAAAAATACTTACATTCAAAGCTTTTCGTTCCTTGAAAATCTCCTCACGAACTCGAACTGGGACTACCACTAGTGTTGACCCGCTATTCTCAGGGCTTAGAACCGGGTTGTGGGACCCGAAGTAAAGGAAATTGAGAGAGATGGAAAAATGAAGGAAGAAAACTAAAGTTTGGTTAAGAGAGAGAGGTGATACCATTTGTTAAGAAGTTTGAATAATTTATAAAATTATCAAAAAAATTTGAAATGAATTTTCAAAATCAATTTTATAAAAAAATCTAAATGCAAAATGCATGAAAAAACTTCTCCTTTGATCAACACCTCATTCTCCACTCAATCTTAATGGGCTATGTGTTTACATCTTATGTAAACACTTGTCCCATTAAGTGTTAGTGGGATTATCCAACAAAATATTAGATTTTTCTACTAACTTTAATCTGAGGGTAATATGATCATATGACCAATCAAGTCAAAGTCAAACTATGACGTTTACAAGTCAAAAATCAACATTTTGAATTTTTACCATTTTGTCCATCTTGACTAATTTCAACATCCCGAGCATGAATCCAAATTTTTTTTTTCGTAATTCAAATCATATTTGAATATAAAGTCGATCAAAGTTTGACTTTTCAAAGTCAAAAGTCAACATTTTGACTTTTTACAACTTTGACCATTTCCATCAATTTCATGCCTTCGAATATGAATCCGTATTCATATTTTTTGTATTTAAATCACATTTAAATATAAAACTCTATTTTAAAGCTATAATCGATGACTAATTATATATACTTGTTGGTTTCTCTCCCTTTACCCAATTCGAACAATTCGAATTATTCCAACATATTGTTCTAAGTTAATTTCATATAAGCTAGCATGGGAACCTAACGAGACTATAGATCATAAGCTCTAGCGATTCGAGACTAACTGGCTAAACCCTTTTTAGATCGAGCTAATCAACATTTGTTAACTAACAGGTCATTCCAATAAAGTCTCGTAGTTGCACTCCCCTCACTATAAATATATTTATGTACATTTGATATAATCATGATTAGTAAGTTAATCCTTCATAGGTTGTTCACAACCTTGGCTTGATCAAAATATCGTTTTACCCCGAAACTACATCTTGTTTGTTAAGTCTCATTGATCCACTATTGAACAATGGGTTTAACGTCCAACCTATAAACCAAATCCCTCTTGGGTTAATGAGATGGTGGGGTCCGTTGTTCAAGACTTTGATTCGGTCCTTAAGGATACAACCTATCTACTAATCCTGAAAGTGAGTAGGTGTGAATTTCGTCTTGTACCCTATGTTCCTAGCTATCCACTTGGTCTTACCCCTGAAATGGAAGGCTTATTGGGCCAGCGTTGTTGAGTTGTCCTCACCTATGCAAATCTAAGGATAATTCCTTGTGAACAAAAGTTTATAGTTAGCTCATGATTAATATTAAGTTACCTAGGTCACCAATAATCGAAATAACCAGTTTTATATAGTCGACGGTGTTATAACTTATAAGTGATTATTTCATGGTTCTAGTCTTGTGTAAATTTTTTACATATGATGCCCATACTTCCATGTCTCTACATGAACGATCACTAGTAGAAAAATGGCCTACGATGACAGTTAAATGCGGTCATAAAACGATTTCGTGACAGTTATTTTGCAGTCATTGATGTGGCAGTCATGGAAAGTATTTTATGACAGTTCTACAAACTGTCACGAAATTTGTTTTTCATGACAGAGAATAAATGTCACGAATTCATTATTTTATGACAGATTATAAATGTCATTATTTAGATTTTATGACAAATAATAACTGTTATTGTTTATATTTTATGACAGAGAATAACTGTCATTGTTTATATTTTATGACAGACAATAAGTGTCATTATTAATCTTGTGTAAAAGGGTATTAAATGTCATTATTTATCATTTATGACTTTTATTAACTGTCATCATTTCATCTACCATTCTTGCCTATATTTTAAATTGAATCCTTGTTTTTTTTGTCACCCTACCATACAACACACCCATATGGAAAGAAATGGTGAACGCATTAATATATATACTTTAATATATGTACAATTGTTCGTCATAAAGTGTTTCTACAATAAAGTAATGAACAAGCTATTTAAATAAATACATTTGAACCAAAATTTGGCTACCAAACCTACAAAAAGACCTATAAATCAATCAATTGCTGCAAACATGGCTTCACTGCTCCAATGGATTCTAGCAAAATCTAGTAAGAAAAAAAATGATGATTGTAACTCAAAATAAGACCTATTATAAAGACATGAAATAGTGCAAACACCCACAACGGACAAAACAACAGTCAAACATTTCTGATTCAAAAACCAATAACAACCCGAGATTAGTATAAAGATAAATAAAATGGTACAAATATCGACAAAGCAACAGTCATTAGTCTTAATTAATCATAAACCAATAACAACGATTAAAAAAATGATCTTCACAATCCCATCATAATTCACAAACAATTGAAAAAAATGATCTAAAAACAAGATAATATATACATGTAATTACATCAACCTACACATAACTTAAACCACCTAAAGCATTTCTATACAAAAGCCACCGACATATAACTTAACCCAAAAATCAGTAAGTCATTTCAGCACAACCAATATGAAAATCACAAACCCTTTCGAATTCTCAATAATACTTCTTATCAGAAAAACATCATTCATCAAACAATAAAAGCAATCAATAAAGAGTTGCAACAAATACACGTAACTTACAGTAGCTCTTCTCTACTCTACAACAACAGCAAGTGCAAAAGCAATGAGATTAAAGATAAACACCACAATTAGATAAAAATGGCGAAGAAGATGAATCTTTAATACTCACATTTTTTTTCAATGTAGTTATTTGATATGAATATGTTGAACATGCTTGTATTGCCACCAAGGTCTTCCAAAAAAAAAAAAAATTGGCATTAGATATGAATGTCAATAACATTTACTAAAAGTTCAACTAAACCGTTTAAAACCAAAACCAATTACTCGATATTTCACATGGTGTGCAAGCATATATACAAAAACATTGGCACTATCTCTTCAACATACACATAATTAGTCCCCTTTTACTGGCCTCATAACTCATAAAACACTTATATATTGCATATTGACAAAACTAACACCAATGTCTACAACGTCTATAACGATACAAAATCCAAAGGTTTAGAACCCAAATATACACTTGTTGATGAGTTGAATACAAAATTATATTACAGTTTAGAACCCAAAAAGTAGAATAAGTTATGGAACCAATATAAGGGTGAAAAATATCAGGGAGATGTTGGTCAATATATTCAACTCTCGACTCTTAGAGGATAGAAGACTCCAATTATGACATAATTTAATTAGAATGCGCCTTACTTTAAAAAATCAAAAAAGACATGACAATGGCTTTTCTAAATTCTTTTGTCCTACAAAAACTACGGTAAAATGAACGAAATTGTGGAACAATTTGTAAAAGACATGGATTGACTTAAAAGTTAAAACAGTTCATCATTCGTTTGGTAAAGAAGTAAAGGCTCCAATAACTCGATCCAACACAACAAACAATTCAATTAAATGCAAAAAAAAAAAAAAAAATTGATGTCTTGGTAAAAAAGAACACTTATTATTTTTTATGTAAAGAAAAAGAAGACGACAAGACCTCTATCAAGCTACAACACATCAAACAATAGCAAAAGGCCCATACCTAAGTCTACTGTAATCTTGTTGACCTTCAAAACAAAGAAGCATATACCAACTCAGAGAGATTATAATCCATTAAAAGCAAGCAAGCTATCAAAAGAGTCCATGTCACTGTTGCTCCACGAAATATAATGAAGGGAAATACAAAAATAACATTATGAAAGAACTGAAACTAGAATTTAAAGAAGAAAAGAAAAAGGAAATGATCAATTGGGGCTCTTGTTTTGATCCCAAATTCTTTTAGCTTTTAGAATGGCCAAACAAGAAGCTCCACACAAGAAAAGAGTCATTACTCAAAATAGCAGCCAATGCCAAAAAAATTATAAATTAAAGAAAAAAAACTTTAGTAATTAGTTTACTTTGCTAGTTCCTTAAACTGATTGGAAGCTTTACTAAAATTCCCCAATTTCTGGCTAACAAAGCATGCCTGTTAAATAATATTTCAAAGAAATATTATCAGAAAACATAATTTCAAAAGTTTTCTCCATAGTTCTGAAAAGAATACTCCACATTCGATTACTAATTGCTTATGAAGTATGAATTAATTTAAGCAAAGAACCTGTAGAACGCGCGGTGGCTTCTGAACGTCAGAAGTATGAAGTAATTTAACCTGTGCAGATGGAAGAGGTGGCTTCTGAACGGCGGCGGCAGACGAACCTGCGCAGACGGAAGAGGCGGCGGCTGCTTGCGAGCGACAACGAACATGTGCAGACGGAACAGAACGCGCGACGACGGCTTGCGAGCGACCACGAACAGAACGCGCAACCACGAGCAACGAGCGACGGTGAACACGAGCAACCATGAGCAACGACGAAACGACACGCAGACAGAAGAGGTGGCGACGACTTGCGAGCGATGATGAACACCACGCAGACGGAAGAGACGATGTCGAACAAGCTTACCGCGCGGCAGACAGAAGATTGGGGGAGAAGAGAAATTTGGGGGAAAAAAGTTAAATTAAAAGTTAGGGCTTTTTTTATTAATAAGAAAGGAGATAAGAAAATATATAATTAATAAATTATTTTATTATTTATATTCAATGATAGTTAAAATTTGTCATTGATTTATGACAGTTAAAAACTGTCATAAATTCTTTAAATCCGAAAAATTCCGTCTTTTCCCGCCAAAAAGGCACATTTTGACCTTTTATGACAGTTTTTTTCCTTCTTTTAATTTTGGATGAAATGAACTGTCATAGTAGATACCTTTTCTTGTAGTGGATTCAGGATCATATCATTTGTACTAACTACAAAATGGACCGCATCCATAACGTTCCCAGAATAAGGTACCCAACCTTAGTTATACATTATAGACTGTTTGGTCTATATATACTTGAACTTCCTCCATGCTTATGTTTCTACATAAAGTTCAACTCTACACTAAATAGCCTCAGAACCTTGGTTTATTAGATTCAAGATTATAGTATTCTATTTTCACTAATAAGTCCTCAATAACCACTTTTTTTAATAGAATATATATTAAATTACAAACTATGAGTTTTGTGACATAAATTCCAACAAGTTGCTCGCCTAATAAACTTTACAAATGGTTTCAAAGAAAAATTAAAGTTCTTAGATGCAAGAAGATTAGACACAAGAAGCCAAGCTTGTGACAAGAAAAATTAAATGCATAATGGTTGCATAAAAAATTGCACTTGTATTGAAAATGACATAAATAATTTGGAAATTCAAAGTACATAAGTAGAAATTAACATTTACAAAAGAAGATAAATAAAATGCAAACACCCTCAAATTTAAGGCTTCGATGGCGATGGAGGCTGATGATTTCTCTCATCGCGGATAGCCTGGTTAAATCGCGTGAGGGGTCTTACAATGTTTTTGTGAAACCTATAGTACCAGAATGGTGCTACACATTAAAAGGTGTTGATATCTCTATAAGGCCGTGAATTGTGTGTCGCATCTCGCAGTGAGTTCCTCAACCAAACTAGTCAACGTTTTGGTTTGTTCCCTTATTTCCTCATTCTAATCCCTGATTACGATAAATTGTGTTTGGAGCTCTTGATTATGTGCTTTAAGCTCAATTACTTATTCCTTGAGTTAATTTACTTGTGCCTGATTGTTAGCACTTGTGTTGTCACATTTGAGTTCCCAATCCCCTAATTGTTTTTTACTCCGCAATTACATTTCTTAAAGATTACTTTGGCATTGGATTATGTCTTCAAATCCTTTCTCCATTGGTTTACATATGTAGTGATCCATGAACTTGAAGATATAATCCTCGTCAACTTCTTCCTCTTCTTCTCTCACTGCCTCCTTCGACTTATCTTTTCGCACAGAAGTTTATGGAGTTGATTTGGGTGGCGAAGGGAGGCTTTTCTCTCTAACTTCCTCAAGGATTATTTCCTTTTCCCCTTGAAGTGGGTCATCAATAGCCTCCTCCAGGACTTTTCCTTTAAGCACCACAGTACTCGATGCCCCTTTTCAGACTCCTTGGACGCGTCATCCATAAATCCTGCTGGGTCAGAGAGGGATTCGTGCAAAACTTCCTAGTTTGATCCTTCAAGGCTCAATGGTTTGATTTGGTTGATTGGGGTTGTAGGAAGAGGTTGAGGAGTGTCCCTTTGAAGCGGGATGGAGGTTCCTATTGAGTGAAACAATACAAAAGCACGATCTTTGTTTGGGTTCTGAGGGTTTGGATTTTTGGGATTGTGGGGAGGAGTTGGACTTTTTGGTTTTGGAGGAAGGTAGCGGAGGTGATTTGTTTTTAGATTGCAAGGTAGCTTGAAAGGTTATTGGCGTTTTGGATTTGGCAGAAGTTTGAGAGGTTGTGACTTTGGAGAATTTGGATTTAATGGCGAAAGGGGATTGGTAAGCTTCTTCTTTTTAGAATACTGGTTAATGCAGGAGGCAAGATTTTCTTCATTTCCTCGGCCTTAGAGGATTTGGCTCTTTTCGATCTTGAGGCCTCTTCCTCGCTTTGTCTCTTGCGTTTTAATGTAGGCCTTAGGTCACTGTGCAATATGAAAAAAATACATTGCAAAGAAATAACAAAGTGGAAAGTATAGAAATGAACATTACAAGTTAGGGGAAATGAAAAATGGTATCTTCTCTACTCGAACTTTCAGCTTTCACCTACAATCTGATTGGAGGAGAAGCAGAAGAATAACTTTTACAGACGGTGAAAAGGCTACTTCTTTCCGTCATTCTATAGGGTTTGGCCCATTCAGCCCAGCTATGGCCAGTCCATTTAGATATCTGACTTCTCTTGAAGTAGGCTACGCTCTCTTTGTCCGGTAGATGTGGGATCCTTTTATAGGAAACTTTTAACGGAAAACTTCTGTTCTTTTGATCATGTCAACGTCGATTGTAGCCATTGTTAAGTCACATTAACTCCAACTACCATTCTTGTCTTCTAGTGAACCTTTTCGCATGATGACGTAGATCCTCGACTAGAACTTGTACTTGCCAGACGGGCATTTTCCGCCTAGCTTTTGCGTGAGGTCCTCTTTGATTCACTAGTTTCTTCTTTTGTTCCTATTCCTTTAATAAGACACTAAAAATGCGGTGAAATAGGTATGAAGGCTTATGTACAATGCATTTCCAAATACTTATGAATTTCCAATAGAAGTCACAAGTTTTGACACTTTTACTGCGCATTTTGGCTTCATTATTCTATCTCAAAGGCTATAATAACTTGTATTTCTACAAGTTACCATACCCATCAGAGCATTTAGATGGAAAGGGTTTTTTGAAGGGGTGACTGCAATAAGGGCGACGTAGTGAACTTGTTCTACAAAGGATATATAAGCGAGGAAAAGCACTACGAGATGATCGAGGGAAATAAAGTTGATGTTGTCTGCTTTTTAGTTAGTACAAATGCTGAATTATTTATGTAGAGACATGGAAGTGGAGGCATCTTATGTAAAGAGTTTACATAAGACTTAAATCATGAAATAGTCACTTTTAAGTTATAGCACCGTTGACTATATAAAACTGACTATTTCAATTATTCATAACCTAGGTAACTTCATCTTAATCCTTAGCTAACTATCAACTTTTATTCAAATGGTATTATCTTTAGATCTGCATAGGTGAGGGCAGCTCATCAGCGCTGGCTCAACAAGTCTTCCATTTTAGGGGTAAGATCGAGTGGATGGCTAGGAACATAGGCTGCAAAAAGAAATTCACTCATACCTTTCATTGGCTCGAGAGGGAATCGGTTTATAAGTTGGACCTTAAACCAATTGTTTAATAGTGGATCAGTGGGACTTAAGGAACAAGATGTAGTCTTAGGAGTAAAATGATATTTCGACCTAGTTGAGGTTACGAACAACCTATGAAGGATTAACTTACTGATCATGGTTATATCGGATGGACACCAATATATCTATAATGAGGATAGTGCAACTATGAGAGTTTAGTGGAATGACTTGTTAGTTAATGAATATTGATTAGCTCGGTCATAAAGGGTTTAGTCAGTTAATTTTGGATCATTGAAGACCATGATCTATAAGTCCATTAGGTTCTCTTGCTAGCTGATATGGAATTAACTTAAAACAATATGTTGGAATAGTTTGAATTATTCAAATTAGGTAAAGAGAGAGAAACCAACAAGTATATGTGATATAGTCGTCAGTTATAGCTTCGAAAAAGAGCTTTATGTTTAAATGTGATTTAAATATTAAAAATATGAATATAAATTCATATTTGGAAGCTCGAAATTGATGGAAGTGATCAAAGTTGTAAAAAGTCAAATGTTGACTATTGACTTTGAAAAGTCAAACTTTAGCTAACTTTATATTCAAATGTGATTTGAATTTTAGAAAAATGAATGCAAACTTATGCTCGAGAGGTTGAAATTAGTCAAGACGAAAAAATGGTAAAAAGTTAAAATGTTGACTTTAGACTTGAAAAGTCAAAGTTTGATTTTGGGTAAAATGGTCAAATGACCCTTAACTAAAGTTAGTGGAAAAATCCAACATTTTATTGGATAATCCCACTAACTCTTAGTGGGCTAAGTGAAAGCTCATGGTGATGACACCAAGCATACTAAGAGAAATTGGAATGGTGATTAATTCCACTAATTGTTAGTGGAATAATAGGTGTTGAGCTTTTATAAACAAATTACATGCATTTTTTTAATATAATTTGCTTATAAGTAGACCATTTTTTAAATTTAAAAAGACTTGCCATTTTTGTATAATTTTATTTTACAAAAATGTTTTTTAAAAAAATCTCAATTATGATTTTTTCACCTAAAAAATTCATCTCTCTCTCATTTTCCTTCACCTAATCAGCACCCACAACTTGGTTCTAAGTCCGAAGAATAGTGGGTGTGGTGGTTCTGGTTCGAGTTTGTCAGGAGATCATCAAGGAATCAGAAAGCTTCAAAGGTATGACCTCTTCTAACCTTAATTCATTTAATTAAGGTAGTTTATGTTGCACGTTAATCACTAATTAGTTAGTTGCAATTAGAGTAAAGTTTTGATCTTTTTCCGCTGCACATGTACCGTTTTCCATCAATAGCTAACAAGGGCAAGAAGGAGTCACTACAAGATGTCAAACTACTGCCGACACATAAAAATTTCGAAAAAAGTTTAAAATACGTTGGGAACTCATTTCCCAATGCAGAATGGACATTAGGAAGAGGGTCGGAAGAACTGCGCTGGGAGACGTACTCTCAACGCATTACCAACACGGCATCGGGAGTACATGTCTCCCGATGTTTATATTTTCGATTTTATCCATGCGTTAGAAACACAAGATCCCCAACGTTTACATGTCTGATGTCAACCGTGCGTCAGAAACAACCCATGCCTAATGCGATGTCAAAAACCATGTTCTTGATGCTTTCCAGAGTGCGTCGGGATAGAGTCCTTATACCGGACGTATGAGATGCGTCAGAAAATTGTTTAAATATATATATTTTTATTTGTTTTTCTAGAAATATTTTTTGGTCAATTGTACTATTAGTTTTCTATTCTAATACAATTTGTGCAATATCAAATTACAGAAAATAAACAATAAATTAGTAAACAATAATATAAATATCAAATTCAACAACAATTTAATATGTTGAAGGTTCCATAAGGTTCAATTGTACACTGGCTTTAAAAGATATAAATTTTTGAAAAAAACATAAAAATTCGTAAAACTACGTATGTCTCCTAACGAGCCACGTACGTCATTCTACATCGATTGGACCTACAATGATACAAAAGTGCCTAAGTTTAGTACATATGCATATCACTACTACAAAAACAGGATTTCTTGACGGTTTTAAACTGTCAAGAGTGATTATTCTTGACGGTTTTAAAACCGTCGTTGAATCCAGTGTCAAGAAAGGCATTTTTCATGACAGTTGTAAAAAACGTCAAGAATTGTTAACGTTGACAGTTTAGAACCGTCAAGTATTCCATTTTTCATGACAATTTAGAACCGTCAAGCATAGGTTTTAATGACAGTTTAGAACCGTCAAGAATGTGACTATGAATGACAAAAACCGTCAAGAATGCGAATATTCATGACATTTTAAAACCGTCAAGAGTGCATTTTTCATGACATTTTATAACCGTCAAGAAAGTCGTCGTTTATGACATTTTGTACCCGTCAAGAGTATTCTTTTTCATGACATTTAGAAACCGTCAAGAGTGATTTTTAATGACATTTTAGAACCGTCAAGAATCTCGTTGTTCATGACATTTGCGAACCGTCGAGAATTTTTCATTTTTTTAATTGTAATTTATTTATATTATTGTTCCTATATTATACTCTCATTGGTCCAAGAATTCAACTACATATAAACGACAAATATACATCAAATGACAACTAAACATCATTCATTCATATCATTTCCAAAACTTTGCATCATATTCATATATCATTTACAAAACCAATACATATGAACAGTTCACCTATCAACAACTCACCTAAACTCTAAACCTCAACAAAGTCCCAAATGTATATCAATCAATCCCCACCTCTCCCTCTCCCCCTCCATATAAACATTTCAAAAAATCAACCACAAAAAATAAAGTTTCCTATTTCAGAGATGACAAATAAATCCTAAATCATATGTACGAACCCAAAAACTCAACCAACTCAACCCGCACCTCATCTAACTCGGCCTGTGAGTATGGTTTTCTTGTATCAATCTGTAGACATGCAATATAAATGAATTAGTATTCATAAAAATTATTATACCCACAATATTGGATCAAAAGTAAACTATCTAAAGAACAAAATAAACTAGATCAATCCCAATTCTTTAACTCAATCGAATACCAAACTAAAATCACATGACCAGAGTAAAAACGAAGACAAATTAAAACGCTAAAGATTAAGATAATTATAGCAAAATCTATCATTGATTGCATCAATCTCATCGTCACTATTAGAAGTCGCACAACTAAAAGACCATAGAAAATCAGAACTGAAATTAAATAAAGAATAAAATATGAACCTAAAACATCCTTTATGTCACGGAGTCTCTGGGGAACCTTTTTGGCCTGAAGCCTCTTATTATACTAAGAGTAAAAGAAATACAAGAGTATTATGCTAAGAGTAAAAGAAAATAAGAAAAAATACAGACTAAAGCTAACACAAAGACCATACTCAAGCAACATAAATATATGAAAGCAACCTAAAAACGAATCTCCATAAGATAAAATCTTCAACATTTAAATAACACCCAAAATCTTCAACTTCAAATACATATGCATAAGAATATTCTACAATACAAAAACCATCCAGGAAGAATGAGGTTTAGGATTGAGTTGAGTTCAATGCTTCAAGTTGGATAGGTCTTTCTAATGAGTTTAGTAATTTTCCTTTTCTTTTTTTATTTTTTTTTAATTTTTATTATTTCAATCCATCAGAAAGCGATAGAATTCAGTGGGAAAAGACCAGGAGAAAGAAAATAGCGGGGGAAGGATACATGAGGTAGTAGAGAACTATACAATGTTTAGAACTCAAGAATACAGTTGTACAACTTATAGAGTAAGGTCGCAGAAAACTACATAATTTAAAACGCCATTCAAATTAAACAAAATTGGAAGGAAGTCAGATGGAAGAGAAGTATAATCAACGCAACCAATTAAAAACCTTTTTTTATGAGAAACATATGAAATTACAAAAGGGCATAAAGCCGTGTGGGATTACATAATAACTATATAACTATTATAACATTGGCAAATGGCAAGTATCCAATCCCATTTGTCAAGGGAAAGAAATATCAGTTCACAATACCTTGTGCCCATGGGAATTGGAGTGCTCAACAATGTGGCGTGTACCATATGCAATAGCCTGTACGGTGGCAAGGTACAAAATAGAAAGCTGTTGCTCACTTGTGTCAAGTGTTAACCCATAGATCACTCCTTTTGCTTTTGGATCCGAAATAGGAGACCTAATCCATGGTGCAATCAAATTCATTGATAATCTCTAGCAAGGAAAGGAAGAAAAATAACTCCTGGAAAAATTACTCGGCAAAATGTCTCAGTCTTTCATTCACCTATTTCCATGAAAATCAGGAAGTATGTGTATATCTTCGGTCAAAGCCGCAAGAAATGGACTTTTCAGATCAACCACCAAATTCTCCAACAACTTGTTCAACATATCAAACACAGAGATATCTGAAAGATTAAAATTTAAAAAGAAAAAACAAAAGAGAAGATGAACAATTCCAGATTAGACACAATCATTTAACTTTTAAGTATACTCTACTTTAATCACAGTAGACGACATCAATATAATCAAATAACAAAAAGAGTCATACTTTGCGAAGCAGCACGGTTTGCAAGATGAGGAGAGGCAACATGATTTTGAATTATGTGATCAAGTAGAGCACCAGTAGCACTCTGACCACCTTCAGTAAGCCAATACTCAGGTATCATTGCTGACATTTAAAAAAAAAACTCATGTCATTTAGGAGTTTTATGGAAAAGATGGCAATCATCATTAGAAGAAATACTGCAATAAAACTGTTCCCTCTTTACTAAGCTATGAAAGAAATAGATATTAAATATTAGACATTTGAACTCAGCAACCAACAAAGACAGTAAAATAACAAATTGCTGTATGGTATCAGTAATTGGCACAGAACATATCCATGTAAATTTTGATGGTAAAAGCATTTTCGTTATCCTATTGATAACATAGTCCACCTGCCTCTTTCCTCCTCACCATGCTACTATTTAAAATGAAGAACTTGACAGAAAATATTGGAATTAATTTCAACCATACCTGACCAAAACGGTCCCCATACACCAGGAATAAAGAGCTTATCCCTTGAGACAGCCATATGGCAGGTAGATGTTCCACAAACCAGTGCCATACGATGCAATATCATCTCCTTATCGAAACCTAGAACAGTTAATTTCAATATGAAAGAATGAAATATAATAAGAAAAAAAAAGATGAAATATATAGGCAGCGACTTGGGACGAACTTGTGAACGACGGCGGACAAACCTGTTGCGGCGGCGGACGAACCTATTCTGAACGACAACCTACGAACACACCAAATCTTCAGCGGTGGACAAACGCAACGTCTTCAACGGCGGCTTGTGATGAAGGGGGCTTGCGAGCGTAAGCACACCAAATCTTGCGATGAAAGAGATGTGAAGTTTTCGATCGTGAAGAGAAATATGGAGGGGGGAAAGTTAGGGCTTTTTTACAAAATTTGGGGGAAAAGAGGAAATTTGAGAAAGTAAAATTAAAAGTGGCAAAATTTTAATTTTTCCCCCTTTTTTCCTCCTATTTTTTTATATTGTTTTTTTATTATTTTTTCAATTAATTTAGTAATTCTTGACGTTTCTAAAACGTCAAGAAAAATTCTCTTACTTGACGTTTTAAAAATGTCAAGAAATTTTAAAATTTCTCAGTCTCCGCCTTTTCATTAAAATTCTTGACGTTTTAAAACGTCAAGAATTTAATCGATATTTCTTGACGTTTATAAAACGTCAAGAATGTAATTGATATTTCTTGACGTTTTTAAAACGTCAAGTATAATTACATATTATTTTACATTTGAAAAACGTCAAGAATGTCGATTTTATAATAAATCTTGACGTTTTAAAAACGTCAAGAATTTAGAAGATAATCCTTGACAGTTTATAACAGTCAAGAAAAACGTTCATATTGCTTGACGGTTTAAAACCGTCAAGAATTCGGAAAATTGCCTCCCCTCCGCCTTTTCATCAAAATTCTTGACGGTTTTCCTATTAAACCACTCCTTTCTTGACGGTTTTATCAAAAACCGTCAAGAAAAGAAAAAACCAACCGTCAAGAAAGGGTCTTTTTCTAGTAGTGTATTATCACTGAATAATGTAATGTCAAGAACTTAAGAATAATGGAAACATATATATGTACTGCAAGGGATCATGGTTCTTGTTGTGCTCGACTCATGTTTTCTCTGAGCTTCCGCATTTGTTTCACTTGTAAAGTTAACATCTTTGATGTCTTTCTTTGTTCTTTAATCACACATTTAGTTTCATCAAGCTCGACCCGTAATTGTACCCCTATCGTGGATTACGAATACGAGGTCAAGGCACTACTAGCACTGGTCGTTTTGCGGGACTTGGGTTTGGGTCGCCAATCAAGGCCTTTTGAGTAGCTTTGTCTTCTACCCAAAATAGTCTTACATAACTCATCCCAAGAGAGTGGTTGAGAACGTTCTAAGGTAGGCTGAGACTGGAGTTTAAACATTTGATTTTGCAACAAATTTCGAACTTAAGTTAGTAAGTCACAAATAAAATGGACAAACAAGGACAGAAGTATTGCTTGAATAACTTACATGTACATCCTTTACGGCCTACTATACAAACATGCTAGCTCGAACGTGTTTGTTTGAATAACTTCATACGATTGACTGACTCACCTCGTTGCTCATCGAGCTCGTGCTGTCGTTGTAGAAACGACTTCGACCTGCTGCTATAGTTCTTATATTGTTTTTGTCTAGCAACTTTGTTTGTCCGTGATTGCTCCTGTATGAAAACAATTATATTATTTATTTTTTATACATATTAAAAGTTGAATTGAAATAACCATTATAAAATATATCGTTGCTCACCTGGAATGCATAGCTCATGTAATGATCGTAGAGGAAGATCCAATCTTTCATATGTCCCACTAATATATGCGGTGGGTTGGCACTTGCCTCTTCAGGGTCGCTGTACTTTCTGAAGTGCCTATGACAGTGGCCCATGAACTTTTTGAAAGTAGTGAGCATTTGATGCTCAACAAATCTATTCATTGTTTGATCGTTGAAATCAAGCACGAAAAAGCTCTACACATTACTGAAAACAAGACATTAGCTTGGTTAACTTAAATATGTTTCGAATGAAAACAAAATTGTGTATTAGACATACCTGTAGGTCACCCTTGACGACCTTGATGTATTCTTTTTCTAGGTCCGCCCACCTAAGGTAGTAGAATGGAAATGTCTTCCTTACACACATGTTGATTGCCAGGCTTAACCGAACAACGTGAGGTGAAATACGTTTCTCTACGCCAGAGTCTATGGACATCGGAATCCTCCTATTGACATGAACGTAATGCTCTAACTTCAGAAATCAAGACTGCACAAATCTCCTAGTAGTCGGAGATGGTTGAGTAGATTTTGCTAAATAAGTTAAAATAACAAGTTAATGTGAGAAATAAGTTCAAATAATTACGAGTTAACATACCAATAGACTCACCCAAATTGTCGCCCACCGATGACGATCCTCCTATAGTGTTATTTAAATCCTTGATGAACTCGCGGAACATCGCGTCTTTCTCATTGAAACCACTCGAGAATGACGATATAGTACCTGTAGACATAGAAAACAAACATTCATTAAACAAATACGAACACGTAATCAGATTCGAAATATAAACTAAATAAATATGTGGGTACGTGGTTTGTCACTATCATTCGTCGTCGCTTATTCCGCTTTGATGTGACAATTGTTCATTCCCATCGTCTATGAAGTCGTCAGCGACATGATGCACAATTGGTCTTTCAACGATTGTAGGATCAACGTCAGTCCTGCACAGAGTGTCATCTTCAATGTCTTTATCCACTCGATGGTTGACAATGATTTCAAGTACATTCAACTGCTTATTCTTAAGATCGTCCAATCCGGACACATCTCATATACACTTATTTTGGACCACTTCGACAACCTTGCAATTACTACAATTATTTGGGTCATTTAAGTAAAATACTTGATGTGCCTGCGTTGCAAGAATTATCAATTCCTCGAAAACCAAAAACAGGATGTGTTGATAGCTTTGTACCCTAATTCAACATGTGTCCTTTGACATTTGTTGTCGTCGTTGTCATACCACCGACACTTAAATAGCCAAACACTTCTTCCCCTTAGATATTGAATGTACAACACTTCATCCAGAACACCATAGAAATTATTGTGTCCACTTCTACTTGCATTGCTTTCACCGATTACCATCACTTCACTATTTTATATAGTGCATCGAAGATCACATTTTAATGTGTGAAATCTCACCCTACCCACAATGCATCCATTAGAACATCGAACGCCAAATGATGGTTCCATTATAATTGAGAAGAAATCGTGAGATATATTTTCAGTCTCACGCAATTCTATAACCTGAAATCCATGAGACAATAATTATATACATTCACGTGCAAATATGTTAGTGCGTACATGTCAGCTATCAAATGCATGCACACTATATACCTGATTTTGGAACTATTTAAGGAATCCCTGTTGATGTCTTTTGCATAAATCAGTAGCATTTTGAGCTTGCCGATGTATTAACCTCAAATGTTTTCTAACATGGATGATTATGAGTTTAATTTGTGTAACAACAATGTATAATAAATACTGAATAACTATATGTAACAAATACAAAGATAAGAAATTCTTAGTTACGATACTCCAATATTTCGTCTACATTGTTGAGGATGTACCAATGGAAGAGGAATTTCTCTTCTTGTGATAGAGTTCGAAGACTTGACGCACCTAATTGTCGTACTTTCTGCTTGAAAATTTCAAACTCACCAATCACCTCGTCATTTGAAATAGTACCATCATTTTGCTCTTCTCTAGTGAATCGAGTCTCAATACCACTTAGGTAACGCGAACAAAAGGTACTCGATTCATTCATCACATATGCTTCGGCAATAGAGCCCTCGAGACGTGCTTTGTCCCGAACATACTATTTAAAAGTGCGTAGACTTCTTTCAATTAGATATATCCAACTATAAGAAACTGGACCAGTAACCTTGATTTCATATGGTAAGTGAACAACAAGGTGTACCATAAGCAGAAGAAGACAGGTGGAAATATTCTTTCAAACTTACAAAGTATGATTATGATATCTGCTTGCAATTTGTCCAACTCACTTACTCTTATCATTCTGACGCACAAGTCACGGAAAAAACTACATAGTTTGGTAATAACAGTGTACATTTTTCGGTAAGAATGCTCGAATACCAATAGGTAGCAGTCAATGTAATAAAATTTGACAATCATACATTTTGAGACCTGATATTTTTCCCTCTCTTTCATTCATACATCGTGAAATATTATAAACAAATCCATCGAAAAACCTAACTGATTTTATGAACTTGCAAAACTCAACTCGCTTTCTGCTAGTCAACGTGTACCTCGCGTGTGGCTTGACCAAGGTTACTAACTTTGATAAGGTGTTAAATCCTTTCTTATCATCAGATCTTGTAGGTCGAACTGAGCATTTGTGGTCATCTTGATTTTTCCTTCGATATCCAACAAGGTCCCACCAAATTGTGAAAAACATTCTTCTCAATATGTATTACGTCAAGTTTGTGACATAACAGTAGTTTCAGCCACTAAGGAAGTTTGAAAAAAATACTTCTCTTTATCCAATTAAGAGCTTTATTTCATTTCTTATCTTTTAGTGAAGGATGTTTACTTATAACTGGAAACTCCAACTGATCTAGTTGTTCCAATATTTCATGCTCATTCATTACCACTAGAGGAAGCCTACGCTCTACCTTTCCATCATGTAGCCTACTTCTACACCACACGTGGTTTTTTGGAAGATAGCGTCGACGTCCCATGAAGGATATTCTACCTCGTATCTTGAAAGATGATCTATCATCCATACATATGGGATATGCCTGATACCCCTTCGTACTCCACCCTGATAGGTCATTATATGTCAAAAAGTCATTAATCGTCCACAACAAGGCTACATGTAGCTGAAAGAACTGACTAGTAAGAGAATCATACATATGCACCCCAAAATTCCATAACTCTTTTAGTTCCTCAATTAATGGATAGAGATACATATCGATTTCCCTACCAGGAGATCTAGGATCGAGTATGAGCAATGACATGAAGAAATATGTCTCTTTCATGCATTTTTAAGGTGGAAAATTGTAAGGAATTAAATCAATAGGCCAAATACTGTACGAGGTATTCATATGACCAAATGAATTAAACCCATCTGAAGCTAACGCCAAACGCACGTTCCATGGATCCGAAGAAAAATTAGGAAATTCACAATCAAAATGCTTCCCTCCGTTTGCATCAGCTGAATGTCTCAACACATCATCTGTTTCAACACATTTATCCCTATGCCATCTCATGCCAAGGGACCCTTCTTGCGAGACAAACAAGCAAAAAAAAAATTTCCTTGTTATGATTAACCTTGTACCGAGCCTCGCCACATGTAAGACAATGTTGTAAATCAACAAACTATTTCTAATACAATACACAGTCGTACTTGCAAGCGTGAATAGTCTCGTATCCCAAGCCCAAGTCACGAAGTTTTCGTTTGATTTCAGAAAATGAACTAGGGATAGTACTACTATCCATTGGAAACGCTGCTCTTAAGAGTTCTAACAACATGTAGAAGGACTTGTTATTCCAACCGTTTAGAACCTTGATGTGCATAAACTTAACCAAAAAATTCAAGTAGGAAAATTCAAAACAAGTGGGGGTACAACTCATTACGTGCTTTATTCAATAAGTCATGAAATATGTTTGTTGTATCTTATTCTATATCTACCCCAATATTCTTGAATATTTCATCCTCCAAACGACCTTCCTCTGTTTCCTCTTCCTATTCAATCGGAGCCCGTAAATTATTCAACATACTAAACATATCATCTTCTTCATGAAATTGCCTATTACTAGTTCCTTCATCAAAGTTTTCTATACCTCTATTAAGGCTAACTGACTCTCCATGATACATTTCAATAGTAAGTAGTGAAGGAATGGAATTCCCAAAGCAGAAGCATATGAACGTCGTGCAAATGGAATTGAATTTGTAAAACCAAAAAATTCAGAGAAAAACAAAACTAAACATGTTAAGAAGGAAAAAGAGAACAAAAACTAACCCTCGTAGAACCTCCTAAGAACTTCTTGAATCTCCCAAGAACACTACGAAGTCTTTCTCATTATTCTCAAGGTGAGAATCAATAGAGAGTTGTGGGCTTCTATGATTTTGGTAAGGGAATTTGTTTTTAAAAATATTTCTTCTTCTTTTTGGAACAGAGAGATTGTCCAAATAAACAGAGAGCGCAAAAAAGATCTACCTAATTTTTAAAAATTATAATATTAACCATTGATGGAGAGGAAAGGTATCAAAATAACTTGCTCCCTCTTTCTCACGTAGGAGATATTCTACTTATTTCAAATTATATTAATTAAAATAATATAAAATTAACATAAATTTGAACCATATTAATCTCATATAATATGAACTTTATATTATGTCATATATAATATAACCAATGGTTTATATCTCTCATATGACTTATAGTTCTAATATGAATCGAATCCATATTAATTTTGACTTATAGTTTATTTAGGAATCTTATTCACATTATTATTATTATTTGAATCATATTCAAGTATTAACTTCTCTCATAAAAATTTTATATTATAATGTATCAAATACATTATATTAATTTTATCATATACAATTTATTTGAGCAATTCAAATTAGACCAAAATAAATTTGATTCTCATTTATACTTATTGAGTTAACAAGAGGACCTTATGGACCTACAGATTGAAGTTCTAATGATATGAGATTAATTAATTAAACTCTTTATTCATTAACTATCAATCATTCCACTAAAGACTAATAGTTGCACTCTTCTTACTGTAGATATATTTTATGTCCATTAGATATAACCAATCAACAGTGCAATGACTCTTCACAAATTGCTCGTAAGTACAGCTAGGCCAAAAGTTACCGTATTGCCCCTGTAGTTACATCTAACTCCTTAAGTACTATGATTCCTCTAATGAACAATAAGTTATAGTCCCACTATAATTGAACTTCTCTCGAGCCAAGAGAGGGTGTGGGGCCACATTGTTCAAGCCCTGGAATCAATTATTAAGAGAGCAATTTCTTTACTTACTCTATCAATAGAGAAGGAGTGAATTCCTTCTTGTGTAACTGTGTTCCCAGCTCCCTAATCAAACAAATCCTCAAAATGGTAGGCATATTGAGTCGGCAACATAGGCCACTCTCACAACCACTAAGCTAATGATAAATATTAATAATTAAGTACTTTTCTTTATATATATTATATAAAGACGAGAAAGTTGAGGGAGGGCTCGAGCCCCCCTTGGGCCTATGCTAAATCCGTCGGTGCTCTCACCTATGCAAATTAAAGAATCGTCTTCACAAACAGGAGTTCACAACTCACTCAGGATTCAGGTCAAGTCACCTAGTAATAGTGTTAAAAACAGTGTTAATAAGAGAGACTATTCATCGGTGCTCTCACCTATGCTAAATGGTCATCCTGGTGAAATGTATTCTCAACTAGTAACAGTGTTAATAAGAGAGACTATTCATTTCATGGTCCGGTCTTATACAATCTATTTGTATAGAATACCTCCGCTTTAATGTCTCGACATGAATGATTAGGATCAAATCATTTTTAGCACTATAGAACAATTGTAACAACTACAAAGCAGGCCATATTTGTAGTGTCACAAGGATAAAATATCCAGGCTTATCCATCTACTATAGACCATTTAGGTTATCACTTAAACATGATCCACTTATATGTCTCCACATACATGTTTAGGTTACAAAAGGTAACCTTGGATGTTAGTTTATTGGTTTTGTGGGTTAATGCAACTAAATGTCAAATAAAATAAAATGTATATTTTATTAGATAAATAAAATGTTTGTATACTATATACAATCACAAATTACAAGACCACGAGCTTTAGGGTATCAACCTCAACAAGTTGATGTTGTTCCACACCCTCTAATGAGTTCTAATTTGAGTTCATACATCTCTTGTATGGACACCTTATTCATCCATAATCATCAACGTGAAACTTGAAAACATCTAAAAATTGGGCCACTCCCTCTCTATACTCAATGGAGAACTTATTCCTAAGTTTCATCCAACCCTTGTTAAAGCCCTTAAAACATAAATAAGTTTGATTATAAATATATTCCTTCTCTCACGTCCTAAACTTACTCCCCTAAATAAACAATCTCCTAAACTTTTCACTAAAACTAACTTTAAACTACAGAGGCAACCATAACTGCAGGATAGCCACCACAACCTAATTAACCACAAACAACTTCAATCTTCGCATACTACCCACCCCTTCCAACAATGCTACTTTACAAGTTACCCTACCACATCTTCAAACCCTCAGAAATACTTACAAATTCAAAATGATGTTGGCACAAAAAAGGCTACCATAACTTCAAGATAGCCGTCCCAAATTAACAACAAATTATTTCAAAACTACTAAGAAATAAACAACTAAAATTGAACTAAAGGCTACAAAAACTCCAGGATAGCCAAAACGAATCTTAACCACAAATTACATAATTTTTAAAACAATAATCGCCATCGTCGCCCCTCCTCAAATTTTTAACCCTAACCTCTCAAATTTTCAATTCAAACCCCCACCCCTTCCTACATCTAATTAAGCCCCCCCCCCCCCTAAAAAGTTTCATTCAATCTCTCCTTCAAAATTACAATTCAACCCCTCTTCAAAATTTCATCCTCAACCCCCCCGTCTAATTCTCAACTCACCCCTTCAAATATTCAAGTAAACCCCCCACCCCCTTGAAAAGTTCAAGTCAACCCCTCTTCAAACTTTCAATTAACGTCTCTCCCCCCTTCAAATATCATCCTCAACACCTCTCTCCCCCCCTCCCCCCTTCCCCTCTAATTCTCAAACCCTCCCCTTCAAATATTCAATTAAACCCCCCTCCCCCTCAAACTTTCAAATTTTCAACCAACACATTCAAATTTTAAATTCCCCAACTCAATTTCTCAAATACCCCCCTTTCAAATTTTCAACCCATATTCAAAATTTTAACTTCAAAAATCAAAATCAAACAATATCCTAAAACTAATTCACCATTCAAATCTTAAATTAACTTCAAAAAACAAAACTCTAAATATACTAACCTAGTCTAACCTAAACTAACTTCGAAACTCTAAACAATATCCTAAAGGGTCTGAAACTTACCGAATAGGGATGAGCGGCGGCACCGCGAATGGGCGAAGCAGTGGCACGACAAAGTTCTCTTCTTCTTTTTTTCTCTTTCCAACCTCTCATTTCTCATCGTTTTCAATTCTGTGAATTACATCACCTAATGTCGAGAGTTCCCCTATTCCCAACGACATTAGTGATTTGCCAGAAATTATTAGAAACATTCCAGATGCATCACTAATGACCTCAGAAATAGGTAAAACCATTCCCCACGCCATGCATGGGGGGTCGAGAATTTTGATTTGACATAAATGTTCGAATAGTTTTCAACGGCCCATCAAGGTGTTCAGTAATTGAGTTACCTATTTTCGACACATGACGAGTAATGTCGGGATCAAGGGTCTCCATTTTCGATGCTCTATGCATGGTATCAGGAGATGCTATATATTTAATTTAATTGCGAACAATTTTTGACGCTCTAGTCTAAGATGTTAGGAATGGCTTTTTGTTTCTCGACATCCCATGAAGGATGCCGAGAAAAGGTAATATTAAATTAATTTGTTTCTCATATCTCAACGTGTACAAAATGACGTTGGGAAAAGGTATCTATCCTGACGTACTTTCTTTCGATGTCACTTTGTATGTTGAGAAGCCCCCAATTTCTTATAGTGAGTTGGAGGCAACTTCAGCTTGGTGATTAAACCTCCATCATTTATGTCCTGAAAGGAGAACAAGTGTGGTAACTTGATGCCGAGAGGTTGTCACCTTTAAAGGAGAGCTATATGAGTCCTATAAGTAGCAACTTCTAGATAACTGTCATTTAATTAAGCTTTATCATTTGCATCCCAAGAGACAAGCAAGTGTGGCATTTAAGGCATTGAGAGGTATCGTCTTAATTAAAAGATAGTTAACTAATCTTTATCACATTGAGTACTACCGTGTAGTTTAATCGCTTACAATGCGGAGATCTTCCTTCACACTTTCTTAACATAACTTAGTTCACTTTCCACTCTTGTCTCACTTTTTTCCACCTTTTACAGAATCTTTAGTGTAGATATTAGATTTTGCACTTAGTCATAATTTTACTTTATACTGTACAAAGTTCGTTTACCGGCTAGATGAGAAGTAAGCTTTAATAACAATTCCCTGTTTTTGACCCTAGCTTAACTAAGAAACCTATTGTTTCGCTTACACTTAGACAAGCGATAGAAAAACTTGTATGCAACGAAGATTTAGTAACTATGCGAGGATAGAAACTTATACCTTTTATTGCATAGCCCTAACCTAGAGACATAGTGAGCATCTTGAATGTAATGACCATGACTCGCTGCATAGAAAATTTTGCGATATGAATTTAACTTACACATCTCAATTGCGCAAACCCATGCATTAAGGCTACAAATGAAACACAACACTAAATCCTAAATGATCCCAAATTAAAACCACGCAATGGACTTGAAGGTATGTTCCAAAACTAAGTGGATTTACAAGAACGCACCATACCACATGATAAGCAGATCCTAGACTTAGAGTTGAAGATTGATAACAACAATCATTCACTTTCAGCGTTGTATGGTGTATGTCTATATTTTATTCTATAAGATGAGGCATGGTAATTGCATGCTAGATGCTCTCTATATCTCGCATTCTCGCATAGTTACTAGATCCTCGTTGGATACAAGTTTTCCTATTGCTTGCCCAAGTATAAATGAAACAATAGGTTTTTTGTGTAATCCAGGGTCAAACACAAGGAGTTGATATCAAAACTTAGTTCTAAGGTTCATTCTTTATTCAAGCGGTATAAAAGAATCATCTATATAGTATGAAGAAGTGTAAGTTTAAACTATATCTACTTATCTATACTAGAAAATTTGTAAAAGGGGATGAGAATGGTGGTAAGATAGACATGTGAAACTAGCTTGTATTAACGAAATAGTGAAGGAAGATCTTTACGTTACTAGGCATTTAAACCATGCAGGAGCCTTGATGTGATGTATGATTAAGACGAGTACCTCTTGGTGTCTTAGGCTCGTTTGGTAACGTTTTCGTCCCCTGTTTCCTGTTTTTGTTTTTATTTTTTTAAGAAACTGAGGTGTTTGGTAACGTTCCTTGTTTCTCGTTCTAAAAAAAAGTTATGTTTCTCATTTTATGAGGAATTATTGGAAACAAAAAAAATGTAGTTTCTTCCGTTTCGTTTCTCAATCATTTCTATTGGTTTCCTTTTTCTCAATTTATTTCTATTTGTTTTCTTTTTATATTTCTCAATTATTTTTATTGGTTTCCTTTTCCTCTTATCTCCATCATCTTCCAATAATCATCTTCTTTCTATTTCACTCACCGTCTTCCTCTGTACATTGTCTTCCTCTTTGCCTCTCATCGTCTTCCTCTACGACCCGAACTCTTCTTCTTCGCTGGACTGATCCTCTTCGTCGGATCCATTATTTTCATCTAACTTATCCTTTTCACCGGATTCATAGTTTTCAACTTCCTCTTTGTGCAAATCTGGGTTTTCATTGTGGGTTTTTCTCTAAAGCATCATAGGTATCAGAGTTAAAGGTTAAATTTTGATTTGTTTCTTTATTGATGACATAATAACCTACTTTAAAATTAATATTAGATTCTAGATGTCCCAAAATATCGTTGAGGTTGTTGAAATTGATGAATTAAGAAGTGAGTTGATATCATCCAAGAGAAATGAGCAGAGTGAGAGATGATATTGCCAATTAAATTTGGTAACATTTGAAGGATAGATACAATTTTATGTTTATGCTATTATTTTTATTCGTGCATTGGTACTTCTTCGTAAACGAATAAACTTTTGATAATTTTATTTTTTATGTTTGATGGATGACCTATATTTTTGTTTAATGTTTAATTGAAGTAAATGTGAAAAATAAAAAATAAATCTAAAAGAGAATCAAGAAACAAGATACAGTTATCAAACACATTTTTTGTTTATGTTTCTTTTTTAAAAAAAAAGAAACAGAAATAGTTATCAAACATATTCTTGTTTCTTGTTCTAAAAAAGAAGGAATGGGGAATAGGGAACAAGAAACAAGAAACAAGAAACAAGAAATAAAGAATAGGAACATTACCAAATGGGCCCTTAAATGCCTGCTTGCTTGCTTCTCGGGATGCAAATGACTAAGTGTGGTTAAGCAAGATATATCTAGAAGATCTCACTTACAAGATGTATAGAGCTTCTCTTTTAAGGGTGAAAATCTCTCGGCACCAAATACCCACACTTCTTCTCTTTTCGGGGTGCAAATGATGGAAGTTATCTCGCCAAGGTGGAGTTTGTCCCCAAACTCCTCCTTGCACACGTTAGTCATATCCTTGTTACTTGTCTTCTCGAGTAGTTGGTGATAAACACTGGCCAAGTGATGACTATAACTCAGCTAATGTGATAAGAGTTATAAGCTAAGCTTCTTATCAAGAACTTATCACAGATCTAAACCACGAACAACACTTTTACAGATGAGTAGTAAAGAAATGATGGATTGAAAAGATATAAACATGCAATATATTAGAGAATGTAGGACTTAGGCCACTGTACAATATGAAAAAAATACATTGCAAAGAAATACAAAAATGGAAAGTATAGAAATGAACATTACAAGTTAGGGGAAATGGAAAATGGCATCTTCTCTACTTCTCTAAGCTTTCACCTACAAACTAATCAAAGAAGAAGAATAATAACTTTTACAGGCGGCTGAAAGGTTACTCATTTTTGCCCTTCTTTAGGGTCTAGCCTATTCAGACCAACCTTGGCTGTTCTATTCAGACATCAAACTTCTCTCGAAGCGGCCCCTTTACTTGGTAGGGAATTAGTCTTTTTATAGGCAACTTTCAACGAAAACTTCTATTCTTCTGATCATGTTAGTGTCCATTGTAGCTTTGTCAAGTCACATCAACTCCAACTATCATTCTTGTGTTCTAGTGAACCTTTCTCACATGATGATGGTCCTCGTCTAGAAGTTGTACTTGTCAGATGGGCTCTTCTTGCATAGCTTTTGCGCGAGGTCCTCTGCAATTCACTAGTTTCTTCTTTTGTTCCTATTCCTGCGTTAAGACACTAAAACCACGGTAAAATAGGTATGGAGGCTTATGTACAATGAATTTCCAAATACTTATGAATTTACAATAGAAGTTACGCGTTTTGACACTTTTACTACGCATTTTGGCTTCATTATTTTATCTAAAAGGCTATAATAACTTGTATCTCTACAAGTTATCAACGAGGTCCGAGTAAAGCTTTTGAAATATTTTATTTTGACAAGGCGTTTCAAATAAAGCGTTTAACAAAAGTTAAAATAGTGCAAAAAGATAAAGTAAATTAAAAAAAAATATTCAAATTCAATTGAAATAAAACTCCAATGTTATCGCCTCTCAACCCAAAAATAACAAGTAAAGCTTCAAATATGAGAATAAAAGTAAAAGTGGCAATAAGAGTTATACTTGAGAAGAGGAACGAATTCATAGAATATAAAAGATTCCCCACTCAACATCAAACCCAAATAAAGTAACAATAAAAGTTTCTTTGCCAAAAAGGAATCAAAATTTTCAAAAAATTAAGTCATTTCTAAAAATTAAAAATAAGAATTTTTGGAAAATGAACAAGGATATTTTGAGACTAAAGCTTGCTGCATTCTTAACCTGGAAATATTTTCATAAGAAAAGATTATGCAATGAGAGTGGAATTAAGTGGCTAGTAACACTAAATCGCATCATGAAGAGTTAGTGGGTGTGAGGAGGAAGGTAAGACTTAGGTGTGGAGCTATGCTTGAGGACAAGCATTGTTTTAAATTTGGGAGTGTGATAACATGTAAAAAATCAAGTTATTGTGGTATTTTAGATAAAACAATGGAGGAAAAACGCAAGATAAATGATCAAAATGAGTAACTTTTGGTGTAAAACTATAATATTAAAAGAATGCACCTTACATAAGCCATCACCCTTGATTAACTATGCTTTCAAGTGTTTTTCCACGTAGGACGATGAAAGGAAGAAATGGAACGAGGATCGCGCTAATTGATCCAGCGATAAAGCTATCAAGGAAGTTGCAAGGCGAGATGCCAGTATATTATGCATGATGATTCACTAAGAGACAAGAGTGATAGTTGAGGCTGATGTGATAAGAAACGCTACTTTCTGCGCTTACATTTGTAGCCAATGACAAATGCGCAACATAGACAAGGATGGATGTGCCACATGAATAATTAATTTACCGCCTAAAGTATACCTATAAAGAAACCAACTCCACCTTGAATAAAAAGAGATAGAGGAGGCCATCCCTTAAAGATGTCGATGAAAGGGTGAATTTTAGAGTCCTTCACCATCTATAGTAGTGTTCCTTTCTCAATCCTCTTCTCCAGTCAATGTCTGAGTGAGAGCTAAGAAAGATTAGAGGGAGAAACTTTCCCACCATTTTTCCTAACTTGTAAAACAGCCAGGAATGCAATTGATAACTTGTAGAAAACAAGTTATTATGGCATTTTAAGTAAAACAATGGAGTCTAAATGCAGGATAAAGTGTCAGAACAGGTAGCTTTTACTGCAAATTTATAATGATAAGAGAATACAACTTACGAAAGTCTCCGCATCTGTTTTACCATGCTTTTAGTGTTTTTATCCTAGGATAATAAGAGAAAGAAGAATTATAGTGAATTGCAAGAGGAACACATGCAAAAAGCTGTTGCGATAAGAAGATTGCCTAGGCGATTAACTTCACTAGTCGATATACCACACCATCACGCGAAGAGATTCACTAGAAGACAAGAATGATAGTTGGAGTTGATGCGACTTGGCAAGGCTACTATTTTGGCATTGACATATGCAAAAGAATAGAAGCTTCTCACCCAACGTTGCCTATAAAATACCTTTATATTCACCATGTAAAGGAGGTCTGGATGAATCCGAAACTAGAGAGCTTTGGGGAGGTCTGTCTCCCTAAAGGCTGGTGGAAAGGAGTAGTATTTTTCCTTTTGTAGAAGTTCTTTCGCTCTTCCCCTTCTTCTCAAGTCAACTTCTGAGTGAGAGTTTAGAGTGAGATTAGAGAGAGAAACCTTCAATTTTCCTCTTAACTTGTAAAAGAGCCAAGGAATGCTCACAAGGCTTTCTATGGCTTGGCTCCCTTATTTACTTTCATATTTACTTTCTTTGTAATGTTTTGACGTTTATACATTTTTATGGCCAAAAGGCCTACACCAATCAATTCATTGAATTTTTATTCACTATCTTTCTGTCACTTCTTTACTGTTTATCTTGTTGAAGTGCTATAAGTAGTTTAAGTTAATGATAAGTGCTTGATAATGGCTCTTTACTTATAAGGTTCATCACGTTTAGTTAAGCTTGACTCCATCGATTGACCAGTATTCTTCGCCAATTGTTCGAGAGAGTAAGTGATGTAAACTCCACGATGGAACCTTTGCATGTACCTTAAGAAGCAATTACAAAAAGAAAGGCAAAGAAGATCATGAGATTTTTACATTACACCTTTAAAAACTAGCAAATTCACATGAAGCAACAAATAGTTTTGAGCCAAAAATTATTTACAAAGTTAGTTCAATGAGTCAAGATGAAAATTGATTAAAGATGACATGGGAAAAGTTCTAGAAGAGTTATTTAAGGCATTGTGAAGACTTTCTACATTTTTTTAGTTTTTCACTTTCGCCTTTAATTTATTATGCAATCTTGTTTTAAGTGTTCTAGGTTTTTGTTTTCTTTAAGAGGCATTTAAGTGTATTTGGATAGCTATTAGACTTCCACCCATGCATATTTTTTCTTTAATTAGCAGTTAAGTGTAACTATTGGGCTTCCACCCAATGTATGACCATTTAGCCTATAAAATGGCTTGTAATGCTCTTAAAAAAGTAGAATATCAATATTAAAAAGTTTGTGCTTATTCAACGCTTTTGGTGTTATTTTTTTCAAACTTGCTTTAGATTTGATGTTCAAAATCAATTCATTGGATTAGTGTTCATCAAACTATTTTTTTCAAACTTATTTACTATTTGTTGGTATCAAAGAATTTGGTTATCATCCTTGGTCGACTCTTAAGGTGAATTTATCTTTACTTGTTTCAATTTTTTTTCCAAATTTTCTTTGCATGTAATACAAGATATACTGCAACTAGTCTTGATATATTTTTCAAATCGCTTTTGGATCATTAAAAAAAATCAGTAAAAAAAATAGCAAAAAAGAAAAAAAAATTGGAAGATCGAAAGCATTTTTTTTTCTTTTTTCTTTTTTTTGTTAAAATTTTTATGTTGTGATCCTAAAGCTTGAGTTACATTCTAGTTTTAGTTTGTGAGAGTTATTCATTTGAATTGATTTACATTAAACTTTTTTGTGAGATTGCACAAAAAAAAGTCAACTCTTGCATCTTTGACCTAATACCAAAACCTACCTTTGAGTGATAAACATGAGTGTTCTTGAGTGAAATTGGTGAGAAGTGTGATGAATTCATTATGCAATTAAGATTGAAGAACAATTAAGAGAAGAAAATGAGCATTCCAAGAGGTATACTTCTAAGTCTAATACCTTTTCAAATTCTAATGTTTGGAACAAGGAATGGTTTTGTAAATAAGAGTGAAGCAAAAGGGAAGTTTGTGGTTTCCAAGAGAATGGAAGTTGAGAGCTCCAACACTAAAAGAATGAAACTTCAAATGAGGTAAAGGAGAAGTCTAGTTCCATTCAATGTTAGAAATGCAAAGGGTTTGGACACATGAGCAAAGATTGTGTCAATAAAAAAGTCATGGTGATAAGAAATGGGATATTTGATTCGGAAGACGAATGTGATAAGTATGATGTACCACTTGAGGAAGAATCTGATGCACATGATGATGAGTACATTGAAGGAGGTAGCTCCATATCCTTAGTTGCAAAACGAGTACTTAACGTACAAATTAAGGAAGAAAAGGTCGAATATTAAAGGGAGAACTTGTTTCACACAAGATGCTTGATTGAAAGAACTCCATGTAGCTTGATAATTGATAGTGGAAGTTGCACCAATGTGGTAAGTACTTTTTTAGCAAAAAGACATCAACTTACAAATCATCCACATCTGAAACCATACAAGCTTAAGGTAAACTCCCAAGTTCTTATATCTTTTACCTTGGGAAGATATAAAGATAAAGTCTTTTGTGATGTAGTACCAATGCATGCAAGTGATATATTATTGGAGCGACCTTGGCAATATGATAGGAGGTCACCTACAATGGGTTGTTGAATAAATACACATTTACTTTTAAAGGCAAGAAGTTTACTTTGCTTTCATTGTCTCCATTTGAAGTCTAATGTGATCAAATGAAATTAGAAAAGAAAAGAAAAGAATTTGAAGAACAAGAGAGGAGAGAAGAAAGCAAGTTTAAAGAAAGAGAGAAAAGCAAAAAAAGCGAGGGGAAAAAGGTGAATGAAAATCAAGAGGGAAACAAGAGTGATTTTGAGGAAAAAAGAAAGAATGTGAGCTTGGTTATAAGAAAGGGGGAAGTGAGAGACTTGTTTTCAAATAAAGCACCAAACTTTGTACTTGTGTGCAAAGGAATGTGTTTAGTGGTTAAACTTAACTCTAATGATGCTTTGCCTAGTGCTTTTAAGTATCTTTTGCAGGAATTTAATGATATGTTTCCATATGAAGATGCACCAATGGGTCTATCTTCTTTAAGAGGAATTAAACATCAAATTGACTTCCTACCCAAGGAAAGTCTTCCAAATATGGCTACCTATAGAACCAATCCAACCAAGGCCAATGAAATTCGAAGGCAAGTAAAAGAACTCATGGACAAAGGTTATGTGAGGAAAAGCATGACTCCTTATTCGATTCTGGTGATTTTAGTACCTAAGAAAGATGGAACATGGAGGATGTGTGTTGATTGTCGGGCCATCAACGAAATAACGGTAAAGTATCGACATCCTATTTCAAGATTAGATGACATGTTGGATGAATTACATGGTGCAAATTTGTTTTCAAAAAATTGATCTTAAAAGTGGTTATTTATCTAATTCGAATGCATGTGGGAGATGAGTGGAAAATAGCTTCCAAAATAAAATTTGGTCTTTATGAGTGGCTTGTTATGCCCTTTGGTCTTATTAATGCACCTAGCACTTTTATGAGGCTAATAAATCATGTTTTGAGAGAATACATTGAAAAGTTTGTTGTTGTATACTTTGATGATATTCTTGTTTACTCAAAAAGTTGGATGAACATATTTTGCATGTCAAGACAATTTTGCTTAAACTTAGAGAAGAAAAGATTTATGCCAACTTCAAAAAGTGTAGTTTTTGTCTTGAACAAACAGACTTCATAGGGTTCATTATTAGAAAGAATAGTGTTAAAGTTGACGAAGAAAAGGTAAAAGCTATTCGAGAGTGGCCCACACCAACCAATACCGCTGAGGTGAGATCTTTTCATGGCTTGGCTAGTTTTTATAGAAGGTGATGCCACGCTCGAATGTGATGCCACGCTCGAATGTGAAGTCTGTATGAACTTGTGAAAAAGAATGTGAAATTTGAATGGAAAGAAAAACAAGAAAATGCATTCAATGAATTAAAAGATAAATTGACTAATGCACCTTGTCTTGCTTTGCCTAACTTTGACAAATCTTTTGAGATTGAATGTGATGCAAGTGGAATGAGGATTGAAGTTTTTTTAATGCAAGAGGCCAATTATGTTCTATCCTACATATGACAAGGAATAATTACATGCACTTGTAAGAACTTTGCAAGTTTGACAACATTACTTGTGGCCAAAAGAATTTATCATCCATACAAATCATAAAAGCTTGAAGCACCTCAAAATCCAAATCAAGTCAAACAAAAGACATACTAAATGGTTTGAGTTCATTGAGACATTTCCATATGTCATTCACTACAAGAAAGATAAGGACAATGTGGTGGCCGATGCATTGTCAAGAAGGTATGCATTGTTTTCTTCCCTTAATGCAAAGTTTCTTGGTTTTAAGCACATGATTGAGTTTTACAAAGTTGAGAATTCTAAATTTTATGATATATATATGCAATGTTTAGAAGAAAAAATGTGCATAATTATATTGTCTTTGATGAAATGCTCTTTAGAAAAGGAAAATTGTGTATTCCTAAATGTTCTATTCGAGAATTACTTGTGAAGGAGGCTCATGGGGGTGGATTTATGAGCCATTTTGGGGAATTTAAAACATATGGCATGTTGTGCGAACACTTTTATTGGTTGAAGATAAGAAAAGATGTGAATAAAGGGTGCAAGCAATGTTTTAAATGTAAGCTAAGAGGACTTTACACACCTTTGGATGTTTCTAGTGAACCTTGGATTGACATTAGCATGGATTTTGTTCTTAGATTGCCAAAAACTAAAAGGCATCATGACAACATTTTCGTGGTAGTTGATGGGGTTATAAGATGGCACATTTCATTCCATGTAGCAAAATGGATGATGCTACTAATATAGCTAATCCATTCTTTAGAGAAGTGGTTAGATTGCATGATATTCCAAAAACCATTGTTAGTGATAGATATGCTAAATTTTTAAGTCATTTTTGAAAAGTTTTATGGGGAAAATGGGGAACCAAGCTTTTGTTTTCAACAAGTTGTCACCTAGAAACTGATGGACAAACTGAGGTGGTTAATAGAACATTGAGGTCTTTGCTAAGGACACTCATTTCTAAAAATCTCAAGTATTGGGAGGATACTTTACCTTTTGTAGAGTTTGCTTACAATAGAGCGAGACATAGCATTACTAATTGTTCACCTTTTGAGGTTGTGTATGGCTGTAATTCTTTAACTCCTTTAGATTTGTCAACTAATATGTTTACTAGTGATGCAACTATTTCAAGGGTAGAATACAGGAAAACCATGCATAAGGAAATCAAAGAAAGAATTGAAAAGAAGAATCAAAAGCTTGTCCAAAGAAAGAATCAAAGGAGAAAACAATTGATTTTTAAACTCGGTGATTGTGTTTGTGTTCATCTAAGAAAAGAAAGACTTTCGGATCAACGAAAGTCTAAGCTTCACCAAAGAAGAGATGGACCATTTCAAGTGATAGAGTGGATCAATGACAATGCTTACAAACTTGATCTTCGAGGTGAGTACAATGTAAGTTCTACTTTTAATGTGGCTGATTTGACTCCTTTTAATGTAGGAGATGAAAACCTTGATTTGAGGACAAATCTGCTAAAAGAAAATGGGAGATTATGTGAACTCAACGATATGGAACTTTTGCATGTACCTGAAGGACCAATTTCAAAAAGAAAGGCAAAGAAGATTCAAAAGATTCTTACATTACACCTTTGCATTTCTTTAATGCAAGTTAGTTCATTCTCCATATTCACCCCACTCCATGTCACCTTCTACAGAATTCCTAGAGTAAATAGTAGATTTAATACACACATACACAATTATACTTTATACTATATTGATATTTATATCGCCTATAAAGAAGTAAACATAATAACTAAGTTACACTTGGGCAAGCGATAGGAAAACTTGTACTCAACGCAATTAAGTAGTTACTTGTGGAAAGGATATGTACCTTTCGTTGCGCAATCCTCACCTAGAGATATAGAGAGCATATTGTATGCGATGATCATGTCATATCGTGTAGCTTAGTCCTAGACATAGAGCCTCAATGACATATTAAGAAATTCATTATTAAACAAGTCAAGTCATGAGTCGAACAACAACAGTGCATTTTTCGCTCGGTACATCTCTTTAAACATTTTGTTGCTTTTGAATGTATTGTTTGAATGTTATTAATTTTATGGACGAGAGTCCTATATTTAATAATACAATGCATGCTCATCCACTGTTTCTATTCTATTTCTCTGTTATTCATCGTGTTAAAGTGTTATAAGTAGTTTAAATATGTATTATGTGCTTGATAAAGGTTCTTTGAGTATAAGAGTCTTCGTGTTTAACCTAGGCCTAACTCTTAGCTCCTTGCCAACTGCTCAAGAGAGTGAGTGGCGAAGACCTAGCTAAACACGTGCAAAATGGAGTTTGGAAACAAACTTCGTTCTAGCATTTTACCTTCAATCATTTGTGTCCTAAAAGAAGAACAAGTGTAGTGTTTAGGTACTAGAAGGTTGCTCGCCTTAAATAGAGAGGTAAATATGAAGCTTATAAGTAAGTAAGTCTAGATATATGTCGCTTGATTTATCTCTACCATTTGTGTCTCGAAAGAAGAACAAGTGTGGTGTTTAAGCGTTAAGAGGTTGCTCGCCTTAAATATAAGATGGTCAAGTGATTTATATCACATCAAGCCGTATAACACAATTAAATCGCCTATAATGTAGAGACGTTTCTTCATTCTTCTTAATACAAGTTAGATCGCATTCCATAATCATTTCATTCCATCCCCCTCTACAGATCCTTTGTGCAAATAAGTAGATTAGCATAGTTTTATAATTACATTGTATAGAGTTTATACCACTTGGTTGAGAAGTAAGCGTTATAACTAAGTTTTGATAGAAATTCCTTGTGTTCAACCCTAGCTTACCTAGAAAACCTTTCGCTTCGCTTACACTTGGACAAACATGAGGAAAACTTGTATTAAACGTTAATCACCATGCATGCAGCAACGGGTAGGTAGGGTATGCACCTTTTATCGCATAACTCTAACCTAAACGCCCATTATTAGTCGCATAATTAGAATCCAGCACAACATATTCACGAATAACAAAACGAAGAACAAGCAATTTTCTGGCATAAGAGTCAAGTACCAAGTAATAATACCGATACCATGATAGAAAAAAAAAACACTAGAGACATGCTACAGCGGAAGATATAGATCACATTTTACTCTATATGCATCTAAACAATTTAGAAGTTAACAAATACATACTATGTGATGGTCCTAAGCGAGGAGTCTTAAAGGTAAACGAAGAACTTACCTTTTATAGTTCTGAGCTTCCTCTTTGACTTCTTTTCCATCTCTGCCTAAATATCACGAACAACGACAACCACCAAGCTGACCTACTATGCTCAGGACCAAGAATGGAGTTGTGGGTCTCGGTTTTTGTGAAGTGCAATATAGAGAGAGATGGGGAGCGTATCGTTTAGGTGGTGTTTTCAGAGAAAACCTTATCTTTTTCTCATTCGGTAATGAGAAGTTTTATATGAAATTTACATGCAAGTTACATGCAATTTATTGCATATATGTTCAACACCTAATCTTTTCATTAACTCTTTAATGAAATTAGTGGCCTTTAATTAACAATCGGCTGCCACATCACCCAATAACATTTAGTGATTAAGAAATTAGTCAAAGGGGTATTTTGGTCATTTGACCAATTTTAGTCAAAGTCAAACTTTGACTTTCCTTAGTCAAAAGTCAACATTTTGACTTTTTATTAATTTTTCCGTCTTGACTAATTCTAACCTCCCGATTATGAATCTGTATTCATTTTTCTAAAATCCAAATCATATTTGAATATAAACCCGGTCAAAGTTTTGTTTCTCAAAGTTAAAAGTCAATAAGTTGACTTTTACAACTTTGACCGTTTCAAAAATTTTTCAAGCTTTTAAATATGAATCTATATTCATATTTATTTAAATCATATTTAAACAAAAACTTAAAGTTTATTTCTACCAACTTATATCTTATATATTTGTCGGTTTCTCTCTCTTATTTTAATTCAAACAATTCGAGTTACTTCAACATATTTGTTCTTAGTTGATTCCATATAAGCTAGTAGGGGAACCCAATGGACCTATAGATCATGGGCTCTAACGATTCGAGATTAACTGCCTAAACTCTTTTAGACCAAGCTTAATCAACATTCGTTAACTAAAAAGTCATTCCACTAAAGACTCTTAGTTGCACTCCCCTCACTATAGATATATTTCTGTCCACCTGATATAACCATCATGGGTAAGTCGATTCTTCACAGGTTGTTCGTAATCTTGGCTGGGTCAAAATATTGTTTTACCTCCGAGATTACATCTTGCTCCTTAAGACTCACTGATCTACTATTGAACAATTGGTTTAAGGTCCAACCTATAAATCAGAATCCTTCTCGTGCCAATGAGAAGGTGGGGCCCCTTGTTTAAGACCTGGATTCAGTTCTTAAGGGAACAACCTATCTACTATCCCAGAAGTAGGTAGGAGTGAATTCCATCTTGCACCCTATGTCCCTAGCTATCCACTCGATCTTACCCGTGAAATGAGATACTTATTGGGCCAGCGATATTAAGCTGCCCTCACCTATGCAGATCTAAGGATACTACCAAATGAACAGAAGTTCATAGTTAGCTCAGGATTAAGATGAAGTTACCTAGGTCGTCATAAATGAAATAGTCAGATTATAGTTTACGGTGTTATAACTAAAAGTGACTATTTCGTGGTTCTAGTCTCATGTAAACCATTTACATAGGACGCCCCCACTCCCATTTCTCTACATGAACGATTCAGGATTACATCGTTTGTACTAACTACGGAGCAGGCCGCATCCATAGTGTTTATCCTAAACAAGGTGCCCAATCTTATTCATACACTATAGACTATTTTGGCTATTAACTTGAACTTAATCCATGTTATGTCTCAACATAAAGTTCAAGTGTATTTGCCAAACTCATTAAAATAGCCTCGGGACCTTAATTTATTGGTTTTAAGATTATAGTATTCAATAATAAATTTTATTGAATTAAATAACAAAGTACAAGTTTTAGGACACAAATTCCAACATACCAATCGATACTTCAAAGATTGACATGTATTTTTAGATAAACTTGGAAACATTTAACTTTTATCCTACTTTTTTGTCTTTAATCCGTAAATATTGCTTGATTTGTGTTTTTTAAGTTAGTTTTAAGAATAATAAACAACCCTCTAATCTTTTGGTTGAGATAATTATTCGTTAGTAATAAAAGATTTGGTAAGAAATTTACGATTTTATTTTCTAGTACAAACGGTAAATTTTGAATTATTAACCTTGTTTAACTTTAATATACTCATTTCGACAAGCGTCACTTGTGATGTATTTTATTCTATAATAATGATTGGTACAAACACAACATTTTGCTATCAAATAATAATAATAAGGGAAACTTACATAAAAGTAACAAAACACCATACTATTTACGACCCGTGTAATAAAGCCCATAAAGTTAGCCATTTTTTAAATATTCCAGGTTTGCCCTTCTCTTTCTCGTGATTTCTCTTCGATTTCTTTCATCGTCTTTCTTCTTTTCCTCTTCTTTTTTTTTTTTTTGCGATTTCTTTCCATCATCTTTCTTATTTTCCAATTATTTTACGTCGTTAAATCTTTCTATCGTATTTCTTCTTCTTTTTTTTTTCACTGCGATTTCTTTCCATCATATTTCTTGTTTTTTGATTTTGTAATTTCTTTCAACCGTCTTTCTTCTTTTTTGATTCTTTTTTACATCGTTTAATATTTACATATTCTTCTTTTCTGATTCTTTTTTACATCGTTTAATATTTCCATTGTCTTTCTTATTTTCTTTTTTTTTTTTACGCGTTTACATTTGAGTAACCAAATCTAAACGATTGTGCATAAGTCAAAAAATCTTGGAAAAAAAATCATTTAAATTGAAGTAGTCAAATGTAAACGATCGTATAAAAAAAGTAAAAGATCGTGTATAAAGAATCTTGAAAAAAATTAGATTGGAGTAGCCAAATGTAAACGATCGTGTAAAAAAAGTAAACAATTGTGTAAAGAAATCTAAACAATCGTGTACCAAAAGAATTAAAAAAAGCATGTACCAAATATTAAAAAAAAATCATTTAGATTTGGGTCCCCAAATCTAAACGATCGTGTAACAAAATTAAACAATGGAATTAAAAAGATATATTGTAGCCATATCTAAATGATCGCGTATAAATTGTAGCCATATCTTAACGATCGCGTTGTAGCCATAACTAAACGATCGAGTGTAAATTATAATCATATCTAAACGATCGTCTTGTAGTCATATCTAAACAATCGCGTATAAATTATAGTCATATCTAAATGATCGTGTATAAATTAAAGTATATTTAAACGATCGCATATATATTGAATCATATCTAAACGATCGCGTATAGATTATAATCATATCTAAACGATCGTCTTATAGTCATATCTAAACGATCAATTATAGTCATATCTAAACGATCGTGTATATATTGAACCATATCTAAATGATCGCAAATATATTAATTTGCAGCGTGGTTGATGGGGTATTTTTGGTATTTTACATAGTGGGCCTTTGAGCTTTTTCCGTTTTTGGAATTGTTTTATACAGGGTAAATATTTTGCCACTTTTTTATATTTTTGAAAAGACCCCTGGTAATAATATAATAATCTCAATTTAAAGATAAAAAAAAAAGGAAATTTTTTCTGGAGCATTTTGTTTTTGTGGGTATAGTCTTTTTAATAATTATTGTCTTTTTACAAATTTTTTGTATTTTTTGTTCAATTATAGCCACTAATGTTATTGAATAGTTTCATCGACTACAAACCTCTAAATTTGATGATACATAATGTCATATACATTTGCTCATTCCTATGTAGATTACAAGAAACATTCAATCACTCTAATATCAAGTGTTGCCTTTTTTTCATGATACACTGCCTAAGGCTGACTAAATATTTTAAAGCTTAAGAATTAGCCCATAGTCTAGTCTTTAAAATATTTTGAATCTAGTTTTTTTCAAGAGGTCCTACCTTTATCTTTGTCTAGGTGTTTCTAAATCTAATTCTTCGTCCCATTTTGACCTTGATTTTTTACTAAATATTGTAGTATTAGATGTCTAATAACTAATTTATAAAACTAAATTTATACTTCTTTTCCAATACACAATGTGATGAAAATTAAATGTCTCACCTCTAAGATAGAAAATCGTGTCAAATACCACCGAACTAAGTTCGATTTAAAAAACGTTTCAACTTATCACCATTTTATTGATTATGATTCACATAGTTTGCTCATATTACAATATACAATTCTTCATTCAAATGTAAATACAATTAAGAAGTCATAATTACATGGCATGATAAGAAGCAAATGCATTTAACAAAAAGACCATTATAAGAAGGCATAAGCCTACAACTACAGAAATTCCATGACGATCAGAAATACACTACTGTTGGTTATGCCTATCTCAGTTACTCCAATGAGCAGCAGTGGCAGTGGCAATGGCTGCCACTCCCAACCTAAGCCTCAGCCTGCAATAGCTTCTGTTAGGTTCTCTAATGGAACCAAAGCAAGACCTATGGATCTACTGCTGTTCGTGCCAGGTAATAATGGTTAGTTTCAGAGCGAACGAACAACTGTGCAAGGATCTCATCAAATTACAATGCCGGGAAATCAGGGATTAAATTAAGGAAATTCCTCATTCAGAAATCCAAACTTCTAATTTGTGACGTTAGCTTTGAATAAACATCTTTTATGTTTCGGTGCTCATATGGGAGAATAGGTACAGCAACTAGTCCTAGATTTGCAGCAAAACCAAAGCAAGATGTATATCAGTATACACAGTGGTAGTTGAGCTTGAAAGAGCTTAAGTAAAATCTTGCATTATACAAGCTTACAAGATTCTCATTCAAAAGAGATACTCTTAACAGAATTTGTCCATTGAAAAAAAAAAGAGAAACTTTGAGGGGGAAAACCATGAGAAATATGTTCATACCAGTAGGCACTTTAGGTGGAGGATGAGCCCTTTTGATGGATTCCCAAAGGTGCTATCCGGTAATCCCATACTATTATTACAAACTTTGGGATTTTGCCGAACGTGTTCATGGTCAGGTGAAACCAAATTTGAGCAAACAGTGGACCTAACAACGGTTAACAAAATGGTTGACACTGTAAGAACACAACCTTGGATTAAAAACTTATATTACACTACACCTGTCCCCAACCTAACTATATGCTATAGTAATAATGTGGACTCCTTAGCTATCTTTGCTATGACACAATCATGAAAAGACTCCCTGCAGGAAAGAGGAACTCCACACTTGCTCCTGCGAATGATTAAGAGGCATGAGAAAAAATTGAATGAAAAAAAAAATACTTTCTTTAAAATTTAGCCTCATACCGTGGCAGGGAGAAGTGTTTCCATTCTAGAGGCAAAACAGGCGCGTTTTTACCGTTATTATCCTTGTGGAAGGTGAATTGGCTTTTAAAATGACCTGTAATGCTGACGACGTTAGGAGACTGTCATATTAGGTACTAAAATATCACCAAAAATGAACTCAAGAATCACTTGAAAATTGCAAGGTCGAAAAGGAAAATGGATATGAACCTAGGATAGAGGAGCTTTGTAGTCTCAGTTCCGTTCAAATAATCTTCACGAATTTGAGGATGATATTCTAATATTTCTCTGTACAACAATTCCCTAACATCATCCTTTGTTAATTTCCGTCTCTCAAACTCAAATTCCGATCTTGAGATTGGCTGACAAGAAGGTTCTCTTTCAACTTTGGCTAGGCCTTTAAAACAAGGATCAGCCACAACCTGTCAACATATATATATGAGAAAGGGGGTTTTAATTAAATTATAGCGAAAAGAGGTAAGTAATTTCTTTTACCACAACTTCATAATCCCAGATTCACATCTGCGAAATAACAATCAAAATAGAGAACTTTTACCTCCACAACTGATGGTCGATCCTTTGGATTAAATGCTAATAGTCTTTCCAATAAGCAGATGGCTGTACGATCCACCTTGGGAAATCTTCGTGAAAATGGCACTGCAGATTTCTTTTTCATTTTTGTCAAATATTTTCTGGCCTCTTCATTTCAAACCTAAACAGTACCAATAAAACATGACTACTATAATCAAAGTAAAAGGATAAAACAAGACATCAATACACAAAGAGGGGATGGGATAATAAATGAGGAGAGAGAAGTTGCAAGGAACAAACTCCTGAAATGGTTTCCAATGAGCGGGTCCCAAGAAGATCAGTAATCAAATCCAACTGATGTGCAACACTTTTACCCGGAAACAGTAGCTTCCCCATCAAAACCTCAGCAAATATGCAGCCAACACTTCAAATGTCTACCACAGGAGTATACTATAAACAGAAGATAACAAACATTAGATAACCAAAAAAAGAAGTAACTTTGAAAAAAAAATTTCAGAAAAACATAGATAACCTGACACAGTTACATGAATGAAAGATATTTCAACTTCCAGGACAGTTCCGTAGTGCCCCCTGAACAAGAATTGTGCATTATTGTTTCCTATAAAGCACTATTTATATTACATACTATTCATGGATGATGAAAGCAAAAGTAATTCAAACTGAACCATGGCCAGTAAATCACTAGAAGATGGAAATTTGACCTTTTCTCCCTTTTTGTGCCCTTTCCTTGTGAGTGAAGGTGATTGGGGGAAAATTTTTTGCTTATAACATTGAGAGAATCAATAACAGCATAGGTAACATAAGTCATCGTAATGATGCATTACCAGATTGATTCGCTATACATTGAAATTTTACATAACCATCAAAACTAAATGTCCAGGAAAGAATTCAAAGTAAACAAGTGATAGACCTCCTATTATATTACAATATAGCAGAAGAGGAGAAGGAGTACCGCACGTGTGAAAGGGGATGAAAAGTGTGAAGTAGTTATTAATTAGCTGTAATGAGTTAGTTAGGGGAAGTTGGTTGGGGAAGGTATAAATAGCTTCTGCTATTAGGCGGGAAAGGAGTTAGCATTTGAGAAAGAACATTGTTAGGCTTGTTCATCCTTGGAAGAGAGGGGAGCAAGAGGATTAGCCCTAGCATATTGAATTGAGATTCTCTCAATGCAATTACTCTGTACTTCTTACTTCAATTCATAAATAAAATCTATATTTTCATTCTACATTACCGGATCCCATCAACAAGTTCACAGTTACGTCAAGAAATTTCAAAAATTAGTAAAAAAAAATCGATAACAAAGATAGTGTCCTCCAATGTGAATTAGTTTGCTGCCTACCTTGGAACAGAACGATCCACACAACTCCAGAGCTCTGTACCATCTTGTAGCAGCATGGTCCTGCAAACGTCATCAGTTAGAAACACCAAAAAACAAATAAATAATTTACAAGTAGTAGAAGAAAGAACATACTGTCCAAAATACAGTAGTTGGGGTATCACTGAAAGCAACTCTTGCAAGTCCCAAATCACAAATTTTAAGCTTGCAATTGGCATTTGCTAATATATTCTTTGGCTTCAGATCTCTAAGATACACATTCGCTGCAAACATGATTTTTACCAGGTCATTATACCCGATTTAAAACAAAACAAAAAAATCCAAATACCATTTATACCAAAAGATAAGAAAGAAAAAGAAATATATTCGTGAACTCTATTGCCACAGATAAAATACAAGCATGCAGTCACATGTATTATACCAAAAACAGAAACAGCTGAAGTACCTGTATGCATGAATTTCAATGCACGTAGCATTTGATAGAGGAAGAATTGACGATGTTCACGCGTCAAGTCATCAATTGCTTTAACAACTTGATGAAGATCAGACTCCATAAGCTCAAAAACCACATAAATGTCCCTAAATTCCTTATTAGAAGGTGGTAACATAATATGCTTGATGTCAACAATATCGGGATGCTGAAACAATCTAAGCAACTTAACTTCACTAAGGATTCGAATAGCATCAGATGCGTGATAAAAAATATCATGAATTCTCTTTAATCTTTATTACAACTTCCTCACCAGTTTGCCTGTAGCAGAACAAACGACTCCATAACTTCCCCTTCCAACAACTTCAAGAATCTTCTATCTGTTAGCATTCCCATATTCAGTAAAAAAGTTTACTTCTTTGGCTTCCTACAGATCAAATGAATTATGTTGATGACATCAGAAATAGAATACCAAAAATCACTGTAATCCAAATATTTAACTTTTGCACAAAACCAATCATACAAAATTGAACAAATACAATCCAATAATTGTAATGGTAATTTCCAAGGAACCAATCTGATTCTGCCATTTTTTCATTCTTATGATGTTTTCCACCTTCCTACTTCTGCTGCCAGTGCACATAGAATTTCTGTCATCTCCTTGATGTTTTTGATGGATTGACGTCCTGCATGGAATAGATGGACTTCATCTTTAAGTATTATCCAACTACAACCTGGACTCTTCTTTAACCCTCTTGATTTCTTCATCAACCTTATAAGCTCATGTTTTCTCTTATCACCAGAAATAGAATGTAAATTAGATAAAATCACGTAAGGTGTTGCACTATTAGGTTCCAGTTCAAAGAGATTTTGAGCTGCAAGCTCTGCAACATCAAGACGGAGGTGGGTCCAGCTTGCCCCAAGCAATGCTCCCCAAACACCTTGATGAGGGTCAAATGGCATTGAAGAAATCAAACTAACTGCTTTGTCGAACATTCCAGCTCGGCAAAGAAGATCAACCATGCAAGCGTAATGATCAGGCTCAGGTTGAATATCATAAAAAGATCTCATTAGACCAAAGTATCTCCTCCCCTCTTCCACAAGTCCCACATGGACACATGCGGAAAGAACACCTAGAAATGTAATATGATTAGGTACAAGGTAATCATCCTGCATTTTCGTGAATAACTTAAGTGCTTCTTTCCCAAGTCCATTTTGAGCTAGCCCAGTGATAATGGTATTGTAAGCAACAACATTAGGAACCTTGATATAATAGAACATTTTCAATGCATCATCCACATTTCCACACTTTGAATACATGGAAACTAAAGAATTCTGGATTGATAGATCATTTTCCAAACTCATCTTTGTCACAATAGCATGGATCTGCAACCCTTGGTTTAATATTGCCATACTGGCGGCCGCACTAAGCACACAACTCAATGTGAATGCATTTGGCTTGATTACACTCTGAAACATCTTAATAAACCAACGGAAAGCTATCTCATATTCCTCTATGCTCACGAGCCCTGAAATTACAGCAGTCCAAGTAATAGCATCCTTCTCAGGCGTCATTTGAAACAAACTAATGAATTCATCAATCCTCCCCTTGCTGGCAAACCCACAAATCAAAGTTGTCCAGGAAACCACATCCTTTTGTGGCATTTTCTCAAATAGAAAGACAGCTTTTTCCAAGTTTCCAGATTGAACATAACCCGTAATCAAAGAATTCCATGTAACTATATCCTTCTTGACGATTAAATCAAATTGTTTAGCAGCTGCATCGATAGAATAACATCTAGAATACATTGTGATCATAGAATTGGCTAGATAAGGATCTACGTCAAACCCCAAGGATAGAACCAACCCATGGATTTGAATTCCTTCTCCATATCGATCAAAAGAACCACAGGCTTCAAGCAAAACCGTCAAGGTAGTTGCATTAACCTCCACCCCTTCCCTTCTCATATTTAGAAACAATATGAAACCATCTCTAAAATTTTCCATCTTCATATACCCATCAATCATTACTGTCCAAGTGACAACATTTCTGTCAGGCATTTTGTCAAACAACTTTCTAGCCTCAACAATTTTCCCAACTCTGCAGAGCCCAGCAATCATTGAGCTCCAAGAAACCACATCCTTTTCTTCCATGCCATCAAAGATCCGAACCGCATCTTCTATTCTCCCCACCTTCGAATACCCATTAATTAACACATTAGAGGACACGATAACCGGTTTTTCACGATGCAACTTCTCGGCCATATCAAACATTCCAGCATGCACAAACCCAGTGATCATGGTAGCATAGGAAACAGAATTACGCTGAGGCATGCTAGAAAACAACTCAAAAGCCTCATCTACCATGTTTCTCCGATGATATGCCGTAATCATCGCATTATAGGATGCAACATTTGGATCAGGTATTTTGTAGAACACTTCACAGGCTTTATTTATTTCGCCGTTTTCAGCGTATGCAGTGAGCAAAGCAGTCCAAGAGACGGTGCTCTTGTTAGGCATACGATTGAAAATGGACTCTGCTTCCTTGATACAACCATTCCTACCGAATTTTGTGATTTGGGAGTTGCAGTAGACGAGAAACTTGTTGCTTTTCTGCCTTGTAGCAGAGTCAAAATTTCCCCGCTTTGAAAGTACTTGGTTGGAAAAATTGAAAGAAAAAGGCTTGAAATTGGGAGGGGGAAACGTTGGCAATTGCTTGAAAACAAAGATGGCCATTGATTTGGGTGTCATGCTCTGAAAAGCTTCACATTTGGCGACAGAGAACATAAACTCTACCATCCAACGTTCAAACGAGAGTCCATTTTGGAGGTGCCCGTTTATTTTAACGGCAAACTTTTCAACCTTTCCTACTTTCTACGGTAATTGTTTATTATTTTATTTTACTTTTAGAATGCCCTTTCAAGATTTTTCTTTTTTTTGGGAAATTGTGAGAACTAGCACACTTTTAGTTTTATATTTTAAATGTCTCTCAAGTTAATCTTGGTGACAAGAGGCATCTGCAAAACAAAAAACAAACGTGACAAAGCAAAATAGTTAACCTATTCTGAATCTCAGTACCATCTCGAGGCAGTCTCGATCAAGAAAAACATGAACTCATCATTGAACTTAAGCAACACTATGATATATCTCAGTCCAATCTCAGGTGAAATCATCCCCAATATTACCTCACAAAATACATGTGAAACACAAAGAACATAAAGGATTATGTTTTTCATCCCAAGGAATCTTGGGACAATGTAGACACGAGATCCAAAAATATAAAGGCTTGTGTTCTTCATCCTAGGACATCTTGGGACACTTTTTTGAAAAGGACATGACCTCTTAATTAATATATTAATAATGAGATAGAAACTCATAGTACAAGAGAATTATACAATGAACATGTAACAATGGGTCACTTGGGCATCTCAACTAGGTTGACACCCCCATTACACCCTCATCATATCCAAACAAGCTAAAAACCAAAATCAAATGAGGAATGTCTAAAGGAAAAACTAAACCAAAAGAAGTACAAAGAGATACAAATACAAATAAAAGACTAAATCAAACTAAACAACCATCTAAATAAAAGGCGACTAAATAAGCTTAAAAACTTGCATCGGAACAAACTCGAAATCCTTGGAGAAGGAACACCACAAGGAGGCTAAAATTTGATGGCTCCACCGAGGTCTTATGCTGAGAAGCTTGCTTTGAAAAAATCTCTAAAAACTTCCCAAACACAATTCTGACAACAATGCAAACAAGTTGAAAATAAGCAAATCAAAACCAGGTTCTGTGAAGAATCACTAGTGACAGAGTAAAACTACATATTCAAGGATACAAACAGTGTCCAAAAGCCATTTTCCAAATTACAAAAATTTGGAGGAATTAATTAACAGAAAAAATTTCCAATCAGAGCCAACGTTTGCTAACTTTGGTCAATTATAACATTTTCTTTCCAGTGTAACTAAAGCCCCATAAGAATTTAAAACTCACTCACTTCTTTAACCTTCAAGTTTTCTAGAAAATAAAAAATCCGAGCAAACTACTTTCTGCTATAAATCTAAACAACTTCTTCTTTTACATGGCATACTGTTTGCTGGAAATCGGCTTGCCATACTAAATTACCTCCAAAAGATCAAGGCTTCTATATGAACTCTGTTAAAGAAATAAGCTCTAGCTAAATACACAATCTCTCTATGATCATACAAACCATAATCATTTATGATCCAAAAATCTTTACGTAGATAGTTCATGAGTATTAATGTACAAGAGAACTCTAGATGGATTTGAAGAATCTTGATCAAAACTTTACTTTTTTTGGTACTTGTAGCAAAACCAGAATCGGGGATATCGACTTAATTTGCTTCCTAACTACCATTTATATATATATATATATACTCCTAGCTCCTTTCTATACTTAAAAGTACTTTTGATGCACTATCACATCCAGGACTACTTTTAATGCTGGAGATAAAGTTTAAGGAACTCAAAGGAAAGATATACCACAAGCTTCGATAATGTCATGCAAATGCTATACGGTTTCTTCTCTTATTTTCTTAAGAGAAGGTTGTTCTTCTTCTACACCTTCCTTCACAAACAACTCGTGGACATCGCAGATTATATTCTTCAAAATCTCATAATCTTCAACCTCTTCTAATTCCTCACTACTTACACTTGGGACTGATTCAACATCTGAGTCTTGAGCTTCTTGAACAACGAGACTGCCATCTTCATGTGGATTAGCAATCTCATATTACACCTTACTTGTAATTTGCTCGCACTTTTGTTGAGAGTTCAATGTACCTCGCATAAAAGGCACATTTGAGTCAGTTGGTCTGAATTTAGAGGAGGAGAAAGAAAGCAACTTAAGTTGAGGATTGACTATGTCACACCCCCTCCCAAACTACTTGCTAGCTTAGCCCGAAAGATGGTGTGAAGCTGACTGACCGCTCTCAGTTCACACGAGATTTCAAAAGAAATTTAGTTCATGGAGTTGAACTTGTGTTAATGTTGTATTTATGTTGATTTCATGCGATGCAGTCCGATCTCTAGAATTTGATCCTCTGATTCTCTCTCGGTTGGATGCTTATGCTTGATTTAAGGAAGCGAAGCACGTGATGTTCTTGGAGTTGGAGTTTTCGAAGAAAGTTGTATCTTCAAAGGAGCTTCAATCTTCGAGGGTGTTCTTGAAGTTGGAGTCTTGGAAGAAAGTTTGTATCTTTAAAAAAGCTTCAATGTTTGAGGGTGTTCTTGAAGTTGGAGTCTTGGAAGAAAGCTTCTATCTTCAATCTTCGACTTCAGGCGTTGATGAGTTTTCTATCTCTTGGGAGAATTCTCTCTATACCTTCTGAAGTCAAAAATTTTCCTTTAAGCTTCTAAAGTTCTAAATTCTCTACTAAGAGAACTCCTCTATTTACAGAGTTCCCTAGTGGGCTTTTATGGACTTGAGCCTTGTCTGGTCCATGACCATACCCATCGACTCAATCACATGGATTTGGGTCATATTTTGTTTTGTGGATTTGGGTCATATTTTATTTTGGGTTAAATTAAGCTTATTTTTTGACTCAATTGAATTTTAGCCCAAGTAAATAATATTTAATTGAATCAAAATAATTAATTTGATCCAATTGTCATAATAAAGACACGTGAAATCATTAGAATTGTCAAATTTGTCTTTAAATTTAATTTGGGATACATGCCAATTTTTAGTTAATCCCAAATACAATTATTTTAGTAAATGATTTGACAATTTGTGATTGGTTCCAAAATTTCTTATTCAACAAATGCCACCTTTCGAGATTTATGCACGTGTATGGGTGGGGTGAATCTCGAAAATATAAATTTAAAGTCCAAATACGAGCATTTTTTTTTGCTCAATTTGACATATCCAATTAATCAAATTATGAATTTAGTACATGAGTTTGATTTAAATTTGAAATAAGGGTTGGGATATGGCCAATCCTTAATATGAGAAAAGTTTAAGGTTTTATCCTGAATTTACTTTAATTTGAGGATAAAAATTTAAATTTGATGATGATTTGACTTTTTTTGTTTTAGATAAGAATGAGGTTTCTATCATACCCTAATTTGTCTTGAGTATGGACAAGAATTTGGAATGACCAATTTTAATATTGGGATAAAATGGTCAAATTTAATTTTGAGATAAATATGAAATCTCAATCTTGGGATAAAGTTGGATTTATGGCTCCAGATAAAAACAAATGAAGATAAAATCTAAATTTACATTTTAATTTGGGGGTAAAATCTAAACTTTGAAATATTCAAATATGCTTAATTATCTCAAAAAGTGGAACTCGAGATTTTATTCCAAGAATGACATAAGATAATTGAGTTTTAATTTAATTTAAAAAAAAATTAAAATCATTAAAATATGTTTAAATATCTCAAAAGTGAAATTCGATTTTATTCCAAAATAAAATAACACAAGAGAATTGAACTTTAATTTTATTTAAAAACTTAAATTATTAAAACATGTTTAAATATCTCAAAAGTGAAATTCGAGATTTTATTCCAAGATAAAATAACATAAGATAATTCACTTTTAATTTTCTTTTATTATTTAATAATTTCAAATCCTCTTAGGAATTGGACTTGTTAGCCTTATAAATAGACCCCTACCTTGATCATTCTTTACTCATCAAGCAGAACAAAGGCATGAGAGAAACAACTTCTCTGTTCCTTTTTTCTTTCTTTTTTTTTTCTTTTTTTTTTTGCAAGCCTTTGAAGGTCTCATGCAAGTATATATGAGGTTGCAGTCTCCTCAACATCCTACTTCTTTGACCGTCAACTTCTAGAGTTTGTTCATGATAGACGATGCAACTCTATCATGACGTCCTCCTGTTTCTTAGGGTTTGTTCATGATAGCCAATAAGTCTCTATCATGACACCCTCCTGCTTCTTAGGGCTTATTCATGATAGTCGATAAGTCTCTATCATGACGCCCTCCTACTTCTTGGGGTTTGTTCACGATAGTCGATGAGTCTCTATCATGACGCCCTCCTACTTCTTAGGGTTTGTTCACGATAGTCGATGAGTCTCTATCATGACGCCCTCCTGTTTCTTAGGGTTTGTTCTTGACAGACGATGGAACTCTATCATGATGCCCTCCTACTTCTTAGGGTTTGTTTATGATAGCCGATGAGTCTCTATCATAACGCCCACCTGCTTCTTAGGGTTTGTTCATGATAGACGATGCAACTTTATCATGACGCCCTCCTACTTTTTAGGGTTTGTTCATGATAGCCGATAAGTCTCTATCATATGACACCCTCCTGGTTTCTTAAGGTTTGTTCATGATAGACGATGCAACTCTATCATGACACTAGAAGAAATTTGACCTTTAATGTCAGGTGGAAAAAATAAAAACGGAGCTTTAATGTCGGTTTTCAAAAGGCGGATGTTTATGTCGGTTTTAAACCGACATTAAAGAGTGCTTTAATGTCGGTTTAAAACCGACATTAAACATCCTCTTTTTGAAAAGCGACATTAAAGCTCATTTTTATTTTTTTAATTGTTTTTCAATTTTTTAATTTTGTAAAAAATTAATGGTTTCTCTCTCTTACTTTACTCTTTTCTCTCCAAGTCACACAATGCCTCTCAATTTCTTTTCTTCTCCTCAATCTCATCTCACTTTCTTCCCTCTCTTCTCCAAATAGCCACCGCCGCCACCACCACCACTAGAATAAATCTCTTGTATCCAACCATGCCCAGTCGTCGTATAACCCACCACCATCGTCCCTCGTGTCCAGCCCGTACCTTGTCGTCGTCGAACAATCCGTCGACCTTCGTTGTGCTCGCCACCACCGTCGAACATAAATGGTGAGTCAAGGTTTTTGGAGTTTTGGTAAATATAATGTACTTACAAGGCACTCAACTTTCTTTTTTATCTTTCTTTTTTTTTAGTCTGAAGTTTCCCGTCACTTTGTTTCTTGTTGCTTATAATGGTAAATATAATGTACTTACAAGGCACTCAACTTTCTATTCATTTTTGGCATTATTCTTGATGGTTGTTTGAAATAAAAAACTGAAGATATCATTTCTCATATCATTTAGTTTTTTTGTTGCAAGGAATGATGAAAGGAGGAATTTGTTTAACCAAGTCAAATTCCCTAAAATGTTTATTCTTGGTTTATCTCTGTGCTTTTTTAGTCTTATGAACTAAGGAAGTAATGAATTTTTGTTGTTGTGCATTATGTTTGTCGATAAATTTGCAACCCAAAAAATCCAACACTTTTAGGGTTAAATGTGGGATGTGGAATTCGTGTGAAGTTAAAGGCTTCGAAGGCCAAATAGAGATGGAAATTTCTTCCATTCAATCAAGTTTTTGATACAATGTTACACGAGTTTTGCCATAATCTTCATGATCCTCACAATGTCAATCCCTACAAGCTTTGGGATGAGCTTTGAAAGGTGTATCATTTATGTTTGTTTTGTTTTCCTAGTCCAATATAATTTTATAATAAATATCCGAAAAAGACACAAAGATTGATATTCATGTGTTGTCATAGGATCATGGTTCACTTATTTGCAACCTTTCATTTATTAGCCTTTGATAAGTGCTGATGCATTTGATTGATTAAACTTTTTGCCATGGTTTGCCACCTGAAAAATTTGTTAGTAATTTATTGTATTGCTTGGTAGATGATAGTTCATTGTTATAAATCCCAAATCTCTAATTCAACTTATTAGCATTAGGAATTGTCTAATTTCATTAGATTGTTGTTCTTTATACAGTAACCTTATGAGAACTAAATGTGGCATCATGCCATTAATTTCAGCAATCACACACAAATGCAGAGTGAATTAATATAATTCTCTACACATTGTTTGTTCTTCATTTAACCCCTAAAATGATTGAATGTTCCATGCAATGTCTTATTTATGTTATATGTGTTAATTCATAAGTTTGCTTTTGTGTATAGTTTTGCTCTTCACGTGAAGTTTTAAACTTCAAGCTTCTGCTAATGGAGATGGCTATTCATAGATTTTAACAAACCTAGCCATTTTGCACCAAGCTAAATAAGCAAGTCATTTCAATAATTTTTTTACTTTTTTGTTGCACCAGTAAGAAGAAATCTTTCAATTTTTTGAGTTTACATTGTGTATGTAGATTCTTTTGTATGGTGTTGAAGTGGTGTTGATTTTCATTTTTTGTGAGTATTTTCTTTTCTCATTTGGAGATTTAATGCTTTAATTGTTGTAGAAATATGAAACTCTAATTTGTGCACTTTTCATTTTCCATTTTGATTAGCATTCTAGTTTTTCTTTCTATATTTTCACTTTTTTGTGTTTTGTGTGAAAGAGCTTTCTAGAAAATTCTTCCTTCAGGCCTCACTTCAGTTTCAAAACCTCGATGGAACAACAAGGTTGGTTGGTTCAATTTTCCTTTTTAAATATAATCTTCTAGCACTTGCTCGAATGTTAATCTAATATGTGATTTTCAACAAGTTGTAAATTTCAAAAGAGATGGATAGTTTTGTTTTCTTTATTGCATTGTTCTTATTTCTTGATCCAAGAGCTTTCTTATTTGCTTGTAATTTAGTTTATCTACAATATATCACAAGATCAAGGTGGCTATTCCCCTGTTTTTGAATATTTGTTGGGTTTTTCTGTTTGCAGGGATTAAAAAAAAACCTAACTGAGTACACTCATAAAGAGTCAGAAAAAAAAAGTCATCTATATATATAACTAAAACATCAAACGATTAAAGCAAATTATACTGAGTAATATACATCTAACACAAACCTAACTTTATTGATAAAGTATTTATTTCATGAAACTATATGAAATCAATATTTTCCTAAGGGAATGATAGTTTACTGGTCCGCTTGATACTAACTACCAAATTTGTTTTTATTTTTTTTTCTGAAAAGAAAAAACAAAAACCAAGCTACAAAAGCATTAGCTAACAACTCTTAAATCAAATGTCAGTTTATGGTAGGTATTTCAACCAAATTTGTTCTTATAAACAATTTTTTTCATGGTGTATAACAAAATTTAATGTGATAACAATGATTAGCATTCATCCATCAACTTGCATTAAACATCTTACATTATCCTCTTTCTTGAAAGGAAAAGAACTATCCATCCATGTAGTACATATGTAAAGTTATATAAAGTTTAAAAAGTCATCCATTTAATAGCTTGGTTTCGTAAGAGTTACAGATAGAGGAATGAAACTCAAATAACTTGTTTTGTGTTGATTCCAACCAGCCCCCATTTTTACATTTGGCACAAAAGTTTTGTTTCACCTTGATATCACGAAAAAAAACCTCTCACCTTTTTCTAACCAAAATACATTTTCCCTATGAAGTACTTTTATAGGGAAGGATGTCATTTTGCTTTTTGAATGTTTTTTTTTTTGTTGAGAAACATATGTAGTAAAAATGTTCGGTTTTCCAAATTCTTCACTATTGGGAGTTAGCTTTATTTATCTCTTTTACTATGCTGAAAATGTAGATTCAAGTGCTAGCTGATCTTAATCTGAAAGAAACTCCTCAACTTGTGGAACTGGTGGATGATAGCAAGGTGATTTTTTTGGTTTAATGTCTTCATGATAAGAGTTGATTTGTTCGGTTGTAACCTTTTTTAAGCTATTATCATAGATGATTTATTTGAAACAAATATTATCAATAACTTGGTAGGAAGTGAAAGAACTCATAGGGCTACCACTAGAGGAAGTCTTACTCAAATGGATGCATTTTCATCTAGAAAAAGTTGGCTATTAGAAACAAGTTACAAGCTTTTCATCATATGTGAAGGTTAGCCCACTAATTGTATATATTGCACATAATACTTTATAACTCATTCATGCACATAATACTTTCCAAGCATCAGATGTGTAAGATTTATTATCGTGAACATAGGGAAGGTTAGCTTTAACCATTGAAATATTTAGTGCATTAAAGTTGCTAAGATGTCACATTTTTTTCGAAGTTGTCTTAGAATTCTAAAGATTAAATAGTTTATTTTGATATTGCTTGTAGAATGATTAAAGCCGTATCAGATTGAAAGCTAAGCGATTGTGTAGATATCTAGAAAATCATTGAAGGTTGAAGACTGAGAAGACGTTTAGGATTGCTTATAGTCTTATATTAGGATCTTGTTTCATGCATGTACTGCTGTACGTAGAATGTATATATAAATACAATATTAAGATTGTATTTTGTGTATACAAATGTAAAAGAAAAATATTATGGTTTCTAAAATAATATTAATTTTATTGATTTGTTAGACTGAGAAAAAATTATTTATCTACATGGACACAATGTCGGTTTATAAAAAATGGACAACAATACAACAATTAAATAAAAATAAATTTATAAAAATGGATAAAAAAACAAGGCTTTAATGTCGGTTTTAAACTTATTATTGGCCTCTTTAATATCGCCTTTAAAATGACATCAAAGCCCAACTGACATTAAAGGGCTTCAGTAACACCATTAAAGATGTCAGTTTATAACCAACATTGAAGGTCTTTAATGTCTGTTATAAACCGACATTAAAGGCCTTTAATAACGCTCGTAAAGATGTCGGTTGCCAAGTGACATTAAAGGCCAAATTTCTTCTAGTGTGATGCCCTCCTACTTCTTAGGGTTTGTTCATGATAGCCGATAAGTATCTATCATGATGCCCTCCTACTTCTTAGGGTTTGTTTATGATAAACGATGCAACTCTATCGTGACGCCCTCCTACTTCTTAGGGTTTGTTCATGATAGCGAATAAATCTCTATCATGACGCTCTCCTACTTCTTAGGGTTTGTTCATGATAGCCGATGAGTCTCTATCATGACGCTCTCTTGTTTCTTAGAGTTTGTTCATGATAGACGATGCAACTCTGTCAATATCTTTTCCAGGCGTATTATTCAATAGTTTGTACACAGAGGAAGGATCGCATGACATCCTCTAAGAACAACTCCCAAGTGACTATTAGCTCATGGATTTCGTTTTGGTACCTTGGGTCCAGAAGCTATGATAAGCCAACCACATGGAAACAAAAGAAGGTGTCACGCTCCAAATCTACTAAGAACCCTGATGGTTCAAAGATCCAGGCTCATGATTGGTCCTCTAAGGAGAACATGTTATTTGCGGAACTTGGAATCAGGAATGATCTGAAGGATGAAACATATTTAGTTGCTTTCTTATCATGCTGGTTATGTCTTTTCGTATTTCTACAGAAAGGATCATTTCTTCGTCTTGGAGTATTTATGGCTGCAAGCTTAATGGCCACTGGCGCTATTTATAGTCTTACAGTTCTAGTTTTGGCAAACATATATCATGGGTAGGTTTGATAACCAAAGCCTCCAATCCGATAGGATGCATGAACTTTCACTTTCCTATGCATTACGTCCATGGCTGGTTAGCCCATTATTTTGGCACGCATTATCCATTTTCCATAGAAGTTCGAGGATCCAAGATGACTAACTTTTCCGGCGAAGGCGGCTATTTATTTTGGCGAATATGAGGCGCGATAACTGATCCATAATGGTGCAAAAATTCAATGGCACGCTAACCTCCAGAACAGGAATAAACATGAACGCATGGTTGATACCCATGATTCATCGTTTCTGCAGACTTCTTATTTTGCGAAGTCCTGATCCCTGAACTATTTGAAGGAGCGAAGCAGCTCGACTAAGAAAGAGAGGAGCGAAGCAGCTCGACTAAGAAGGAGAGGAGCGAAGCAGCTCGACTAACCTTTGTATCCTTTCAGTCTCGTCTCAAATGCCTAATTAAGCTAGTCCGAACCCTTGATTTGAAGGATTGATGAAATGGCCATGAAATCATTGTGAAAGAGAGGGCTACTTCCCCAATTCAACCCATCAACCTGAGGATAGAGGAAGGAGAGGTGGGTTAAGAGTCGCTTAGAATATTGAATTCAGCCTGCTTTATTTGCAATCCTTTTCTTTGCAGACCACTAACCTGCTCACCAAGAGAAAGGCGAAATCATGGGCATAGCTTTTTATCTCAATCCAAGTACATGAAATCCCACGCGGAGATAGGTTAACTCCTTACGGTATTTTTGAGGTTCTAGTCGCAACCTTCAAGCTTTTCAGTCTAAAGATCCCTACTCCATGAAGTCAAAAGCCCTTGTAGAATGAGACCCTATCTCTTCTTTCTAAGAGGAGTAGAGGGAGAGGATAGGGGATGAAAACAAGCGTCTTTGGTGCCGGCCATTGCTGTCTCACTTCCTAACTATGAAACTCAATTTGCAATATCTTGATAAATAGAAGAACTCAATTCTATGTAGCCGCCGGGCAGCAACATCACAAAAAGATAAGAAATCAAAAGAAGAAAAGCCTAGGTTATGAAATAGAGTGAAAGCGCCTCCAAGGGGCCTTAGTTCATTTCAAAGCTTACCGACCACTTCTTCAACGACAAGAAGAAGGGCTCCTTATGCTACTGCGACGGAAAAAGCAAGACTAACGGAGCCCACTGGTCCTTTTGACGGGTTTTTCGCAAATTCTTTGACTTTATTCATTGATTCAGTCTCGTCTCAAATGCCTAATTAAGCTACGTAGGACAAGTCAGAAATCCTCTCATTGAGGACCTTTGTTTTGGAGGGGTCAAGACGAGCGAAAGCGGCTCGACTGTCAGGAGAGGAGCCGTAGTTAGGAGTCTGAGAGTGGTAGTGGATCTTTAGAGACTCCCAGGACAGCATTCCTTCCTTTCATCCACGAGGAGGGAGATTGAGATGATCTCTGAGCTGGCAAAGGCAAGGTTCAAGCCTTGGGGGACTGCTCATAGGGCACAGCCCCAGGCAAGGAGTATGAAAGAAAATGGGTTGAATAGAAGATCTCCCCTGAGCCTACTAACTCAACTCTGAGTTCTTAGCAATTCATTTCTTCATTACCTTTATTCGGAGATAGGACTTATCCGGGTATATGACTTCAGCTTAGTTCCTTAGCAAATGCCCTTGTGATGAATTCACTCTCCTCCCTTCTACTGCGTAGTGGGGTCATTGGCGGATGAGAATTGGTCTTCTTACCCCTCATATCATGATCCCTCTTATGCCGGTGCTCATAAAAGCAAGCCAAGGAAGGAAAGCGAGACCAGCAAGACGGACGACTGGCTCTGTTTTGCATATCCGAAAGCGGGGAAGAGAAAGAAAGGGGAAAAAGTCGTTTTTGGCAAGACGACGATATGGAATCGTCTTCTCGTCTTCTCGTCTTAAGAAGTCAGACTAAGAGGAAGCCCCGAATTACCAAAGTCAGACTAAGAGGAAGAATATGGAACCTTTCCCCCCAAGCCCTCGGGGGAGTCAGAGGCATCCCTTGAAGTAGTTCTTCCTTCAGACGAGTCTCCGCAGTTCAGAAATTTCTTCTTTCTTTATGCAATTAGTTTTTTAATAGAAATCAGTCGTTTAGTACCGCTCCGTGGGATGCCATAAAGCTAGGTTTTGACATAGGGAAGATGGAAAAAAAGACAAAAAAGATGTCAAAAAACGACTATTATCGTATGATAAGATTAGTCTAAAAACTCACATTTTGCAAGAACCGAGAAAAGGCAATGAATGAAAGGATGAGTTAGATCTCAGATCATTTGCTTAAGACATGAATTCAGAGAAAGCTAACCTACTATTTAGCATGAAAGAAATAAATACAGATAAGACCACCTACGGCAAGGAACTGGAGGCAAGGAACCTACGAGAAGGCACGAAGCTTTAGTCGTAGGCAAGGGGCGAAGCCAAGCGACTTAGTAGGAGTCCTTTAATAGTCAAGTTCTATTTAGATAAGATAAAAGACCGACTACGCAGTTACGAACGAGAGAAGAAAGGCGCGAGACTGTGTTTACTTTTTCGATAAAGAAAATGTTAGAGAAGTAGTCGAATTCTCTGTTAATTCTATGTTTTTGTTAGTGGTCAGTTAGTCTTCCATGTGCAATTCATGAGAAGGATCGGAGCAAAGCGAGCTATTTCACTCAAAATTCCCCATGATCAGAGCTACCTACGGCAACTCTATGGCTGAGACACCCACGGAGCGGGAATGAAACTACCACAGACCGGTTAGAGAATATGCTCTGAGGATCGGGCTAGGCCCAGAGGAGTTTGTCTTTCATGGAATCCTTTGAATAAGAAATGAGTAAGCGAAAGAGGAGAGGTGCTCACCGCTCGAGAGAGGAAAGATATGATATCGGGCCAAGCAATTAAAATATATCCACTATCCACTCAGACTTGGAACATAAAGTAGAAGTAGTCCCCATAGGAAAAGAGAGAGAAGTTGAGTCTGAAGTAGATGTTGCAGAAGCCAGATCGGAAGCAGTCGATCTTGAAGTTGGGTCGGCAGCAGCTGAGTTGGTTGTAGAGGGTATCTGATATTAGGAATATCCTTGATAAGATAATCCACCCCAAAAGAGTAGCAGCGATCCGAAGAGTCCGAAGGACTTAAGCACCTTCTCTTCTCTTTCTCTTAAAGTAGTAATTCAAGCTCTACGAATGAAAAGATATAATAAGATATTTTCAGTCTCAAGCTCGTCTCTTTCTTGTACTCTCTTAGATCTCGCCTTCTTCCCGCGCCGCTACGTGGGTTACCTATCCGTCGAGAAGTTCTAGAAAAGACCTTGAATCTAAAAAATGGAGGACTACCGGTTTACTGGGTTTATTCAACTCTCTCAAGGTATTTTGACTCGAAAAAATAGTAGAAATCCCGAATCCGGGGTTTAATTCATTCATGTGGAGGTATTAGCCCCACGGAGCGATATTGCAGTCATTACACATGGGCAAATCCTCTCCCGTGTAGTGGGGGTCGACCAGAATAGACTCGATCGGTCTCCTCAATCTGGTGCAAGGCTTGCAGAGAATGAGATCCGATTCTGAGGAGATGATAACCTCATTATAAGATAAGGTAGATAGAGGAAAGCCATTCTTCAAAGAAAGCCTATCCTCAGATTCTTCTAGGGCGCAGAGGTCAGAAATTAGGGCGCGGGAGCCCTTCCTGCGAGACAGAGAATTCTCTCTTTCCGTTGAGGCAGGGGATTACTAAGCAAGGAGAGCCAAAGAGTCAGAATAGACAGACCTAGAGGGATGAAATAGCTAGACCAAAGAAAGGGATCTATCTGACTATTTCAATTACCGGGGCAATTCAAAGAAGAAAGAGTGAAAGACCCTATCCACAGATAACCAAAGCCTCCAATCCGATAGGATGCATGAACTTTCACTTTCCTATGCATTACGTCCATGGCTGGTTAGCCCATTATTTTGGCACGCATTATCCACTTCCCATAGAAGTTCGAGGACCCAAGATGACTAATGTTTCCAGCGAAGGCGGCTATTTATTTTGGCGAATATGAGGCACGATAACTGATCCATAATGGTGCAAAAATTCAATGGCACGCTAATCTCCAGAACAGGAATAAACATGAACGCATGGTTGATACCCATGATTCATTGTTTCTGCAGACTTCTTATTTTGTGAGCATGTGTTCCTGCTACTTGTCCTCTCGCTGTGGAAATATTTGGATCATAACATCATATAGTCCGTATCATTGGATGACAATTTGGCTTTTACCAGGATATCCCTAATGCTATAGGGGGCATGTCACTTGCGATCACACCAGATAATATGTTACATCACTGGAGAATATGTATGAGGCGTAATACTTTATCTGAGTTATACTTGCCCGCTCATTCGTTAGAGCCTTGCAAGCATGTGACGCAGCGATTCACAGACTGGTGGGCCTTGGGCACGGGACCTATTTTTAGGATAACATACATTATTTGGTGAGTAGTGTCATTCCTCCCCCTTCACAACCCAAACTACCCAAGAACCGAGGGAGCAACCTGGGTGGTAAAGAAATTCGCCTGGTTGAGGCGATGGTTGCTACTCTCGAAGAGGAGATAAAGAAGCATAAAGATGAGAGCGTTAGCAGCAAAAATGATCCTCATTAGAAGAGACCTTTGAAGAAAGCAAAGGTATCAGGTGCTGATTCCGATGAAAGGGGTTCAAGTGCTTTAGAAGTCCCTAATGTTCCACCACTGGTTTACATATTTTTCTTTCTTAAAAATTTTTTGTTCATCTTCTTCACAAATGACTTATTAATTGTTTACTTCTGCAGTTGCCTTTGAACGCTCATCTTGAAGGCCTCGTAGAACTAGACAACAATGAATCTTTGACGAGACCTTATGTAGTTGATTTGACCATTGAGGGAGTTGGTACCTCAGAGACTCCCGTCTCTAAATCAGCCGAACAGTCCTTACGTCCATTTTCTCTTCTCGAGAAGATTCGTCGAAGCAAGATGACAGTAGAAGAAAAAGGCATTGGGAGTCCTCCATCCAAAGGAGATGTCTGTCCTAAATAACCCTTACAGAAGGTCAGCTCGACACATGCTCCCCTTAAGTATTCTGAATCGCCTTTAGACGCTTCTAATAGACATATTACGAGAAGCCCTAAACCTTCTCAGTGGGTTGGTGAAAAGGTGGTTTCAAACTTGTTCAAGAAAACAGCCTTATGTATGTGAGAGGATATACAAGATAAGATCATGCGAACTCCTTTTGAATATATCCCAAGACTTAGACCAAAAATAGAAACAGTTCTCTCAGGGATTGAGAAGATCCATGCAGATGGCTCGACTCCTTTTGAAGAGTATCTAAATAGTTATCTTAAAAGGGTAAACAATTTCAACAATGTGCAATCTTCATATTCTGCACAGTTGTTATCAACAGATAAAGCTCGTCAATTAGATGAGAAGACCTCTGCCATTGAGGAAGCTTTAGCTTTGATGGAACAACTACGAGGGGATGCCAAAATTATTCAAGAAAGAGCCACGCAGTTATCTTTAGAAAAGAAGGAACTGGAGAGGAGACTTTAGAGCGTAAATGATGAATCTGAACAACTGCCAATTTTATCTTGCGAGAAAACATAGGCCATAGATAAGTAAGAACTAGAAGTTGCCAAGCTCCAGGATGAAGTTAACACCCTTGAAGGCACCCCTGCTATTACTGAAGAAGCGATTGAGGCTCTGGCTACGGTTCGCAGGAGCCTGGAAGCTGCATAAGAAGAATTTAAGAACTTCAAGTGGAAGCTTTGATTTATGCCCCCCATTTACCCCCTTTCTTTTGTTGCAATCCTTGTAAATAAAAATTGTTAAATGATAATGCAAATATATATATATATATATATATATATATATATATATATATTCTAGTGTGACTACATTTACATCTGTCTTTCAATTTTTACATATGAGATGACAATGAAACATGATTTTTCTTTTTTCTTTTTTTACGTGTGACTGAACTTAAAGTTTTCCTTAAGCTGCCTACGTACACTTTATAATATAGGGATCAAGTCATAACGTAGTTCAATTGATTTTTTCTTTTACTGGACTGAACTTACCCTTAAACTGCCTACGTACCCTTTATAATATAGGGATCAAGTCATAACGTAGTTCAATTTTTTTTATTTTTTATTTTTTTGTCATTCACCTTTTAAGCTCTTGTGGGCTAAGAGCACCATGCAGTTTAGGCTTTTGCGACAAGGAGCTTTGCATGTTTATTAGCTCATATTTTCATCAAGGATTTGTTCACTTTCTTTGTTTGTAGAATTGGAAAATATAATAAGTCTTGGCTTCACTATCAAGGAGCCTTCTGTACTTATGTCAACAGATAGCTTCCTCCTCATGCGTGATGGGACACAATTGTGAATCTTACCGTCATCCTTGTTTTCTTCATGAAATAACTTTGTCTTTAAATTTTCATCTCTCTTTGTTGTTGATCTTTTGTCATCTTTAGACAATCAAAAGCAGATGTTGAAGGTCGATCTTTCTTCGATGTGGAGATACTTAGCCTTTTGAAAGCTGAAGTTCGAGTGGAAGTAGACGTTGGACATTGGTTTTCTTCTTCTTTTGTGACCATACTCAATCTTTGAAAGACTGATGATCGAGTAGTTGAAGGCTTGATATGATAAAAGACAGAAGTCCTTTGCTTAATTTCATTTGAATTGTCGACTTCTTCAGAAGATGCATAGTTGTTGTCAACTTCTACTATGCTGACAGCATGACATGTAGTGACTTCTAATATTTCTTTTGGATTATTCTCTAGAAAGCTTCTTAGAAAGAATTCTGCCAAAATTATCGACCGTCAAGGTCGAAGGAAGTCCTAATTTTTTCCTTTGATAGGCCTAGGCTTTGACATCTTCTTGTTTCATTTTCCCTTATTTTTATGAGAGATGCTTCCTTGCTTTTGATGGAAGTGCGACTTCGTTTGAATGAAATTTTTTTGTCTGCCTTTTTGACGAGCCATGATTATCCATTCTTTGTCATCATGCTCAATAGGCTCTTCTTTGTTTTTAGAGTTTGTCATCATGATCTTTTGTTGGAATCGAACAAGTATAGGTTCGAAAGTCCTAAATTGAATCAAACTTTCCTTTGATCATAAAGCAACATTAATTGCATAACACTTGAAGTCATCTTGACTGCAACATGATTCGTTTGAGCTACTTCATCAATATCTAGCTCAATCTTATTTTCACATGCTAACTTTAGAATTAGCTCCTTCAACACGAAGCACTTTTCAACAGGGTGACTAATGACCCAATGATACTTGGAATAGTTAGGATCGTCTGCTTTTCCTACTTGCTCTGGTCGTTTACATTTTGGCAACTGAATAAGTTGTTTCTCTATCAATTGCTCCAACATGTCTGCAACATTAGAGTCAGGAAAGGGATAAACTTTTTTATGTCTTTCTCTAAGAGTTGGGCGTCGCTTTTCATCGCCATTATGATTTCTTTCAAGTTTTGTTTCTTTTCTTTTAGAGAAATATTTGAATGAAGTCTCTTAAACAACCATATACTCGTTTAGGACACTAATTGCAATCTTTTTAGTGTCATTGATTTCATTCTTGTCACTCCTCGTTCTTTGAACTAAGAAATATTTTGCTCCTCTGTTGCCGATACTTAGCTCCATATCATGGGCGCGAGTTACCAATTCTTCAAACGTGCAAGGTTTTATTCCCTGTAAAATATAGAGAAGTTCCCAATGCATACCTTGGGTGCACATCTCCACTGCAAACAGTTCTGTGAGCTTGTCTTTACAATCGAGGCTAGCTCTCTATCGATTTATGTAGTCAATGACTGGCTCTCATTCCACTGTTTGGTGTTCGTCAACTCCATCATGCTGACGACACGCCTAGTGCTATTGAAGCAGTTGAGAAACTCTGTTTCCAGTTGTTCCCCGCTGTCATTTACTTCTGGCTCTAAATCAGTATACCACTCGAAAGCATTTCCTTTTAAGCTTCGAATGAACTGTCTGACTAGTTGGTCTCCTCTTAATCCTGCGTTTTCGCATGTTTCAACAGAGTGAGCAATGTGTTGCTTTGGATTGCCTTTTCCGTCAAATTGTTGAAACTTTGGAAGTTGGTACCGAATAGGCATTCATAAGTCATTGATTCTTTTGGTGTATGGCTTGGAGTACATGAAAGAAGTTTGTTGTGATCCTCCATACTAAGCTCTTATGAAATTTGCGATCATATCCTATAGTTGTTGGACTGATAGGGAGGTGACAGACATAGACTGTTGCGTCTGGTTTTCCTACAACACAACTTTTCCTTTATCATTAGCTTTGACAGCAGGAGTTTTACTCGACTCAGCAGTTTCACAAGCCTTTATTTGATCTTTCAATGCGGCGATTTCATGATCTCGCTCCTCAATAACTTTCATTAGGTAATTTATTTTTCTCTCCATCTCTGCCATGGTTGCCTCAGCTGTCACATCTGCCATCATGACAGACACTACTTCAAGGTGTGATTCTTTGTCTGATAGATTAGAAGCAGACGTAGAGTTGTTGAATAAAGGATTATCTTTGATGATGATCCCGCCTTTAGGAGATTCTATCAGTTGTTCCAAACTTTTCTTCTTGAGGACAGGACCTTGTTCTTGTTCTTGCATGCTTCTCTTTAAGTGACTTTGGGTGACAAGTCCAGTGTAAGAGTCACTTGCAGCAGAAAATTTGGATGCAACCTTATTTGATGCCATTGATTTTCTTGTAAATTTGGATGACGAGAGGGAGATGAAAGGTAGAGATGTCCCACTGGACATGCCAATTTGTTCACACCAGATTTCAAAAGAAATTAGTTCGTGGAGTTAAACTTGTGTTGATGTTGTATTTATGTTGATTTGATACGATGTGGTCTGATCTCTAGAATTTGATCCTCTGATTTTCTCTCGGTTGGATGCATATGCTTGATTTGAGGAAGCGAAGCACGTGATGTTCTTGAAGGTGGAGTCTTGGAAGAAAGCTTGAATCTTCAAAGGAGCTTCAATCTTTGAGGGTGTTCTTGAAGTTGGAGTCTTCGAAGAAAGCTTGTATCTTCAAAGGAGCTTCAATCTTCGAGGGTGTTCTTGAAGTTGGAGTCATGGAAGAATGTTTGTATCTTCAAAGAAGCTTCAATCTTTGAGGGTGTTCTTGAAGTTGGAGTCTTGGAAGAAAGCTTGAATCTTCAAAGGAGCTTAAATCTTGAAGAGTGTTTTTGAAAGTTGGAGTCTTCGAAGAAAGCTTGTATCTTCAAAGGAGCTTCAATCTTCGAGGGTGTTCTTGAAGTTGGAGCCTTGGAAGAAAGCTTGTATCTTCAAAGGAGCTTCAATCTTCGAGGGTGTTTTTGAAGTTAGAGTCTTAGAAGAAAGCTTGTATCTTCATAGGAGCTTCAATCTTTGAGGGTGTTCTTGAAGTTAGAGTCTTGGAAGAAAGCTTGTATCTTCAAAGGAGCTTCAATCTTCAAGGGTGTTCGACTTCAGGAATTGAGGAGTTTTCATCTCTTGGGAGAATCCTCTCTAGACCTTCTGAAGTAAAAAATTTTCCTTTAGAGCTTCTGAAGTTCCAAAGAGAACTGTTATGTTTATATTGTTCCCTGGTGGGTTTTTATGGACTTGAGCCTGGTCTGGTCCATGACCATACCCATGGGCTCAATCACATGGATTTTGGTCATATTTTATTTTAGGCTAAATTAAGCTTATTTTTTGGCTCAATTGAATTTTAGCCCAAGTAAATAATATTTAATTGAACCAAAATAATTAATTTGATCCAATTGTCATAATAAAGACACGTGACATCATTAGAATTGTCCAATTTGTCTTTAAATTTAAGTTGGGACACATGTCAATTTTAAGTTAATCTCAAATATAATTATTTTAGTAAATGATGTGGCAATTTGTGATTGGTTCCAAAATTTCTCATTCAACACTCTCTTCTAACGATATCTGTCGACTCTTCTGAACTTTTGAACCTAATAAACTTGCTAATCTAGTATATAAACTATTATACATGCAACACAACACATCGGAACCTAGACTAATCATATATATATTTAATGTATATCCGATAAAAGAATTCAATATATTTATTTGAATAAATCATATTATGAAGTAATTTTAGCCATAAAAAATCATCTTATTTTTTTAAAAAAATTCTTTTGGGTCTTTGAGCTTCTTTGTGCTTAAAACAACCACCCTTCATTCGGTAACTTTCTGTTTTCCATTTTCTACTAAAATTATTTTTTTACAATTCTTATAATATTTATTAAATTTAATGCTTATTTTCCTCCCAAACATTCAACATTAACTAAAATTGAAATTTCTAAGTAAATTCTAATTATAAAAATGAAAACAGCCCTTTCATTTTTTTTTTTTTTTTTGTAGTTTTTCAATTTTGATTTAGTAAAACAATAGTAAAAAGTAATAATAAGTTATCGAAGCTTGTGTATTCAAATAATGTTTATCAACTAAATGTTAATTTTAAAAGATAAATAAAAAATCTTAGTTGGTTAATCATTTTGTTATTTTTTAAATTAAGTCATGTTTCTTAACTACAAGAATGAAATTAATAACCAAAATTTAATAATTATAATAATAACAAATTTTTAAAAACTATATTTTTCTTCGAATTTCAACTTAATTTTTTAAAATATTTGTAAAGTAGGTAACTAGTTAATAAAAAAATGTTCATAAGCTAAATTTTTATAAAAGAAACAAAAATAAAACCCAAATGATTATTTGTATGAAATGTTCAAAATCTTTTACTTTCTATTTTTTTTAAAAAAATAATCTTATAAAATTAATTTTCATAAGTTTATTTTTTAAAATTTTACTGTCGACCCTCTACTAATATTTTGGAATACAATACCGAGTTTAAAAAACTAAAAATAAAACTAAAATTTCAATACTTTTCTAAGAAGGAAAAATAAAAATGTGTACCCTTTCTTAATCATTACAAAATCTCCCTGATACAAATCTCACTAATACAAAAATAATAGAGTTGTGAAAATAAATGAATAAAGACAAATGGGTGTTATGGAAGGGGTTATGGGGGTTGAAATGGGATAAAGGGGATTAGGATCATAGATAATTTCATTTTACTACTTAAACAATGGACATTCAACAACTCTAAGAAAGTTCAATAAAGTTATTTCAAACCTTAGCAAGAAGTTAACAAAGTACCCTTTAACGGACAGTACCCTAAATACCTTCTAAATTCGAAATTAAGCATCCAACTTTAGGGGTTACTCAATATTATCACTAAAGTTAAATGGGTACTCAAAACCCGCTCCAAAAAGCTTAGAAACTTACCCAAGTTTTGCCAAGACACCCAATTCCGAGCTCCCTAATGATTAGACAACGATCAAAATCGTCTAGTAATTCAAATCTAACAACGAAACATGATGGGTATCAACAAATTTGGGTTAAAAGCTTATGGGTGTTCAATATTTCTATGAATTCCATTATTTCTCACAAAAACTTACCCACACAACTCCAATGGTGTACATCGAGTTACACCAATGACCGAGCAACGCAAGAGAGAGATGTGAGTTGAGGTTTCAATTCATAGTGCCAAAACTGAGAAGCCGTGAAAGAAACGCATCGGCACAACTCGACTAAAAACTAAATGACGACACGACTCAATTTAGAGACAACCTAGGAGAGCGACGACGCGTAGGACTTTTAGATTTGCGATGCGGAACGTGCTATCTTCATCCTGTGAGTCGAATGACGTAGAGGTGTTGGGTGGTGGTGTCGACTAAAAGAGAGGAAGAGAGGGATAAGACAGTGCAAGAAATTTTAAGAACGGGGAGCAGTTGGCATGCTCAAGAAGAAGAGGAGAAAATTAACCTTCTTTTAAAGAAACTATTAATAAAAAGATCTTAGTAAAAGACCATTATGTCCCTGACTTCATATTTAACTTCCCTTTTGCTTTTATCTTCATTCTTTTCAACATTAAATAACATTCAAGTCTTATACCTAACTAAATTGGTTCTGATTTTTCTTATCAAAACAATTCGACCTTTAAGGAGTATAAAAAATATTCAAACTAGTTTTTCACAACTTAGGAGATGTTAAAATAAATAAAAGAGAGTAAAATAAGAGCTTACAAGTTATTACCTCCTTTTTAAGAATTTTGTCCTTAAAAGTTGGTCAAGGTGATGAAGTGAAAAACTATAGGTATCGAGTTTTCATCAACTGTTCACTTTCCCATGTTGCTTCTTCCGTAGTATGGTTCCTCTAAAGGACTTTTACTAATGGTCTAACCTTGTTCCTTAACACTTGCTCCTTGTCAAGAAAATTTGTATTGGTTCCTCTTCATAAGACAAGTTCTCCTTCAAATGAATCAGTCGTGCCTCGAGAATATGGGATGGGTCAGGAACATACTTACGCTGCATCAACATATGAAATACATCATGCATCCTAGAAAGTTCCATAGGCAACAACAAACGATAAGTCTCAGGTCCAATATGTTCTAGTATCTCATAGGGTCCAATAAATCTTGGACTCAATTTCCATTTTCTACCAAAACAAAGCATGCTTTTCCAAAGGAATAACTTGAGAAAGACCTTGTCACCAACCATGAATTCCAAGTCTCATCGACATTTATCTACATAATTTTTTTGACGATCATGAACTATTTTCAACATCTCTATAATAATTTCACATTCTCATAAGTAGTTTGCTCTAATTCAAGGCTCACTAGCTTCCTTTCTCCAACTTCATCCCAACATACACGAGTCTTGCACCATCTACCTTATAAGGTCTCATATGGTGTCATTCCAATACTTGAATGGTAACTATTATTATATGCAAATTTTATTAATGGTAAGTGAGAATTCCAACTACCCTTGAACTGTAAAACACAAGCTCGAAGCATATCTTCCAAGGTCTGGATGATTCTTTTTGACTAACAATATGTTTGAGAATGAAATGGGATATTGAAATGTTACTTGGTATCTAAAACTTGTTGTAAACTCGACCAAACTTAAAAGTAAACATGAAGTCTCTATCAGAAACAATAGATACCAAAGCTCAATATGCACTTACAATTCTATTGACATATAGCTTGACCAGCTTATCTAAAGTAAAAGTGACCTTGGTGGATACGTTGTCTGTTAACTATCACTCAAATGCCATCATACTCACTCGACGTGCATGGAAGTTCAAATAAAAAGTCCATTGTAACATGCTCCCATGTCCACCCTGGCACTGGAAATGAATTTAGAAGTCCTGCTGGACTCTGATGTTCCGGTTGAACTTGTTGATAAATCAAACACTTCTGCAATTTCATGCTTCATACCTAACCACCAATAATACTTCTTCAAAATTAAGTACATTTTTGTACTTTCAGGATGCATTGCATATGCAGAATTATGTGCTGCTTCTAAAATTTGATCTTTAGGTACACACAACCTATCATATTTCATCAAGTATCCATCTGTTGGATTTTATATTCTAAAACTCGTAATTTATAGCTTAAATTATATTCTATTCAATAAAGTGGTTATTGAGGACTTATTAGTGAAAAATAGAATACTATAATCTTGAATCCAGTAAGTTAAGATCCCAAGACTATCTATTGTAACATGAACTTTATGTAGAGATATAAGCATGGATCAAGTTCGAGTATATAGCCCAAATGATCTATAGTGTATGAATAAGGTTGGGCGCCTTATTCTGGGAACACGATGGATGCGATCCGCTTTGTAGTTAATAAAAATGATGTGATCCTCAACTGTTCATGTAGAGACAGGAAAGTGGGGGCATCTTATGTAAAGAGTTTATATAAGACTGGAACCATGGAATAGTTACTTTTAAGAACACTATTGACTATATAAAACTGAGTATTTTGATTGTTGATGACCTAGGTAACTTAATCTTAATCCTAAACTAACTATGAACTTTTGTTCAAATGAAATTATTCTTAAATCTACATAAGTGAGGGCAGCTCAACAACACTGGCTCAAGAAGCCTCCCATTTTAGGGGTAATATCAGATGGATGGCTAAGGATATAGGGTGCATGACGTAATTCACTCCTGCCCGTTTTAGGGTCAGCAGATAGGTTGTTTCCTTAAGGATCGAATCCAAGTCTTGAACAAGGAACCCCACCCTCTCAGAGAGGGATTCAGTTTATAGGTTGGACCTTAAACCAATTGTTCAATAGTGGATCAGTAGGACTTAAAGAGCAAGATGTAGTCTAATGGGTAAAACTATATTTTGACCTAGCCAAGGTTACAAACAACATGTGAATGATTAACTTACTGATCATGATTATATCATATGGACACAAATATATCTATAGTAAGGGGAGCACAACTACGAAACTTTAGTGAAATGACCTGTTAGTTAACGAATGTTGATTAGCTCGGTCTAAAAGGGTTTAGCCAATTAATCTCAAATCGTTGGAATCATGATCTAAAGGTCCATTAGGTTCCCCTGCTAGCTTATATGAAATTAACTTAGAACAATATGTTGTAATAATTCGAACCGTTGAAATTAAGTAAAGAGAGAGAAATCGACAAATATATGTGATTAACTATCAGTTATAAGTAGAGCTTTATGTTTAAATATGATTTAAATATTAAAAGTATGAATATGGATTCATATTTAGAAGCTCAGAATTGATGGAAATGGTCAAAGTCGTAAAAATTCAAAATCTGACTTTTAACTTTGGAAAGTCAAACTTTGACTGGCTATATATTAAAATGTGATTTAAATTTCAAAAAAATAAAAATGGATTCATGCTCGAGGGATCGAAATTAGTCAAGACAAATGAAATGGTAAAAAGTAAAAATGTTCACTTTTGACTTGAAAAGCTCAAAGTTTGACTTTGACTTATGGTCAAATGACCATATTGCCACTGGACTAAAGTTAATATGAAAATCCAACATTTTGTTAGACAATTCCACTGACACTTAGTGGGATCAGTGGCTACATGAGATGTAGACACCTAACCCACTAAGTTTCACTAATTGTTAGTGGAATATTAGACGTTGAGATTTGATGTATTAATTACATGCATTTTTCATGTAATTAGGTTATTTAAATGCCCTTTTTCAAATATTTGAGAACTTTTGAAATTTTGACAAATTTTATTATTTTTAAAATTACACCAAATTCTTTTTCTCCCTGTATCAACCCTAAATTTCCACCTCCAAATTCTATCTCCATCTCAATTTCCTCCACTTCAGAGGTTCCACAACCAAGTTCTAAATCCAAAGAATAACGAGTTAATTCTAGTGGTGATCCCGACTTCAAGTTCGCGAGGAGGTTACAAGGATTAGGAGGCTTCACAGGCACGTTTCCTACTAATCCTAATTTCGTTTAATTAGGGTAATATATGCATGTTAATCTCTAATTAGTTTTGATGCAATTAGAGTAGAATTGATTCGTTTTTCCACTATGCTTGTCTCGTTTTCCTTCACCATCATCCCTCTTGCTATAATTTGTTCGAAGGTTTAGTCTTACTTCTTCAGCTAACTTCTTAACCACTGTATCTCCAGGCTAAGCTTGAATAATACGGTCTATCAAGGTAGGTCTTACTTGAAAATGTGCAATTAAACTACCCATTTTGCCTATCGACACCGTTGCCTCACTCATTTTCAATTCTCTCAATAGCGAAGAACTACCTGAATTCAGAGCATCACCAAAGTGACTAGATTTCTTGCTTAGCGCATCAACCATGACATTGGTCTTACCATAGTGATACTCGATGGTGCAGTTATAATATTAAGTTTATTTGGTAAATGTTTGATAATAAATGGATTAATTTAGAGAAATAGTGCCTAAAACAAATATTCCTTATTTTAAGTTACTTTTACGATGAATATGAAATACCTTTAATGTGGTATGTATTAAAAAATGTTTGATAGACCTATATACTTTTTAGAGACTAATTATAATAGATAGCAAAAATATATTAACTTAATGATTAGAATAACAAGGAAAATTTTGAAAAGTAGTACACTTTTAGTTTTACATTAAGTAGCACGGTTTTAGAGAACTTGTAAAATTATTTTCTCAATCAATCTCGATCGACCTCGACACCAAGATTCTATTCAAATTATAAAAAATCATGTCAACATGATTTCTCAATCCATCTCACAACCTGATCGTCATCGAGATAGTTGGTTTTTGTTTTTAAATTTTAAAAGAAATGGTATTCTCAAATGACCAAAATACTCTTGGAAGACCATCACTACTACCATGATCCCTGTGCTTTGGTGGCCTAAGATTCATCGATATTAACCAAAATTATGTTGGATTTCAGAGAATCTCGAACCACCAAAGCACCAGGATCATGGTCACACTTAGCAAAATTACATTGGTGATGGTCTTCGCTAAGTGCAACCATGATCCTGATGATTTGGTGGTCCGAGATTCTCTGTGATCATCATAATTTGGTCAATCCCGAAGAATCTCGAGCCACCAAAGCCCTGAATCATGGTGTTGGTGATGATCTTCCAAGAGTGTTTTGGTCATTTAAGAATACCCTTTGTTTTGAAATTTAAAAACAAAAACTAATGATCTCAATGACGATCACGGTCGAGATGGACCGAGAAATCATGTTGAGACGATTTTTTATAATTTGAATAGAATCTCGATGTCGATGTCAGCCGAGATAGAATGAGAAAAACAAATTTATGAATTTTCTAAAAACTTGCTACTTTTGAAATGTAAAATAAAAAATGTGCTCCATCTCAAAATTCCCCAAGAAAATCTTCAGTTAGTTAAAGTTCAAAAATCTTAAGTTAGATATGTTTAAGTTAAGTTAAATAATTTAAATCGATTATAATTGAAATTAAAATTTGAAAATAAGAGAGCGGAGGGAAGTGAAAAAAAAAACTCACTACAAGAAATTTGGCCTTTAATGTCGGTTTAAAACCGACATTAAAGGCCTTTAATGTCGCTTGGCGACCGACATCTTTGCGAGCGTTATTAAAGGGCTTTAATGTCGGTTGGGCTTCAATGTCGGTTTATAACCGACATTAAAGACATCTTTAATGTCGGTTATAAACCGACATTAAAGCCCTTCAATGTCGGTTATAAACCGACATCTTTGAAGGTGTTATTGAAGGCCTTTAATGTCGGTTCATCTTTAATGTCGGTGGATAACCGACATTAAATATGCCTTTAATGTCACTTATGATACATCTTTAATGTCGTTTTTCCACCGACATTAAAGATGTCTTTAATTTTTTTTTAACCGACATTAAAGCTGTCTTTAATGTCGTTTTTTCAAATTTATTTTTATTAAATCCTTGCATTATTGTTTATTTTGTATGACACCAAATAGTTAAAAACGAAATCTTTTACTTGTACATATACAAAATGAAATCTTAATAATGTGACATTTATATACAACTTGGATCCAAACACAGAAATTATGAAGCTTAATTATTACACTGATCATCCTTTGGAAAAAAAGAAAGAAAGAAAAGTAGAACGCTTCACAAATGACCAACTTCAAGATCTTGTCACAAAGATGAGGGTCTGGCTAATTGTACTCACTTGCAACCATTTCTTCTATTGCAGTCATTTGTTTAGTGATAACTCCCTGTAAAAGACATGAAGATGGATGGTTGAATTGATAAGTAACAATGTTATGACCTAGTTGCTAGTAGAAATATCAAAATATCAAAATATCAGAACAAACAATCTCTCTTCTCATTAACATCTCGTCGATGTGGACCTGCCATTTCTCAAAACAACCCCATATAAATGGTCACAACAAAGCAAGGAATCTTTTCATGAACATGTAAAGCATAAAAGAAAACATATTGTTACGATAATAATAGGATTATTCTTTCCGCAAACAGATGATCCCAACAAGAAGAAAAATATCCAATAACTCGGAAGAAAAATAAAAAACAACAATATCAAGCTAGGACCGATTGCAAGAAAGGAATTTAATAACCAAAACTCCTCAGGACACATTCTGGAGGGTCTCCCAAGGAGCCTATGCTCACCCAAAAAGTTCACAGGAAAGGGGGTCAGATTTAGAATTAGGAGTATAGCAAAGTTTACAAGATAAAGCATAAAATTTTCACTAGCAGGAGGAATTATACAGACCTCTTGAGAAAGTACAAGAAAATAGGTGAGGATCACTCTCAGCATCTCGACTGATTTTTTGGCTAGGATATTCAGATTTGCCTCCCAGCAAATTCCAAAATTGTTCAGATTCTAAGCCTTCCTTTTGTGATCTAGATTGCACATTGGGCTGCTGACAATTGAAACTCAAGTTAGAAAGCAATCAGAAAATGTAACGAGGTAAAACAATAAGTAAAATGTGAACCATTTGGTCAAAGAGCCAATTTAAAATGAATTCTGGCCAGTCTGGCTAAACAATACTTGAACTCACATGAGCGAGACTTCTCTTGCCAAAGTGAGATGTTTATAGCTAACCATAGAATGTCATATGGATGTGGAGAGATGCACCAAATTTATATAACCAGGTTTAATTCATACAGAACATATTTGTCAAGAATGTTAAGAAGCCAAACTCTGTGCGCAAGGTGAGAAAAAATTATCGCCCACGCCATGCTTAAAGTTATGTCAAGAGAGAAGACTTACACCATGCTAATGGAGGCAGTAATGGTGTAACCAATGCTAACACCAACCAGATTACCATACTGAGCCAACCCACAAAATTTAACATTGTTACCTCCTGCAGTATATACCCTCGGTCCAGCCACCCAACCGAGCTGCGTTATCGCCCACGCCAACGATAGAACCCCCGACCCTATCACTGCTGTTATTATATGCGCACTAAGCTCCAAACTAACATATCACTGATGTCCCTTCATTATACACACACATATATATATTAGTTTAGTAAAGTAGAATCCAAGTCAAACAAGGGAATTCTGTTAAGTAAGAAGAGATATTGAAAAATCCAAGTCAAGTTTTGGGGGTTCTTCTCGTTATGTTATTAAACTAAAATAAACCATCACACATACAATATAGATTTAAATTTGTCCATGACATTACTTGAGATCACATAGATAGATCATCAATTTTAATCTAGAAAAAATAGAACAAAACGAAAGAAAAATTAATTTAATTATTATTGGAAAGAAAAGTGATAATTAAAAAAATTAATTGGAAAGAAAAATGTATTTGAAAATTATTGTTTTCGTTTCAACTTAGAGAGTATTTGGAATGATGTTTTAAGGCTGGCCGGAAATGGAACCTGGTGGCCGACCACCGGAGGTGGCATTCGAACTTCCTAATATTAATAAAGATTACAATGTTTATTTACGCCAAATTCGGGAAAGAGTTTTAGGTGTGCCTTCTTATTTTTGCTGAAGTAACGGGTGAGACCCTTAAAGAGGTTGTTTATGAGCACAAGAGAGAGAGTATTACAAGTATCTTTATTAACTAATTTCCATTATCATCAAATTATTATAAAAAAGACAGTAATGAAAGATTCAATCAACCAAAAAACTTCACCTTAAGTATTTACATCAGAAGGTTACCCCAAAATATGGCAGATTATTGCTGTAGTCTGCATTTGAGCATTTCCCTTTCACCTAATGACATTCAAATGTAAAGGAAAAAAGGCTCAGACAAGAACAGAATCCATAGCAAGAGAAACACAGGCACCAAAATTCAGAAACGTCCTCCCCTCAAAGAAATTACGCTACTGTACTGATCATATATACATATATTATTAACTATGAATAGGCACACTTGAATCAAATAGCACTCAAAGGGAATAAGAGAACGAGAGAACCAAATATGTATCCCTTGCATAAAATACACAAGTCAAATGAAAGAAAATGAAGAAGAATACTCACAAACGATAGAAAATAACCAAGGCAATAATCCCACACTTATCTTAAGACCCCAAATTCCCCGTACAATTATTCAAAGGTTTCATAAAATCAAAGCTCAAACGGAGTGGACTATTCAAATCAGCTATTTTCAAACTTGCAAGGCAAAAGCTATAACCAAAAGCAGCCAAACCACCAGTAAAAGGCAAGGGTCACAAATAGGATAAGACTAAGCAGCAGCATTCCCTAAATTTCTAATTCAATCAAAGATTCACCAGTCATACAATACTAAAAAAAAGACCCCTTGAAGAATATTCGATTCGAAATACAATCAATACTAATCATACCAAAAGAAGAAAAGGGCGAGAAGAGAATGAGTAAATACCAAAAAGCTGTGAAGTTATAGAAGCCAACAGAAGTAGCCATGGAAGCAATAGACCCAGCAGCAAAAACACATTGCAAAATTCTCAACACAAACCCAGTCAATGTCCCTGGAGTTCCAGGAAAAGCCAACATATTTCCCCTTTAGACCAAATCAAAACACAATCACCAATCACAGATCCTAAATGCAACAACAAACCCCATTTCCTTATCCTCCTCCAATTCTCCATCCACAATCAACAGAATGCCCTCAAATCCCCGCCATTCTCCAAATCAAAACCCAGAAAACCTAATCAGCAAAACCCAAAGGGATCAACAGAATGAGAGGCCACAGATCCTTCAATCAACACAGTAAAAACAGAGTAGTGTGTTTGTTGGAGGGTTCTGGTATGTGGGTTTTGAACCGGTTACCAAACCTGGGTGTCATTGATCTTTAAGGAATCGAAATGGGAAGAAACAAAAGTAGAAAAAAAGTAAGAATGAGAAAAGAAAAAACTTGCAAAGACTCGGGTTCCGTATCTTCATCAAAAGTAATGAAGTATAAGAAAGCAGAAAACCAGCAAACAACGTTTATACTACATGATACAATAAATTCCAGTTCAGAAAAATTTCAACTCAGCTCCAAGTATGAGTTCAGATGTAGATTCATTTGATGAGTACGTTAAGGTCATTCATCAGGGAGCAAAGGAGTGAGATACAAATTTTTATCATGAACAAAAGTGAATAACAAACAACTGGTAAGGAAAAATGTTAATAACTTATACCTACAAAATTCTTGGAACCAAATCTTCTGCAACCGGAATATATAATTAAGGTCAAGATCTTTAAGGGTTGTCGTTCCATCGATTTCTGCCTCTGGTTTATCAGTTATACGGCCGTGGGAAGAACCTTTCAAGTCAAAACGCCTGTGGATTGTGTACTCAGAACAAAATAGATTTCCCATTATGACAAATCGCACCTGTAAATCAACAAAATCTGTGATCAACTGAAGGATCCATGGCAACCATTGTACTGCTTTAGTATCCTTGTATACCTTCTTTTGTGAAGTCCCAGTTAATCTCACACAATGAAGACCATAAAATTTGGTGACGAGGGTATTTTCAAAGGACCGAACGTGCTTATAGTAGGCTGGAAGCATCCTCAAGAGAACCTGCATGTATCTTGGCCTGTTCAGATTGGAATATATTCAACTCACAGATATGCATACATGTACCCGGAAATGTCGTCTGTGCGTGAACGTCTGGTGGTGGATTGTCAGCCGAAGCTTGTGCGTAACATCATCTGTGTGTGAAATTGGCGGCCGACGAGCTTGGGTGGAGGAAGGACAGGAAGAAGAATGGGAAAAAGAAAAGAAAGAACGTATGGGAGGGAAAGACTACCCTAGGGTTTTTGCTGAATTAAATTGGGGAAAAAAAGAGAGAGAAACCATTGACTTTTTACAATATTAAAAAAAAAAAAAATGAGCTTTAATGTCACTTTTAAAAAAGGGAGAATGTTTAATGTCGGTTTAAAACCGACATTAAAGCTTCTGCTTTAATGTCGGTTTAAAACCGACATTAAACATCCGCTTTTTGAAAAGCGACATTAAAGTTCATTTTTCATTTTTTCCACCCGACATTAAAGCCCACATTTCTTCTAGTGACTTTCTAAGCTTCTAACTATGAAATCAATTTTCTCGTAATTAAGTATCTTATTATAAGTTAGCTTCTAAAAAAGATACAATATCTTTAATATAAATTATTTTAATCAAGTTTAGAATAATAATGATTATACAATATTGAATCAGGCCAACTTTATTGATACAAAATTGAAACAAATGGAAAGGAAAATAATGAAATTTTAATTTTAAACAATTAATTAAAAAGTATGGTACAATTTTAGGAAGTTGTATTTAAAAGCCAGCATGTAGATGACTCTGAATAGAAAAAAGAAACTGGAAAGCGATTTTACTAAACAAAATTTTTCGAAAATTCTTTTCACCCACCAAAAGCAATCCCAAAAGTAGCCTAAGTTCATATTTTTTTAAATGTTTTTCAACACTTTTGTTTGATTAGAAGTCGTTTATTGGAGTTTTGCTAGGTAGAAATATAAGTTATCGTAGTCTTTTATTTAGAATATTTAAAAAAAAATGAAAGGAAAATGCATTAACTAAGGAATAAATCATGAGAATAATTCAAAGTTATGTGATCACATGCTTACAATGAAAGTTATGAATTCTAACATCTTTGTGAAGGAGAAAATAACATGCTAACGGAAGCAATTAGGATCTAAAACACTCCAAATGTATCACTTTACAGAATTAAACATGCTTGACCAAAATGGGAAAAATAGAGCAAGTGATACTTGTTGTAGCTTAAAATTGAAGTTGAATTATTGATGATTTTGATGTTTCATGGATCACCACAAGTGTCTTTCAAACTATTCTCTCGGACTATGGAATCAGATGAGTGATAAATTTGATAGAATTTTAGAGATTTGAGAGAGAGGTTTCATACTTGGGGTGTTTAGGGTAAGGAGTGGGTTATAATAGTCTATGGTTATGATAGTCTGTGGATTACAATAGTCTGCGTTTGAGGTTATAGAGTATTATAGTACGAATTATTATAGTATGTGTTTAGGGTGTAGACTACTATATAGTTTGTGTTATTATAATATGTGTTTGAGAAGCATACTATTAGGGGGTGTTTATGGTGGGAATTAGAGTGGGGTGGAGTAGGTTACTATAAGTCACTCCACGTTTGGCTCACATATTAACATAATCCTCGTATTTGGGTTATCTAACTCCCCTCTTGCACTATTGAACTCCCCCTCTTGCACTGTGTAACTCCCCTTTATACATCGTTTAACTTCCATCCTCTCCTTTTTGCCACACTGTTCAACTCCCCCTCTTTCTACCTTCAATCTCGATCGGACTTGGCCCTGTGATTGTCCAAGATTCCTTATACTTTCTTTTTACTTCCAATCTAGCTGGACAAGGTCTCGAGATTGCCCAAGAATCCTTAACTATCCTTCTTTGTTCCTAGTCTCGCTTTGGAACTTCCTCGAGTTGGCCCAACTTCCATCTGAAAAACTACTCTTTCCTTCATCTCAACAGAGATGCCCCGAGATGTCCGAGCTAAAGAACATAAGCAACCCTAAAATGATCTCAGGGTAAGGTTGTCTCAAGTTGCCTTTGAGAGAGACCGAGAATTTCCTTCATAATAGTTTTTTTAATTTAGGAAGAATCTTGAGGTGGATCCCGATGAGATTGACCTCGAGATTCAAATAATTGTGCTACTTCTTTGAACCATTTATGTACATCATAGCATTAGGTTTGTTGCACTCCTTTGACAATCATTTCCTTCTTTGCTACCGACTTTTGCCATGTCTATTGTGCATGTCAGTAACTTGTAGAAATACAAATTATAGCCATTTAGATAAAATAATGAAGCCAAAACACGTAGTAAAAGTGTCAAAATGCGTAACTTCTATTGTAAATTCATAAATATTTGGAAAGGCATTGTACATAAGTCGCCACGTATGTTTTACTGTGCTTTTAGTGTCTTAAAATACAACTTAGATGACATCTACACGAGGAGAGCTCACCTCGCAAGTACAATTTCTGTGCGAGGATCTACATCATCATGCGAGAAAGGTTTACTTGAAGACAAGAATGGTAGTAGGGGTTGACGTGACTTGACAAAGGCTGCAATTGACGCTGACATGACCAAAAGAATAGAAGTTTTTCGCAGAAAGTTGCCTATAAAAGATCCCATATCTATCAGTCAAGAGGGCCTACTCGACTTCGAGAGAAGTCAAATGTTTGAATGGACCAGCCATGGTCGGCCTGAATGGACGAAACCCTACAGAGTGGCGGAAAGGAGTAACCTTTCCGTCGTCTGTAAAATTAGTTATTCTTCTCCAATCAGTCTGTAAGTGAGAGCTTAGAGTTCGAGTAGAGAAAATGTCATTTTTCATTTTTCCTAACTTAATGTTCATTTCTATACTTTCCATTTGTGTATTTCTTGCAATGTATATGTTCATATTGTATAATGGCCTAAGGCCTACATTCTTTAATACATTGCATGTTTATACCCTTTCAATTCATCATTTCTCTACTGTTTGTCTATCAATGTGTTATCTGTAGTTTGATCTTATGACTTCTTAATAAGAAGCTTAGCTTATAAAGTTGATCGTGTTAGTTGAGCTATAGTTATCACTTGGCCAACGTTTATCGCTAACTACCCAAAAGGGCAAGTAGCAAGGATATGGCTAAAGCGCACAAGGAGGAGTTAGGAGACAAACTCCACCTTGGCGAGATAACTTCCATCATTTGTATTTCAAAAGGAGAACAAGTGTGGGTATCTGGTGCCGAGAGGTTGTCACTCTTAAAAGAGAAGCTCTATAAGTCTTGTAAGTGAAATCTTCTAGATATATATCTCGCTTAACCAAGTTTAGTAATTTACATCTCAAGAGACGAGCAAGTGTGGCATTTAAGACATCGAAAGGTGCTCGCCTTAATCGTAAGCTAGTTATCTGAGATACATCGCATCAAGGCCCCCACAGGGTTTAAGCGCCTAGTAATGCAAAGATCTTCCTTCACTATTTCTTTAATACAGGTTAGTTCGCACTCTCATCTCGCCTCCATTCTTATTCCACCCTTTTACAGATTCTCTATTGGAGATGGTAGATATAGTTTGAACTTACACTTCTTCATACTGTATAGATGATTCTTTTATACCGCCTGAATGAAGAGTGAACCCTAGAACTAAACTTTGATATCAATTCCCTGTGTTCGACTCTAGATTACCTAGGAAACCTATTGTTTCGCTTATACTTGGGCAAGCAGTAGGAAAACTTGTACGCAACGAGCACTTAGTAATCACATGAGAACACAAGACATAGAGAGCATCTAGCATGCAATGACCATGTCTCATCACATAGAATAAGATATAGACACACACTATACAACATTAAACACTAGGTCCGAATGTTTCCAACCACATATCATATCCCTTCTTTCTTGGAATTTTGTTGGTGGTATACTGTGCATAATCTCCATTAACAGTGCATCATTAATTACTCTCATCCCTCTATTATAAATATGATCCTATTTGTCTGCACATTAACATACATCTTTCCTTCTTTGGTATGTTTCCATTCTTCATTCACATGGCTAATTCATTTCAATTTCATATTCCCTTCGCCTTTGTAAATCCCTTCTTTTGTCCACGTGATTAATTACTTTTGTTTTTTTTTTCCTAATCTTTTCAATATCTTCTTTTTATAAGGTGATATGGTTGCAATGTATTACATTAGTTTTTTCCTATGTTACAATGCTTTTACTTTTCCTGTATTATATAAGTATTCTCAAACAAACCATTATTGTACCGGAACTTTATATGTGGACTTTTTCTTGTTTATTTTTCAATGAATTGTTATAATTTTCTTATGAATATATTAATATGTTTTGTATTACTTTGTTAGATGTAAACCTTGGAAAATTAACTTATGAAATTTTAATTTCAAAGTTTTTCGTATGAAGAATAACTATGCAAAATTAGCTTAGGAAAAAAAATTGGAAAATTGACAAAACTGGTACCTTAGAGATATTGTCAATTCCAAGCATTATGTATTATGATCCCGGAGCAAGTTTTCTGGAGATCCCTCATGATTAGAAACATAAGAATATATGTGGACAAACTCGGGACAAAGTTTCCCCAAGATTCTTCGAGATTGGAAACGTAAGGATTAATGTGGACAAACTCGGGAAAAAATTGCCTCGAGATTCCCCGAAATTGGAAACGTAAGGATTTATGTGGACAAGCTCGGGACAAAGTTGTCCTGAGATCCCTTGAGATTAATATGAATTAACAATGGAACTCAAGTCACTAAGCACATTAAAATATTAAACCAAAACTGTGTCATTTAACATGAAATCTCGGAGCTATTTTAACCGAGATTTTCCTATAAGAACAAAAATGTAACTTTCTTAAAAGGTGCGCTACTTTTGAAATTACCAAAACTCTATCGGAAACATGAGATAGGACTTTGCATGGATGATAATAAGTTAGGAATACTAAAATAGGAAATAAGTAAATTGCAAAAAATGAATTAGGAATGTGGCTTTTTAGAAAAAATAACGTTGGAAAATTTTACTGAAAAAAAATAGCTTTGGTAGTTTAGTACTTCAAAAACTCTAAAGCTTCAAATTAATTTTGTTTTCAATCCAATTTCAATATCCGTAAGACATCATCTAAATTGTATTTTAAAATTCAAAACAAAGAAAGAATTAACAAAATGGATGATTACAATTTGACTACAAGAGTGAGGGATAGAAAAGGAAAAGAGAGAGTTGACAAGAACCAATTTTGTTCAAGACAGAAGAGAGAAGAAGAGAGGTGAGAAGCATTATTTTTCTCAAAACATAAGAGAGAAAGAAATATATTTTGACAAAATTAATACATCTTTTTATAATTTTTTTTTTGATAAAATTAATATATTTTTTCAATTTTCTCATATTAAGTTAAATATATAGTTCTATGTTTTTTTTCTTTTGTTCAAAAGTTGTTACTTCACAAATTAATAATTTTTTGGTTAGGTTAGGTTATTAGGTTATTAATAATTTTTTATTTCAAAAAGTAATAAAAATTTTAAAATTTGTCCTATTAGGTTAGGTTATTTGGTCTGTACCTTTTTTCAAAGAAACAAATTTTTTAACATTGTATAGCTTCGCGTAACTATTGATATTAGGTTAAGTGTATAACTTCCACCTAATCCATGAGTCCGACCTAGTCTATCGTCAAAGTATTATAATGGATAGAAGATGTTTCACCATTCTATGTCATCTACTAAGGACGACTGACAGATTATCATCAACGAAAGTCGTAGATGCGGAGGAGATGGTTGTCATGTTCCTTCACAAACTAGCACAGGACATGAATAATCGAATGATTCAAAGGAAGTTCGTGCGGTCTAGTGAGACAATTTCAACTCATTTCAACATAGTCTAGTTTCTTGGAAATATTTGTTTTTTTTTCTGCAATTAGGCCTTTGAAATAGTATATCTCTCAACAAGGTACTACTACCTACGCGATGTCGATTACCCAAATATTGAGGGTTTTCTGGCTACAAAGGCGAAGATACCACCTACAAGAGTGGCGTGGCAAGAGTAATGCACCTACAACAACACGAGAGTTCTTCAACATGAAACATTCCTCTGAACGGAATGTGATTGAAAGAGTGTTTGAGCTATTGAAGGGTTGTTGAAAAATCCTACGAGGAAAGTCACATAACCCCAGTCCAAGTCTAATGTTGCACGATAATGGCTTGTTGTCTCTTGCACAACCCCATAAACAAAGAGATGACTAATGATGAAATAGCAGAGGACTACGATGAGGGTGATTCGACCTACGACACAACTACAGGTGACGACATTTACTATATTATGGCCTCTAACAAATCGGGTCAATGGAGGAATAATCTGGCCGAAGAAATGTTCAGTGAATGGGAGTTACGAAATCATTAGTACCCTTACGGTTATTTACCTTTTGTAAATGCGTAGCTTTTTTTTTTCTTTTTTTTGTTCCTTCTCAAATGGTAGTTAATGATTCACACTTACTTTTTTTTCATTGGTTTTGATTTATTTATTCTTGTATGTGCATTTTTTTATGATCAATCACTGACAAATAAAAATAAACACAGTTTTGTATGTTACATATTTCCTGCCTTATCCTACTCATTTCATTAACATGTGTATGTATATTTACTAGTATGGCAAGTTCTTTTCTTTTTATCTTCTGAATTATGTACATGTATAGTAGCTCGTGGATAAGTCATATTGGGGCTCTAATTGAGCAACTAGTGGGCAACTAAATAGAGTAATGCGATAAAAGGTGCAATCCTATTCATGTGTGGCTAAACTTCTAATGATATAAGTGTAGTGCAAGCGAAGAGAGGTTTCCTGGTAAGTCTAAGGTCGAACACAGAGAATTAACTTTCCTAATGAACTTATCGCACAGCTAAATTCATGCCATATACTCTATATAGTATGAAAATATGCACAATAAAATTCATCCTAATTATCTACACTAGGTGCCTTTGGTAATGCAAGGTGAGCATGACAATGAGATGAGATGGAAAATGAACTCAGTTATAGGCATGGAAAGAAAGAAAGTTTGATTAACTAATCGCAATGTATTGTGCTTCAATAGTTCAAGATGATACAAAGTATGTATTAACTTCATAATTAAGGTGAGTGACCCTTCAGTGCCTTCGTCATACTTAATCACATTTCGGGATTCAAATACTTAAAATTAAGTTATGATTTGTATCTAATCAGCTTGTATACGTTGAGAGTAATTTATCCTTAATTAAGGTGGGCAACCTTTCGGTGCTTTCACTGCACACGTTGACATCTCTGAACTTTTGCGAAGGATGAATTTAGCAACCAGATTGTACTGTTATAATCTCCTCGCCATTTACTTAGTTAACTACGTGTTCTCACTTGTCAGGTGATTGCAATCAACATCATTTTCTTTCTTTTGAATACACAATGCTTTAACATCCGTATTTAGATAAACAAAACTTATAAAGCATACACTTTGATTCTCTAGCATCAAAAACACATTTCATTACTCAAGAACTAACTAAGCAGATTGAACATAGATAATACAAGTGAAATGACGGAATAAAAGAAGAAATTCATTACTATTATAAATAAAACTTTAGGCCTTTCGGCCATAGATTACATTATACAGAGTAATACAATATAAATAAAAAGTGGATATAGAGAAATGCGTCAATCCTCAGAGTTTGATTTCTCATAATCCTTCGCTCTGATTTTAGAAGGAAATGGAGGAAGAGGAACTCTCTTTTTGTTCTAAGCTCTAACCTTTCAAGGGAAGAAGAAAGGATGGACGATATGGACTTGCTCTCCAGCCAAGATTGCACACTTATTTATGAAGTAAAGGTCTCTATTTATATGCGAGGATTGATGTGACAAGACAACTCATGCTTCATTAATGCCTCTGATAGGATGTATGAGCACTGCTCAGACATCCTTTAGTCTTTTTTTGATAATACACGTTAACCCAATTTGTCTGCTAGTGCATCAGATCGTCTAGCTTAATTGTTTGTCACCGTGTTGGTTGGACACGTTTCCTCGCCTAGCATTCTATCGCTGAGCCCTACCTTTTTTGCTTATATCCTGCAATAAAAACATTAAAAGCACGATAAAATAAGAATAAAGTTCTTTTGCAAAACGCGCTATACAAGCTAATCAAATTATATACTTTTTCCTTTTTTTTTCTATTATTTTTATGCGCTAAGACTTCAGTAGTTTACATAAAAGGCTACAATAACTTGTACTAGAAGTTATCATTATAACCAAGCACCTAAACACATTTGGACCAAAAAGGAAGAAGCGAGCATGGTCGAATGCTTGTAGAGTTGGTATCTACAGGTGGCTAGAAATTTGACAACGATACTTTTAGACCTGGGTACCTCGAACGAATGATGGCATGAAAGCTATCGGGCTGAAACGTCCAGGGATCGCCAATAATAAACTGTCGGATAAAATCCCTTAAAAGAACATCCCAGACCATTTCAGAAATGTGAGGCCCAACATACAGTAGATTCGATTGGAACGATGAACAATATTACACCATCACTAAATGCGGTGTATTCGACAGTTGGGTGAAGGTATGTATCTTTTGTCGACTGTTTTAGGTCTATAATCACAATCAACGACTAATATATTGAAATATTTGCACAGAGAGTTATCCTACATCTAAGGGCCTCCTCAACAAATCGTTTCCTTATTAAGATGACCTATCGTATGTTTTTGGGCATGATCGAGCTATAGGACCATTAGTAAAGACCTTCGCTAATATAGGGTCCAATGTGCCAAGCGGGTTTGATGGTTTAATGGTTTTCTCATTGACGATGGTAATGATTCAGAGATCCCCATGATGTCTAGCCAAGGATTGGACATTTCGCTTGATGAGCTCATCGATACACGACCAGGTCATCGAGTGAGGGAGAAATGCTTCGATCGAAAGCAAGAGGAAATGGAGAGGACATATGGCTAAAACGGTTGAGGTCATTTGCAATGTAATGGAATTTGTGAATGATCAATTGAAGGCCATTGCAGAATGGTCAAAATTTATTATCTAGTGATCATCAAAACATGAACATACATTAATTGCATTATTATTGTAGACATTTTATTAAAAACTAGCAATTCAAAATGAATGAAAAAAATTCCCATAATAGTTAAATAACCGTAAGGGCACTATTGATTACGCATCTCCCATTCACTAAACATTTGATGAACCAATTCATCCCTCCATTGACTCCATTCTTTTGAGGTCTCAATGTAGCGAATGTCGTCACCTCTAGTTGAAGTGTTGGTTGAATCACCCTCATCCACTTCATCAGGGATTTTAGCGTTAATCAACTTCTATTTAAAAGGTTGTGCAAGAGACACCAAACCATTATTGTTCGACATTTTACTTGAACAAGGTAGTATGACTTTCCTCATAGAATTGCTCAACCCTTCAACAACTAAAACGATCTTTCAATCACATTTCATGAAGAAAAATGTTTCATGTTGAAGAACTTTTGTTCTGTTGTTAGTGCATTGCCTCCACCACACCACTCTGAAAGGTGATATCTTTCTCCTTTCTATGAAGTTGATAACTTGTAGAAATATAAGTTATTGTAGCCATTTATGCAAAATAATGAGACCTTATCGCATAAGAATGGAAGAAAACATGGAAAAAGTATGGAAGTTGATTAACTTGTATATCGCATGCTACAAATCATGGTTAATTTTCAAAATAATAAAAAGTCAACATCGGAATCAGTATTCACTATAAATGGAGGAGTAATAAGTGTGAGAAGCGTAAGTCAAATCGTACTACCTCATCTGGGAATTTTGCATGGTAGTGACGTAACCCCAATACTTGTAGAGCAAATCGTGGTTGTTTGGTTTACAAAGTCTTTCACAGCTAAAGTGTTCGAAGGTCACTTATATAGTTTAGGTCTACGAAGTTTGTGCACTAGGACAAGTGGGAGAATATTTGAGTGTATGCCCTATTTTATTGTATTCATATGTTTATTGTATTCATATGTTTATTGTACTCATATGAGTAATTCTCTCACGGTTAAATTCAACATTGTTTTATCCCACTAGGAGTTTTAGTCCAAGTGGGAGTTTGTTGGAATTTATGTCCTAAAACTCATAGTTTGTAGTTTAAAATTATATTCAATTTAATAAAGTGGTTATTGAGAACTTATTAGTGAAAATGGAATACTATAATCTTGAATTCAATAAACTAAGGTCTCGAGGCTATCTAGTGTAGAGTTGAACTTTATATAGAGACATAAACGTGGATAAAGTTCAAGTATATAGCCCAAACGGTCTACAGTTTATGAATAAGGTTGGACGCTTAATTCTATGGATACTATGGATGTGGCTCATTTTGTAGTTAAGTACAAATGATGTGATCATGAATCGCTCATGTAGAGACATAGAAGTGAGTGCATCCTATACGTAAAGAGCTTACATAAGACTGGAACCATGAAATAGTCACTTTTAAGTTATAACACTGTTGAATGTACAAAACTGATTATTTCGATTATTGATAACCTAGAGGTAACTTAATTTTAATCCTAAATTAACTATGAATTTCTATTCACATGGAATTATCCTTAGATTTGTATAGAGGAGAGGACAACTTAACGGCAATGGCCCTACAAGCCTCCCATTTCAACGGTAAGACTAGGTGGATGACTAGGGACATAGGGTCCAAAAAGAAATTCACTTCTACTCGCTTTAAGATTAGTAGATAAGTTGTTCCTTTAAATACTGAATTCAAGTCTTGAACAAGAGGTCTCACTCTCTCATTAGCGCGATAGGGATTCATTTTATAGGTTGGACTTTAAATCAATTGTTCAATAGTGGATCACTGGGACTTAAGGAACAAGATGTAATCTCAAGGATAAAACTGTATTTTGACCCAACCAAGGTTACAAACAACCTATGAAGGATTAACATACTGATCGTGATTATATCAAATGTACAAAAATATATCTATAGTGAGAGAAGTGCAATTAAGGGACTTTAGTGAAATGACTCATTATTAGCTCAATATAAAAGGATTTAACCATATATATAAGTCCATTAAGTTCCCCTGCAAGCTCATATGTAATTAACTTAGAACAATATATTGGAATAATTCGAATTGTTCGAATTAGGTAGAAAGAGAGAAACCAACGAATATATGTGATATAGCTGTCAGTTATAGAGCTTTATGTTTAAATGTGATTTAAATATTAAAAATATGAATACGAATTCACATTCAAAAGTTCGAAATTAATTAAAATGATCAAAGTTGTAAAAAGTCAAAATGTTGACTTTTACTTTGAAAAGTCAAACTTTGACCGACTTTATATTCAAATGTGATTTGAATATTGAAAAAATAAGTGTGGATTCATACTGAGGTCGGAATTAGTGAAGACGAATAAAACGGTAAAAATTCATAATGTTGACTTTTGCTTTAAAAAGTCAAATTTTGACTTTGACTTGAATGGTCAAATGACCATATTACCCTTGGACTAAAGTTAGTGGAAAAATCCAATTTTTTGTTGGATAATCCCATTAACACTTGATGGGATAGGTGGTTACACAAAATGTAAACAACTAGCCCACTAAGTTCCACTAATTGTTATAGAATATTAGGTATCGAGATTTTATGAACAAATTACATACATTTTTGCATGTCATTTGCTTATAATAAGTTCTTTTTTAAATTGTCAAAAAAATTTGCAACTTTAGTAATTTTGAATTAAAAAATTTTCTAAACTATTTTTTCTCTAACAAAAATCTCAACCCTTAAACTTCACCTCCAATTTCCATTCCTCTTTAAATTTCTTTCCTCTAATTGGGTCACACAACCCAGTTCTAAGTCTGGAGAATAACAGGTCAACTTTAGTGGTGGTCTCGAGTTGGTGTTCATGAGGAGATATTGAGAAATAGGGAAGCTACAAAGTTATATTTACTTTAACCCGAATTTAGTTTAATTATGGTAGATTGATGCATGTTAATCTTAAATTAGTTAGATTCAATTAGAGTAGATTTGATCTATATTTCCACTGCGCATGTCTCGATTCTATCATTTTTAATACTAGAGAATATGATTGTATGTTTTAAAAGTTTTGCTTAGTTAAACACAAGTGTCAACACATTGTGTATTTGAGAGGAAGACAATGGTATTGATCGCAATCACCTAACAAGTGTGAGCACGTATTTAACTAAGTAAGCGGTGAGGAGATTGTAGCACTACAATCTTATCGTCGAATTTATCCTTCATATATGTTGTAGAGATGTTAACGCGTGCGACGAAAGCACCGAAAAGTTGCCTGCCTTAATCAATGATAAATTACTAGTATACAAACAAGTCGATTAGATGCAAATCATAGCTTAACTTTGAGTATTTTGATCCCGAAAGATGAGCAATTATGGTGAAGGCGTCAAAAGGTCACTCGCTTTAATTATGAAGTTAATCATGCTTTGTATCGCCTTGAACTATTAAGGCACAATTCACCACAATTAGTTAATTAAGCATTCTTTCTTACCATGCCTGCAAACTGAGTTCACTTTCCATCTCATTTCATCGTCATGTTCACCTTGTACCGCCAAAGGCACCTTAGTGTAGATAAGTAGGTTAAAGTATATTGTTCATATATACATACGATATATAGATTATACCGTATGAATTTAGTTGCGCAATAAGATTATTAGAAACATTAGTTCCATGTATTTGGCCCTAGACTTACTAGGAAACCTGTCTTCGCTTACACTTGGACAATATAAAGGAAAACTTGTATTACATACAGAACATTAGAAATTTTGCAACGCATGAATACGAAGGCACCTCTTATCACATACACCTATTTAGTCGCTTGATAGACGTTCAATTAGAATCTTAACATGACTTATCTATGAACTTTTGCATATGCACATAAAAAACCAATAAGCAAGTTTTTGGCATCGTTGTCGTAGAATTTATTATTTTTCCTTTTTGAATTTAATTTGTGCGCTAACCGAAATAGAAAAATGGGCTTCCGTCCATTCAAACTTCAAACTCTCACTAGCAGGTTGATCGAAGAAGAAGATTACTTTTACAGATGGCAGAAAGACTACTTCTTTCTATCCTTCTTTAGGGTTTGCATCCATTTAGACCTTGGCCAAACATCAACGTAAGACTTTTCACACAATTGTTCCTCTTTCTCTCTTAAGATAGAAAGAGGCTTTATATAGGCACCTTTCGACGAGAAACTTTTATTCTACTGATCATGTCAATGTCAAAATCCACTATTGTCAAGTCAGATCATCCCTAACCACCATTCTTGTCTTCTAATGAATTGTCCTCGTGTAGTGATGAAAGTCCTCGCCTAACATTTGTTCTTGTCATACGGGCTCTTCTCGCGTAGTTCTTACGCAATATCCTCTATGATTCACTAATCTCTTTTGCTTTTATTCTTGCATTAAGACACTGAAACGCGGTAAAACAGGCATAGATGCTTATGTAAAATGTATTTCTAAATACTTATGTTTTTTCAATATAATTATGGCATTTTGATTCACTTCTTCTACATTTTGGCCTTATTATTCTATAAAAGAGGCTACAATAACTTGTATTTCTACAAGTTATCACCTATAAAGAAGGACAAAGATGAAGAGAAAACGTTTGACGAACATTGCGAGGAGTTTGAGAAAGAAATAAGGATTTATGTCTAAAGGATGAGTTGCCAAGACCGACAAAAAAGAGAAAAGTCAGGATGAAAAAGAAGGTCTTGAGAGCGCAATTTAGGAAGAGCAAACTGAAAAGGTGAAAAAAAAAGCCACAAGTAGATGAAAAGGAAGCAGGGAGGAAAGTGAATAAGAACCACTCGCTTCCTAAGCTAGCAAACAATTTATGATAGAGAATGGGTTCTATCCATACCAAGGAACCATATCAGAGTAACTCTCAGCACCCATTAGAACGTTTAGATGGAAAATATTTCTCTAGAGGGTGGTCGCAATAAGACCAAACATAGTGAAGATGTTTTATAAAGGGTACATCAACGAAGAAGAACACTACGTCGTGGTTAAAGGGTAAAACGTAGACTTTGGACCAGACGCAATCAATGAGCTCTTTGGGTTAGAAGCCAACGAAATGGGGCACGCAATTTTCAACAACCCATAAGAGCAAGATTTAGAGGATGCATTAAAGAGAGTTGCCTAGTTCGAGACAAAATGGGATATAACGCAAGTAGGAAAGTACTAGCTCTTCCCCCACCACTTAAATATAGAAGCCAGCATCTGGTTGGTATTTATAAAAAAGAAGATCATGCATACTCTCCATGATAGCACCATCTCTATGGAGCGAATAATGTTAGTCTACTGCATAATGGAAGAGATACTAGTGAACATAAGCGAGCACATCATAGCATGGGTCAAGCATCCTTGCGGAGCAAGACCTTTCCCGCACCTGATTGAGAAATTGTGCTTAAAGGCATGTTCGGCGTTAGACAAACATCCTCAGGTAGAAGTGAAGGATAGGATTTGGTCCTCCTTAACCTTTCACTGCATAATTGTCATCCACAAGAACAAGTCTAAGCTAAAATGCTTCAAAACCAAACAATATGGTAAATCAGAGATTAAAGAAGTGGATGATGAAGATGAAGAAGAGGAAAAGGAAGATGATATCCCACTAAAACGCAAACGGCAAGACAAGAAGGAGGCCTCAAATCAAAGAGAGTAAAATCCTCTAAGGCCAAGGACTCGAAGGCAACCTTGTCGCCTGTGTCCACAAAACGTTCCACCAATCTCCCTTCACCTAATAAATCCAATTCCTTCAAAGCCACCAACTCTCAAAATCCCACTAAATTCAAAACGCCTTCACCACCTCTTGAAAAATCCAAATCTCCAACCTCAACCCAAGAAATACAAAATACCTCTTCCTCATCAAACAAGAAAATAATAAAAATCTTGTCATTGTTGTACATACCAAGGAAGGAACCTCCACTTCGCGACAAAAGGAACTCACCTAAAGACTAGGAACAAAAGAAGAAAATTCAGAAATACACTTTACATAAGCATCCAAGCTTGTTTCACCCTGTTTTTAGTGTCTTGACGTAGGATTAAGAACAAAAGAAGAAGCTAGCTAATCGTAGAGGAGCTCGCCTAAAGACTATGCGAGGAGGCCTTATCAGTAGGCGAAAAGAGGTTTGCCAGAAAACAAAAGTGATAGTTGGAGATGATACGACTCGACAAAGGCAGCTTTTGGTGCTAACATGCTTAGAGATTCGATTTTCCTCCTAAATCTACCTATAAAAAGGACTTCATCTTCACTAAGAAGGACGAGAAGTCTGAATGGACCAGGGGCTTGAATAGGCTAAAACCTAAAGAGTGATGGAAAGGAATAGCCTTTCCATCGTCTGTAAAGCATTTCTTCATCTTCTCCAGTTAGTAAACGAGCGAAAACTTGAGGTTTGAGTGAAGAAAATCTCATTCCCCATCTCCCCTAACTTGTAACGTCATTTCCATTCTTTGTATTTCATTGTAATGTATTTGTTCATATTGTATAGTGGCCTAAGGTCTACATTCTTCAATACATTGCATATTTATACCTCTTCAATCCATCATCTCTTTACTATTCACTTGTCCTTGTGTTATTTGTAGTTTAAGATTTATGATAAATTCTAGATAAATAGGTTAGCTTATAACTCTTATCACGTTAGCGAGTTATAGTTATCACCTGGCCAGTGTTTATAGTCAACTACCCGAGAGGGCAAGTAGCAAAGATATGACTAAAGCGCGTAAGAAGGAGTTTGGAGACAAAACTCCACTTTGGCGAGATAACTTCCGTCATTTGTCCCGAAAGGTGAACAAGTGTGGGTATATAACACCAAGACGTTGTCACCCTTAAAAGAGAAGCTCTATACATCTTGTAAGTGAAACATTCAAGATATATCTTGCTTAACTCAGTTTAGTCATTTAGATCTTGATAGCTGAGCAAGTGTGACGCTTAAAGACACCAATAGATGCTCGCCTTAATCATAAGGTAGTTAATTGAGTTATATTGCATCAAGGTTCTTTGATTACTTAATCCCCTACTCAGTGTTTTAAAAGGCGCGCTGAGGCGCGCGCCTAGGCGCAAGGCGCACCCCCAACGCTTCTCTGTGGGTAGGCGAGGCGCCGATGGAAAGGCGCGGCTGAGGCCCGCACCTTCCTCAAGGCGCCGTAGGCACGAAAAGCCCACAGGCGCGGGCTTTATAACGTGGGCTGGGCCGTAATTAAAAAAACAAAATATTTACCTATTTAACTTTTACTTAATATATTTACCTAATATATTTACCTATTACGTGTAACGTGGCTGTGAAGAAACGAAACGATGGCTCGGCTCGACTTGAAGACAACGAAACGATCGACTGCCATCCGCGAAAAACCATCGACTGCGGACTGCCAATTCTGTAGAATTTCTGCCCCTTTCTGCGGAAAAACTGTCAACGGCACCGAGTCGACCACCTTCTTCTTCTTCTTCTTTTTCCATCCAATCTTAATAAAAAAATCCTAAGGTGTGCTGCTCTGTTTTTTGGTGCTTCTTTTTCTTTTTCCATCCAATCTTATTAAAAAAAATCCATTCTTCTTCTTCTTCTTTTTCCTTTGGTTCTTTTCCTTTGGTGCTGACTGCTGCCATTACTGTTGTGCTGCCAGCCTCCCATTACTCTGTTTTTTGCCATCCAATCTTCTTTTTTGGTGCTTCTTTTGCTGCCATTACTATTAAAAAACATGCCTGATGAAAGTTCTAAAAAAGATCCAGCATGGAAATATGGTCGATTGCAAAATGACCAAGATATAAATACGTTTGTCTGTGGATTTTGTTCGAAAGTAACAAAAGGAGGGGTGTATCGATTGAAACAACACCTCGTTGGTGGTTATAGAAATGTCATAGCTTGTAAAAAAATGTCCTGATCATGTAAAGGAAGAAATTAGAGATTACATGTCCAAGAAAAAGGAGATCAAAGAACAAAGAAATTTGATTGTGGACATCGATGTACAAGATTACGGTATGGAGGATGAAGATGAAGGGAGTATTAGTGTAAATAACAGAGCAACATCAAGTGGCTCGAGCTTGAAGAAGCCAAGACAAAAGGGTCCAATGGATGCATTTTTTACTCCCAATCCAGAAACTGTGGTTCAAAATAGAAAGAACGACAAAGGAAAACAAACTTCGTTGAATGCGGCGTACAATAACGAAATGAGGGAGCACACCATCCAAAGAATTGCTCGATGGTTTTATGATGCATGAGTGCCTTTGAATGCTTGCACATATGATAGTTTTGCCCCTATGATTGAGTCAATTGGCCAATTTGGTCCTGGATTGAAACCACCAACATATCATGAGTTGAGAGTCCCATGTTTGAAGAAGGAATTAGAAGCAACAAATGAGTTGATGAGGAGTCATAAAGCAGAGTGGGATAAGGTTGGATGCACTGTTATGGCTGATGGGTGGACCGATAGAAGAAATAGGACATTGAGGGCCCGTTTGGTAACGTTCTTGTTCCCTGTTTCTTGTTTCTGTTTCCATTTTTTAAGAAACAGAAGTGTTCGATAACGTTCCTTGTTTCTCATTCTAAAAAAAAGTAGAAACGTTTCTCATTTTATAAGGAATTATTGGGAACAAAAAAAAGTAGTTTCTTCTGTTCCGTTTCTCAATTGCTTCTATTGGTTTTCTTTTTCTCAACTTATTTCTATTTGTTTCGTTTTTCTTTTTCTCAATTATTTTTATTTTTTTCCTTTCATTTTTCTCAATTATTTTTATTGGCTTTTTTTCTTTTTCTCAATTATTTTTATTGGTTTCCTTTTCATTTTTCTCAATTATTTTTATTTCTTTTCTTTTCCTCTTTCTCAATTATTTTTATTGGTTTCCTTTTCCTTTTTCTCAATTATTTTTATTGGTTCATTTTTCTTTTTTCAATTATTTTTATTGGTTTCATTTTCCTTTTATCTCTATCGTCTTCTCCAAATAATCATCATCTTCCTCTTTCACTCATCGTTTTTCTCTGCACACTGTTTTCCTCTTCACCTCTCATCGTCTTTCTCGACAACCCGAACTCTTCCTCTTCGTCGGATCCATAGTTTTCATCTTCCTCTTTGTGCAAATCTGAGTTTTCGTTGTGGGTTTTTCTCTAAAGCATCATAGGTTAAGAGTTAAATGTTAAATTTTGTTTTGTTTATTTCAATTCTGAATATTGAAGACATAATAACTTACTTTAAAATTAATATTAAATTCTAGATGTCACGAAATAACGATGAGATTGTTGAAATTGATGGATTAAAAAGAGAAAATGCATGAGTAAGAGATGATATTGCCAATCAAATTTGGCAACATTTGAAGGATAAATATAATTTTATGTTTATGTTATTATTTTTATTTGTGCAATGATACTTCTTCGTATTAAATGAATAAACTTTTGATAATTTTATTTGTTATGTTTGATGGATAGACCTATATTTTTGTTTAATGTTTAATTGAAGTAGATGTGAAAAATAAAAAATAAATCTAGAAGAAAATCAATAAACAAGAAACAGTTATCAAACACATTTTTTGTTTCTGTTTCTCTTTTTTTTTCAAGAAACAAGAAACAGAAACAGTTATCAAACGCATTACTGTTTCTTGTTCTAAAAAAAGAAAAAACAGGAAACAGGGAACAAAGAAACAAGAAACAAAGAATAGGAACGTTACCAAACGGGCCCTGATTAACTTTTTAGTTAAAAGTCCTAAGGGCACCATGTTTATTGAGTCCATCGATGCTTCATCTTATGTGAAGGATGGAAAGAAGATGTTCGAGCTACTTGACAATTTTGTAGAGCGCATTGGAGAAGCAAATGTTGTACAAGTAGTTACTGATAGTGCCTCAGCAAATGTGATGGCAGGTAAGAATGTAAATTATTATGCTAATAGGGAGATTGTTAGATTTAGTGAGTTCTATGCTAAATGTATACTTATTTTCTTTGTTAATAGGGAGATTGTTAGAAGCAAAGCGGCCATAATTAATATGGTCTCCATGTGCTGCTCATTGCTAGATTTAATGTTGGAGGATATATACAAGATCTCCAATATTCGCAAAGCATTGAAAAGAGGCATGGAGATTAGCAACTTCATCTATGTTCGTCCTGGATTATTAAACATGATGCGACGATTTACTAACCAAAAGGAGTTAGTTAGACCAGCTAAGACTCGCTTTGCTACTGCTTGCATTACATTATCGAGTATACATCATCAAAAGAACAACTTAAGGAAGATGTTTACTTCAGATGAATGGAAGGATAGCAAATGGAGCAAGGAGCAACAAGGAAGGCGAGTAGTTCAGACTATTTTGTTGGCTAGTTTTTGGACTACAATTGTGTTTGCTCTTAAAGTGTCTGGCCCACTAGTTCGAGTTTTTAGATTGGTTGATGGCGAAAAGAAGCCACCTATAGGATATATTTATGAGGCCATGGATAGAGCTAAAGAAGCTATTGCTAAGTCGTTCAATAATAATGAAGAAAAATACAAGGACATTTTCACCATAATTGATAGAAGATGGGAGCTTCAGTTGCATCGTCCTCTGCATGCAGCGGGGTATTATTTAAACCCGTCATTCTATTATTTGAATCCTAGCATCCAAGAGGATGATGAAATAGTTAATGGGCTCTACTCATGCATAACAAAAATGGTTGCTTCATTAGACATCCAAGACAAAATACTTGCAGAACTAAGCAAGTATAAGAGAGCTGAAGCATTGTTTGGACAACCTTTAGCAATCAGACAAAGGGACAAAATATCTCCAAGTAAATTTCAACTAACCGATTAGTCGATTACTCAACAATGATTATTTTATTAATATATATTTTTTGCCTATAGTGGAATGGTGGGATAATTTTGGACAATCAACTCCAAACTTGCAAAAGTTTGCTATTCGCATTTTAGGTCTTACTTGTAGTGCTTCTGGATGCGAACGTAATTGGAGTGTGTTTGAGCAGGTTAGCTTTCCTCTCCTTTACATGCGAATGTAATTTTGTTGATTCACTGGCAGTGACAATGAATTTTCTAATTTTGTAGCTTCATAGCAAAAAACGAAATAGGCTTGCTCAAAGTCGTTTAAATGATTTAGTGTTCATCAAATACAATAAAGCATTAAAACGTCGATACAACCTTCGAGATATCGTCGATCCCATCTCTTTAAGAGATATTGCTGATAGTAACGAATGGTTGATTAGAAGATTGGAAGATTGGATGATGATTCTGAGGAGGAGGATGAGCTGGTATTTGACGATGATACTTTAACGTGGGGTGATGTTTCAAGAGCTGCCGGAGCAAAAGAACCAACCTTCTATTCTAGAGCTAGGGCCTCAGGAGCGACTAATGTTTCATGTTCATCCTCGTCTACCACACAACCCACACCCAAACAAATAAATTTGGATGACTCTGATCAGGAAGAAGAAGATACCGATGGCTATAAGTCCAACGAAGGAGTGAATGAAGATGAGGATCAATTTAGTGATGATGAGTTTGATCTTTAGGAATGAACTTTTATTTTGATTGTTGAATTCTGACTAGTTTTCTATTGTGTTTTGTTTTTTGGGTAGAAAACTAATATTATAATATTTTATACATTAGAGTTAAATCTCATTTTTACATTGGTTATTTACTTATATTTTATACATTGTTGTTCCTTTCGATTTTGTATGTATATATATATATATATATATATATATATATATATATATATATATATATATACTTTTTTTTTATATAGTGCGCCTCATGAAAAAAAGCCTGCGCCTTGCGCCTAGACCCCAGAGGACCATTGCGCCTTAGTGCGCCTTGAGCCTTTAAAAACACTGCGCCTACTAATACATAGACTTTCCTTCGCCCCTTCTTTCATGCAAATTAGTTCACGATCCCATCTTGCATCCATCTTAGCCCCCTTTTATAGATTCTCTAATGTAGATATAGTTTAGACTTACACTTTCTCATACTGTATAGTTTATTCTTTTACACTGCCTAAATGAAGAGTGAATTCTAGAATTAAGTTTTGATACCAATTTCCTATGTTCGACCCTAGATTACCCCGAAAACTATTGTTTTGTTTATACTTGGACAAGCAGTAGGAGAACTTATACTCAACGAGGACTTAGTAATTACATGAGACGCGAGACATAGAGAGCATACTACATTCCATAACCATGTCTCTTTGCATAGAATAAGATACACAACATACAACACTACACTAAGAACTCTAAGTCCAAATCTTTCTCCGAGCAGATTCCATGTTCTATCAAGTAATCTGGGAATCGTAAGTTCATAAACTCTCCACCTCGTTCGATCGAAGTATCTTTATAGTTTTACCTAATTGATTCTTAACTTCAGCATTATATTCTCTAAATTTTTCAAAAGAAATAGACTTATGATGCATTAGGTAAACTTGACAAAACCTTGAATAATCATCAATGAAAATGATGAAACATTCATACCATCCCTGAGCTTTGACATTGATCAATCCATAGAGGTTTGAATGTACGAGCTTGCTCTAACACCTTTTTCAGTAAAAGATCTTTTGGTCATTTTCCCTTTTTTAAGACAGAATTCACATGGAGGTAAAAAATTATTTACTTACCGACTTAGAAGTCCGTTCTTAACCAATCTCTCAATCCTATTGAGATTTATGTGACCAAGTCTTAAATATCATAAATAGGCATTAAAAGAAACCTTTTGTTTTTTATATACTGAGTTTCAGCAATTCTAAACATCTCAATATTTAAGGCAATTTTTGCTTTAGTTGATTTTAACTCATATAAGTTGTTTTCAAGTATAGGAGAACAAATTTGAATACCTTGCCTGAAAATGAACACTTCGTATTCTATACTTTTGTTCTAAAATACAAGAGATAGATATCAAATTCCTTTTCATTTGAGGAACATACAAAAAATCTTTAAGTATGATATATCTATCATTAAAAAAAACAACTTCAAATCTCCTACTGCGTCGACCAAGACAACCTCACAAGTTGCAACTTTGAGGGTGATCTCGCCTTCTACAGCCTTTTCCAGGAACTAGTTTCCTTAAATGAGAAGCAAATATGATTAATGGCTCATAAATCTAATATCTAAGTTGAAATATCATATTCCACTAAGCATGTTTCAAACTAGTAAATTATATTTATTTTGTGTTTCCTTCTCAGCTTTCTTCTCAGCAAGGTACTTTGGACAGTTCCTGAATCAATGTCAAGTTTGGTTGCATTGGTAACATTTATCTTTTGCAACTTTCTTTCTCTTGATTAGATCAGGAGTCTTTCCCTTTCCCTTTATATTCAAGGGCTCAACATTACTTTGAGGACAATTTTCTTATAAACTTTTCCTTAGTGTTAGCAACATTTTCTCCCACTTCCTTTCCTTTAGGTATGGTAAGTCTTGAAATTGCTGAAACTCGTAAGTTTCCCGACTTGTTCAATTAGCTTTTGAGATAGGAACTTGAGGACATTCCTCTCTTAAGACAAATTTTGGATCATCTACTAGTATTGAATTTATGTCTAATGATTGTCTTCGCTAAGATTTTCAAAAGCTAGACAAAATTCTACTAAGTTGTTCATGCATAAGAATAAAACAAATTCTATTTAGTGAAAAACTATAGTCTTTTGAGAACTAATCTTGTTTAGAAAATTTTAATAATGTACCCATCACTATTATTTGCAACAACATTTCAAAGGTTTATAGAATAACCTCTATCGAGAGGTAGTCGATTACTCTTCCTTTGAATATAGACAATCTTGACCAAATGTTATCTCCCGAATATTTATATTTCTATAACATTTAATTATCGTTACTTTAGTCGAGAATATACTAACTCCATAGTAATTCTTGTAAGTGTAACTCGCCATTTTCAGATCTCAAAGATAAGAATCATTATGCTCCTAAAAGTGGAAAATCAATATGAAAGCAGATCTAAGAGACCCTATTCGTATATGTAGTTTGTGGTGTTCTTAATCCTATAATACAACCCTCTGATTGGTAAGGTCGCTCCAGAGCAGACATGCAGACGTATCATAGGAATCTCACGATGCGACCTAATGGTAGAAACCGTAGAATATGTTATCACATATCCCTTACCCACTTACTGTGAACTAGTTCCCCTATTCACCTTGTCAAAGCTTCATGCAAACACTCTCCAGCAGGAATCCACTCCTATGCATGACCCAAAGTCCTGCACGAAATTCACGGTGTCAACTCTTAGGAACACTAGAGCTAAAGGTACACTACCTTTCTCAAGCTGAAGTGTTCTATGACGATTTTTTAAGGGTATCGTTTTACTTCAAGATTATATTTAGACTAACTTAAAGAAATCCTATGTTTAGTTGAAATATCCAATTATAACTTTTATATTGGATTTTAATCTATGATGTCTGAGTGATAAACCAGTTTCATTACCTTACATTTCTTACACATGCTAATTAAACTATGTTAACTAGGCTCAAGAGCTGATTACGATCTCTAGATGGAAGGTATTCTGTAAATCGTAAACTTAAGAACTTTCAACCTTAGTCATCTTATTTGACTCTTTTTACAAGATCGTTCAGGTGAGCCTCTTGTAAGTAGAAGCCATCAAGCGAATGGAACCAGATGTGAGAAGACTTTACGGACACGAGCAGGTCACTGACGTGTTGGGTTGAATGCGTGAACCAGGTCACGCAAGGCGACAGGTTGCTAATGTCCTCACAAAGGGACTTCTCAGACCAAACTTCGATTTTTGTGTTAGCAAGTGGGCCTTATTGATATTTACGTCCCAACTTGAGGGGGAGTGTTAGGATTAGGGGCCTTAGCCCATTGGGAAGTTTTACCCTAAATATTCTTTCCTTTTTTATCTCTTGTACACTTCTATTTATTCCCCTCTTGTACTTATTGTATAATTATCAGAAAATAATAAAACTAAAAACATCGTGGTTTTTCTCCTGATTATCGGGTTTTCACGTAAGCTTGGTTTCGTGTTTATTACTTTCAATACTTTCAACTTAACATAAACTTTTGATATGAAATAACTTTAAGGAGATTTGTATATCAAACATCATTTCAAATCAATAAGAACTTATTAAAAGAAAACCTTTAAACATAAACAAGATCGTTTTAATAAAACACTCACAGCACTTGGTTACTTAAACTTCAATTGCTTCTCTTTTTCTTCTTCTTGCGTAGTCAATTCAGTAGCACTTCAACACTTTAATCTTCAAAATTTTAGAGTAACAATATTCAATAATCTAGTTGAACACTCCTATTTATACTAGTCCCAAATCAACTTAGTCATCTTTAAACTCTTGCTTAGTTTGCCAGCTCCTACTCTTAGTGGTACACGTGTGAATCTTATGTTTAACTTAAGCATACTTAGCTTAAACTCCTACACGTAGCCCATTGTGTAAACTTAGAAAAATTATGAGAAATTCCCTTCCTAGCCTAGTCTGTCAACTCGTGAAGATCCTTAATCACATACTAATACTTAACTTTCAAAACTCTTGTCACATAACCATTCTCGCAAACTACTCAATTGCCAATTTCTTATCGACACGCTTTGCTTCATCGCCAAATATTAACTTCTCCACATTTTTTCATCCAAAATGCCTACTTTTCATACTTAACCAAAATAAAGCAACACCTAGGAGTCCTTGGAACATCAATAACACGAATTTATGTGTTATATGTTGATTGTGGGTATATGGTAACTCTATATCCCTTTTCTTCACAATTGACTTTAAAGATGTCAACTGACGGAGAAAATATAATGAGAATATGCACCTCAAGATACACTCCCGATTCATATCCTCTCAAATTATCTTTTTGTAATGTTTCTCCTCATTGTAAAAAACTTCAATCATATAAGAGCAATCATTTAAAGAAACATACTCCCAATTAGAGAAAACCACCTATTTTCCCCTTCTTTTTCACTCAACAATTATATACCACCAGACAAACATTTTAATTTCTCTTTCTCTACTTTTTTTCCCTTTCAAGAAAGAACTTTACCTAACCAGATCTTATTCAATGAAATTTGTTGTGTATATATTTAAATATGAAAAATATATAAACTACCGAATCTTCATACCTTACCAACCACTCAGCAATTTTAGGTGTTACTTGCATGATCCCTAATCTTTATACCTGACCAAGCAACTATTTCTTGTGACTACAAGTGCTATGATCATAAGAAGTCACTGTGTGTATGTGCTTTCCCTTTTTAATAAGAACAACCACCTTCGTTAAGGAAAAAAAATTAAATAATACTTGTAAAAAAGTAAATGGAATATCGATATCAACACAATGATTTAACTGCAAGTAGATAGAGCATAAGCACAAACAGATGGCAGCAAAAAAAACCTTACAAAATCTACGTTGGAACCAAAGTGCTTATGAACAGAAATATCTGCCACTGCCTGGAGAACAACACAATTTACAATCATTCAAGTTGTTACATAGCATTCCTAGTTTAAGAATTTGTCCATCAAAATTGAAGAAGAAAATAAATTCTTTTCGTGCTCTACGTTAGAAATTGAAAAAGATCTTGAATAATCAGAAATTGAAAAGGATCTTGAAAATAGTTATCCATTAACCATAACAAAGAAATGGCTTATAGTTTCTTGTTCAAAGTCACCAATGAATGACATCCTCGCTTTTCATTCATACTAGCAACTCAAATTTTAAATCTTTCAAGCCAACTCAAATAGTCACTACCATCAAATGAGATGGGTCTATGAAAAAAAAAATCGTCATGTATCTTACTTCAAATAGTCACTACCATCAAACCCCTCTGATGCATAAAGTATGCCATTGAGCTCCACTGCACCAGCAACAAATCGCTGAAGAAAAATCAAGAATTGTCAATAAGCAAAATGCTCATGAAAAATTAGCTAAATAACACTTTTTACATTCATTGGCATCTATATCCAAAGGTAAAGTCAAGCATAGTAATTTCAACATCTGTTCGTCATAACTCATTATCATAGAGGTGGACAACTTCAAATTAAACATGAAAAATAAGTCAAAATCATCATTTACCCTTTGTAGCATTGACCTTGTACAAATCCATCGCCCAATATCTAAGGTAAGCATTTCAACATCTGTCAAGGACTCAATACCATTTCCGCCACCAATGGCAAATAATTTGTTGCCAATGCTAACTCCTCTGAGGCTTCCCTTCGCTAAATTTAAGAAAGGGGGACAAGGTCCACTAATCAGTCTCTAGGTTATAGGATTCAACTTCAAAGAACAAAGAAAACAAATGAGAAATTATCTGATTACACAAACAAAGAAATCCAAGAAAATTAGTAAGAGCTAATACCAGTGTTATACCATACACAACGATTACCACCACCCAAAACATAATGCTGACTATTCAACCAAGCAACAAAAGCATATCCACGTACAGATCTCATTGCCATGAGAGATTTAATCATATTCCTGGAAGGATCATATAATTCCAAAGTCGACAAGTATGATGCACCATCATATCCTTCAATAACAAAAATTGATTCACGAGGATCCAAACATTAAATATCCATTTTCATTTTTTCCAACCGAAACATCATAGGCCATATTTCTTCTAGAGAGCAATTATTGTGCATTCATTTGATTCAACTCTAAATGTAAAAAAAAAAAAAAAAAATCATATCAGTGGTACCATCACCAACAATGTAAAAAGTAAACTCAGACACTTCACAGAGACATTCCCATAGTCAAATTGCATACAAGATAGGAATAAGCAAAAAGTATATTGAGCATATACCAACAATATGTCCTAATATTTATGTTTTTTGGTTAATATTTCATCAATTCATCAAGGTAGATATGTTTACTCAAAGGACAAAAATTCCAACTTTGCGATCAGTCAACATGAAATAAAAACGGAAAGGAGATAGCACCAACATGATTATACTAGTAAAAGAATCAATCAGCTATATCTTTTTATGTAAACAAATACTTGTCCTCATACCCCAATCGATCCCATGCTCTGTTTTTCCAGTATTTTGTAGTTGTGTAAATCAATCATGGCACCTCCAGCAAAAGGGAGGTGCTTCACATACTCAGACTTTGAAATAAATCCCTCGCATCTCATGAATCCACCACAGAACCTTGGGAAGGACATGGGGAACATTCTCCTTAAGGACAACATCCAACCATTTCCCAGCAACAGCAGTATTTAGAATAACTAATTGAGCTTTCAGAGCAGTCTCCACGGCTTCTTGTTCCTTAGCAGATGAAACTTAGAGAAGGAAAATCTTAACCTTGGTCACCAACAATATAAAGAGAAAAAAAACAAGTAGACCTTTTCTTCAAAAAAAAAGAGACATAATATACTATCAACTTAAGAACATGTAGAATTTGCTACTATTCTGCTAATTTTACCAAGTTCCAAGAATATAAATAACTTGATCATTAATAATGATAGTACAATAACATTTTAAAGGGTCACAACTTAGCCTTAGCAGCTAAATATGGAAGCCAAAACAATGTAATTGAGAAAACCAAATATTTGATCGTTTAAGAAGAATTACACTAAACAAACAAACAAATCACATGATTACATTATGCATTATGACCCTAAAAGTGCATATGAGACAAAAGTAAACCTATTCCCTTCTTAATTAATTTAGCATTACAGTAATCAAAGAGTTCCTGAAGTGCAGACAAATTAAAAGATTAATTTAACCAACGCTCCTCAATCTAACATCTTGAGCTCCAAACTGTATACAACTTTATCAGCCTCTAGTGGCTTTTGATCAGTAATCCAAACAACTTGAGTACCAACACCTCTCAACAAAAATGCAGGCTCTATGAGTAGTAGAGGCCCACCAGTAGCCAAACTAAAAGCTCTCAGTCAAATTTCTATAAAAATTTCCTTCCTAATGACAATGGCTAAGTGGGTTATAAAGGAAATACGAATCCAATAATACAAGAAAGAGAGAGCTCATGTCAGACAAAGAGAACGAGCTTAGACCTCATGAAATCGAGGATTCAGAGCTTTTCTCTTGATTAGGGAAGAGCGAATCTTTGAGTCGATACCCTTTTCTTCCACAAAACGTCTATTCTCAAATTACCACTATAAGAATCAAACGTAGTCCTCATGAAGAAAACCATTTTCGTGGAAATTGAAACCAATGCTAAGATCATCAACGGCCTTCTCTTCTTCAACATTGTAACAGATGGAAAGAGGCATTTCATCATGCGAGATCGATGATTTCAACAACGAGCACGAGCTAATCGGACTTCAGTGATTAATGTAAACATATTACAAAATCGTAATACTTAGATCTATTAAGTAATCGGACTTCAAGAAATTAGAGGAGGGTGGAGGCAGTTGTCGAAGACTAGGGTTCAGACAGGCTCAGAGGAGGAAGAGGTGGTTTTTTGTAGCTTTTTTTTTTTCATCTCTTACTATATTATGAAAGCCTAAGAAAGTAGAGAACGAATGAAGAGAGATTTAAAAATTAAAGTTATTGTCTCTAATATACTTTTAATATTGGTTTTTAAGAGACTATAGTAGAAAGCAATAAAATTAGTCATTTTTAAATATTCTAAGTTTGTTGTTTTATCTTTCATTTTTCTTCCTTTATTTCGTTGCAGTTTCTTTTAATAGTCTTTCTTCTTTTTCTCCTTCTTTTTTATATCGTTTAAATTTAGATAATCAAATCTGATTTCTTTTTATATCTTTCTTTAAACAAATCTACCCAATTTTAGAAAAAGAGAATTATTTAGATTGGGATAGCCAAATCTAAATAATCGTGTAATTAAATTAATCATAGAATTGAGAAAACAAATCGTTTAGATTTGGTATCCATATGAATAAATTTAAACGATCGTATACACGATCGTGTATCAACGTTGTTAATGACGTGGTTGACAGAAGACGGGACATTTTTGGTATTTTCTATTGTGGGGCTGTGGCTTTTTTCCGTTTTTAGAATTGCATAGATATTTTGCGGTTTGTTATATTTTTTAAAAGATCCCTTTTAAAAAGTGGAACTTTAATGTCGTCGGTTTAAAACCGACGATAGTCATTCATCTTTAATGATAGTTTAAACTGACATTAAAGACCCACTTTTTTGAAACGGACATCAACCATCTGTGTTCATTTATTCCAACAGAGATCATATACCATATTTCTTGTGGTGAATTAATTATTTTTGGTCAAACTAAAGATTATTTATTTTGGTTAAAGTCCAATTGAGTAAAAAAAAAAATTAATAGCCCAAATGCTAAATATGACCCAAATTAAAATGATTGAGTTGATGGGTTTGATTGATGAACCAACTAAGCTCAAGCTCATAAAGCAGGCTAAAGATCTATAAATAGAGAAGTTCTCTTCATTTGTGGGGATAGAAAATTTTTACTCCAGAAAGTTTAGAGAGAAATTTCCTTGAAGATTGAAGTTCATTTAAAAATACAAACTTTTTTTCAAAACTTCTATTTCAAGAACATCATGTGTTCCGCTTCCTTAAATCAAGTGTAGGCATCTAACCGAAAGAACCAAAGAATAAAATACTAAAGATCGAACCACATAACATCATAATCAATATTAACACAAGTTCAACTCTACAAAACATGTTTCTCCAAAAACCTCTGTAAACAGTAGGAATATGTGAATTCTACTTCATGTACAGTCCAAAGAATTGGTGGGTTTCACTACCAAAGAACATTAATTTTATATCTTATTAACTCTTACATTATGGGTGGACTCGTGTAAGTTCACAACACTTTAGATACCATACTTCCTTATTTATTTATGACTATTGCTTTCCCAACCACTTGGTAGGCAAAGAAGTGTACTCTCACAAATATAGGGTTTGAATGAAGAGGATTGAGAATAAAAATGGCATAAAAACTCTGTTTAACAGATTAGAAAGACAGCAAAGGATGTTGGAGAAACCTTGTACCCTTTTGCCAAAACTTCTGTCGTAGAATATTATATATCTGGAGGACATCTATGGGATGGTTGGAAATGTCTAATCAAAAGGAATGACCCACAAACTACTCTTTTAACCTGGCCTAGAAGGCAAGTATATATAAACCCTTCACTTCAATTTTAGGATGAAGAACCCTCAACTTTCTGTTGTGTCAATGGAGCCCATCTCACTTTTTGTTCTATTATGAAAATTCTACACTCTTGGACTTCGCTCTATATTATCTGCATATGTGTTCAATTGGTTTGAGTGATTTAAAACCTATTAAATCCTATCCTCTAATTTTTAAACACTATTTACCCTCCATCTTATTTGGGAACCTAGGACATAGCAACAACCTCACTCTTTAACATTATTTTCTCTTAAATGATCATACTTCCTAATTATTATTTATAAGAATTCTAGGCAGTTCTCACTTTAAATAAATAACACCACTGCTCTCTTGAGAAATTATTGGTAATTCTTTTTTTCTCTTGGCCTCTATCTACTTCTTTTGGAGATCTTTAGAGGATTTTCACTGGACAAACTTTAATAAGGTGATCCAACTGAAAATGCATGATTGGCCGTGGTTGAAGATGATGCTACTATTTGTTGTTTTCTGAAAACTCCTGGCTAAATTATATTTTGTTGGCTGGCTTCTAAGTAGAAGTGATATTTTGAAATGTGATTATTATTGGCCACCAAGAGGACCCACTTCAATGAAATTCTAAATTCACATGATACCGATACCACTATTATTTAATCTGACATCTATTTTAATTTCTTAGAGTATTTTTTATCGTCTAATTAACTACTTCGTGTTCCCTTATTCTTCTAAGTCTATATCAAGGAAATTAAAAAAAAAAATGTTATCTATAGTATATATAAAGCTTGGATGACATTTTTGCCTTTCCACTATATCATGTTCTATTATTGCATTGGTAACAATTTTGTCTTTTCACTTTTCTATTTGTATGATAATCGAAGAATAAATGAGAGGATTTTATAAATATCTTATGTATTTAATTATTAGATTAATCGTAACTCATGAACAACTTATGGTTCAAGAAAATCCAAAGCCCATCCAACTTCTAAAATGAAAATAATCAATAATTCATTTTCCTTTTATAGATTTGTAACTAATCAATAGTTTTCTAGCATAAGAAAACCGAAAAATTTATCCTAACTATTAAATGCAAAGAATTAATAACTAAATTGGTTAACTAATATAATTAATAAAACTTTAAAATTTCTTAAATGGCATCGATTAGTTGAGGTTTAGAGGGCTGTAAGAAATCCTTTTTCTTCCTCCAAGGTGTGCAAACAATTTGGATAGCATTCAACAAATCCTACGGTTTCAAGGTAAGCCTTTTCTTTTCTTTCTCTCTTATTTTATTTTATTTTATTTATTTTAGTTTTTTTAGGCTTTTTTAGATGTGTTTGTTTTAAAATTATATACCTAAAAAATTGTTTACATTTCATCAACGTTTCAAGTTTATATTGATATATAAAAATTGTACTTTATAACATCTTCATTATTTGTCAAGTGTCTAATCAATCTATCCACCCAAGACTAAGCTAATTAGATTGAGAGGTTTCTGGATTTAGTCTAATATGTAAATCTATAAATATGAGTAAAGTGAAAGCACATTCGAAGGTTCATACAAACAACAAAAGAAAATGACAATACATCCTTAATTGATAGCTATTTGGTAGTGATTTATGAAATCCCATCAATTGTCATGCATTTAAGAATACATATGTACATGTATAAGAGAAAAACTTTGTATTTGCCACTTCTCTAGATTTGTATTTTTTTTCCATCATCAACTTTCTTTTCTAAAAGTTTATAGATTTTAGCATAGAAAACTAATGTAATATAATTATTTCATTTTTCTAACAGTGACAAAGTAGAATTGTCTAACAATCATGTAGCATTCTTGCTTTAAGAACTATTTATTGATTTAATTTTAAACAACAGTTGGAAGGAAAATTGATCACTTGAGAATGAAATACTCAACAAAGAAAAGGTTGTTATCATAAAAAATAATTTAGCTAATAAAGTAAAAGCAAAACACAAATTTCAGGTATATGACACGTGTGAAGGACTAGTGTATAAAAGCTTATGTATGGAGAAATTTTTTCTTTCTATTTTAACCTTCCTTTATAACTATTTTCAATATTAATTTGAATGATAATTTTATCATTTTAAATTAAATACATTTTTTTAGCTTTTCTTTCTTTTATCATTACCCTTTTAATTGAATTCTATTAATAAAAATGATTTCTAATTTTCAATTATCATTAAATGATATCAAAATGTTAAAGAATGTAGAATTTGAAATGTCTTTTATCTATTTATTTTTTAAAAAAACCACTCTAAAATTTATGATTTTACCTTTAATCTATAATTACATTGGTTTCAAAACTTTTGGAATTTTAGTAGTTTTGCAATGTCATTCTTGTTACTATAAAAGGAGTCTTCTCTTGGTTTTTTTGCACACAACTCAATCTCTCTCAAAATTCATTTTTTAATTTAAAAAATGATAAATAAGGATATTTTTTTGTTCTTCATCTACACTTTTTCCTTTAGCAAATTCTTTTTTGTATGATTGACAGACAAGGACAAAAAATTATTAAGGATTTTCTTTGCATTTCAAGATTTTTAATAATTATGTATCTCTTCCCATTCATGCTAGCAAATGTTTATGGAATGAATTTTCATGTTAGAAGATTATTCTTGTATCTTTGTAGACCATCAATATGGATGTTTTATTTATTATGATATTTTCATTATTGACTTGGTTCTTCATCCTTATTTTGAAGTTTTTGTTTTTCCTCTTTGTATTTTTTCTTTGATATTCAACGATATAGAAAGAAATCCTTAATAATTAATCTATCATTCTTATACATTTCTTTTATTTTAGCAATTTTTTTACTTCTTCAATTATCTTTGCATAAATTTTCAAAGAGAACCTAAAAGAAAAAAAATATAATTCAAAGATGAATATAACAAATCATGATATTGAAAAATGTTTGAAGTATCATGGATGATTGCAGGTGTTAAGTGCTAGTTTTAATAAATAAGAAGTGGTGGGTGAAATTTTCTTTACAAATGTAGGGTTGTTAAACCTTGGACTCGTCCAAGATTTTGAGTGGGTCAGTAAAATCGTGGATGGATCCACTATTTCACTACAATCGTAGAAAGGGTCTACAATTTTAGTTCTCTTTAATTCATTTATGGGGAATCCGTAGAAATGGCAAATATAAGAATAAAAAATAGAAAAATAACAAACTTTTATTTTTTTTTATTTATGGTAAAACTAAACGTCTTAATATTTTCCCACTTTTTTGGCCCAAAATTACCCCTCCACGGATGACAATTGTCCATATACAAATACAATGTATTTTGTGAGATCAAAAAATCAAATAAAATATCACATATCACGATTATAGTGTATTCACTTATGATAATTATTAACTAAATCAAAAAATTATTATATTCTTTAAGAGATCCCTTAACGTATTCAATTGGTTCAATATTCTCTAATTATCCCGATTTTTACCTTCAAATTAATCAAAAATAACTTCAAGTATTTAGTATTTTATCCATAGCATTGTAGATTCAAAATTATATAATGCAATAATTAATTATTATGATAAAAAAAATAAGAAATTAACGAAAAAGAATTTCAAATATTCACTTTTTCTTTTTGGAATTATACATTCAAAAGTGAATCCCTCCCTAAAATCATGGCAAAGATAATGCAATAATAATTAATTATTAACAAAAATATTAAAAAATTAACGAAAAATAATTTAAAAGATTCAGATTTTAAACACACGTAGATACCGATCGTTCTCTAAAATCATGACAAATATAATGCAAATAATTATTTGTGGTAACTTAGTTAAGTTTAGATTCAAAATTCAACCCTCCCTAAAATCATACCAAATACAATGCAAATATTAATTATCTAGGATAAAAATGCGGAATTAAGGGAAACAAAATTAAAAGATTCAACAGAAGCAACGCATGGAAGACCATATTAACAATCAACCGGAACGCTAATGGCCACAGAAATGAAAATTTGAACAACGAACAGAGGAAAGGATATTGTTTTTGAAATTTTAAAACTTTAATGTCTAAATTACTTTCGAAAAATAATTAATCTTACCTTCCTAAGATTAGATTCATAAGATTATGTCATATACATATTCTTCCTTCGCCCTAGTCTACCATTTCTTCTTAATACCTGACTGCTACATCAAATTAAAACGTGAGCGCTACATAAAAAAAAAAAAAAAAAGAATCCGTGGAAATAGCAAATATGATAACAGAAAATATAAAAATAGCAAACTGTTATTTTTTTATGATTTATGGCAAAACTAACTCCCATAAATATTTTCCAACTTTTTTGGCCCGAAATTACCTCTCCACGAATGACAATTGTCCGTATACAAATATAATGTATTTGTTGAGATAAAAAAATCAAACAAAATATCACACCCACTTATCATAATTATTAACTAAATTAAAAAATTATTATAGTGTTTCAGAGATCCCTAAACATATTCAATTGGCTTCAATATCCCCTAATTATTCCGATAAAAATCAATAAATTAACGAAAAATAACTTCAAATATTCAACTTTTTATTTTTCGAATTATAGATTCAAAATTATACAATGCAATAAATAATTATTAGGATAAAAATGAAGAAATTAACAAAAAGAATTTCAAATATTCAATATTTTCCTTTTGGAATTATACATTCAAAATTGAATCACTCCCTAAAATCATGACAAAGATAATGCAATAATTAATTATTATGATAAACATTAAGAAATTAACGAAAAAAATTTTAAAAGATTGAATTTTTTACGCACCAAATACCAATCCTTCCCTAAAATCATGACAAATATAATGCAAATAATTATCTTCGGTAAATTTATTAAGTTTAAATTCAAAATTCAACACCTCCCTAAAATAATGCCAAAATTCAACCTTCCACTCTCATCATTTTTTATTTTCTAAATTATTTATCAAAAAAACACACATAATAAATTAAGTTTACGCTCTCTTAATTTTAACATTTTTATTTTCTAAATTATTTATGAAAAATCATTAATTTTGCATTCCTAACATCAGATTCCTAAGATTCTGCCATGTCGGTATATTTGTTAAGATAAAAAAAATCAAACAAAATATCACTGTTCACACGAGATTTCCGAAGAAATTTGATTCGTGGAGTTGAACTTGTGTTGATGTTGTATTTATGTTGATTCGATGCGATGTGGTTCGATTTCTAGAATTTGATCCTCTGATTCTCTCTCGGCTGGATGCTTACGCTTGATTTGAGGAAGCGGAGCACATGATGTTCTTGAAGTTGGAGTCTTGGAAGAAAGCTTGTATCTTCGAAGAAGCTTCAATCTTCGAGGCTGTTCTTGAAGTTGAAGATTTGGAAGAAAGCTTGGATCTTCAAAGGAGCTTCAATCTTCGAAGGTGTTCTTAAAATTGGAGTCTTGGAAGAAAGTTTGTATCTTCAAAGAAGCTTCAATCTTCGAGGGTGTTCTTGAAGTTGGAGTCTTGGAAGAAAGCTTGTATCTTGGAAGAAAGCTTGTTTCTTCGAAGAAGCTTCAATCTTCGAGGGTGTTCTTGAAGTTGAAGACTTGGAAGAAAGCTTGGATCTTCAAAGGAGCTTCAATCTTCGAAGATGTTCTTGAAATTGGAGTCTTGGAAGAAAGCTTGTATCTTCAAGAGCTTCAATCTTAGCTTCAATCTTCGAGGGTGGTCGACTTTAGGAGTTGAGGAGGCTTCTATCTTTTGGGAGAATTCTCTCTAGACCTTCGAGTCAAAAATTTCCAATCCCACAAATGAAGAGAACTCCTCTATTTATAGAGTTCCCTGGTGGGCTTTTATGGACTTGAGCCTGTTCTGCTCCATGGACCATACCCATGGGCTCAATCACATGGATTTGGGTCATATTTTATTTTAGGCTAAATTAAGCTTATTTTTGGGCTCAATTGAATTTTAGCCTAACTAAATAATATTTAATTGAACCAAAATAATTAATTTGACCCAATTGTCGTAATAAAGACACGTGACATCATTAGAATTGTCCAATTTGTCTTTAAATTTAATTTGGGACACATGCCAATTTTTAGTTAATCCCAAATATAATTATTTTAGTAAATGATGTGGCAATTTGTGATTGGTTCCAAATTTCTTATTCAACAATCACATATCACGAATACAGTGTATTTGTAAACAATAATTCTTAACTAAATAAAAAATATTATATTGTTTGAATAATTATATTGTTTGCTGCCATCGCCCCTGCCTCTCTTCTCTCCATCGAGATCTTTGGCGACAATCTCCCTCCATTCGTCGAAGTCACCACCGTCACTTTAGTTCTCCGTCAAGTTTTTATCCATCGTTAGCCCAAGCCGCCACACCTCGAGCCGCTCCCCTTTCCGTCAGCCATCTCCTATGCGTCGCGATGTCCGAATTTGAAGCGAGTGGATTGTGTTTGCTCCAACCGGTGTTTGTCCACGAAGCTCTGACTGCCGTTGTCACATCTCCACGAACCCAACCGCCGCCGTCACGATCTCCCATTAGCATGAACCTTATTGCACCATCCATTCTTCTCCATAGCATGCTGCCGCACCAAGGCGTGCTCTCCTCACCGTTGAAGAAGCCTCCATCCTCAAGCAGTCATGTCCCAAGTGTGGGTGCATAGTTTGTATTAATTATAGGGTATTTATGGATGTGGGTGCATAGTTTGTATTAAGTATAAGTTATTTGTGGATTCTGTTACAAATGTATTTAGATCACATTTGTCAATTAGGTAGCGGCATTTAAGGCATTGTTATCCCATTTATTATTTAAAAATTTTCTGTTTTGCTATTTTGTCAATTTAAAAATAAAATTGTCATTTATCCAAAGTAAACCTTTAATTTTGCTATTCTTCTTGTCAGCCCTTAATTTATTATTTGGATTTCGTCTTCTTCATGATTTTAGTTGACATTTCTCTTCGTAATATTCTTTTTCAAAGTTTCTTTCTTCTTTAAACAAGAAAATAAGAGTATTGACTAAATAAATAAATAAAGAAGGAAATGCAAATTTCTCCCAAAATTTCTCTCTCCATATTTCCTTCTTCAAACAAGAAAATATACATGTTGTCTAAAAAAAATAATTAAATAAGCAAGAAAAACCTAAGAGTGTGTTTGGGGGAAGGAAAGGAATAAAGAGGAAAAAGAATAAGGAAAATGAGGGATTATGAAAAGGAAAGGATTATAATAATTCTTGTTTGGGAGAAGGAATAGGTGAATAATCCTTGTTTGGAAGAAGGAATAAGTGGAAGGATTATGAGAGATTATTTTATAATCCTTGTTTGGGGGAAAGAATAAGTGGGAAAAAATATGACAATTTTTTTTTATTATTTTTTTAATTAGTACAAATATAATTTTTTTAAAGATTCATATCGTAAATCCTAAACACAAATATTCATATTTTATTTACCAAAATTTGAAATTTTTATCAGAAACCATGTCCCATTAGTTTTCGTTAATACGATGTTAATTTTGAACATTTTGCATGTAAGTTTTCCGTGCCAAAAAAATTAATTGATGTGTTACATGTGAAAGAAAGTACATGTAGTTTCTTTAAATTGATGTGGTAAGTGCAATATAGAAAAATTGCGTGTCGTTAACAATCGATTTGAAAAATTTTATTATTATTTTTTAATTCGTACAAATGTATTATTTAAATTCGTATTAAAAATCAAATATACAAATATTTATATTTTATTTACCGAAATTTAAAATTTTTTATTGGAAAACATGTTTAATTAGCTTTTGTAAATATGATGTTAATTTTGAACGTTTTGTTCACAAGCTTTTCGTGTCAAAAAATTAATTGATGCATTACTTACGAAAAAATTACATGTATTTTCTTTAAATTGATGTTGTAAGTACAACGAAAAATTACGTATCGTTAACAATCGATTTAAAAGAATGACGACCAACGTCATAGCATTGAAACGAAATGTTATACTAACGCTATAACTTTATCTTTACATTGATTATTCCATTCCTAATTCCCCTTAAATTCTATTTCCACAACTCATTTTTCCTTGTTCAGTGCATGGCCTCCTCATCTTACAAATTCCCATATGAGTTTTTCCACAATCTCTACTTTGAGATTTTTAATCGCTAGTCCAACGTGATCCTTGACTAACAATGATTTTAGGCTTCTTCTTCTCTACACTTCCTCTTTCTCCTTCCTTTCCTAAAGCAAAACCCTGTCTCTTTACACTTAAACTCTTTTCTACCCACAAAGTTGCGTCTACCAATTATGTATAATCACTTCTTATCATAATGGACAGTACCAAAGTTCTGATTTTGCCTCTTATACCACTCACAAATCGCCTACATCTTTATGCCTCAGAGTTAATTAGTGTCATAGCATACTTGCTAACTTCGTGAATTTCTTTTCATACTCCACGATGGACAACTCTCCTTGATTCAGGTAGAGAAAATCATCTATTTTCTCATCTTTAAAAGTTTCAGAAAAATATTTGGCATTGAAAACCTCCTTGTAGTCTTCCCAGTTTACACTTCCTCGTCACTTTTCCTCCAGAGTCTACCAATCCTCAGCCTCTTTTTATAGCAAAAACAGCTAAATCTACCTTTCTTTCCTCCAGAAACTACATAATGTGGAAACATTTTTCTAAAGTCCTTAGCCATTTTTTTGCTTCTTCCTGCTAAACTCAATGGCTCTAACATTTTTAACCTTTCTATTCCATACTTTTTCTTAGGTTGTTGCCCTAAGACGTCTTTCAGTCTTTGAGCAAACCTATCGTATACCACCGCTTCTTACTGTCTTTTCATGTTAGGATTAACTGAGTGTGCTTCTGAGTCCATTGTGGGCTCAATAGTTGATCTTGACCCACTTCTTGCACCTCTTCCTCGCCTTGGTGGCATATCTACTTCTACTAATTCCTACAAAATAACTTAAGCTCTTATCCACCAACATCACACTTAAAACTATCAGGTTTTCCAAAATCATGCTCTGATACCAAGTTATTGCACCCCGCCCTATACATGTCCTTACTTGGTATTCTAGATGTGGTGCGACTTGAGCATCCTTGATGCGTCTAACACCAAACATACTTAGTCTTGAGTTCCTTAAGCTATGCTTAATCGCCTCATGGCCTTTCTAAATCTTAACTTGTACTTAGAAAAAATCTTTAGGTGATATGAAAACATAACACAGAGAAGTATCCAAACTAAGACTTTACTAACCTTCATTAAGTGTTTTACAATAAGCTTTACAAAACCTATAAACACACAATTCTTAAAACTTAAAAAGTGTAAAACACCTCGGCAGCCTCCTCGCCTAGCAAGTCCTTCAAACTCCTTCTACTTGGCCTTAATGCCTGACTCCTAGAAGATGGGATTAAAAAATATAAGTCTAAAAGACTCAGTGAGGTTTATAGGAAATTTTTTTCGCAATACCAAGGTAAATATCATTTCATATAAATCAGGAACATCAATCTATAGTAACATTTCATTTCGTATAAAGCTGCATTTCACATAACACACATTAGTTACCATACAATCTTCTCGCCAAGGATCCCGAATTTTTCTTTACGCTAGGTCACGTAACTTCGCGTTTAGACTACTATAATAACGACATCCAAAAGTATATAGATTTGTCCTTGTTGCTTAGGCCATTAAGCTTAATACGCTCCTTTCAACGTACAAGCCAGCCTCTCGTCCCCATGTAACCTCTTTCACCCTATCGTTACCTTGATTCATTATGTGCACATAATAGTTAGCTTATTGACAGGAAGTAACTAATGATTTGAACACCATTTATCAACAAATCATGCTTTGAAATACATAAATCACACTTTGAATCATATAAACTTTTCATGTAAATCTCCTTTAGAAATGTTTAACTTGAAATCATCATTTCAAACCATCAAAGAATTTATAAGAATGCTTTAAAATCATTTAAATACTTTAAAGAAAACACTCACTCTTTTTGATTACTCCAACCTGAAATATTCTTCTTCCTTCTCTTCTCGCGTAGACAAAAAGGCAGTACTTCAACTCTTTAATTTTTCTTCTCTAATAAGCAGAATAATACAACTAATGGTCTGATCTTAACCCTTATTTATACTAATCTCTCAGCAAGCTACTCATCTTTAAATCCTTGTCCTCTTGCCAGCTCCTACTCTTAGTGGTGCATGTGTAAACTTAAGGTTTAACCTAAACATGTTTAACTTAATCTCTGCACATGGCCCATTAAATAAATTTAGGAAATTTCTAAGAAGTTTCCTTACTTCTTCTCTCCTAATCTTTCTTCTCGTGTAATGTCTTAATCACATAGTAGCACTTGAATTTCAACAATCTTCCTCGTGAACTAGCTTAGACCTCCACTTCTTCTCACCTAACCTTACTTCAAAATGCTTAGTTCAAAACACTTAGGTAAAATTTTACTTCTTTGTTTTTAATATAGGTGTGGTCTTACAGTAGTATATCATGATCGATCTATCACAAATAGATGATGATATTTTGATTTATATGTTTATAAATAATTTGGTCTGAAGCAACCTTACTATTATTACTACATATTCTAATTATCTCAGACTTTTAGTTTTTGCAAATTTATATTTAAGTTGGTAAAGTTGTAATTTTCATTATTTATTTAACAAAACTTTGACTTCAACAAATATGTGTGTGCAGAAGATCAAGTTATGTACTAGCTTTTGGAATAGTAAGGTCATTTTCTTTTCTTTTTCAAATGGATGAATTGGTGCACACTGGGTATGCAGCTAGGAAGTAGGCGGCACCTCATTGCAAGGTTAGCACATGGCGTCCGACAACCCAGTGAGGTTAGCACGCGACAAGCCCTGCCCAGGTCATACGCACGCGCGAAGCCCAGTCACCATGTCATTAAGCGTTAAAGGCCATTTTGAGTTGTTTTGGGTTGTTTTGCTACTTTTAAGAATTTTAAGGAAATGTTTGGATATTTTCTTGATCAAAAAATTAATTAAGGATTAAATATGAATTTTTCAGATCAAGGAGGCCTCGAAGGAATTCTCAACTCAAAGATCAATCTGAGTACAATGAGTGATCAAATGATTTCTACGAGGTTTATAAAGCATGATTTCTAAGCTATTATTCAAGACAAGTTTTATGGTAAATGTTTAAGTTATTTCTTTTTATCGTGTTCGCAAGAGCTTAAATATTTATAAACTGATTTCTCAAGTCATGCTATGATTGATTGATATGTTGATGGATTAAGAAAAATGAAATGTTTCAAGGTTTACAATATGTTTTAGCCTAGCCCGAATATTCCATGAGACCTATTGTATATATGTGGTTAACTCCATATACTGATGTTAGGGTTGATGAGCCTACTTTTAACTATAGGCTATCAGGAATGGTGTATTGCCTTAAAGGAGGAGGTTTATAGTGAAAGTTGTTTCCTATTGACTGTTTTGTCTTAGGACGAAGAGGTTTAATACTGATTGTGGCTATGGATCATGTCTAAAAGAAATGCAAACGTTTTCCATAAGTTCAAGTTTTCAAGCATTATATTATGAAATAAATGTTTATTGATGAAAGTTTTTTAAGCTACCGTCTTATTATGAAAACTTGTTTTATAAAATTGTCGCTCAGTAAATCTTTTGACTTGCTCTTTTAAAATGTTTTCCCTCTTTCTAGGTACGGATTGTGAATCTCTGTGTGTTGAATTTCCTACTGCCAAGCCAATTAGCTTTCAGTCACGAAATGAAATAATTTATTAAAAGTAGTACCATGTTTGATGAAGATTTATTCTTCCTATGTCGTATACGTTTTGCATAGTATTTATAAAAGTTATTTCAAATGGACTACATTTCGGCTTTATAAGTATAAAGACTTCCGCTTACAAATGTTTTATGTTTTTCAAGTTAGGGGTAAGCCGAAGTTGTTTTAGAGGAAAATGATTTCAGTTGACATCACGCCTCCTTTCGGGTTTAAGCCGATGATTTGGGAGGGGGTGTGACATGAATTACCTTTTGCTAGACTTGCACCTTACAAATTTTCCAGAAAATATCTTTACACAGGTGGAATACATTAGGAAACCAAAGTTTGATGTAAACTTAGATGGAATTTAATTTTAGACCAACAAGATATTATGGATTTTCTTTTTATATTATGGATTTTCTTTTTTGTATATATAATACAGTTAAAATGAGTGAATTTTATTGCTTTATTCGATAATAAATCTTACGCGCCTTCATTTGCTCTGACTTAATTTTGTGCGTTGATTTATTAGATTTAATTTTCGTAAATGAGGAATTTTGACACTGTAATTTGAAAAAAAGAATTATTGAATTCGAATCTCCCATTTTTGAAAAAAAAAAACGAAACTTCCAAAATTGTTTAGGTCCAAAAATAATTAGCTTTTTTAATCTTTACCCAAGTCTAAAGTTGAACTTTACTGCAAAAATTCAAATAATCTTTGTACTCATCGAACAGAAAAGAAAAAGAAAAAGAATGGATTTTGTTTGTTTTTGAAAGAACGATGTTTAAGAGTAACAAAATCTGCAAGTGTTTGTGGTTTGTTTGTACAATGGCGTATTAATTAAAGTCAAGAAAAGTTAAATTTCAGTGCATGTGAGCTCTAGATGAACGAGGATACCACCTAAACGGCAACCCAAAAAGGAAAAAAGTAGTAATATCTAGAATTAGTAAAAGCATTACCTAGAAAAATAATAATGTGCACACACACATAACAAAATTAAATAATTAATTTTTACAATATTTATATAGTTTAAAAAAAAAAAAAAAAAAAGGAAAGAATTGGACACAAAAATTGCCCTTTCTTTTCTTATCCTAAACAAGGCTACAAAACTGGTAGCATCTTTCTGAGTGAAAACAAATGGTTATCTGAAGTTTACAAACAGTGTCCAAAAGAAAATAAAAGAAAATTTAGCATCTCAATCACTGCCACTATCAGCATCTCCTTTCTTTAATAACAAAAGTGGGAGAGAGTGACCCACGCCTTCTATTCTACACTTTCAAAATCTCCTATTTTTCTCTCTCCATCTCTTTATAATGCTAAATTTTCCCTTCTATATATATTAGAAGTAGTGTTTTTTTAGAGAGAAAATGAAAATGAAAATGAGAATGAAGGAGTGAAATGTTAAAAAGAGAATAGGTGTAGTACACGCTATTCTAGGAACGGATTTGGCCCACAACTACTCCTCTTTTGCCGCTTACTTGTCTCCTCCTTCTCCCATTCTTCACCTTCGCCTCACACATATATATCAATTTTTCCACCTCACCACCTCCACTATTCTCTCTTCATTTTCTATATATATATCCTTTTATTTTCACTTCAATAATCCACTCTTAAACATTTATCAGGTTTCAAATCACTAACGTGTATGTATGTTAAACAGAAATGCACCAATGAACTAAAAAAAATTACATATGAATAAGAAGAGTCAACAAGGATATAAAGTCATATAGTTATAAAATATTTTGTTAGATGAAAATGAGATCTAAGTCTCATGTCATCGTTTAAATAAGGAAATGACAAATTATGAATTTATAAGAAATGAAAAATAGAGTATTGTTTATACTAATACGTCGGTGTAACTTACTTTTTTCTCGGTATACCAAAAACATAATTTTCATGATATTTAAAAATGATAAATTTTCATGATATATAGTTAAAAAGAAAGCTAGTTAAGAAAGGAAATTGTGGTGTAGTTTAAGCATAGTGGCACAAACCACACCCATTATCAATTGTTTATTTATTGCTTTCTTTTTCCATCCACCTCTCCACCCTATCTACTCTATTTCTTTTTTTCTCTCTCTCACTCTCACTCTCACTCTCACTCTCCCTCTGTGTCTGCTGTGGGTCTGTGTCTGCTGTGGGCTTTTAATTAATAATTCAAATAGAGAGATGCAGCAAAGTAGGAAGTTGAGTTGCATTTCATCAAGTGAGAGCGCATGTTTGGAAGGTGATGAAGAAGGAGAAGAATCCATTTTCCTTTCACTCTCCCCTCCAGGCCAACGTAACTCATTCTCTTCCAAACAACAACAAACCATTTACCCTAATTCTTCTCTTCAAAACCCTAATAATAATAATAATAATCATCATCATGAAAATGGCGCCGCCGTCACCGTCGCAATGCACATTGGCCCTCCTCCGGCCCTCATCTCCTCCGCCCCCTCCGCTGTCCGACCCCTTGACTACTGGATCCCGACGCCTGCCCAAATCCTGGTTGGTCCCACCCAGTTCTCTTGCTCTGTCTGCACTAAAACCTTCAACAGATACAACAACATGCAGGTTATTTCTTTTTTTTTTTTTCTCCTATATTAAAATAGAGGCAGAAATGGTGTGGAATTAACGAAAAAAAATGAAACAGATGCACATGTGGGGACATGGATCAGAGTACAGAAAAGGGCCAGAATCATTAAGAGGATCAAAGGCAGCATCATCAATGCTTAGAGTTCCATGCTATTGCTGTGCAGAAGGTTGTAAGAACAACATAGAGCATCCAAGGTCAAGGCCATTGAAAGACTTTAGGACACTTCAAACACATTACAAGAGAAAGCATGGTGCAAAGCCATTCAGTTGTAGGAAATGTGGGAAGTCATTTGCTGTTAGAGGGGATTGGAGGACACATGAGAAGAACTGTGGAAAGCTTTGGTTTTGTATTTGTGGCTCTGATTTTAAACATAAAAGATCCCTTAAAGATCATGTTCGTGCCTTTGGAGATGGCCATGCACCTCATACTGTTCAACTTTGTGAAGTTGAAGATGATAATGATGATGATGAATGGGAGTCGGATCATCATCATCATCAACATCTAAATGGATCCCCTCAAACCTGGTCTATTTATCATTAACTTCTTGTTTTTCATCTTATATATTAACTTACTATTTTGTTTTGTCCTTAATTTTTAATTAATTAACATTATGATCTACTACTTCCTTCTCTTTTAATTTTGTGTTCTGTTTGTTTGAATTAAAAACTACAAATGAACGGTAAATTGATAATCATTTGGTTTTAAATTTTTTTAGTTTTTTGAAAATTAATTAAGACTTTAAACATGTCATCTCTAGATTGTTATCAACTAATATTTTAAAAACTAAAAAATATTTAGTTTTTATTTGTAGAATTTGACTAAAAATTTAATTCTTGTACTGATAAGAAAAAACAGTACGATATCTTAGAAAATGAGAAAAATATGTTTAATTTAAAAAAAAAAAAGGAAAAAGAAGAGAAGTATGTTTAATTTTTAAAAATAGATAACGAAAGAATGAAATGAGTTATTGAAACTTTAATTTTATTTTTAGAGTTTTTGAAAGTTTTAACACCCGTGTAATAACAAGTTTCTATGGTCTTTTTATTATACCCTTTCTAATATTTTACAAACTCATGTACGGTTTTGAAAACTTAAAAAAAAAAAAAAAAAAGTTAGAACCATATATTTAAAATTAATGAGAAAACTAAATAAATAAATAAATAAATAAATGTGACCTTAACAAATTAACCTAATTATATGTTTTTATTTTTTTCTAAATCATAATATTTCCTATATACATGAATTATGCTACGCTTTTGCTCCAATTTTTGTTTTGTAATCTTGAAGAAACTAAAATTTCCGCCATCAAGTTCCAATAGAAGGGAAAAGCAATAATAAACACATCAATCTCTATTCATTCCTTTGTTTTTTCTTCACTCCTTCAAGCCATATCCAAAATTAGTTAAACTTGCAGCTACTATCTCATGTCCTAGAATCTTTCATGTACACATGTATATATTTGAGTTGAATCTCCTGTTTTTTTTTTTTTTTTTTTTTTTTTTTTTTTTTTTTTAAGAGACTGAGAAGTAAATATTGTGGAAAGAGTAGACATAAATTTATATGGTAAAATACAAAAATGATACTGTCAGTTGTAGCTATAGGTGTGAATGAACAATATATTGGTGTGATTGAAGGGACTTGTAGACAGAGAGGAAGAGGGAGAAAAGTGGGAGAAGATGAAGACAAACAGTAAAATGAAATCCAAGGTTCTATGTAATGTAATTGGTAATTATATATTATATTCATTCCTCAATAATAAAAATAAAAATAAAAAATAGAATAAAAAAGAAGAAGAAGAAGAAGGAAGAAGGTGATGGTGGGGTTTTAGTTTTAGGTTTGATGAATGAAGGTGTGGTGGTGGTCAAGTGAATTCAGTGAGTACTGCAGAGACAAGATGCTGACATTAGTTCAGATTTGTACTGTTGATGGGTTTGCAAATACAGAGAAAAAGAGAAAGAAAAAGAGAGTGGCAGTGGCAGTGAGTGAGAGAGTTAGTCTAAGTAGGAGTAGCACTACTAGTAACACTTTCAAACTCAGCTTTAACCCTCCATTCTCTCACCAAACACAGGGGACCACCACACTCCCACTCATACCCTTTTCCCTTTCTTCAATTTTCTTTTACCACCTCTTCAACTACAATTTTCTTTCCTCTACCCTACTCAATTTCTAATAATTATAATAATAATTTTCATATCATATCAATTCAATAAATTTTTAAGAAGTAAATTATTTTAAATGGTAATATATATATAATATATATAATAAAATATCATAATCTATCTTTGATAGACTGCTGTCGGTATCTATCCTTGTCGTAATAAATACGGATAATAATCTATCGTGATCTATCACACATGTACTGTTATATATATTTTTCTATATTTATGAATACCTATATATAACCACTATTGGATTTAGTGTAGGTACCTAGAATTCCAACCCCTTAACTTTGTGCACATTATATAACATATATAAACAAATTAAAACTAATTTTGTATCAATATCATTAGTTGACCTAATAGTAAATTTGGTTTTCTAATCTCTTCAAAACCTAGTTTCAAACCCCACTTTTTACATTATTTTTCATATTATTCCTATTATATAAAACTAATGACGAGCATCTGTCACGATATATATATATAACAAATAGTTTATAAAATATCAATAATCAACTAACATTAAAGACTAAATTTAGATTAATTAGAAATATATGAAGTAAAATTGAAACAGTAAAAGTATAGAAACTAAAATTGAAAAATTCTTACGATAAAAGATAAAAATGATATTCTAACCTAATTTTATTCAAACATACATCCATTTCGCGTTTTTAAGTCGCACCCATTGTTTGTCATTTATTTTTGTCATATACTACTCAAAAATTTAGGAAAAAAAAAAAAACAATAGTTTGACAAGTGATAATTTGTTGTTACAAGTTCGGACAACAAGTAAGCAACTTTTAGAGTGAATAAAAGAAGAATTTGAAAATTTGAATGAATAATTTATTGATATTTTTAGCCTTTAGGGTTTGACAGTTCAAAGGTGTACTTTTTTTTTTTTTTATATGTGTTTTTTAATTTTTGCTTTTGAGAGGAAGTAGAAAGAGATACTACGATAGATATAGAGACACCTGTGTGTGTTTGGGTTTGGGTTCTTTAAGTCTCTATTCATTCATAATTATGTGCATGCTCCTTTCCTTTCTCCCCCCCCCCCCTCTCTCTCATCATTTCCATTTCTATCTCTTAACCTTCTCTTCTCTCTTCTCTTGCTTCTCTTTCTTCTAAACTACTTTTTCCTGCTCCATGCATGCATTTTTTAACTTTCTTTTTTCTTTTTTTTTTCCTTTCACTTTTTGGGATTTTTTTCTTATTTATTATACACATCTTATCGTATTCATTTAACACTCCCTTTTTCCCACCCTTCTGCACCTGCGTACTTATGGTCATATCTATATCTATGATTATTTATCCCTTTTTAAGTTCTTCCCTTCCACTCTTTTTTTTTTTTTAATTATTATATGTGCTGTGGAAATTATTTATGTATATAAAGTTTTAGTTTTTTTTATGTCCTACTTAATCTTAAGTTTTTTGGAATAGATTATTGGTAATATTTTGTTTTATATAACTATTTGATTTTTAGTTTTCATTCTTTTTTAAATTACGTTTCTTGATTCCTCACAGTTTTTTGTTCCTATTATAATGGTTTTGTATTTTGTTAAGTAGACATTGCAATTCTCAGTCATATTTAAGGAGCAAGGTAGAACTATTTTAAGCAAACCATTTTCTTACTTCCAATTTCCTGGATAAAATTTCAAAACCACTATAAGACAATGCTAAGGAAACAAAACTTACAGATAGAAAGCAATATCTATGTTCTTAATTTTTAAGAATGAAATTAAGATCGCATATATATAATGACTATTATGTTGTGCGGAAGTTTTCAACGTTTTAGAGAGCACTTTATAATTTTAAACAAAATTCCAATAATGTTTCAAAATCTTCCTTTTTTTTCCCTTCAAATTGTAGCTTATTTTATGAAAAGATGTTTTAAAAGCCATGAGTCTTTTAAAAAATATAACAAAACGTCAAAATATTTATACTGTATAGAACAATTCTAAAAATAAAAAAAATTCATAAGCCCATCATGAAAAATACCAAAAATGTCCCATCAACAATGCGTGTAATATATTTGGTAACGCGCGTAATATATTTGATACACGATCGTTTAGATTTGGCTATTGTTTGGTACATGATCGTTTATATTTATTTTTCCAATTCTATCATTCAATTTAGTTACACAATCGTTTAATTAATTAGGTTACAGGATTGTTTAGATTTGGTTACACGATCGTTTAGATTTGGGACCAAATCTAAACGATTTTTTTTTTTCAAAATTTGGTATAGGATCGTTTAGATTTTGTTAAACAATTTTTTTAAAAATTCTTTATACATCTTTTACATTTGGTTATCCTAATCTAAACGACTAAACGATTTTTTTTAAATTCTTTCTACACCATATTTTAGATTTGGTTACCCTAATCTATACAACCTAAAAAAAATGATGCACACAGTGAATGAAAAAAAATATATGCACGCACTAAAAAAAAGAGAGAAAGATAATAGAAATAATTCAGATTTGGTTACCAAAATCTAAACAACAAAAAAAAGAAGAGAAAAAGTAGAAAGATAGAAAGAAATCGCAACTAAAAAAAGGAAAGTAAAGGAGAAAGACGATAAAAAATGACAGAATAAAATGGAAGAGCAAATCTAGAATATTTAAAAAATGTCTAACTTCACGAACAAGGGTAGTAAATATTTAAGTAGATTGTTATATTTACCAAAGTTTTTCGCAAAGTAAATGATAAAACAAGAAAAATCAAATCTAAATGTTTATTAATGAGATAAATTTTTTTTCTTTATTTAATTATTGTTGGAGAATATAAAGAACATTATTGTTAAGATAAAATACTAAAATAAAATCAGGTTGAAAAGTTTATGAACAAAAAAGTGAAGCGAAATTACTCGTTATGGTTGTTTAATCAAGTTTCAAGCGTCTAATCAATTGGTTTTGTTCATTTTATTTTCAAGTGTCTAATCAAGTTAAGAACTTTTTCCCAAGCTCATGCAGTTGCTCAAATCAATGAACAGGAAAAGGTCTTTGCAACAAAAGAAAAAAAAAAAATCTTAAAGTAAGGTCACATATTATCATTTTATGGATACACAGACACACATTGGGATTTCTGTATATTTAATTAAAAAAATGAAAGAAAAAATGAAACATAGTCTTTGAATAAGATTGTGTAACTATTTAAAAAGTGTTTGTTGATTATATATCCATGAAATAGTTTCTTTTTTAAAAAGTAAATTATTTTTAACCACCTTGTAAAAACTATATTGAAAAAGTGCGGTAATTAAGGTATGATTTTATCGAAACATTATTTTTTTTTTAGGAACACAATGTAACACAACCAAAAAAACAAATAATAATCAACGAACCTCCTCACAAAGTGTTGAGAAAAACCTAACAACAAAATCTTAGTAAAAACCCTTCCATCAACTTAGGCAATCGAGGAGGAGTAAACAACACAAAGCCCTGTCATCTACTTCAGAGCTCTTCGATCTCGTTGTCTTGCTAGTGCGACTATTTTGTTTGGTTGTTAGAAAATTTTATTAAAACATAAGGACGAAGACGTCTAAATCTTAATGGATTGTGAATTAAGGAAAAAAGAGAGGAAAAAAATTAAAAGCAAGTTAAGTTTAAGATCCAAGGCAGAGGAGGAATGAGTTTCACTGACAAGAGAGGGCTTTGAGATGTGCAATCTTAGAAGGACCCCAACAAGCATTATAATAATTTCCTCTCTTTATTTAACTCCAAAGGCTTTTGTAATTTGTCTCCACTTGTTTGTTTTTTTTTCACAGCCAAACAAGTGCCATTGTGAAACATTTTCAACTGACCCTTTGGCCTTTGGGGTTAAAAGACATTCCACAAAATCCTTCAATTTTACTACTTGCCAACACATGCTCTCTTTTCAGTTTTTTTTTTTCTTTTTTTTTTGTATTTCTTGTTGCTGTTTGAAAAAGTTTCCACCAAGTTTTTTCTAACAATTAAGGGTTTGTTTCATAACGTTTCTATTTCTTATTCTTTGTTTCTCGTTTTTTGTTTATTCTTTTATGAGAATAAGAAATGAGGTTATTATTAAATAAGTTCAGGATTAATCACAAATTGTCATGTCATTTACTAAATTAATGACAAGAAAGGACAAATAATTGAATTTGGGACTAATTAAAAGTTGACATGCATCCCAAATTGAAAATGAAGACATAAATTAACCAATTCTGATGATGTCACATGTTTTCATTATAACCATTGTATCAAGTTAATTGTTTTGGTTCAATTAAATATTATTTATTTGAGCTAAAGTTTAATTGAGCTAAAAAATAAACTTAATTTAGACAAATGCTAAATATGACCCAAATTCATGTGGTTGAGCCTACGGCTTTTGTTTATGGACCAACCAAGCTCAAGCCACAATGCCCATTGACAAGGCAAAGATGATACGTATGAAAGTATGTAACGGTAAGGTCGTTAGAATCAAGCACTAATGAAATGTAGCTTGCTAAGAGTAGGATGCTTACCAAGATTTGCCTCGAAAAAAGTATATTTTCAAATTTACCCTTATTTTTTACCATAGCTCGGTGGTAAGTAGGGGTGTCGAACCGAAGGGAATGGTTACAAAGGAGATTTCTTGAAATCAAGTTTGAACAAAATGTTGTTAGTAGCAAAAGAAAAGCATTAAAGAAAGTATAGAGAACATCAAATTGAACCAAAAATCAAGTGAATTTGAGATGTAAATTTAATTCACAAAAAAAGAAGTAGAAATTAAACTCTTATGAGAAAAAAATGAGGTGATGGGCAGTGAGCGTTATCCAATTCTTATCATCGAATTAAAGGAAGTATATATGAAATGATTTTAGCCTTGAAAGGGAGTTCTTGATCAAGGTTCTTTCAAGATCAACTTGTTTGATTCTTGCAAAAGGTTTGATTAAGATTCAAGAAAAGAGATAATCACCATGAGCATTTATTGTATTCTTGCAATAACAACTAATGCCTAATTTTTGCTTTTAAAGAAAATCAAAGTATCTTTCATAATTTTTAGAGAGAAATTTCAACCATGACTTAATTGAATTTAATTGTGCATATAAAATTGATGCAATTAAATCATAAATTGTCAAGAACAAGATGATTTTCCTAATTATTAATTAATTTCAAGATTTGACATGTTTGATTATAAGCAAGAAATAAATTGAGTTTTTGTGTAGACAAGGATAATCGAATCCATCTTGCATTAATTTTTCTAAGGAAGGAGTATCTTGCATACAATTTGGTGAATCAAGAGCAAATTCAAAAATTAAATTGCAAAGAACACTTGTAATTGAAAGAAGAAAATATTCTTGGTACAAGAAAATTAAAGATCTCACAAAAACAACAAGAAATTCAAAGATTCAATCATGTCTAATTAATAAGGAAAATTCTCCAAGAATTTGAAGAGCTCATTGTCACTTACCTCTTGAAGATTAGCCTTCAATTAAAAAAATATTGCTAGAAATTAATTGAGAGAAGAAAAATGACAGAATGGGAAGGAGTTTTCTAGAAAAATTGATAGAGTTTTGAAAGAATTTGGGTTTTTTTTTTTTTTGTAAATTGATGATGGATTTTATGAGAAATTAGGAAAAAATGAACTTGTATAGAAAATATTTGGAAATACTGTCACCATGGCTCAAAATTGCAACCTCTCACTCGTGCGCTCCAATTGACAGAAAAATCAATTATTTTTTGGATTTTTGCTAAATATTTATGAAATTACCACTGAAATTCTATATATATAAGAAATAAATGCAACACTGGAGATTCACACTAAGGTGGGAAGAAGGCGCGCGCGACCAGGAAGTGACATGTGGTGAAGGGGGAGTGATAGGGGAGGGATGAATCCATGACGTTTAAGGCGTGCAAAGATGATCAAAACCATAGCGTTTTAGCTTTGAAATATTTAGAAAATAATATTGCACTTGGGGTTTGAACTCGTGACTTGAAGGTGGCTCGCACGTGTGGATGGCTAACGTGTCACGGTTTTTTGTGTATTTACCAATTTGCCCCTAAATTTCAAATTGCTTGTTCTTCTTCGTTCGTACTCCATTGTAGGTGATATTTGTTGCGTTGAGTTCGTACCGGAGTCTTCTTTCATATTTTGTACCAAAATATCAAAATAATGAATATATTATACTATAGATTGAGAATAGTGTACAAATAAATGGGTCAATAATTGCCCCAACAAAATACCCCCACTTAAGATTTGTTCGTCCCAAGCAAAATAAAATCTAATATCAAACAGTTAAGAAGCAGGCACGAGAAGCAGACATGAACTTAAGATAAAAACAAACGTTCATGCAGGTATATTGGTGATGCATTTCTAACGAGTCAACCTAGCGACGTTACTCAATGCCGTAATAGTCTATCCAAACCTATCCTTAAACTTAGTTCAAATTATCAAAGAGATTACATGTGGTTGAGGTTGGGATTTAATTAAGTTCGTCCAAAACAAGCACGTTTAGAAAAACGCTCAAGTTTCACTACTCGGACTCTAGACATGTTTTGAAAAGATGAAAGACACTTTAAACTTGTTTTCCACCTACTTTTTGATCGGGAAGGATTCCTCCTCTTTTCAAAGTCCTGGTCAAATTAGATGCTATGTTTAGAACTCTAGGAGGAGGTTGTCTGGTTTTACTTAGGTTAAAAGTGAAGTTTTTCCCCGAAAGTTCTGATAGTCGGGGAACTCAACGCATTTTACTTGACCTATCCGACTTCTCACTTTTGTTATGAGCTTTTTGTTTTTAATGCATATTGTATTTTTTTTTGCAAGCCTCTCTTTTCTTTCTTTGGTATGAATTTGGTAACTAGGCCTCTTGCAAGAACCGGTGGGCTAACCTTTCTATGGCTATAAACTTAGTTTCAAAGTTTGACTGCTGCTTTCAGAGTGACAACAAATTTTATCAATGCCTAATATTTTCTAAAGGGATCTAGTTCGTTGTGGCTAGACAAGAGGTTTCCAACTCATGTTGACAAGACAAAAGTCTTAAAACCTTCTCAACTTTTAAAGAGTAGCTCCTATCCTTTTTGAACTCTATCTAGGTTAGATTTGGACTAAGTGTATCATATACCTATCCTAATAACGCAACCAAGAAGACATGCAGCTATTGTATTATACATGCAATCATTTAATCACAAAGCACATACCATTTTCTTAATCAAGCGTTCATATCTCAATATGGTATGACTAAAAATAGGCTTAAAACAAAAAAGAAAATAGCAGCTTATTCTCAACATATCCAGAATCACAGATATATCCAGAATATAATAATTCAATATGGTTGGACAGATATGCAATTTTGAAAAAAATTAAAATTTTTTTGTACCTCATATTCGTATACATACACATGCAAGCTAAGTACCAAGAAAGAACTCTATAAATAGAGGAGTTCGTTCATTTGTGAGGTATACAAATTATTACTCCAAAAGGTCAAGAGAGAATTCTCCTAAGTGCAAGAAGACTCCTTAACCCCCGATGCCAACCACCTCCGAAGATTGATGTAACGCCCCAAAATTTAAAGTAATTTATTTTTAATTATCTTAAATTTAAATTTTTGAATTTTTTTTTGTTGTAATTGAGAAAATTTGATTAATTATATATTTTATTGTATAGTTAATTAAATTTGAAGGTAAAATAATTATATTAAGTGGATAATATAATTAAGTAGAGTTAAATTTTTTGTTTAAAAAGGGGAATTGGGGGATTTTAAATGAAGAGAGAGAAAAGATTCGTTTTATGTGGATAAGTTTGAGGAGAGAGGAAAAGGAAAATAATAATTAATAATATTATTTTTGTTTAAGTATGGCATGGGAAGTTGTGCCATCTTCATTGGGCAGAAAAGAAATAAAACAAGAAAACCCTAAAAAAAAAACCCTAATACATTGCCGCCGCTGCCGCCACCTTCTCTGATGACCGCCGTCCGCCGCCATCCTCGTTCGAAGCTGATCGGTCGCGTCTGCCTAAGCTGTCAGCATTGTCGTCCATAGTTCTGCCAAGCCGTCAACATCACCGTCTGTAGTTCCGACAAGCCGTCAGCGTCTCCATCCGTCATTCCGTCAAGCCGTCAGCGTTCCCATCGCAAGCTGTTGATCGTTAGCTAGTCGTCACAGTTCGTCATTCGATGTCGCAACAAGCTTGCTCCATCAGATCGAAGCGCCGCCTTCAGCGCAGCCCGAGCCGCGAGCGTTTCTACCGCGCCGTCGCTTTTCGGTTCGAGCTGCGCGCGCGAGCCCACTCCAGCCGCCCGAGCCGCGACAACAGCCGCCCCAGTTGCCCCGACGCGCGTGCGTGTGCGTGCGAGCCCACTCCAGTCGTCCGAGCCGCTCCTTCAGCCTTGAGCCGCCAAGTTTTTGAAGCCATCTATTTATTTTTGGCCTTTTTCTTTAATTTTGGTAGGTATTCAATGGATTTTGGTTATTTTCCCACCAAGGACTAATTTGGACCTTAAATAACTTAATTCTGGATTACTTCTTTGTGAAGGCTCAACTAACTTTAATTAGAAGGAATTGAGAACCTTGTTTCCTCATTAGTTAGGGTTGAATTGGAATTCAACCTCAGCCTCGGGTAAGTTGAAATTAATGGGATTTGTGATCCTTAAACTGTAGTTTATTTAGTTACCAAATTTAGTATTTCCCTTTACTTTTAGGACTTCATTATTCGGAAAAGCTCGACTACCACTATCGGGATTAAACCTCCTTATTTAGGCTAACCTCCAGGTAAAAGATTCTACTACTAGACCCTCGAGTGAAATTTAAAGAGACCGCATGTATGAATGGTTATGTACTGATGATGGCTAGCTATAGAACTTGAGGTTACAGATAGAAACTTATTTTGTAAATATGACTGCTGGATGACTTTCTGGTTATAGCTGATAATGCATTGACGTTATCACCTACGTTTTAATGATACAATATTGTGATTGAGGATGAGATGACATGATATGATATGATAGGATAGGATATGTATGGTATGACATGTTATGGCATGATATGTTATGATATGATTTGATGATGTGTTATGTGCATGCTATGGGTAGGGTGTATGTTAGCTTTACTTATTAGAGTCGTACCCATATGAGTGTTCTTTTAGATCACCACTCTTTTTGATGACTGTGTAGTTCGACGGGATCACCAGTCTGACATTAACATTGACATAGACATGATTTGAGAGATCCAACGGGATTGCTCACACTTATGATTGCGTAGTCCGACGAGACCACCAGTCTGACATTGACATTGACATAGACATGATTTGAATGATTCGACGGGATCACTCATAGCCCGATCGTCTTAGATGTTCCTTTGGGTTCACTAAAGACCAGCTTGTCCCTATGGGATCATAGATTGCACGTGTTTGGGAACGTGCCAGTTCAGGGGTACCACTCTTCAGTACTCTAATAGAAAGTTAACAGGCACCTAGCGGGACTAGTAGTAGGTCCCTTACTGAGTATACTTTTATACTCATTCTTTCTATTTCTATTTTTCAGGCAGAGGTAGAGGTAAGAGCAAAGGTAAGCTGGCGAATGACCAGAAGTGACCGTGGCGAGCCACAGAGATACGTTTGCTTCCACTTACGTCATGTGTCAGATTTCAGTGTCGATATTCTTTTCATTTCATTTTATTTTATTTATTTTCTTGTTTTTCCCTTTAAAACTAGTAGGGCCCGAGATAGGATTCTGTTTTAAGTATCCGTACATTCTTTTTATGATTTTAATGACAATTTGTAGTTTTGCTTTATTTTTTATTTACTTTAAATAAATTTTAATTCTTTTCTTTTAAGGTAAAGTCCCCAACTTAGTATAAAAGGTTGAGTCTTTACAGTTGGTATCAGAGCCTATGTTTTAGGTTCTGTAGACTGACTTACAATGTAAGTCTTTGTTTTTTTTTGTTACCCCTACGGCTATACGGTCCTTCGCCACTCGCCAGGTATGTTTTAAGACTTTGCTAATGTTATGGTTCTAACCTTTCCTGAATAAAATAAATATAGATAGTATAAGTGTTATGACTGTTTTGTGAAAATTTTCTACTGGTAAAACTTCAGGAAAGATGCCACCACGTAGAGGTGCACGTCGAGGAGGTGGTAGGGGAAGCAGAGGAGCTGGACGTACCCAGCCTGAGGAGGAACCTGCTGTGCAGGCAGCCAACCCTACCGCACCTGTCATCAGGCGGATCTCGCCACGATGGAGCAACAATACCAGGACATGCTACGTGCTGCTTTGGTACCTTTTCATGCCGCCCTTGCTCAGACCCAGGTCGCCCCTACGCAGACCTAAGCTACCCCTGCTCAGACCCAGATTGTCCCTGCCCAGGCCCTAGTGGTACCTCAGATTGTGTCAGACCAGCTATCAGCCAAGGCTAAACATCTGAGGGACTTTAGGAAGTATAATCCTAAAACTTTTGACGGGTCCATGGACAACGCCACCAAGGCTCAGATGTGGTTGACCTCTATAGAGAAAATCTTCAGATACATGAAATGCCCTAATGACCAGAAGGTTCAATGTGTAGTTTTCTTCCTGGAAGATAGAGGTACCGCCTGGTGGGAGACTGCTGAGAGGATGCTGGGTGGCGACGTCAGCAAGATAACCTGGGAGCAGTTCAGGGAGAGCTTCTATGCTAGGTTCTTCTCCGCCATCGTGAAGTACGCTAAGCAGTAAGAGTTCCTGAACCTAGAGCAAGGCGACATGACCGTGGAGCAGTATGACGCCGAGTTCGATATGCTATCCCGTTTTGCCTCTAATGTAGTGAAGGATGAGGAGGCCAGGATCGAAAAGTTCGTTCGAGGTTTCAAACTAGACCTTAGGGTATCGTTCGAGCCCTCAGGCCAACCACCTATGCTGATGCACTACGCTTGGCAATGGACTTAAGTCTGCATGAGATCGTTAATCTGTCCAAGGCTGCAGGCAGAGGGTCAACTTTCAGTTAGAAGAGGGAGGCTGAGCCACAGATTGCCTTAGCACTGCAGTGGAACCTGAGGTCGGGAGGTGTCTTCCAGCGAGATCATTAGGAGCTTGCTACAATAGGAAGAACATTGAGAGAGGTACCTGCTTGTCGCAGATGTGAGAGAGTTCATGGAGGTCGTTGCTTGGTAGGGAGTGGGTTTGCTTCAGGTGCAAGAAACTAGGGCATACTACTGACGTTTGTCCTCAGAAACTCATTGAGACTACCCCGCCCTAGCCTCCCGCTTCCCAGCAGGGAAGAGTTTTTGCCACTAATCGTCAGGAGGCCGAGCGAGCTGATACTATGGTGACAGGTACGCTCCCAATCTTGGGGCATTATGCACTTGTATTGTTTGACTCTGGGTCATCCCATTCTTTCATATCTTCAGCTTTTGTTCGGAAAATAGGTTTAAAAGTTGAACCATTGGGTAGTATACTATCTGTTGCTACCCCATTGGGAGAAGTCATGTTGTTTAAAGATAAGATAAAGGTATGTCAAGTAGAGGTAGCGAACCATGTGTTGGATGCGACCTTACTAGTGTTGGACATGCGAGATTTTGATGTAATTTTAGGCATGGATTGGTTGTCTGCCAACTTTACAAGTATTGACTGTTCTCGCAAGGAGGTAGTTCTTAACCTTCCTTTAGTGGCTAGCTTTAAGTTTAAGGGGGTAGGGACTATAGTCTTACCCAAAGTCATTTCAGCTTTGGAAGCCAGTAAGCTACTAAACCAGGGTGCTTGGAGTATCTTGGGCAGCGTAGTAGACACTAGGGAGCCGGAAGTTTCCTTGTCATTTGAGCCGGTGGTAAGAGAATACCCCGACGTTTTTCCTGATGAGCTTCCAGGACTTCCACCTTCCAGGGAGATAGATTTTGCCATCGAGTTAGAGCAAAACACTGTTCCTATATCAAAAGCCCCTTACAGAATGACTCCAGCTGAGCTAAAGGAGCTGAAGGTGCAGTTGTAGAAGTTGCTGGACAATGGCTTTATTCGACCCAGTGTGTCACCTTGGGGAGCACCAGTACTGTTTGTGAAGAAGAAAGATGGGTTGATGCGCCTTTGCATTGACTATAGAGAGTTGAATAAGGTGATAGTCAGGAACTACTATCCCTTGCCCAGGATCGATGACTTGTTTGATCAGTTGCAAGAAGCCACCGTCTTCTTGAAGATCGATTTACGTTCAGGCTACCACCAGCTGAGGATTAGAGATAGTGATATTCCTAAGACTGCGTTCCGTTTCAGATACGGGCATTACGAGTTCATTGTGATGTCCTTTAGTTTGACTAATGCTCTTGCTATATTCATGGACTTGATGAACAGGGTGTTTAAGGATTTCTTAGACACGTTTGTTATAGTTTTTATTGACGATATCTTGGTTTACTCCAAGACAGAGGCCGAGCATGAGGAACATTTGCATCAAGTTTTGGGGAATCTTTGAGCTAATAAGTTGTATGCCAAGTTTTCCAAGTGTGAGTTCTGGCTGAAGAAGGTATCCTTTCTTGGACATGTGGTGTCCAGTAAGGGAGTTTCTGTAGACCCAGCAAAGATTGAAGCTGTTACTAGTTGGCCTCGACCGTTTACAGTCAGCGAGGTTCATAGTTTTCTAGGTCTAGCAGGTTATTACAGGAGGTTCATGGAAGACTTCTTTCGTATAACTAGTCCCTTGACTCAGTTGACCAGGAAGGGGACTCTGTTTGTTTGGAACCCAGCTTGTGAGACTAGTTTCTAGGAGCTTAAGCAGAAGCTTGTGTCTGCACCAGTCCTTACAGTGTCAAATGGATTTGGAAGCTTTGTAATCTACAGTGATGCCTCCAAGAAAGGACTGGGTTGCGTGTTCATGCAGTAGGGAAAGGTAGTTGCTTATGCCTCCCATCAGTAGAAGTGTTATGAGCAGAACTACCCTACTCATGACTTAGAGTTGACAACAGTAGTTTTTGCATTAAAGATATGAAGACACTACCTGTATGGTGAGAAAATATAGATTTTTACTGACCATAAGAGCCTGAAGTACTTCTTCACTCAGAAGGAGTTGAACATGAGACAGAGAAGATGGCTTGACTTAGTTTTTAACCGCCAAGTATTTAATTTTTCATGACAGTTGAGAACCGTCAAGAGAATATGTTTTTATGACCGTTTAGAACCGTCAAGAATGAGATGACGAAGCCCGAAAACCGTCAAGAATACGAATATTCATGACATTTTAAAACCGTCAAGATTGCATTTTTCATGACATTTTAAAACGGTCAAGAGTGCATTTTTTATGACATTTAAAAACCGTCAAGAGTGCATTTTTCATGACATTTAGAAACCGTCAAGAGTTTATTTTTTATGACATTTAATAATCGTCAAGAGTACTCTTTTTCATGACATTTGGGAACCGTCAAGAGTGATTTTTAATGACATTTTAGAACCGTCAAGAATATTGTTATTTATGACATTTGCAAACCATCAAGAAATGTATTTAATGACATTTCAAAACCGTCAAGCAATTTTTCATTTTTTTAATTGTAATTTATTTTATATTATTCTTCCTGTATTATGCTCTCATTGGTCCAAAAATTCAACTACATATAAAAGACAAATATACATCAAATGGCAACTAAACATCATCCGTTCAATATCATGTCCAAAACTTTGCATCATATTCATATATCATTTACAAAACCAATATATATATAAACAATTTCAACAGATTTCCATGAATTAAACTAAACATCATCTAATTAACTAACCTAGCCCAAAAGTATATCATCCCCATACATAAACTTCCATAATGACAACCCCCTACATATGAACAGTTCATCTATCAACAATTCACCTAAACTGTAATCCTCTACAAAGTCTCAAAAGTATATCAATCAACCCCTCCCCTCCATATGAACATTTCGAAAAATCAGCTACAAAAAATAAAGTTAATTTCCTTTTTCAGAGATGACAAATAAGTCCTAGATCATATGTACGAACCCAAAAACTCTACCAACTCAACCCGCACCTCATCTAACTCAGCTTGTGAGTATGATTTTCGTATATCAATCTGTAGACATGCAAAATAAATGAATTAGTATTCATGAAAATTATTATACGTACAAAAGAAATAGTTTGATATATAACATACCGAATCCGAGATGGCAATGCTTCCCCTATTTACAATTTCTCTTATATACTTCATGACATAGTATCCACACGTAGTGCTCCCGACTTGTAGTGGACACTATAAAAACAATAAATTAGAATAACGAACTAGTCTTAATTGCTAGTAATCTACAAAATACAATTGAATTTAAATATTTATACTTGCCTTTACTGTTCGCCATAAAGTTTGCTTCCTGCTTTTATTAATGTTCTTTTGCGAGTGAAATATCGCTATTGCTCTGTTTTGCCAAGATAAGATTGCACATATCTTAGAATATTGTACATGCATTAGAATTAACAGCACTACATGATATAAAAGATTAAACTTACGTGTCGGTTACATATCTTGTAGTTGCTTTTGATGTCGTCCTTAGCGAGTCAAGGTAAAACACTGTATCCTCATACGCATTTATAGCAAGCAGTGCCTAATGACCCTTAATTATACAAAAATGTAAGTACTATTTTACTATCAATGCAACCAATACCCTAACTAAACTTACCCGGGATTAAAAGGAGCAAGAACTACTTGGTCGGGTTTGGACACCATCAATCTACTACACAAGTTTCGAATTCGAGATTCTTGTGTGTTTCCAGAAGAGATTAGGGACGGATCTACAAAGACATACTGCATATTTTCTTTCGAACCACTAACAGATGAATACAAGTACCTACAAAATATATAAACTCGTAAAGGAGATACATAAATTTAGATGCAAAGGAATGAAATTGACTTACATCATATAGGCCACCAATGTAAACGTTTTCACTTCGTTCATGTTACAAAGATCAACGATATCCTCTCGAAGCACAGAAGTCTTTCGACTAATGCCAAAAAGGTCAGCGGGTAGTGAAAAAGTGATGCTGGAATCTTTCTCCATTACCTTCTCAGCATATCTGAGAATCGACTTCAACGCTAATGGCAAAGTTGATGTCGATTCACATACAACTTCTTTTTCTGTAGGCATTTTTATTAAGTCCCTCTCCTAATTCAAGAACATCCAAATTCAGTAAGACGTACAATATTAGACATTCGAGTTTAATAGTGGATTACATACCTTCAAGACGTCCAACTCTGGTTCATTCATCTTCATCACCTCCTTCCCTTTCTTTTCCTTCTGTTTTGGTTTGTCCAACGATTCCACTTCTATTCTCTTACCCTTTTCTTCAATCCCCTCTTACACTATTGGCCTTGAACAACTCCCGTGTGCAGACAATGGTGTAGATAAGTTTGAGCGAATTTGTGCCTCTAATTCACTAACTCGCCTACGGAGTTCTTCATTCTCAACTAGAATGTTCGCCTCATCTTTTGATGTTTTCTTAACTGAATGAAAGTACGTTGTTGGAGTAACGTATCCACCAACCCCACACACACGACCATTGTGCTCTTTTGTACCCAATGCTTAGGTTAATACATCATTCGAACAGTGTCTATTCATAGACGATGAATCTGTATTCATTGATATCTCATCCTAAAAAGATAGCAAAATTAATGTAAGTTATAGAAATGATTGCTTATGTAATGGATAATTGAAATGTGTGATTTACATGTAATGACTTACTATTTTATGGACGACTTGCTGAATGTCGTCGTTGTCGTACTGTCCTTGTTTGTTAACTCAAGCTTTCTTCCATATTTTAGCTCGATCAACATAAACTTCATTTGAACCCTCCTTCTTCATTCGAGAACATGGAGTTCAAGTGGTAAACATATTAGCTTGTATTCCATTTTTGGTATAAATCAAACTTACAAGAAACAAACAACAAACTTAGAACTTGTTATGCAACCCCTTACAAGAAACAAACAATCCCCCCCCCCCCCCTCAATGACAAAGTCATACAATAATCGTAGTTACAACTTTTTATGCAACCCTTTACAAGAAACAAACAACCCCCCCTCCAAATGACAAAGCTTTAGAAGAATCCTACTTACAAATTCTATAAGGTTTCTTTGGCAACAAAGAAAGAACAAACTAGAAAAATGGGAGTTTCCTCCTTAGACATCTAAACATCTTACCATTTCCTCCTTAAGATTGGCATACCCTTTCCTTGAGATTCTATGATTGTATTTGTTCTTCGATCGTCTATCTTGTTGTAATTTTCTTTTTCCTATAACCAAATGTATTTGTTAATGTGAAAGCAGCAAATATTATTTCGAATGATTTTCATGTATAAAAGTTATCCATACCCTGAAAGGTCTTTGATAACCTTGACCTTACAAACTCTTCCCAGTGATTTTGCTCAATGAAGGAATACTTTTCAGGTGGAACTTGAAGCAATTGTGGTTCATCTTTATGCGGGATGATGTATTTCGTTGTTAGCCAGTTCTTAAACTGACGAAACGAAATACCTGCAGTTTGGAGAACGTTTTGCCTAGATCTTGGATCAATGACGAATGCAGCCTAAATAATTAAAAGTACTTAATCAAGTGTCCATACAACAGTAACATTATCAAATATAATAAGGACATTAAAGTTATATATACCGCAACTGTAGTGAATATCTTATCTTTCAGTTCTGCAGGCACACTTTTCCAAGACATATATGTGATAGGGACATGATAATGGGTTGCAGACCCTATGAAAGACTTTAACTTCGCTCCATTCTCACCAATAGGTGCTCCGTCTTCATTGTACCTCACCACCTACTTGTCTCCCAAACTTCTAATGCGAGTTACATCAAACATAATAGTAGGTCCTCGTCGTCGCTTCAACTCTTTTGGGGTTTCTTCAACTGTTGCATTCAACTCACCGACACCAACTTCTTCATTAAGATCGTCCATATTATATTATGCGAAGCTGTCAATCAAAATGAAGAAAAAATTAGCATGATATACAAATTTTAAACAACAATAAATAATGAAATAAGATAAATGAACATAATAAACTTATGGTCTACTTGTTTGAAATTGTGAACACACCATTATAATATTATGTAGGTCTCCATGTGCCTTCACAATCTGACCTTACGTACGTTGAGACATTTTCATCCAAATCATTGTTTAAATAGACATCTGGCATATCATTGGGTATTCCTTCACACCGGAGTATTGTATCACCAAGTTCATCGTCATTATATCTATCTTCAAAGTCTCTTTGTGGTGGAGTGAGTACAACTGACCATCTAACATCACTTGGATCCTCAACATAAAACACTTGCTTTGTTTGGCTTGCTAGTATAAATGAGTCTGACTTGTGTCCTACTCTATTTAAATCAACTAAAGTATAACTAAGTTCATCGATCCGAACACCACCACTATTCTGAACCCAATCGCATTAAACACCAGAACATTAAACGTATTATAACTGAGTTCCCATATCTCTTGTATCACTCCATAGAATGACATATCTCCAATGACGGGATTTTTATCTTTAGAACTAGACACTTGTATTGTTTTTGCAACTAAACTAACTCCACTGTTTTGTACACTTCGATCCTTCTCAAAAGATTTTGTGTGATAGCGACATCCGTTTATTGCATAACCACTATATGTAATAACAAAAGGATGAGGGCCATGAGCAATCCACCTTAAGTTATCTGAAACTCCACTATTTCCAACTTCAAGCTCAGTTGATACCTACCACAAGAATTATTATTTCAAGTTCAACACATAACATGTATAACTAAATTACAAAGTTCAACACTGTACCTTTTCTCGTAACCAATGTATAAAAGTTCGATTATGTTCCTCTTGAAGCCATTTCTGATTTTTAGACTTGTTCGGATATTGTAGTTGCAAAGCCTTCATATGTTTTCTTTGTAGTCATCATTCAAACATTGTAATATAGTTAGATTTAATTATATAAAAGTGAATGAAAGAATGAAGAAATCAATGAATAAACTTACTCCATATATGGTTGAACATCAATTGTATTTTCCAACACATATCGATGAGCTTGACGTAGAAGTTCTTGTTCAGGTTTGAATGGAACTCCCATAGACAACGGCCTACCAATGTTTGAAGTGTCTAAATGGTCTTGTAACTTGCGAGTCCCAAGCCCAACGGGATCCACTCTAGATAAGAAATCAAAACAAAATTCAATAGCTTCTTCTATTAAATAACTTTCGGCAATACAACCTTCTGGACGATATCTATTCCTCACAGAGTTTTTGATGACTTTCATGAATCTTTCAAAGGGATACATCCATCGAAGATATATAGGGCCACAAAGTTTGACTTCCCTAACTATGTTTACTGTGAGATGAATCATGATTGTGAAGAATGAAGGGGGAAAATACTTTTCAAATAAACACAATGTTACCACAACATCTTCTTCCAACTTGTCTAATTGTTGCGCATCTAACACCTTGTTGCATACAGAATTGAAAACGATGCACAATCTAGTTATAGCATAACGAACATGCTTCGGTAGCACCAATCTTATCGCAATGGGAAACAACTGCTATATGAGCACATGACAATCATGAGATTTTAAACTATTAAGTTTTAAATCTGTCATTGACACAAGGTTTCTAATATTGGAGGAGTAACCTTTGGGAACCTTTATTCTTGACAAAGTCTTCAAAACACATTGTTTTTCTTCCTTTGTAAGAGTATAACATGCAGGAGGAATGAATATTTTCTTCTCACTACTAATAGGGGCAAAGCTCTGGTCGAAGTTTTAGATAAACTAAATCACGTCTAGCATTCAACCCATCCTTACTTTTACCAGGAATATCAAGAAGCGTACTTAAGATATTCATGCAAACATTTTTTTCGATGTGCATCACATTTAAACAATGTCTAACATGAAGATCTTTCCAATATGGCAACTCAAAAAAGGAAGATAACCTATTCCAACAAATCTTTTCACTTCTGTTCATCGATAGGTTCTTATGGATCTTCTTTCCTTTAGGAAATTCAAGATCTTTCAATTTCAAGTACACATCCTCCCAAGAAAGTGGTTCTGGAATTGTACCAAGTTCTTTTTTACCGTTGAATGACTTTTTTTGTCATCGGTACGGATGATCGCGTGCTAGAAATCTTTGATGTCCTAGGTATGCTATTTTCTTCCCATGTCGTAACCTTAGAGAATTTGTATTATCTCCACAAATTGGGCATGCCTTATACCCTTTAACACAACATCCACTGAGGTTACCATATGCAGGAAAATCATTGATTGTCCACAACAAAACCGACCTTAAGTTGAATACTTCTTCTCGATAAGCATCATAACATTCAACACCATTTTCCCATAAAAGTTTTAAGTCTTCAATTAGTGGTGCTAAGTATGTGCCTATATCATCCCCTGGTTGTTTTGGCCTTGAAATTAGCATTGATAGCATCATGTACTTTCTTTTCATACACAACCATGGTGGAAGATTATAAATAACCATCACTATTGGCCAACAACTGTATTTAGAACTCATGTCACCATGAGGATTTACTCCATCGGCTGACAATGCTAAACGAAGATTTCTAGGTTCAGAACCAAAGTCTGGCCATTTAAAGTCTACTAACTTCCATGCTGGGGAGTCCGCTGGATGTCGTAACTTACCATCCTCAATTCTTTCACTAGCATGCCAAGTCAGGTTTTCAGCACATTCAATACTTTTAAGTAGCCTTTTGAATCGTGGAATGGGTGGGAAGTACCATATCACTTTTGAGGGAATTTGCTTTCTCTCTTCATTTCTATCCTTAACGTTTTTCCACCTCGATTGACCACATTCAGGACATTCTGTTGCATTAGCAAATTCTTTCCTATAGAGACAACAATTATTAGGACATGCATGAATCTTTTCATATTCCATTCCTAATGCACCTAATGTTTTCTTTGCTTCGTACAATGAATTTGGGAGTTCATTGGTAGTTGGCAGAATTTCCTTCAAAGTTTTAAGTAATTCTGAAAAACTGATATCACTCCATCCATATCTAACTTTTAAATTATACAATTTAACTAGAGTAGACAACTTGGTGTACTTTTTACATCCTTCATACAATGATTTTTCAGCATCAATAAGCAACTTCTCAAATCCATTTGGGTCTTTTGAATACTTCTCGTGAGAAACTTCAATCATTTCTTTTACACTTCCAACATCATTCTCTTCACATGTATGTGTGTCAAACTTTGAACATTCTCCATAGAAAGATGAGTTAGGAAGTGCTTCACCATGCCAAAACCAAATTTTATAACTTTCATCAATACCATTAACATATAAATGATCTCTAACATCCTTTCTACTATGCTTTTCACAATTCCTACATTTCAAACAAGGACAACGAATGTAAGAGGTACTTGTATTCGAAAATCCAAATTTGATGAAATTTTCCACGCCCAACTCATATTCTTTGGATAATCTACTTTTATGCATCCATGATTTATCCATAATTGTAAATCTATTGACAAATAAAGTAAATTAAATTAGTTCAAAAAGTCTTGTTGAGATAATAAAAAGAGAAAAGAAATATGGATATTGAACAAACATTCGCTTAATAAGACTAACTTTCCACCAACTAACCAAATGAAGAAAATAAATTCCTATCCATGATCTATCCATAAGTGTAAGTCCTAAGAGAATTTATTGAGTAATGGTTATCAATTCGAATTATAATATATGAAAGAATACAAGAAATTCATAATATGAAAGAAATTCATATGAAAGAATACAAGAAATACAAGATTTTAGCAACTCCTACTAACAAAAAGAATACAAGTTAGTATAGGCCATAACCAAATCTATAACATTAAAATTCAACAATCAAAATATAAAGGAATAAGAACTTGCATGCAAACAAATGCAATTATTAAAACAAAGTCTAAATGGGTACTCTACCTTCTTCACAAAGGAATATCAAAATACATACTATAAGTGCTTATTTTGATTGGTTTTTTTTAGGTTTTTTAAGTGGATGAAATCAACTATAAAGTACATCCAAAACAATTCCTAAATGTTTCTAGTGAGTACTTCAATATAAGATAACTTCAATATGCTCCCAAATAGAAAAGCTTGGTGATCCATGATTTCCCCTATAAGATAACTTCAATGATATTCCAAATAGAAAAGCTTGGTGGTCCATGATTTCCCCTATAAACTTAATTGAAAATAATACAATAACAAAGTCGTATTGGCCAATACACACAGTGGGTTAAAGTGAACACTAAATCTCCAACATCAAGAAACTTCATATCCCCTAAATCTCCTTGCCCAAGTCTATGGATGGTTGAATCAACTTAGAAAATTTGATGGCAACACAAAAAGGGAAAAAAAGTGACAAAGAAAGTTTGGGATACTATAAGGTTTAAGTTACTTTCAACCTTGTTATTTTTGCTAATATCAACTTGTAACATTGTCATTGGTCCTCATTACCAACTATTTTATCCCTTTAAATGAAGGGCCTTCTCTGCAATTAAACATAGAGAGAGGGACCTTAATAAAATAAAAAGGTATACAAAGTTTTCTTTAGCAAAAGTATTATAAATTTTCCCTAAAATATAGACAACTTTAGAGCACATGTCAATGGTGGGCTTATTGGAAATGGATAAAAGTCATCTAAAAATGCATATAAAACTGCCACATGAATTCATTAGAGTGGTATGTTTTTCTATCTAATAATTGCAAGGTGGAGATATTAAATAAATGTATTATTGTAGATTTATAGATATAATTTAATGAATGTAGTGTAAAAAATATATGCATAAAAATATAACGAAAGGTAAAGTTTTGGGTGATAGTTTTCAAAACAATAATAAGAAATTAACCCATCAAGAAAAATCATTGGTCATGAACCCAATCAATCCAACAATTTATTCCAACAATAATATTGAAATCGGCTAAGGAAACAACTACAAGGTTCACATTTTCTCTCTTACCAAGCACTGACTCAAGTAGCTGCAAGGAAGGGTGGCTTGCGAGCGGCTTGGCTTGGGAGGTAGCTCGATGCACGCGGTTGAAGAAGACAGAAAATCAGCTTGGACAACAGAGATCTCGGCTCGGGTTGGCTGAGGTTTGGTGTGTGACTTGAAGAACTGCAGTGGCAGTGGCTGGGCTTCGTCAGATGACACACGGGGAGAAGAATGACGCGATGCTCGACGCTCGGCTTAGGCAAACGGTGGGTGGTCGTCGATGCGGTGCATTCGGTTGCTGTCGACGAACGACTAGAACGCACGGTTGGCTGCGGTGGGTGGTCGTCGAAAAAGAGGGGCTGATGACGACATTCGGTGGAGAAGTGAGGAGATGGGGTGAGGTGGCGGCAATTGGTTAAGGAAGAAGAAGAAGAAGATGAGGGAGGCGGACGTTGTGGCTGTGAGATGAAAAGAATAAGAATTTTAGGTTTTTTTTCAAAAAGAAATTTAATAATAATAATAATAAAATAATAACAAATAATAATAAAATAATAATATATTTTAAAAAAATAGGTTTTTTTTATAAAACATTCTTGACGTTTTTAAAACGTCAAGAAACGTCAATAAATTTGAAAATGAAAAATTTTGATGTTTTAAAATGTCAAGAATTTATCGACATTTCTTGACAGTTTTAAAACGTCAAGGATAAATATATACATTTAACGTTTTAAAAACGTCAAGAATATCAAATTCATAAAAATTCTTGACGTTTTAAAAATGTCAAGAATGTAAAATAAACAACTTGATGGTTTCAAAACGTCAAGAAAAAATTGCATATTACTTGACGTTTCAAAACCGTCAAGAATTCTATAAATTGCCTCCCCTCCGCCTTTTAATCAAAATTCTTCACGGTTTTTTCATTAAACCGCCCCTTTCTTGATGGTTTTTCAAGAAACCGTCAAGAAAAGAAAAAATCAACCGTCAAGAAAGGGTCTTTTTCTAGTAGTGATGACTTTGTGGTTAGAGCTGATAATGCATTGGTGTTATCACCTATGTTTTAATTATACAGTATTATGATTGAGGATGAGTTGACATGATATGATATGATATGATAGGATATGTATGGTATGACATGTTATGGCATGATATGTTATGATATGATTTGATGATGTGTTATGCGCATGCTATAGATAGGGTGTATGTTAGCTTAACCTATTAGAGTCGTACCTATATGAGTGTCCTTCGGGATCATCACTCTTTTTGATGACTGTGTAGTCCGATGGGATCACCAGTCTGATATTGACATTGACATAGACATGATTTGAGAGATCCAATGGGATCGCTCACACTTATGACTACGTAGTCTGACGGGATCACCAGTCTGACATTGACATTGACATAGACATGATTTGAGTGATTCGATGGGATCATTCACAGTCCGATCGTCTTAGGTGTTCCTTTGGGTTCACTAAAGACCAGCTTGTCCCTACGGGGTCACAGATTGCACGTGTTTGGGAATGTGCCAGTTCAGGGGTACCACTCTTCAAGACTCTAATAGGAAGTTAACAGGCACCTAGCGAGACTAGTAGAGGGTCACTTACTAAGTATATTTTTATACTCACTCTTTCTATTTTTATTTTTCAGGCAGAGGCAGAGGTAAGAGCAAAGGCAAGCTGGCGAATGACCAGAACAAATCGTGGCAAGCCATAGGGATACGTTTGCTTCCGCTTACGTCATGTGTCAGATTTCTGTGTCGATATTCTTTTCGTTTCATTTCATTTTATTTATTTCCTTGTTGTTCCCTTTAAAACTTGTAGGGCCCGAGATAGGATTCTGTTGTAATTTATTTTCGTACATTCTATTTATGATTTTAACGACAATTTGAAGTTTTTCTTTATTTTCTATTTACTTTAAATAAATTTTAATTCTTTTCTTTTAAGGTAAACTCCGCAACTTAGTATAAGAGGTTGGGTCTTTACAATTGAAGTTCCTTTGAAGATACAAGCTTTCTTTCAAGACTCCAACTTCAAGAACATCACGTGCTTCGCTTTCTCAAATCAAGCTTAGGCATCAAATCGAGAGAGAATTCGATGATCAAATACTAGAGATCAAACCACATCGCATCAAATCAACATAAATATAACATCAATACATAAGTTCAAAACTACAAATTAAATTTCTCAAAAAATCTCTTGTGAACAAATTGGCACATCCAGTGGGACATCTCTACCTCTCATCTCTCTCTCGTCATCCAAATCTACAAACAAGCCAATGGCAGAAAAGAAAGTTGCATTCAAATCTTCTGTAGCAAGCTATGCTTACACAGGACCTTTCACCCGCAATCGTTTAAAAGGGATCATTCAAGAGTAAGATCAAGGTTTTACCATCGCGTAGAGCATCCTTAAGCAATTGATAGAGTCTCCAAAAGCTGGGATTGTCATCAAGAAAAATCCCTTGTATGATAAATGTGATTCTACCTGTAGGAAGTCAAAGAAGGAAGTACACCTGACGTGATGTTTGTCATGATGGCTGATCTAATGGTCGAGGCTTTCATGGCGTAGATGAAGAGGAAAATTAATCTTCTGAAAAAGGCTATTGAGGAAAGAGACCACGAAATCGTAGATTTGAAAAAGTAGATGCAGGCTCCTGAAATTGCTAAGTCGAGTCAAACTTCTATTGTCAAAGCTACTAACAAAGCAATGAATGTGGTGCAAGAAAACCAATCAACAATCAACTTCTGTGGCTTCCCTTTCAATTCAGCAGCTACACGATATGATCACTAACTCCGTCAGAGTTCAATATGGAGGCCCGACTTCTTTCATGTACTATAAATTGTACCCCAAAAGAATTGACAACTTAAGAATGTCGCTTGGGTTCCAGCCTCTAAAATTTCCAACAGTTCAATGGAAAGGGCAACCCAAAGCAGCACATTGCCCACTTCTTCGAAACATTCGAGAATGTAGGATTAAGAGAAAACCACCTAGTTAGATGGTTTGTTCGAAGCTTGAAATAAAACGCTTTTGGGTGGTATAACAATATGAAGTTGAAAGTCATTGATAGCTGGAAACAACTAGAAAAAGAGTTCATAAACCACTTCTATAGCACCGAGTGGACCGTAAACATGATGGAGCTTTGAAACACAAGTCAATGAAAGGGAGAGCTAGTCATGGACTAAATCAACTAATGGAGAGCTTAGAGTCTTGACTGCAAGGATCGGCTTATCGAATTGTCGACTATAGAAATGTGCACCCTTAAGGGATAAAAGACCTACACAGCGAAAGAATTTAAACAGAATCATTAACTCAAATTAATTGGGAACTTAAAAATACCATTGCATTGGTAAAATAATACAAAAACTAAATTACTGTAAAGCTAAGCATGCTTTCTAAAAAATATTACAGAGAAGAGTAACTTACGTACGTTATTGACTCTGATTCTGTATCTACTAAAACACTAAATTGAAGCCCCTCACTTTGAGACCTCCCTATTCTCTGATCTTGAGAATTTTGTTCGTGGGAACCAAAATTGAAAAAAGTAAATAACTTTTAAGAGGTGTTTAAGAGGATACGCAGAGTTAAGACGCGACAAGTGATCTGCCACCTGATTTAGTTGCATGATAGGATAAATTAGGAACTTAAATTCCCTATGTTCGACCCTAAACTTACCGGAAAACTACTCTTCGCTTATACTTGGGCAATAGAGAGGAAAATTTATGTGATAACGTTTATCTTTAGTATCATGAATAAGAGTGTACCTTTTATCGCATAACCCTATTTAGTAGCATATTAGTTGATCAATTAGAACCCCTCATGACAAATCTACGAGCATAATACTTGTAAAAATATAACACATAAACAAACAAGGAGCACATTTTCCCCTTCCACTATCATGTATGACTCGTTCAGATGGTATTTCACTGTGTAAAATACATTCACGATATCCAACCTCACCTTTATCTCACCCATGAATAATTTTTCCCATTTAATTGCCTTGATGGGTCCATAGAGAATGTCAGGCAGATGACCATTCAATGAGAGCAGCCCCTTCTCAATCTTGATCAACTTATCAAGCTTCTAGGCCCTCATCTTACTTCCTTTTTGGACATCTTCAAGCTTGGATGTCACTACCTTATTCTTGTCTTTCTTTGGCTGAGTGGCGCTTACAAGCCCTCGTTCTTTAGGCCTCAGCCTTAGCTCTAATGGGCTCATCCTCTCAATTTTTTGACTGAATTCTACCGCCACAACATCCAGGCGGTCAACCTCTTGATGCGCAACAACCTTGTTCCTCATCGTCACACTCTCCACTTGCTCACTTAGGTCTACGAGCATTGTTTGTTTCTTTTTCTTGTCGGTTTGGATTTCTGCCATTTTGGTTTTGGTCTCCGCCAAGGATTCGACATTTTTCTTTTTCTCTTTAAACACTTGACAAAAACGATCATCTTGCTCACGACCTTTTACTTTTCTCCTTTTTTCCTCCTCTTCTCTTTTTCTTTTCTCCATCATCATGCACGATTTATGTGCGCTCTCTCTTTCGTCTCCTCTCATCTTCTCTTAATCTTTCCTCTTCTTGCTAAGCTCGATTTTCTCACAGGGCTTTTTCCTTTTCCTTCTTTCTTTTTGTTCTTCCTTCTTCTCTTCTTCTCTTCTTCTTTTCTCCTAAACCTTATTCTTCTCTACCGCCTCAACCTTTTTCTTCTTTGCTGCCTCCAGTTCTTTGACATATTTCATGACTTTATCCAAAAACTTTAATAGCACTTTAATGGAAAACAGTAGACATGCGCAGAAAAATTACGGATCAATTGTACTCTATTTGCATCTAAACTAATTAAGAAATTAACATGCTTCATGACTACCTTAATTAAACTAAATTAGAGTTAAAGGAACACATACCTTTGAAGACTCCCATTCCTCGTAATCTCCCAACGAACTCAAATTAGAGACCACCACTAGAGTTGACTCGTTATTCTTCATACTTAGAACCAAGTTGTGGGACTCGTAAGGGGTTAAGAATTGAGATTTGAGAGAGAAGAACAAATGTGATATTATTTTGAAAGTCAAAATTACAAAATTTATCAAAAGTTTCAATTAATTGAAAAAGGGACTATTTATAAGCAAATTACATATAAAAATGCATGTAATTTGTTCCTAAAATCTTAGTACATAATATTCCACTAACCATTAGTGGAACTTAGTGAGCTAGATGTCTATATCTCATGTAGCCATTTATCCCACTAAGTGTTAGTGGGATTATCCAACAAAATGTTGTATTTTCACACTAACTTAGTCCAAGGGCAATATGGTCATCTGACTGTTCAAGTCAAAGTCAAACTTTGGCTTTTTCAAGTCAAAAGTTAACATTTTGACTTTTTATCATTTTGTTTGTCTTGACTAATTTCGACCTTCTGAGCATGAATCCGCATTCATTTTTCTAAAATTCAAATCATATTTGAATATAAAGCCGATTAAATTTTGACTTTTCTAAGTTTAAAATCAACATTTTTGACTTTTTACAACTTTTACCATTTTCATCAATTTTGAGCTTTCGAATATGAATCCATATTTATATTTTTAATATTTAAATCTTATTTAAACATAAAGCTCCATGTCACACTGATAACCTATGACCATATCACATATATTCATTTGTTTCTCTCTCTTTACCTAATTCGAACAATTCAAATTATTCCATTATATTGTTCTAAGTTAAATCAGCATGATCTAGTTGGGGAACCTAATGGACCTATCCGTATTTATATTTTTAATATTTAAATCACATTTAAACATAAAACTCGATCAAACATATATAACCGACGACTATATCAAATATATTTATTGGTTTCTCTCTTTTTACCTTATTTGAACAATTCAAATTATTCCAACATCTTATTCTAAGTTAATTTCATATAAGCTAGTAGGGGAATGTAATGGACCTATAGATCATGAGCTATAACAATCCTAGATCAATTGGCTAAACATTTTTAGACTGAGCTAATCAACATTTGTTAACTAATGGGTCATTCCACTAAAGTCTCGTAGTGTCACTCCTCGCACTATAGATATATTTCTGTCCATTTGATATCACTATGATCAGTAAGTTAATCCATCACAGGTTGTTCGTAACCTCGACTGGATTAAAATACCATTTTACCCCCGAGATTACATACTGTTCCTTAAGTCCCACTGATCTACTATTGAACAATTGGTTTAAGGTCCAACCTATAAATCGAATCCCTCTTGGGCCAATGAGAGGGTAGAGCCCCTTGTTCAAGACTTGGATTCAGTCCTTAAGGGAACAATTTATCTACTAACTTTAAAAGCGGGTAGGAGTGAGTTCTGTCTTTCTCTCTATGTCTCTAGCTATCCACCCAGTTTTACCCCTAAAATGAGAGGATTGTTGGGCCAATGTCGTTGAGCTACCCTTACCCATGAAGATCTAAGAATAATAACATTTTAACAGACGTTCATAGTCAGCTTGGGATTAAGATTAAGTTACCTAGTTCATCGAAAATCGAAATAGTCAGTTTTATATAGTCAATAGTGTTATAACTTAAAAGTGACTATTTCATGGTTCCAGTCTTATGTAAACTCTTTACATAGGATGCCCCCACTCCCATTTCTCTACATGAACGATTTAGGATCACACCGTTTGTACTAACTATAGAATGGACTAGATCCATAGTGTTCCTAGAATAAGGCGTCCAACCTTATTCATACACTATAGATCATTTGGGATATAGACTCGAACTTGATCCATATTTTATGTCTCTTCATAAAGTTCAAGTATACATTAGATAGCCTCGGGACCTTAGTTTATTGAATAGTATTCTATTTTCACTAATAAGTCCTCAATAACCACTTTATTGAATATAACTTAATTTAAACTACAAACTACGAGTTTTAGGACATAAAATCCAACAGTATGATGCTTTCTTGAAAAATTGATATGTTAGGAATGTATGATAATCTTCCCCATGGATAGTTTTTGAAGGTTTCTTCATGATCCAATATGTCTAGATGTTGAAGATTTATGTGGTTGTGTTGTTGATAGGGAATTAAAAACGCTTTGAACATATAGAGGTTAACTAATTTTTTCTTTAATTAGTCTTCCTCATTGTGTAATGTTTTGAAATTTCTCTCTATATCTCTTCTTGTCATAAAGTCGCCATGAAGGAAAATGGCTTTTCAGACCATTTTATTTTCTTTCTCCTAGATTTAACTCATGGAATTTGTGCCCTTTTAGCCTAGTCACCAAACAGAGTTCTTTCAGCACAAATTCTGTTATATGTTCATTGAAGTTGAATGCAAGGACATTAGCTTTTTTTGTTTGATATTGCTTCCTTATTATGAAATTTAGGAATTCTGTTGGTATTTTGGCCATTTTAATGTTAAGGAGCTAGCCAAAAGGGAGTTCATCAAAACTTGAGAAAAAATTGTTTGGTTTATTTTTTATTTGATTTGATTCAATGTCTCTAAATTATAGTACACATTAATTCTAAGATTTTTGTATTCTTCCATAATAATGTCATCTGGATGGTGTTTGACCTGTTGAAAAGATATAATTAACAGTATGTTATAAAAAAATTACTAGTTCTAACAGATTCACAAATACACAAGGTTATTGAGTTTGATATTGACAAAAATAAGGCAACCAGACAAAGATACACAAATATAGACAAAGATAGAATACTATACAGACATGTGTTCACATTCTATTTTGTTACCTTCATTTCTTTTTCTTTCTTCTGCATTTCCATTAGATTTCATTGATTTGGTACTTGATGCTACTTTTATTGGAATTATGTCAAGAAACTTGTAGTTTGTAGTTTAAATAATATTCTACGAATACTAGAATCTCGAATCCAATAAATTAAGGTTCAGAGGCTATCTAGTGTAGACTTGAACTTTATGTAGAGACATAAACATGGATCAAGTTCAAGTATATAACCCAAACGGTCTATAATGTATGAATAAGGTTGGACTCCTTATTCTAAAAATGTTATGGATGTGGCCCGCTTTGTAGTTAGTACAAACGATGTGATCCTAAATCATTCATGTAGTGGCAGGAAAGTAGGGGCATGCTATATAAAGAGTTTACATAAGATTGGAACCATGAAATATCCACTTTTAAAGAGTTTACATAAGATTGGAACTATGAAATATCCACTTTTAAGTTATAACACTATTGACTAAATAAAATCGACTATTTGAATTTTTGATGACCTAAGTAAGTTAATCTTAATCCTGACCTAACTATGAACTTCTGTTCAAACGGTATTATCCTTAGATTTGCATGGGTGAGGGCAGCTCAACGATGCTAGCCCAATAAGCCTTCCATCGTGTATTCTGCAAAAAAAAAAAAAAAACAAAAAACCACAACGATTGTCTTACAATGCTTACACGATCGTTCAAATAAACGAATTCGATCATGTTAACAAAGCTAAACGATCATGTAATACATTATAGACTACCACTACTTGAGTCAAAACGATCTCGAAACTAAAATTAAAACGTACAATCATCAAGCCTAAACGATTGTGTAGTGCACATCACAGATTGTGTAGTAAACTCTAAACGGTCCTTTTTATACATGTAAACGATCTCCTAACTAAATATAAAGAATCATGTTATTAAATCTCTATGATCTTGTAGTCATTCTCCAAAACAAATGTAATACATTTGTACATACATGTATCAGAATGAAAGAAAAAAATCATACATTTTCATTAATGGTTCAAACTTTGCTTGCATGTCCTAGTATTATGCCCTTTGCGATTATAGTTAGAAAATCTTGATGAACTATTAAATTTACCTACCAATGAAATTCTTTGTTTTCTTAGTCTTCCAAGTTGACGCTTAAAGATTGAAGGTAATGTTTTCATGACAACATCTTCAACTGTCTAATCCAAATGAGTTCCAACAGGCTGAATACAACCACTGTATATTGCTGATATCATTTCTTTATAATAAAACTCAAATACATAAGAATAAGTATCTAAATTAAGCATTCGTAGAACAGAAAATGCATATGCACATGGAATTTCCTCAAGATCACATACTTGATAGCTATAACATCCCACGTTTAACTTCACAATGAACTGTTGATTTTCATCCATTACTTTCTGTTCTGTCATACTAATTGGATCAACCTAATACGTAAGACAAATAAAGAAAAATTTAAAAAAGAATAAACATGCACAAATAGACAAAGATAGACAAACATAGCCATCTATATTTATTTATATGAGACAGATAGATAAATTTCAATCTTCGTATATATCAGATCGATACAGATAGATCTATCTGTGTCTATCTAAGACAGGCACAGATAAATTGATGTCATTGTCTATCGAATAGACAAAGATAGTAGTCTATCTATGCGAGTCCGAGATACAAACATAAAAGAAAAAAATTTCATACCAATAAACTTCTTGACTTTTCATTTCCAAACGCAACACGTTCTCAGCCCAAGAAGTCAAACTTCATTGCAAAAGCAGCTTTACTTCGTTCATAAAACCACTTTTGTAATACATCTCTAATTGAACTAAGCATGGTAGCCATAACTCATATGGAATTAACTTAGAACAATATGATGGAATAATTTGAATTTTTCGAATTAGGTAAAGAGAGAGAAACTGACGAATATATGTGATATAACTGTTGGTTATCAGTTTAAGATAAAAATTTTATGTTTAAATGTGATTTAAATATTTAAGATATGAATACAGATTCATATTCAAAATTGATGGAAATGGTCCCCATTATTGCAGTCCTAAATGTGTTTTGATGGAGTAATTTCTTTTTAGTTGAGTGAGGATACACAGTAGATGGTTGACGCTGTGTTTGTAGGAGGGAGGCTAAAAAGTTCTTACAACCAGATTAAGAATACGCTGGATGCTTTGGGTAGCAATAGTTAAGAATGGTGAGATGATGGTTTTGGCTCGTGGTAAGAAAGTAGAGGGACTAGACAGAGGACTACAGATAAGATTGAAGATGGAACAGAGAGGAATACAATGGTGGCACTTCCAGATCAAGTTGTCGAAATGACCAAGCTTTTGCAATACATGACGTTAGTGAAAGTAAACGACGCAAAAAGCTTTGTTCATGTAGTACAACAAGTGGTTGAATTAGGTTGTGTAGGATGCGGAGGCCCCCATAATACCGACACATGCCCACAAAATACTGAGACTGTCGCCTACGTAAAGAATGACCCGTATTTAAATACTTACAACGCGGGGTGGAGGAATCACCTTAATTTTAGTTGGGGGGTCAAGAGCAAAACACTCAAAGGCGATAAGATGGCCAAGGAAATCATCACGGCAAAGCACCTGGCTATCGCTAAAGACATTATAATGATAGGCCATATCATTCAGCCCCACACCATCAACAAACCGAAAACTCTACTTCATCTTCTTCCCAATCCATGGAAGCCCTATTCCATGAATACATGTAGAGGAATAATTTCCTTCTACAAAGCCAAGCCTCATCAATTAAGAATTTGGAATTGCAGTTAGGGTAGCTAACCATTGATTTCTTCGGTAGACCGAAAGAATCACTCCAAAGAAAAATTGAAACACCCAACAAAGTGAACGGATTTGGAAAAGAAAAGTTTCAAGTAGTGACACTAAGAAGCGGAAGAAATTTGACCATTCGCGAGCTTGACTCCGAACGAAGAAATCATACTTCTACATCTAATTTCGAGATTAAAAGCTCAATTAACAATTCCATCCCTTTGAATTTTCTTTAATTAATGATGTTTATTTCTCGCAGAATAATAACGTACCAAAAAAGGAGGTGGATAACATGAGGTGGGATGAACAAAGCAGCAAAGCGTCTACTCAGGTAACAAGCTCAAACCCTTTGCCTCTTCCTCCATCTCCTTGTTGCTTGAAGGAAAAGGGCAACGATTAACAACTTTTCAACATTTTGGACATTCTGAAGTAACTTCACGTCAATAACTCATTTGTCGATGTGTTAGAGAAAATGCCTTGCTATATCAAGTTTTTGAAAGACATCTTGGAAAACAAAAGAAAGATAATGATTGCAAAACTATGGCTCAAACGCAGATTATATACTGGAAGAAGTACACGCCGTGTGTAGCGAAAAGAAGTTTGAGGCTTTGGATCTGGAAACCAAAGGCGAGAAGAAGACAAAGCCATCAATTGAAGAACCTCAAGAGTTACAGCTCAAGCCTTTACTCAACCACCTGAAGTATGCATATTTGAGGGAGAATGACACTCTTCTAGTCATCATTTCCACCCACGTGGATGCTGTAGAAGAAAAGGTGTTATTGAATATGTTAAAACACCACAAGAATGCGATAGATGGACTCTGGTGGACATCCAAGGCATAAGCCCATCCTATTCCATGCATAAGATCAGGTTGGAAAAGGGTCAAGAGGGCATTGATCAGTTTCAAAGGTGATTAAACCCCGTGATGAAAGAAGTCGTCAAGAAAGAAATTAATAAGTAGCTTGATGCTGGGGTGATCTATCTAGTTGTAGACAGTAAATGGGTTAGCCTAGTTCAATGCATTTGTAAGAAGGCGGAATGAGTATTGTGAAGAATAAAAAGAATGCATTGATTCCAATGCGAACAGTCATGGGGTGGAGAATTTGTATGGATTACTGCAAGGTGAATGCGGCGACAGAGAATAACTACTTCCCCCTGTCTATCATTGACCAAATGTTGGATAGGCTTGCTGAAAAGGAATTTTATTGCTTTTTAGATGGTTACTCTAAGTACAATCAGATCATAATTGCACCGAAAGATCAGCATAAGACGACATTTACATGTCCTTATGGTACATTCGCATTTCTTCGAATGCCTTTTGGCTTGTGCAATGCACCAGAAACATTTCAGATGTGTATGATGGCTATCTTCTCAAACTTCTTGGAGAGATTAGTTGAGATATTCATGGATGACTTTTCAATATCTGAGGATTCTTTCAAAAAATGTCTAGGTAGCTTAGAAGAAGTTTTAGAGAAATGTAAAGAGACATGACACATTTTAAACTAGAAGAAGTGTCACTTCATGGTCATAGAGGGAATTGTGCTTGAGCTCAAGATCTCCAACATGAGATTGAAAGTAGACCTCGCAAAGATTGATGTGGTGAGCAAGTTGTTGCCGCCTTTACATGTCAAACCTTTGAGGTGTTTTCTGGTACACGTTGGATTCTACAGAAGATTTATCGAAGGATTTTCTAAAATCGCTAAACCTCTTTATAACCTGTTATGAGCTGATCAACCCTATAACTTTGATGAGAAATGCAACCAGACGTTTCAAACTCTAAAAGATGCATTGACCATAGCACTTATCCTCATTATACCAGATTGGTCATAACCATTTGAACTCATGTGTAACATGAGTAATGTGTCGGTAGGGGCTATATTAGGTCAAAAGGAAAAAAAGTGATCCACCCTGTCTATTACGCGAGCAAAACCATCAACAAGGCTTAAGAGATATGACTACTGAGAAGGAGTTTCTCGCGGCAGTGTTTGCGATAGAAAAGTTTAGGAGCTACATTGTAGGCTCCAAAGTTACAATAATATCTCATGGCGAAGAACCCCAAGCCGTGGTCGATCAAATGGATTCTATTCCTCCGGGAGTTTTACTTGGAGATTATAAACCATACGAATAACCAGGTGGTAGATCACTTGTCGCGTCTTAACAATGAAAAATTTCCATGTGAAAAGAGAGAAATTGAAGATGGATTTTGGGATGAACATCTCTTTCGCTTGAAGCAAAGGAACCTTAGTATGCAAATATAATCAATTATTTGGTATGTAAGACATGGCCACAAGACTTCAATAGCCAGCAATGAAATAAGTTGTTTCATGAGTGCCGCTTCTATAGATGGGATGAGCTTTTTCTCTACAAATTGAGGCTATATCAGATATTGAGGCAATGTGTCCTTGAGTATGAAACAAATGAGATACTCGCCAAGTGTCCTAAAGCACACTATGGAGGACACTTTGGTGGACAAAAGATGGCTATAAATTAAAAGTCTTGTAGAGTGGGTATGTTCGTCCTACTATCTTTCACGATGTAAGGAACTTTGTGGTCAAATGTGACAGTGCCAAAGGACGGAGAATATGTCTCATCACAATGAAATGCCCCAGCATTCCATCTTAGAAATTGAACTCTTCGATATGAAGGGAATAGACATTATGGGACCATTTCCTCAATCTAGTGGCCACGTCTACATCTTTTTAGCTGTGGACTATGTCTCAAAGTAGATTGAAGTTGTCTTCTACGCGAAGAATGATGAGATTACAGTCAGTAAGTTAGAGAAATATTTTCACGCAATTTGGGACCCCAAGAGCCCTTATCAGGGACAAAGGATATCACTTCATTAATCGCATCATAGCAAAATTGATGGCGAAGTACAAAATCAAGGTGGTACAAAGCATATATTAACTCAAAATTAGGGCGAGCAACCTCTCAGCTCCTTTGCCATACTTGCTCGTATTTTGGGATAGAAATACCCAGAGTTAAGTTATGATTTATATCTGATCATCTTGAATGTGCTACTAGTAACTTATCCTTAATTAAGGTGAGCAACCGCTAGGTGCTATCACCATACACATCATCCTCCGGTGATGTATGCAAAGGATGAGTTTGGCGATAAGATTGTATCGCTACAATCTTCTCGTCACTCGCTTAGCTAAATGTTGGTTCCCACTTATCAGGTGGTTACAATCTATATCATTATTCTTTTCTCGAATATACAATGTTAATATATCCACACTTAGCATAATAGAACTCATTGTACATCCATTTTGATTCTCTAAGTACTTAAAACACATTTTATTTCTAGCTAGCTAATTAAATAGATTGAACATGGAAAGAATAAGAAATATGGGAGAATGGAAGAAGAAATGCATTGCTTTAATAAAAATAACTTTAGGCCTCTCGACCATGGTGTACATCTTACAAAACAATACACTAAAAACACAAACTGAAATCCAAAAGAAGGTGTTACACGATAGAGTTTGATTTTCTATACTCTTTGACTATGATTTTTATGGGGATAACTCTCTTTCTATCTTGTTCTAAGCTCTTACCTAAAACTCAAGGAAAGGGAGAAGATGGACGATGTAAGAACTTGCTCTTTAGCCAAAATGTGCACCCTTTGTTCTGAAGTAAGAAGCTTTATTTAAAGGCGAGGGTTGATGTTGACAGGATGCCATGCGCTAGTAAGGCCTTTGAAAAGTTGCAATGGCACTGTACAGACATCCTTTTATCGTTTCTTTGAATTTCCTGCCAACCAATTTTGTTTGCTAGTGCCTTAAATGCCTAGCTTGTACTGCTTTTTACTGTGTAGGTTGAACGTATCTTCTCACATAAACATGATATCGATGAGCTTCACTTCTTTTTGCCTAAAATTCTACAATTAGAGCACTAAAACATAGTAAAATAGGGATAAGGTTCTTTTGTATCATACATTTTACAGATTAATCAAATCCCATAGGCACAAAATATTCTAAACTAAACTAACTTAAGTGATAAAGAAAGCGGTAAAAGGAAGCAATAAAAGAAAGAGAAATTTATATGAATGTAACAAAACTGTAAACTATTTACGACCCGTGTAACAAAGCCCATAAAGTTAGCCATTTTTAAATATTCCAGGTTTGTCCTTCCATCTTTCTTTTCTTCCTCGCGATTCATCTTCTACTGTTATTTCGTCTTCCCCGTCTTTCCCTGCGATTTCGTCTTTCTTCTTTTCTCTTTTTATTTTTTGCAATTTCTTTCCATCATTTTTCTTATTTTTCAATTCTTTATTTATGTCGTTTAATCTTTCCATCGTTTTTCTTCTTTTCCTCTTCGTTTTTTTCGCTTCGGTTTCTTTCCATCGTCTTTCTACTTTTTCTCCTCTTTTTTCCGCTGCGATTTCTTTCCATCGTCTTTCTTCTTTTCTTTTGTTTTTTTACGCATTTACATTTGGATAACCAAATTTAAACGACTGTGTATAAGACTGTGTACAACAAAATAGCAAAATCTAAAAGATCGTGTATAAAGAATTTTGAAAAAAATAATTTAGATTGGAGTAGCCAAATGTAAACGATCGTGTAAAAAAAATAAATGATTGTGTATAAAGAATCTTGAAAAAAAATCATTTAGATTGGAGTAGCCAAATGTAAACGATCGTTTAAAAAAGTAAACGATTGTGTAAAAAAAATAAAAGATCGTGTATGAAAAATCTTGAAAAAAATCATTTGAATTGGAGTAGCTAAATGTAAAGGATCGTGTAAAAAAAGTAAACAATCGTATAAATAAATGTAAACGATCTTGTAAAGAAATCTAAACGATCGTCTACCAAAAGAATTAAAAACATCGTGTACCAATTTTTTTTTAAAAATCATTTAGATTTGGGTCCCCAAATTTAAACGATTGTGTATCAAAATTAAACGATGGAGTTGAAAAGATAAATTGTAGTCATATCTAAAGGATCGCGTATAAATTGTAGCCATATCTAAACGAACGCGTATAAATTGTAGCCATATCTAAACGATCGCAGTATAAATTATAGTCATATCTAAACGATCGCACCATATCTAAACGATCACGTTGTAGCCATATCTAAACGATCGTGTATATATTGAACCATATCTAAACGACCGCATATATATTGAACTATATCTAAACGATTGCGGATATATTGAACCATATCTAAAAGATCACGTATAAATTGTAGTCATATCTAAACGATCGCGTATCAAACAATAACCAAATCTAAACGATCACAAATATATTTACGCGCCCGTTATTGACAGCGTGGTTGATGGGGCATTTTTGGTATTTTACATGGTGAGCCTCTAGGCTTTTTTCGTTTTTTGAAATTGTTTTTATAGAGTGTAAATATTTTGCCGCTTTTTTATATTTTTGAAAAGACCCCTAAAAGAAACCAATGAAGGAAAGCATTAAATCGCGAGAAAACAAATAAAGAAAATAAAAAAGTGGAAAGAAAGAAAGAAAATGAACCAATAAATATTCGCAAAAATAATGTGTTTTGTATAAATAATTAATCTTGCAAGAAGATACAAAACGCATTCATGTGTTTCAAGGTAATGTTTATAAAAAGGCATTTTACAATAAATCCATAGAGAATTTGAAGCGTTCTTCATCTTCAAGGTACGCCTTGAATCTTTGCCTATTTACCTTCAACACATTAGTCTTGTCAGTGAGCTGATCTCCACAGCACCACATGGAAAGATTTTTTTTACAGAAAATGGCCCAGACCATCATGAATGAAGCTTACCCAAAAACAGGCGTAGACGTGAATTAAATAATAACACTTTTTGTCCAACTTTGAATTCCCGTCTACAAATGCAGTTGTCGGGCCATGCATTCGTCTTTGATTTATAAATCTTGTCATTCTGGTAAGCTTGAGAATGCCACTCTTAATGCTCATTCAGCTATAGTAACCTAGCCTCTTTTACGGCATTGTAGTCGAAGTTTAACTTTTTGCACGCCCATAACTCCTCACTACAAGAAGTAAGGAGATTCTCGATGCACAAAAACGTTGGCAGAAGTGGAAAAGATGTCAGAAAACCAATTTCTTACTTAGAAAGGAACGTGGGAAAGACTGTCAGAAGAAACGCATTGGGAGACCTTTTCTCGGCGCGTCACCAACAAGGCATCGGGAATAACCTACTTCCGACATTTTCTTCACTGATGTTCCTGATGCGTGAGAAGTAAATAATCTCTGACGTCGACATTTTCGACGTCATTGGTGCGTCAGGAATAACCACTCCCAACAAGTATATATCCGACGTCGGTCATGCGTTGGGAAAAACTATCCCCGACTCGACGGTTGCAGCATATTCCTGATATTTGTAGTGCGTCGGGAAATATTTCTAATATGTATTTTTTATATTTTAAATATGTAATTTTTATTTTTTTCCTAAAATATTTTCTTGTAATGTTTTTGAATCGATTCTCTATTTCCTAAAATATTCACATTTGTTTTCGATTAAATTAAAGAAAATTCAAAATAAATTAGTAAATTACAAAATACAAACACAAATTCAACAAAAAAATTTAATGTTCATAATACAAATAATTTAGGGTTCATAATAAAAAAATTTAATGTTCATAATACAAAAAAGCGCAAAGAAAACCATACGTCTCTTAACGAGCCTCGTAGGCCATTCTACACTGCGGGTTCTACAATGATACAAAAGTGGCTAAGTTTAGTACATATATATGCATATCATCACTGTATACTGTAATTTCAAAAACTTAAGAATAATGAAAACATATATACGTACCGCAAAAGCTAGGGATCATCATTTGGTGGTCCTTGTCGTGCTCGAGTCATGTCCTCAATTAGCTTTCGTATTCATTCCACTTCTTAAACCAACGCTTTTCCATTTCTTGTCTACTCTTCAATCCGTTGCATAGCTTGATCAAGCTTAGCCTGTAATTGAAACTCTACTGTGGATTGCGGACATGACATCGTGGAATTGGTCACAATTGTCGTCTTGTGGGCCTTCGACTTGGGTCCCCAAGGCCTTTTAAGTAGCCTGGTCCTCTACCCAACATCGTCTCACATATCTCATCCCCAGAGAGTAGCTGATTACCCTTTGGGGTAGGCTGGGACTAGAGTTCTAGCATTTGATTCTACAACAAATTTAGAAACTATCTTAGTAAGTAAAAAATATATTATATATTAAAGATGACAAACAAAAGTAGAAGTGTCTGTTGGATAACTTACATGTGCATCCTCCACAGCCTGGGACACGAACATCCCATATTGAATGTCTGTTTGTCAGTACAACTCCACACGTTTGACCGACTCCCCTTTTTACTCAGAGAGCTCTTGCAGTCGTTGTAGAAACGAATTTGACCCGCTACTATAATTATAAGGCCACTTCTGTCTAGCAGCTTTTTTCGTCCGTGATTGCTCCTGCATGAAAATAATTTTATTGTTTATTTCTTATACATATTAAAATTTGAAACCATAATTAAGCATAACAAAGAGTTCAATTGCTTACTGGAATGCACGACTCATGTAGTGGCACAGAGGAAGTGCCAATCCTCATCACTTCCCACCAATAGGTGTGCTGGGTTAGCGCGAGCCTCCTTGGTGTCGATGTACTTTTTAAAGTGTCTATGATAGTCACCCTGAAACTCTTTCAAGGTGGTGAGCATATAATGCTCAACGAACCTATTGATTTCTTGATCATTGAAATAAAGCACAAAAAACTGCTACACATTACAAAAATAACACATTAGCTTGGTTAACTTAAATATATTTAAAATGAAATCATAAATGTGTAATGGACTTACTTAGAGGTCGCCCTTGACGACCTCGATGTATTCTCTGCCTACATCCGCCCATTTAAGGCAGCGAACGGGAAATGTCTTTTGCACACACACGCCTATCGTCTGGCTGAAGCGAATGGCGTATGTGAAAATAGGCTTCTTCGCGCTAGGGACAATCGTCATAAGAATCCGTCCATTGGCTACAACATAGCGCTCCAACTCTAAGAGTCAAGACTACACACGTCTTCTAGGAGTCGGAGTCGTAGATGGTTGAGAAGACGACCCTACTTAATAAACTATAAGAACATATAAGGTTAGAAAAGAAACTTGAAATAATCTTAAGTTAAAATATCATTATTAGACTCACCCGAATTGTCACCCCACGGACGACGACACTCCTACATGGTTATCTAAATCGTCTGCAAACTTGAGGAACATAACATTCGTCTTAAGGAAATTAGTGTGTGGGAATGACAGAGTGCCTGTTGACATAGAAAACAAACATTCAATAAGAAAATACGAACATATAGCTAGAATCAAAATATATAAACTACATAAATATATGAGTAGGTGGTTCGTCACTATAATTTGTCGTCATCGCTTGTTCTGCTTGCATGTGACAAGTGTTCATCCACATCGTCGATAAAGTCGGTTAGTGACATGATGCACAACTGGTCTTTCAATGATTATGGGATCAATGTCGGTTCTGCACAAAGTGTCATCCCCGATGTGCTCATCCACTCGGTGGATGACAATGATTTCTAGTACATTTTATCCTCATTCTCAAGATCATCCTTATATACGCTTATTTTGGACAACTTGCAAAACTTTCCAATTGCTAGTATTTTTTGGGTTATCTACGTAAAAATCTTGATCTACTTGCGTCGCAAGAATTACAGGTTCCTCCGCAAACAAAAAACGGGACATGTGGAGAGATTTGTACCCTAGTTCAACGTGTCTTTTTTGACTTTTATTGACGTCCGTGTCATACCACAGACACTTAAATAGCCGGACATTTCTTCCCAACAGATATTAAACGTGCAACACTTCGTCTAGAACACCGTAAAAATTATTGGCGCCACTTCCACTTGCATCGCTTTCACCAATGATCATCAGTCCACTGTTTTGTGTAGTACGTCGAGAATCAAGTCTGAGGTGTGAAATCTCAGCCCATTCACGATGCATCCATTGTAGCAACGAATGTCATATGATATCCCATCGCAAGGAGAAGAAATCGTGAGATAGATTTTCAGACTCACGCAGTTCTATACCCTGAAATCAATATGACAACAATTATATATATACACACATTCACGTGCTTAAATACGCTAGTGCATACATGATACATAGAAACTTTCTATATATTCAACAACGTACCAACCAAATTGTCACAAACATTCTGCTTAATGTGCATTATGTCAAGTTTGTGACATAACAATAGTTTCGACCAGTAAGAAAGTTTGAAAAAAGTACTTCTCTTTGTCCAATTAAGAGCTCTGTTTCTTTTCTTATCCTTTATTGAAGGCTGTTTACTCATAACTGGAAACTCCAACTGATCTAGCTGGTCTAAGATTTCGTGCCCATTCATCACCACAGAAGGAGCCCTACACTCTACCTTTCCATCGTCTAGCCTACTTTTACGTTGCACGTGATTCTCTAGAAGATAAAGTCTATGTTCTATGATGGATATTCTACCCCGTATCCTAAATGAGGGTCTTTCACCCATGTATATTAGACATGCCTAATACCCTTCATAGGTCAACATAATGCCAGAAAGTCATTAATTGTCCACAACAAGGCTGCATGTAGCTGAAAGAACTGACTTGTAAGAGACTCATATGACGCACCCCGAAAGTTTATAACTCTTTCAGTTCCTCAATCAATGGTTGGAGATACACACCGATTTCCCTAGCAGGAGATCTAGGACCGAGTATGAGTAGTGAGATGAAGAAATTTGTCTTTTTCATGCATTTCTGAGTAGTGACATGAAGAAATTTGTCTCTTTCATGCATTTCCATGGTGGAAAATTGTAAGGAAGTAACAGGCCACATACTGTACGAGGTACTTATTTGACCAAATGGTTTAAATCCATTTGAAGCTAACCCCGAACACACGTTCTGTGGATCAAAAGCCAAATCAGGAAATTCAGAATCAAAGTGCTTTCATCTCTCTACATCAGGTGGATGTTTCAACATGTCATCTGTTTCAACACGTTTATCCTTATGCCATCTCATGTCAGCGGACCCTTCCTACGATACAAACAAGCACTGTAATCTCGGTACCAAAGGAAAGTCGTATCCCAAGCCAAAATTACGAAGTTTTCGTTTGACTTCATAAAATGGACTAGGGATAGTACTACTACACATTGGAAACACTGCTCTTAAGAGTTCTAACAACATGTCGAACGACTTGTTACTTCAACCATTTAAAACCTTCACATGCATCAACTTAACCAAAAAATTCAAGGATGAAAATTTAGAACAACCGGTGTACAACTTATTATTACGTGCTTCATTTAATAAGTTCTGAAATGTGTTTGTTGTATCTTCATGTATATCTACCTCAATATTCCTCGACATTTCATCTTCCAAACGAGGTTCCTTCGTTTCTTCTACCTGTTCAATCAGGACTTGTAAATCATTCAGCATACTAAACATATCATCTTCTTTATTAAACTGCATACTACTAGTTCCTTCATCAAAAGGGTTACTACTAGTTCATTCCTCAAAGTTTTTGTACTTCTAAAGCTTAATGACTCTCTATGATACACCCATTCTGTGTAGTAGAGGGATATTCCAATAGTCAGTAGATATCGTTCCACAGCCTCTAGTGAGTTCCAATTTAAGTTTATACATCTCTTGCATGGGACACCTTATTAGTCCGTAGGCATCAACGTGAAACTTGGCAAATTCTAAAAATTGGGTCACTCCCTCTATATACTCAAGGGGAAACTTATTCCTAAGTTTCATCTAACCCTTGTCCATCGTTTAAGTCCCTAAAACATAAGTAGGTTTGATTAGAAACATATTCCTCTCCTCTCACATTCTAAACTTACTCCCCTGAATATACAATCTCTCAAAATTTTCACTAAAACTAACTTCAAACTATAGAGGCTACCATAACTGTAGGATAGCCAACACAACCTAATTATTAATCACAAATAACTTCAATCTTTGCATCCTACCCACCCCTTCCAACAACGATACCTTATGAGTTATTTTACTACCACCCATTCAAACCCTCAGAAATACAAACAAATTCAAAATAAAAAAGACTACCATAACTGTAGGATAACCATCTCAAATCAACAACAAATTAGTTATTCAAAACTACTAAGAAATAAATATTAGAATTGAACTAAAGGCTACCATAATTGTAGAATAGCCAAAATGAATCATAACACATATTACAAAATTCTTAACACAATAATAACCTCATTGCCCCTCCCCCCTCAAATTTTCAACCGCAATCCTTCACTTCAAAATTTAAATTCGACCGCTCCCTCCCCACTTCAAAATTTTAATTCAACCATCCCCCTTAAAATTTCAATTCAATCCTCATCCCCTCTAATTTTCAATCCACCCCTTCAAATATTCAATTAAACCCTACTCCCCCTCTTCAAATTCAACCCACATATTTAAAATTTCAATTCTCCAAATCAATTTCTCAAATACCCCCCTTCATTCCACATTAAAAATTCTCATTCCAAAACCAAAAATCTATTCCTGCAACTAATTCATCATTAAAATCCTATAACTAATTTTCAAAAATAAAAAACTAAACTAAACTAACAATTTTTTTCAAATTTTTGATTTTAAAATTACCTCAACTAGGAATGTGCGATGGCAGACGACGAGAAAGGGACGATGACAAGCTCACAACGGCAAGGACAATGACGGCGACGGGTGGACGAATCTCTTCTCTTTGATCGCGGGCCGAATCGATCTCTCGTTGCTTCTCTTCTCTTTCGTTTATGTTCTTTGTTTCACAGAACTGAAACATCAATTTCTAAGGGAACTCCTAACGCATAACGTAAACGTCAGGAGATCTCCTTACTCCTGACTTAATTTTTTATGAATAACTAATGGCATCGGGGATCTCACTTTACTCTCGACGCTATTCTTGACACACATAAAATTCGTCGGACGATCCCCTTACTCCCAACGAAGTCTCCAATGCCATGCAGAATGCATCGGGAATATCTGTCTGATACAATTAATGTTTGATAATTTTCGACTGCTGGTTTCAGACACTTGCATGCTGCATTGGGATAAGTTATTATTCTCGATGTCTTTTCTGACGTTTATATCACGGCGTCAAAAAAATAGGTCTTTCTCGATGGGTGTAAATTGGTGTCGGGATAATGGGTCGTTCTTGACATTTTTTCCAATGTCTTTTTCTGCGTCTGGATAACCTCGATTTCTTGTAGTGCCTTGTGTTCCAACTCTAATGGTAAGTGATAGGCTTTCCCAAAGAGTAATGCGTAAGGAGACATTTCGATAGGCGTTTTATACGCGCTGTAATATGCGTATAACGCAAAATCCAGGTGATCCATCCAGTCCTTGCGAGATGAATTTACCACTATCTCTAATATCTTATTGATTTCTCTATTGGACACTTTCGCCTGACCATTTGTTTGAGGGTGGTAGGTAGTGGCTATTTTATGGGTGATGTTGTACTTCGCGAGCAGTTTGGCTATGATGCGATTAATGAAATGAGATACTTCGTTATTGATAAAGGCTCTAGGGGTTCCAAATCGTGTGAAGATAGTACTCTATAATAACTTACTGACTATAATCATATCATTCTTCACATAGGAGATTGCTTGAACCCACTTTGAGAATAGTCCACGGCCAACAAGATGTAAATGTGGCCACCAGATTGACAAAATAGTCCCATAAAGTTTATTCCCCACACATCAATGAGTTTAATTTCTAAGATGGGTTGTTGGGGCATTTCATCGCTATGAGACATGTTTTCAGTCCTTTGGCACCGGTCACATTTGACCACAAAGTTCCTCGCATTTTGAAAGATAGTATGCCAGAAATACTTACTCTATAAGACTTTTGTAGCCGTCTTTTGTCCACCAAAGTGTCTCTATAGGGTGCTTCATGACATTTGGTGAGTATGTCAGTTGTTCATACTCAGGGACACACCGTCTTAATATCTGATCTGGCCCCAATTTGTAAAGGAAATACTCATCCCATCTATAAAAGTCTTGTTAAAACTTCTTTCTTTGCTGGTTGTTGAAATCTTGCGACCATGTCTTACATACTAGATAATTGACTATGTTTGCATACCAGGGCTCCTTTACTTCAACGCAGAAGAGTTGTTCATCAAGAAATCCATCTTCAATGTCTTTCTTCTCGTGTTAAAACTTTTCATTGTGAAGACACGATAAGTGATCTACCACCTAGTTCTTGGTGCCTTAGTGGTCGACAATCTCCAAATCAAATTCCTAAAGCAATAAAATCCATCTTATTAACTGTAGTTTGCCGTCCTTTTTCGCCATGAGGTATCAGATCACAGAATGATTAGAATGCAACTTAAATTTAGAGCCTATAGTGTAGCTCTTAAAGTTTTCTATCACAAATACTATCGCGAACAACTCATTCTCAATAGTGGTATAATTCTCTTGAGCTTCGTTGAGGGTTTTGCTTGCGTAGTTAAGAGGGTGGATCACTTTGTTCCTATTTTAACCCAGTACAGCCCTTACCGCCACATCACTCACGTCACACATAAGTTCAAATAGTTGTGACCAATCTGGCGTGATGCGGATAGACGCTGAAGTCAACGCGTCTTTTATAGTCTGGAACGCCTAGTTGCATTTCTCATCAAAGTCATATGGTTGATCGGTGCATTGCAGGTCACTAAGAGGTTTGGTGATTTCGGAAAATCCTCAAATGAATTTTCTATAAAATCTCATATGACATAGAAAGCTCCTCAAAGGTTTGACATTTGAAGGTGGTGGCAACTTACTTACCACATCAATCTTTGCGAGGTCCACTTCTAATCCCGCTTGGAAGATCCTGTGCCCAAGCACAATTCCATCACTAATCATGAAGTGACACTTCTCCCAATTTAAAATGTTTCATGTCTCTTTACACTGCTCTAAAACTTCTCCTAAGCTTTTTAGACATTCTTTGAAGAATTCCCAAATACTAAAAAGTCGTCTACTAATATCTCAACTTATCTTTCTAAGAACTCTGAGAAGATAGTTATCATACACCTTTGAAATGTCCCTGGTGCATTACATAAACCAAAAGGCATTCGACAAAATGTAAATGTTCCATAGGGACAGGTAAACATCATTTTGTGTGATCTTTCGGTGCTATTTTAATATGGTTGTATCCAAAATAACCATCCAGAAAGTAATAAAACTCCTTTTCCGCAGGCCTGTCCAACACTTGTTTAACGAAAGGTAGAAGAAGTGGTCATTTTTCGTTGCTGCATTTAGCTTGCGGTAGTCCATACAAATCCTCCACCTCGTGACTATTCGTGTTGGAATTAATTCATTTTGCTCGTTCTTCATAACAATCATTTTGCCTTTCTTAGGAACACATTGGACTGGGCTAACCCATTCACTAGCTGCGATTAGATAGATAACTCCAGTGTATTTGATGGTTTTCTTTTTAACAATCTCTTTTATCGTAGGGTTTAATCGCCTCTGAAACTGAATGGTGTCCGTTTGACCCTCTTCCAACCTTATTTTATGCATGCAATAGGATGAGCTTATGCCTTGGATGTTTGCCAAGGTCCATCCTATCGCCTTGTTATGGGGTTTATTCAATAATGCCTTCTTTTCTACAACATCCAAGTATGCAAAAATGATAACGAGCATTGTAAATCTGAGATTCTCTTTGGATTCTTTACTATTGTCATATAATATATGAAGTTGAATTTAAGTTGTTAAAGAAGAAAATAGCAAAGCTTTTGGTTCAAGTTGTGTTAATCAATTTGGTTTTTTTTAGAAAAATGAAAAAAAAAAAAAGCAAAGGAAAATGAAAAAAAAGGTGGAATTGTGTATATATGTAAAATAAAAAAAAAAAGAAAGAAAAGAAAAGTTAATTTAAAAGGAGAATAAAGAAAGAGGAAGAGAAGGAGATGGGAAAGAAGTTTGGTGCCAACATCGGTCCACTGCCCTCTTCATCAATTTTTCACAAAAATGTTAGAGATATGTTGAGGTAGAATCTGAGGAAGAAGAAGAAGAGGAAACGGTTGTGAGATAAGGTGAAAGAGATGAAGAAAATCATGAAGAGATAGCCATGGCAGAAGCTTGGTGTTCATAGACATCTTCTGGTTTTTGCGTCAGTTCACAAATAGCCATGGTAGAAGCTTATTTTTTTTTTTTTGAAATTTCATTCAATTTTTAAAAGTTTTGTGAAGGAAGCATGAGTCTGATTTTAGTTGGTGTATTTCGAAGGGTCATTCAGGTCATAAATTTGGGTGTGAATTCATAAATGCTCTGGTTTTTGAAGTTTTCTAGATCATATAGAGGGAGTTAGAAGCTCTATTAGGTATAGTTGAAAAGCTTATGAAATTTTCTACAACTTTTATGAAGAAATTGTGAGCTAAAAATGACTGGAAGTAAGCTTAATTTCATAAGCAAGCCAGGGGATAGCTGAAGACTCGATTTTTTACTCTCTTTATTTCGTGCATGTCTGTAGCAATCTGTTAGGAATCACATTTTCCTTCCTTCAAGTACATTGTAGAGGAGTTAAAAATAAAGAGTTTGATATAAAGTATATTAATTTTGGTGAAGTGTTGAGAAAGTTATGAATATTTGAAGTTAACCTATTAAATCTGGAAAATTCTAGGGAAATAGGAGAAACACTCTTTTATGCCTAAGTTTAGTATAGTTAAATGTCATTGTTTGTGTGTCATCAAAAGTTAGTATAAAGATTTCAGACTATACAAGGTTTTGATGCTCAGTTTTGTTTGTTTGACAAGCAAAGAGAAAATAAGTCGAGTCTACACACCAGGGAACTGGCCTAAGGCTGTAAGTGACAACACAGATTTCTAAACTATTATCTATGATTATATTTATATGAATTGTACATGATTTCTATGAATGATTTCAAACATAAGTGCAAGCTTAAGTTTTATGATGAAATTTATATATGAGCACGTTATTATCGACTTTCTGAAAAGTAGCTGAAATCATATCATTTTAAGCAAGTATTGTTTTAGATTTTTAATTTTCCATGAACAATTTGAGTAAGCTTGAGCTTTACGGAAGATAAAGATAGTAGACATGTTTTAATGTTTTCGTATGATTTTCTGATGTTTCTGTTAACTACATGACTGAGATGTTGATCCCGAGGCTATATGGTACCATGTGCACACAGGTTAGATTTCATTGTTGATGTTGAGTATACTCCATAACAACGATGCTGTCGTGAGTGCTGAACAGGTCCTACTATGATAAAGACAATGGATGTACTGGGCGAACCTTAATACATCGTAGAGCTTGTAAACGTTGGTTGTACTAGGCGTATCCTACACAACGTAGATTTGCCATGTTAGTTAAAATGTTTTGATATACTTGATATGCCTTGCTAGATTTCAGTGACGTACATGCTGAAAAACTATTCTTATTATTATACGTTATATTTATCGCTTGATTAAACAGATTTATATGTGTAAAGTTTTCATGTGCTCTTATCTTTAGATTTTACAGTTTTAAACTGAATCACTCACTAAGCTTTATAGCTTACCCTTCCAAAACGCTTTTGCCACTTTCCAGGTAGAGATCGAGCTCTCGGTCCTCGATAATCTGCCTTAGTCTGCTGAAGGTCCCATATCGATTGTCAGTACGTGGTTGGAGTTTTAGATAGTCTGTTTTTTTATTTTGTATGTGTCTTTGTAAGATATAGATACTTTATAGTTTGTGTAAGCTCTAGGTGTTGTAGTTGTATAAACCTTTGTTGGTTATATTTTTGGTTAAGGTGTCTCTATCAGGTTTATTTGCTAAATTAGTTATTTCAGAGCTGCACTTCGTGTATGTTTATTATTGGTCTAGGTTCCGCTGTGTTGTGTTTCATATAAAATAGTTTATAAACAAGATTAGCATGTTTATCAGATTCAAGAGCTCAGCTAAGTCGATCGATATCGTTAAAGGAGAGCGATGTTAGTCGGCTTCATGTCATCTTTGGGGCTAAGCTAGTAGGTAGTCAGGAAAGGGGTGTGACAAGCAGAATGTGATTTTCCCCTAAATATGCATACTTCAGGTAGTTGGGCAAAGGCTTGAGCTCTAATTTAGTGGTTCTTCAATCGATGACTTTGTCTTCTTTTCGTCTTTGGTTTGCAGATCCAAAGACTCAAACTTATTTTCATCAGACACGGGGTTCACTTCTTCCAGTATATAGTCTGGCTTATCTTCTTCAAGGAATTCATTAGTGCTAAACAGCTCATAGCAAGCTTCTTCCTCGCAATAGTCCCATTCAAAGGACTCTATCGCACTACAGTTTTCAACATCGGAGGGAAACTTTATCACGTTGACAATGTTAAACTTAATCTCTTCGTCATTGAAAGACATTTTCGACTCCCCTCGGTGGACGTCTATGAGGGTGCGACCAGTTGATAGGAATGGCCGCCCTAAAGTAATTGGAACCTTCCGATCAGCTTCGTAATTCATAATAATGAAGTGTGTGGGAAAGAAAAACTTGTCCATATTTGCCAAAAACATCTTCAATCTTGCCATATGACTTAGCAATGGATATTTCAGCGATTGAAGTCTCATATGAGATAGTTGGACCTTCCATATCTCTAGTTTCTTGAAGATAGAAAGAGGCACTAAGTTGATGCACGTCCTAAGGTCGTATAGAGCACGACCTAAATCCATTCCACCTATTGAATAGGGGTCCATGAAGCTATACCAGGGTCTGTCATCTTCTTTGGCACCCCATTCTTGAAGACGTTGCTTGATGCCTGCGTTAGAGCCACAGTTTCAAAGTCATTAATCTTCTTCTTCTTTGCCTATATGTCTTTTAGAAACTGGTCGTAGGAAGGCATTTGCTCCAAAGCATCAATAAATAGGATGTTGATGTGTAACTGCTTCAAAACGTAAAAGAACTTGAAAAATTGTTGATTGTCGCCCTTTTTCTTCAGGTGACCAGGAAATGGAGGAGGTGCAAAGGATTGGAGCTTGTCACCTAGTTAGACACTTCGCCGCATTACTCTTTTCTCCTTGTGTTCTCCACTTCCTTGTTTGGTACGTTTTTATTCTGCAAGGAAGAAGCATTATTAGTAGAGGTTTAAAGGTTTAGAATCATTATTTGAGTTACCAATCTCGGAGTAGTGGTAGACGTTTAAAGGGCAAGTTCCTTCTGCTTCTGAGTGTCACCATTTGACACTTTTGTATACCGGATCCCCCGCCTAATTAGGCGTTTCAGTGTTGCTTTGGAGGGATCTCTTGGGTCTTCTAGAAATATCGCTAGCTAGTTTCCCCAGTTGCAACTCTAGATTCTTTATGGACGAGGCTTGACTCTGCAGAAGGGCATCATTTCTTTACATATATTCACAAAGAAGGCCTTCATTGATGGTAAAGAAAAAGATGAAGAATGATTAGGATTGTTATCGTGGGTGTGGCGTTGGACTGACTGTTGTGGGTTCTCATTATACTGCTTTTGACTATATCTAGGTGCTTCGTGTAAGACCCGTAGTTAAGACAAGTATTTAAGACCTATAGAAGACGAAGTAAATTTTTCTTTGACTAAGTGTCTTAAAATATGCGTTTTGGGTGATTAGGCAAGAAGAGGTTGGTTAGTTCGTGAGAAAGGATATGCGAGAAGAACCATAGAGGTTATTTGGGCATAGGCATTTTGGACAATGTGGCACATTTATGACAATCGATTAAAAGTTAGTCCAAGTGTCTTAAGCTAATCATATGCAATTTTTTGACCAAGTAGGAGGTGGATAAGAAGTAGAAGGGTGACATACAAGTTTTGCGACCAATTGGCAAATTTTGCAACCAATCTTGCAACCAATTTTGCGACCTATCAAGAGCTTGAGGGTGACAGACAAGAAAAGAGATGATTTCCATAGGGAATTAGTTTAATTTTTGTAATATTAACTAAAGGTCTTAGCTTGTTCTTTAAAGAAAAGTGAAATTTCCTTCACAATTTTGGCAAATCAAGAATTAATTGGGAATTAGTTGTGCACTCAAAAAAAAAATATGCAATTAATTTCAAAGACAAATGCCAAGAACAAGGAAAATTTATCAAGCATTATTCAATTTCAAGAATTGGTGAAAAACAATAAAAAAATCAAGTAATTTTTTGTGTAGAGAAAAGTAATCTAATTAATCTTGCATTAATTGTCATACGTAAGTATATTGCATACAAAGATTGAATCAAAATTGAAATAAAGAATAAATTGGACAAGAATTATTGAAATTGAGATACGGGTTTAATTCTTGATACAAAAGATTAGGGATTCCAACAAAAATGTACATCAATATTCAAGATTGAACCAAGCTCTAATTACATGAAAAATTAAAGAAAAGAAATTCTCAAAAAATAGGATTAAACCTAAGCCCACTAACCTCAAGAAATTAGCCCTTCATCATCAAGAAATTTGGAATTTAATTTGAAGAGAGGAAAAATGGCAGAATGATGGATAAAATTTTGGAAATTGGGAGAATTTTGGGACTTATTTGAGAAAAATTGGTGAATTGATGATGAAAATATAGGAATTTAGGGGTTTATATTGAAAATAATGGAAATAATCGTCACATGGATTCGAACTTGTGACCTCTAAGCCTAGACGCACTTCAGATTGATGGAAATTTGGGGAAATTACGGAAAGCGGGCAAAAAATAACGAATTTGCCATTAAAAATATGCGAAAAAAGGAATTTACGTCGATTGGGATTCGAACTGTAGATGAGAGAGAGGCCCACACACTTCAGAAGGTGACACGTGACATAATGTGGTTGGTAGATGCGGATGAAGAACATGCGCCAAGGAATTTGAAAATTTTTTATTTTATTTTGCGTCGACTAGAGATCAAACACATGACGTCTAAGGGGCGGGCGTGGATCAAAACAACGTCATTTTAGGCTTGAAAATTCTAGAAAATTTTTCTTCGCTTAGGATTCAAACTTGTGACGTGTAGGTTGCTTCACATGTGGAAATGGCTGACGCGTGTCACGACTTTTGAAAATTTACGAATTTTTCCTAATGTTCAATTTGACCATTCTCCTTCGTTTGAACTCTGCATTAAGTGATTTTTGTTGCTTTGAGTTCGTATTGGAGTCTACTTTCATATTTTGCAAAAGAAAAAAATTAAAATAATGAATATATGCATGATATGGATTGAGAATAAGCTATCTTTAAACAAGTCAATATTTGCCCCAACAGTGACTAAACTTGTTTAAGGATTAGTATAAGTAAGGGTTTTCAGCCAAATTATTAGTCATGGTTATTCTGAGAATTTGAAGAGAAAAGTTCAAGGGTTGAAGTGCTGCCAAAGTGGCCACACGAGAAGAGAAAAAAAAAAGAGAAGCCTTTGAAGTTAAAGTAACTAAGTAGTGAGAGTGTTTTCTTTAAAGTATTTAAATGATTTCAAGCTTTCTTTATGAAATAATTGATTTGAAATAGTGATTTCAATATGCATGTTTTAAAGAAATTTTCATGAAAAGTTTACGTTATGTTGAAAGCATGTTTTATGTGATTTCAATTATTATGAAATGGTGTTTAAATCATTAGTTTACTTACTATAAATGAGCTGACTGTTACGTGCACATAAGGAGTAAAGGTAGCCATGTAGAAAAGGACTACATGGTGGAGTGAAGCTGGCCAATGTAGAAAAGGACTGCATTGTATTCAGCAGCCTGAACAACAAAAACGAATCAGGATATTCTCAGATGCTGATGATGAAAAGGTCATCTCAGTAATCTAAACGCATGATGATGAGTCCTTGCATAGAGAATGATTCGAGATTTTTGGTGAAATGAATGATTTGACTAATGTGTGATAAATGAAATGTATATTGATGTGATATACGAAATGATATGTTTACATGAGAGATGAATTTATTTGATTTTAATTGTTTGGCGAAATGATATTTACAAATGGTATTTTGCGAAAAGGTTTTCTTAAAACCTCACTAAGTCTTTTAGTCTTACGTTTTTAAAACTTTTCTTCCAGGAGTAAGGCATTAAGGCTAAGTTAAAGGAGTTTAGAGGGCTTGGTAGGCAAAAAGGTTGCCAAGGCATCTTACCCTTTAAAGATTTAAGAGCTGTGTATATGTATTTGTTGTAAAGTCATTGTAAAATGCTTAATGAAGTTTAATAAAGTCTTAGTTTTGTTACTTCTCTCTGTTATGTTTGCATATTGCTTAAAGGTTTTTGTTAAGGTATAAGTTAAGATTCAGAAAGCTCATGAGGCGATTAAGCAAAGGTTAAGGAACTCAAGACTGAGTGCCTTTGACGTCTAGACGCGTTAAGGATGCTCAAATCACACCGCATCTTGCATACCAAACAAGGGTGTGTATGGGCAAGGTATGACAATTTGGTATCATAGCATGATTTTGGGAAACCTCGTAGTTTTAAGTATGATTTTGGTGACTAAGTGCTTAAGTTATTTTTGTAGGAAGAATAAGTAGAAATGTTGTAAAGATGAGCTCTATCAAGGACAACTACTGAGCCCATAATGGCGATAATATTTTTGAAAGTTTGGATTTAATTTTGTTGTTTAAATTTCAAGGACAATATTTCTGAAGAGGGGATGAGTCACTACAAGAGACGGGGGTACTTCCAGCGCACAAAAACGTCGAGGAAAGTGAAAAAATTGTCGGAAAAGGATATGCCGACGTTTTTTGTTACGTCAGGCCGTACGTCGGGAAAACTTAGTCGAGAGAGGCATCCCCGACGCATGAACAACATGACGTCGAGAATGGCTCTCCCGATTTTCTATTTCTTGACGACGTTGACGACGTCAGGAATACCTCTCCCAATGCCATTTTTGGCGACGAAACCGCCGGCGTCGGGAATGCCTCTCCCGATGTATTTTTTACAGACTCATATCGTAGCGTCAGAAATGATATCTTCCGACATTTTTGTGCATCCTATTTCCGATGTTTCGTTGCGTCAGGAATTCCTTTTTATATGTATTTTAAAATGTAATTTTTAATTTTTTCCCCTTAAATATTTTGCTCAAAGAAGTTCTTTATTTTTTTGAAATAACGACATTTGGATTGCTCAAATATTTTTTCGACATTTTAGATTAAATTAAAATTAAAAATTCAATATAAATTAATAAATTAAGAAATACAAACACAAATAAAAAAAAACATAATTAATAAATTAAAAAAACATAATTGTTCATAATACAAAAAATGTAGTTGTCATAATACAAAAAACTACAAACAAAGTTATACGTCTCCTAACGAGGCTCGTACGTGTCATTCTACACATTGCGTCCTACAATAATACAAAAGTAAGTAAGTTTAGTACATATATTCATATGTTCATTGTATACTATCATTGCAAAAGTTTAAGAATAATGGAGATATATACGTACCGCAAAGCTAGGGATCATGGAATGGTTCTTGTTGTGCTCGAATCAAGTCTTCTATCAACTTTTGCATTCGTTCCACTTGTGAAGCTAACGCTGCATGATTTCTTTCTTGCACTTCAATCGTTCCAAAGCTTCATTAAGTTTAGATTGTAATTCATTCTCTTTTTGTATGGACGACGAACAAAAGGTCGTGGAATTGCTTGCACTCGTTATCTTGCGGGCCTTAGGCTTGGGTCCCCAACCAATGCCTTTTGAGTAGCTTGATCGTCTACCCAACACCTGATCGTATATCTCATCCCAGTAAGTGGCTGACTACCCTCTAGGGTAGGTTGGGACTGGAGTTCCAGCATTTGATTCTGCAATAATTTTAAAAACTAAGTTAGGTAATGCAAGAATATATAACGAAAGAGGATATAATTAATAAGGGCATAAGTGTTGGTTCAATAACTTACATGTGCATCCTCTGTAACCGGTGACACGAACATCCCAACTCGAACGTGTATTTTTCGAAACAACTCCACACGGTCGACCGACTCCCCTTTCTTTTCAGTGAGCTCGTGCTGTCGTTGTAGAAACGACTTTGACCCACTGTTATGATTGTAAGGCTGCTTTTGCTAGTAGCCTTGTTCGTTCGTGATTGCTCCTGCATGAAATCAATTATATAACATATTTCTTATACATATTAAAAATTGAAATCACAAGTAAGCATTATAAATACATGGAATGCACGGCTCATGTAGTGATCGTAAAGGAAGTACCAATCCTCATGAAATCCAACCAATATGTTTGTAGGTTGGCACGAGCCTCCTCAGGGTCGCTGTACTTTTTGAAGTATATGTGACAATTGGCCCGAAACTCTTTAAAGGTGGTGAGCATCTGATGCTCAACAAACCTATTCATTACTTGATCATTAAAATCAAGCACAAAAAACCACTGCACATTACAAAAATAACACATTAGATTGGTTAACTTAGATATGTTTCAAATGAAATCGTAAATGTGTAATGGACTTAATTACTTGGAGGTCGCCCTTGACAACCTCAATGTATTCTCTACCAATGTTTGCCCAAAGGCAACAGACGGAAAATGTCTTTTGCACGCACACGCCTATTGCCTTGTTGAAGCGAACGACGTGTGAAAAAATAGGTTTCTCCACATCAAGGGCGATCGTCATCGGAATGCGCCCATGTACTGCAACGTGGTGCTCCAACTTTAAGAGTCGAGACTGCGTACGTCTCCTAAAAGTTGGAGTCTCAGGTTGTTGAGAAGACGACCTTGCTCAACATAATGTTAGAGAAAAAAACATGAAATAATTGTAAATTAAAATAAAAGAAATTCTTGTACTCAACCGCATTATCGCCCACGGACGATGACCCTCCTGCAAAGTTATCTAACACATCCTCAAACTCGAGGAACATAGCGTCCGTCTCCAGAAAATTATGACATGGGTATTGACGATGACATAATGCCTATGGACATAGAAAACAAACATTGAATAAGCAAATACGAACACATAGAATCAAAATATATAAACTACATAAATATGTGGGTACGTGGTTTGTCACTATAATTCGTCTTCGTCATTTGCATGTGACAAGTGTTCATATACATCGTCGATGAAGTCGTTAGTGACATAACGAACAACCGATCTTTCAATGATCGTCGGATCAACGTCAATTCTGCACAGAGTGTCATCCTTGATATGGTCATCCACTTGATGGCTTACAACAACTTCTAGTATGTTAATGTGCTCATTCTCAACATCCTCCACTTCTGGCACATCCCATATACGCTTATTTTGGATGACTTGCACAACTTTCTAATTGTTACCATTTTTTGGGTCATCGACGTAAAAAACTTGATGTGCTTGAGTCACAAGAATTACAGGTTCCTCCTCGGACCAAAAATAGGACGTGTTGAGAGATTTGTATCCTACTTCAACGTGTGTTCTTTGACTTTTTCTTTACGTCGGTGCCATACCACCGACACTTAAATTTCCATACATTTTTTCCAACGGATATTGTACGTGCAACACTTCGTCCAAAACACCGTAGAAATTATTGTCACCACTTCCACTTGCATCGCTTTCACCAATTACCATTACTCCACTGTTTTGAGTAGTACGTCGAGAATGAAGTTCACCAGTATGAAATCTTAGACCACACACAATGCATCCATTGTAATGATGAATGTCAAATGATGGTCCCATTGCAAGTGAGAAGAAATCGTCAGATCGATTTGCAAACTCATGCAGTTCTAACACCTAAAATAAATGTGACAACGATTATAGATATCTCACGTGCTTAAGTACGTTAGTGCTTACATGTCACACTAAAACTTGTTATATACATGTGCTCGAAACTATTTCGGGAATGTCCGTTCATGTCTTTTATACAAATCAACAACATTTTGAGCATGTCGACGTTGGAGCCTCAAATGTTTCCTAATGAGGAGGAGGATGAGTTTAATTTATGTAAAAACAATGTATAACAAATATTTAATAAGTACGAAGATGAGGAATGCTTATTTGCGATACTCCGATATTTCGTCTACATTGTTCAGTATCCAATGGAAGAGTTGTTTCTCTTCCTGTGATATAGCATGAACACTTGAGGCACCTAAGGATCGTACTTTCTGCTTGAAAATTTCAAAGTCACCAATTATCTCGTCCTCTACAATGTAATCATCATTTCACTCATCTCTTGTGAATCGAGTCTCTATACCACTTAGGTAACCAAACAAAAGGTACTTGATTCATTCATGACATACGATTATGCAATTGACCCCTCAAGACGTGCTTTGTCCCTAACATACTGTTTTAACATGCATAGACTTCTTCCAATTGGATACATCCAACTGTAAGAAATCAAACCGGTAATCTTCGTTTCATATGGTAAGTGAATGGCAAGGTGTACCATAACGTCGAAGAAGGCAGGTGGAAATATTCTTTCCAACTTACAAAGTATAATTATGATGTCTGCTTGTAATTTGTCCAAATCACTTACTCTTATCATTCTGGCACACAAGTCACGAAAAAAATTACATAATTCAGTAATAGCAGTGTACACATTTTTTGGTAAGAATGCTTGAATACCAATAGGTAGTAGCCGATGTAATAAAATATAACAATCAGGCGTTTTGAGTCCTGATATTTTTCCCTCTCTTTCATGCACACATCTTGATATATTGGAAACAAATCAATCGGAAAGCTTAACTGATTTCATAAACTTGCAAAACTCTACTCGTTCACTGCTAGTCAACATGTAGTTCGCATGTGGCTTCACCAATCGGTTACCCACTTCTACAAGATGTAAGTTCTTTCTTATCTTTAGATCTTGTAGGTCCAACCGAGCATTCGTGGTATCCTTGGTTTTTCCTTTGATGTTCAACAACGTACGAACTAAATTATCACAAACATTCTTCTTAATGTGCATTAAGTCAAGTTTGTGACGTAACAGTAGTCTCGACCAGTAAGGAAGTTCGAAAAAAATACTTCTCTTCGTCCAATTAAGAGCTTTCTTTCTTTTCTTATTCTGTATTGAAGGATGTTTACTCATAATGGAAACTTCAACTGATCTAGTTACTCTAATATTTCATGCCCATTCATCACCACTCGAGGAGCCCTACGCGTGGTTCTCTAGAAGATAGCGTTTATGTCCCATGAAAGATATTCTACCTCGTATCCCGAAGGACGATCTATCACCCATGCATATAGGACATGCTTGATACCCCTTTTTACTCCACTCTGATAGGTCACCGTACGCCAGGAAGTTATTAATCGTCCAGAACAAGTTTGCATATAGCTAAAAGAACTGACCTGTAAGAGAGTCATACGTACGCACCCCAAAAGTCCATAACTCTTTCAATTCCTCAATCAATAGTTGGAGATAAACATCAATTTCCCTATCAGGAGATCTAGGATCGGGTATGAGCAGTGACATAAAGAAATTTCTCTCTTTCATGCATTTCCATGGTGGCAAATTGTAATAAAGTAACACAACTGGCCACATACTTTACGAGGTACTCATTTGACCAAATATGTTAAACCCATCTGAAGCCAAGCCCAAACGCACGTTTCGTGGATCAGAAGCAAAATCAGGAAATTTAGAATCAAAATACTTCCACCCCTTTGCATCAGCTAGATGTCTCAACACATCATCTATTTCAACACATTTATCCCTATGCCATCTCATGTCAGCAGACCTTTCCTGCGATACAAACAAGCGTTGTAATCTCGGTACCAAAGGAAAATGGCGCAATACCTTATGCGAAATTTTTCTCTCTATTATGATGAACCTTGTACCTAGCCTCGCCACATGTAGGATAATGTTGCAAATCAGCAAACTCTTTCCAATACAATACACAACCATACACGCGTGAATAGTCTCGTATCCCAAGCCCAAGTCACGAAATTTTCGTTTTGCTTCATAAAATGAATTAGGGATAGTAGTACTACCCATTGGAAACACTGGTTTTAAGAGTTATAACAACATGTCGAACGACTTGTTACTCCAACCATTTAGAATCTTCACATGCATCAACTTAATCAAAAAACCCAACGACGAAAATTCAGAACAACCGGGGTACAATTTATTAAGTGGTTCATTCAATAAGTCCTGAAATATATTGTTCGTTCTATCTTCATCTATATCTACCCTAGCATTCATCGGCATTTCATCTTCTAAACGAAGTTCCTCTGTTTCCTCTTCATGTTCAATAAAGGCTTGTAAATCATTTAGAATACCAAACATATCACCTTCTTCATTAAATTGACTATTACTAGTTTCTTCATCAAAAAGATTACCACTAGTTCCTTCCTCAAAGTTTTTTGTACCTCTAAAGCTTAATGACTCTCCATGATACACCCATTTTGTGTAGTAGGGGGATATTCCAATAGTAAGTAGATGTTGTTCCACACCCTCTAATGAGCTCCACTTTAAATTCAAACATCTCTTGCACATCAAAAGGATTACCACTAGTTCCTTCCTCAAAGTTTTTTGTACCTCTAAAGCTTAATGACTCTCCATGATACACCTATTTTGTGTAGTAGTGGGATATTCCAATAGTTAGTAGATGTTGTTCCACACCCTCTAATGAACTCCACTTTAAATTCAAACATCTCTTGCATGGACACCTTAATCGTCTGTAGACATCAACGTGAAACTTGGCAAATTCTAAAAATTGAGTCACTCCCTGTTTATACTCAAGGGAGAACTTATTTCTAAGTTTCATTCAACCCTTGTCCATCGTTTAAGTCCCTAAAACATAAATAGGTTTGATTAGAAATATATCTCTCTCACTCTCTCACATTTATAACTTACTCCCTTGAATTTTCACTATTTTTCAATAACTAACTTCAAACTACAGAGGCTATCATAATTGCAGGATAACCAACACAACCTAATTATTAACAACAAAATACTTTAAAATCTTCGCATCGTTTAAACCCCTTCCAACAACGCTCCTTACAAGCTATCCTACTACCACCCCTTAAAACCGTCCCAAACATAAACAAATTCAAATAAAAAAAGACTACCATAACTGCAGGATAGACAAAACAAATTGTAACACACATATTACATTTTCAATTCGAAACATAAACGCCCCTTCAAATTTGAATGCAACCATAACACCCCCCCCCCCCCCCCCCCAATTTCAAATTTGAATTCAACCAATACCCCCTCTACAAATTTTAATTTTGCTAGTAATCCCCCTTCAAATTTCAATTTAGCTAGAATCCCCCCTTCAAATGTCAATTTAAGTATAACCCCCTTCAAATTTCAACTTAACTAAACCCCCTTCAAATTTCAATTTAACTATAACCCCCACTTCGAATTTCAATTTAACTATAATCCCCCCCCCCCCCCAATTCAATTTTCAATTTAACTATAAACCCTAAACCCTAAACCCTAAACCCTTCAAATTTCAATTCAACCACAATAACATTACACACATTTGTTGAAATTTTTGTCCTAAAACTCATACTTTGTTATTTGATTCAATAAAATTTATTATTGAATGCTATAATCTTAAAACCAATAAATTTAAGGTCCCGAGGGTATTTATTAGTTTGTCATATATACTTGACCTTTATATAAAGACATAAACATGGATTAAGTTCAAGTTAATAGCCCAAATGGTCTATAGTGTATGAATAAGGTTGGGCGCCTTATTTTAAATAAACACTATGGATGCGGCCCGCTCCATAGTTAGTACAAACGATGTAATCCTGAATCGTTCATGTAAATGGTTTGCGTAAGACTAGAACCACGAAGTAGTCACTTATAGTTATAACACCGTAAATTATAAACTGACTATTTCATTTAAGATGACCTAGGTAACTTGATCTTAATCTTGAGCTAACTATGAACTTCTGTTCATTTGGTAATATCCTTAGATCTGCATAGGTGAGGGCAGCTCAACATCATTGGCCCAATAAGCCTCCCATTTCGGGGGTAAGACCAAGTGGATAGCTAGGGACATAAGGTGCACATGGAATTCACTCCTAACCACTTTTGGGATAGTAGATAGGTTGTTCCCTTAAGGACTGAATCCAAGTCTTGAACAAGGGGTCCCACCTTCTCATTGGCCAGAGAAGAATTCTGGTTTATAGGTTGGACCTTAAACCAATTGTTCAATAGTGGATCAGTGGGTCTTAATGAGCAAGATATAATCTCAGGGATAAAACGGTATTTTGACCCAGCCAAGATTACGAACAACCTGTGAAGGATCGACTTACCCATTATGGTTATATCAGGTGGACAGAAATATATCTATAGTGAGGGGAGTGCAACTAAGAGTCTTTAGTGGAATGACTCTTTAGTTAACGAATGTTGATTAACTTTGGTCTAAAAGAGTTTAGTCAGTTAATCTCGGATCGTTGGAGCCCATGATCTATAGGTCTATTGGGTTCCCCAAATAGCTCATATGGATTCAACTAAGAACAAGTATGTTGAAGTAATTCGAATTGTTTGAATTAAGAAGAGAGAGAGAAATCGACAAATATATTAGATATAAATTGGTAAATATGAACTTTGAGCTTTGTGTTTAAATATTATTTAATTAAATATGAATATAGATTCATATTTAAAAGCTTTAAATATTTTGAAACGGTTAAAGTTGTAAAAGTCAACACGTTGATTTTGACTTTGAACTTTGACCGAATTTATATTCAAATATGATTTGAATTTTAGAGAAATGAATACGGATTCATACTCGAGAGGTTTGAATTAGTCAAGACGAGAAAATTAGTAAAAAGTCAAAAAGTTGACTTTTGACTAAGAAAAGTCAAAGTTTGACTTTGACTAAAGTTAGTCAAATGACCAAAATGCCCCTTTGGTTAATTATTCTATTAATTAACGGTTAATGGGAAATGTGGCAATTAATTGTGAATTTGTTGCTACTAATCCCATTGATAATTAATGGATTAATGAGGTGTTGAACTTATATGAAATAATATTGCATGTAATTTGCATGTAGATTTCATATAAAAATTTCTCATTACCGGATGAGAAAATGATGAGTTTTTTGCTCTTGTAACACGTAAATGATTGACTCCTTTTTCTCTCATAAAAAATTCTCTTCACATAGCCGAGTCCCACAACTCAGTTCTTGGTCCTGAGCACAGTAGGTCAGCTTGGTGGTTGTCCTTGCTCGTGATTTTCAGGAAGAGAAAAAGCTTTGAATCAAAGAAGAAGTTGAGAACTACAAAGATAAGTTCATCGTTTACCTTCCTCTCACTTCGTTTAGGTTCATCGCTTGGTAGTTGCATGTTAATTTCTAAATCATTTAGATGCATATAGAGTAAAGCATGATCTTTATCTTCCGCTGTTGCATGTCTCTACTTGTTTGGTTTTTCCTTCAACATTCTATACAAAAATGCATTTAACAAACAAAAATCTATTCCGAAACAAAATCTTAAAACAATTTCCTAAAAAAAAACCCTAAAACTTATGTTTAAACCTAAACAAACTTATATTTAAACTTATCTAAGGTGGCAGACGGCGGTGGATGGCGAGGGAAGGCAAGGGCAACGAAACGAATGGCGACGACGGACGGTGGGCGACGACGGATCGTTTATATTTAATTTCTCTCTTTTTCCTTTCAATTTCAGTTCTGTGTAAAATAGAACTGAAACGAATATATAAGGGATTTCCTGATGCATCACGAAAACGTCAGGAGATCCCACTTAAGTCGTTGGAATACGTTTATTCTCGACGCTCATTAAATCCATTCTCGATCCATGGTAAACGCATCGGGAATATCCCTTATTCCCGATGCCATTCTTGACGCCATGCAAAGTACGTCAGGAATAAGGGGTATTCCTTATTTAATGTGGTCTTATACCCGACGTCATTTGGCCGACGCATGCTAAATGTGTCGGGAATACACTTTTTCCTGATGCAAGGCCCGATGCATTGTGCTTTGCATCGAGAATAATGTTTTCTCCAACGCATCTTTCACAACGCATCTGTCTGACGTTGAGAATACCTGTTTCTTCCGACGTCCTATCGTGTGCATCAAAAGATTGGCTTATTCCCGACGTCCTTTTTTTTACGTCTGTTTTGGTGTTGGAAAAACCTCAATTTCTTGTAGTGAGTCGTAAGACCTGTAGTTAAGATTCGTAGTTAAGACCTGTAGAAGAGAAGAAGTAAACATTTTTTACTAAGTTTCCTCAAATAGGCGTTTTGGGTGGTTACGTAAGAAGAGGTTGGTTAGTTGGAGAAAGGTAATGCAAGAAGAACCATAGAGGTTATTTGAGAATTTTGACAAGGCTAGGCGTTTTGGACAAGCTACGTGGCAAACTTATGGCAATCGACTAAAAATTAATCCAAGTGTCTTAAGCTAATCACATGCATTTTTGCTGCCAAGTAGAAGGTGGATAAGAAGCAGAAGGTGATGACTTATCAAGAGCTTAAGAGTGACTAAGCTTGTTTAAGGATTAGTATAAATAAGGGTCTTCGACCAAATTATTAGTCATGGTTATTCTGAGAATTTGGAGAGACAAAATTAAAGTGTTGAAATACTGCCAAAGTGTATATGCGAGAAGACTACGCAAGAAGAAGAAGAAGAAGAGAAACCTTTGAAGTTAAAGTAGCTAAGTAGTGTGAGTGTTTTCTTTGAAGTATTTAAATGATTTCAAGCTTTCTTTATGAAGTATTTACTGATTTGAAATAATGATTTCATTATGCATGTTTTAAAGAGATTTCCATGAAAAGTTTATGTAATGTTGAAAGCATGTTTTATATGATTTCAATAATGATGAAATGGTGTTAAAATCATTAGCCTACTTCCTACAAATGAGCTGACTGTTATGTGCACATAAGGAATAAAGGCAACCATGTAGTAAAGGACTACATGGTGGAGTGAAGCTTACCAATGTAGAAAAGGATTGCGTTTTGTTTAATGGCCTGAGCAACAAGAACGAATCAAGATATTCTCAAATCCTGATGACGAAAAGGCCATCTCAGTAGTCTAAATGTGGGATGATGAGTCCTTATGTAGAGAATGATTCGGGATTCTTGGAAAATGGAATGATTTGACTAATGTGTTACATATGAAATGTTAATTGATGTGATATGTGAAATGGTATGTTTACATAAGAGATAAATTTATGTGATTTGAAATGTTTGGCGAAATGATGTTTATAAAATGTAATTTGCAAAAAAGGTTTTCTTAAAACCTCACTAAGTCTTTTAGACTTACATTTTTAAAACTCATCTTCCAAGTGTTAGGCGTGAAGGCCAAGTAAGAGGAGTTTGGAGGGTTTGCTGGACAAAGAGGCTGCCAAGGCATTTTACCCTTTAAAGATTTAAGAGCTGTGTGTATGTTTTTGTTGTAAAGTCATTGTAAAACGTTTAATGAAGTTTAACAAAGTCTTAGTTTGGTTACTTTTTTTTGTTAGGTTTGCATATCGCTTAAAGGTTTTTGTTAAGGTATACATTAAGATTAAGAAAGGTCATGAGGCGATTAAGCAAAGCTTAAGGAAATCAAGACTGAGTGTCTTTAGTGTTTAGACGCATCAAGGAATGTCAAGTCGCATCGTGTCTCGTATACCAAGCAAGGGTGTGTGTGGGGCGAGTTGTGACACTTCGTCTTTATAATTTCCTTTGACACCTTGTCACTGCTGAGCCTTCTGCTCTTGATCCCTCAACTGAAAAGTAGATGGTCTCTCCACCCCGTGTTGTACGTATTTGAGTAAGGGTCATTCTTGATGTAAGCGACGATCTCAGTATTCAATGGACATGCATTAGTGTTGTGAGGAGCTCCACACCACACGCTTCCCATTTCATTTACCTATTGCATTGCCTGAACGGAGCTCTCTGTGGCATTGACTTGTGATAAATACATAGATTGAAAGAGCTTGACCTTGTAATGCCTGAAATGATGAAATTTGAGGTAAGTCGTTATCAAAATGATAGGTTGTCATGGATGTAAGTATGCAAAACAAGAATTTATTCCTAGTCTAAAATGAAAGAATACAATAATAGAGAAAGACTAGATGAAATATGAGGGTTAGGAATTACCTCAATTACCTTTCAAAGTTATCTTTTTAACCCTTCTTACCTTTGTGGAAATTGAGAGTAGTATGGGGAAGAAGGGTGTCGAACCCTAGAGAGCACTTAGGATTCAAAACTTCAAGATTCACAAACAAGGTCGATTAGTAGCTTTAGGATCTAAAAGAAAATTAAAGAGCAAGCATTAAGGGATGATTAGTGACAAGTAATTCAAGTAAAGTTTTTCTTTCAAGTTTAGTAGAGGGACTTTTTCTTGGGTAATTACCATGTTTCTTATCATTGAAAAAGTTAATTACCAAGTTTTTCTTTCAACCCTCTTACAATTTGGCTTTAACTTCTAGGTTTTGTTTTCACAGAGGAGCTCTGAGTCAGTCTCTAAGGCAATTAGAAACCTTACAAATCTTTGCTAAGTGTAAGATATCCGACTGTTTTAGTTAGTTTAAATCCACTTAAGTCCTATTTTTATGTTGTTCTTGAAGCAAGTTATATCAAATCTTTTTGGAGTTTCGAATTTGTTTTGGTTGGAAGTGTGGTTTTCTTTGCTTTTTTTTAGTCGAAGATCGTAATTAAGAGTTATGCCTTCTTGCATGTTCTCCCATCTACTATGTTTTCACAACAATATCCTAGTGTATGATAGTTTCTTCAAAAACATAGCGCACCATTGATTTACTAAGCTTCGTTTCGTTTTTCTTACTGTTCTATTTCTTATCCAGATTTGAAGGTTGTTGTAGAATAACAACATTTTCTATCCAATTCCCATTAAACTTGGAAGTGCCCCATTGCTTCAAACATTAGATCTCTCAAACAATCGGTTCTCTGATCCGATAACAACATGTTTTGCTCAGCTAAACGGTCTCTACGCTATCTCTAAGTATTTGAAAATTTTCACCCTATTTTCTGATTGGTTTTTTGGAAAATGGAGGATGTAAAAAACACCTAAAAATTCACTTTTTGCAGAGATTTCATTATTTTACATGTACGACTCCAATGAAATTTCAATTTCTAAAGTTGGACTTTTTGATATTATTCAGTGCTCCTCATTCTCAATTTTTCTTAGATACCATGTAGTTGATGCATAATTTGCTGCTTGTCTGCTTGCTCCTTCTCTGTTATTTATGAAAATAACTTGCTCTTTCTTTCTTATTTTGTCTTGTAATGAGTAGGAGGCTGAACAATAATAGCTTGTCCAAGCCTTTTCCCTTGTCTTTGGCCAAAATCCCCCGGCTTGCTTTTGTGTGAGTATTCATTATTTTGTTTGTTTTCTTTCACCTATCTTTCATTGTCTTGACTATTAGAAATTTTCCTTCTCCCCAGGACTTTTCTGAAGTTCTAAAAATTATCTTCTAATATTTTAATCCGGGGTTCTGTTTAAGTTATCAATTAAATCTTGCATGGACTTGTCTTTTAACAATTTCAGTGAACTAGTGCCTATGTTGTCTCTAGTTCTCTCCCCCTATACACTTTGTTGAAAGATTTGTTTTAATTTTTGTTAACACTCAAGTGTGGTGGGGAATCGTATAATATGTGGAAGTATAGTCCTAATGAAGGTTGCTCTGGCTCAGCCAATGCCGTTCCTCTTTCTTTTTCTAGAATCATCCCCTGGTAACTGGTGTTAATCTCCCCTTCAAAACTAAAGTCTATATGTTTATTGGCTGTAACTTTTGATGTGACTTTTATGCTCCTAATTCAGGAATATTAGAAAGGCTTAGATCCAAAAGAATAGCAGTGGCACTTGGGGTCAGCCTCAGTTGTGCTTTTCTAATTCTCTTAGCTCTTGGAGTTCTTTGGCGTAGAAGAAATCAGAAGACCAAAACCATCTTAGACATCAATGGTCAGTGTTATCAAGCCTCCATTAGTTGGACACTACAAGCAATTTCTGTAAATAGACACTTGAATTAAAATTTGAATTTTGTAGTACACAATCATGAAGTTGGGCTTGTGGGCTTAGGCAACTTGAGAAACTCTACTTTCAAAGAGCTTCAATTAGCAACAGACCATTTTAGTTCCAAGAATATACTTTGGGACAACAGACCTTTTCTTTTACTTTTTGGTTCTGTATTTTATCTTTTGTTTGCTTTGATCTGGTGTGATGATGTTGAGATGATTGAAGATTTGATGTGTTATGTTTTGAACAAGTAATCCATTTTGGACTATTTTTACCCTTATAGACTTGTAGGCGATAAATTTGATTCAGCAAACTGTGTCCCTCAGGGAAGTCAAGGAATTAAAGAAGCATCTTTCAAAATGGGATCATAGGTTTGTGCTTTTTCTACCTTAAAGACTTGACTTTGACTGAAATAAATTTGTTAGCTTTTGCATCCTAAGTTTTAATGATTTTTTTTATCCTTTTAGGGAGGTTAGTAACTAATTATTGATAACCCTCATTTTAGGGATTTGTAGTGTGCTTGCGGTGATTACTGCGCTTTTTCTTCGCTTTAAATGGAGTATTTGTGTGTCTGTGCTAATCTTCTTTAGCTAACATTTTTGTGTTCAAAGTAGTTGGGCTTATAATATAGGTTCCAAATAAAATTACTCTTTTCTATTCTTGATTGAGTTGGCCAGTAGTTAGACTAAGAAAAATAGTTTGTTGCTGTAGATTTGAATTTAACATTCTCCCTTTCGTGTCATGTTTTGTTTTATCTGACTTGTTTTTTGTTTATCAAACTTACAGCAGGCACCCTACCTTAAGATGGGCACAAACATCAGATAAGCTATTCATAACAATTGACTTGCCAGATACTTAGGATGTGAAGCTTAAGTTGGAGCCTGAAGGGAAATTTTGCTTTTCTAAAGTTTTAGTGGAGCAGAGAACATTCCATATGAAGTTGATATTGATCTGTATGACGAAGTTGACATAAATGTATAGTATTAATTTCATTATCATTTTACTTTGCACTCTTCATTTTGTTGTCCTGTTGAATATTAATGTTTAATTATTGAACCACAACAATGGCAGAGAGCAAGGCCAGTGATGACATGTGAGAAACATCTGGTATTTGATAGAAAGGGTTGAAAAGAAGTGGAGTAAATTCTTGAAGCAAGAGGCCTACTGTATTTGTGAAAATTGATAATTGGGACAAATGGATCGATGAAGATGATTAAAGAGGAGATAATTGTGAGTTGTTTTAACTTTTAAGAATATCTTTTTTTGGGAGAGTATGTCTTCTCTTCCCATTTAGTTTTAGGAATTATTGTGTTTCAGTGGTTTATTACTTGATGATGATGTTGAATATTGGTTCTGCTCTTATGAAGTCGGTTATTTAGCACTTCGTTTGTATTGTTTTCCCTTCCTTAATTTATCACTTCTTCTGTATGATGTTGGATAAAGATCACTTTCTTTGTTGTTGTAGAAAGCTAAGCGATCACGTAGATAGCCAGGCGATCAGGTAGAAAGCTAAACAATCGTTGAATGTTGAAAATTGTGAAGACGTTTAGGATTTTTTATTTAAGTCTTGTATTAAGATTTAGTTTCATATTTACATATGTAAGAGAAATCTCATAGTTTCTAAAAGAATATTAATTTTATTGATTTGTTGGCATAAGAGAAAAATATTCATTTACACGAACGCATATGGTTGATTTTTAACTATATAGCATGATAAAAAATGGACAACAATGCAACAATTTAATAAAAATAAATTTATAAAAATGGACTTAGAAGACAAGGCTTAAATTTGGTTTTAAACTGACATTATTGGGGATGTATGATGTCGATTTTAAATCAACATTGTTGGCCTCTTTAATGTCGGTTTTAAAGTGACATCAAAGTCCAACCTACATTGAAGGACTTTAATAACATGACAATAGATGTCGGTTTTAAACTGACATCGTACCTCTTTAATGTTGCTTTTAAATTGACATTAAAGCCAAACCGACATTAAAGGGCTTTAATAGCACTATTATAAATATCGGTTTTAAACCAACGTTAAAGCCCAGTTTTGTACTAGTGTGTGTTCGACCCTAGACTTACCGGGAAACCTCTCTTCATTTGCACTTGGGCAATAGAGAGGAAAGCTTGCACAACATTCATATTTTTAGAAAGCTATGCATAGATAGAAATACACCTTTTAATGCATAACCTCATTCATTCGCCTAACAATCGCTTGCATAGAGCCTAACATGACAAATCCATGAAAGAAACTTATGCATAGATTAAATAACATGTATGAACTCAGTAATTAGGCATGGAGATGTAGGAATATTTAACCAATTAAATGTAAAACAAAAGATTAACATTTTGAGGTTATACAAAGCATTTATTAAATTTAGAATTAAGTCAGAGCATTCTCTTGGTGCTTTCGCCATGCTTTCTTGCCTTTCGAGACCCAAATACTTAAAGTTAAGCTATGATTTGTGTCTAATCTGTTTGTTTGAATCATAAGTAATTTGTCCTTTATTAAGACGAGCAACCTCTCGGTGCTTTTACCACACACATTATGCATTTCTGTAATGTATGTAAAGGACAAATTTGGTGATAAGATTGTATTGCTGCAATCTTCTCGTCATTTGGTTAGCTAAACACGGATCATCACACGTCAAGCGATGATAGCAGTTTATTTTTTCTCTTGAAGAAGACAAAGCATTGATGGTCATATTTAACTAAACAAGACTTATAATGCGTTTAACTAGATTCTCTAATGTCAATAACACCTTACATTATGCAAACAATCAACTAAATATATAATTGATGAGTAGACAAAGAAATATGGGAGGATGGTAGAAGGAATGGATCAATATTATAAACAAAACTTTAGGCCACTCGACCATGGAGTCAATATTACAATTCAATGCTAATAACTTTAGAACGAGGCAATGTCTTGTGCATTAATATTTCGAGGCCATATGAGGCATCTATGAACTTCAAAATTAAGCCAAGCATCCTTTTGGTCCCTTCACCATACTTGCTCGCCTCTCGGCATCCAAATACTTAAAGTGAATTTATGATTTGTATCTAATTAGTTTGTACGCATCACAAGTAATTTATCCTAATTTGAGGCAAGCATCCTTCAATGCTTTCGCCGTACACGTTAATATTTATGCAACTTATGCAAAGGGTGTATTCAGCGATGAGATTGTATTGCTACAGTCTCTTCACCGCACACTAAGTTAAATACGGGTTTTCACTAGTCAGGTGATTAATGTCAATACGATTGTCTTTTCTATCGAAGAGACAAAGCTTGATTTCCGTGTTTAGCTAAACAAAACTTACAAGAACTAACAAGGCAAAGATGAAACATATTAAAGTATATATTGGTAAGGTCGTTAGAATCAAGCACTAATATATTTAAAAATGAAATGTAACTTGCTAAGGGTAGGATGTTTACCAAGATTTACCTTGACAAAAAGTATATTCAAATTTACCTTTACTTTTTATCGTAGCTCGGTAGTAAGAAGGGGTGTCAAACCCAAGGGAATGGTTTGAAAGAAAATTTCTTGAAATCAAGCTTGAAAGACATGTTAATAGCAAAAGAAAAGCATTAAAGAAAGTATAGAGAGCATTAAATTAAACCAAGAATCAAGAGAATTTGAGATGTAAATTCAATTCACAAAAAAAAGGGGATTTTTGATCAAGGTTCTTATAAGAGCCTTGGTTAAGATTCAAGAAAAGAAATAATCACCATAAGCATATATTGTATTCTTGCAATAACAACTAATGCCTAATTCTTGCTCTTAAAGAAAATCAAAGTATCTTTCATACTTTTTAGAAACAAATTACAACCATGATTTAATTGAATTTAATTGTGCACGTAAAATTGATGGAATAAAATCATAAATTGCCAACAACAAGGTGATTTCCCTAAACATTAATCAATTTCATATATTGACATGTTTGATTATAAGCAAGAAATAAATTGAGTTTATGTGTAGACAAGGATAATCAAATCAATCTTGCATCAATTTTCTAAAGAAAGAGTATCTTGCATACAAATTGGTGAATCAAGAACAAATTCAAAAATTTAATTGCAAAGAACACTTGTAATTGAAAGAAGGAAATGTTCTTGGTACAAGAAAATTAATGATTTCAACAAAAACAACAAGAAATTCAAAGATTCAATCATGTCTAATTAATAAGAAAAATTACAAGGAACATTCTCCAAGAATTTGAAAAGCCCATTCCCACTTACCACTTGAAGATTAGTCTTCCATTAAAAAGAGATTGTTGGAAATTAATTGAAGGAAGAAAAAAGGAAAAATAGGGGGAAGTTTCTTGGAAAGCTGAGAGAGTTTCAAGAGAATTTGGGTTTATAATGAATTGATGGTTGATTTATGTTGAATTTAGGGGAGGAATGGGTATATATGGAAATAACCGTTACCAAGATACGAACTTGGAGTCTCAAGACCATTCGCGCACTTCAATTGATGGAAAAGTTGGTTAATTTTTGGATAGTTGCAAAAGAATTACGAAATTGCCACTGAAAAATTCTTCAAAAAACAAATTTGCCGACGCTAAAGATTGAACTCAAGTGGGGAGGACAGGCACGCACTCTTGTTGCAATACATGGCGAAGGGAGACTGGTTGCAATCTATCTTCTAAATTTCTTCCTTATGAGCTAGTGGGGAACCTAATGGAACTATAGATCATGAGCTCCAACGATTCAAAATTAACTCGCTGAACCTTTTTAGATAATGCTAATAAACATTCATTAACTAATGAGCTATTGCACTAAAGTATCGTAGTTGCACTCCCCTCACTATAAATATATTTATGTCCATCTTATATAACCATGATAAGTAAGTTACTCCTTCACAGGTTGTTCGTAAGCTTGACTAGGTCAAGATACCGTTTTATTCCCAACACTACATCTTGCTCCTTAAGTCCTACTCATCCACTATTAAACAATTGGTTTAAGATCCAATCTATTTACCGACTCCCTCTCTGGCCAATGATAGGGTGGGACCCCTTGTTCAAGACTTGGATTCAGTCCTTAAGGGAACAACATACCTACTAAACTAAAAGTAGGTAGGAGTGAATTCTGTCTTGCATCCTATGTCCCCAGCAATTCACCCGATCTTACCCCTGAAATAGGAAGCTTATTAGACTAATGCTAATGAGCTGCCCTCATCGATGTAGATCTAAGGATAATCTCGCGTGAACAGAAGTTCATAGTTAGTTGTTGGGGCAATTATTGACCCATTTATTTATACATTATTCTCAATCCATAGTATACATATAGTCATTATTTTGATATTTTTTACAAATTATGAAAGAAGACTCCGATACGAACCCAATGCAACGCAAGACACCTGAAATAAAGTCTAAACGAAGAAGAAAGAGCAATTGAAAATTAGGGGCAAATCTGTAAATATTCAAAAAGTCGTGACATCCATCAAACATCCACATGAGTGAACAACCAAGACGTCACAAGTTCGAATCCTAAGGGCCACATTGTTTTCTAGGATTTTTTAAAGCCAAAACAATGTCGTTTTGATCCTCCCCTTTCACGTGCGTTAGACGTCATCAGTTCGAATCACACCAGATCACGTTCATCCACCTCTGCCAACCACCCTTCGCCATGTGTCGCTTCCTGATCGCGTGCGCTTCTCCCACTACCCAAGTTTGATCCTTAACAACGGCAAATTATTTTTAAAGAATATTCACTAGCAATTTCATAAATATTTAGCAAAAATCCAAAAAATAACTGATTTTTCCGTCAATTGGAGTGGCATATGGCTTTGAAGTAATGGTTTCGAGCCTCATGAGCGGTTATTTTCAAATATTTTCTATATATATATATCCATTTTTCTCAAATTCATCATAATTCCATCATCAATTCACCATTTTCTTTCAAATAAACCCCAAATTCTCCAAAAACTCTCAAAATCCAGAAATTACTCCACCATTATGCCTTTTTTTTGTCCTCTCAATTAATTTCCAAAATACTTGATGGAGGGCTAATTACTAAAAGGTAAGTGGGCTTAGGGCTTTTTTATTTTTTGAGAATTCTTCTCTTTTTGTTCCTTATTAATTAGATATGATCAAATCTTTGAATTTCTTTTAGTTTTTGTTGAATCCTTAATTTTCTTGAATAGAAAATAATTCCTTCTTGGCAATTTTTTTAATTTGATTGCATCAATTCTATTGTGCACAAAATCGAATTAATTCATTGATTGCAAATTGTTTTAAAAAAAAAAAGTGTGAAAAATACTTTGATCTTCTTAAAGAGCAAAATTAGACTTTGGTTATTATTGCAAGAATATACACTAATTCTTGAGAGAATTGTCTCTTTTCTTGAAATCTTGACCAAAGTTCATACAAGATCGAGCAAGTTGATCTTGCAAGAATCTTGATCAAGAACCCCCTTTTAATTGAGCATAAATCATTTCATAATCCTCTTAATTCAATGATGAGAATTGATTAGTGCTCTTTGCCCCTTCCCTCATTTTTCTCATAAGAGTACAATTTTTACTTTTTTTTTTTTTTTTTTTTTGTGAATTGAGTTTACATCCTAAATCACTCTTAAGTCTTTGGTTCTACTTGATTTTTCCACATTCTTCGTTGCTTTTCTTTTACTACTAACATCATTTCTTTAAAGCTTAATTTCAAGAAACTTACTTAGCCACCATTCTCTCGGGTTCGACATCTGTACTTTCCACTAAACTATGGTAAAAAGTAAGGGTAAAATTCTAATTCTTTTTTGTCAAGGCAAATCTTGGTAAGTGCAACATACCCTTAGCAATAAATTTTATTTCTAAACATACTTGTGCTTGATTGTAATGACCATGCCTATACATACTTTGATATATATTGATTTTCACTTGACTTTAGCTCAGGATTAAGTTACTTAGGTCATCAAAAAACAAAATAGTCAATTTTAAACATAAACAACGTTATAACATAAAAGTGACTATTTCATGGGTTAGTCTTATGTAAACTCTTTACACATAGGATGCCCCTACTTTTATGTCTTTACGTGAACAATTCAGGATCATCTCGTTTGTACTAACTACAAAGCGAGCCGCATCCATAGTATCTCTGAATAAGTCACCCAACCTTTGTTCATATATTATGGACTATTTAGGCTATATACTCGAACTTGATCCATGTTTAATTCTCTTTATTAAGTTCAAGTTTACTCAAAATAGCATCGATACCTTAGTTTATTGGATTTAATATTATATTATTGAATTTTTCAATAATGACTTTATTGTATAGAATATGATTATAAACTACGAGTTTTAGGACATAAATTCCAACAAGTATTTGAGTCACGACTTCTCCACTGTGGAAGGGAAAGGGCTTTGCACCTTTGGGGACCACCATTTGGTTGAGGATGACCTCCTGAATCACGATGCCTAGATTAAATGTCTTCTTTGTGAGGATGTAGTTTTGGACCATCGCATAATCAAACGACACCATGTTGTCATGCCGCACAGGGAGGCTTTTCTTCCTGAAAAATAACTGCATGTTAGCTTCTGTGGTTAGCTTGTATGGGCACATTTTGTGACTCCCCGTGGGTGTTTTTTCCCAATTTGCATCTGGACACGCAATAGTCTTCAATACCTCTTTTGCAATGCTTCTGGTTCAGTTATTTATCAGCTCATGTCCAGGGTACTTGACATCGTTGGACAGGTTGTAGAGCTCGTTTATTACCTTGGCATTGAAGTAGATCTTTTCTCTCTCAACTGTCGCATAGAATTTGGTTAGATGGTATCTCGGAACGTAGAACTTTTCAACCACATCCAACCTTACCTTCATCTCTTTTGAGAAGAACTTGCTCCATTTAAATGCTTTAATTGGTCTATGGATGAAGTCTGGAAGGGCTCCGTTGTAGGGGAATAACACCTTCTTCACCTTAATCAACTTGTCAATCTCTTGGTAGCCCTTTATATTGCCTTGTTAGGCATCCTCAAGTCTTTATGGCCCGACCTTTACTTTTTTGGGTTTCGTTGCTGCGACAGTTCTTAAGCCTTGGTTTTCAGGCGATAAACTTGGTTCAAAAGGGCTCATTTGTTGAAGCTCTTTGTAGAATTTGGTCACCACTACCTCTAGGTAGGCTACCTCGTGATCGTTTATGGCCTTATTCTTGACCAGCAACTAATTAATCTACTCACATAAAGTTGTGAGCTCTTTTTACTTTTTCTCCTCCTTTTTCGTTTTGGCGGTTTGGATCTTGTAAGTTTTTCCTTTATCCTCACCAGGGACCAAGTGTTCTTCAATTTATCTATGAAGGTCTGGTGGGGACGATTGGTTTCATCCCCTCTATGGCCTTTCTAGCGTCTTGTTCCTCTTGTCAAATTCTTTCATCCATCATACGTGCCTTATCTGTGTGTTCTTTTTTCCTTCGTTCCTCATCCTCCCTCACTCTTCGCATCCTCTCTTCTTCTTTCTTCTTCGCTTCTTCTTGGTGGGCTTGTTCAAGGTCTTGGATAAATTTTAAGATTTTCGCAGAGTCTTTCTCGTCAACAACTATTTTTGACGTTTGATCCTTGCCTCTAACGCTCGCTATTACTTTACCCAGATCGTGCTTCAAATGGTTGTAACTCGGCTATGGGTTCACTAAATCATCCTTATTCTTTATCGTCGGGTTCAAATCACATAACCCCTTGTATATTTCCGCCTGCTCCTTTATCCAATATCTTCAAGATTCAATTGGCTCATTGGTTTACTGAAATGGGCATTAAGCTTGCTCTGAAACAGGCCAATCAGAGTGAACAGTGAAGGGTTTTCAATGGTTTTGGGCTCGATGGTTATCTTTCTCGTAGAGCCTTCAGGTTTAGGCTTCTACGAAAAATATTCATGGTGTTTCTATGGAAGTCATGGGGTTTCCAGTGACTTGCTTCTTGGTAGAAGGTGGTTTTTAAGAATCCTCCTTCCTTTCGACATTGGTTTTCTGTTGGTCAGCCATGGATTTGGTTTAGGGTTTAAAGTTTCTGGCAAAGAAGTTGAGTTTTTCTGGTGAGGTTTGAAGTACTCTAAGAGAGAATTTTGATTTATATGCGAGGCGCAAAAGTGAAAATAAGGTTTGAACGTAGCTTTTCTTTTGCTGTTTATAAGCAAAGGTGATAGTCGTGTAATCATAACCTTTCAGAGAAATAAATGCAGTTTGAAACTTGCGCGACACGTCCTTTTGAAGGTAGAAATGATCGTTACATTGAATGCAACACTTTGAATTCCACGACGTGAAGCACAACCCCCTAGGCAATATTAAATTTTGGGCAGGAAACTACTTGTCTTATCACATAATTGTATGTTGCGTACCTTTTAACAAGTCACACTCATTGCTTGCATACAACTTCCCCTGTTGGTTCCCTCACAGGCACAAAAATTCTAACTAATATAACTAGAAAGCGATAGGAAAAGTGATATAGAAAACAATAAATAAATTGATAAACGAAAAAAAAAACAAATAAATAATAAAGGGAAAATAAAGAAAGAAAAATAAAGCAATTAAAGTGATGCACAAAATTGATACGTTTGCATTAAATATTTTAACGCGATAGAATGTACAAACGCATCAACGTGTTTAAGGTAATACATGAAGACTTTTACGTTAAGTCTATGGAGACTTTGATTCGATCGATGTCTTCATAATATGCCTTGAGTCTTTGTCCGTTGACCTTAAACAATTTTTGTTTATCTAATGATGCGATCTCCATAGCACATGTGGGAAGATCTCTTTGACCACAAATTGTCCAGACTATCGCAAACAAAGTTTACCTAGAAACAGATGTAGAAACAGTTAGAGTAATATTTTTTTCTAAGGTATAGCTTACATTTATAGATGCGATGGCCGTGCCATTCCTTCATCTTTTCTTTCTAGATTTGGGCATTCTCATAGGCTTGAGAATGCTATTCTTGAAGCTCGTGCAACTGATGTAACCTAACCTCTTTTGTCGCATGATTGTTGAAGTTTAACTTTTGGCACGCCTACAACACCTTGTGTTCTAACTCTAGTGATAAATGGTACACCTTCTCGAAGACTAAGGTATAAGGGGTCAGTACAATTTGTGTCTTGTATGCAGTGCAATAAGCCCAAGACGCCGAATCGAGTGACTGCCCAATCCTTGCGGCAGGAATTTACCACTTTCTCTAAGATCTTCTTAATTTCTCCGTGGAAACTTCTACCTACCTAGTTTTCAAAGGTGGTAGGCGGTGGCTACTTTGTGGTTGATATGTACTTCACGAGCAATTTGGTGATGATGTGATTGATGAAATGAGAACCTTCATCGCTGATAAGGGCTCTAAGTGTCTCAAATCGTGAGAAGATGTTATTTTCAAAAAATTTGCTTATTGTCCTCGCATCGTTCATTGCACAGGAGATAGCTTCAACCCATTTTGAGACATAGTCCAAGACTAATAAAATGTAGAGATGACCACAAGATTGAGGAAATGGATCTATGAAATCAATTCCCTAGACATCAATGAGTTCAATCTCTAAGATTGGCTATTGAGGCATTTCATCGCAATGAGACATGTTTCCTGTCCTTTAGCATCAATTATAATTGACCACAAAATTCCTTGTATCTTGAAATAGAGTGGGCCAGAAATAAACCACTATGCAAGACCTTCACAATTGTTTTCTGTCCACTAAAGTATCCTCTATAAAGTGCTTCATGACAATTGGCAATAATATTCTTTGTTTCATATTCATGAATACATCTTCTTAATATTTTTTCTGGCCTTAATTTATATAGGAAAGGCTCCTCCCATTTATAGAATCTATACTCGTGAAATAATCTCTTTCTTTCCTAGCTGTGGAAGTCTTGCGACCATGTTTTACATACCAAATAATTGAATATGTCCGTGTACTGAGGTTCCTTTTTTCCATCACAGAATAAATGCTCATCAGGTTATCAAGGAAGCAGTCTGTAATTTCCTTTATCTCGTATTAAAAGGGGTCATTACTCACACGCGATAAGTGACCCATCACTTGGTTCTTGGTAGCCTTGTAATCTACGATCTCCAAATAAAACTCTTGGAGCAATAAAAATTCATCTGATTAACGCTACTTGGCATCTTTCTTCACCAACAAATATATGATGGTGGAATCATCAGAGTGTACCATGACTTTGGTACCAGCAATGTTGCTCCTATATTTTTCTATTGCAAATACTACCGTGAGCAACTTCTTTTATTTTGTTGTATAATTCTCTTAAGCTTCATTTAGAGTCTTGCTCGCGTAGTATATAAAGTGGATCACTTTGTCCTTCTTTTACCCAACATAACCCCTCTTGCCACATCACTTGAGTTGCACATTAGTTCGAAAGGTTGCAACCAATCAACGATGATGAGGATAGGCGCTGAGGTTAACGCATCTTTCAAAGTATGGAATGCCTAGTGACAATTTTCATAAAAAACAAAGGGTCGATCAGCGCCTAGCAAGCTACTCAAAGGTTTTGCAATTTGGGAAAAGCCCTTGATGAATCTACGGTAAAACCCTGCATGTCCAAAAAAGCTCCACAGTGGCTTTAAATCAGAAGGCAGTGGTAAATTACTCACCACGTCAATCTTTGTAGGATCCATTTCTAGTCCCACGTGGAATATTTTGTGCCTAATAACAATTTTCTCTATTACCATGAAGTGACGTTTCTCCCAATTTAGAACGAGTCGTGTATCTTCCCATCTCTTCAACACATCTTCAAAACATTTAGACATTCTTTGAAGAAGTCTTAAAAAATACAGAAGTACTCCATGAAAATCTCAACTGATCTCTCTATGAAGTCTGAGAATATAGCCATCTTGCGCCTTCGAAATGTCCCTAACGCATTGCATAAGCTGAATGGCATGGGGTGAAATGAAAATGTTCCATGAGGACATGTAAACGTTGTTTTGTGTTGGTTTTCAAGTGCGATTATGATATGGTTGTAACAAGTATAGCCATCCAGAAAGCAATAGAACTTTTTACTCGCGAACCTATCCAACATGATCAATGAAAGGTAGGGGAAACTGGTCCTTCTTGGTTGGTGCATAAAGCTTGTGGTAGTTCATACAAATTCACCACCCATTGACTATTCACATTGAATCAATTCATTTTCTTCATTTTTCACAATACTAATCCCCCTTTTTTTGGAACGCATTGGACCGAGCTAACCCATTCACTATCTGCGATAGGATAACTCACCCCGTGTCAAGCAATTTAATCATTTCTTTCTTTACAACTTTTTTCATGGCAGGATTTAGTCGCCTTTAATACTGAATGGTGCTTGCCTGTAATTCTTCTACCCTGATCTTATGCATGCAATAGGATGGGTTTATTCTTTGAATATCCCATAGAGTCCATCTTATCATCTTCTTGTGGCGTTTCAACATAGGCAATAATGCCTTCTCTTCTGCAGCATTCAATTGGGTGGAGATGATGATGGGTAGAATGTCATTCTCCCTGAAATATGTATACTTCAGGTGTTTAGTGATAACTTGTAGAAATACAAGTTATTGCAGTCTTTTATGTAAAATAATGAAGTCCTATCACATAAGAATAAAAGAAAATAATGGAAGAAGTATATAATTCAATTAACTTGTATAGTGCGTCTTGCAAAAGAGCTTCATCCCTATTTTATCATGCTTTTAATGTTCTTCTCATAGGATATAAGCAAAGAGAAGTAGAGGTCAGCGATAGAATGCTATACGAGGAAACGCGTCCAACCAACGCGGTGAAAAGCAATTAAGCTAGGAAATCTAATGCACTAACAGACAAATTTGGCTGGCGTGTATTATCGGTAAAAAGATGAAAGGACAACTAAGCAGCGCTAGTACATCTTATCAGAGGCATTAATGAAGCATGGATTGTCTTGTCACATTAGTCCTTGCATATAAATGGAGGCCTTTACTTCGGAAATAGGTGTGCAATCTTGGCCAGAGAGCAAGTTCATATCATCCATCCTTTCTTCTTCCTTTGAGTCTTAGGAGAGAGCTTAAAAAAAAAAAAAAGAGAGTTCTTCCTCCTCCATTTCCCCCCTAAAAAAATGTAAAAAATTAGAGCCAATGAGTATGAGAAATCATACTCTGAGGCTTGACGCATTTCTCTGTATCCACTTTCTATTTATATTTGTATTGCTATGTATAATGTACTCTATGGCCATGAGGCCTAAATTTTTATTGATAATAGTGATGCATTTATTCTTTTATTTTCCCATTTTTCTTCGATTATTCATGTTCAATTTGCTTAGTTAGTTCATGAAAAATGAAATGTGTTTTTTATGCTAGAGAATTATAGTGTACGCTATATAAGTTTTGTATTGTTAAATCTGCATGTCAAAGCATTTTGTATTCGAAAGAAAGACAGTGATGTTGATTATAATAAACTAACAAGTGAGAGCACGTAGTTAACTAAGCAAATGATGAGGAGATTGTAACAATACAATCTTGTACCCAAATTCATCCTTTGCATGAGTTACAAAGATGATAACTTATGCGGCGAAGGCATCGAAAGGTAGTTGCCTCAATTAAGGATAAATTACTCATAATGTATACAAGTTGATTACATCCAAATGATAGCTTAACTTTAACTATATGAATCCTGAGAGGTGGTCAAGTATGGTGAAGGCATTGAAGGGTCCCTCGCCTTAATTCTGAAGTTAATACATGCTTTTATCGTCTTCAACTATTGAAGCATAATCCATTGTGATTAGTTAATTAAGGTTTCTTTCCTTCTATGCCTATAACTGAGTTCATCTTCCATTTCATCTCATGGCCATGCTCACCTTGCACTACTAAAGGCACCTACTATAGATAGGATTAATTACACTATGCCTACTTTCATACTGTATAGAGCACACCGCATAATTTTAGCTACGTGATAAGGTCATTAGGAACATTAATTCCTTGTGTTCAACACTAGACTTACCATGAAACCTCTCTTCGCTTGCACTTAGACGATAGAGAGGAAGCCTTGCACTACACATTTATCATTAGAAGTTTAGCAACGAATGAATAGGATTGCGTATGTTTTATTGGATAACCCTATTTAGTCGCCCACTAGTCGCTAAATTAAAGCCCCAATATGACATATTCACGACCTGCTCTACACATACATAATAGAAAAAAAAAACAAGCAGTTAGGTAGTGGCTTAAGCTCTAACTGTACTGGCTCTTTAATTGATGGCTTATTCTTTCATCGCCTTTGGCTTGCAGATCCAAAAGTTCCCACTTTCTCGTGTCAGACACACATTCACTTCTTCTAGAATGTCCTTAGAGTCTTCATTTTCAAAGAATTTCGCTAGGTCACCCAACTTTGTGTTTAGACTAATGTAACAACAACATCTAAGAATATACAGATTTGTCCTTGTTGCTCATGCCGCTAAGCTTAATACACTCATTTCAACGTAGTAGCCAACTTCTCATCACCATGTAGTCCCTTTCACCCCATGGTTGCCTTGACTGATTATGGGCAGATAATAGTTACCTCATTGACAGGAAGTAACTAATGGTTTGAACACCATTTATCAATAAATCATCCTTGAAATACATAAATCATACTTTGAAACATATAAGACTCATGTAAATCTCTTTTAGAAATATTTAAATTGAAATCATCATTTCAATCTATCAAATAATTTATAAGAATGCTTAAAATCATTCAAACACTTTTAAAGAAAACATTCACCCATTTCGATTACTTCAACCCAAAATACTCTCCTTCCTTATCTTCTCGCGTAGACAAAATGGCAACTTTCCTTCTCAAATAAGAAAAATAACAATAGCTAATGGTTTAATCTTGACCTCTATTTATACTAATCTCTAAGCAAGCTTAGCCATCCTTAAATCCTTGTCCTCTTGCCAGCTCCTACCCTTAGTAGTGCATGTGTAAGCCTAACGATTAACCTAAACTTGCTTAACTTAATCTCTACACGTGGCCCATTAAATAAATTTAGGAAATTTCTAAGAAGTTTCCTTACTTCTTCTCGCCTAGTCCTTCTCACGTAATGCCTTAATCGCATAGTAGCATTTGAATTTCAACAGTCTTTCTCGCGAACTTACTTAGTCGTCCACTTCTTCTTGCCTAACCTTACTTCAAAATGCCTAGTTCAAAATACTTTAGCCAAAATTTTACTTCTTTGTTCTTAAATTAGGTGCGGGTCTTATACAATCTAATCAGTTATAACCATTACGAGAACGACACTACTGATGCTTACGATCCATACCGTAAGTATCGTATCACAGGATGAGGGCTCACACGAGCGTCTTAAATCCATCCTTGTGATTCATGTGCTAGAGTAATTTGAAAAAGTTATGAAATAATCAATAAAAACTTTAGTTAATTCTAAAGTAATTAACTATTGTAATAGCTAAAGAGACAACAAAAGTAAATAACACAGAGAGTTTTGGTAACCTAGTTCGGCAAATACCGCCTACGTTTGAGGAGTTGCGCACAACTAAAATGAGTAATACTATTAAGATTCACAGTAGTCAATATACATTAATACAATAAGAGACAATCTTCTTATGTATATGACTATCTTAAAGTACACGACAACTTAAGAATTCAGGCTCCCCTGAAACTATGAGTGAATCTTATTGAAGATGACTTCACACTCCCCTTGAGTTCAAGGTGATCTCTTGCTCATCACTTCTTCTTTCATATTACTCATCATTAATCTCATCACAGATCAACATGTTGATACCATAGATAGTTAATCGTACTACCTTCTTTCGCTCATAGCTCTACAACAATATTTTCGACGAGTAGCACGAAACGTCTTTTTGCATCCATAAATCGTGCCAATTCTCACAAGTTTCGTAGTATGTATAAATATCTTCATGAATGATCTCAAAAAGATACTTATAAAAGATTCCTGAAATAAATGAAGATCCTAAAATTAATTCTTTTTGAAAAAAATTCCAACAAACTCCCCCTTTTGTCAAAAAGATGAGATTTCTTTTCAAGTTCAAGTCAATGCTTCTAAAAAACTTCCTATAGTGCAGCAGTCAGCAGATGACCATTTTTTTAACCATATATCAACACACCAAATCAACTCGTTCATCAAGAAAAATATATCCACAAACTTCTGACAATCATCATTTCATTTCTTTAATTCATAACCAAAAAGACAGCAGCAAAAAGTCAGCAATAAACATCATATAAGTCCGTATGAGTTTCTTACATTCTTCAAAAAGAAAACAAAAAGAAACGACTTCAAAATATCTTCAAAACTTCAACAGAAACAACTTCAAAACTTCACAACTTCAACAAAAACAGCATCATAAACAGCTTCAGGATATCAGCCTGCTACAACTACTCCTGCCCCTTAACTTCACAACTTATCCCTCTTTAAATTGAAAAGAAACACTACTCATGAACTGGAACATCAGTACTAGAAGAGGGAATAAGTGTCTTCAGGTGTCAAACAAGCGAATCAACCTCCAATTTTCTATTAGAGAGCAGATTTATAGATGTAGAAAGAGCTCGAGACTCACCTGTTAGTGTATTAATTATGCTGGAGGCTAAATCACGATGAATAAAGAATCCTTCGGCATTCTCATCTACATCATTAGTGTCAAACAATACGGGGGTTCCTAGAGGGTCTCATATCATGTTCTATGTCAAGAACATAACTTCCTTGAAATAGCCTGTAGCTTAATGACAATGTCTTTGAGTTAGGACCAAGAGCATCATTTGGGGTCAGGATATCAGTATTCTGATGAACCAAAAGACTTGAGAAGAAACAAGGCAAATGGATAGGAATCTTAACACCAAACGTTCTCACATGTCTCAAAAGTTGACTATATATAAAGAGGTCAGCATCTACAGAGTTATCATTGTAGATTTGATAAAGAAAAGTCTCTAAAGCAACAGAAACACTGGAAGTATGTGAGGAAGGAAACTAGTTAGCAATCCAATCTGATGTAGAATGAGATATTTCATACTTAGTGAGACAGTTGAAATCCCATTCACAAGCCATATAGAAAAAGTTCCTCCAGATAGTACAGAAGCCAAAACATCATTGGATGGATATGAAGGAGTAGAGCTAGATTCCACAGTGTTTCCCAAGAATCCATTGATTACGATAGGAGAAATCTTGAACTTCAAGCCTCGAATGTGTATAGTATAGTAATTAGGACTGCTAGGATTGTCGAATTCTGAAGGCAAATTGACTATAAGTTCTTTTATTAGCTTAGGATAGAATGAACCTACATTAGAAATAGTCTTGGACTGCCCTGATTTAACAATCAAGTCCATAACACTTAAGTGGGAATGGTGCTTATCAGACACATTTACCTCATACGCAACACGCCTCTGCAGTACATACTTCCACCGTTGCACACTTTCTTCGAGATGAAACGAGATTCCATCAATGGGGACAAATGGAATATTCAGTGGAATCTTCTTCCTCCCAATTTTGGTTGTAATGTTGCGACGATTTTGTTGTGATTTTTTCTTTTTCGATTTTGGGTCAGCACGAGGTTGATTAGATTCAGTTTGAGGAGCATTCATATTAGGTTCAACATCATTAGATGCACATGAGTTCGTTTAACATGCTCATCAACATTTTCATTGAGTTTCTCACCAACATTATCAGCAATGTTCTCACCCACATTATCAATAGATTGACCCACAAGGTTAGGATCAAGAATAGATGGTTGGACATCAACAGATGAACTAGTTCAAATAGGAGACCTAACTGGTGGAGAATGACCAGATTGTCCAGTGTCTTTACTTGTGGTAGAGGGCTGACTAGATGTTGGAACAAATATATCTTCAGAGGAAGAACTACCAATAGAGTGAACTAAAGAAATAGAAGCATCAGCAACCGTGGACCCAACTTTAAAAAATAAACCCTTCTTTAACAACCTAGCTAGTGGAACATCATCTCTTTCATCTGAATCCATTTCAGACATATGAGACTTAGAGACAACCACTTTAGTTTCGACATTCTCAGCAGCAATACCAATAACATTCTTATCATGCACAGACAAATTTGGGCTATTAGAAGGATTTACCTGATTCTTTTCAGACGGTAGGCAATAGAGTCTTCGAGAGGGAGTGCTTTTAAATCGATGACCCCTCATTCGAACATCATGCATGTTGGTTCGGCTATAACAAACTTCAGCAACAACTTTGGGTGAACGAGCTTGATACTTTCCTTTACGTGTATTCACCATTTTTTAATTTGTAAAAAAAAAACTTGAAGAACGCGTGCTCTGGAATTTCGAAGATGAATAGATTTCTTGAAGATGAGGAAACTTAAAACAAAAGTAACTTCCTGCTTAAAAGCTAACTCCCTTAATGAAGGCAATTTGGGCTCTAACGTGCCCAAAAATGTAGGTCATGATGCTTTTCTCCACATCTCCCTAAATAAACAAATAAATTAAATTTTACAAACACCTAAACCAGCTCTCAAGTGCTCAAAAGAACTTGCATCCAATGGTTTAGTAAATATATCAGCCAATTGAAGATTTGATCGAACATGCTCAAGAGTAATTATTTTCCCTCTATAAGCACCCTGATAAAATGATGTCTGATATCAATATGCTTGATCTTGTTGTGTGGTACTGTACTTTTGGAAATATCGATTGCACTCATATTATCACAATAAAGTGTCATATTGAATATCATATTCTTGGAGCATCTCTTTCATCCAAATAAGCTGAGTACACCCACTTTCTGTTGCAATGTATTCTGCCTCTGCTATAGACTATGAAACACAATTTTGCTTTTTACTGAACCAAGAGATCAAATTGTTTCCAAGAAAGAAACATCCTCCTGAAGTGTTTTTTCTATCATCTAAGCAACTAGCCCAATCTGCATCACAATAGCCAACAAGAATTGAATTTGTATCATAAGAGTACAATACTTCAAATTCGCTTGTTTCATAAACATATATGATTATTCTTTTAACTGTAGCTAGATGTGAAACACGAGGGTCAGATTGAAATCGTGCACATTATACCCACATCATAAGCAATATCAGGTTTACTAGCTATTAAATAAAGCAAACTCCCAACCATACTTATGTAAAGTTTATGATCTACAGACTCCCCATTGCTATCCTTGGTGATTTTAACATGTGTAGCAGCTGGAGTCCTCGTTTGTTGAGACTTGTCAAGGCCAAATTCTTTAACTATATTCTTAGCATATTTCTCCTAAGTGATAAAGATGTCCTCCTTCTTTTGCTTAATCTGAAGACCCAGAAAAGAAGACAATTCTCCAATCATACTCATTTCGAATTCTGACTGCATAATATCAATAAAATTTTTAATGAGCTCCCTAGGAAATCCTCTGAATATGATATCATCTACATATATTTGTGCAACTATCAATTCTTTATCCGATTTATTCACAAATAAAGTCTTATCAGCACCTCCTTTAGAGTATCCTTTGTGACCAAGATAAATTGTGAGTCGTTCATACCATGCTCTGGGTGATTGCTTTAGTCCATATAGGGCTTTATTGAGTACATGCTGAGGATACACCAGATCAATAAAATCCTTAGGTTAAGCTACATATACTTCTTTGTTTAAGTACCCATTTAGAAAAGCTCTTTTAAAATCCATTGATAGAATTTGAACTTACGAACACATGATATACTAAGTAAAAGACAAATAGCTTCAAGTCTAGCTTCAAGTGCGAAGGTTTCATCAAAATCCACTCTTTCCACCTAAGAATAACCTTGTGCAACCAATCTTGCTTTGTTTCTTGTTACATATCCTTTCTCATCTGTTTTATTTTTAAATATCCATTTAGTTCCTATAATGTTTGCTTCCTCAGGTTTAGGAATCAAAGTCCATATATTATTTCGTTTCAATTGCAATAATTCATCTTTAAGAGCTTCATTTACTGAAATAGGCTCAATAGATGAACTGTAGCAAATATTACCAATCATCTTTTCATAATCAATCTTGTCCTTTTTTTTTTTTTTTTTGTAGTAATCCCAGCTGAGGGATCTCCAATTATGGGACTTGATGGATGATTCTTTTGGACATGTGAAGATGGAACAATTTCGCTCACATCAACCATTACTTCCTTCTGAGTTGATTTAGAGTTATCATCATAGCTATTAACACTTGTATCAACTGTAGGAACATCAGCAACATCTAACTCAAGTGCAACAGAGGGTTTAGATGGTAAATCATCAGCATCATTTGTTCGTCTATATAATGTCTGCTCATTATCATTCACTACCACATTTATAGTCTCCATAACCACTCTCGTTCTATTATTGAATACTTTGTAAGCACAACTTTTATGAGAATATCCTAGAAAAATTTCTTTATCTGATTTAGTGTCCTATTTTCTGTGATACTCTATATCAGCAAGAATAAATAAGTACTTCCAAATACATGAAAGTACTTAACGTTGGTTTTCTGCCCTTCCATAACTTATATAAAGTTACAGTAGTATTAAAACGAGTAGAAATTCGATTGTGAATATGACAATGTATTCATGGCTTCAGCCCAAAACTGTAGTGAAAGAGATTTGGCATGAAGCATAACTCGAGTCATCTCTTCTAAGGTTCTATTCTTTCTCTCTACTACCCCATTCTGCTGTGGTGTTAAAGGTGCTGAGTATTCATGATGAATACCTTCTGCTTCACAGAAATTATCCAATTCTTCATTCTCAATCTCTTCCCATGATCACTCCTAATTCGAACAATATTCTTCCCTTGTTCACGCTGAAGACTCAAGCATAAACTGATGCAAACTTTGGCAATATCTGATTTTTCTCTGAGAAATCTTACCTTAGTGAAGCGAGAGAACTCATCTACAACAACAAACACATATTTTTCCCTTTAAGGCTCTCAGTTTGCACAAGACCCATTAAAACCACGTGTAACAGTTCTAAAACTCTATTTGTATAACACTCCTTCATACTTTTGTGAGATGCCTTGATTTGCTTTCCTAGCTGACAGTCACCACAAAAGAACTTGTTGTTTGAGTCAATATTTGGAATTCCTATGACAGCCTCATTCTTTATAGCTTTATCAATACTACTTAGACTAGCATGTCTAAGTTTCTTATGCCAGAGTTTGATCTTCTTTGATTGAGTGACATACATCAGTATTGTTTGATACCCAATGTTAACAATTATCAGCTTGTCTATATCCACTCATAAGAACTCTTTTATCTACACCAGCAACTATGCAATTATCTTTGCTGAAATTTACAATGTAACCCTGATCACAAAGTTGGCTGGCACTAATTAGATTTTCTTTGAGCCCTTTAACATATTGCACATCATTTAGACATGGTAGATTATATTTCTTAATATTTTCTTTTGCAAGGATTCTTTCTTTTGCACCATCCCTAAAGGTAAGGTGTCTAGATGAACATTTTTTTTATTCAGAAAAGAAGGATCTATTTTTGATAATGTATCTGAAACAATCACTATCAAAATACCAAGCATTAGTTGATGATTGAACTGTAGTAAAAGCAATATTACATTTTCCTGAATTCTTGACTCTCCATTCCTTATAACTTCTCTTGCCTTTTGATATTGAAATCTATATCTTTGTAGTGCATAACAAAAGGGCTGAATATGACCTTTCTTACTACAATAATGGCACACCCAGTTGTTTACTTTTGAGGAAGAGCTAATAGCATTTGTTTCAGCTGGTTGGTCAGGCTTGATGCCCATAGTAACAGGAACAAATTTTATGCCATTTGCTTAACTAACTCTCTTTTCTGTTGAGTTAAAGTCAAGACCACATCTATTTGAACTAAACTGTCCTGAGTTTGGTATCTTATTTAGATTTTCAGACCCTGAATTTAACATTTTGACAGACTCATAATCTGATCATACTCTGTATAGACCTTCCTCAATTTTTGTTTCAAGGAAGATATCACTCACAATAATCAATCATTTTCTTCCATAAGATTCTATATCTTTTTCTTTTTGTATAGCTCTGGCTTCTAAATCTTATTTCCACTGAATCTTCAACTGTTTAAAGAACATGTTATTTTCACTTTCTTCTTCAAATCTTTAATTTCATCTTTAACTACAGAATCAGTCTTGGTGATATTCACAATGAATGCATTTTTACACCAATCATCTTCCTCACTATCATCAGTGTCTTCATCAGATAATGTAGCACGAAAATTCTTCTTTTGCTTTCTAAAAAACATGGGACATTCAGCCTGATAATGACCAACTCCCCTACACTCCCTACATTTGAAAATTTTGCCTTCGCCATCTCTTCTTTGAAAGTTTTCACTATCCCTCTGTTGAAATTTTCATTATCCCTTATATTATAACTTTCACCATCTCTTCTGCTAAAGTTAATTAAATTCCTAAAGTTGGACACAATTGAATTCATATTTTTGAAATTCTTTACAACTTTATGAGAAGAGCTATTGGCTCATTGACGTTTGCTTCACTTGGTGATTTATTATTAGTTGACTCTTCTTCATATACTAATTATTTAAAAGCAATACCTTTACCTTTTTTATTTTTTTTTTGTTTGATATGGTCATCTCAAACGTAAGAAGAGACCCAAATAATTCATACAGTTTTAGTTTAGTTACATCATGTGCTTCCTCTATAATCATAACCTTCATGTCAAATTTTCCAGGCAGAGAATGCAGCACTTTTTGCACTACCTTAGATTCAAGTATCTACTCTCTAAGGTTAAATGATTCATTGGCTATTCCCAGAACTCTCTCATTATATTCAGTTATAGACTCATCTTCAGACATTTTCAAGGCTTTAAAATTTGAGGTTACCAACTGTAATCTGGATGTTTTAACTTTTGTAGTGCCTTCATATGCAACCTTTAAGATTTTCCATACTTCTTTGGCAGAACTGCAAGAGTTAATTAATTTAAATACATTCAAGTCAACACCATTAAAGATAGAATTAAGAGCTCTATCATTCCCCACAGACGTTTGTTCTTCAGCATCAATCCAGTCAACTTTAAATTTAGGAACAAAAATCCCATCTACGGTAATCATTGTTGGTTCCATCTAGCTACAAGCGCTCTCCATGCTTTCCCATCAAGAGTTTTGATAAACGATATCATACGAGGTTTTCAGTACATATAATTCTTGCCATCGAGTATAGAAGGACGTGAGGTTGACGAACCTTCCCTGATTAACTCTATTGATTAACAACCCACTCCGATACCAAAAGAAAAAGTTATGAAACAATCAATAAAACCTTTAGTTAATTCTAAAGTAATTAACTGTTGTAATAGCTAGAGAGACAGTAGAAGTAAATAACACATAAAGTTTTGGTAATCTAGTTCGGCAAATACCACCTACGTTTAAAGAGCAACGCACAGCTCAAATGAGTCATATTATTAAGATTCACTATAGTCAATATACATTAATACAATAAGAGACAATCTTCTCATGTATATGACTATTTTAAAGTACACGACAACTTAAGAATTTAGGCTCCTCTTGAACATATAAGTGAATCTTCTTGAAGATGACTTCACACTCTCTTTGAGTTTAAGGTGATCTCTTGATCATCACTTCTTCTTTCATATTACTCATCATTAATCTCATCACAGATCAACATGTTGAGAACATAGCAACAGTATTTTTTACTAGCAGTATGAAACGTCTTTTTGCATCTGCAAATCATGCCAATTCTCACAAGTTTCATAGCATATATATATATATATATATATATATATATATATATATATATATATATATATCTTCAAAAATAATTTCAAAAAGATATTTATAAAAGATTCCTAAAATAAAGGAAGATCTTTTATCTTTTTGAAATTAAATAACTCATTAAATAAAAAGATAATCTTATTAATTCTTTTTGACAAAATTCCAACATAATTAAAAGAGAAAGAATTATTTTATAAAAGAAAGAGCTTACAGAGATCAGAAAGTAAAGAATTGTTCTAGACAATAGAAGAGTTATTTAAGATAAAGAGAGTTATTTAAAAGTAGAAAGAGCTTATTTTTTTAAAGAGGTTTAAAGATTTTATGTTTTATGATTATGTTTCATGATTTATTATGTTAAATATTTTTTAAATGCAAAAGGATCTTAAAGGTAAAGGTTTGCTGTATGCAAAGAGGTTCTTAAAAGGGTTCGATGTTTACTGTTCAAAAGGTTTATGAGTTATTGTTTTTAAAAGGAATTATGAATTAAGTTACTGTCTTTAAAAAGAGTTATGAAATGTTTATAAAAATCGTCGCACACATGGCTCATTTAGCTCATACTCTTCAAAAGGTTTTCCACTTTCCAGGTATAGGTTATGTTGCTCGGGGTGCGAGACTTACTGCTACCATGCTAATTTGGTTCCAGTTGTTCAAGAGTTAAGAGTTAAAGTTTGTTTATTTTTAATCTTAGGTTTAAGATAGAGTTGTTTAGTAGTGTTATCCTTCCTATACAAAGGATTTGTGAGAAATCTTTATGTTTGCATTGTTTAATGTCTGTGTAAATCTTATTTAAAGTTTGTTTATTGTAAAGAGTTTGCTTAAGTTGTATTTTAAGTCTCGTGTTTAAGCTTTATGTCTCTAGCTTCCCTTTTCTTTTTTAGTTAAAGGTTAGAGAGGTTGAAGGTCAAATGGTGTCATTCAGAAGAGGGAGCGATATCGGTTGGCTTCACACCGTCATCTTGGGCTTAGAGATGAGGTGCTCGAGCTGAAGTGTGACACAATGCCTTGGTCTCTTTTATTTCTTTTAAAATTAATTCTAGCTTTGTTGAGTAGGATTAAAATTACTTTCAATTTTCTTTTGATTCTTGTCCAAACAATTGTTCTTTGAATTCTTGAATTACTTTTTTATATTCTCTTGTCTACTAAATTTTTTTTCCATTAGTTTGATTTCACTAAGGTTTTTTTCTGGTCCATTAAGCACTCCCTTGGGTTTGACCCTTACTCCTATATACTACAGTGAAACATATTGAGAAAGGAAAATTATAAATACTTTTTAGGCGAAAACGGTAAGGTTTTTCTTATTTTAATCTTCTTTCTTTGCAATTATAACTTATTCTTGTTACTAATAATTTCATTTAGTTGCAATTTATAGTCATAAAACGACCTTAGCTAGCACTAATTCTTGTTGTTCATTTTCGTCCATCAACAATCCTAAAGTAAAAGAATACCCATAAAATCGTTATAGAACACTTAAGCTAGAGATAAGTAGTGTACTTTTAGCTCTAGCATCCATAAGAGTTCACACCAAGAGGTCCATGTTGAGCTTTGGGTCACGTATAGGAGCGGACTCCCTTTGAAGAGTGTTAGCATGGATCAATATCAAGGTGAATAGGGGAAGTAGTTCAAAGTAAGTGTCTGAGGGATATGTGACAACACATCCCACGATCTCTTCCTTTAGATCGCACTGTTAGATTCCTATAATGCACTTGCTTGTTTTACGTGGAGCGATGTTCCCTTTAGAGGGTTGTATTATGGGATTCAGAACACCGCAAACTCTAAATATGGATAGGTTTTCTAGATCGATTTTCATATTGATTTTTCATATTCGGGAGTATGTTGATTCTTATTTCTAAGATCCGAAAATGGTGGGTGATAGTACAAGAATTACTAAGTTGTTAGGACATTCTCGACCAAAGTAATGATAACTAAATGCTATAAAGAATAAGAAGTTATTCTAAATTTAGCATCAATTCAAGATTGTCTTGGTTTAGAGGAGAATAATTGATTACCCTTCAATGGAGGTTATTCTAAACCTTTGAAATATCATTGCAAAATACAAATAATGAAGGGTACATTATTAGTAATTGCTAAACTAGATTGGTTCTTAAAGGATTATAGTTTTTATTAAGAGAATATGTTTGTTTTTTCTGCATGAATAGCAAAATAGTTCAACTTTTAGCTTTCGAAAAACTTAATGGTGATAATTATGTAGCATGGAAATCAAATCTTAACACAATACTAATGGTTGACGATTTAAGATTTGTCTTAACTGAGGAATGTCCTCAAACCCTATCCTTTAATGCTAACCAAACTAGTCAAAAAGCATATGATACATGGATAAAGGCTAATGAAAAAACCCGTGTCTATATTTTTGTCAGCATGTCTAATGTTCTCCTAGGTGATAGAGATGTTCTCCTTCTTTTGCTTAATATGAAGACCCAGAAAACAAGACAATTCTCCAACCATACTTATTTCGAATTCTGACTGCATAATCTCAATAAAATTTTTAGCGAGCTCCCTAGGAAATCCTCTGAATATGATATCATCACATATATTTGCACAACTATCAATTCTTTATCAAATTTATACACAAATAAAGTCTTATCAGCACCTCCTTTGGAGTATCCTTTGTGACCAAGATAAATCGTGAGTCGTTCATACCATGCTCTGGTGATTGCTTTAGTCCATATAGGGCTTTATTGAGTACATTCTGAGGATACACCAGATCAATAAAATCCTTAGGTTGAGCTACATATACTTCTTTATTTAAGTACCCATTTAGAAAAGCTCTTTTAACATTCATTGACACGGTTTTGAAAAACAGTAAAGTAAAATCAAGGACCCTTCAGTTACGACTGCAGCTAATAATGTTAGTAATAACTAGTGAGACAGCAGAGTAGATTAACACATGAGACTTTGATAACCCAGTTCGGCCATAGTGCCTACATATGGGGAGCTGCGTACAGCTTGAATGAGTAATTTTATTAATAGTCATCATAAACACCAATACATCAATACCACATATGTGTACTTCTCAATACTATAACTATATGACATGTGTATTAACATTAGACTCAAGGCTCCCCCTGGAACAAATAACACTCCCGTCAATAGCGTCTGATGGTCAGGCTCCTTCTGAACATATGCATGAATCAACTATGAATTAAACTAACCACCGATTTATTCTGTATATTACTTATATGCAAAAACTCAACTTTAGGTAGTCATGTTGCTTTAGAAGTCATAAGATCAAGCTGCCTTTTTGTTACAGCCGCTTCAATGATAAACCGAAAGTTACTTCTTAGTATTAGCAATGAAACTTCTCTCAGTTTTCTACATTATCTAGCCGGTCTTCAAAACTCATATATATACATAAGATCCCTAAAGAATAGGAACTTATTATATTCTTAAAGATAATTTGAGAGATTCCCAAAGTATAGGAGAATCAAATATTCTTTGAATATCTTCACCTTTAAAAATAAATAAATCATTTAATTAAGAGATATTCTTTTAGATAAAGAATACTTTAACAAACTCCCCCTTTTGTCTAAAAGGAATTTCTTTTCTGGTTCAACACAGCAGTACCACAAAGTTATCTATTATAAACCGCAACCTTTAACCTTCAGTTCTTAGTGAAACGGAGGACATTTCATTCAGCAGAAAAAAGATTTTATCAAGCTACATCTTACACAAAACAAGGCCTACATTCATAAAAAAAACATTTCAGCCCAAATTGAACAAAAAAAAACATCCCTCAACATTACATCAACATCCCACAACATTACATCCACTCCCCCTTTGAACCGAAAAAGTAAAGACATCAACCAGAAGATGGCTGCTGACGTCTAGTAGATGGTGCCAAAGACTTCAAATGTCGAATGAGAGCACCAACCTCCAATCGACATTCAGACAACAGATTGATGGAGTTAGTCATTGCTCGAGATTCAGCAATCAAAGAATTAACAATATAGGTAGCTAACAGTAAGCACAGCTCCATTCAAATGGAGTAGCAGACTGGAGAAAAACCGCAGAAGAGCAATTGGAACCTTAACCCCAAAAAAGCCAACATGCCTTACCAGCTGATTGTAAATGAATGCACCCGTATCTACTTTATCATCATTGCAAATTTGATACAAAAATGTACCTAAGGCAGCAGATATACTTGAGGCATGAGAGAAACGGAACCAATTAGCAATGTCAATCTTGTGCAGGACGACATATTTGATGCTAAGAGCAGCTGCAGGAATCCCATTTACAGCCCATATGGACAAGGTCCCACCAGATAATACAGTAGCTAGAACCTCAGTAGGAGGGCACGATGGAGAGCAGTCAATATCAACAGTATTTCCAAGAAATCCATTAATCACTACAGGAGAAATCACAAATTTGAATCCTCTAATATGAACCGTCTGATAATTAGGGCTACTTGAATTATTAAACTCATAAGGCAGATTGACAATAAATTCTCTAATTAGCTGGGGATAAAACAGACCAACATTCGAGATAGTTTTTTTCAAACCAGCCATATGGATAAGATCCATGATACTCACGCAAGATTGGTGTTTGTCAGAAATATTTACCTCATCAGCAATTCTTCGCTGCACCACGAACTTCCAGCATTGAACATTTTCCTTGTGGTGAAAAAAAATTCCATCAATGGGAACAGAGGGAATATTCACAGGAATTTTTTTTCTAATATTCACAGGAATTTTTTTTCGACCTGTTTTGGTAGTGATATTCCTCCTAACTTGTTGAGTTTTTCTCTTTGGAGGTTGAGAAACTTTAGAAGATTCTGGCCTTCCTTCAGTTGATGGAGCAGTGGGGTCATTAGTAGAAGGAGGGATATCTTCACGAGGTATGTCATCTTGGGTAAAAGAAGCAAACTCATCTTCATTTCGAGAAACACCAATCTGTTCCTCATGTGCAGCAGTAGTGGTACCAGGAATGTGTGCAGGCACAACATTAGGTTTTGAAGTAGGTGATTTTGATCGAGGAGGGTAAACTGAAGGAGAATAACCTGAAGGCATAGCTGGTGAACGTCAAGGGCCTCCCGGAGTAGGAATAAATACCCCTTCTGTTGATGAACTCTCTTGAGAGTGAGTGGAAACCGGGGGATCAGAAGGGAGCTTCTCATAGATAACTGGCCCTGAGGTTTTCTTTAACAATCGAATTAATGGAACATCATCTTGATTATCTGAATCCATATCCGATGCAATGGCCTCAGAAGCTCGATGTGCATGCTCAGCAGGAGAAACAGGAACAGAAGACTCACCAACTTCAGGCACAGAATCAGATCGTAAAGATTTCTGCATGCTACTAGAGGCCTCTCCTTGTAATTTTTCAGATGGAAGCCGATAAGGTCTCCGGGGTGGAGTACTTTTGAACCGGCAACCTCTTACCCTTGCATGTTGTACTGGAGGAGGCAAAGAGATGACATTAGGTGCATCTTGAGACTGCTGTGACACATAAGACCCCTTGCGAGTATTCACCATAACGAACAAGATTCGAGTAACCGAAGAGATAAAATTTCAACTGTTGTATCAACTTCAATGTGTGTGATGAACAAGATAAGCTTAGTTTAAATAGCCAGAAATAGGTTAAATAATCAGAAATTAAAAGCTCATTAATACAAAGAAGAAACGCTTCATCTGTCGAAAAGACATCCATTTAATCCTAAAACGGCACTAACACCTCTAAAAATTTGGAACGTGGAGACATACACCGTCTTTATCGCTGGCCATGAAGTTAAGTACGACACACTCGTAAACCAGCACGTAAGTATTCAAATGAGTTTGCATCCAGAGGTTTAGTGAAAATATCGGCTAATTGTAAGTTGGAACGAATATGATCAAGCCTTATTACTTTATCTTCAACAAGTTCTCGAATAAAGTGATGTCTTATGTCAATGTGCTTTGTTCGACTGTGTTGAACATGATTCTTTGATATAGAAATTGCGCTCATATTGTCATAATACAATGTCATAGTGTCCTAATCAAAGCTATATTCATGCAACATATTTTTCATCCAAATCAACTGTGTGCAACCACTACCTGGTGCTATATATTCAGCTTCAACTATAGATAAAGAGACACAGTTTTGCTTCTTACTTAACCAAGAAATTAAATTGTTTCCTAAAAAGAAACATCCTCCAGACGTACTTTTATGATCATCAGATGAACCTGCCCAGTCAGCATCACAATATCCAACAAGTGTGGAGGTGGTATCATAGGAATACATCATTCCAAAGTCACTGGTCCCATGAACATACTTAAGAATTCATTTAACAACGTCTAGGTGAGTGATGCGGGGATCCGCCTGATAACGAGCACATATTCTGATAGCATAAGCTATGTCAGGTCGACTTGTTGTTAAATATAATAGGCTGCCTACTATACTCCTGTAAAGTTTGTGATCAACTTCAGCACCATCGGTGTCTTTTGTAAGTTTAACATATGTCGCAGCTGGAGTCCGCTTATTTCGAGCCTGTTCCAAACCAAACTTTTTAACCATATTCTTGGCATACTTTTCCTGAGATATGAAGATGTTGTCATTCTTTTGCTTAATTTGAAGTCCCAAAAAACATGAAAGTTCTCCAACCATGCTTATTTCGAATTCTAACTGCATGATGTTAATGAAATTATTTACTAGATCTTGAGGAAAACCTCCAAAAATGATGTCATCAACATAAATTTGAGCAACCAAAAGTTGATCAGATTTCGTGTGTATAAACAAGGTCTTGCCAATTTCTCCTCTGGAATACCCTTTACCTCTCAAGTAAACAGTTAGTCGTTCATACCAAGCTCTCAGAGCTTGCTTTAGCCCATATAAAGCTTTGTTGTGCTTATACACATGCTTCGGGTGCTCGGAAGCAACAAAACCTTTTCGTTGAGCAACATAAACCTCCTCATTCGAATATCCATTTAAGAAGGCACTCTTTACACCCATCTGATACAATTTAAATTTTTGTATGCATGATATACCAAGTAATAATCAAATGGCTTCAAGTCGAGCAACAGGAGCAAACGTTTCATCAAAGTCAATACCTTCAACTTGAGTATACCCTTGAGCTACTAATCTGGCTTTATTTTTTGTCACACATCCAGATTCCTCAGTCTTATTTTTAAACACCCATTTGGTGCCAATAACGTTTACACCTTCTGGCTTTGACACTAACGTCCATACATTGTTTCGTCTGAATTGGAGTAGCTCCTATTACATAGCATTTAGCAAGTACTCATCCTTGAGAGCAGAGTCAATAGTAGAAGGTTAAATGTTGGAAATATAACATAAATTAGCAACCATCTTCATGTAATCAATCTTTTCTTTCCTTCTGGTCTACATCCCAACTGACGGATCACCTATAATAGAGCTTGCTGGATGATTTTTCTTCACATGAGCAGATGGAATTAGTTTTGATTTTTTTGTGATAATTTCTTCTGATGATTTTTCCAAACATTTTCTTGGATAATCAGTTGGGTTATCAGCTTTAGAAGCTTCTACAATACTCGTAGTTCTAGCTTCATATATGTTTGGAGTCTCATCTTCCTCATCATTCATCTGTTTGTTAGCTGAATCGATATCATTTCTAACTACATTGATTGTTTCCATAACACTCCCAAATCTGTTATTGAAGACTCTATAGGTCCGGCTGTTCTGAGAGTACACGAGAAAGATTCCTTATTCTGACTTAGCATCCCATTTCTGATGGTATTCCCTGTCAGCTAAGATATAACATGTACTTCCAAACATATGGAAGTATTTAACATTTGGCTTTCTATCTATCTAAAGTTCATAAAGTGTAACAGTCGTTCTAGTTCTAATAGTTACCCTGTTATGAATGTGACAGGTAGTATTTACAGCTTCTGCCCAAAAACATAGAGGTAAACTTTTGGCATGTATCATAACACGAGCCATTTCTTGTAACGTCCTGTTCTTTCTTTCTACTACACCATTTTGTTGAGGAGTTATAGGTGCAGAGAATTCATGGTGTATTCCTTCTAACGGACAAAAAATGTTAAAGCCTTCATTATCAAACTCTTTACCATGATTACTTCGAATCCTGGTTATTTTCTTTCCCTTTCCACGTTGTAACTTCAAACACAGATTTTTGCATATTTCAACAGTATCTATTTTTCCTTTGAGAAAGCAAACCCAAGTATATCTTAAGTAATCATCAACTACTACCAGCACATACCTCTTTCCTCCCAAACTTTCTGTTTGCATTGGACCCATAAGATCCATATGTAACAATTCCAAGACTCTATTAGTATAACATTCTTTTAGACTTTTATGAGTGGTCCTTGTTTGCTTGCCAATTTGACAGTCACCATAGAAGAAATTTCCATTTACATCTAAATCAAGAATTCCCACAATTGCTTCATTTTTAATAATTTTTTCCAAGCCTCTCATACTGATATGCCCCAGCTTTTTATGTCATAGCCAAGTTTGATTTGATCTTGTCAACTGACAGATGTTTGACATATTTGAGTTCCAGTGATAACAGTTATCAGTCTGTCGTTTACCACTCATACAAATCTGATTTTCTTTATTCATCACAACACAACCAACATCATAAAAACTAACTTTATAGCCTTGATCACATAGTTGACTTATACTGATCAAGTTTGCTTTTAGTCCATCCACATACCTAACATCGTTTAGACGTGGTAGGTTATTTTTGTCTATGTTGCCTTTAGCTATAATTTTTTCTTTTGCACCATCACCAAAGGTAACATGTTCGGTGACACATTCTTTTAAGTTCGTAAAGTAGGATCTGTTTCCAGTCATATGTTTGGAGCACCCACTATCAAAATACCACGCATCATCTGTGGTCTGAATGGATGTAAAGGTAATATTACATCTTTCAACAGATTTAATTCTCCAGACGATGCGAGGTTGTGCATGGCTCCTATTCCAGTATTTCTGTTGACGCAACTGGTCTCACCTTAATTTATAACAAATTGACCTGATATGGCCTTTCCGACCACAATAGTAACACGTTCTCCCAAGAGATTTAACAGTAGTCCTGATGCCAGTCTCTGTATGAATCGTTCATGTTCAACTCCCGTTGAGGCAGGAATAAACTTGATTTCTGATGTTGCTTTAAGTCTACTTGCAGAGGCCACAAATCCCAACCCATGTCTATGAGAACCATTATGTCCAGACTTAAGTATTGAATCTAGATTCTCCGTTCCTAAGTTTAGCATTTTAACGAATTTTAGAATCTGATCATTCTCATTCTGAACTTCTCTCAGTTTTAACTTTAGAGAAGATATTACAGACATCATTTATTTTCTTCTATAAGATCTTGGATCATTTCCTTTTATATTGCCCTTGCTTCACAATCTTCTTTCCATAAAGCTTCAAGCTTCTCAATTGTCAGTTCATCATTTTTGCTTTCTTCAGAATATTCACTTTCATCATCAGTGTTGTCATCAGTAATTCGTATTATGAAGGAATTTATGTTGCAGTCATCATCTCTACTATCACTAGATTCTTCATCTGACAGTGTGACACGAAAGTTTTTCTTCTATTTTCTTAGGAATGTGGGACATTCTGCCTGATAATGACCAACTCCTCCACATTTTCTACACCTGAAGATCCTTCTATCACCTTACTTTTTCTTGATATAACCATCACTTCTTCTATCAGAATTTTCATTGTTCCTTCTGATAGTGCAATCATTATTTCTTCTTCGATACTGATTAGAAGTTTGAGCATTCATACTTGTGGCATTCGTATTTTTTAATTTCCAAAGGGCGTTTGTGCATTGTTTTGTTAATAAGGCTATTGACTCATCCATGTTTACTTCAGTGTCACTTATAGCCTCCTCACCTACATGCGTGGATCTAAAAGCAATTCCCTTACCTTTCTTACTTTCTCTATCGGCAGTGGCCATTTCAAATGTAAGCAACGAACCAAACAATTCATCAAGTTTCAGTGTCATAATGTCATGGGCTTCCTTAATGACAGTAACTTTCACATCAAATTTTCTGCGCAAGGATCGAAGTACTTTCCGCACTATTTTAGAGTCATGTATCTTTTCACCGAGCAGTAAGGATTCATTTGTGATTTCAAGCACTCTCTTATTGTAATCAGACACTGATTCATCCTCCGTCATTCTTAATGCCTCAAACTTAGATGTTATCAACTGTAATCTTGAAATCTTTACTTTAGAAGTACCTTTATATGCTACCTCCAAGGTTTTCCAAGCTTCTTTGGTTGTACTGCAAGTGTTTATTGACTTGAAAACGTTCAGGTCAACACCATTAAATATCACATTAAGTGTATGGCATTCCCAACGGAATCTTGCTCTTCAGCATCGGTCCAATCAACTTCGGGTTTCGGAACCGAAACACCATTCACGGTAATTATAGGAGGATCATAACCCGCCACAAGAGCTCTCCAAGCTTTTCCATCTAACGTCTTAATGAAGAAGATCATCTGAGGTTTCCAATATGAGTAGTTTTTACCATCTAAAATAGAAGGACGTGATGTAGATGGTCCTTCTCTGATTATCTCCATGATCTCTCAACCCGCTCTGATACCAAATGAAAAACAGTAAAGTATAATCAAGGATCCTTCAGTTACGACTGCAGTTAATAATGTTAGTAATAACTAGTGAGACAGCAGAGTAGATTAACACATGAAACTTTGATAACCCAGTTCGGTCATAGTGCCTACATCTGGGGAGCTGCGCACAGCTCGAATGAGTAATTTTATTAATAGTCATCATAAACACCAATACATCAATATAGCATATGTGTACTTCTCAATACTATAACTATATGACATGTGTATTAACATCAGACTCGAGGCTCCCCCTGGAATAAATAAGACTCCCATCAAAAGCGTCTGATGGTCAGGCTCCCCCTGAACGTATGCGTGAATCAACTATGAATCAAACTAACCACCGATTCATTCTGTATATTACTCATCTGCAAAAACTCAACTTTAGGTAGTCACGTTGCTTCAGAAGTCATAAGATCAAGCTACCTTTTTGTTACAACCGTTTTAATGATAAACCGGAAGTTACTTCTTAGTATCAGCAACGAAACTTTTCTCTCAGTTTTCTGCATTATCCAGTCGGTCTTCAAAACCTCATATATATACATATATATCCAGATATGTATAAAGCTTGTATCTTAAATAAGGTCCCTAAAGAATAGGAACTTATTATATTCTTAAAGATAATTTGAGAGATTCCCAAGATATAGGAGAATCAAATATTCTTTGAATATCTTCACTTATAAAAATAAATAAATCATTTAATTAAGAGATATTCTTTTAAACAAAGAATACTTCAACAAGTTTGAACTTATGAACACATGATATGCTAAGTAAAAGGCAAATAGCTTCAAGTCTAGCTTCAAGTGCAAACGTTTCATCAAAATCCACTATTTCCACCTAAAAATAATCTTGTGCAACCAATCTGGCTTTGTTTCTTGTTACGTATCGTATTCCATCACAAAGAACTTAAGTTTTTCTAAGATTCAGGGTTTACATGTACTCCTATATATACTAATTCCAAATTGGATTAGTCACTCCTTATGTTGTATTTATTCGTCAACTCCTACTTGAAGTATCACACGTGCAGGTTTAACATTTTTCTAACCATGCTTGAGCTTAACCTTGGTATGTAGCCCATTAATAAAGCACAATTAGAAAAATTTCCCAAATTTTTTATAATTTTCAATGCCTACATTCATTTTGCGTTAAGACCTCGAAACGCCTACTTCCTCTTGAACGCGACTTCCTCCATCACGTTGCCTAACTTCAACATCAAAATGCCTTTAACAAAAGTAAAATCCTTTTAATTTAGGCTCGAGTCTCATAGGAACTTAATGGACTAGGTGTTTACTATCTTATGTAGTGACTTATCTCACTAAGTGTTAGTGATACTATCCAACAAAATGTTGGATTTTTTCACTAACTTTAGTCTAAGGACAATATGGTCATTTAACCATTCAAGTCAAAGTCAAACTTTGATTTTTTACCATTTGTTCGTCTTGAAAAATTCCAACCTTATTCCAATATGAATGTCCATTCATTTTTTTAAAATTCAAAACACATTTGAATATAAAACCGATCAAATTGTGACTTTTTGAAGTAAAAAATCAACATTTTGAATTTTTACAACTTTGAATACTTCAATAATTTTTAGCTTTTGAATATGAATGTGCATTTATATTTTCGATATTTAGATCATATTTAAATATAAAGCTATATCTCAAATTGATAACCAATGGTTATATCACATAGATTTGTCATTTCTCTCTCTTTACCTAATTTGAACAATTCAAATTATTCCAACATATTGTTCTAAGTTAATTCCATATAAGCTAGCAGGGAACCTATGCCTATAGATCATGAGCTCCAACGATCTGAGACTAACTGGCTAAACCCTTTTAGACTAAGCTAATTAACATTCGATAGTTATACTTCCCTCACTATAGATATGTTGGGTTCTATTATTATAATTTCAATAAGTGTTATTGACCGTTATTAATAAAGTGTTTTATTATTATAATTCAATAAGTGTTATTGATTATACTATTAGTTTTGTCTTAATAACTTAAATCCAATAAACCAACATCCTAAGCTGTTTGATGAGTCTTGAACTGTATGGAGAGACATATGGGGATCAATGTTCAAGATCAGCTTAAAGGGTCTATAGTATAGGGTTAAGGCTGGGTACCTTATCCTGGTAATACTATAGATACGACTCACTTTGTATTTGATACAAATGCATTCATGTATGCGATATGCGAGTGAGGGTATCCTATGCAATGAGTTTGCATAAGATCAGACCACGAATAGTAATCACTTAATGTAACTCCGTTAACTAGTTGAGTTTCTAGTTCATTAGGATGACCTAAGTAACTTAGTCTTAATCCTGAGTGTATTATGAACTCCTGTTCACGAAGTTACATTATCATTTTAGGGACAAAACTGACTGGGGAGCTGAAAACATAATCACACAAGATGGAATTTACTCTTTCCCGACTTTAGGGTAAGTAGATAAGTGTTCCCTTAAATGGTGTCTTCAGGATTTGAACAAAGAACCCTACCTTCTCTATAGCACGAAAATGGTTTCTGTTTAGTGGTTGGACCATAAACAGGTTGTTCATTAGAGGAGCACTGGTATTTAAGGACTAGAAGTAACCCAGGCGTAAAATGGTAATTTGACCCAGCTGATGTTACGAACGCTTATGAAGGACTAACTTACTGGTATTGGTCTATATCCGTGTACACAAAAATATATCTACAGTGAGAAGAGTTAAACAATGAGTCTTTAGTGGAGTGTACACACAGTTAACAAATATTGATTAATATGGTTAATGAGTTTAGCAATTTAATCTCATATCGTTGTAGCTTTTGATCTGTAAGTCCATTAGGTCCCCTTCCTAGCTCATAAAGGGTAATGAGATTTATTTATATTGGTTGTAGTGTGAAATGTTCAAATATACTTTGGAAATTAATATAATGTATAATGATACATTATAAAATTTATAGTTTAATTAGACTTTATTATATAAATTTAATTTTGGATATGATTCAAAATTAATTTATGAGAGAATAAAATATTTGAATGAGTTCAAATATTAATTTATTATGAATTAGATTCATATTAAAACTATAGGTTAAAATTTAAAGTGTATATGATACATATTAAAACTATAAGTTACGAGAGAAATTTATATTTGAATATGATTCAAATTTGAATTAAATTAAAAATAAAATATTTAATTTAGTAATTAATTAATTAGAGAATTAATTAATCATTTAGTTTAATTTTGTTTAATTAAATTTGATTTAATTAAATTAATTAAATTAAAGCTATATGTTATGAGAGAGATATTCATTTAAATATGATTTAAATGAAATATTAATTAAGTATGATTTAATTAATTAATTAATTAATTTAATATTATTAAATTAATAGGGAACGTGGGTGGTTTTCCCACGTTCCTTGATTCTCTCCAACTTTCCTCTTCTTCAGTCTGAAGAAACGGGAGTTATACGCATTTTTAAAGATAAATTCTATAATGCGAATTCTCTAATTCTCTCTGGTGAAAGAAATTTTTTCTCTTTAAAAAATTTCCTACCAATTGGTTTCCATAAACCATCTCAATCTAGAGAATATGAAGGTTTCCAAGTGATGATGCCTCAATTTGGAGTTTTGTAGATATAAAGACGTCAACGATCGTAAGTTTCCTCTTCTTTCTTTTTCTTTGTATTTTTTTTAATTCATCATGCTTAGTCATAGCCATAGAAATTAGTTTTGAATTTTTTTTTCAATATATTGGTATTTTTTAGGTTTCCAATTAAATTGTGTTAAGGTCTTTGTAATTCTTCTGCTGTGCAAAGGGCTTTCATCCCTTCAAGATATATTTGTGTCCTTACGATAAAACCATGATTAGAAAGTTAACCCTTCATAGGTTGCTCATAACCTTGGTTGGATGAAAATACTATTTTACCCCTGAGATTACATATTGCTCCTTAAGTCTCACTGATCCACTATTGAACAAATAATTTAAGGTTCAACCTATAAACCAAACCTCTCTCAGGCCAATGAGAGGGTTGGGCCCCTCGTTCAAGATTTGGATTCATTTCTTAAGAGAACAATCTATCTACAAACCCTAAAGCAGGTAGAAATGAATTCTATCTTGCACCCTATGTCCCTAGCCATCCACCCGTTCTTACTGCTGATATAGGAGGCTTATTGGCTCAACGTTATTAAGTTGCCCTCACCTATGCAGATCTTCCGTTTGAATAAAAGTTCATAGTTAGATTAGGATTAAGATTAAGTTACCTAAGTTCTCAATAATTGAAATAGTCAGTTTTAAATAGTGAACGGTGTTATAACGTAAGAGAGACTATTTCATTGTTCCAATCTTATGTAAACTCTTTACATAGGATACCCCCACATTCATCTCTCTACAAGAACGATTCAGGATCACATCGTTTGTACTTACTACATAGTGGGTCGCATACATTGTGTCCCCATAATAAGGCGTACAACCTTATTCATATACTATAGATCGCCTAGGCTATATATTCTAACTTGATCCGTGTTTATGTCTTTACATAAAGTTCAATTCTACACTAGATAACATCGGGACCTTGGTTTATTGGATTTGATATTTATTCAATCTTCATTAATAATTCTTTAATAACCACTTTATTGAATAGAATGAAATTTTAAACTAAAAACTATGAGTTTTAGAACATAAATTCCAACATGATCATCTCACTTCAACGAGTTACAAACTAAAGGCGTCACTTTGACACATTCCAAAGCTTGACACCTTAAAGAAAATATTTAAAATAAAAACTAATAAAAAAATAATTAAAATAAATATTTATTCAAAATAATATTATTATATTCCTTACCTCACGACCATATGACAACACACCGTGCTAAGACATCAATAAATTCATATTTATCTGTTTCCTCGTTAACTCTAAACATGAATATCCTTTGGGGTCCTAACCTATAACATGAGGTATTTAAAAGAAGTTCCACTGTCTTTTTTGGCAATGTGAGAATAATAAGTTTAAATTAAAATATTAATATATACTTTCCATACAATTTTTTATCGAACAAATTTTTCACTAAGTAAATCCGGAAAAAGAAAATGAAAACTATTACAAAACACAAACTTCTCTTCATATTACATCGTTTAACGCTAGCTTTCTCAAAAACCAAATTTAAACTAAACAACCAACTATATATTATTTAAAACCTGCATTTCCGGATTAAAAGCCTCAATCGGTAAAGTTAGAAATAGCGGCGGAAGAGTCACAAGCCTTGGCCGCAGGAGCCGGCTCGACGGTGGGAGACGGCGGAACAGGCTTCCCCAACAACTCAGCCGGCAAACCCGCAATCCCCTTCAAATAAAAGGTGTAAAACAGCTTAAAAGGGAAAACGATCTGCTGCAACTTGACCTGGCCGGAAACGCCTTCAAAGATGCCACTGCCGCCGGTGACGGCTAAGTAGGTGTCTTGATAAGTCAAGTAGGCACCTTGGACGGCTATGTGGCCGTAATCGCCGAAGTAGAAGCTGTAGATGGCCTCGTAGCGGTCCCCTTTCTTTTCCGGCAAATGCTGAATTAGGACGCAGAGGCCGGCCGTTATGCCCAGCCGCTTCTGAAGGTCGCCGGAGTAGAGCTTGTTGCTGAATGGAACCAAATCCCCCAGTGAATTCTCAGCCTTCTTGCTTAGTTTTAGGAATGCTGGGCTTCCCCTGTCTCGCTCGTTTATCTCGTACACGAACAGTTCCTGTACTTTTGCTGAACAACCAAAACATTTATTAGTTCAACCAAACGCCTTAACCATGCCTACATTCCAACTTCAATTACTTCAGTTACAATATATAATTAAATCTACCTCTTAATCTTTACTAACTAAAATAAACATTTTGAAATAGAAGCATTAAAATGAACAAAAATTTGAAAATATAGGTACTATTAAAACTTCAATAAATTTATCAAATGCTCCACTTTTGTATCTGACGACAAATCTGTGAAGATATGTTTGGTTCATCGTCCGGAAAGTTAATGGATCGACTAAAAAACATCAATTTTACATGTGTAATTAAACTAATATGATGAAGATGGGAAATAAAAATAGGTGGAAGTTACCGGATTTGGGAGGATCTGAGTTGGGTTTGGATTTTTTGAAGAGAAGTGATGTGATTGTGGAGTTGTTGGAGGTAATTGAGACGGATGATGAAGATCGTAATGTCGGAGAAGAGAGAGATTGTGATAGTGAGAGATTAAAAGGCAAAAGAGTTTGGGTTTGAGAGGACAGAGGAGAGGTGGGTATTTTCAGGGAAGAAATTGATGTGCAAGAACTGAAGAAGGACGCCATTAATGGAGGTGGCTGAGAGCTTCAAACCAAAGTCAGCAGAGAGAAATCGGTGAAGAACAAGAAAAAAAAAAGGCTTTATGTGGTTGGTTGCTTTATGAATCCCAACTTTCGCAATTATTTAAAGGTAAACTATGGGCATTGTGTTTTCAGCACGTGCCTTTTATTTTGATTTTTTTTTTTTTTTTTTTTTTTTTTTTTTTTTTTGAGGTGGCCACCAAAGATATTCAAATTCAACACGGTCCATGCGTTGCACATGCCACATTTCTTTTTTCTTTTCAAGCGTGTTATGATTATGAATCAAAACATGGAAGGGACGAGGAAGGATCCAATTCAAAACCTCGGAATTGACATGTGGAATTGTTGTTTCAAATGAAATTTTAATTTTACGTTGTGTTTATGGTGTTATTTAAAAGATGCAAACTGAGGAGAAAACTTCCTTTCTGATTCTACTTCTGTTTTTCCTTTTCCTAATTCCATTTTACATTTTCATATATAACTAACTTTAAAATCAAGTTAAAATATCATTTTTATCCCTATGATCAAGTTCGATAAATATTTCAATTATTTTTTCATATGATGTTTTGTTCTTAAAGTTTTGTTTATTAAAAACAAAAATCATATATGTGTCTGCTAATTGATTTTATTTTCTGTTTCTAAAAAATAAAATGTAAATTTTGGGAGAGAAAATTTTCATAAATATAACAAACTATTAAAATATTTACGGTCTGCATAATAAAGCATATGAAATTAGCAATTTTTTAAATATTTTAGGTTTGTCCTTTCCTTTTATCGTCTTTCTTCTCCTCTTCTGCGATTTGATTTTTTTCCTTTCCATTGTCTTTCTTCTTTTCCACTTCTTTTTTTTTTCAAATTTTTGTTTGGTTTATCAAACTTGTTCAAGATCGTGTACAAAATATAAAAGCTTGAACAAAAAATCTAAACGATTGTGTACAAAAAGTCCTAAAAAAATCATTTAGATTGGGGTAGCCAAATCTAAGCGATCGTGTATAAAAAAAAATAAAATAAACGATCGTGTCGACAAATATAAACAATCATGTAGCAAAAAGATTCTTAAAAAAAAATCGTTTAGCTAAATCTAAACGATTGTGTACAAAAGAATCTTGAAAAAATAAACGATAGACGATGATGTAAATAAATATAAACAATTGTATATCAAATCTTGAAAAAAAATCGTCTACACAATCTAAATGATCAAATCTAAATGATCATGTAACCAAATTAAACGATTGTGTGCAGAGAATAAAAAAAAAATAAATCATTTAGATGTGACTATCTAAATCTAAACGATCAAATCTAAACGATCAAATCTAAACGATTATCTACACCAAATCTAAACGATTATCTACACCAAATCTAAACGATCGTGTACCAAACATACTACACGCGTTGTTGACGGCGTGGTTGATGGGACATTTTTGGTATTTTCCGCTATGGGATTATGAACTTTTTTTGTTTTCATAATTGTTTTATACAGCGTAAATATTTTTCCACTTCCTTATATTTTTTAAAAGACCCCTTTTGGAAGTTACTTTTTTTCCTTTTTCAATTTTCTTTCATAATTCTAAAAATGATTTTTTCTCTAAAAAGTATAAAAGAGAATTATTAATAAACACTTATGTTTTTCTAAAAATTAATTTTAAATAACAAATAATAAAACAAATGGGTTACTAAGCAGACTCTAAGATTTAGGACCGGTTTAATTATCGTTTGTTTACTCTTAAAAGTCTCATTTTATTCAAAATATTTTTAATAAATGTAAAGTTTTCATTCAAATTTAATTTTAGTTATCTCGAATAATTAATTGGGTTGTTTTTTTCAAAAGATATAATAAACCGATAAAATATTTACACTCTATAGGAGATTTTTGAAAATGAAAAAGCCCATAGGCTCCCAATGAAAAATACAAAAAATACCCTAGTCAACACACAATTAATCGACCATATACGCGTAAATAATCTTCATCAAAACAATCATATACTACAGTCTAAATGAATGATCTAGGATCATTTAGGTTGATACACGATCGTCTAGTTCTTTTTAACGATCGAAAAAAGATTTCAATTTTAAACAATCGTGTTGACCATGCTAAATGATACTATTAACTATGGTAAGCGATCATTTAGATCATATCCACACGACGTGTAGTTATTTTTAAATTATGAAAAAATGGCTTCAAATCTAAACAATTGTGTTGACCATGCTAAACGCGATCATGTTGACTATGGTAAGTGGTCGTTTAGATCATATCAACACGATCATATAGTTATTTTTAAACGATGGAAAAATGGCTTCAAACCTAAACGATCGTGTTGACCATAGTAACTGATCGTTTAGATAGTGTCAAATGATATTTAAACGATCTTGATATTTTTTAATATGAAGAAGATGAATAGCTTCAAAGAATCGTGTCAAAAATGGTAAAGATGAAATAGGATATTTAAACAAATAGAAGAATAAATCATTTAAAAATTGAACAAAAAATCCTGAAAGAGAAGATGAAGAAATTTGGAAAAGAATAAATCGCAAAGAAAGAAGAAGAAGAAAGAGAAGTGACACAAGAGCAAATTGAAATTAATGAAAATATTTTACCGGCTTTATGGACTTTTGTTTTTTGTTACACAAGCTATAAATATTTTTTTGTTTTGTTACATTTATGTAAATTAACCTAAATAATAAGAATAATTATCGTACATGGAATTATATACGTAAATATATGTTTTTCTTTTAAATTTGTAGTAAAAAAATGTAAATAAATAATAAAATATCTTTTTTAGAAAAATAATAATATACTAAAAGTAAATCTTAAGATCCAAATTTATTGAAAATATGGGGTGTTGGTATTTTTTAAAAAAGGTAATTTATTATACAACAACAAAGAGGATCTCACAGTCCGAGGCCAAGGCACCAGAGCAACCAACGCTCAAAAAGAAAGAAAGAACAACAAAAGCTCCAAAACAAAAGAAAAACACAAGAAAAACAAGCCAAAAAGAACCTAGGGAAAAGAAATGTCCCAAAAAAAATAACCCCACACCTTAAGGACAAACAAACAGAAACAAAACGAAATAAAAGCTAAATAAGATCCTAAGCATTCTCACTCCAAGAGACAACACAAGCACGAAACAAGTATGAATAGTCTAAAAAAGAATAGTGAGCTCATGAGTCTGACCAGCATGGAGCCGATGATTTCGCTCCTGCCAGATAAAATAGATCGTAGTACACTAGAGCACATGCCACAACTTCCTCCTCACATCATTTCCAATCCCCTAACGGCAAATCCAAGACAACTCAACATCCCATTCTCCAATCTTGTGATAGGAAGCCTAACCTGAAGGGCACGAGACCAAATATCACACCCAAAAGGACACAAAAAAATATAAATGGTCATGAGACTCAAAATTTTCTTCATACAGAATGCACGGTGGTGGAACCAGACTATCATACCTACACAACCTATCTCTAGTACCCAACCTATCTTTGATGGCCAGCCTGTTGGAGTTTATGTCCTAAAACTAGTAGTTTGTAGTTAAAACTATATTCTATTCAATAAAGTAGTTATTGAGAATTTATTAGTGAAAATAGAATACTATAATCTTGAATCCAATAAACTAAAGTCCATAGACTATCTTGTGTAGACTTGAACATTATGTAGTGACATAAACTTAGATCAAGTTCGAGTATATAGCCCAAACGGTCTATAGTGAATGAATAAGGTTGGGCGCCTTATTCTGAAAATGCTATGGATGTAGTCCGCTTTGTAGTTAGTACGAACGAAGTGATCTTAAATCGTTCATTTAGAGACATGGAAGTGGGGACATCCTATGTAAAGATTTTACATAAGACTTGAACCATGAAATAGTCACTTTTAAGTTATAACACCGTTGACTATATAAACTGTATTTCGATTATGATAACCTAGGTAACTTAATCTTAATCATGAGCTAACTATGAACTTCTATTCAAACTGTATTATTCTAGACTTTCATAGGTTAGGGTAGCTCAACGGCGTTAGTCCAATAAGCCTCCCATTTTGAGGGGTAAGATCGGATGGATGGCTAGGGACATAGGGTGCATGACGTAATTCACTCCTACCCGCTTTAGGGTTAGTAGATAGGTTGTTCTTTTAAGGACTGAATCCAAGTCTTGAACAAGGGACTTCACCCTCTCATTGGTTCGAGAGGGACTCGGATTATAGGTTGGACCATAAACCAAATGTTCAATAGTGGATCAGTAGGATTTAAGGAACAAGATATAGTCTCGGAGGTAAAATGGTACTTTGACCTATCCGAGGTTACGAACAACTTGTGAAGAATTAACTTACTGATCATGGTTATATCAAATGGACACAATTGTATCTATAGTGAGGGGAGTGCAACTATAGGACTTTAGTGGAATGACCCGTTAGTTAACAAATATTGATTAGCTTGATCTAAAAGGGTTTAGCCATTTAATCTCTGATCGTTGGAGCCCACAATCTATCGGTTCATTAGGTTCCCCTACTAGCTTATACAGAATTAACTTAGAACAATATGTTGGAATAATTCGAATTGTTCGAATTAAGTAGAGAGAGAGAAACCGACGAATATTTGTGATATAGCCTTCAGTTATAGGGCTTTATGTTTAAATTTGATTTAAATATTAAAAATATGAATATGATCTCATATTCGAAAGCTTAAAATTGATGGAAATGATCAAAGTTGTGAAAAATCAAAATGTTGACTTTTGACTTTGAAAAGTCAAACTTTGATCGGCTTTATATTCAAATGTGATTTGAATTTCAAAAAAATGAATTCAGATTCATGCTCGGGAGGTCAAAATTAGTCAAGATCGATAAAATGGTAAAAAGTCAAAATGTTAACTTTTGACTTAAAAAGTCAAAGTTTGACTTCGACTAGAATGGTCAAATGACCATTTTGCCTTTTGACTAAAGTTAGTGGAAAAATCTAATATTTTGTTGGATAATCACACTAACTCTTAGTGAGCTATATGGAAGTTCATGGTGATGACACCAAGCCCACTAAGAGAAAATGGAATGGTGAATCAATCCACTAATGGTTAGTGGATTGTGAGGTGTTGGGCTTTGGTGATTCAATTACATGCAAATTTTACATGTAATTAGTCTATTTAAGGAGAAATTTTCAAATGGAAGAGGATTTTTCCATTTTGTAATTTTGAATTACAAATTAACCTAAAGTTTTTTCTCTCCCAAATTTCACCCTAAAATTCCTTCTCCAATTCCCATCCATCTTTCTTTATTTTCGTCATTGAAACGGGTCCCACAACCTGGTTCTAAGTTTGGAGTATAGCAAGTCAACTCTAGTGATGGTCCTGGGTTCGTGATCGTGAGAAGATTTGGAGCATCAGGAGCTTCGAAGGTAAGTGTTTCTTTTAACGCTAATTTAGTGTAATTAGGGTTCTGTTTAACACATATTAATCTCTAATTAATTAGATTCTAGGGTAAAATTCTGATCCTTATTTTCGCTGCGGTTGTATGCTTTCCATCACAACCAAGCACAAAAGGAATGCTTAGGAATATTTCCCTCACCCAACAATAAACCCGCCTAACGAACCTGAACACTATGAGAACGAATAATGTCCCACACACTCTCAATCGAAAAACCATAGTGACTGTGAACCCCAGATCTTAGGAAAATTTATGTTCTTTAAAGTGATGAGAAGTTTAAGTATTAAAGGGAATTAAAGATAAAAAGTGTCATAAAAAGAGTGTCATGGTTATTGGAAAAGAGGAAAATTTTAGTCAAGTGCTGAGACTTAAGAGCAAGGCGTTTGGAGGTTAGTTTGATGGTGCATTAGGCAGCCAAAGGAGGAAAATGACCTCTAAAGAGGTTAGTAGCCATTTTGGTCATGGCAAGGCGGCTAAAGGCTTGTTGTTTATATTTTAGGCAAAAAGAGAACCTCTTCTTTAGTGTCATTGGGTCAAAAAAGGCTTTCCTTAGAGGTTATTTTGAGATGCTAGGTGCGAAGGTTGGACAACATGGGTGTTGGGCAAGAAGCATGTCATGCGAGAAGGCTTGGAGGTTAGCAAGGGCTTGACACTAGACGTTTTGGACTTGTCAAGGGACATTGGGCATTTTGGTTACACGAGATGATGAAGAGGTGGAGTTCGTGAAGTGCTTTATAGGTGTCCTTGCATGCTTAATTTAGATTTCGACTAGTAGGAGGTGTCAATAAAGATTCATGCAGTGTGCAGTATAAATAGGTCACTCTGGATGATATTTCTCCCATTTCACTTGTGCGTTTTGGCTTAAATTATTCTCAAAAGATCAAAAATTGAGTCTAGTTTTTAGGCTGGGGTTATCAGATTTTTTTTTTTATTTCCAAAAGGCTTTAAAGCTCATTCTTTAGGATTTGAAGCTGAAATTTTAAGGTAAGAAAGTTAAGACATTTCTGTGCATTTTTGTAGAAAGAAGTTTCCTCAAAAGAGTTCTGGATTTTTAGCTATGAATTTTCAAAGTTGGATTATGTTTTTCGATGAAAAATGAGTTTTTGGGAATGTTGTTGACTGGCCGAGTGATAAGGTAACCTAAGCCAGATGGGCAGACTTTTTGGTGTTCATGGAGGTTAGTGGGTGTTGAGGATGCACGACCTGTGCACAAGGCATGCGCAGCCAAGGGGCGCGTAACAAGCCTTACGCGCATGTGGGTTGTGTGAGACACCAGGCGTGCACGACCATGTGAGGTGCGCAGCGTGCTTGCACGTGAAGTTAGCGTGGGCATGCCCAGCGTGTACAGCCAAGGTTCTGTCGCTTACCCATGTGTGCCGGACAGTGTCATGAGGCTTTTTGTGTAGTTTTTGGTGATTTTTGGAGTTTTTTAGTACACTTGATATGTTACCATATTTTCCGGTCAAGAAGAGATTAGGAAAATTTATAAACCAAGGATTTAAGCTTGTATCTGTAAGTGAAAAATGGATTTATTAAAGTGATTGAAGGCATGCTATTAAAGTTATTTCATGAATGATTTATCTTAAATATTTGAGCTATTTTATGTATGATTTATAAGCATATTATTGTTTAAAGGTATTTATTCAAGCATACTGTTTACTGTCTATTGAAGAATGTTTAAGTTTACTGGAAAACAAGTTTATCAAAACATTCTTGTTTAAGGCTTACTCACAAAAGTTTAAGGTTATGATTTTATAAATGTTTTATCAGAACCAAGCTATCTAAAAAATTACTTGTAATGGGGCAGGATCAAAATTACTCATAATGGGGTAGGATTAAAATTACTCGTAATGGTGCAGGATTATAAATTACTCATTACGAGGCAGGATTATAAATTACTCGTTACAGGGTAGAAATGGAGTTGGTGTCGAGTAATCTCCACCACCTTCAAAGAATAGATACTTGGGTTTCAAGCAGGAAAAACCAGAATTTATGTTACTGTTACTAAATGCCTTGAGATTTAAGTTTTCATGTTATGATTTAACGTTTACTGTTTCAAGGATTTATGAATTATTGTTTCTAAAGGTTTATGAAAAATTATTTAGAAAACTATCACTTACTAGGCTCGTTTAGTTCACTCTTCAAAATGTTTTCCCACTTTTCAGTAGAGATCGTGTCCTTCAAGCCTGAGTTGCTACTACCTGTTTGCTGAAGGGTTTCGTTTTGTTATCTTATCTATCTTGTTATTTTGTACTTGTGATCAATTAGTCTTTTGTATTGTGAAACTTAGGTTTTTGGAAAGGCTGTTGCTAGGTTTTGTTCTATATAAATGAGATTACGTTTTGTCTGTGTAAAACTTAAATAATGTTTGTTTTATTAAAAAATGGTTTTACCCAGTTGTTGTTAAGTAGTTATGTGTTAAGCTTTCGCTTTCATTCACAATTTAAAGGTTTAAGTTAAGGGTCAGCTGGTGTCGTTCTTGAGGTGGACGATGTTGGTTGGCTTCACACCATAGCTCGAGCCAAGCAAGCAGGTGCTTGGGATGGGGTGTGACGGTAGCGATCCAGAACCCGAACCCACCAATCCTCAACACTCAGACACAGACAAACTGTTGGAATTTATGTCCTAAAACTCATAGTTTGTCATCATATTCTATTCAATAAAGTCGTTCTTGAGAAATTACTAGTGAAGTTAAACTAAGGTCCCAAGGCTATTTTGAATAAACTTGATCTTTATGTAGAGACATAAACGTGGATCAAGTTCGATTATGTAGCCTAAATAGTCTAGTATACGAATAAGGTTAGGCACCTTATTTTGGGGACACTATGGATATGGCTCGTTTTGTAGTTAGTATAAACGATGCAATTATTTGTGTAGAAACATGAAAGTAGGGTATCCTATGGAAAGAGTTTAAATAAGATTAAGCCATGCAATAGTCACTTTTACGTTATAACATTGTTTACTATTTAAAATTGACTATTTCAATTATTGATGACCCAGGTAACTTAATCTTAATCTTAAACTAACTATGGACTCCTGTTCACACGAGATTATCCTTAGGTTTTCATAGGTGAGAGCAGGTAATCAACGCTTGCCAAATAAGCCTTCCATTTTAAGGGTAAAACCGGGTTGATAGCTGGGAACATATGTTACAAAACGAAATTTACTTCTACCCATTTTGGGGTTAGAAGATAGGTTGTTTCCTTAAAGTGAATTCAAGTCTTGAACAAGAGACTCCACCCTCTCATTGCCCAGAGAGGGACTCGCTTTATAGGTTGGACCTTAAACCACTTGTTCAATAGTGGATTAATGGGACATAAGGAGCAAGATGTAGTCTCGGGGGTAAAATAGTATATATTTTGATCCATTCGAACTTACAAGTAACCTGTAAATGATTAATTTACTGATCATGGTTATATCAAATGAACACAAATATATCTATAGTGAGGGGAGTGCAACTACGGAACTTTAGTGGAATGACCCGTTAGTTAACGAATCTTGATTAGCTCGATCTAAAAGAGTTTAGCCAGGTAATCTCATATCGTTGGAGTCCATGATCTATAGATCCACTAGGTTCCTCTGCTAGCTCATATGGAATAAACTTAGAACAATATGATGGAATGAGTTGAATTGTTCAAACTAGGCAAGGACAGAGAAACCAAAAGTATTTGTGATATAGTCATCAGATTTCAGATTAGAGATAAAACTTTATGTTTAAATGGGATTTAAATATTAAAAATATGAATATGGATTCATACTCCGAAGCTTGAAAATGATGAAAATAGTCAAAGTGTAAAAAGTCAAAATGTTGACTTTTTATTTTGAAAAGTCAAACTTTGACCATCGATATTGTAAAACCCTAAACTTCCTAAGACTATAGGAACTTGTTAAGAATTGGTGAAGATAACAGGAAATGTGAACAAGGAAAGAAAGTTTGAAAAATTGGCTAAGTGTTTAAAAGAAGGAAGAGTTAGGCGTTTACAAGTTAGGTGGACGGCAAAATAACACTAAATAACCTCTAAAAGACCTACATTGGCCAGCAAAATGAGGGTTGAAAACCTCCAAACGGCATTTAAGGCATGTGTAGGACGTCCAAAACTAAGAAAATAACCTCTAAGGTAATGTATAGTCATTTTAGATGGCTTGACAACTGATAAACACGATTTTGTATGCATAAAGAATTATTCAATGTAGGTAAGGTCGTTATCAAACACAAGTACGTTCAAAAATTAAAATTGTTGAAAAAGGGTGCTTACCTAGATTCACTTTGACAAAAAAATAGATGTAGTCTACCCTTACTCTTACCACAGATAGGTGCAAGCATGGGTGTCAAACTCAAGAGAGTGAGGCTAAGTAAAATTTCTTGAATAACGCTTCAAAGAGATGAGATTAGTAACAAAAAGAAAAGAAAAGCATTGAAAATAATTTGGGAAAATCGATAAGGACCAAGAATTAAGATAAACTTTAAATTGCAAGTCAATTCACAAGAAAAAGAAATTAGATTGAAACTCAATAAGAAAAGTAAGAAATGGGCTTAGGCTATTAATCTATCCTTATCATCGAATCAAAGATGATTAAGAATTGAATCATGCTTAATTTAGAGAGGTTCTTGATTCAAGATTCTCCACAAGATCAACTTGCTTAATCTTGGATGAATTTTAATCAAGACAAGAAAAGAGATGATTTCCATAGGGAATTGGTTTAATTCTTGCAATATTAACTGAAGCCCTTAACTTGTTTTTTAAAGAAAAGTGAAATTTCTTTCGCAATTTTGACAAATCAAGAATTAATTGGGAATTAACTGTGCACTTAAAAAATATGCAATTAATTTCAAAGAAAAATGCCAATAACAAGAGAAATTCATCAAGCAGCATTCAATTTCAATAATTGGTGAGAAACAATCAAGAATCAAGTAAAATTTTGTGTAGAGAAAAGTAATCCAATTAATCGTGTATTAATTGTCATACCTAAGTATTTTGCATACAAAAATTGAATCAAAATTGAGATCAAGAAAGAATTTGACAAAAATTATTGAAATTGAGACATGAGTTTAATTCTTGATACAAAAAAAAAATAGGAATTTGAATTAAAAAGCTACATTAAAATAAAGATTGAATCAAACCCTAATTACATGAAAAATTAAAGAAGAGAAATTCTCAAAGAAAGAATTAAACCTAACCCTACTTACCTTAAGAATTTAGCCCTCCATCATCAAATCTGGAATTTAATTTGAAGAGAGAAAAAAATGGTAGAATGGCGAATTGGATTTTTAAAATTGGGAGAGTTTTGAGAAAATTTTGGGGTTTATTTGAGAGAAAATAGTGAATTGATGATGAATTTTTGTGTGAAATTAGGGGTTAATAGGGCCTTATAAAGAAAATAATGGAAGTAACCGTCAATTTGGCTTGCACTCATCACCTCTAGGCCCAGGCGCGCATGATTTTGAAGGAAAATGGTAAGATTTCATAAAGTTGGAAAATAATTACAGTAATGCCACTCAGAAAATGTGAAAAAAAATTATTTACGTCAGTTAGGATTCAAACCGCGGATGAGGAGGAGGCACACGCGACCAGAAGGTGATACGTGTCGAAGGGTGGTTGTCAGATACAGATCAAGTCGTGCGCGAATGGAATTTGAATAATTATGATTTTATTTCGCGTCAGCTAGAGATCGAACACATGACAGTGAGGCGCACGAAAGGAAGGATCAAAACGACGTCGTTTTGGCTTTGAAAATCCAATTTGCCTATAAACTTCAAATTGATCGTTCTTCTCTGTTTGAACTCCATTTTAAGTGATTTTTGTGGCGTTCAGTTCGTATTGAAGTCTTCTTTCATATTCTATAAAACAAATAGCAAAATAATGAATATATGTATAATATGGATTGAGAATAAGCTATCTTTAAATAGGTCAATATTTGCTCCAACAGCAACCTTGGACTTGCTAGGTGAGAAGAATGACTTAGAGGTTAGTAGAGGAGTGTGGCTAGGCTAGAAAGAATACACTTATGTGTTTGGTGAAATGACTTAAGAGATTATGAAGGTTTCATTTTGTTGGTCATGTGCTAGGGATAAGGCACTATGAGGTTAGCAAGAATGAGTTGGGTGGCAAGGCTATGCGAGAAAGGTCAGGGAGGTTAGTAGATGAGAGGTAAGGCAATGGTAAGGCTAGGCATTTAAGGATGGTATGTAAGGAAGCTAGGGAGGTTAGCTTGGCATTTTGGCAAGCTACGGGCAAGCTAAGGGTAAACGGTTTAAAGTTAGTCCAGGTGTCTTAAGTTAATTACATGTATTTTTTGCAGCAAGTAGGAGGTGGATTAAGAAAATTTAAAGTTGGATTAAGCAAGGCTTCACTATAAATAGGCAACTTCACAATACACTCTTGTCATTTACCTCAAATTATTCTTAAAAGTTCAAAATTTGTGTCTAGTTCATAAAAGAGGACTGCTGTAAAATTTGGAGGCAAGAAGATTGGCATTTATACCAAGGAAATGTGGAAAGGTCATTCTAGAGGAGAATATGAACAAGGTAGACGTTTTGCTGACCACAGAACGCGTTAGAAGTATTTTGATTTTGAAATTTTTAAGTAAGAAAGTAAGACATTTTAGAGCAACTTTGTAGAAGAAATTTTTATCAAAAGAGTTATAGATTTTAAGTTATGATTTTTCAAAGTCAAGTCATATTTCTGGACGAATGAAGTTTTTAGCAGTGGGCAAGTACCATGCATGTCTAGGCAAGATGGGCGTGGTTTTATTTTCATAGAGGTTATTTTGGGCTTATTTAAGGCACACGACAATGCCATGGTACAGCCGAGCCGCAAAGGTGCGATCAAGTTGCATGTATGACCTTGCAAGGAGGTTAGCGTGCAGGGCTACACGCCAGCACAAGGTGCACAAAACACGCAATGAGGCGCGCTGGGCATGCAGCCAGAACACGCGCGACACCTCATTGTGAGGTTAGAACACAAGGCTCCCCACGCCATGCGCGTGCCAAACCCCAGCCACTATGTTAGTAAGCACCAAAGGGTCATTTTTAGCCTGTTTTTGGCTGCTTTGATATTTTTGGAAATTTTAAGGAAAGTTTTAGATATTTTCATGATCAAAGGATTACTTAACAAAATGTGAGTTTTTCAAGATGAGGAGACTTTGAAGGATAAGTATCAGTCCAAGTATTATGAGAAACACATTGATTTGAAAACTATTTATAAAGCATGGTTTCCAAGTTATTGTTCAAAGACATGTTTTATGATAAATGTTTATTGAATTGATTTCTAAAAAATATGCTATGTTGAATGATTTATTGACATGTTATGAAAGTAAAGGAAATGTTTTAATTTTTTTTCAATATGTTTTATCCTAGCCCGAATATTCCATGAGACATATTGTATACATGTGGTTAACTCCATACTGATGGTAGGGTTGACAAGCCTATAGTTTATAGGCCATCAGGAAGGGTATATGTTTATGCCTTAAAAGAGGAGGATTATTGTGAAAGTTGTTTCCTATTCACTGTTCCGTCTTAGGACAAAGAGGCTTAATACTACCTGTGGCTATGGATCACTGTCTTGCAATAGCTATGCAAAAGTTCAATGTTTCAAGTATCATGTCATTAAATGATAGTTTATTAATAAATATTATTTAAACGTCAGTTTTATGTTAAACTATTTATTGAAAACTTGTTTTACAAAATTGTTGCTCACTAAGTCTTTTGACTTACTCTTTAAAAAAAAAATTCCTTCTTTCCAAATACAGATTGTGAATCTCTGTATGCTAAACTTACTATTGCAAGGCCAATCAATTTTCAATTATGAAAGAAAACGATTTACTAGAAATGTTTTCATGTTTTGTGAAAATTATTCGTATTGCAGTTTTTATGTTTGCATAATATTTATAAAAGTCATTTCCAAATGGGTTACACTGTGGTTTTAAGTTTTATCAAGTTTAAAGACTTCTGCTGGCAAATGTTTTATGTTTTCATGTCGTCAACTAAAATTATTTCAAACGTGGATGGTTTCAACTGACACCATGCCACCTTTCAAGTCTAAGTAGGTGATCCAGGGGAGGGTGTGACAGATATATTCAAATGTGATTTGAATCTTGAGAAAACGAATATAGATTCATGCTCAGGAGGTTAAAATTAGTCAAGAGGGACAAAACAATAAAAAGTCAAAATGTTGACTTTTGGTTTGAAAAGGTCAAAGGTCAAAGTTTGACTTTGACCAAATGCCTTTTTGCCTTTTGACCAAAGTTAGTGGAAAAATCCAACATTTTGTTGGATAGTCCCACTAAATCTAATGGGCTAGGTGTTGCCCCACTATGAAGACACTAAGTCGACTAATTGTTAATGGGTTATGTGTTGTTGGCCCATGAGCTTGCAATTCATTATAAATTGGACTCTTGGGTTCGAAAAGGTCTGGACTTTTGAAGGCAAAATTTAGGTAGATTTTTCCTTTGTAGATTTTTAAAAAAATATATCTTAGCCCAATGGTAACTTGTAGAAATACAAGTTGTTATAGTCTTTTAGATAGAATAATGAACACAAAACACGTAGTAAAAGTATCAAAACGCATGGTTTATGTTGTAAATTCATAAGTATTTGGAAATGCGTTGTACATAAGCCTACATATCTAATTTACCGTGTTTTTAGAGTCTTAACATAGGAATAGAAACAAAAGAACTAGTGAATCACAGAGGATCTTGCACAAGAGCTACACGAGAAGAGCCCGTCTCGCAAGTACAATTTCTAAATGAGGAGCTACGTCATTACGCGAGGAAGGTTCACTAGAGGACAAGAACAGTAGTTTCAGTTGATGTGACTTGACTAAGCCTGCAATCGACGCTGACATGATCAGAAGAATAGAAGTTTTTCGCCAAAAGTTGCCTATATAAAATCTCCTTCTACATCAAGCAAAGTAGTGCTTGAATGGGCCAAACCCTAGAGAAGGGCGGAAAGGAGTTGCCTTTCAGCCGTCTGTAAAATTATTCTTCCTCTTCTTCGATTAGTCTGTAAATGAGAACTTAGAGTATGAGTAAAAAGGATTCCATTTTCCATTTTCCCTAACTTGTAATGTTCATTTCTATACTTTTCATTTTTGTATTTCTTTGCAATCTATTTGTTCATATTATACAGTGGCCTAAGGCCTACATTCTTTAATATATTGCATGTTTATACCTTCTCAATCTACCATTTCTTTATTGTCAATCTATCAATGTGTTATCTGTAGTTTGGTCTTATGATAAGTTCTTCATAAGAAGCTGAGCTAACTCTTATTGCGTTAGTTGAGCTATAGTCTCACTTGGCCAGTGCTTATCGCCAACTACTCGAGAAAGAGCAAGTAGCAAGAATATGGCTAACCCGCACAAGGAGGAGTTTGGAAACCAACTCCACATTGGCAAGATAACTTTCATCATTTGTATCTCGAATGGAGAACAAGTGTGCGTCTTGGGAGCCGAGAGGTTGTCACCCTTAAAATAAAAATTCTATAAGTTTTATAATTAAAACCTTATAGATGTATCTCGTTTCACCAGGTTTAGTCATTTGCATCCCAAGAGGCGAGCAAGTGTGTTGTTTAAGACACCGAGAGGTGCTCGCCTTAATCATAAGCTAGTTGTTTGAGACATATCATATCAAGACTCTCGCATGGTTTAAACGCCTAGTAACACGGAGGTTTCCTTCACTTTCTATTATACAATTTAGTTTGCAATTCCATCTAGCCTCCATATTTATGCCCTTTTACAGATTCTCTAGTGTAGATAAGTAGATATAGTTTAAACTTACACTTCGTCATACTGTATAGATAATTCTTTTATACCGCTTGAATGAAGAGTGAACCCTATAACTAAGCTTTCATATCAATTTCCTGTGTTCATCCCGGATTATTTAGGAAACCTATTGCTTCACTTATATTTGGGCAAGCAATAGGAAAACTTGTACTCAACGAGGACTTAGTAATTACATAAGAATACGACATATAGAGAGCATACAACATGCCATGACCATGTCTCATCGAAAAGCACAAGATACACAACTCACAACACTACACTAAACTCTAAGTCCCAAGCCTTTAAACCAACAACACCCAACCCTATTCCATAGTTCCATTTCCATCTCTTTCTCTCTCCTAGGTTCTTCTATCCTACAGGTCCTACAACTCGGTTCAGAGTCCAGAGGATAGCAAGTCAACCTTTATGGTAGTTTGAACAACAATTAGAGCTCCAAATGTAAGTATCCTAAAAACCCTAATTTCAAATTATTTTACGGTTTAGGATTTCTCATTAATTAAGTGAAATTAGGATAGAATTTCAATCTAGTTTCTATCATGCATGTTTAATCTCTATTACAAATGACCAGAACCCTATCAATTATGTCAATACACACTTGATAACTTGTAGGAATACAACTTATTATAGCCTTTTAAGAAAAATAATGAAGTCTTATCGCATGAAAATAGAAGAAAACAAAGGAAAAAGTAGGTGATTTGATTAATCAGTGAAATGCATAATACAAAAGAACATTATCCCTGTTTTACTATGATTTAGTGCTCTAATTGTAGGATTTTAGGCAAAAAGACACGTTCAACCTATGCGGCAAAAAGTAGTATAAGCTAGGCGTCCAAGGCACTAACAAACAAAATTGGTTGGCAGGAAATTTAGAGAAAGGGCAAAAGGACGTCTGCACAACATCGTTGCAGCTTTTCAGAAGCTTTAACTACATGTGACGTCTTGTTAACTTCAACTCTAGCCCTTAAATAGAGACTCTAACACCAGAACAAGGTGGCACATTTTGCCTGGAGAGTAAGTTCTTACATCGTTTGTCTTCTCCTTCTCCTTTAGTTTTAGGTAAGAGCTTAGAATAAGAGAAAGAGAGAACCATCCCCTCCATCTTCTCCCTTATCAATGGGCAAAAATCAGAGCCTAAGAGGATGAGAAATCAAACTCTATGGCGTAACACTTTCTCTTGTATTCCAGTTTGTATTTTTATTGTGCTGTTTTATAAAATGAACACCATGGTTGGGAGGCCTAAAATTGTTTTTATTAAAGTGATGTATTTCTTCTTTCATTCTCCGACATTTCTTATTCTTTCTATTTTCAATTGGTTGGGTTAGCTAACTAGTAATGAAATGTGTTTTTTAATACTTAGAGAGTCAGAATGGATGTACTATGAGTTTTACTGAGTTAAGCGTGGATGTCTTAACATTGTATATTCGAGAGAAGAACAATTAATGGTATAGATTGTAATCATCTAACAAGTGAGAACCAGAATTTAGTTAAGCGAGAAGACTGTAGCGATACTATCTTATCGACAAAGTCATCCTTTGCTTACTTCATTGAGAGGATGATGTGTGTGGCGATAACATCTAGCGGTTGCCCGCCTTAATTAAGGATAAGTTGTTAATAGCACATTCAAGATGATAAGATATAAATCATAGTTTAACTTTGTGTATTTGCATCCCGAAATGCGAATAAGTATGGCAAAAACATTAAGAGGTTGCTCGCCCTAATTCTGAGTTAATATATGCTTTGTATTGACTTAAAGTATTAAAGCACAAATTATTGCGTTTAGATAATTAAACTTTTCCTTCCTCGAGATGTCTATAATGAGTTCATAATCCATTTTTTCAGCTCTCCATGCATAACTTGCATCTCCAAGTACAATAGTGTAAATACTTTAGGATAATTAATATACTGTTCATAATTATATTGTATAGCTTATACTACATGATTTAATTACGCGATGTGATAAATTTAGAGCTTAAATTTCCTGTGTTCGATCCTAGACTTACTAAAAACCTCTCTTCGCTTATACTTGAGAGATAGAGAGGAAAACTTGCAGATAACGTTTATCTTTAGCAATTTGGCAACGCATGAATAGGAGTGCACCTTTTATCGCATAACCCTATTTAGTCACTTATTTTTTGCTCAATTAAAGCTCCTTATGAAAAATCTATGAACATAATGTAGAACATAAACAAACAAGCAAATTTTTGGCTCATCGTCGGGGAATTTCAAGTTTTTCCTATTTAACTCAATTGTGCACTAAATTGTGCAAAAGTTCAATTTCAGCTGAATCACGTCCTTTAACTAAAAAGTATGTGAACAAGTTTATGAGTGAGGGTGAACAACTTGAATTTCAACTTGACCCTAAGATTGAGCAAACTTTTCGAAGGAACCGCAAACAAAGGCAGAGGGAATATCGTGCGAACATGGAAAATCAGAATAACAACCCTGCCAATCAGAATGTCCCAAAATAAAATCTCACACATTTGACCCATGATCTGGACCACCCTATCAGGTCGAACCTTTATGATTTCAACCCGATTATCGCATATCGGATGTTTGGCAAAAATGCAAGGTTTGAGATCAAACGAGTAATGCTCCAAATGATACATAATGTTGGACAATTTTGGGGACAGGCACGCGAAGATCCTTATAAGGAGATCATAAATTTCAATTTTATCTACGCTTCATTCAACATGCCAAGAATATCACAAGACGAGCTGCGTTTCACATTATTTTTGCTAACACTACGCGACGATGCAAAACAATAGGCAAACTCCCTATAGGAAGGAGAAGCTACAACTTCAGATAGTTTAATAGAAAAGTTTATGAAAAAGTTCTTCCCATCCATTGAAAACGTAAGAAGAAGGCCGAACCTGATGACTTTTGAGCAGCGAGATAATGAAAATTTAATCAACGAGTAGAGGAGATTTAAGAGGATAATCAAAAGAAGCCCTCACCACTGCATCCCTGAATTCATCTTGATGGAGTAGTTCAATTTTGGGTTGAGCATAGATACACAGCAATATGCTGACAATGTGTTTACAAGGGGGATGTTGAGATCTTCCTACAACCAGATCAAGGCTACATGGACACTATGGCCAGCAATAGCCATGGATGGACAGATATTGGTTTTGGATCACGGAATGATAGTCGAGAAAACAGAGGAAATAGAGGAAGATTAGAAGATGAAATGAATAGGAATGCAATGGTGGCGTTACAAGGTCAAGTCATTGAAATGAACAAGCTCCTCCAATCTATGACATTATCGCAAGTCAATATCCAGGCATGTCAACAGGTGAATGAAATGGGATGCGTGGGGTGCGAAGCTCCTCACAACACTGATGCATGCGCATTGAACTCTATAAAAATGACCCCTACTCTAATACGTACAACGCGAGGTGGAGAGATCATCCACATTTTAGCTAAGGGGTCAAGAACAAAATGCTCAGCAGCGACAAGGTGGCCAAGGAAATTATAAAGGCAAAGCACTTGGCTATCACCAAAAGCAGTACAATGAGAGGCCACAACAGTCAGCCCAATGTTATCACCACCATCACAATCCTAATCATTCTTTATCTTATTCTTCACTATCAATGGAGGCCCTTCTTCGTGAATATATGTAAAGGAATAATGCCCTTCTACAGAGCCAGGCCTCATCCATAAAGCAACTAGAGTTTGCAACTAGGGCAACTCGTCAGCGATATCTTTGGAAGATCTAAAGGATCCCTCTTGAGCAACATTGAAATGTCTAATAAGGTTGGTGGATCCGGTAAGGAAAAGTGTCAAGCGGTGACACTTAGAAGCAACTTAACCATCAGTAAACAAAAATCCAAACGTAGAAATTGTGGCCGTCTGAAGAAGAAGGGCGATGATCAACAAATTTTCAAGTTTTTATACGTTTTGAACCAGTTACATATCAACATACCTTTTGTAGAAACTGTGGCTCTGACGCAGGCAACAAATGTCATCTTCAAGAATGGAGTGCCAGAGAAGATGACAGACCTTGGTAGCTTTACGGTCCTCTGCTCAATAGGCGGAATGGATTTAGGTCGTGCTTTATGTGACCTTCGGGCGAGCATCAACTTAATGCCTCTTTCTATCTTTAAGAAACTAGATATATGGAAGGTTTAACCAACTCATTGAGGCTCTAATTTGCTGACAGATCCATTGTTAAGCCAGAGGGTAAGATTGAAGATGTTTTGGTAAAGATGGACAAGTTTTTGTTCCTCGTAGACTTCATTATTCTGAATTACGAAGTTGATCAGGAGGTTTCAATTATTTTGAGGCTGTCATACCTATCAACTGATCGTGCCCTCATAAACATCTACTAGAGGAGTTGACAATGTGTTTCAATGATGAAGAGATTAAGTTTAACGTGGTCAATCCAATGAAGATTTCCTTCGATGTTGAAAATTGAAGTGCGATAAAGTACCTTGGATGGGATTATTGCGAGGAAGAAGCCTACTATGATTTGTTTAGCACTAAGGAATTCATTGAAGAAGATGAACTAGATTATATACTAAAAGAAATGAATGTCATGTCTGGCGAAAAGAAGTTTGAGTCTTTAGATCTACAAACCAAAAGCAAAAAGAAGACAAAGCCATCAATTGAAGAACCACCAGAATTAGAGATCAAACATTTGCCCAACCACCTGAAGTATGCGTATTTAGGAAAGAATCACACTCTGTCCATTATCATTTCCTCCCTTTTGGATGTCGCAGAAGAGAATGTGTTATTGAATATGTTAAAACGCCATCAGAAAGCGATAGGATTGACTCTAACGGACATCCAAGGCATAAGCCCATCCTATTGCATGTATAAAATCAGGTTGGAAGAGGATCAAATGGGCACCATTCATTTTCAAAGGGATTAAACCTTGCAATGAAAGAGGTTGTTAAAAAGGAAATCATCAAATGGCTTGACATGGGAGTTACCTATCCAATCTCAGATAGTGAATGGGTTAGCCCAATCCAATGCGTTCGTAAGAAAAGCAGAATGACTGTTGTGAAGAATGAACAAAATGAATTGATTCTAATGCGAACAATCATGAGGTGGAGGATTTGTATGGACTACCACAAGTTGAATGCGGTGACAAACAAAGGACCACTTTCCCCTACCTTTCATTGACCAAATGCTGGACAGACTTGCGGGAAGGAGTTTTATTACTTCCTAGATGGCTATTATGGATACAACCATATTATAATTGCACCGAAAGATCAACATAAGGCAACGATTATGTGTCCCTATGTCATATTTGCATTTTACGGAAAGCCTTTTGGTTTATGCAATGCATTAAAGACATTTCAAAGCTGCATGATGTCTATCTTCTCGAACTTCTTGAAGAGATCAGTTGAGATATTAATGGATGACTTTGCAGTATTTGGGGATTCTTCAAAGAATGTTTAACAACTTAGAAGAAGTTTTGGACAAGTGTGAAGAGACACGACTCGTTTTAAACTGAGAGAAGTGTCACTTCATGGTTATAGAGGAAATTGTGCTTGGGCACAAGATCTTCTACGTGGGATCGGAAGTAGACCCCATTAAGATTGATGTGCTAAGTAAGTTGTCACTGCATTTAGATGTCAAACCATTGAGGAGCTTTTTGGGTCATGCGGGATTTTATAGAAAATTCATTCAAGGATTTTCCCAGATCGCCAAACCTCTTAGTAACCTATTATGCACCGATCAACCATATGACTTTGATGAGAAATGCAACTAGGCGTTCCAGACTATAAAAGACATGTTGACCTCAACGCCTATCCTCATCACACCAAATTGGTCACAACCATTTTAACTTATGTGTGACGCGAGTGATATGGCAGTAGGGGCAATACTGGGTCAAAAGAAGAACAAAGTGATCCACCCCATCTACTGTGCAAGCAAAACTCTCAACAAAGCTTAAGAGAATTATACTACTACTGAGGAGGAGCTGCTCGTTATAGTATTTTCGATAGAAAAGTTTATGAGCTACATTGTAGGCTCCAAAGTTACAGTGCATTCTGATCACAAAGGCAACGAGAACCAGGTGGCAAATCACTTGTCGCGTCTTCACAATGAGAAGTTTCAACATGAGAAGAAAAACATTGAAGATTGATTTCGTGATGAAGAACTCTTTCATGTTGAAGTAAAGGAGCTATGGTACGCAGACATAGTCAATTGTGTTGTATGTAAGACATGGCCGCAAGACTTCAATAGCCAGTGAAGAAAGAAGTTGTTTCATGAATACTGCTTTTATAGATGGGATAAGCATTTCCTTTACAAATTAGGGCCATATCAGATATTGTCCCTGAATATGAAACAATTGATATAGTCACCAAGTGTCATGAAGCACCCTATGGAGGACACTTTGCTGGACAAAAGACAGTTGCAAAAGTCTTGCAGAGTAAGTATTTTTGGCCTATTCTCATTTAAAATGTGAGGAACTTTGTGGTCAAGTGTGACTGGTGCCAGAGGACGGGAAACATGTCTCATCTCGATGCAATGCCCCAACAATTCATCTTAGAGATTGAACTCTTTGATGTGTGAGGAATAGACTTTAAGGGACCACTTCCTCAATCTGATGGCCACAGACATCTTGTTGGCTATCAACTATGTCTCAAAGTGGGTTGAAGCAATCTTCTGTACGAAGAATGATGCGATTATAGTCAGTAAGTTCTTGAAGAGAGACATCTTCACGCGATTCGGGACCCCTAGAACCCTTATCAGTGACGAAGGATCTCATTTCATTAATCGCATCATGGCCAAACTGTTCGGAAAGTACAACATAACCCATAAAGTAGCCACCGCCTACCACCCTTAAAGAAACGGTCAGGCAGAAGTGTCCAATAGAGAAATTAAGAAGATAATAGATAAAGTAGTAAATTCATCCCGCAAGGACTGGGCGGATCACTTGGATTCTGTGCTATAGGCATATCGCACCGCGTATAATGTTTGTATAAACTTATATACATTTTTTTAACAAAAGGGTTCTACCCCATTGTTGTTTAAAAAGTTATGTGTTGAGCTTCTACTGTCGTTTAAAGTTTAAGGGTTCAAGTTAAAGGTCAGCTGGAATCGTTCTTAAAGTAGGTGATATCAATTGACTTCACACCACACCTCAGGCCCAACAAGCAGGTGCTCGAGGTGGGGTGTGACACCATATCATGCTTGTTCCCAAGCACAATTCCTCCTTACAGACTCACCTTCCTCCTTGTACATCTAAACTTCTCAAAATGCGAGTTAGTTTTATTCGTTATTTAGGGTTTACTCTCATCGTGTACTTCTCACTATGAAAATATTTCTAGGTTTAAAACACGGAAGCTTAATACTCAAAATATCCTTGTTCATTCCCTACAAAAATATTATTTCCAAGTCTTAGAAATGTCTAAAGTTCCTAAAGAATTTCTAAACCTTTTATTTGGCAAGAGAATGCTTTTTACTTACTTATTTACTTGGCACTTGGCATTGAGTGGGAAATCCTGGCACTCTATGAGTTTGTTCCTCTCCTCAACTATAACTTTTATCGCCTCTTCTTACTCAACTCTCAAACTTTTACTTTGAAGCTTTGCTTCTTATTTTTGGCAAGAGGAGGCAACATTGAAGTTGTTATTTTAATTAAATAAAAGAATGAACAAATTTTTGAAATTTTTACACTTTTGGCTTTGCTTTAAATTTTGTTAAAACACCTTATTTTAAACACCATAAAAGGTTTCCAAAAAGTTTCAAAAGCTTTAGCTCGGACCTCGCACACCCGCAAATTTAGAATGTGGCAATGTCCTCATTGCTAAAAAGGAATGATAAGATTTGTCCTAGAAAAATCTTACAAAAGAGGTTTGAGGCAAAGCTTGCTTGCCTAATAAACTTTAGAAATATTTTCTAGTAAGGTTCCTTAACAAGTTAAACGCAGGGATAACAAATGAAACTTTATTTCACACAAGTTATTTCACTGAGGTTATTATTAAAGCACAAAGAAAAATTAAAGTTCTTAAACGCAGGGAGCCAGACTTACGACAAGAAAAACTAAACGCATAGTAAGTACATCAAAATTTGTACTTGTAATGAAAATATCATAAGTACATTAGAAATACAAAGTACATAGGCAAAAAGTTGAAAGTACAAAAGACAATAAATAAATAACAAACACTCCCAAATTTAAGGCTGCTACGGCGGTTGTGATGATAGTGCTGGAGACTGACGATTTCTCGCCTTGCAGATAGCAGGGTCAAATCGTGAAGGGGTCTTACAATATTTTATGGAACCTGTGGTAGAGGAGTGGTGCTGCAAAATAAAAGGTGCTAATATCTCATTAAGGTTATGATTGTGTGTCGCACCTCGAGGCGAGTTCTTCAACTAAACCAGCCAACGTCTCGCTTTGTTCTCTTATTACCGCATTCTACTTCCTAACAGCGATAAGTTGTGCTTAGAGCTCTTGGTTCTGCATTTTGAGCTCAAAAACTTCTCCTTTGAGTTGATATACTTGTGTCTGATTGTTAGCACTTGCGTTGTCAATTTTGAGTTCCAAGTTGCTTAGTTGTTTCTGACTATGCAATTGCATTTCTTGCAAAGTACTTTGGCACTAGACTACGTTTTCAAATCCTTTCTCCATTGGTTTACAGATATAATGATGCATGAACATGAAGATATAATCCTTGTCAACTTTTTCTTCTTCTTCTCTCACCACGTCCTTCAACTTGTCTTTTTGCGTTGAGACTTCTTGAGTTGATTTGGGTGATAAGGGGAGGCATTTCTCGCCTTAAAGAGTACTTCCCTTTCCTCTTGCAGTGGGTCATCAATAGCTTCCTTTAGGACTTCCTTTCTTTTTCCTCATTCCTCAAACTCTTTGGTCGCGTCATCCATAAATGTTGTTGGGTCAGAGAAAAGAATTCATGAAAAAACATCCTGATTTAGAGTTTTACGGCTTGGCGGTTTGGCTTGGTTGATAGGGATTGCGTCAAGAGGTTAAGCAATTTCCTTTTGACATGGGAGGGAAGTTTCGGTTGAATCAAATAAAATAAGGGCACGATGATTGTCAATTTTGTGCCTTGGTGAGGAAGTGGTGGTTAACTCTTCGATGGGTGGTGGCAATTTGGATGTTGTAGGTTTGGATTTTTGGTATAGCGGGGAGGCTTGAAAAGTTGTTGGCATTTTGGACTGGTGAAAGTTTGAGAGGTTGTGGCCTTGAAGAGTTTGGATTTAATGGGTGAGAAGGGAATGGTGGGCTTCTTCTTGTTAGGGCTTCTTGATGCTTCATGAGACAAGGTTTCCTTAGAGTCCTTGGCCTTGGAGGATTTAGCCTTCTCCCCACCTTGCCTCTTGCGTTTAAGTGGGTCTTCATTTTCTTTCCCCTTTTCTTCTTCTTCACTATCCACATCTTTGACCTCTTTTTGACCTTCTTGTTTGGTCTTGAGGCATCTGATCTTGGCTTTATTTTTGTAGATTGCAATGACACGACGAAGAGTTGATCCAGTACACACTCCGTCACTTACTTCAACTTTGGGAGATTTTTCTAACTCTGAGCATGCTTTGATGCAGAGCTCTTAATGAGACCCAAGAAAGGTTTTTCTCTGCGAGTATGCCTAACTCATGTTGTTAGATGCTCACAAATTATCTCACCTACATTTAATGGGTTCCCATCATGATGCAATAGAAAAGCATGATCCTCTCCGTTAAATTGTACTATAATGGCGAGTTGGCATGATATTCTTCTTAATGAATACCAACCAAATACTTGACTCCGTGTTTAAGTTATGCAGGAAAAGCTTATACTTCCTGGTTGGTGTTCTATCCCACTTGGTCCTCCGTCAAATAACTTTTTTCAAAGCTTCTTGCAAGTCGCGTTCCTTAGAGTTATTAAAAATTACGTGTTTGATTTCATTGTTGTCCAACCCATATAATGCATTAATTTCTTCAGGTCTAAAATCCACCTTCTTTCCTTTTACCTCCACATAGTATTCTTCTATGTTAATTTACCCTCTATAGGAAAAATCTACTATGTCAGGTCTTATCGCATTCAGCCCTTAAAAGAATCTTTTCCATTTGAGTGGTGAGATGGGGGGCGCAAGAAACTCAGGCATCTTACCCTTAAACAGATAAAGTTCCTTCTATACTATAAATAATTTGTTGACTCTTTTCGCAGAGAGGGGCTCTTACGTCTCACTTTCTTCATTATGCCCTTCTTTGTCTTTCTGAGACTTGCTTTTCGACTTCTAATCTGTTCGCCTCTTCTCAAATTGTTCCTTTAAAGCCGTCTTTTTCATGGTGACCTTCCTCTTTTTCTTAGGCTTTGATACCTCACCCTCCAAGGGACTAAATTCTTCAATCTCTTTCTCAAACTCTTCTCAATAATCATCAAAAGGTTTCTCCATTTCTTTTTGAAGAAAGCTACCTTGTCTACTTCGCTGAGGAGCTTTTCCCACCCCTACAGCTTTGTTTCCAACTTCTCTTCAACTACAACCTTCACGCCTTACGACTTTACCTTTTTCTTTAATAGTTCAGACTTCACTTTTCCTGTCTTTTCCTCAGCTTTCTTCTCCACCCTCTCAAATTCGGTCTCAGCAATTGGCGAGGAGGTGCCTTCTTCTCCCACATTTTTTTCTTATGCCTCCTCACAAACCTCCTCTATTTTTCTTTTTACCTCATCTTCTTCCCTTTCTTCTCATCCTCTTTCTTTTTCCTCTCATCTTCTTTCTCTTTTTCTAATTTTTCTCTCCACTCTTTCTTTTTCTTTCTTTTGCTTTTCATCCTCTTCATCCCTTTTCTTCCTCTCTTCTTCCTTCTTTCTAAGCTTCCTCTTCTTTTATTTTTGTTCTCACTCCAGTCTTTTCTTCTTCTCTTCTGCTTCCCTTTTCTCATTCCCTCTTTCTTCTCTCTCCACCTTCTCTCTATCTTCTTGCTCTTTCTTTTCTTTTTCTTTCTTCATAGTCTCTTTAAAGACCATTGCCAACAAATGTTCCAGCTTACCCTCAGGTAACTTCACTTCTACTCTGCTAATGACTATCGCTTTGAATACTTTCTCTTCTCTTCCTTACTCCGACACCGGACCACCGAAGTAAATCTTCTCAGCCCTTTCACTGAACTAGCTTGACTTGGCAGACAGGTCTTGGTTTCCAGACATGATGAATGCAAAGGAAAAGGAAAATAAAGTGAAATGTAAAGACTAAGATGGCACAGAGCTTACTTAGTTCGCTGGAGAAGATGATCGGAGATTTTAGAGCTTTAGACAAATTGAGTGCTTGAGAGATTCGAGTGGCAAAAAAGTTTAATTTAGGGATTTGGAAGGGTTTTTATAGATAGCATTAATTATGGTTAGGGTTTCAGTTAACCGCGCGGTTAATGTCACACGTTATAAATGCAAAGCAATGATCTGACACAGACGTTTGGGTTTTCAATGGCAGCGTGATCATTACTTTTAAATTTTGAATTTTAAAAGAAATGAATCATTTGGAATTCCCGTGAAACCCTAATAATCATTACTAACGAAACCCTTCTGCAAACTCACTTTGTGAGAAGATCAAAACACATAATATGTTTTGCTACGATTCCTTTCTGGCAAAGTGGTTTCATCGCTCAAAGCCTTACTTGATTTGCCTAATGATTACGAGACATAAATCGCATCTCCTACCCTATGAAAAGTACTAAACTAAAAGGCACAACTTTCTAACTATGGAATAATTACATGTATAAAATAATTACAAATATATAAAACACAAATCAATTTACACAAAATTGAGGATGCAAAACATAAAAGAGATAAGGAAAGTTTATACGTTACAAAAGTATTCATGCGTTTAGGTTTTAGTCGCGTTGTCTTCTCCTGAATTTCCTTGATCATTTGCCTACATGACTATTTGCATAACGATTGTTTATCGCAATAAGCCTTTGCTCCCAACCGTTCATGCAATGTTCAAATGATCATTTTTTGTCCTTTTATCACATAGCCAGCTAAGACAAAAGTCTTACTTAACTCATCGAGTGGACACTTTCTTTGACGCCTTCATAAGGGTTGTTAAATTCAACAGGTTAGATATCAAACCCCCTCTCGAACTACCTGCTAGCTTAGCCCAAAAGATGGCTTGAAGCGGACTGACATCACTCTCCTCTAACGATATCTATCGACTCTACTAAACTCTTGAACCAATAAACATGACAATCTTATATATAAACTATTTTACATGCAACACAACGCGCCTAGACCAATCATAGATATACATGAAGTGAAGCCCTGAAATAATTGATTTAGCAAGTAAACTTGATGGAGACACCATAACCAAAAACATAACCAATAAAGGTTTACACAATTGCAACACCTAAAGCTTACATAAACCGTAGAGTATCTATATCTTACAAAAACATATACAACATAACAAAACAGACTCTATGTACAACTCTAACCACATACTGGCAATCGATATGGGAGTTTTAGCATAATAAGGTAGTCTATCAGGTAACAAGAGCTCGATCTCTATCTAAAAAATGGAAAAATACATTTTCGAAGGATAAGCTATAAGGCTTAGTGAGTGACTCAGTTTAAAACTATAAACCTAGAGATTAGAGCACGTGAAAACTTTATATATATAAATCTGTTTAATCAAGCTGTAAATATAATCGTAAAATAATAATAATAATAGATTTCTCATATACTCAACGTGTATCAAAATATTTTAACTAACATGACAAATCTCAGTTGTGTAGGATACGCCCAGTACAACAAATGTTTACTAGCTCTACGATGTAAAAGAGTCTGTCCCACACTCTGATCGCCTTCGTCATAGTGAGGCCCGTCCAGCACTCACAACAACATCGTTATTACGGAGTACACTCACTATCATCAACAAAATCTAACCTGTGCACACAGTACCATATAGCCTCGGGCTCAACATCTCAGTCATGTAGATAACAGACACCTCAGAAAATCATACGAAAATAATAAAACATGCCTACTATTTTTATCTTTCGTAAAACTCAAGCTTACTTAGATTGTTCGTGAAAAACTGAAATCTGAAAACAATACTTGCTTAAAATGATATTGTTTCAACTAATTTTCATAAAGTTGATAATAACGTGCTCATATATAAACTTCATCATAAAACCTAAGCTTGAACTTATGCTAGAAACCATTCATAGAAATCATGTACTATTCATAGAAATATAATCATAGGTAACAGTTTTGAAATTTGTTTTGAAATTTATTTTGTCATCCACTGCCTTAGGCTAGTTCCCTGGTGTGTAGACTCGGCTTATTTCCTCTTGGCATGTCAAATAAACTAAAACCGTGTGTCAAAACCTTATATAATCTTGTGTATTTATACTAACTTAAGATGACACACAAAACATGACAATCAACAATTCCAAACTTAGACATAAAAGAACATTTCACCTATTTCCCCAGAATTTTCTAAATTCAACAATTTAACTTCAAACATTCATAACTTTCTCAATACTTCACCAACATTAATGTACTTTATATCAAATTCTTCATTAAGAACTCTTCTACAACTTACTTGAACAAAAGAAAACGAGATTCTCAACAAATTGCTCTAGAAATTTCCCAAAACAGAAAGAGTCCAAAATCGAGTCTTTTGTTATCCCCTGGCTTGCTCCTGAAATTAAGCTTACTTCCAGTCATTTTGGGCTCATGATTTCTTCATAAAAGTTGTAGGATCTAACTCCATAATAGAGCTTCTAACTCCCTCTGTAGGATCTAGAAAACTTGAAAAACTAGAGCCTTCACGAATTTGCACACCAAACTAGCGACCTAAATACCTCTTTGGAAAACACCATTCTAAAATCAGAATTTGCTCATGCTTCCTCACAAAACTTCTTAGAAATTGAATAAAATTTCTAACAAACAAACATCACCTTTTAATTCCTCTTGAGTAGTGCAAATCAACTAAAAACCAGAGGATGTCTGTATGAATTCAATCTGTCCAGAAAATGACCTAAGCTTGTTGTTTTCTATCTTCTTTAACCTCCAACTTACAGAATCTTTGCTTCCAATCTTCTGAAATCCTCCCTCAACACAGCTCTGAAGTTTAATGACCCAAAGAAGATGAGAAATGGGAAAAGAAGCTTTGGTGGTGGAGAAGAAGAATGAGAGAAAACAAAAAAAATGAATAACCGAAAGACTTGATTTCCCTCTTTTCTTCTTTATTTTCCTTAAATCTTATTTAAAAAATGAATAACCGAAAGACTTAATTTCCCAGTTTTCCTCTTTATTTTCTTTAAATCCTATTTCAAATAACCATGTGTGTGCGCGTGCTGCGTGCGTCCGTGCGTACGTGCGTCCGTGCGTGCGTCCGTGCGTACGTGCGTGCGTGCGTGTGTGTGTGTAATGTTATTTTTATTTTCTTTTTCCTTTCTTTTCTTTTTTTTTCTTTTTTAAAAAACACTAAAATACAGACAAAGCATTTTCATTTTCTTCAACAACTTAAATCCACTTCCTATATTATATTACAATAGCAAAGAATCGAAAGAGAATCTCAGGTTTACATTAGTCATTCCAGATTTCAGGCGTTTTGAAGTTCTCAGCTTCAATTGCGATTACACACATCCATTGAGGTTCCTCTTGTCACTTACCGAAAGATACACTTGACCCTAGGGCTAGTTCATACAAGTATAGATTACTCTAGTACCATGAACCTCTTTACGCAGTCTCCGGCTGAATGCTTAATTAACTAGAATCAAGTGTTTTACCCAAAATTAAAGTAAAATATTGTTTCTAAGTTTGACAAATTAATTCCCCGACAATGACGCTAAAAACTTGTTGCAATTAGAATTGGAACTTAGAGTTCAGTGCAGTGTTGTGTGTTGTATACCTTGTGCTCTACAATGAGACATGGTCATGGCATGTTGTATGCACTCTATGTCGTGCATTCTCATGTAATTTCTAAGTCCTCATTAAGTACAAGTTTTCCTATTACTTGCCTACATACAAATGAAGCAATAGGTTTCTTAAGTATTCTAAAATTAAACACAGGAAATTGATATCAAAGCTTAGTTCTAGGGTTCACTCTTCATTCAGACGGTATAAAAGAATTATCTATACAGTATGACGAAGTGTAAGTTTAAACTATATCTACTTATCTACACTAGAGAATCTGTAAAAGGGCATAAATATGGAGGCTAGATGGAATTGCAAACTAAATTGTATAATAGAAAGTGAAGGAAATCTTCGCGTTACTAGGCGTTTAAACCATCGAGAGTCGTGATACGATATGTCTCAAACAACTACTTTATGATTAAGGCAAGCACCTCTCAGTGTCTTAAACACCACACTTGCTCGCCTCTCGGGATGCAAATAACTAAACTTGGTTAAGTGAGATATATTTAGACGGTTTCACTTATAAGACTTATAAAACTTCTCTTTTAAGAGTAACAACCTATCGACGCCCAAGAGCCACACTTATTCTCCTTTCGGGATACATATGATGGAAGTTATCTCGCCAAGGTGTAGTTGGTCTCCAAACTCCTTCTTGCGTGCGTTAGCCATTGTTCTTGTTACTTGTCCTCTCGGGTAGTTGGCGATAAGCACTAACCAAGGGATGACTATAGCTCAATAAGAATTATAAGCTCAACTTCTTATTAAAAATTTATCACAAAACCAAACTACAAACAACACATTAATAGATAAACAGTAAAGAAATGGTAAATTGAGAAGGTATAAATATGCAATATATTAAAGAATGTAGGCCTTAGGCCACTATACAATATGAGTAAATACATTTCAACAAAATACAAAAATGGAAAGTATAGAAATGAACATTGCAAGTTAAGGGAAATGGAACATGGCATCTTCTCTACTCATACTCTAAGTTCTCACTTACAAACTGACCGAAGAAGAAGAATAATACTTTTACAAATGACGAAAATGCTACTCCTTTCTGCCCTTCTTTAGGGTTTGGCCCATTCAGGCATTCCTTTGGTTGGTGTAAAATGATACTTTATATAGGCAACTTTCAGCAGGAAACTTTTATTCTTCTGATCATGTCAGTGTCGATTGCAACCTTTGTCAAATCACATCAACTCAAACTACCATTCTTGTCCTTTAGTGAACCTTCCTCGTGTGATGACGTAGCTCCTCGCCTAGAATTGTACTTGCCAAATGGGCTCTTCTCTTGTAGCTCTTGCTTGAGATCCTTTGCAATTCACTAGTTACTTTGTTTGTTGCTATTCCTATGTTAAGACACTAAAAACTTGGTAAAATAGGTATAGAGGCCTATGTACAACGCATTTCCAAATACTTATGAATTTACAAAATAAGCTACGTGTTTTAACTTCATTATTCTATCTAAAAGGTTATAATAACTTGTATTTTTACAAGTTATTGATACCTAAAGGCGTCGGGAGAAGGACTCCTGATGTATGTATCGTCATCAGAACAAAAGTCGATAGTATTGCATTGGGGGACCCATTTCCGACACACAAGCGGGATGACATCAGGACTTTCTTTCTTCCAACACTTCTATTGTCAAAAGACACAAGTTATCGAGAAAAGGCACTGTCGACGTCCCATCCATACGTCAGGAGAAGGGCACTATCGACATCCTATTTAAACCTCGAGTATGGGGTTTTTCGATGTAGTATCGGGAGAAATTTTCTGTGACGCATTGTTCATTATGTTGGAGGATAAGCATTATTCCTGAGGCTTTGCGTGCATCGAGAGATATTTAACTATATCTTTTTCCAATTTATTGATTTTTTTAATTGTGCACTACTCATTTTAGTTCTGATTCGACTTAAATTGAATAAAATTCTAAAAAAATAAGCAACAAAAAATTAATAAATGATTATATAAAATACCAAATCAAATTTATATAAATTAAATGTTGAAGTGTCAAACAATTAAAATGTTGCAAAGAAATTACATAAAAAAGAAAAAAATACATTGATCTCCCAATGGCTGCGGACGTCATATTCCCACCAGTACACACCTACAATGACATACAAGTAAATTTAGATATATATCACCAAAGAAACATTAAACAACTTAAAAGTTTAAAAATACGTAAAGCAAATGTCTGCAGTCCTCTCTATGCCCAACTCATTTCCTCAATCATCTTCTTCATTTCTTCCATTTGTCAGGCATGCATCTTCGACGCTCTTCGTTGTTCTTCAATCAAGGGTTTAGCTTTTTCAAGCTCGCTTCTTTGTTCCTCAATCTTCGATTACAAGTACTTAAAGCTAGCTCTTAGTTCGCAAACCTCCCTAGAGTGCATTTCTTGTGATCTTCAGGTTGAAGAACTGCTACCAATCTTTTGGGACTTGGGCTTGGGACCCCAACCAAGACCTTTTTAGTAGTCCGATCATCTACTTAAAACGGTCTCGCATATCTCATTCCTAGAGTGGATGAGAACCCTTTGAAGTGGGTTGGGACTGACGCTTCAGCATTTGATTCTAAAACAAAAATTTTAATTAAGTTATAAAGTAATAAATAAAAGTATAAAATATTTTCATGAACTTACATGCACATTTGCGGCCGCCTGCGAAACGAATTGGCCACTTCGAGTATGTGTTTTGCGAAATAAATCCACACTGTCGACTAGCTAACCTCATTGTTCAGCGAGCTCATGTTGTTGTTAGATAAACGACTTGGACCCTCTACTATGGTTCTAAGGCTGCCTTTGTCTAACAGCCTTGTTGGTCCTTGATTGCTCCTGCATGCAAACATTTTTTTTAAATTATACATGCATACAAAAAAAATGAAGTAATGTAACATTCCAATATACAAATCTCACCTTAAGTGCTTAACTCAAATAGTGATCACATAGGAAGTCCTAATCTTCCAGACGATTCACCAATCTGTGCAGTGGGATTGCTCATGCTTGTTCAGAGTTGCTATACTTTTTGAAATATCTATGACAATCTCCTCTAAACTCCTTGAACAATGTGAGCATTTGATGCACAACACATCTAGTAAGTGCTTGATCGTTAAAATCAAATACGAAATAGCGCTATAAAGTAAAGAATGTATGTATTAACTAGGTTTATGCTTATGTACATTTAAAATAAATGTGAATTAATTACTGAAGTTACTTGTAGAGTGCCTTTGACCACCTAAACGTATTTTGGTGGAACATTAGCCCACTTAAATCAGGAGACTGAAAAATGTATCTCTTACACACACACCAATAGTGTTGCTGAACCGAACAGCATGTGGAGAGATTAGCTTCTCTGTTCTAGGGTGATGGTAATAGAAATCTTGCCATGCTTATGAACGTACCTCTCGAACTCCAAGTTTCGGGATTGTTGATGTCTCCTAGGAGATGAAGAGGGTTGAAGCCCATTTAATTAAGAAAACAAAATACTATCAGAAACGCTACTACTCTATTTGTACCCAACTATCATTAAAGTGACGGGACTAACCTGAAGTGTCGTCCATCTAAGATGATCCTCTCGCGTTATTGAATGTATCGTCGAACTCGAGAAACAAAGAATTTATGTCCTCGAAACTGCTAGGAAATGATGACATAGTACCTGTGGACATAAAAACCAAAATGAATTAAACAAAATGAAAGTACCTCAAACTGAATATATAAAAGAAATGAAATATATGGAGACATGATTCATCATTATTATTCATTATCGCTTGATCCGCTTTGATGTGATAATTGTTCTTCATTATCGTGTATGAATTCATCAACGCATGATGCACAATTGGTCTTTCTACCACTGCAAGATCAACGTCAGGTCTGCATAGAGTGTCATCCTCAATGTGTTCATCCATACGATGTCTAACAACATTTCTCAGTACATTCAGTTTCTCATTCTCAACATCCTTCACTTTGGGCACATCCCATATATGTTTATTTTGGACCACTTGAACAAATTTTTAATTGGTACTATTTTTTGGGTCCTCAAGGTAAAATACTTGATGTGCCTGGGTCACGAGAATGACTGATTCTTCGGCGAACCAAAAACACAACGTGTTGATTTATTGGTAGCCTTATTCCACGTGTCCTATGGCTTTTGTTGTTGTCAATGCCAAACCACCTACACTTATATAGCCAAAAACATCGTCCCATTAGATATTAAACATCCACACTTCATCTAAAACGCCATAGAAATTGTAGTCGGTACTTCTACTACTATTCTTTTCACCAATTACCATTTCTCCACTATTTTGTGCAGTGCATTGGAAATCACACTTTACCATGTGAAATTGTATCCCACCAAAAATGCATCTATATAAGACCGAACGTCAAGTGAAGGTCTTACCCCAGGTGAGAAGAAATCATGACAAAGATTTTCTCTCTCACGCATTTCAAGAACCTGAAATTCATGTGTAAATGATTATATATAAATTCTCAAATAAGATATTTCCCGACATTATCAAATTCATGTACGCTATATACCTATGAGCTCTGAACCAATCAAGAAATGCTTGTTGATGTCTTTTATACAATTCAAAATGCTTTAAGCTTGACGACGTATCAACCTCAATGTCTCCTAAAGTCGATAGTTATGAATTTGTATAACAACAATATATAACAAATACTAAAAATAGCCAATGAAGCCAAAGGTTAGAAATGCTTCCGTGTTTCATCTACACATTGTTGAGGATGCACCAATGTGCGAGGCATTTCTCTTTCTATGAGAGGGTTTGTACACATTACGCCCCTAATGGTCGTACTTTTTGCATGAACACTTCGAACTCACCAATTACTTCGTCATGTGGAATGCTATCATCATTTTTTTCATCTTTAGCGAATCGAGTCCCAACCTCACTTAGATACCTCGAACAAGAAGTCCTTGATTCATTCATCACATATGGCTCTACTCACTAGAAGAAATCTAACCTTTAATGTCGTTTTAAAACTGACATTAAAGGGTTTTAATGTCACTTGGCAACCGACATCTTTGCGAGCGTTATTAAAGGCCTTTAATGTCGGTTGGGCTTTAATGTCGGTTTAAAGGCCTTTAATGTCAGTTTTCAACCGACATCTTTGATAGTGTTATTGAAGCCCTTTAATGTCAATTGGATTTTTAATGTCGATTTAAAAACGACATTCAAGGCCTCTTTAGTGTCGGTTTAAAAATGACATTAAAGACCATTAATATCAGTTTTCAACCGACATCTTTGATAGTGTTATTGAAGCCCTTTAATGTCGGTTGAACTCTGATGTCGGTTCAAAACCGACATTAAAGCCTAGTTTTTGGATTCATTTTTACAAATTTATTTTTATTTAATTGTTGCATTATTGTCCATTTTTATAGACCGACATTAGATCAATGTATATAAATATTTTTTCACACGCCAACAAATCAATGAAATTCATATTATTTTAAAAACTATAATATTTGATTTTTACATTTGAATACACAAAATAAAATCTTAATATTGTGTTTATATATACATTCTACAACAGTACATGAAAAAAGATCCTAATACAAGAATTAAATAATTAAAAATCCTAAACGCCTTCTCAGTCTTCAATTTTCAACGGTCGCTGGTCATTTCTGCACAATCACTTAGCTTTCAACCCAATATGACTTCAATTATCTACAAACAATATCCAAATAAACCATTTATTTAGAATAACAAAGTTGTTTGAAGCACTAAAATTGCAGAGAATGATGAAAAGTTCTCAAGATTTTATATTCACACCCTAACCCACAGAACTCTCTTCAGTCTACCCCATCCATCAGACTTTCCTAAATCTCTTCAGTCTAATATTAAAAATATTCCATAGATGCAATCATATACAATTCTTTTCCCAAATTAAAAAAAAAAACATTTTATGTGGCAACCTATGAATTCTTGCAATTGATTAGCTCATAATATTGCCACCAAATGAATAATCAACATTTTTTGCATAACATTATTATGAAACCCAATATCAATCTATAAAGAAATAAGCAACATCAACATAATAAGTTGAAAAGTAAAGCAATCATATTTGTATACCTTAGGTGGGGAGAACCCTTGATTGGCTTTTGGCCATATTTCCTCCATAAATAATCATCATAGCTGCTAGCTTGTTACTAATCGTGGGCACCTTAATCGACCGCTTCACTCTAGTGTTATTAAAGGCCTTCCCCTTTCCTACCATTGCATTTCATAACAAAAATATCAACACAAAATACACAATCAACAATCAACAATCAATTTGAAGCATCATTTAATCTTTAGAATTGCAGAATCAAATATACATTTCACACCAAATACTTTTTAAGGAGTTATTCTCACTTACAAAAGAATTATAGAAAAAATTTTTTTTTTTTTTTTGTCAAAGAATAAACTGACCCACAGAAGCATCTCCCTCCATTAGCAAAGAGTTACTCATACATTCAACAAAACAACAGAGTGTAAAGGTAACTACGATTAGAGAGGAGAGAACTAGAGATCATGGTAATTAGAGAGGAGAGAGCAAAATAGCATATAAATTTGAAATATATACGATTTTGCAAAACCAACAATAAATAGAATGGCAGTTATGTATCTTTGGCTTGAAAGACTACAAACTTCTGAGATTAAAAGGCTACAACACTACAATTACATATCACAACCTGCATTCTACAATGTTATCCACATTATCTTAATTAATATCTCAAGTGCACTACAACCTTATCCACGTTATCTCAATTCACTTCTTATACCATATCTAGATGCATCACTGGTACATAGCAAACATTAGAACCTTGAAATAACAAACAAACAACCATTATAACCTAAAGCATTTTCTTCAAAATATCTAGCATTTGCAGGAATGCTAACAAACAGAAATTTATGTAGTTGACCATAAAATCCATACCATTGTGTTTTTAGAACCATGGAACTAGCCAATCTCATCCCTTGCTGATTTACGTAGTTCAGGCCTTTTAACATATTACTCCTGTTCCATTTTAAGAAGTTAGCTTAGACAATCCTAAATTCATACTTTAATTTAGCATTATCAAAATGAGTTTCTGCCATTGATCTTCTGATGAGTTCCTTCAAAATGAAATGAACCTGAAAGTACTAAATGGAAATTTTTCATAACAGGATTAAAAATCAAAGAATATTTGATTTAACTAAAATAATTTGCTGATTTAGATACAAAGTAAGCCTTTTACGAGTAATGTTAACTTGGACTTACAATCCAGAAGGCTGACAGCTATAAAAAAAAAATTAGCACTTCATACAAATGATAAGAGGAACATGCTCAACAAAACACACACACATAATGCCATTGACAAGCATGCGTATCAATGAACAATGAAATTCTTGGTAAATACATATTGAAAATCAAACAACGCTTAAAAGATTTTGTTAATAAAAATTCAGTAGACGAAGCCTAAGATACCCCCCATGGAGATGCTCCTTGAACAGCAGGTCAAATGCACCACAAAGCTTTAGTATGGTATACAATTAAGCTTGTTATATGTCAACAAACAAATTTAGTTAATAGAGAAACCAATTAGATAGATACAAGTTATTGAGCAAGAAATAAAAGATTACCCCATAGTCAATAGATTTCAAATTCAATGAATTATTGACGTTCATTTTTATTAATTAATTCTACATTTGAGCATTTAACTTAAGAAAAATGGTATTTTCCTTATTCATATATACCTGCAAGTTTACGAGGAATATACCTAAAAGCTGCCCAAGTATGCATGCTCCCTGTGGAATACCACCATCTAAACTTATTGATAGATTAATCTTAAACATCAAGGATGATTCCAAAATCTACAAAATCTTCAAGTGCCCGTGAACTTCAAGTGTAACACTAAGGGTGTGAATTTCTCTATTAAAAGCAACATGGAGATTAATAAATACCAAAAGTCTACAACAAGAAAATTACTTGTGGACTCTAAGAACACAATATTTCTCTCAACAGGAACACTGAATTAGCATACCTCTTTTGTAGCATCAATATTTTTGCAAACAAAGGTTGAACCCAAAACATACTCCATTGCACTCTACAATTTCCACCAATTTGCAAAAACATATTATTTACATTGAGAAAACAAAAGTTACCTAACCAACCAAAAAAAGAAGCCAATTGCTACCAGTCCATTCATGCTTGTCATGCTATAAAAAGAAAACGTTTCTAGTACAAACTTGAAATGACAATCACTATTGCATACAACCACAACTAGGTTGCTAAATCAAACTCAACTGCATAAATTTCCCTATATATTCCAAAACCTATTAAGTAATCTTTCCTTAAATATAAGATGTCACAAGCACCACAATGGACAATGATTTTGATAATGAAAAAAAGAACATGAACCACGTATGGATACAAAAAAAAAACATGACATTATAGTAAAACTGAACCAAAAATTAAAGTATACAAGGGTTCACAAAATAAAACTTCTAATAGCTTGCTCAAACTAATTTAAACTATTTCACTAATCTCCCACAGACCCACCTCACCCCAGCCCACATTCAATCGATCGGTTAAATTTGTTTGCTCATACTACAAATATAAACAGAGGAAAAATTCTATCGTACTTCACATTTTAACTACTCTGAATCCAACATAGAGTTAAATACAAAATGCAGTTAGCTCAAACAATCCCTTCAGCAAAAACCCCCCAAAATTTCAAACCCTACAAAGTAAATAAAACTAAAAAGAGAGACAAATGGGAAATCAGAAACTTCACCACCTAGCTGATGAAAAACAGAAAGTTTTAAAGATTAATAACTTGAGTAACACGCTCAATTAGTGACAAAAAAAATGAAACATAGTAAGTAAAACTTGGGAGATTGTGGCTCTAAACATAGTGTTCATAAAACTAATTAATTTTAAATAGAAATAAGCATCGAATCCTACACTAGCATACATTGGATTAGAAGCATCCTCTCTTTCAATCAACGCCATTGTCAAACATTCTGGAACAGGTCAGCGATGCTCTTTCGAGGAAAATGTGAAATTAGATGGATCTCTGAATCTCACGTCGAAAATGAAGCGAAAGATTCAGAGAAAGATGAAAAGGACAACGACTGAAGAGATAGAGATGTGGTTTATTCGTCGTCTTCCATGCCATCGCCGAAAAAATGCTCTCATTCTGACAAGATGTAGATTTGCACCAAATTGTTCGTCGTTTAACGATAATCGGTACCAGAGTTCTTCGATTACAAGTGACAGAACTATCGAAGAAGAAGAGAAAATAGAGAGTCGTGGTGATTCGACCCTAAACCCTAAAGTGAGATTGAGAAGAGAGGGAAGAAAGGCGTGAGAGAGTGAACTAAGGGCTGAGAAGAAATCGAGAAATAGGAAGAGCAAATCAGCTTTAACGTGGCTTCTAATTTTATTGGTTTAATTTTACAAAATTAAAAAATAATTAAAGAAATTAAGCATAGCTTTAATGTCGATTCAAAACCAATATTAAAGCTCCCTCTTTGATGTCGGTTTAAAACCGACATTAAACATCTGCGTTTGAAAAATGACATTAAAGATTTGTTTTCATTTTTTCCAACCGATATCAAAGCCCATATTTCTTGTAGTGACTATAGACCCCTCAAGACCTGCTTTATTCCAACAAACTATTTTAACGTGCGTAGACTTCCTTCAATGGGATACATCGAACTGTAAAAGAATAAATCAGCAACTTTGGTTTCATATGGTAGGTGAATGGCAAGGTATACCATTACATCGAAGAATACATGTGGAATTATTCTTTCTGTCACACCCCACCCCGAGCACCTATTTGCTTGGCCCGGGATATGGTGTGAAGTCAACCAACATTGTTCTCCTTCTGAACAACACCCGTTAGCCCTAACTACCAATCCCTTTAGAAATGCTAAATAACTCAATAAAATTAAGACTTACACAATAGAATAAGACGATAAACTAACATTGACAAACTTTATTACACAACTCAAAAGAAGTCAAGGCTAGATGTCATTGGTTACAGACTTTTTTTTAGACCAATTAGGAGCTTAAACAATTGAAACTAACCCGAATTATGTACAACACCAAGGTAAATCTAAGTACTAACCAACAATAGCAAAACTATCTACAACTTTGCATAGCAGACTTGAAGACAAAGGTCATGCTCTCGGATCATGATCTCTACTTAGAAAGTGGGAAAACATTTGGAAAGAGTAAGCTAAATAGCCCCATAAGTGACAATTTTGTAAAACATATTTTGAAATAAATAAACTTTAAACTTTGCCTTTTCATAAATAAATTATGAAACATAACATAACATAAAACCTTTAAAACTTCCTTTCAATTGCTATACCACATGAATCGCAAGGATGGAAATGTAAACACTATGGTAGGTTCTCATCCTATGATATGATATTTACGAGACAGAACCTAGGCATCAATAATGCCCTCGTTCGTATAGCTAGAATGAGATGGAGACTAGACGTTCGTACAGACCTTCATCTCTTAAGATGAAATTAAGCATTTATAGAACCCTCATCTCATTAATTTGTCTCAATGATAGGATACTAGATATCTAGTGAATACCATTATCAAAGGAACCTCTATGTACAGCCACTATCCCTCAAAGGGTTGCTATACATATTGGATGGTATAGTCTAAAACATGCTTAAATCATTCCTTAACATAAATACTTATCATAAACATACTTTCTTTGTAAATTTCATGAATAAATTTCTATATGTTTGTCAAATACTTCTAAACTCATGCCTTAAACATTTTATAAATCAATATACTCAAATATTCACATCAAAGCCTGATTAAAACATTTGATATTAAATTGTAATTAGAAATCGACTATAAACTTATTTTGTCACTCACAGATGGTAGTTCACACCTTCGGCCTATAAATTTGTCTAATCACTTCTTGACCTGAAATAATGGGAAATAATTCCACTTAATTCTCTTTTATCATAAAAAATACAAAACTTCCCTTAAAATTCCTAAAAACACCAAAAACACATATTTGGCAGCCCTGGCGCGTAGGGGGTGGGCGGCAAGTCTACCACGTGCGCGGAGGGCCTAGGCAGGCTTTGCCACGTACTAACCTTGCAAAAGGGGCATGCCACACGCGCAGGCTTGTCCGTGTGCTTGCATAACCACGCGCAGGCTTGTCCGTGTGCTTGCTTTACCCGTGGGTTATGCGTCCTCTTTCAACTAAAAATGCACGCTCATCTCGCCTAGCAACCCCTTACACTTGGCCAACCACCAATACTGCCCAAAACACACTTTTTCAGCCAGAACCTTAGCTTCACTTTAGAGCTTAATATCTTAAAATCTAGAACTTAAATGAAACTACTTCCTTCAATAAAGTTGCTGGAAAACATTTTAACTTTCTTACCTCCAACTTTGAACTTCAATATCTAAAGGATAAGTTCTACAGCTCTCTAGAAGTCCACCTTGCACAGATTCACTCGAAAACTGACTTTCCTCTCTTTGTTCAGTTTAAACTTAACCCTCCCTTGCTTAAAATTGTCTGGTAACCCCAGTCTAAAGTGACCTATTTATATTAAACCTTGCATGTAAAGTTCTTGACAGCTTCTACTTGCCGAAATTTAACCTAAGCATGCACATGACACCTGTAAAGCACTTCATCGACTCCTTCTCTTCATCATCTCACCTAACTAAAATTTCAAAGTCCTAAACATCAAGCAAAATGCCTCATTGATCTCGCTTTAAATGCCGACTAACCTCATTTCGCATAGTCATGTTAAACTAATCTCTAAAGAAGCCTTCTCGCCAAGCCAAAGCACCCTAACTAACCTCTAAGACATGTCTTCTCACCTAATCCAAATGCCTAGCACTTCTTAAAGGTTTTCTTCATCCTTCTCAGCCACACACACCACCAAGATCTGTCTTTGGTCTCCTAGCACCATCACTTTGCCTAGAGGTTATTTCCTCTCCCTTTGGCTACTCACCATGCCCAAAACGCCTAGGCCATGGACTTGGCCAACTTTTCCCTCTTTTCCACTAACTTCCCTTTTACTTTTAAAACCATTCCTTCTTAACTCTCCTTCTTCCTACCTACCATGACACACTTACAATGACACTACTTAAGCCTACTTTCACATCTTTACTTCATTTAGAATCATCTTCTCAAACTCTTTGAAAAATCCAAGTTCGATTGGGTTTCGGGTTTACACTTTACAATGTGCAAAGTATGATTATGATATATGATTGCAATCGACCCAAATTACTTATTCTTATCGTTCATATGCACAAGTTACAGAAAAAACTACACAATTTAGTAACTGCAGTTCACACTTTTTTCGATAAATATGCTCAAACACCAATAAAGGGAGAAGTTGATGTAGCAAAACATGACAATCGTGAGTTTTAAGACCTGATTTTTTCCTGTCTCTATCATTCACACATCATGAAATATTATAAACGAATCCATCAAGAAACTTAACTGACTTCAAGTGCTTGCAAACTGCAACTCACTCACTGTTAGTCAACGTATAATTTGCATGTGGCTTCGCCAATCTGTTATCAACTTCTATCAGGTGTAAATCCTTTCTTATTTTCAAATTGTGTAGGTCCAACAAAGCATTTACGATATCTTTGGTTTTTCCTTCAATATTTAATAATATACCAACCAAATGATGGAAAAACGAGACAAGCGCAATGAAAGAACGAATTGAAAATTACTCTAAGATACATCTAAACTAATTTAGAAGTTAACATGCTTAATTACTACCATAATTACATTAATTAGGGCTAAAAGAACATACTTACCTTTGAAGCCTCCCGATCTTCCATATCTCCTCACGATCACGAATCTGAGACCATCACTAGTGTTGACCCGCTATTCTCTAGACTTAGAATCGTTTTGTGGGACCTGTTAAGTGAAGGAATATTGAGAGAGAGATGGAAATTAAGGATGAATTTTGTTCTGAGATTTTGGAGAGAAAACAAGTTTGAAAAAATAATTTTGAAATTCATAAAATCAAAATTTTTCCAAAAAGTTTTTCAAATATTTGAAAAATGTCCTTTAAATAGACTAATTACATGCAAAATTGCATGTAATTAGTTTATTAAATCTCAACGCCTAATAATCCATTAACCATTAGTGGAACTTAGTGGGCTAGGTGTTTACAAAATGTTGGATTTTTCCACTAACTTAGCCTGAGAGCTTTTTGGTCATTTGACCATTAAAGTCAATGTCAAACTTCGACTTTTTCAAGTCAAAAGTCAATATTGACTTTTTACCATTTTGTCTATCTTAACTAGTTCTGACCTCCCAAGCATGAATCTGCATTCATTTTTCTAAAATTCAAATCACATTTGAATATAGAGTCGGTTAAAGTTTGACTTTTTAAAGTAAAAAAGTCAACATTTTGACTTTTCACAACTTTGACCATTTACATCAATTTTGAGCTTCTGAATATGAATCTGTATTCATATTTTTAATATTTAAATCATATTTAAACATAAAGCTCTATAACCAATGGTTATATCACATATATTCGTCGATTTCTCTTTCTTTACTTAATTCTAACAATTCGAATTATTCCAACATATTATTCTAAGTTAATTCAATATGAGCTAGCAGGGGAACCTAATGGACCTATAGATCATGGACTTCAACAATCTAAGATAAACTAGTCAAACTCTTTTAAATCGAGTTAATCAACATTCGTTAACTAACGGATCATTCCATTAAAATCTCGTAGTTGCACTCCTCTCAGTATAGATATATTTCTATCTATCTGATATAACCATGATTAGTAAGTTAATCCTTCATAGGTTGTTCATAACCTCGGCTAGGTCAAAATATCGTTTTACCCCCGAGACTACATCTTGTTCCTTAAGTTCCACTGATCCACTATTGAACATTTGGTTTAAGGTCCAACCTATAAACCGGATTTCTCTCTGGTCAATGAGAGGGTGGGATCCCTTGTTCAAGACTTGGATTCAGTCCTTAAGGGAACAACCTATCTACTAACCCTAAAGCAGGTAGGAGTGAATTTCGTCTTGCATCTTATGTCCTTAGCCATCCACCCGATCTTACCCCTAAAATGGGAGGCTTATTAAGCTAACGTCGTTGAGCTGCCCTCACCTATACAGATCTAAGGATAATATCGTTTGAACAAAAGTTCATAGTTAGCTCAGAATTAAGATTAAGTTACCTAGGTCATCATAATCGAAATAGTCAGTTTATATAGTCAACGGTGTTATAACTTAAAATTGACTATTTCATGGTTTCAGTCGTATGTAAACTATTTACATATGATGCCCCCACTCTCATATCTCTACACAAACAATTCAGGATCACATCTTTTGTACTAACTATAGAGTGGGCCCATCCATAGTGTTTCCATAATAAGGCGTCCAACCTTATTCATACACTATAGATCGTTTGGGCTATAAATTCGAACTTGATTCACGTTTACGTTTGTACATAAAGTTCAAGTCTACACTAGATAGCCTCGGGACCTTAGTTAATTGGATTCAAGATTATAGTATTCTATTTTCACTAATAAGTCCTCAGTAACCACTTTATTGAATAGAATATATAATCTTAAACTACAAACTATGAGTTTTAGGACATAAATTCCAATGACAAGTTGTCTCAAATGTTCTTTTCAATATGAATTACATCAAGTGTATGACATAATAGTAGTCTCAACCAGTAAGGAAGTTCAAAAAATATACTTCTCTTAGTCCAATTGAGAGCTCTCTTTCTTTTCTTATCTTTTAGTGAAAGATATTTACTCATAACTGAAAACTCCTACAAATCTAGTTGTTCTAAGATTTCATGCCCATTCATTACCATTGGAGGAGCTTTACGCTCTACCTTTCCATCGTGTAGCTTACTCTACACCAAATGTGGTTCTCTGGAAGATAGCATTAATGACCCATGATAGCATCGATGTCCCATAAAAGATATTTTTTTCTCTTATCCCAAATGAGACATGCCTGATATCCTTTCGTACTCCACCTGAATAAGTCACCATACGCTAGAAAGTCATTAATTGCCTACAACAAGGCTGCATACAACTAAAAGAATTGATCGGTAAAAGAATCATACGTACGCACACCAAGAATCTACAACTCTTTTAGTTCCTCAATCAATGGTTAAAGGTAAACATCAATTTTCCTACCAGAAGATCTTGGACCGGGTATGAGCAATGACATGAAGAAGTTTGACTCTTTCGTGCATCTCCAATGTGGTAAATTATAAGAAATTAACACCACATGTCACATATACATATTGTACGAAGTACTCAGATTCCTAAACAGATTAAACTCAACTGAAGCTAATCTTAAACAAATGTTTCATGAATCTGAAGCGAAATCAGGAAATTCACAATCAAAATGCTTCCACCTCTTTGGATCATTTTTAATGTCAATGCCTTTCAAGGTATGCTCATCATCATTATTAATGTTTCTTCCTAGATCATGCGCATTGCTAGATGCAAAATCATTTTCTAGAGCATGTTTGTTCATTTGTTGCAATACTATCAACTGGTATGCTCATCATTTACACTAGCAACAAAGTCAAGGAAGATAGAGAGAACATCATCAATAGGTTTGTTCTTAGCAAATTCATTTTCAACATATTTTAAAGTTGCTTGATCAATAAGCTCATTGAATTTATCATGCTCTTCTAGGGTCTTTTTCAATATTCTGAGAATTGTTTGCAAAATTTTGGATTTTTTAATTACAAAATTATTTCAACTTAATTTTCTCTTTGTCTCAACCCTAAAATCCCTCCTCTAAATTCCATCTAACTCTCCCTTAATTCCTTCACCTTTCAGGTCCCACAACCTTGTTCTAAGTTTGAAAAATAGAGGGTCAACACTAGTGGTGATCTTTGGTTCCAGTTCGTGAGGAGATTTTGAGGAATGAGAAGCTACGAAGGTATCATTTTCTTCAACCCTAATTTATTTTAATTAGGGTACTTAATGCATATTAATAAACAAATAGTTTAGTTGTAATTAGGGTAAAATAGATCTGTATTCCTGCTGCACATTTCTACTATTTTCCATTAGTATGATGCAGCTAGTAAGCGAGATGCTAAACTTTCGGAGTTTATTTGTCCGGATGGGGAGTGGAGATTGTTGCTAGTGTTCATTGAGTTGATTGATTTGTGGAACAGTGTTCAAGTCATCTATCCGTGTCTACGAGTTAAAGATTGATGAGTGTGGGTTCAAGGTCGCCAGGGTGGTTTTTCGAGTGTGTGAGAGGTTTTCGTCCTCTAAGTGTTCAGGTTCATTGGGCGGGTTTGTTGTGGGGTATAGGTTGGGTATTAGGAATAGATTATGTAGGTGGGATAGTTCGGTTCCATCTTCGTGCATTCTATGTGAGGGGAGTTTTGAGTCTCGTGACAATTTGTTTTTTTCATATCCTTTTGTGCATTCTGTGTGATGACACCAAGCCCACTAAGAGAAAATGCAATGGTGAATAATTTCACTAATGCTTATTAGATTGTGAGGTGTTGGGCTTTGATGATTCAATTACATGCAAGTTTCCATGTAATTTATTAGTAAAAAAAGGGTTTTTTCAAATATTAAAAAACTTTTGGCCATTTTTCTTTTATTTGTTTTTCTAAAAAATCACCAAATTTTATTTTCTAGTCATTTATCCTTCCAATTCCATCACTCTCCTTCTCAAACCTCTCTCAAGATTTCTTCATCCATCAGGTCCCACAACCGAATTCTGAGTCCGGAGGATAGTAGGTGTCTACTAATGGTGGTCCGAGTTCGTAATCGAGGAGTAGACGATTCATTCGAAAGCTACAAAAGTAATTTCTTGTAAAGCCCTAGTTCTAGTAATTTAGGTTTGCATGTTAACTAGGAGCAATTAGGGTAGGATTTCGTTTCTATTTTCACTGCAAACGTCTATTTTCCATAAATTGATATGAAATTGATATGACAAATTGAGGGGAAAAGGTGAATTTAAATAAAATAATAGAAGTAATTTTCGTTGGATTCAAAGCCATGAGCTGGAGGATGCACCTGGACAAAAATTGGACAGGAAAGACGGAAAGCTTGTGTAGAGTTGCGAGTTATCTACGATAATGCCACTCAGAACTATATTGAAAATAAATGTTTTGCAGGGCCTGCGATTCGAACCTGCGTACTAGGGGTGGAATTGACTGACGAAATTTCAGAAACTTCATGTTTATTCATGAATTTGCCACTTATCTTCAATTTCTCCTGTTTTCTTTGTTTGAGCTCGAGTTTAGGTGATTTTTGTTATATTGTTCTCATATCAAAATCTATTCTCACAATCTCTGTAAAAATACAAAAACAATAAATATATGCATGCATATGGATAAAATTAAGTATGATGTACGGTCTATTATATTTTTAACAGTTATTGTTGAGATGAGAAGAATAGATATTGTTGAGATGAGAACGGTATTTGGTGGCTTGACGCTGTCTCCTAGGCTAAGAGTAACTCTAGGAAGAGAAAAGTCTAAAGTTTATAACTTGAAATGTTTATAACTTGAAATATTATCTTTTAAACTTATGAACAATAATACATAATGGTTAAAATAAACATTATTTAGTTGAAAAAAAAAAGTTTATATCATCAAATCGAGATTATTGATTCATTTTTCCATCCATATATTGTGAAATAATAACAATAATTTATCTTAAAGAAAAGTATACATCGATTAGATTTCTAATTCCTTTCAAGTCCCGGTATAATATCACCACCATGGCTAATTCACTGAAATATGGTAGCATCCCAAAAAAGAGAATTTGTCAACAAACATTTTTGGCGTATTAGATTCTGATTGGCTGTTAATAGATTTGAGTACAAAATTTGAATTATTTTCTTTAGATGCCTTTTGACCAAACATTTTCAGAAGATTCTAACTCAGAAGAAACAAAGAAAGTGATTACTTTCATCAATTTCACATCACATAATGGGCGTCAAGAGAAGTGGAGAGAAGATGGGCCTTTTTGAGTGGGTGTGAATTGTGATGTGTGAATGTGAATAGAAACAACAGCGTCTCCTCATTATTCATCTTAATTTCAAAAACTTCAAATAATTAAAAAAAAAAACAGAAATTTAATGTTTTCCGTCCAAAGAAACAAAAATTCAACCACGACAATCATGTTCTTACAAGTTTATGTCCAAAAGTCGGTAAATTCTCGCTGAGCAAAAACCCCATGTGACCCACGATTGTTCTATGTTTTGTTATAAAGAAGTCCTTGGTCCACCAGATGAGCTGAGACTTCCGCCAATTCATTCTTTACATTCTCTTCTTACTTTTTTTTCAACTGCAAAGCCACCGTCCATGGCCCATGAACTTGGATTCCGACCGTCGGAGCTTTCTTTCTTTCCCCGGAAGTGTATTTCTTCGATCGATCTCCGCGAAAATGTCCGATTACCCTTCACCCCTCAAAGGAAAACGATCCCGGAGCCGCCGTTGAGGTGGGGTTCCGGTGGTTGCGTTGTTGTTGCAGCGAAGAAGTCGCCGATCGATGGTATTTCGCCAGAGCTTAACAAAATCGCTTCCCAGAAACTGGACTCCGCTCCTGCCCGCCGACGGGTCCGATCGGCTTTCATGGAGCTTCAACAGCAGCTGGATCACTGCTTATTCAAGGTTTGATTTGTACATTTTTCAACAACTTGAGCTCTGTGATTCCCTTTTTTTGATCGGTTGACTAAAATTTTTCTTTCTTAATTTTTGTATGGGATGGTTGGTCTCGTTTGTTAGATGGCTCCTGCTGGAATCAAGACCCAGGAGGTAAGAAATGCTGTCTTAAGTTCATATTTTCTGCATAATTTACCTTTACTTTGTTAATAGACCCAACATTTGACTAATTAGTTTTGAAATTAACATCAAAGAAGCCATGGTATTGGGGATTTTAGCCACCAAATGTCATTGGTGGCTTCAAATTTCAATTCATTTGCTCTTAAAGTTTTCACTATATCTTTAGAGTGTTAATCTGATGGATGATTTGGATTTATGTGCAGTGGTATGAGTGTAATTCAAGGGGCTTAAATATTTTCTGCAAAAGATGGTTTCCTGAGCCTGATGTTCATATTAAAGGCGCTGTCTGTTTCTGCCATGGCTATGGTGATACCTGCACTTTCTTCTTTGATGGTTTGTAATCGTTTCATTTTTTGTTTCCTTTCATGTTTTCTGTGATGTGATGTCCAAACAATTTGCTTATGGTGGTTTTAAAATTTCACTCAGGAATTGCTAGACACATTGCTGCATCAGGGTATGCCGTTTACGCTATGGACTATCCTGGTTTTGGACTTTCGGAAGGATTGCACGGTTACATTCCTAACTTTGATCAACTAGTTGATGATGTTATAGAACAGTACAAGAAGTTTAAAGGTTGGTTGTGTTGATACTGACTTTATATGTGGATCATCACTCTTACAATCATTTCTCAGTCCTTTTTTATTGCCCAATCAACTTTTATTTCGACTTGCAGGGAGACCAGAATTGAAAGGATTGCCTCATTTCATATTAGGTCAGTCCATGGGGGGAGCTGTTACTTTGAAAATTCACTTGAAGGAACCAAAGCTATGGGATGGAGTGGTTCTTGTGGCTCCCATGTGTAAAGTAAGCTCAAACATTTCCCCAAGGAAAAAGGATTTTGATCTTGTTTTAGCCTGTACAAGTCTTTGAATAGAGATTTCAATGCTGTCTTAAGATTGCAGACGATGTGAAACTGCCAGAACCCGTGCTTAAGGTCTTAAATCTAATGTCTAATGTGGTGCCAAAAGCCAAGCTTCTCCCGAAGATCGATCTTGGTGAACTAGCTCTCAGAGAAATGAAGAAAAGGAAACTGGTTCGTAAGTTTTACATTCTTCTAGATTTTCATACCAATGAATCCTTTGTAAATTTAGTTCCTTAAGTACACGTCTGTGACTTGACCGTTTAAGCTTGATATCCCCATCATGAAGCTTATTGGACATTGAACATCAATGATTGTCATTGAAATCCGTTGTGTTTGACTGCTACTTGTTGCGAGTATGGTAGTTTTCAGTTCAGGGTTAGTGAAATCAGTTGATATGAACCAAGAATATTGTGATAATTTAACATATCGACTATTTATGAGAGAAATAAAATAGCACGTACCTTTAGACGCTCATTTCTCTTGAGAGTTTCTTCTTATACCGTCTGGTCTGCTTGTAATGCCTCTAAACGATTGAAGACCATTATTATTCTCCTGACTTGCAGGGGCAAAGTGAAACGATTTTTTTTTTTTTCTAGTTAGAAATCATGGATATTTACTTAACATCTAAATGTGTAAAACTAAAAGAAAATGATAATCAAAATCGTTATCTTACCCTTTTTATATGGTTTTTCCAGGCAGTCTACAATGTTATATCGTATGACGACAGGATGAGAGTAAAAACTGCCATAGAGCTTTTAAAGGCAACGGATGATATCGAGAAGCAAGTTGAGAAAGTGAGTGCTGTTTTCTTACAAGAATGAATCAACGTTATTCATGGTGTTCCTCGTGTATGTGCTAATTTTTTCATTTCAGTTAGCAATTACTGATTTTAGAGAGATCGCAGGTTTCATCGCCGTTACTGGTTCTTCATGGAGCTGCCGACAAGGTGACAGATCCTAAGATTAGTCGTTTTCTATATGAGAAAGCATCAAGCAAAGACAAAACTCTGAAACTCTATGAGCAAGGCTTTCATTGCATCCTAGAAGGAGAACCAGATGAAAGAATTTTCACTGTTCTTAATGATATCATCCATTGGCTAGATTCCCGATGCTCCTCAACGTAGTTCTCGACTAGTTGCACAGTGATATCCATCTATTGTTAATTAATAAGAATGAGTTAGATGTTTCAGAATTCGAATCTCCTATTTTAGTCGCTAAGTTTAGTACTTTTTGGTGTAGAAATTTCATATTGATTGTAATGTTGATTAAAAGTTATAGGGTAACATATCAAACTCATCATACTGAGTTTAATTTAATAATAGCTGGCATGCAACATGTACTTCCATCATTAAAGTTGGAAGTTTAATATTTTGTTGTATGTCCAAGAAAAAATAATCAAATTCCACGTGTCGAAGTATGTAATGTCGATTTCTATAAAATATGAACAAAAAGACTATTAAAATAGATTGAAATATGTTGAGACTCGATTTTTGTCCACGTTCTTTGTTATCTCAGACCAATTGTTGGCTTGTTTATTAACTCATTTTTTTCGATGATCTTATCTCGCTTTTAGAGCTAATCTCTATGAAAAATCTTTGCACTAGTGTAGTATCTTATCACACTTGATGACTAGATTAGTATAGGAGTGTGTTAGGTGGATGAAAAGGGTGAAAGATCCCTTAAATCACAATCAACAAGATCATTTTGTAACTCAGACATGGTTAATAAAGAATTTAGCAATGTAGCAAAGAGACAGGGATTTAAACCTAAGGGAATTTTGTTAAGGTAACACAAATGTTCAATCAAGAGTCGAGAATTTTAATATATGAAAGTCGGGTTTTGTGGGAACAGATACAAGAAAAGGAAAGAAAGCAATTAAATGTTCTTTGGGGTTTTTATGGAATTTATGACAATATATCACACCCTTTAAGGATCACATGCTCTTAGCACGTGAAGTTAACAAACATCGTTCTTCTCTAACGATGCCTCTTGAACTGAACCGGAAACTGATACTTTAATATGAAATTAACAAATAACATGCACACACATCGTAGCAGAAACTAGTACATAATTTGTACCATGTTGTAACGCAACCTAACCTGTTCGCTAAAGGTTTAACTAGTCTTCATTAGACATTACAATCTAAAATTATAACAACAAAGAACACTAACACATACTGCCACAAACAAACTTTTATCAACTTACATACACAAAATGTACCAAGACAATGTACAACACCACACACACATACTGAAATGGAGTGTGAAGCTTCTAGTAGACTAATGGGAGCGTGTTAGGCATCGGGAGCTCGATCTCTACCTAAGAAGTAGAAAAATATTTTGAAAGCGTGAGCTATAAAGGCAAGTGAGTGACCAGGTTTCTAAAACAAATCAAGTTTAATTCAATCTTTGCAAAAAAATTTAAACAGATATTCAAACTAGCATTCCTTTCTATACCATAAAACAAATCCTCTAGAAATGGTAGAGCTAAAATAATATTAATTCCACAACTATCCCAAGCAAACTTAATACTGACAGTTAAACCTCTGAGATAGGCGTCCACATCCCAATGTTTACTCTAAGACAGACGTCTCTGTCTCAAATATATATCTTTTGCGCAATAATCTCTCCCAATTGGGCTATAATATGTCTCGTTATAGAACAAAACATGCTTAAAACTATAATTTTTTTCTATAAAAAATATAAACTCAACATCTTTAGAAATTCTTTGTACATGACAAATAATGAAATCATAACCTATGCTTTTCTAAAACATTTACAAATTCATTTACTCATAATACGGTTCTAACTCCTCTTGTTATCCCATAAATAATCCTCAACATATTCATGCTCATCAAATCCATTTACTAAGTCACATGCTTAGGAAATAATTTACTAAATAGATATACAAATCAAATCAATTCAACTCAAAGCATGTTAAAACAATGTGGCTAGCAAACGTGTTTAAAAATCTATATTGAAATTCGTTTTTATCCTTCAAAGTCTTAGCTAGATTCTTGGTCTATATACTTGGCTTATCTCCTCTTAACCTGCCAATACAAATCATAACTGAGTATCAAAACCCTAAGTTCCCTAGTTATTCTATGACGTACAAACTATGACATATCAAAGATGTCACTCACAACTTCCAATCTTAAGGAAATAGTTGGAACTCTTCGCAACTTTTACCTAAAATTTCCGATTCATAGTTCTAACTTCAGTAGTTCATAACTTACTAAATTATTACTCAAATTAAGTGAAATTTATATCAAACTCTTTACTTTCAAGTCCTCTACAACTTATCTGAAGGAACGAAGACCCAAATATCAACGGATGTGCCCAGAACTCCCACAAACCAGAGCTTACTTCAATCCGCGTTTCCAAACAGTCTTCAGCTTCCCCTTGAAATTTTCACTTATTTTCAATCATTTCTAGCTCAAACGTTCTTCATAGAAATTGTGGGCAATTCAATAAGCTTTCAAATCTGACCCATTAGAACTTCTAGTTCCGATTCTACACTTCAGGCTACTCAAAACATTAATACTTTCTAGACTCGCGCACAAAACCGGTAGTCTGTTTTCTCCTTCAATTTCTCATCAGAATCAGCTTATGCATGCTTCATAAACTTTGTTAGAAATTGGATTAGCTTTCAAACCTGATAAGTCTCAGCTTCAAACTCTGTTTGTGCAGCTCGTAAGCAATAGAAAACCAGAGATGTGCTGTGTGTTCCAAAATCTGTCATAGATGAAGCTTTTCCTTTCAATTTTGTGTCTTGCCGAGCCCTAATCTCTCCTACATTCTTCTTCTTCGTCTCTTAACATCTTCTCAAATTTCCCTTGAAAAAATTGATGAAAAATGAATGGAAAAGGATCTTGGCGTTAGGCTTATAAAACAAAGACAATCAAAATAAAAATAAAAACTTAAAATAAATAGAAATTTCCATGAATATAAGGAACTACTGGAATATTTATGATTGGTGTAACAAAATTTCATTTTTTAAATATTCGAGGCTTTTCCTTTCATCCTCTCCTCACAATTTTTTTCTATCGTTTTTCTTTATTTTCTTATTTTTTACTGCAATTTTTTCCATAGTTTTTCTTCTTTTTCTCTTTTTTTATATTATTTAAATTTGGATAATCAAATATGATTTCTTTCTATTGTCTTTCTTTTTCTTTTTTTTTTCTTCTTTTCCTCTTATTTTTTACGTTGTCTAAATTAGGATAATCAAATCTAAAATAATATAAAGAATCTTGAAAAAAATCATTTACATTGAAGAAGCCAAATCTAAACGACCGTGTAAAAAAATAAACAATCATCTACCAAAAGAATTAAAAAAAAAATCGTTTAGCCAAATCTAAACGATAGTGAATCAAAGAATCTTGAAAAAATAAATATCAAAAATATCTTGAAAAAAATTGTTTAGCCAAATATAAACGATCGTGTACCAAATTTTGAAAAAAAACATCGTTCAAATCTGGGGTAGACAAATCTAAACGATCGTGTAACCAAATTAAACGATAGAATTAAAAAAAAAATCATTTAGATTGGCTATCCAAATCTAAACGACCAAACCTAAACGATTGTGTACCAAACAATCGTGTAACCTGCTGCTGCTACTACTACTACTACTACTCCTACTACTCCTACTGCTGCTGCTCCTACTACTACTACTACTACTGCTGCTGCTGCTGCTACTACTACTACTACTGCTGCTACTACTGCTCCTGCTGCTGCTGCTCCTGCTGCTGCTGCTGCTGCTGCTGCTGCTACTACTACTACTACTACTCCTACTACTCCTACTGCTGCTGCTGCTCCTCCTCCTCCTACTACTACTACTACTACTACTACTACTGCTGCTGCTACTACTGCTCCTGCTGCTGCTGCTGCTGCTGCTGCTGCTGCTACTACTACTACTACTACTACTACTACTCCTACTACTACTACTCCTACTACTACTACTCCTACTACTATTACTACTCCTACTACTCCTACTCCTACTACTCCTACTCCTACTACTACTACTACGACTACTACTACTACGACTACTACGACTACGACTACTACGACTACTACTACGACTACGACTACTACTACGACTACTACGACTACTACTACGACTACTACGACTACTACTACGACTACTACTACTACTACGACTACTACTACTACTACGACTACTACTACTACTACGACTACTACTACTACTACGACTACTACTACTACTACGACTACTACTACTACTACGACTACTACTACTACTACGACTACTACGACTACTACGACTACTACGACTACCACGACTACTACGACTACCACGACTACTACGACTACCACGACTACGACGACTACCACGACTACTACGACGACTACTACGACTACTACTACGACTACCACGACTACTACTACGACTACCACGACTACTACTACGACTACCACGACTACTACTACGACTACCACTACTACTACTACTACGACTACTACGACGACTACTACGACTACTACTACGACTACCACGACTACTACTACGACTACCACGACTACTACTACGACTACCACGACTACTACTACGACTACCACTACTACTACTACTACTACCACTCCTACTACTACTACTACTACTGCTGCTACTCCTACTGCTGCTGCTGCTGCTACTGCTACTACTACTACTACTACTACTACTACTACTACTACTACTACTACTACTACTACTCCTACTACTACTACTCTACTCCTACTACTACTACTCCTACTATTACTACTACTCCTACTACTACTACTACTACTCCTACTACTACTCCTCCTACTACTACTCCTGCTGCTGCTGCTACTCCTACTGCTGCTGCTGCTCCTACTACTACTCCTACTACTACTACTACTGCTACTACTACTACTTCTACTACTGCTCCTGCTGCTCCTGCTGCTGCTGCTGCTGCTGCTACTACTACTACTACTACTACTCCTACTACTCCTACTACTGCTGCTACTCCTACTACTGCTCCTACTACTACTACTACTACTACTACTACTACTACTACTACTACTACTGTTGCTACTACTGCTCCTGCTGCTGCTACTAATAATAATAATAATAATAATAATAATAATAATAATAATAATAATAATAATAATAATAATAATAATAATAATAATAATAATAATAATAATAATAATAATAATAATAATAATAATAATAATAATAATAATAATAATAATAATAATAATAATAATAATACTAATAATAATAATAATAATAATAATAATAATAATAATAATAATAATAATAATAATACTAATAATAATAATAATACTAATACTAATAATAATAATAATAATAATAATAATAATAATAATAATAATAATAATAATAATAATAATACTACTACTCCTCCTACTCCTGCTGCTGCTGCTCCTGCTCCTGCTGTTGCTGCTGCTGCTGCTCCTGCTCCTGCTGCTGCTGCTCCTGCTGCTGCTCCTGCTGCTGCTGCTCCTGCTGCTGCTCCTGCTACTGCTACTGCTCCTGCTGCTGCTGCTCCTGCTGCTGCTGCTGCTGCTCCTGCTGCTCCTCCTCCTCCTCCTACTACTACTACTTACTAATAATCCCAATTCATTGAGCCTTTTGATACAATCAAATAGAAAGCCCCAAGGGCGCCATATTCTAGGAGCCCAAACTATGTAATTGAAGAAATCCTCCTCTATCTCTATCTGTTGCGGGTCGAGGACTCCTTCCCCTTCTTCAAACTCTGATTCGTATTGTTGATAGAGAAATCTCTGATCAACGATAGAACAAGATCCATTTTGTATCATATCTAAGGGATTCCTGGGTTCGGGCCGAAGAAGCAATGTCACTCGATCATTATCAAATCGACTGCAATCTTTTTCTGTCTGTGAGGATCCCAACAGAGCGCCTTCTACTTCTAATAGGCCATGAACTAGATCAGAATCATTCTCAACGAGTCCATAGATCCCATTTTTTTCATCGGGTCCGGGTAGAGACCAAAGGTCTTGAACGACCAATCCGGCAGAACAAATCAAAACATAAAGAAGTATCATTAATTTCTTCATGCTCGTTTGAATAATAATAATTGTTTATTGTTATTATCTAATTTAGCAATATTAGCATTAACATTTTCAATTTTGCAAATATAGCAACTTTTTAATTTTGGTTTATATTTCTTATTTTATTCTTTTTATTATTCCAAAATTGCCCTTCTTTAGTGTTTTCTCTTCCTCTTTCATTTTTCTTTATTGTTCTTCTTCATTTTTCGTTTTCTTCTTCTCTTCTCTATCGTTCTTCTTCACCATTTCTCCTATTCACCTACTTCTCTTCTCCTCGTCTTCTTCTGCCTCTTCTCCACTGTTCTTCACCACCTTCCTTCTCTTCTCTCTTCAGTTTCGTTCTTTTAGATTTCTCCCTCTTCGTCGACTTCTCTTTTTTTTATCATCTTCTCCTCGTCGTCTTCTTCTATTCTCCTCATTTTTTCTTCAGGGAAAACAAGAATTATGTATGTATTTCTTCCCCTTTTTTGAAGCTCTAATTTTATTTCTGTAAATTGCTCATATATTATTTATTAAAATTAGGGCTACGATTAATTCTTCCTCATCTTTTTTATTTGTTCATAATATCTTTTATCGAAAGGAACTTTGTAGATCAGTTTGGTTTTATTTAGTAACGTTCGGTTCTATTTTTTTTATTTTGTATCAGTTTTTTATATCAACGATATGATATACTTATATTATATGTATTAGTTGACTGATATACTTACTACGTGTTTTTTATTTTTCTAAAATTGTTGCAGTTCATTGTAGTTACGGTTAAATTGGCAGTAATTGTTTTTCAAAGTGGTCAATGGGATGAGCAACATTACTACGTGGATTTCAAAACAAATTGTGTTTTGGTTGATGGAGCGATATCATCATTTGATTCTTTTGTGAACTTGATTCATACTGAAATTCAGGTTGAGTCATGTATTGAACTTTCAGTTTTAATTTGTTGACTATAGGCGATAATGATGTTAACATGTTATTAAGATTGTAAACATACCATAACAACTCTATCGACAATACATAAAGTGTATCATGCTTAGTGCATCAGGTGTATTTAATTAATTGAGTGTATCAATAGTGTGTATCAACAACATATCAAGTGTTTCAAACTAATAATATGTATCAATGAAGTTTTGCAAGTGATTAAGTGTATTACATCTATCAAATGTATTAGCAAACAAACAAGTGTATCAACGATATATAAAGTGTATCATTCTTAGCGCATCAAGTGTATTTAATTGATTAAGTGTATCAATAGTTGAGCAAGTGTATCAACAACATATCAAGTGTTTCAAACTAATAATATGTATCAACGAAGTTTAGCAAGTGATTAAGTGTATTAAATCTATCAAGTGTATCAGCAAACAATAACAAGTGTATCAACGATATATAACATGTATCAATGATATATGAAGTGTATCATTCTTAGTGCATCAAAGTGTATTTAAATGATTGAGTATATCAACAGTTGAGCAACTGTATCAACAACATATCAAGTGTATCAAACTAATAATATGTATCAATAAAGTTTAGCAAGTGATTAAGTGTATTAAATTTATCGAGTGTATCAAGAAACAATAACAAGTGTATCATTTTTAGTGCTTCAAGTGTATTTAATTGATTGAGTGTATCAACAACATATCAAGTATTTTAAACTAATAATATATATCAGTGAAGTATTAGAGAGTAAAAAAAAATGTACAAGCAGTACATCAAATCAGGTGTATCGACGGTATATATTAGTGTATCAACAGTATATATTGGTGTATCAGCTGTATATATTGGTGTATCAACCGTATATATTGGTGTATCAACCGTATATATTGGTGTATCAACCGTATATATTGGTGTATCAGTAATGACTGAAGGGTAACTTCGTAATTTCGTAATTTTAAAATGCAGGCTGGGCTTCAATTTTGCTATTTTTGCAAATGTAAAAATGATGTGCTATGGGCCTAATTTATGATACTATAATTGTCATATTTGCAAGAGCCCCTTAAATCAATCACCTCTCTCCTCATGAATTATCTTATTTTCCAAACAATTATAATTATATTCCGTCATATAATTAACTTTACTTTTCCGTATTGATTATTTATACATAACTAAATAATAATATTATATACCACCAAAAATCAAAATTATTAATTAAATATATATATCCATATATATATACTTAATTAAATCGAATTCTACCAAAACCAACTTTTCTCTTCAAGATCCCAAATTAGCTTAAATTCTCAATTCTTTTAACCAACCAAATCTTCTTCAATAAATCAGTTATTTTAAAATATTATAAATTTCAACATGAATTGTCTTAATCCAACAATTAAATTTTAGCTTCAATCATTAATATAACACACCTAGATAATTTAACATAATTAATAAAAACTCTTTAAACATTTGGGATGTTACATTTCTTTTTTCCCAGTAGTTATATTCCAATATATAATTATCATTTTTTCTTTTAAATAAATTTAATTTCTTCTCTTTCCTTATTTACCCAATCATATCAACTTTTCTCCACAATCAATATTTATCTTTCTCCAAATAATTAATTATCTTTTATAATAATTAATGTTTCACAAATAAAATTATCTTTACTCTATTCCATAATAATTATATATATAACCACATATACATATAATTATCAAATCTCTAACCAAAAATTTCACTCTTCAATTTAATTAAATAAACACCTAAATTATTTAATTAAATTCAATCTCAACAACACCAAAAATCCAATTCTACTAATTAATTAAATATTCAACCAAAAAATATTTAATTAACTCTAATTCCATAAACTCATCAATTCTAAATCAAATATTTCAAATTAACGCCCAATAGTTTCGACATAATTAAATAAAATTAAGTTAATTAAATTCAATATTATTTTAATTTTTAGGGCGTTACACTTTACTATATAATAGTCTTTACCTAATCCTTTCTTTTGACATATGATAATCTTTTTTAAGGCTATTATATCATGTATGCATATGTATATATATGTATGTATATAGCTTTAATGTTATAAGAAGCAACATTTTAAAATACAAAATTCATCAAATGTTGACGATTATATAGCATCATAGAATTGAGCTTCATCTTTGAACTTTTTGTATGCCAAGGTACCATTTCATCCATCTACATAAAAAGTGAATGACATCAATTTGGCTCCCAAAGCCATCTAAAAGGTATCTAAGTATCAACTTGAATCTTTAAATTATATAAAAAGTGCATAATTGTCATTTTGACTCTCAAAACAATCTAAGAATACGTGGTTCATTAATAATCAACAAATTAACCATACAAATAATATATTAATATAAAATAAGATGTTGGACAAAAAAATCAAATTTGAACCAACTTTCAATTTAAACAGCCTACACTAAAAAAAATATACAAACTTTAACTAAAATTACCATAATGAATACATAAATTTGACCAAATTGTCCATGTATAAAAATTGAGAGGTGTATTGGTGCACAAAATGGAAATTAAGTGAATGTCCACTCAATACTCTTTTTACAAGTTCCAAGATCTCAAATTCAAAGTTAAAACAATCTCAACATCATATACTCAAATGCAATAAACTTAACATTAACACTTATAGACATAAGAACTAAATTAAGAAAATTTATCAAACTAAATCAACCAAAACTTTACCAATGAAGTTAATTATCCCTTTACCCACTCCTACACTGACATCAAACTCGATGTGTAAAGTACAAATGAACTTAATATCAAACTTTTTACTTAGTATCTCCTACAATGTTACACTACATTCTTCGAAAAATTAGAACAATCATGCATGTTAACACAATTAATGATGTTCATTCTTCTATTTGAAAACTACCAAATGTGTAAACAAGCCTAGAAATAAAGGAATGTAGTTAGGGAGAATTTCTGTGATGTTTTGCATTTCTTCGAGACTTGTTATTTACCTCATGGAGTTAAATGCTATTGCTATTACTCTCATTCCTAAGCGGTGTGGAATTGAGCGAATGGAAGATTTCAGGCCTATTTCTTTGTTGTATTGTGATCTACTAATGTATTTCTAAGATTTTGGTCGATAGGTTCCGTGTGTGGCTTCCTTATTTTATCAGTGGTAATTAGTTTGCCTTTATCCCTAGAAGGAGTATTCTTGATAATATTCTACTTTGTTAGGAGCTTCTTGGAGGTTACCATATTTAACTTTGGTAAGCCTAGGTGTTCTATGAAGGTTGATCTTCAAAAGGCTTATGATTCTGTTAATTAGGACTTTATGTTTGGCCTGTTGATTGCTATTGGCACTCCCTTAAGGTTTGTGAGTTGACTTAGGACCTATATTACTTCCCCGATGTTCTCTATTATGATTAATGGCTCTTTGAAGGGTTTTTTTCATAATAGGAAAGGTTTAATACAGGGTGATCCTTTATCTTCGTTCATTTTTGTTACGGTGATGGAGGTTCTATCTCGTATGCTAAATAGGCCTCCCTAGAGTTTCCAATTTCATCAGTGATGTGAGAAGGTTAGTTTAACTCATCTAACCTTTGTTGATGACCTTATGATTTTTTATGTTGCTGATGATTCATCTTTGAGTTTTGTTCATGAGACACTTTAGAAGTTTGGTGAGATTTCGAGTTTGTTTACAAATCTTAAAAAAATCTCTATGTTTGTTGTAGGGTTAGTAGTAAGGCTGCTTCTCTTCTAACTGGTAGTTTGGGTTTTGTTCTAGGACAACTCCTTGTTCGCTATCTTGGACTTCCTTTACTTTCCGGTAGGCTACGACCTACTAATTTTGCCCCTCTTATTTAGTGTATAACAAGTCGTCGAATTCATTTTTGGTCTGCTAAAGTGCTATCTTTTGTAGGTAGATTGCAACTTAGTCGTTTTGTGTTGTGCACTTTTCAAGTTTACTAGGCTAGTGTGTTTGTACTACCCGCGAATGTGCATCATGAGGTTGATAAAATTCTAAGTTCTTATTTTTGGAGGAATAAGGAAGATGGTAGAGGGGGTGTTAAGGTGGCGTGGGTGGAGGTGTGTCTTTCTTTAGAGGAGGGTGGGTTTGCTATCCGTGATGGGCCTTTTTAGAATACTACAAGTACTATGAAGATTCTTTGTTTGTTGCTAGCGAGTTCTGCTTCTCTTTGGGTGGCTTGGATAGAGGCTTACATACTAAAGGGAAGGTCATTGTAGGCAGTTGATAGCGAGGTTGGTTGATCTTGGTGTCTTCGAGCTATCTTGCATAAGCAAGATAGTTTGAAAGCACATGTTCACATGGAGGTGGGGGATGGTAGGAGGTGTAGAGTTTGGCTTTATCTGTGGTTGTAGGGAGGTCCTATCCTTAAGTAGGTTTGAAAGAGGTTGCTTTATGATGCGGCGAGTTGGATGGAGGCTAGACCTACTGAGTTTCTTGGTCCGGATGAGGAGTGGAGGTGGCAGCTTGTTTCTATGGAGTTAATTTATTTATGGGATATGGTTCAGGCTATTTGTTTGTACCTTATTGTTAGGGATAGGTGGATTTCGGTTCCTGATCGTCAGGGTGGTTTTTTATAGTGAGTGTGTGGGATACTATCCATCCTCGGAGCAGTGGGGTTTGTTGGGCTGGTTTTTGTGGGGTGGAGGGAATGTTCCTAAACATTCCTTTTGTGTGTGGTTAGCCATTAAAGATAGGTTGTGTAGGTGGGATAGTTCGATTCTGCTGTCGCTCAATCTTTGTAGGGGAGATGTCGAGTCTCGTGATCATTTATTCTTTTCGTATCCTTTTGGGTGGGATATTTGGTCTTAGGTCATTCAGGTTATGGCTTGCTCTCATAAGATTGGGTATTGGGGGGTTGAGTTGTGTTGGATTTGTCATCAAGGTATTGGAAAGGGTTTGAGGAGGAAGCTGTGGCACGTTCTTAGTGTGATACAACAGCGAACCCGAACTATCCCACCTACGCAACCTACCTCTAGTACCCAACTGATCTTTGATGGCTAACCAAGCATAAAAGGAATGCTTGGGAACATTCCTCCCACCCCATAATAAACTAGCCCAATGAACCTGAACACTACGAGACTGAATAGTATCCCAACCACTCTCAATAAAAAAACCACTATAACGACCAGGAATCCAAACCCACATATCCCGAGCACTAAAACACGAACAAACAGCCTGAACCCTATCCCACAAATCAATTAACTCTATAGACACACCTGTGACCACCTCCACTTCCCATTCGGACTAATAAAATAAAAAAAATCTATCTTTCCACTAACACACCACATCATAAAGCACCCTCTCCCCAACCTGCTCAAGGACGAACCACCCTGTAACCATGGATCAAGCCATACTTTACACCACCTGCCATCCCCCACCTCCATCCGAACATATTCTTTTAGACTATCCTGCTTACGTAAGATATCTCGAAGACACCATTTTGCCCCTTGACCCAAGTTGGTAAGAAAATCCAACATTTTGTTGGATAATACCACTAACTATTAATGGGCTAAGTGGAGGCTCATGGTGATGACACCAAGCCCACTAAAAGAAAATGGAATGGTGAATAAATCCACTAATAGTTAGTGGATTGTGAGGTGTTGGGCTTTGGTGATTCAATTACATGCAAATTTTGCATATAATTTGTTTATAAAATGATAAGTTTTTCAAAATTTTAAAAACTTTTGCCAATTTGATTTTCACTTAAAAAAATTAAAATCATCTAAAGTTTTTTTTCCTAATTACCTTTCTAAAATTTCCATTACTCTCTCACTCAAATCCTTCTTACTTTGGGTCCCACAACCTGATTTTTCGTTTGGAGGATAGTAGGTGACTACTAGTGGTGGTCCAAGTTTGTGATCAAGAAATAGACGATTGTTTCAGAACTACAATGGTAAATCTTCTCCTAAACCCTAATTCCTTTTAGTTTAGGGTTGCATGTTAATTAAGTACAATTAGGGTATTTTTTTGTTTTTTTTTTTTCGTGCGTATGTCAATTTTCTATCATCCCAAATTGTTACAAAAATAATTAATTTCCAACTCAACCAATCCATCACAAGAAGTCAACTGGGAGCCATTTGAATCAACCATAAAGAGAAAAGAATTACGACCCATACGAGAACAAACAAAATGATGGAAGAAGGCAGTATTCTGATCACCAAGCTCCGACCACTAAATCCTGGACTTCTGATGCAGAGAGGCTTCCTCCAATCTAACAGCCACCCAAAAGGCCTCAATGGCCAGACTTGTTTAATGACTCAAAACATCAGACACAAGATTCCACTCAACCTTTCTTTAAGCCCTATCCATGGACTCTTTAGCAATACAAACCTCCTCATTAAGGTGTTGGATATGCCTACAAAAATGTCTATGAAGGGCAGGCTTGAGGTTATGTAAATTCCTCATGAGACCACTAATGGAGAAACACCCTCATAGTGAACCCAAACCAAAGAGACAACTCAGTAAAGAATGGATTCTCCACCCAATGGTTAAAGAATCGAAATAATACCACCCTTCGACTCTACTGAAAGCTAGAATAGAATAAATTAGGGGAATGATCTGAAATACCCTATGGAAAAACACTAACCCTCGAGTTAGGCTAAGCAAATAACCAGTCATCATTCACCAGAATATGATCAAGACGGCGCAACACACCAGACCCATGAACTTTACTAGTCCAAGTAAACCAATTACCCTGCATCAATGGCTTAACTAAGTCAGCATCATGAATAGCAATATCAAGTTCCTCCATATCACTCAGAGCAGAAGACCTTCTAAAAGCTTCATAATACAATCTACTAACATTAAAATCTCCCATGACGACACCCGAACCCGACCAACCAGAAGTAATCTCAACTAAACGATTTTAAAGCAATCGTTTCTCAATATTACTATTAGAGGCATACACATAGAACACCTTCACACTAACACCAGAATGCATATCAGTTAAAGAACCAATAACAAACTACTCATCCACAACACGAGGCGGAAAAGCGAAGGGACTTCGGTTCTACATCACCAAAATGCGGCTAACACCACTGTTGCTGTAACTACAAGAATAACCCCAAGAATCACCGAACCTCCTAGATACTTGTCCAAAATTTGCTTCAAGACCACTAGTTTCTAAGAGACAACAAAACCCCATAAAAGACAAACCTAAAAAATCAAACACTGCCTTACACTTCACCTAGTCATTCAGACCCCGCACATTCGAAGTACACCAACTAATCATGGGGATCATAAAAAATATGCATTCCCACAGACCACCCTCTGAATTCAAACCACTCAAAATAATAACACTATCATTCACTTGTAAGGGAGGTGGAGATCCATCCACAAAAGATAAGGCCAATTTTTCACCCTCTTCTAGCTCTAATAAACTGCTAAAAGAGTTAGGCATAGTCATCTCCAAACTTTTACCACGATCTCTTATAGAAACCAACTCCCTCTCTTTACGAGTCACAAGAGTAAATTCATCTTTTTTACCTACCTCCCTCTCCACCTGAGTAATAGACCTATCTGGAGAACTTCGTATTCCACCTTCCTTTTCTTCAGAAGAAAGAAAGGGGAGCAGCATACGTAAAGATGTACGATGACTCTTCTAAGAAACCTAAAGGTACTATGCATAATCTCTTTGTGAAAGAAAATATATATTCTTTTTTTCTCAAAAATCCTTTTGGTTCCTACAAACCAAAACTTTTATTACTCAGAGGATAGGTTGGTTTTTTTTTTTTAAAAAAGGTAATATTATTATATAACAACAAGATGGACCTCATAGCCTGAGGCCAAGACACTAGAGTAGTAAACGCTCATAAACACAAGAAGAACAACCAAAGCACCAAAAGAAAGACAATAACAACTGAAAAATAATTCCACAAATCAGGAGAAATAAAAACAACATGAAGTGAACAACCCAACAACTCAAGGACAAGCAGACAAGAAAAGAAAAGAAAATAAGCTAGATAGATCTTGAGCATCCTCACACCAAGGTATATCACGAGCACAAGTCCGAATAAGTTGAAATAGGATAATGGGCTCATAAGCCTAACCACCATGGAGACGATGATTACGCTCCTGAAAGATAAAGTAAATCGTAGCACACTAGAGAACATGCCATAACTTCCTCCTCACACCCTTCCCAATACCTTGACTACAAATTTAAGACAACTAAATCCCCCAACCCCCAATCTTGTTAGAGGAAGCCATAACTTGAAGGACACGAGACCAAATATCACATCTAAAAAGACACGAAGAAAACAAATGATCACGAGACTCAAAACCCCCCCACACAAAATGAACAACTACAGAACCAAACTACCCCACATACGCAACCTATCTCCACTACCCAACCTATCTTTAATGGCCAACCAAGCACAAAAGGAATGCTTAGGAACATTCCCCCGCCTTACAATAAACCCGTCCAACGAACCCAAACACTACGAGGATGAATAGTATCCCACACACTCGCGATCGAAAAACCACCCTAACGACCTGGAACCTAGAGCCACATATCCCTAACACTCAGACACGGACAAATGACTTGAACCTTATTCCATAAATTAGTCAACTACACCCATGACCACCTCCACTCCCCATCCGGAACTATAAACTCTGAAAGTCTAGTCTCCTAACAACTCACAACATCATAAAGCACCCTCTCCCTAAACTGTTCAAGGATTAAACCACCTTGTAACCACAGGTCAAGCCATACTCTACATCGCCTACCATCCCCAGCCTCCATCTGAACATGATCTTTCGGACTATCCCACTTTCACAGGATAGCTCGAAGACACCAAGATCAACCAACCCCACAATCAACTGCCGATAACGACCTCCCCTTGTGACTCCAATTTTCAAGTGGTGACTCCAAGTAGTGGTGACTCCAATTTTGGCTATTAGTAGATATAGAGTCGACAACGAGAGTAAGTTCCTTTTTCTTTGTATTACTAACTTTTTTAAAGCATGCTTAGCTTTTAGGTTTCGTAATTTTTCCAATGCCCTGGTTTTTATAAATTCCAATTGAATATGAGTTTGATGGTTCTAATTAATCACTTCCATTGCAAAATGTTTTTATCTCTACAATTTAGATCGCAGATATTGTTTCATGGGTATAGATATTAAATGTCTAGGATTTTGTCTGAGTTTTAAATGTCTGGGATAATTAATGTTTGTGTTTAGATATGCAGAATAATTAGTGTCTGAAAGTTAAGAGAATATATTTGATTTACCAATTTGTATATAAAATCCAAAACTAAATAATTATTTAATGAAGTGGAAGAGAACAAATAATGTAGTCATAAATTAGATGAATATTATTAGTTAAGTATTATTTAAATTATATTTATTTAATAATTAAATAAATATAATTTAATTAAAATATTAATAATTAATTATAAATCTTGTATTAAATAGTTTTATATAGTTAAAATAACATAAAATATCAATGATAGATGTATTAGTTAAACATTTATCGAGTATAAATAATATATTTATATTCAATAATTAATTAAAATTAACAATAATGATTAATTAATATTAATTTATTAATTAATCAAGCTTCATTCATTTCTTAGGTATAAAAATTCCACAAGTTTGGATAGCATTAGAAAACTCATGTCATGTGGGTTTTAATGTTTCCTGAAAAACTCATGTCATGTGGGTTTTAATGTTTCCTGAATATTAGTATCTTAGGTTTTAACATCTAAATTTGTGAAACAAACAATGATAATATTTGTTTAAAATCCCACGACAATTCTCGTGAAACAAACAAGCCCTTAGATATTATTTAATATTCTTGTCCATGAAACAAAACTAATAATTAGACTAGTTGTAAAAGAAATGAACATAAAAGCAACCACTCCATATAAATGAAAGTCGTAAAAATATTAGATCTTACCTTTTATATCATATACGGTGGATCAATGGTAAAAATAATATAAATGTTGTCTATCATTAAGGGGGTGTTTGAGGTAACGAATAAGTTATTATAGTCTTAGGTTATTATTGTGAAGTCCAAGTTCAAGAGTAAAAAATGTGATGAAGAAGGAAGTTAAAGAATACCTAGAATGACTCATTTTAAGGAAGAAGGATGAGTTATGGCTAGTCGACAAAAGGAAGGGTAGTACATGTAATACAACTAGGCGATGTGCTAAACAAGTTAATGTGAGAAGGGTTGTTTAGTAAGCATTTTAAGTTAGGCTAGAAAGAGCTAGGCAAAGAAAAGAAAGTTGCAAAGAGAAGTGACAACAAACACTCAACCATTTATCAAGTGTGTGAGCTAGGTGAGGAGGAGTTAGTTAAGTGTTAAACCTAAGTGATTAGTCAGCTAAACAAGTGTTAAGCTTGAGTTAAGCATGTTTAGGGGAAATATTAGACCTACATGTGTAAGGCGTTAAGTAGGAGTTGTCGATCTAAGATGAGTTTAAGGATGACTAATCTAGTTTAGGATTTGTATAAATAGGCCTAGTGAGTTCAAAGGAAGCACTAGTGGAAGCTCTGCCAAAAAGACATTATGTGAGGAAAAGAAGAAGAGTGTTAATTAAAAAGGGGGTTAGGATAAATCATTTTAGCTTTTGCTGAGTGATTCTTCCAATGAAAAGAACATAGATTTCTAGAGCTTTTCTTTCAATGTCAAGTCATGTTATGTTATGTACAAAGAAGAGCATGTTATGTATATATTTTTATTATGATTCATAAGAAAAGTATGATTGTTTGAAAATTTGTTTCGAAGTTAAAGTACTCATTTTATGATGCTTGAATGAAATGCTTGTATGTGAGTAAACCATTAGCTTTATTCCTATCATTAGCTAGTTATTATCTACACATAAAAGTAGTGGCAACCATGCATTGAGTGGTCCACATGGTAGAAGGTCGCTGGATGTGTTGAGTGGTCCGCATTTGAGCTAACCACCCGAGTAACTGGAATTGAGCAAGAATTCTCTATCGATGTTGATAGTGAAATGAATGATCACAGTAGTCTATGCATACAAAAGGTTCAATTAGGCGAAAGGAATAAGTAGAGGCTAATATAGTGTTTATTGTTTAGTGCATGTTGAGGCATTGAGAAGTTCTTGTAAAATGTATTTATGCATGTACTTGAAATCATTTAAATACTTTGAAGAAAACACACTCACACTACTTAGACACTTAAACTTCAAAGGCTTCTCTTCTTCTTTTTCTTGCATAGTCTTCTCGCGTAGACACTTTGGCAGCACTTCAACACTTAAACTTTTCTCTTCAAATTCTAAAAATAACCATGACTAATAATTTGGCTGAAGACGCTTATTTATACTAATCCTTAAACAAGCTTAGTCACCCTTAAGTTCTAGATAAGTCACCACCTGCTACTTCTTAGTGCTACACGTGTAATTTTAAGATTTAACTTAATCATGCTTAACTTAAACCTTACACGTGGCCCATTAAGTAAATTAGGAAATTTCTGAGAAGTTTCCTTGTTTCTTCTCACCAAGTTCCATTTCGCGAAGAACTCTAATCTCCTAACCTTTTAAAAGTCTTCTTACATAACCTTTCTCGTGGACTAACCAACTTCTTCTCGTGTAGATCACCCAAAACGCATGTTTCAGGACACTTAGTCAAATTTTACTTCTTGTCTTAACTACTAGTTTTAACTACTTGTCTTAGTTACGAGTCTTATCTACGAGTCTTAACTACGGGTCTTATATTGGGGCTGTCCAAGTCGCATTCACATCGGGAAAAGCAAGGGAGGGACGCATTCCGAGTGGGGATGTGACAATTATACTTGAGTTATAATAGTTTGTGTTTGAGGGATGATTATTTTACTTTGGGTTATAATAGTATGCATTTGTGGTGTAGATTATTTTTGTTTAAGAAGAAAATAGTAAACAGTGTAGAAAATGATAAAAAAATTACCAATGTCAAATAGTAAAACCTATAGCAAATAGTAAATACTGTTGCAAATTGGAGGCTTTGAATTAGTGTTTATTGTAGTTAATTGAGAATTTTTAAATAGTGTTTACTGTAGTTAGCGGTGGTTATTATAGTCTTGTATAATCCTCATCTTAAATGGCCCTACTAGTTCATAGACTTCAATAATTGATAAATTTCTATCACCAATAAATTTACAATATTGATATAAAGATCTGTAACTTTTCACCTGCTTTAATCTAGAAGATGCTTAAAATCGTGCCATATTTACATTCTTAGTAGACTTGTTATTATTTTGTGTTAAATTACTACAATAACATGAATAAAGAAAACCAACTTGCAAAGAGAGATGTTCACGACCTCGCAGGGACCCACCCCAAACAAGATGGGGAATCCCTGAATACACGGGAAATAGGAAAGGAGTGAGGATTATATTTTTCCTGTTGACATTTCGGGATAGGGGACGAGGAATACATCCCCTGACCCACCCCGAAATATATATGTATATACATACATATATATTTATATATGTATATATGTGTTTATATAATATATATTGTGTTTAAATATATATTTATATGGTGAATTTTCATAAATATAGCAAACTACTAAAATATTTACGGCCCGTGTAACAAAGCCTATAAAGTTAACTATTTTTTAAATATTATAGGTTTACCTTTCCGTATTTCTTCTCCCATCCTCTTCGATTTTTTCTATTGTCTTTCTTCTTTTCTTCTTTTTTTCCAATTCGATTTTCTTTCCATCGTCTTTCTTCTTTTTCTCTTTTTTTTACGTCGTTTAGATTTGGGTAACCAAATCTGATTTCTTTCAATCATTTTTCTTCTTTTTTTTGCTACGATTTCTTTCTATCGTCTTTTTTCTTTTTCTCTTCTTTTTTTTATCTCATTTTGATCAGGGTAACATAATCTAAAAGATTACAGAATCTTGAAAAAAATCCTTTAGATTAAAATAGCCTAATCTAAACGATCGTGTACCAAAAGAATTTAAAAAAAATATTTAGCTAAATCCAAACGATCGTGTAGCAAAGAATCTTGAAAAAAATAAAAGATCATGTAAACAAATATAAACGATCGTATAGAGTGAAGCGGTCGATTAAGGTGCCCACGATTAGTAACAAGCTAGCAGATATGATGATTATTCATGGAGGAAATATGGCCAAAAGCCAATCAAAGGTTCTCCACACCCAAGGTATAAAAATATGATTGCTTTACTTTTCAACTTATTGTGTTGATGTTGCTTATTTCTTTATAGATTGATATTGGTTTTCATAATAATGTTATGTAAAAAAATGTTGATCATTCATTTGGCGGGCAATATTATGAGCTAATCAATTACAAGAGTTCATAGGTTGCCACATAAAATGTTTTTTTTTTTGGGAAAAGGATTGTATATGATTGCATCTATGGAATATTTCTAATAATAGATTGAAGAGATTTAGGAAAGCCTGATGACTGAGGTAGACTAAAAAGAGTTATGTGGATTGGGGTGTGAATATAAAATCTTAAAAACTTTTCATCCTTCTCTGCAATTTTAGTACTTCAAACAGCTTTGTTATTCTATATAAAGGGTTTATTTGGATATTGTTTGTAGATAATTGAAGTCATATCGGGTTGAAAGCTAAGCGATTGTGCAGAGATTGCCAAGCGACCGTTGAAAATTGAAGACTGAGAAGGCATTTAGGATTTTTAATTATTTAATTCTTGTATTAGAATCTTTTTTCATGTACTATTGTAGAATGTATATACATAATATTAAGATTTTATTTTGTGTATTCAAATGTAAAAGACAAATATTATAGTTTCTAACATAATATGAATTTCATTGATTTGTTGGCGTGTGAAAAACATATTTATCTACATTGATCCAATGTCGGTCTATAGGACAATAATGTGACAATTAAATAAAAATAAATTTGTAAAAATGAATCCAAAAACTAGGCTTTAATGTCGGTTTTAAACCGACATCAAAGTTCAACCGACATTAAAGGGCTTCAATAACACTATCAAAGATGTCGGTTGAAAACTGACAAACCGACATTAAAGAGGCCTTTAATGTCGTTTTTAAACCGACATTAAAGCCCAACCGACATTAAAGGGCTTCAATAACACCATCAAAGATGTCGGTTGAAAACTGACATTAAAGGCCTTTAATGTCGTTTTTAACCCGACATTAAAGAGGCCTTTAATGTCGTTTTTAAACCGACATTAAAGCCCAATCGACATTAAAGGCCTTTAATAACGCTCACAAAGATGTCGGTTGCCAAGTGACATTAAAGGCCTTTAATGTCGGTTTTAAACCGACATTAAAGGCCAAAATTCTTCTAGTGCGTGTACCAAAATAATCTTGAAAAATTTCGTTAAACCAAATTAAACGATTGTGTAACCAAATTAAACAATACAATTGAAAAAACAAATCATCTAGATTCGACAAATATTTTAGGTTTGTCTTTCCGTATTTTTTCTCCCCTCCGCTACGATTTTTTCTATCGTCTTTCTTCTTCTTTTTTTTCCACTTCGATTTCTTTCCATCGTTTTTCTTCTTTTCCTTTTTTTTTTACGTCGTTTAGATTTGGGTAACCAAATCTGATTTTTTTATATCGTCTTTCTTCTTTTCCTCTTTTTTTACCTCGTTTAGATTAGGGTAACAAAATCTAAAAGATTAAATAATCTTGAAAAGTCCTTTAGATTGAAGTACCAAATCTAAACGATCGTGTACCAAAGTAATCTTGAAAAAATTTGTTTAACCAAATTAAATGATCGTGTAACCAAATTAAACGATACAATTGAAAAAATAGATCATTTAAATTTGGAGTGTGTATAACCAAGTCTAAATGATTGTGTACCAAATATATTATGCGCGTTGTTGACGGCGTGATTGATGAGGCACTTTTGGTATTTTCTATTGTAGGCTTATGAACTTTTTTCGTTTTCGAAATTGTTCTATAAATATTTTAGGGAAACTTTCATAAATATAACAAACTACTACAATTTTTACAGCTTCGTAACAAATCGCATAAAGTTAGCCATTTTTTAAATATTACAGACTTTCCATCTTTCTTCTCATGTCTGCGATTTTTTATCGTCTTCCTCATTTACTCTTTTTTTTTAACTGTGATTTCTTTTCATCTTTCATCTTTTTCTCGTTTAGATTTGGGTAGCCAAATCTGATTTATTTCTATCGTCCTTCTTGTGTTTCTCCTTTTTTTCGCTGCGTGCATCGTTTTTTTTATGTTGTTTAGATTAGGGTAACCAAATTGTATAAAGAACTTTGAAAAAAATCGTTTAGCCATTTAGATTAGGGTAATCAAATTTAAAAGAGCTTAAAAATCTTTTAAAAAATTGTTTAACCAAATCTAAAGATCGTAAAAAAAAAAAAATTCATTTAGATTTAGGGTAGCCAAATATAAACGATGCCAAATCAGGCTACACGATCGTGTAACCTAATTAATTAAACTATCATGTAATCAAATTAAACGATAGAATTGAAAAAACAAATCTAAACGATCGTGTACCAAACAAGAGTTAAATCTAAACGATCGTATAACAAATATATGTATTTTTTATGGCGGGCTTGTAGGCGTTTTTCGTTTTTAAAATTGTTAAATATTTCGAAGCATTTTATATTTTTGAAAAGATACCTATTTATATTTATAAAAAAACAAAAAAATACATTGGAACAAAAGTGGAAAGTCCGATTTCCCACCGCGTTTCCGTGAAAAAATTCGTGAGAAAAAGGAACGGAGAAATGGGATAGGGTGGTATGTGCACATCGCTAGTTTGCAAACATTATTTTAGGAGCAAAATTTAAAACTCAATTGTTTTTTAATTGTTTTTTTAACTTAAAAGGAGAAAGATTTTCTGTAATGGATTGGCTGGTAAGGAAACGGAAGAACTTTTTCATAATCGATCGAATCAGCTCTGCAAATAACGCGGCTCGGGGAACCGAAGGCTCACACCATTCAAATAATTCTTCCAAGGAAGACTGTTCCGACCTTAATATTAAAAGGGCAAAAAGAAAAGAAAAAAAAAAAAAAAAACAGTACACACACATTCATCTTCTTCCTTTAATCTTCAATGTCACTCCTCAATCAACTCTTTAACAGAGGTGTCTTTGCCGGAAAATGGTCAGCTGCCGATTCTTCTAACTCTAAACCTTCTCACTATTTCATTGACTATTGTTCAATTTTGGTTTCGATCCTCAGCATTATTTTGAGTTCATTGGATTTGTTGTTCGTAGGTGATCTTTCCGTTTCGTTAACTTACAAAACCCAGTACGCACAAACCGAATTTGGTTTATGATCAGCACTCTCTTTCGTTCGCTCAAACTTTGACAAATTTATATAATAGAACTATTTTTCTAGTTTCTGTACAACTTCGTCATTTGAATATTGATTTATGGGCTTTGTTCTTTTCCATCACTAATTAGACTGGGCTATTCTGATTTAACAAATTTTTTTGTCGAAATCTCTAATAAAAACCTGTTTACGTCTTTTGCGTAATATTTATGTCCTGGTAAGCTAATAGCATCCTTGCATTTTTCTGGGAATGATAAGTGTTATGTAAAACTGGTGTTTTTGTAGCAAAACTTGCTTGAGCTTAGCAATCTCGCGGATCAAGTTGCTGCAGAATAAGAGGGATCTGCAACTGAAGCTTATGCGAAAGGAGATTGCACAATTCTTGCAGACAGGGCAGGAACAAATAGCTCGAATTCGGGTACCCTTTAGAATTTTGGTGTCAGTAATATCTGTACAAATGTTTGGTTTTACTATCTATTAAAATAAAATGTGTCGTTGTCTTCTCTCAAAATTCATTTTGTTTTGGTTTTTGACTTCTTAATGTGGTTTGTGAGCTCCTTTTCTTGTTTATTCAAATTTCTATTACTTTCATTCGAATAGGGAAGCGACAAATGTGGCCTCTCTTCTTTCTTTGCTCAAGAGGCACTCTTTATGTGTGGGAGAAGGGATGTGAGGGACTCTCCTTATGTTGTAGGAGAAGGGATGTGAGGGACTCTCCTTATGTGTGGGAAAAGGAATGTGAGGGACTCTCCTTGTATAAGTCTTTGTTTCGTAGTTTGGTCGATCCCTCTCCTTTGTGAGTGTTGATCTTTTTGGTGCTTTGGAAGATTAAGATTCCTAGGAAAGTGAGGTTCTTTACCGGGCAAGTTTTACACAGCTAACCCAATGGATTGGCTTGTGAAGACTTTGTCTTCACTTGTTGGACCATTCTACTGTATCCTCTTTTGGAAGGCAGAGATATTCTCTAGCTGTGAGTGCGAGTTTTGTTTGGGCCTTTTGCTTCTAGACGTTTGTTTCTAGCAACAAGGAGTTCCTTCCTTAATCCACCTTATCGGGAGAAGGGTCATTTTTTATGGTTTTGCTAGAGTGTGTGCACCCTTATGTGTTTTGTGGGGAGAGCAGAATGGTAGGGTGTTTAAAGAGGTGGAAAGGGACCCCAGTGAGGTTTTGGTCCCTTGTTGGCTTTCAAGTTTCTATGTGGCTGATTTCCATAACCTTTTGCAGTAATTTTATAGGCCTTATTTTGCATAATTCAATTATTTTTTTCTTTGTCAAGGGAGTTCCTTTAATTAGGTTTGGTTTTTAATTTGTCCTTGTATTCTTTTTTTTTTCTCAATGAAAGTTGATTAAAAAAAATACATAACATGTGTTGTTATCTATTTGGGCAGGTGGAGCATGTAATACGGGAACAAAACATATGGGATGCATATGAAATTTTAGAGCTGTTTTGTGAGTTTGTTCTTGCACGTGTCCCAATCATCGAAAGCCAGAGGTAATCTATAGCTACCATATTTGTTCTCGGTTGTGTTCTGAACAGTTGGAGTTTCTATTGACATTCAAATCAAACACACAACACCAACACCACAATTCACATTCAAATCCATGTCGATTATAAGATTTGGTTCCTATACCTTACCTGTTGGGATTACTGAATTTTAGCCAACCAAAGTAGCCAACAAACTGTAAATCTTTTCAGTGTTGGTTCCACTGAACTGGTAACTCAAGATTTTTAGGATTTTAATTTTCAACCCTTGGTGCAATGCTCGTCTGATGGATTACTTATGCTGATGGATTACTTATGTTTGGAAATTGTGATTGGCTCATATGCATCTCAATTTTCTGTTTTTCTATCCCATTAGAAGTTACGTAACCATGAAACTAACTTTGAACTCATATGTTAAGGCCATTTTGAGCTAGGCTTAGTATATAGCACAACAATTAGAATTACCTTAAAGTCGATAGTTTGATATCCCCCCTGCCAAAAGTTCGAAAGAAATGCAAAAGGATCCTATGTTATCGGGAACACAAAAGATGTTTCTAATAAGTATCAAAAAAATCTGATATAGTAGAAATATGGTATTATGGTCAAATCCTTATCTATTTGGATTAGGATCAGTTTATTTTATTTATTAAGATTAGAATTAGTTTCTTTTCTTAACTAGGATTAGGATTAGTTTCTTTGGTTTATTAGGATTAGGATTAGTTTCTTTTATTAATTAGAATTGGGATTAGTTTGCTACTTCTCTTCTTGTAGTCACAACTTTTAAACATTAATAAAATTCTTTCATTTGGTATACATCAATTTGTGTATTAGAGTAGCCGTCTAGGCCAACATTGACTGCCACTGGTGGAAAACTGAGAAACTCTTCGTGATATGGAAAAGGTAGCAGCATAATTCTGGGCTTGATTGTGGGCTGGAGTTGTTTGAAGGTCATTGTTACTTTCAAAGAAGATATAGGCGTAGGGGCCCAAAAGAATGACTTGAGTTTGGAGCAACCATGTAATCAAGGGGTTATGGGCCTAGCCCATTAGGGAAGAGATTGGTCAATTTGAACAACAATGCCAGTGAGGTGGAGATAGCCTCGTGGAAATATTAATTAAAGCTCAAATGTTAATAAAGCTGAAGAGGATGGGGCTGGTGGTCTGTTTAGTTTTTATACATTAGAAAAAAGAAGTAGCTCAATTTTGTGATTGTGTGTTGGAAGCACACATTGAGGACAAGGTGTGTTTGAAGGGTGGAGTGTTGTAAGACCTCTAGTTAGGAAATAATAGGATTATTAGTATGGTTATTTGAAGTGGCATATTAGTAATTTGATAGTAAGTTGGTTAAGGCTTTTTGGTTATAAATAGTAGGAGAGGGGTTGGGGTAAGGTGTGAAGAATTTTGTAGCAAATTTCCTTGGGTGGGAATTTGGGAGAGTCTAGCCCTCTCGAGAGGCTAGGGGTTACTTGAGCTTATGATATTATAGCTTATATTTCAATAGATTTTCCATATTTCCTCATTCTTGAGTTGTGTGTTCTTGAATCACTAGGTTGGGATCCTAACAGATTCCTGTTTATTACTTCTCCTTATTCAAAGCCCCTAACTCTATTTGCAAAAGAATCGAGAAGCTTATGAGAGATTTTCTTTGGGAAGTTATGGATGAGGGGAGGGGATCTCATTTGGTTAGCTGGCAGGTTGTTGGGCGCCCTATAAATCAGGGAAGGTTGGCACAGGATACCTCAAGGCTGAGTAACACAGTCTTGTTGGCTAAGTGGCTTTGGCGTTTAGCCCATGAGCTTGAATCTTTGTGGCAAAGGATCATTATGAGCAACAAGGCCTGTGAGAAATAGAATAGTTTGGTGAACGATAGAAGAGTAATACAAAGGAAGAAGAGGATGGTTAGAAGAAGAAGAAAAGTCGGGAGATACTTTAGAAAATACAGATCCAAAGAACAGAAAAGGCCGTAGAAGAAGAGTCTCATTTGAGACATCTGTGTTGCTGCATGAAATTGTACCACCGTAACTCTCATTTTTTTCTAAAATAGTTAAATTTTATATTAAAAAATAATTTTATGACATTCATATGCTAAGATTTGAGTATTTATTATTATTTTAAATATACTTCTCTGCATCCTTCGTTCAGCTATTGGTTGAAAGGCAATTGCAAAATAGCTTGATGTCACGAGTCCTGCCTTAAGGGATAATTATAGTCATTGGGAGCTTTGAGCCTTACGTCCATCCTTGATGGACCACTCACTCCTATGACTATGGTAATCCCTATGCTCAGCCATGGTATTACTATCACACGCGAGCCCCGGCTCACTTATTCTCTTCTTCCCCAATGGACAAGTTGTATTCTGTGCTATGGAAGTTTAGCAGCCCAAGGAGGGTTAACATTCTTATTTGGATAATGTTAAATGGTCATCTTAATGCATCCTCTGTCATGCAGCATAAACTTCCTACCAGTTGTCTTTCTTCTTCAATTTGCCCTTTATGTTATCGACATGGAGAAGATCCATTACATATCTTCTTCATGTGTTCGTACGCAAATCAGTGTTGGGAGAAGCTGTTTTTTTTTTTTTTTTTTTAAACTTATTTTGGGTGTTTGGTGCTAACTTGCAAGGAAATATCCAGCAACTTTTAGCTAGTGTGCAATTAAAAAAAATCCCTTGACCACTTTTGGTACCTGTAGTAAAGTTGCTTTTGGCGGCATTATGGTTTGAGAGGAATCAAATGGTATTCCATGATAAATCCTTTGTTTGGTTGGATCGTTTTGAAATTGCCCGCAAGAATGCCTCCTCGTAGTGTTCTTTCTTCAAGCCTTTTGAGAGCTAAAACATTCAAGATATCTACTCAAATTGGAGATTTTTTATTTTCTCTACTCAATGTACTTTGTTTTGAGTTTAATTTCTTTTTGCACTTTTTGATTTAGGTCTTCTGTATGTTTCAATGTTGAAACCTTTGTAAGGCTAGTGATTTATCGTTTTTTTGTCCTTTCTGTAATGGCTGAATATATAAGTCGTGGGTCATGATTTTTGATGTTTGTTTGAAGGATATGACGAGGGCGCTAAGGGGTGGTCAACGAAGTTGAGATGTTCGGGTGTGCCTGTTGATTCTGTTTATGCTCTTTGTATAACCCTCATGTACTTAGAGCATTACTCGCTTTTAATTTATATCTATTTGAATAAAGAGACTCGTTTCCTTCTCAAAAAACTGATGCGGTTGGAAGACGAAGATCTCACTTAAGGCCACCACCTGAGGGGAGGAGCAGAGACAATGGAGGAGATCAAGTTCAAAACAACAAAATGGGGATGATCAACAAGTCGAGGGTACCAAAGTTGATAGATCGTTTGTAGGGAAGTCGGAGAACACAGGATGAACTAAAGAACAATCAAATATGAAAATATATGAAATATATTCTATAATACCACAAGAACAAGAAACATAGTAACCCCTAGTCTTTTGAGAGGGCTAGACTCTCCTAAATCCCCTCACAAGGAAATCTCTCTACAAAATTCTTTACACCTTTTGATAAACTGACCAAGCATCAAAATATTAATTAGATTTTATTTAATAATTTTGATGTAATTTTAGTATTTTTACATTTTTATGATATTCAAGTAGGGTCGGTTTAGTTTTTTCTAAATGATGCATTAGGGTTTTTATTGGAAGACTATTTAAGTCTTGCTATTCTGTTGTTTTAAGTAGTTTTTGACGATGAAGTAAATTTTAGCCTTTGTATTTTATTTGCAAGATTAGCATTAAAGCTTTTTGAAACTTTTAAGAATATTCAAGTGAGATTGATCATCCTTTCCTCACTTCTGGTGAATCCATAACTCGGAAGTACTTTTCCAACAAATTCAACCCGGCTTTAGCATTGGTTGGGTCCGTAGAACCCTCATATACTGTGGCTCCTAAAGCTTTGAGCCTTTCTGTTCCGAACTTCTTCTCAGGATCATTGGGCACTGATCCTATCGATTGTACTAACCTTTGGGCAAATCTTGTAAATGTCCTATGCTCTGCCTCAGTTTGAACTTGCAGTGTACTATACTCCCATTCAGACTGTCTCTGGGTAGAATCTCGTGTCCCTTCTAGTCCCTGCCTACCCTGTTTGCTATTATGTGGCAGCATGACTCCTATAGCATGATGCCTCTAACTCAAATGCATGATACTTAACTAACTTTAACTTTGACTTAGCTTACTCTTTCTTACTCTTAGACTCTCTTAGGTTTCCCCAAACCTCTTGCTTTGGTACCAAATTGTCACACCCCCTTCCAGACTACTTCTCTAAGCCTAAGAGACGACGTGAAGCCAGCAAATACAGTTCTCCTCTCAACAATACCTGTTGACCCTTAAACTAGAACTTTAACTCTAACTCATAAATGGGACAACTTAACCATAATATAAACTCCAGACTTGCCAACAACGTAAACTTACCTAGTAGTGTAGCCCATAACATAACACTAAAATTTTACTCATGGTAATCTAACGAGGTCTTAAGTAGACATAAACTAAGGTTTAACAAACAACTAGACAAAACTTAAGCGTACCATATGGGAATTTCTATACCACTTCCAAAACTCTCATAGTGTAAATATATACAAACCAGATGCATGGTTCAAGTACAAACATACTATGATAGAAACTAAAACTTGATAGCAGATATGCAGCGGTATGATAGAACACTAGGAAGTGTGTTCTTTTGTATTCAGAAAATACCCCAAATTTTACAATGTAACAGCAAATAAACAGTCTAAACACAGTGCAAACCTATCTCAACACAGAAAATTACAAACAAGTACAATCCATAAAACCAGAACAGTAATTCAATAGAACAGAAAGTAAATCTACTGAAACCACAAAGTTAACTGATCACATCTGCTTTCCCAATTCTTCAGGAAACTAGCAGCCCACCATTCCAGAACAAAATAACCACCCCTCTCTTCCCTTCCTCCTATCCTTTTAATACACCCCTCATGTAACTAACTGTGGTCCCCACCAAGATGGTTTCCATTTCCTCCACTTTCGACCTTCTGTGCACGTGCCACTTCACTTTTTTTTTTCCTTCTGCTATATTGCATTATAATTGGTGGTCTATCGTTACTCTCCCTCTCCAAACACACCTTGTCCTCAAGGTTGAAATGAGGAAACTGCTGATAACCAAAGATATCTGCTGGTTTCGCCACCTATTCCACATTTTCAGTCAAGAACGAAACTAGTTGATGTACATCAGTATGATTACCAATCACTTTCTTGAGCTGGGACACATGAAATACAGGATGAATGATAGCTGCAGATGGTAGTTCTAGTTTATAAGCAACCGGTCCCACTCGTGCAATCACCTTGAAGGGCCCAAAGAATTTGGCTGACAACTTCTCATTCGTTCTCTTCCTCACTGACACTTGCCTATATGGTCTAAGTTTAAGAAATACCATATCTCCCTCTTGAAATTCTACGTGCCTCCTTCTCTGATCAGTGTATTTTTTTCATTTTATCTTGTGCTACCTTGAGATGCTCCTTCAGTGCCCCCAAAATCACATCTCTCTCTTGCAATTGTTGATCCAACGTTGAGTTTGGTGTCTTCATATCTCCATAATAGATGAGTGGTGGTGGAAGTTGGCCATAAACTGCTTGAAAGGGTGTGATGCCAATTGGTCTTTGGTACTTCGTATTGTACCAATATTCAACCCAGTGTAGCCAACACATCCATTCTTTCGGCCTTTCTCCACAGAAACATTGCAAATATTCTTCCACTCCTCTATTGACCACCTCTGTTTGTCCATCCGGTTGAGGATGATAAGCAGTGCTTCTATTCAATTTTGTTCCGGATAGCGTAAACATCTCTTACCAAAAATGGCTCAAAAAATCTGTCATGGTAAGACATGATGGACTTAGGATAGTCGTGTACGTTAACTATCTCCTTAACAAAAACTTCCGTAACAGTCTTTGCTGTGTAAGGGTGTTTCGAAGCTATGAAATGACCATATTTACCGGCCTATCTACAGCAACAAGTATTACCTCATGTCCTTCGGATTTAGGTAGGTCATCAATAAAGTCTATAGATACCTCACTCCAAACAGCATCTGGTATTTCTAGGGGCATGACTCACGAGTAATCTGATAGGTGATAAAGCCAGTGTTTTGTTGCATTGACAGGTCAAACATTTCTCACAATACTTTTGTACATCAGCTTTCATTCCTTCCCAGTACAGCTCACCTGTTAATCTTTTATAAGTTCTCAAGTATCCCGAATGTCCTCTAAAAACTGAATCATGATAAGTATGAAGAATTGTAGGCAATAAGGTTGAATTCTTTGATATCACCAGCCGTCCCTTATACCTCAGCATGCCTTGCTGCATAGTAAATCCAGAAATTGCTTCACCCTTCTCAAACTTGGCTATGATTTCCTTCAATATCTCATCCCCTTCCACTTTTGTTTTAAGGACTGATGTGTCTAGTAAGGCTGGAGCAGTGAGATGATTGAGGTGTACCCGTGACAACGCATTTGCTGCTTTGTTTTCAAGGCTCGGTTTGTACTACATCAAAATTGTACCCCAATAATTTAGCAATCCATCTCTGATGTTGAGGTTGAATAACCCTCTGCTCTAATAAAAACTTCAATGAGCGCTGGTCCGTTTTAACCACAAATCTCCTTCCCAAAAGATATGGTCTCCATCGTTGCATAGCTAATACCACTGCCATTAGTTTCCCGTTCATAGACTGACTTGGCTCTATCCCTCATGGCGAAAGTTTGACTGAAATGAGCAATTGTTCGATTATTCTGAGTAAGGACAGCACCTTCAAAGGCCATAACCTGATGCATCAATCTCTATTTTAAAAGGCAATGTAAAATCTGGCTGTGCTAAAATTGGTAGAGTCATAATGGCCATCTTCAACTTTTCAAGGTCTCTTGTGCTTCTACTGTCCATATATAAGCTCCTTTCTTCAACAATTGAGTCAAAGGTGCAGCCACACTCCCATAATTCATAACAAATCTTCTACAATATCCTATCAATCCTAGGAATCAACGAACTTCACGAACATTGGTTGGCACGGGCCATTCTTTGATGGATCTGATTTTCTCGGGATCTACCTCCACACCTTTGCCCGATATTACATGACCAAGATACTCCACCATCTCCTTTGCAAATCAACATTTATTTTCATGAGTCCTAAATGCCGTTTTCTCCACATGTTATTTACACATTTGTATTTGATGATATCCTGCTTTGAGATCAATTTTCGAAAACGTACTAGCTCCATTGAGTTCATCAAACAATTCCTCTATAACTGGAATAGTAAACTGTTAGGTTTCCCAAAAAGAAAACTGTAATAACCTAACTTATTGGCAGGAAAACAGAGTATCCTCTGTAGTTTTATTTATTTATAATGCCAAATACAGTCATAAGCTTAAAGCAGTAAAGAACATCAAGGAAAAACAATAACAATAGCATACCAACATGTAGTCTACCCTAGGGTAACCTTGGCTACAGCAGCCGCCCTCCCAAGCTTTTATCAAAATAAAACCTACTTCCCCAATCCCCAAAAGATGCTATATATAGGCATTATCCAACATTCTCTCTCTCCCTGGGTCCCACACGCACGATCCCCCATTTATTTTCCTTTTCCCACATTCCTGTCCAGCTGAATTACTTTTCTGTCCCTCCTCTTATATGTGTGCAATATGGGAGGTCTTACAATACCCCTTGGTTCCACATTCACCTTGTCCTCAAGGTGGAAAGAAGGGAATTGTTGATTCATTTGATAAACTGATTCCCACGTAGCATCACTCTCCTGTAGGCCTTGCCATTTGATTAACCACTCGTTAGCCCCTAACTCCTTATTCCAACGGATTCCGAGGACATTTTCTGGCTGAAGCTGTAATTCAAAGTTTTCTGTCAACATGGGGTGCTGGTGCTGAACCACTTGCTGTGCCCCCAGCTTGGGTTTGAGCTGAGAAATGTGGAATACATTGTGTATTGCTGCCTCCGGAGGAAGGTCCAGCCGGTAAGCCATAGCTCCAATTTCTTCAATGATCTTGTAAGGCCCATAATATCTAGGAGCCAATTTTTCTGATTTCTTCCGTGCCAAAGAGCGTTGTCTATAAGGTTTTAGTTTGAGATAGACCTCCTCTCCCACCTTTAGCTTAAGCTCCCTTCTCTTTAGATCAGCAAACTTCTTCATGCGATTTTGAGCTAATGTCAAATTTTCCTTCAAGGCACTTAGAGCTGAATCACGTTCTTTCAGCAATACTTCCACTTCATTGTTAGTGGTTTTCTTGTCCCCGTAGGATAGCAAAGGGGGAGGGGAACGACCATAAACTGCCTCAAAAGGAGTAGTTTTTGTAGATGCATGAAAGGTAGTGTTGTACCATAGTTCGGCCCACGGTATGAACTGATCCCACTTGTGTGGCTGCTCATTGCAAAAACATCTCAAGTAAGTCTCCAAGCATTGATTTACTCTTTCAGTTTGTCCATCCGTCTGTGGGTGGAATGCTGTACTTCTTTTCAGTAAGGTCCCCATGGATGCGAATAGTTCCCTCCAAAAATTGCTGAGGAAGATCTTGTCTCTGTCAGATATGATAGAATTTGGAATTCCATGGCGCCTAACTATCTTGTCAATGAAGGTTAGCGCTACTTGTTTCGCCGAGAAGGGGTGTTTGAGAGTGATGAAGTAGGCATACTTAGTGAGACGATCCACCACCACCATAATTACATTCATGCCTCCTGCCCTAGGTAATCCTTCAATAAAGTCCATTGTCCAATCTTCCAGGATTTTGTCCGGAATGGGTAGGGGTTGAAGAACACCAGCCGGTTTAGTAGCTTCATATTTGTTCCGCTGACATACTTCACACTGCTCCACGTATTTTTTGATATCATTCTTCATCCCCTGCCAATAAAGTTCCCCACTCATCCTTTTGTACGTTCGTAGGAATCCCGAATGGCCTCCTAGCACTGAATCATGGAATGTGTGCAGCAATCTTGGGATGAGGGAGGAAGTTTGGGGTAGTACAAGTCTTCCTTTGTAGAGTAATCTACCATTCTTCCATTCGAATTTTCCATCCACTTCTTGTTCCTTCTTCAGCTTTGCCACAATTTTCTGTAGCCCTTCATCTTTGTCAACTTCCTCACACACAACACTGATGTCGACAATACCCGAAGTTGTCATCTCATGAAGCTCTATCCTTGGTTCCACTCTTGAGAGAGCATCTGCTGCCTTGTTGAGTTGGCCCGGTTGGTAGAGTATTTCAAAATCATACCCTAGGAGTTTGGTTAGCCATTTCTGGAATTGGGGCTGCACTTCCCTCTGCTCCAGCAGAAACTTCAAAGCCTTCTGGTCTGAGAGTATAGAAAACTTCCTTCCCAATAGGTAATGCCTCCACCTTTGTACAGATAATACCACAGCCATCAATTCTCTTTCATATATGGACTTTGCCTGGGCTCTTTGCGAGAGTTTCTGACTATAAAAAGCTATGGGATGCCCTCTTTGCGATAAAACTGCTCCCAAGCCGCTGCCTGAAGCGTCAGTTTCTATGGTAAAGGGCAAACTCCAATCGGGTAGTGCCAAGACTGGTATAGTTGTCATTGCCACCTTCAGCCTGACGAATGCTGTTTCAGCGTCTTCATTCCATTTAAAAGCATTTTTCTGTAATAGTTTAGTAAGGGGGGTTGCAATGTTGCTGTAACCCTTAACAAACCTTCGGTAATATCCAGTCAGCCCCAGAAATCCTCTTAATTCGGTCACATCTGAAGGTCTTGGCCAATTTACCATACTTCTAATTTTATCTTCATCTGCCTCTACCCCTGCCTTAGATATTTGGTGTCCCAAATATTGGATTTTAGAATGAGCAAACACACATTTCTTGTGATTGGCATAGAGTTGATTATCCCTTAACACAGCAAAAACCATCCCTAGGTGTTTCTCATGTTCAGTGATGTCCCTGCTATATACTAAGATATCATCAAAAAATACCAAAACACAACGTCTAAGGAAAGGCTTGAAAACCTGATTCATCAGTGATTGAAACGTTGCTGGTGCGTTGGTGAGACCGAAAGGCATCACTAGGAATTCATAATGGCCTTCATGGGTGCGAAACGCTGTCTTCTCTATATCTTCTTCCTTCATTCTAATTTGGTGGTAACCCGATTTGAGGTCCAGTTTAGAGAAAACTGCTGCTCCATATAACTCATCCAATAGTTCTTCAATCACCGGAATAGGAAATTTATCTGAGATTGTAGCTTGATTCAACTTCCGGTAATCAACACAAAAACGCCACCCCCCATCTTTCTTTTTAACCAAGAGAACAGGGCTGGAATATGGGCTTCGGCTTGGGCGGATGACACCATCTTGCAGCATTTCAACCACTAACTTCTCTATCTCCCCTTTTTGGATATGTCCATATTTATATGGTCTTACATTGATCGGCTTTTGGTCGGGTAGTGTCAATATCTTGTGGTCGATATCTCTCTTTGGAGGGAGTCCCTTTGGTGTGGTAAAAATATCTGTGTACTGTTGTAGTAAGAACCGAATCATAGGGATATTTGCTTCATCTCCTTCCTCTTTCTCATCAGTCTTGTAAGTATCATCAGTTTCTACTTCCATGTTTGCCCACTCCAATAGAAATCCTTGATCCTCCTCTTGCCATGTCTTTTCCAATGTCCTTAGTGAACATTCGGCCCTGATGAGGGAAGGATCTCCTTTCAATACGATCTGTCTACCTCCGTTCCAAAAGCTCATCGTCAAGGAAGGCCAGTGGATCTTCATAGTACCTGTGGTGTCCAGCCACTGCATTCCTAAGACAGCATCAACCGAGCCCAGTTCTACCGCTAGGAAATCTGCTATGATGGTAATTTCGTCAAGCTTCACTTCCACTCTTCGACATATCCCCTTTCCCCTACAGCGTGTTCCATTTCCTATGGTATAACTGAACGGAGTGTGTGGATCCAATCCCAGCTTTAAATCTACTGCCAAGGATTGATGGATGAAATTATGGGTTGCCCCACTATCAATTAGTACCACTATCTCCTTCTGCCTTATCCATCCCTTAAGTTTCATCGTTCCTTTTGAGGAAAGGCGAGTCATGGTCTTCAGTTCAATTGCAGCCTCATCGGTAAGTTCCAAAGTCTTCAGCTCTACGGTTCCCTCGATTACTTCCTCTTGGCTGTCTCCTTCTTCATCCTCTTCTTCTTCATTCATGATGAAGAACATCAGTTCTCTTTTCTCCTTGGTTTTGCATCGGTGACCAGGAGAATACTTATCATTGCATCTGAAGCACAATCCCCGGTCTAGTCTTGCTCTAAACTCTGCATCCGACAGCCTTTTCACCGGTGGTTCCCCTTTCTTGAAGTTACCTTTAATAGGTATGGTGATCTGTTTCATTTGGAAATCGGTCTTCCTTGGTGGTGGCTTATCCACATCTCCCAGCTTCTTGACCTTAGATGATCCTCCTACCTCCCAATCTGTCATTCCTAACTCCATTTTGGACAGCTTTAAAGCGAGGTTCCGATCATTTACTAGCTGTGCTTCCCTCATACAATCCTCAAGTGTTTGGGGATGCCTACTGATTACCTCGGCTTGTAGGGAAGGTTCTAAACCAGTGACAAACGCATCAACCAACACACTTTCTGCCATGTAGGGTAGTGGGGCTGAATAGGTCACGAATTTTTTGACATATTCATTATAGGATCCTTCTTGTTGAATCCTAATCAATCTTGCTCCCAAGCTCTTTTGTCCCGAGTCTCGAAAAAACTCAAACATTCTACTCTTAAGATCCTCCCATGACTCCACCTTCTTCCTATTATGACTCCAACGGTACCAATCCACCTCATCTTGGCCAAAACTTACCACAGCTACCTTGACTTTTTCACTCTCAGGCAGGTTGTTTATCTCAAAAAAATGTTCAGCTCTGTACACCCATGACTCAGGGTTTTCTCCAAGGAACATCGGCATCTCCAGTTTTTTGTACTTGCTCCGGTCAGTTACTGTTCCATTGATCTCTGTTATCGGGTCGGTTTCATCCATCTTCCCCTTTAACTTCATCACTGAACCGTCTGATGTGGTACCTGACTCTTCTTTTTTTTTGTAACTATGATTTTCCTTCATTTCGTCAGCCAATCGTTCTACAGCCTTCTTCATTTCCAGCAGCATTTCTTTCATACTCAGGAGCTCCTTTTCAGTACCCTCAACTCTTTCTTCCATCTGTCTTTGAGCCATTTGTCTCGTGATCACCCCCAGTTTCTAGAGGCTCTGATACCAAATGTTAGGTTTCCCAAAAAGAAAACTGTAATAACCTAACTTATTGGCAGGAAAACAGAGTATCCTCTGTAGTTTTATTTATTTATAATGCCAAATACAGTCATAAGCTTAAAGCAGTAAAGAACATCAAGGAAAAACAATAACAATAGCATACCAACATGTAGTCTACCCTAGGGTAACCTTGGCTACAGCAGCCGCCCTCCCAAGCTTTTATCAAAATAAAACCTACTTCCCCAATCCCCAAAAGATGCTATATATAGGCATTATCCAACATTCTCTCTCTCCCTGGGTCCCACACGCACGATCCCCCATTTATTTTCCTTTTCCCACATTCCTGTCCAGCTGAATTACTTTTCTGTCCCTCCTCTTATATGTATGCAATATGGGAGGTCTTAAATAAACTTGTCAGGGATCGTCACATTATTCAATGTACGGTAGTCTATACAAAACCTCCAACTAGCATCCTTTTTTCTCACTAGTAACACCGGGCTAGAATAAGGAGTAGTTCTTGGCCTTATTATTCCGGATGCTAACATCTGGTCAACAAACTTTTCCATCTCCTCCTTTTGTTGATATGCATATGTGTAAGATCGAACATTGATCAGATTAGTCCCCTTTTTAAGATGTATGTGACGCTCAATGCTCCTCTATGGTGGTAATTTTACTGGCCAATAAAAAACGTCATCAAACTGAGCTAGCACTACTGGTATAGATTCTCTAATTGTAGGCATCTCATCAACTCCATACAATTCTGCAAACATCATTCCGCCTTCCAAAGCTCTACCCTTTATCAAAAACCCCTGATCAGATGGTGTCCATGTCTTCATCATGTGTTTCAAACTCACCCTAGCCTTCGTCAAACTTGGGTCTCCCTTTATAACAACCTTCTGTTCATTTTGTATGAATGTTAAGGTGAGTTTCCGCCAATCTACTTCAATTAGCCCCAGTGTGTGCAACCATTGCATTCCAAGTATAACATCCACCCCTCCCAACTCTAATGGTAGAAAGTTGTCAACGATCTTCCAATCACCCAATATCAACTCCACTTGATTGCAAATCCCCCTGCCTTTCACAGCCATACCAGAACCCAAAATGACTCTGTAATGAGATGTTTCTTCCAATGACAATTTCAATCGAATCACTAATCAGAAATAAAGTTATGCGTCGTGCCGCAATCTATCAATACCACCATTGACTTATCTTGGATTACTCCTTTTATTTTCATCGTACTTAGATTAGTTAACCTAACTACCGAGTTCAATGACAATTCTATCAATGGTTCATCATGTTTTTCAATTTCGATGGCTTTTACCTCATTTTCATCTATATAATCTTCTTCTTCCACTACTTCCAATTCTTCCCCATTCGCTTGAACAACCAATACTCTTAGTTCTTTCTGTTCCTTCACTTTACATCTATGGCCTGCATAAAATTTTCCTCTCAATGAAAGCAGAGACCTTTCTCTTGTCTGGCTTAAAACTCTGCATCAAAAAGCTGTCTTTATGGTCCTTCCCGTCGATTAGTGTCCATAGTCATGCCCCGTAGTGTGATTGTCCTCATCGGAACATTCCATCCCGACTTAGTATCATTTGAAACTATAGATAATTGCATTTTAAAATAAGTAGAAGCTTGGGCTTTACCTTCCCTTGCACGCTAAAAGCCCAATTCACTATGTACCACTTCACGATTTGCAATTTTTTTGGGCCAACTTCATCATCTGGGCAAGCCCAATGGGCTCCTAACACTCTATTTTGGCTTTGATCCATGGTTTCAACCCGTTCATAAACGTCTCTTCCAACATTGCCTTCTGTAGAAAAGGCAGTGGTGCCACCAACTTATCAAACAAATTGTAGTACTTTTCCACTAAGGATTCTTGCTTTATCGCTAGAAATCTCCCCAAAATTGAACCCTCATGCCTTGATCGAAATCAAATAAGAAGCCTCTTCTTAAATCTTCCCACTTTGCAAATGGTTCACGGTCCGCATGAGACCTGTACCAATTCAAAGCTGGTCTATCAAAACTGATTACTGCCAAAGTCATCTTTTCTGATTCGGTGAGTTTGTGTATTTGGAAATACTGTTTTGCCTGAAATAACCATTGGTCAGGATCAGTTCCCTCGAAATCCGGCATTTCAAATTTTTTGAACTTGCTTCGATCTTGCCTAGACTCTTCCCCTTCCAATTTAGTGTGTTTGTCTTCAGATTTTCCTCCCATCACAGTCGAATCACTTGCATCAATCATGCTTTCAATCTGACTTGACTATTCTTCTGGTACCTCTTCCATCGTTGGCTTCCCTTTAGTCATGCCGTCAATATATTTCAGTTAAATCTATTGTTGTTGCTGTTGCTTCTCAGCCTGCACAGTTCAATACTTTTTGTTAAGGACGAAATGTCTTAATTGTTGGTAATTCATGTAACTCTGTTCAAATGCCTGAAATCTCCTGATCAACCGTTTCCAACTTTTCCTCAATTCGCTTTTGCGTCATGGAAGACGTCTTCACATGTTCGAATGTCTTTGATACCAAAATGATAGAACGATATGAAGTGTGTTCTTTCGTATTCATAAAACACCCTAAATTTTACAATGTAACAACAAATAAACAGTCTAAACACGGTGCAAACCTATCTTAACGTAGAAAATTACGAACAAGTACAATCCTCAAAACTAGAACAGCAATTCAACAAAACAAAAAGTAAATTTACTGAAACCACAAAGTTAACTGATCACATATGCTTTCCCTGTTCTCCAGGAAACTAGCAGCCCGCCATTCTAGAACAAAATAACCACCCCTCTTCCCTTCCTCCTATCCTTTTAACGCACCCCTCGTGTAACTAACTATGGTCCCCACCAGGGTGGTTTCCACTTCCTTCGCTTTCGTCCTTCCGCGCACGTGCCACTTCACCTTTTTTCCTTCTGCTATATTGCATTATAATCGATGGTCTATCAGGGTAAGTCAAGCTTAGGGACCATGATCTTTACCTAGAAAGTGAGAAAACATTTCGAAGATGTGAGCTAAAGCACAGTGAGCGACTATCTTTAAAACAAAACATGCTTTATAAATATGTAGGTAAGAAACATAGCAAAGCAGTAAACCAACTTTTTAAACTTTTCTCTTTCTCTTTATACCCTGAATCTAAACACGGAAATGGCAGATCTAAATTGATACCATAACCCTGATAATATAAACCTCGGCTCTAATAACAGAATGGGATCAATGCAATTTGTCCCGCTCCAAGATGGAACTAGGCACCTAAAAGAGGCCCTCATCTTAATATTACTTTGTTCACAATAAACTCCCCTGTAGAGTTACAATAGATTTCTAGATATCTCGAGTATAAAATAAAACATGCTTCAAAATCTCAAGCTTTAAAACTTAAAAATCTTTTCTACAAATAGCATGTTCAAATTATAGCAACCTTACATTTTTTAAAACATGCTTTGCTAAATTATGCTCTAGGTTATATAGTTTCTTAACTCATGCTTTACACTTGCTTTCAAATGCTCATCAAACTTGTAAAACTCTAAAACATGCTTTTGCTCAATCATTTACTTTGCTTAAATCTCAAGTTTAAATAGAAAACTTAGTTAAATCATTAAACTCAAGCAATTGCTTTTAAATAAGTTCTCAGGCTTAACTTAAATTCTTACTTAGTTAAATCTCATGCTTTGTAGATGTCACACCCCATCCCTGACCACCTCCTCTTGGTCTGAGAGACGGTGTGGAGTCAACTGATATTGTTTCCATTTCAACGATACCTGCTGACTCTTAACCTCTAAATGAAACACGTGTAGAAGCAAATAATATAATTTACCAATAAAACTTCAGTGCAACCCATCTATTAACAAACTCCAAAGTAAGTCTTACATACACATATAATAGAAACCATTTAACTTAAATACAAGATTCACTGATAACGAACTCTTATTCTAGACATTATCATGACATGACTATATGTACCAAGTTCAAAACAACAAAGACAACATATGGAAAGTAAATGTGACCCTTCAGCAGATAGGCAACAGCGAATCAAGACTTTGGGAACACGACTTCTACCTGGAAAGTGGAAAACAATTTGGAAAGTATGAGTTAAAAGAGCTTAGGAAGTGACTAGGTTTTTAAACAACATTTCATAAACATTTTAAACATTAATCATAACGAAGTCATGAATACATTAACTTAGCAAGCACTTAGAAATCAGTATCTCAAGTATTGGTTTTTCCTCATCTAAAACCCAAGAATCTACTCAAGAGATGTCAGAGCTATAACAATACCAAATCCAAACCTCAGAGATGGGCATCCCCAAATCTGTTCCTTAGAGATATGCGTACCTAACTCTGTTCCTTAGAGATTAGTGTCTTCACCTCCCTCAGTGCCCCATAACCTACCCCTAGGGCTATTTGAGATAATTTGATTAGACAAAAACATGTGTAAAAACATAAGATTTGTAAACAATGTCTCAATATGTTAAAGAATTTTTTGCATAAAGCGAACCATAAACCATAATCATATCTTGTGAACTCATTTTCTCTTGCTAGCTATAAATATTTTATAAACGGAACTACCTCAATCACGTTTGATAACTCCTCTTATTCTAGGTGAACCCCCACAACAATAATAAGAATAACCCCGATTAAACAAATAGTACACTCTGAATGCCAACCTTTGACACCTCTTGCTTGTCGTAAAAATGGACTTGGCCAAAAATTCTCTTTCCAACTCTTTTCACAACCAAATGCCCGACAACCTCATTTCTTTTCACTTTCCATCACTTGACTTCCTTTAATCATGCTAAATATTAAGAACCACCTAATAACCTTAACATGACTTTCTTCTTCCATTAACCATTACACTTAGGCTACTATTAGAAACTTCAACTTAACCCTTCTTTGAGTTACTTCCTCAACTTAACTCCAACCTAATCCTATCCTTTCGAGCTCTTAAAAGATTTGAGGGTTTATAGGTTTAGGGTTTATAGTAAATAACTTGTTAATAAGTAGGCAAAACATACACATTTAACTCAAATTCTACCATTTTCTCCTTGTGGCCGCCTAAATTAACCCCGAAATCCTTTAACTCTTGGCTAATTCCCACCATAAAATCCTTCTTTGACACACCAACACTTCTTTAAGACTACCTATACAACAACAACAAAACAACTTAACTTGCTATATAGCTTAAAAAATCAAGGAAAAAGAGATCTAGGGTCTACTCTATTTGTGGAGTTTTTGAATCTTGGTGCAAAGGACCTGTTTTTGCTTCAAGACATTGATCTTAAGGCAATTTGCATCTTAACCCAATTTTTAGAGTTGAAATCATATTGATTTGGGGGGTTTTAGTGATTGGGAATTAGGGGTTCTCATTCCGAAAGGTTTCTTAATACCAATTGTTGGGGTTTTCATATCATTTGGTGTGAGAGCCTAGGTGCTCTATATTAGATACTATGAGTACTCTTAATTTTTTATCTTTACATTTGTTTTTCTATTTGAGTTATGATTTTGAAAAACAAAAAAGATTGATTTCAACTTGAGGTTGAAGAAGAATTAAGAAAAGAAAAGTCTTGTCACACCCCGTTAACCTAGATCATGGCATGAAAACACTTTTTGAAAACATTTTCAACCTAAAATTCTATAGGAATTTTTGCAACATTTCCTCTAAAATATGGGTTAGCCAAGCCTGAAAAGAGAGGGAAATTATACTTCTATATATATACACCTCAGACTCAAATTAACGTCTAGTGTGTCTCACCACACACTCATCCAGACTATTCTAGAGTTTCAAATAGAGTTTATTTCCAACTAGGAATTTAGTTACAAAGTGATTACAGTCCACTAATGAATCTCTTAAAACACATATCCAAAGCACGATCCTTGCTACTTCTAACTATTCCATAAAGTAATACAAAACTCAAGTATATACATACAAAAGTGAGAATCTACAAATGGTGGTGGGAGCTCAACAAAAGCTTGGACCTTGACCGCTACCTGGGGGAGAAAACATTGAAAATGTGAGTTAAAACTCAGTGAGTGATAAGTTTTTAGAAGTAAAAACTCGTAAAACATGCTCTCAAACTGTTTAAATGACATCAACAACGAAATAATAATTAAAACGTTAAAATCACATATTACTCATATGAACCACAAATATTTGCCAACAAACCTGTTCCATATGAGGGTTTATTGTAGCAGAGTGCCTAAATATACGGCTGAAAATAGCTCACACACGGTCTAGGAATCATGTGGCCAAACTAAGCTCATACACATTTAGTATTTGTCACAATAGCAACCTCCATCCAACCAACCATGGTGGAATACTAAATACACGATTGAGAATAGCTTGCATGTGATCCATATCCATAAGAAAACATGCGGCCAGACTGAGCTCATGCATATTTAATACTTGCCATAGTAGCAACCTCCATCTAATCCAACCATGGTAGAATACTAAATACATGATCGAGAATAGCTCACACGTGATCCATATCCACAAGGAAACATGTAGTCAGACTAAGCTCACGCATATTTGGTACCTGCCATAATAGCAACCTATATATCCATGCTCTTATATGCAGATAGAGCCACCCGCCATGGGTTAAGCTAGGCCCAAAGCCAAATCACAATCCTACATACATGTCCTCACCTAAGCTCAGGTTCTCGGATCTTTGGTCACGGCCTCTTTCAGCCCCAAAATCCCCTGACAACCATAGGTGGTGCTATAGAAACACATTCACGTAGCTTTTAGGGAAATCACCAACATTATTTCATAAACATCACATGTTTAAAGTTCAAAACCAAACATGGTTAGAAACACATTTTCAATCCTTAGCCATCAACACATATTTGAGAATAACATTTCATTCAAACCATCCAAGTTTAGTAACAGATCAAAGAGTATTTTTTTAAACCCGTTGTCATCTAAATCATGATCAATAAGTTCAAATTCAACCATATTTCAAAAATATAAGGGTTCGTGGAAATCAGAATCATATTTTAAAAACATTTGACACATAGTTCATAAAACAATTATACTGGAAATTGTCACAATCATGGCGAACTAGAATAACATATGTAGATTTCATACTTGAGAATTAAACCACTCGCAGTCAATGGCTCGATCTCCTACGATTATACGCTTCCCCCATTTTGGTTTGGCCTTATACAAAGATTAATGTCACATCAATTGTCTTCACAAGGTAAGACGACGCAACAATCTCCAAAAGACTTCATTACGACAGGTCAAGCTATTTTATGGTTTAATGACTTCTTCCCAGATTTGGATTGAATTATTCCCCAAAAGTCTTGATTTAGGCTAAAGTTCCACCTTGGGATCTTTAAACTCCCGATATAAACTCTTAATACAATGAGTATCTAGACTTGAGTCAAACTTAATGGACCCCTTGTTTAAATACGCCCTTAAACCTAATATTAATAAATTAAGAGATTTAGATCCATTGACAATCTCAACGTCAAACTAACGAGTCAAAAACTTAGAAACTTACCAAAACTGTCTAAAAACGACCTTAAACGTGTTGATCAATGCCACCAAGTTCTCCAAATCTTCAACCTCTCATACATAACAATATGGGTAAAATCAAGTTCATGCTAAAACTAAATGGGTATTCAAGAACTATGGGACAACTCACTAAATTTACTTCAAACCTTATCGAAAGCTTGTCGAAATCACCTTGACAGTACATTAACGGCTTTCTAAATTTGAATCTAGTACCTAAAACCATTTCATGTTTCGAAGCTTATAGAAGTAACACCCGAGTGAACTCCAAAGTTAAAGGAAAGTCTATTTTCAACCTTTAACATTCAACTCAAGGATCTGAGTAGCATGGATAATTTTATCTAAATGCTTAAACTTAATGTGCATTCGAGAACTCTAAGAAAACTCAATAAAATTACTCCAAAACATAACAAGAACTAAGTACCCTTAACTTCAATAGACAGCATGCTAACTACCTTCTAAATTCGAGATCAAGCATCCAACATCATGGGTTACTTAATACTATCACTAAATTTAGATGGACACTCAAAACTCACTCCATAAAGCTTAGAATCTACCCAAGTTGTGTAAAAACACCAAATTCTGAGCTTTAAAGGCTGGACATCAGCTAAAATCTCCCCAGAACTCAATTTTAATACCTAACCATGATGGGTATTGTTAAATTTAAGTTCAAGCTTAATGGGTGTTTGGAAAACTTCAAGAAACCCAACTAATTTACACTAAAATCATCCGATCCTTACCCAAATCTACAAGAAAGAAATTTCAGTGATAACTTGTAGGAATGGGGACTTACAGCATGACAGTGGCGCAACATTTTCAGATCTGGCGTAGATGGCGTATGGCGCGGCAACTGTGCAACGGTGTATTGAAGTGGAGCGGCGGTCGATGATGTTTAATGGCACGATTTGTGAGGGAGTCAAACTAGCAGAGAGACAGATCCAACCTCGAGGTGATGGTGGCAAATGGGTCGGACGAACTCTGACCAATGGATGGTGGGGCTTGCTGGTTGTCGTCGGGTGCGTTGAGCAGCGCAAGGTGGTCGGCTGGAGGAGAGAGAGAGGGAGTGATGATTTGAAGAGAAATTTTGAGGAGGGGGAGGGTGCTGACTTTCTCAAAGAAGAAGATGACTCCCTATTTCTCTCTCTCTCTCTTTTTTTTTAATACTAATAATATGCAAAAAAACAACCATAATGCCCCTCACTTCAAAATAAACTTATTTTTTGACCTGAGTTACCTTCTTTTCAACACTTAAATTTCCTAGTCTCAAACTAAATTTGTTCCAATTTTCTTATTAAAACAATTCAACCTTAAAGAATCGACAATGGGATTTAAATTTGTTTTTCCACAACTTAGAAAATATTAATATAAATAAAAGGAGAATAGAATGAGAGCTTACAAGTTTGGACTGCAGACGATTGAAAATCGGAATTAAAAAAAGTCTTCAGATTTGTTTGTTCATGTGATTTGCTTATTATGAAAAAGTGGGGATAAATTGTGCCGTGGATGGAGGATTAGAAATCAAAAAGGTAAAAGAAAAGGAATGGGGACTTATCGCTCGACAATTGTGGGCTATTCAAATTTAAAAAAAAAGCATGTCGTTTGTGCAAGAAGTGGAGTTGGAGTAAGTGGAAAAAAAGTTGAAAATATTAAGGGGATGGTGGATGTACAGCGGAGGAGAAAAAAAATAGCTCAAGCAAGCACGTCAAGCAGGCACATCAAGCAACTAGGTCAAGCAAGCACGTCGGTTAAGCTACTTAGTTATCTCAAAGCGATGTTTTATCAAAGAAGAAGGCAAGCTGAAATTTGAGGTATAGATGCAAAGCTTAGAGAGGCCATACTAGAAAATTTCACAGTATTACACAGTGCTATAAGAAAATTTGTCACAGAAACAATTCAATTAGAAGGGAGTAGGATGTGTCCAGCCTCAAAGGAACAAGCATGCAAAGCAGAGCACGATCAATCACCCAAGGATGAAGATGCAAATTTTCCAAGAGCACAAGAAGAATTAGACTGAGAGATTTGTGGCAGTGAGGAAGGAAGAGCCATTGGGAGTAAAGAGATGAACAAATTTCAATCAAAATTATAGAAAAAGAACGAGGAGACAGAAACTTTGGTAGAAGAGAACGTGGAAGAAGATTTGGGCAGTGGTGTGCAATGTTATAAAAATGAAGGAGAAATTGAGAGAGTGAGTTCAATTTAGGAGTATATGAAGATGAAATTATCTTCTCAAAGCCACTTATATCTGAGCCTACGCACAAGAGAGCTTGTTATCGCCTAGGTGGACTTAATCTTAAAGTATTATCTAGCACTACTTCTTTTGAGTTTTTGCATGATGTTGAAGCATTAACCTTGAAACAAAGCTCAACGATTGGCCCAAATTTCTTCGATGATTACAAATTGAATGAGGATTGGAATAACCAATATTCTTTCCAAAGTAGATGGGATCCACCATGGTATCAACATTTGACATCTCATGACTACAAGGTTGCTTTGTAAGAGAGACCATCCAAGAGAACTTCAAGGAAAGTAACACCATTTCCTTCTCATGTCTTTCGTCGTCATTAATACCAGTTCCTTGCTTCTTTAAGCACGATTTATGAGTGCTTTACAAGACTTTGATTTGGATTTGTGAACGAATCCTTCAAAAGGAGAGGATGATATGAACCAATCAATCTTGCATTTGATTTAATAATTTTGATGTAATTTTGGTATTTTCCCAATTTTTACCCTTTTTATGACATTTAAGTAGGGTTAATTTTGTCTATTTATGATGCATTAGGATTTTTGTTGAGAGACTATTTAAGCCTTGTTATTAAGTTGGTTTAAGTATTGTTTGACGAAGAATCAAGTTTTAGCCTTTGTGCTTGTTTTTAAGATTAACATGAAAGCTTCTTGAATTTTTCAAGAACATTCAAGTGGGATTGATCATCCTATTTGTGGAGTGTTCGAATCTTGGGGCAAAGAACTTGTGCTTGTTTCAAGATATTGATCTTAAGGCAATCCGCATCCAAACCAATCCTTAGGGTTGAAATCATATTGATTTGGGGGTTTTAGTGATTGAGAATTAGGAAGGGTTCTTGATTCCAATTGTTGGGGTTTTCATATCATCCCTCAACCCCTCACCTTCTATTTACAGCAAAATAACCTAACCTACTTACTAACTATTTACTAATATGCCTCAACTAACCGCCATATTAATATTTTCCAAATAACTCTACTATTTCTATCACTAGGGGCCTTAAAGATGCATCATCGGTCAGCACTGCATGGCTGTACTCATTTCTGCAGTTTTAATGTTTTGGCTCCTGTTGCTTGCTAAGTGTTCCGTTTTGATCCCTTTTAGACCTTGAACACCTTAGGAGTCTTCTTTTCTCTATTTTCTTTCTAAGAATTCAACTAAAAGTTAGATTCATGAGAACTAACACGATTTAGCTCGGGAAAGATAAATCTTTTACAGGGAGCTATTAGTACCTTTCTGCCAGTCAAGGACCTCAGTTGTCTAAGTTCTTTCTCTTTTCCTCATTAAGTCGCTCAATATTCTTCTTTCAAAACCCTTAAAATTTTCAAAGCAATGGCCGCCATGGTTTCTTCCATAGCTCCAGTAGCCGTCTTGTTCGACATCTTCTCCCTCGTTGTGGCTCAATCTAAAGAGTCTCCTGCTCTTGCTACCTCTGTTGTTTCGTTATTGAGCTCGCTTGCGTTGGTGCTTTTGTTGCTCTCACCTTTGGATCTACACTCAAAGCTTGATTCTCACATTGATGATATTTCATATGCGTTTTATGACTTTAACCTTGAATTCATTACTGATGCTCGTTATTGAGGGTTTTATTGACTATCAAATTGAGTGTATAGGATATGCTTTTGGATGTCGGGAATTAGATTTTATTAGATATTGCTGGTCTGTGTTTATGTTTTCATTGTGTTATCTCTTCATTATTTTCTTTTTATGTATCCACATTATTTGAGTAAATAAATTATTTCAGTTTTTTTTAAAAAAATTCAAGGACCTCAGTTTTCTCTTCTTTGTGGAAGGTCAAAGTTCCTAAGAAAGTGATTTCGTACACGGTAGATTAGACACCCAGGATTGTATCCAAGGGCTCACTACTTTGGTTTGCGCACAGAGATGTGGTCTTTGTAGACCGCAGGAGGAGGATCTTCATCATCTTTTGTGTGGCTGCGGCTGTTTGTTTACTTACTCTCTCTGAAGTCCATGCTAAGTTCGTGGGTTGATGTGATAGTAGGGATTGCTGGTCTTTCTCCAAAGAGATTGTTATGAACTTGCCGTTTGTTAAGGGAGAATCTTCTGGCAAGTTTGTTATATTGCTATCTTGTGGGGAATGTGGATTGAGAGAAACAGTAAAATTCTTGGAGGGGCGGAGTGATATTTGGATGAGGTTTGGGAGGGATAAAGTCTACTGCTTAGTTATGGGTGCTCGTTAGTGCGATTTTTGTAATTATCAGCTTACCAATAGTTTTTCTTTTTTTGTTCAAGCTTGTTCTTGTACGTAGTTGAGTTGATGTAACTGAAAGAGATAAGAGGAGAGTTTTCTCCAAGAATCAAATTGAAATTAATAAAAAGTTATCTACAAACAAGGGGCAATCTGTATATATAGAGAATTAAAAGAATCCTAAAAGAAAATTAAAAACTATTTAAGAAACTAAAATGTACTTATTCAAAGGATTAATCAAGATTAATTTGAATTTTCGAAATTATTCTAATTCTATTACATCATGAGGGTTTTTTTTAAAAATAAATAATTAAATTTTTTATCTCTTTTAATTGCCCGTTACATTCTTTCATTTTTTTCAACTAAAGCTCTTTTCTTAACAAAAAAAAAAAAAAAAAACTTAGAACATTTTGGAGGCGTTTTATATAAATATACATTTTGGAGGCGTTTTATATAAATATAGATTTTCTTACCTTGTGCTTATGTCTGTCCGTAGCTAATATTATATTTACCATCACAGAGAATGTCCCGTTGAACTGCGAGAGGCTATTGCAAGCATAATATTTGCTGCTCCTAGATGTTCCGACCTTCCAGATTTGCTTCAGCTGAAGAATTTGTTTGCAGTGAAATATGGGAAAGAATTTGTCTCTGCTATTTCAGAGCTTCGTCCTGATTCTGGAGTTAATCGATCAGTTAAGTGTATCTCAAGTTCATTCATGAATAGTACTATTTTGTTTTCTGAGAATGAAAAGCGAATTATTCATTCACATTCACTTTGTTTTCATTTCAGATTATTGAAAAGCTTTCAGTCAGTGCTCCTCCTGGGGAACTAAAGCTCAAGGTCATGAAGGAGATTGCTAAACAACACGGACTCAACTGGGATTCTTCGAGCACAGTATCTGAATTTAGTAAAACCCACGAAGATCTGCTGGTATGATTGCATACTTGTATTTTACATGTTCCTGAAATTTTGTGTTGATTGAACATTAGAGCAAACTTAGTCTTTGGTTGATGACTGTCTTGACTTTCATGAGCGTTAACAAACGACCTTATTGATCACTTTAAGCACAACCCTATAGTTGGTATTCGATTCATAACACTGTAGTGAAGTGATTAAGGGTTGATTAAGGGTTTATGTTTTTGTTACATCCTTGCCCTTATATCGTGGCTTGATTTGCTAAACCGTTGTTCCCAAAAGCCTAAAACGAACTAAGATTTAAAACAGAACTGAATTGGGAAATGCTTGCCTCTGAATTAAAATGTTCATGAGATTCTAGATTTGAAGAAGTCGGGAGCTCTTCCTTTTCCAGGGGACTATATTTTCTGACCTAAATTCTTTTGCCCACCCACATCTTTACTTATATTAAACTGCTGAACCCTAACAAATTGCCAACATCACTCAGAACCTTATTTAGTAAAAGACTAACAAGCTAACCGACTCATTTACATAACTAGGTCACAAATTCAGATGAAGATTTTTGTTTCCTCTGCTTAATATTATATCATTTTTACACTAAAACTTCATTTTTTTATGAAACTGAAATGGAATCATTTGTACGCTTACAGTTGACTCATTTGTCAGGTTTGACTGTGATTGGTTTGTCAATAGTTCCTTTATTTTGTTTTGTCAGAGGATATATCCAAAACTCATTTGATTAAATGTTTAAATGGATAAAACTGAAAGATGACTTCTTTTGACATAATGGGAACTGTGGATATAAATCCCTCAAGTTTGAGCTTGTTAATTTTTTCCAGAGAACTTCTAGTTGATTAGCATGCCAATTAAACGAGATGAATAGGAACATTGAAGGAAGGTCATTCTCCCTTTTTGAGCTTGTAAATTTATGCCTCGTAGATAATGAAAATGCTAGGAGGTATCAGCCTAGTTGAGATGTTCGGGTGCACCTGTCGATTCTTGGTTTATCTTTATTTGGTATCACTTGTACATTAAGCATTAGTTTCATTTCATTATCTTAATAAATAGGCTTATTTCTTGATTAAAAAAAACAAACATTTATGGACTTCTTTCTCATATGGAGTAGTTATGCGTCGCTATAAGCATTGTTGTTATAGTCAACTTGTTCCATTTTCTGTTGTCCATTCTGTGGCCTTCTTTATGCAGGGCGGACCCAAGGGAGTACAAGGAGCAGCAGTCTCTCAAACTCCTCAACACAGCTTCTTGAATCCTTCCATTTCTTATGGGTCGGCACTTCTTGCTGCATCTCCCATGGGAAAGAAAGAACCCGAACACCACCATGCAGTCGGCCCAATTAACTATAATACGAATGAAATCAAACCAGAACCTAAAAGTTTTGATGTCAAACCAGAAGTTGCTGCTAAATTAGATACAAGACCACCACCATCTGACGTATTAGAGAAAGCCAAAGCTGCCATTGCTTCAGCTGAGCGTGCCACTGCAGCAGCCCGAGTAGCTGCAGAGCTAGCAAATGTCAACCTTGGAACAATGAAGTTCGAAGGAGGACAAACTTCGGAGTGCTGAAGACAAAAAGAAATGTAATTTATACCTTTGTTTGATACCGGACTCGTGCATAAAGTCTGTTTGATGTTAGTTGAGTCTTAAAATCTTGAAGAGTGATGAGTCAGTCAACCAGTGGATCCAAATCTATGTAATTAATACAGTTTCAAGTAAACTTTATTTTCAAGTATTTGTTGTAAAATACTCAAGTTCTTATTTCACAAAGTCTCACCTTTGGTGATGTTGGTCTAGTTCTAATGGTTCAGCAGTTTGATATGAATGTCACATTAGATGAAAAGTAAGTTTGCTCTAAAATATGAGCAATGTTCTTCCTTCACATACGTGGATCCATGCTTCCTTTGCTTCTCTGTTTGGCAAATGTTCCCGTTTTTCATTTATAAAGCTTTTCACAAAAAGGTACAATATACTACTAATACAGTTTCAAGTAAATTTTATTTTCAAGTATTTGTTGTAAAATACTCAAGTTCTTATTTCACAAAACCTCACCTTTGGTGATGTTGGTCTAGTTCTAATGGTGCAGCAGTTTGATATGAATGTCACATTTGATGAAAAGTAAGGTTGCCCTGAAATATGAGCAATGTTCTTCCTTCCCATACAAGGATCCATGCTTCCTTTGCTTCTGTTTGGCAATGTTTCTGTTCTTCGTTTATTAAACTTTTTGAGTACAATGTACTCTTAATTTACTTTTAGTCTATGAAATTTGAGGTAAGTATTTATTTGTTTTCAAAATTTGTTTTAAATAATGAGGCATTGTAGAGGTGAGTTTTCAAATGATGTATTTTATTAATATTAACTATATTGACGATATCATTGTATTTGTAGGTTTGAGACTACGATATAGTGTTGTCCATCAATAGATGAGTTGTCAATAGGGATATGATACCAAGCATCATGAGATGTAGTTGCACGCACTCACTCGGGTTGAAGTGATTCAGTCATAGGTCTTCTGATCACGAATGGTACATTACGATTCATTTTCTTCCTCCACGACCTTCACTATAGTATTTTAGGGTTTATGGGAATAGATGAAAGCATTTAGACTAGTTCAAAACATGTGTTTGAAAATTAATTACTACAATAGTTAATTACAAGACATTCATTACAATAATTAATTATAATAATTATGTTAATCTACCAAAAATATTTATTGCTCCATAACTCAGTTACATATTGTTGTTTAATCAGTTACATATTATTTTGGTCTAGACAATCCTTTGAAAAATTACTTACAAGACATTCAAGGAATTTAGCACAGAAATACTACAATGCAATGATTTCCCATATTATACTACTTCTTCGCTCCTATTTACTGGCCATGAGCCGTAGTTGAATCGTGTAGTTGATGTGTCAAGTTCGACCACTATCATTAGTGAGGGAATGATACACTACCATTTAGAGAACTCCCTTAATAATCATTTGCTCGTTGTAGTTAGGCATAGAGTTAAAAACATGTATTTTCCAATGTTTTATGTCAGTCGTAACCATTAATCAATGTTATTTTGTGTTGAATCGCACGAACACCCAGTTAACTTTTGACCATGATCTGCTATCCTCAATGTTACCAATGGTGAAGTCGAAGAAGTATCTTCGCTTTGGATCGTTCCATAGTTGGGCATGGACAATTTGGTTTGTCCATACAATCGCGTCACCATTTTGCATGAACACCTCATTCTCATCCAGATATGCAGTAATCATTTCATCCACTTGAATTGCATCCTTAGAGAACAGAAAAAAGAAAAATGGAACCAAAACATGTAGTAAACGTGTGAAAACGCGTAGTTTATAGTGCAAATTCATAATTATTAGGAAATACATCTTACATATGTCCCATGCCTGTTTTACCTTGGTTTTCAGTGTTTTAACGCATGATTAATAAGAGAAGAAGAATAGTGAATTGTAGAGGAGCATATGCAAAAGCTACACGAGAAGAACCTTGTTGGTGAAACATCTCTAGATGAGGAACGATATCATCACGCGAGGAAGGTTCACTAGAAGAAAAGAATGGTACTTGGGGTTGATGTGACTTGACAAAGGTTGTAATCACGTTGATATGATCAAAATAATAGAATTTTTCCGTCGGAAGTTGCATATAAAAGGATCCCATCTCTACTAGACAAAGTGTGCTTCAATGGGCTAAAATCTGGAGAGTGGCAGAAAGAACTAGCCTTTCTGCTGCCTTTAAAAGCTTTCTTCTTCTTCTTCTTCGGTCAGTTTGCAAGTAAGATCTTAGAGAAAGAATAGAGAAGATTCCGTTATTTTTCCTTTTCCCAACTTGTAATGTCATTCTCTTTACTTTTCATTTTTGTATATTTCATTGTAATGTATATGGTTCATATTGTACAGTAGCCTAAGGCCTACATTCTTTAATACATTGCACATTTATCCACTTTCAATCCAACATCCTTTACTGTTCATTTGTCAATGTTCTATGAGTTGCTTAGATTTATGATAAGTTCTTAATAAGTACTTTAGCTTATAAGGTATATTGCGTTAGTTGACCTATAATCATCACATGGTCAGCGTTTGTCGTCAATTAATCGAGAGATTAAGTAGCAAGGACACGATTAACGTGCGTGCAAGGAGGAGTTTGGAGACAAACTCCATCTTGGCAAGATAACTTCCATCACTTGTATCTCGAAAGGAGAACAAGTGTGGGTATTTGACATCGAGAGGTTGTCACCCTTAAAAGCGACGTGCTTTAAGTCTTATAAGCAACAACTGCTAGATACATATTGCTTAATGAAGCTTAGTCATTTGCATCCGGAGAGGCAAGCAAGTGTGGCGTTTAAGACACTGAGAGGTGCATGCCTTAATCATAAGCTAGCTAACTGATCTATATCACATCGTGGCTTATCACGTAAATTAATCGCTTGCAATACAGAGAGATCCTTCACACCTTCTTAATACAAGTTAGTTCATATTCCATCTCACCATCATTTTTATCACCTTTTATAGATTCTCTAGTGTAGATAATAGATTTAGCTTAGACACACTTTACTTTACTGTATAATTATTTTATACCGCCTAGATGATGAGTGAGCCTTAAAACTAAGCTTTGATATCAACTTCTTATGTTCGACTTTGGATTACCCAAAAAATCTATTGTTTCGCTTACACTTGGGCAAATGATAACTTGTAGAAATACAAGTTATTATAGTCTTTTAAGTAAAATAATGAAGTCTTATTGCATGAAAACAGAAGAATTTAGAGGAAAAAGTAGGCGATTTGATTATTCTGCGAAATGTATGATACATATCCTTGTTTTACTATGGTTTAGTGCTCTTATCACAAAATTTTAGGCAAAAAGAAGTGAAGCTCGGTGATATCATGTTTACGTGAGAAGACACGTTCAATGCTTGCGGCAAAAAAGTATAAGCTAGGCATTTAAGGCACTAGCAAAGAAAATTGGTTGGCGGGAAATTCAGAGGACAAAATAACGTCTCCGTAGCGCCATTGTAGCTTTTTAGCCAAACAAAATTGGTTAATGACGCGTGGCGTCTTGTCAACATTAACTCTCATCTTTAAATAGAGCCACTCACTCCAGACCAAGGTGTGCACATTTTGGCCAAAGAGCAAGTTCTTATATCGTCCATCTTCTTCCTTTCCTTGAGTTTAGGTGAGAGCTTAGAATAAGAGAAAGAGAGAATCATCCCCTCCATCTTCCTCCTCATCAATAGGCAAAAGTCAGAACCAAAGAGTATGAGAAATTAGACTCTGCGGCGTGACATCTTAATTCTTTTGTATTTTGTTATGTTGTTTTGTAAGATGAACACCATGGCCGAGAGGCCTAAAGTTGTTTGTTTTAGAGCAATGCATTTCATCTTCCATCCTCCCATATTTCTTATTCTTTCCATGTTCAATCTGTTTGGTTAGCTAACTAGTAATGAGTTATGTTTTTGATACTTAGAGAATCAAAATGGATATACTATGAGTTTCTTAAGTTAAACACGAATATCTTAACATTGTACATTTGAGAGAAGAACAATGATATAGATCGTAATTGCCTGTCAAGTGAGAATCACATTTAGCTAATCAAGTGGCCAGAAGATTGTAGCAATGCAATCTTATTGCCAAACTCATCCTTTGCATACATTACCAAGAGGATACTATATGTGGCGATAGCACCGAGAGGTTACCCACCTTAATTAAGGATAAGTTACTAATAGCACATTCAAGATGATCAGATACAAATTATTGCTTAACTTTGTGTATTTGCATCTCGAAAGGCGAGCAAAATATGACAAGAGCGCTGAAAGGTTGCTCAAACTAATTCCGAGCTAATACATGCTTTGTATCGCCTTGAAGTATTAAAGCACAAATTATTGTGTTTAGAAAATTAAACCTTTCCTTCCTCGCCATGTTTATAATGAGTTCATATTTCATTGTTCCATCTCGCCATGCTCACCTTGCACCGCCAAGCACAATAGTGTAAATAGTTAGGATAATTAGCATACTGTTCATATTAAACTGTATAGCTTATACCCCCATGATTTAGTGCACGATAAGATAAATTAGGAACTTGAATTCCCTGTGTTTGACCGTGGACTTACCAGGAAACCTATCTTCGCTTATACTTAGGCGATAAAGAGGAAAACTTGCACGATAACGTTTACTTTAGCAATTTAGCAATGCATGAATAGGAGTGCACCTTTTATCACATCACCCTATTTAGTCGCTTAATAGTCACTTACTTAGAGTCCTCATGTTAAATCTATAAGCACAATACTTTTACAAATATAACGCATAAGCAAACAAGCAGCAAGCAATAAGAAAAGTTGTACTCAATGAGGATTTAGTAGTTACGTGAGGATAAGAGACATAGTGAGCGTCTCGCATGCAATGACCATGGCTTGCTGCATAGAGAAAATATATATACTAGAACACACGCCATAACACTAAACGCTAAGTCCGAATCTAATCTTAACAAGCAATTAGCAATATATTATATAATTAAATGTGATGTGGGGCACTTACATTTCCTAAAATCCATGTGTTTTTCTCAAATGTTTGGAAGAAATCATTTTTTCAGAATGTGTGGGCAACAATCTGTTCTTCATTTTTGGCCTTTGGATTTTCCTTCCAAGACAAGTAAGTCTTCTATAGATTTTCATCAAATGGACAAAAGGCAACATATCTCAGTATTCACCTCTCTTTGACTTCTAGAACAAGCACTATAGGCGGTGTTTCATCAATCGATTATTTAGTTTCTTTCCCTCATCTGGTGGAAACTTTTTCGGCTTCTTCCTCTTACGTGGTGGTAAAGGTGTATCCTTATCCTACAATCCATTTAGATTTAGTAATTGACCTTAAGTGATCTAATTATAAACCTTAAATTGTACATGTCATACATACCTTGTCTTTATCTAGTGATGGTTCAATCACTTTTCCTTTGATGAGAGGTTTGTATGTTGAAAGGAGGTTTTTTGAACTGTTTTTCATCTGATGGTAGGATTGGAAGCACTAGCACATCTTGAATCAGATTCTTCACCATGGACTATTGACTTAACCATGATATCTTCGATTGGATCGTTCGATGGGTCTACCGTTGGTTCAACCGAATCTTTGTCAGCTTGATAGGTCTCATCCACATCAACATTGTGATCCTCATGTATGTGTCCATCCTTATTAGCTCCTTCCTCACTAACCTTTCCATCATTGGTGTCTCTGTTGATGCATGAGGATTCTGAGACACACTCTAAAAAGAAGTAAAAAAAAATGTCATACCTAAATGATCATGTACCGACTAACTAAACATTCAAGTATTGCTTAATTTAAAAAAAAAAAAAGAATGCAAACATATCATACCTTGACTAAGACCATGATAAACTCCTTTATGGTCGATAACTCGATCATAAAGGGTGACACCATGTAGTCCAATCAAGAGTTATGTAGTCCAACTTAAATTCAATATCATCTAGTCTGAAGTCCACGCGACATTGGCTTTCGACCACTCTAGAAGTGGTTGAACTTCGATTCCAATCCTTTAGTCTAATTAGGGCTTCGTGTATGTTGAAAGTGAAGCAATGTCATAAGCAGGGGCAGTGTAGTTATCCTCATGAGGAAGAGTGTTGAGGCAAATATTGACCCGTTTAAAGATAACTTATTCTCAATCTATATCATGCATATATTCATTATTTTGATATTTTTATCCATAATATGAAAGTAGACTTTGATACAAATCCAACATAATAAAAATCACTTAAAATGGAGTTCAAACGAGGGAGAACGGTCAAATTGAACATCAGGGGTAAATTTGTAAATATTCAAAAGTTATGACACGTGTCAGCCATCCACACTCGCGAACAACCCAGACTTCACGTGTTCAAATCCTAAGCGAAGCATTTATTTTTCAAGATTTTTCAAGCCAAAACGACGCCATTTTGGTCATCCGTGCGCCTTAAATGTCAACGATTCGATCTTTAGCCGACGCAAAATAAAATCTGAAAATTTCAAATTTTGGTCCGTGCGCGTTCTTTCGTACTCCCCTATCAGCGTTTACACGTGTCACCTCTTGGAGTCGCTCGCCTCTTCCACCATCCGAGGTTGAATCCGACCCGACGTAAACATTATTTTTCACATTTCTTCAATGGCAATTTGGTAATTTTTTACCAAATTTCCGAAATTTCTCTAAATTTCCGTCATTTGAAGTGCTTTTTTGACCTAGAGGTCATGGTTTCGAACCCATAAGACGGTTGTTCCATTTCTTTTCTATATAAACCCTTAATTTCTTATATTTTCATCATCAATTCACCATTTTCTCTCAAATAAACTCCCAAATTCTCCCAATTTCCAGAATCCTATCCATCATTCTGCCATTTTTTCTCTCTTTAAATTAAATTCCAGATTTCTTGATGATGAAGGACTAATTTCTTGAGGTAAATGGGCTTAGGTTTAGTTCTTTCTTTGAGAATTTCTCTTCTTTAATTTTTCCATGTAATTAGGGTTTGATTCAATCTTGAATCAAAATGTAAATTTTTGTTGGAATTCCTAATTTTTTTGTATCAAGAATTAAACACATGTGTCAATTTTATAATTCTTGTCAAATTCATTCTTGATTTCGATTTTGATTCAATCTTTGTATGCAAGGTACTTATGTATGATAATTAATGCAAGATTAATTAGATTACTTTTCTCTATACAAAAATTTACTTGATTATTGATTGTTTTTCACCAATTCTTGAAATTGAATGGTGTTTGACGAATTTCTCTTGTTATTGGCATTTTTTTAAAATTAATTGCATATTTTTTGACTACACAATTAATTCCCAATTAATTCTTGAATTGCCAAAATTGTGAAGGAAATTTTTAAAGAACAAGTTAAGGACTTTAGTTAATATTGCAAGAATTAAAATAATTTTCTATGGAAATCATCACTTTTCTTGTCTTGATCAAAATTCTTCCAAGATCAAGCAAGTTGATCTTGTGAAGAATCTTGAATCAAGAACCCCTCTTAATTAAGCATGATTCAATTCTTAATCATCTTTGATTCAATGATAAGAATAGATTAATAGCTAAGCCTATTCCTCACTTTTCTTTTTGAGTTTCAATCTTTAATTTCTTTTCTTGTGAATTGACCTGCAATTTAAAATTTCCCTTAATTCTTGGTCCTTATTGATTTCTCCCAGATTGTTTTTAATGCCTTTATTTTTGTTACTAATTTTATCTCTTTGAAGCTTTTATGTAATAAATTTTACTTAGCTTCATTCTCTTGGGTTTGACACCCGTGTTTGCACCTATCTACGGTAAGGGTAAATTACAAATGTCAAAGCGAATCTAGGTTAATACCATTATTCAACAATTTTAATTTTCGAACGTACTTGTGTTTAATAATGTTCTTACCTACATTGCATAATTCTTTATGCATACAAATCACCTTTGTCAAAAATGGCGCTGTTGTCGGGGAGTGACACGATATAACATATTTCTTAAATCTTTGCTTACATATTTTTTGTTAGTATTTTCAGAAAAGCATATTAGATTTTTAGTCTTTCTTTAATATAAAAAAAAAAAAAAAAATTGCATGCTATTTTCTTTTTCTTTGCTTTCTTTAGTGCATGACTAGATTATCCAATGCATCTAGATTAGAATTTGTTGAATACATAACCTTGCATGAAAGAAGACTAAGGAAAGAAAAGAAAAAGCTAGTTAGTTCATCTTTAGAATCTCACATTTACACATTTGAATCATCCTTTGAAGAGCCTTTAGAGTCTTCCTTTGAGAACAATTTGAACAGTCCAATGGGAGAAGTGACACTCGAAAAAGCCTTTAGAGAAGTATATGAGCACGATGTCCATCAAAGGCCAATAGGTATAGTGATTCCAGCTACCATAACCAACTTTCACCTTAGGTCGGATTTGATCTCAAATTTACCTATCTTTAGAGGATCCAATGGAGAAGACCCACATAAACACCTTAGAGAATTTTCTTGGACATGTGATCTCATTAGACCTCATGGGGTAACCGAAGAAATATATGAGCCCGATGTCTATCAAATGCCAATAGGATATGTGCTTGATTATTTGTAAATGCAAATTCATTCATAGATGTGTCATATTAAACTATAAGTGAGCGACTTAGTAAGCGAAAATAGGATTATGCGATAAAAGGTGGAATTTCTATCTCTGCGTTGCTAATTTCCTCATGATATGCATATAATACAAGTTTTCCACTCTATCGCCCAAGTGTAAGAGAAGAGAGATTTCTTGGTAAGTCTTGGGTCGAACTTAGGGAATTAGTGTTCTGATTGAACTTATCGCATAACTAATCCTATGCGGTATACTCTGTACAATGTGGATATGAATAGTCTATTTTGTCCTAATTATATATACACGAAGGTGCAATTGGTGGTGCAAGATGATCATGCAATGGGTGCATGGTAATATGAACTCATGTAGTAGGCATGACATGAAAGAATATTTAATTAACTAATCTCAAGATATTGTGAATTAATATTTTGAGGCGATATAAAACATCTATTAACTTCAGAATTAAGGCAAACGTCCTCTCAGAGCCTATACCATACTTGCTCGGATCTCGTGATCCAAATACTTAAAGTGCAGCTATGATTTGTATTTAATCAATTTGCATGCATTGCAAGTAACTTATTTAATTTAAGGCGGGCATCCTTTTGGATCTTTCGCCACAAACGTAACATTTCTGTAAACTATGCAAAGAATAAATTCGACGATGAGATTGTATTGTTACATTCTCTTCGCCGCTCGCTTAGTTAAATATGGGTTCTCACTTGCCAGGTAATTACGCTCAATGCGATTGTCTTTTCTCTTGGATAAACAATGATTGATGTATGTGTTTAGCTAAACAAAACTTAGAGAACATACATCCTAATTCTCTAATATAATAACATAATACATTGCTTATAAACTTATTAAATGCATTGAAAATGGTTAGCAAAAGAGAAATGAGAGTGGTAAAAGAAGTGCATTAATATTATAAACATAGCTTTAGGCCTCGTGGCCATAGAGTACATTTTACAACTTAATACATGAAAATATAAAATGGGATTCAAAGAACTGAATCAAGCCTCATAATATGATTTCTCATACTCTTCTTCTTTGATTTTTGCCTGATTTGATGAGAGAAAATGGTAGGGACAGGACTCTCTCGCTTTTTATTCTAAGCTCTCACTTAAAACTTAAGACATAAAAATGGGATGAAAAATGAGCTTGCTCTATGGTCCAATTTTGCACACCTTGTTATGAAGTAGTTGCTTCTATTTATAGGTGGGGAGTGATGTTGACAGGACATTCCATACCTTATTAATGCTTGTAATAAAGATGTATCAGTGCCACGCAAACGTCCTTTTGTCCTTTTTCTAACTTCTGCACCAACCAAATTTGTCTGCTAGTGCTTCAGATCGCCTAGCTTGTTATGATCGTCCCCTCATTTATTGAACGCATCTCCTTGCTTGATGTTCTATCACCAAGCTCCACTTCATTTTGCCTAATATCCTATGATAAGACACATAAAATGCGATAAACAGAGATAAAGTTCTTCTGTAGCCTGCGATACACAAGTTCATCAAATTCTATACTATTCCCTGCATTTTCTTCTAATTTTATGTGATGAGGCTTCATTATTTTACATAAAAGGCCACAATAAATTTTATTTCTATAAGTTATCAATATGCATGCTCCTCATCCATCGGCTTAATCGTCTGTGTACAAGCTTGAATTTGGAACATCAACCAATAAGTATTAGTTATTAAACCAACCCTAATGTGAAGGCGGAAGAAGAAAAAAACCATGACGTACCATTTATGATTTGAAAACCTGTGTCTCAATCACCTTTAGCCCAGATGAGTAAGTGCAACTTCACTGCATGATGCGTGGTACCGCATCATGGGAAGCTCTATTGGTTAACTACGCACTTATGGAGGATGCTATCTCATACACTCAAACATCAAAATGAAACGATAACATTAACAAAATAATAACAAGTATAAAATTATTGAATATTGAAAAATAAAAACATGGAAAACCATAAAATTACTAACCTGAAAGCTGAAGGGAATTCCATATGGGCTATAGGACTTTAGGAACTTCTTATTTGTGGGTTTCTTCTTATGCAAGGCTACTTTTCCATTCAATACTCCTTTCAAGCTACCAAGGGTCTTAGACTCTTAACCCATATCAACTCACCTAGTTGTAGCTAATGAAGTCCTTAAAATCATCTATGAGATCAAACATGGTCCAATCCATGTGCTACCTCCCCTCCCTCCCCATTATCACTAACTTGATGCAATAAAGCAAGAACATCTTCACCGCATCCTTGTCACTCTAAAAAATTTAGGGTTGATAATCTTTATCCAACTCAGACCCACTCATATTTGTCCTATTGCTCAAGTATAACCGTCTTGTGTAAGGGCTTTCTTCTATAATAATTGAATTAGACGTCTCGGCCTAAACCTCAACTTTGTGATAATGTAAAAATCCTCTCACCCAAAGGAGAACTTCTGACCGAGTAATTGTTGTAGAATTATTTTTATACATAACTTTTTTCGCAGATTGAATGCCAGATAGAGTATGAGAATTGTTTTTGTGCCTCTCATATGCTTAATTATACTTTGTCGATTCATCATTTAAGGATCTATTTCTGCAACTTGCAATGTGTGTAGACTAAGTTATCCAATAAAAAGTACTAACCTTTCTTTTAAGTGAGGACTATACTAGAAAAGGTACACTTCCTCACCATGCGTTGACATTTCTTCTACTTCTACGTTGAGTACAAGTTTTTCTCACCCTTGCCCAATCACGCTTGCCCAAGTGTAAGCAAAGCGAAAGATTTCCTATGTATGCAAGGGTCGAACATAGGGAATTTCTATTAAACTTAGTTATAAAGCCTACTTCTGATTTCAAGCGGTATAAATTCTATACTCTATAAATATAAAACTATACTAATCTAATTATTTACGCTGAGGATTCTGTAGAGGGGAATGGTATGGATGATTATGGGTTGCGAACTAACTTGCATTAAGAATGATGCAGGAAAGTCTCTGAATTCTTAGCGACCTAAGACATGTGAGATGTTCTTGATGCGATATAAATCATTTAACCATCTTATATATATTTAAGACGAGCAACCTCTCGACGTCTAAACACCACACTTGTTCTCCTTTTGGGACATAAATAGTAAAGATAAGTTAAGTAATACATATATAGGCTTCCTCAACCATAAGAATCACATTGGCTTTCTATTTAAGGTGAGCAACCTCTCGACGCCTAAACAACACACTTGTTCTCCTTTCAGGACACAAATGATTAGAGGCGAAATGCCATAATGGAGTTTGTTTCCAAACTCCCTTATGTGCTTGTTTAGCAAGGTCCTTGCTACTTACTCTCTTGAATAGTTAGTGATGAGCGTTAATCAGACGATTGAGTTAATCTCAGGCTAAACACGATGAGTCTTATAATTAAAGCATCCTTATCAAGCACATAACGCACACTTAGACTGTCACACCCCATCCATAGACGTACTTGCTTGTCATGCTAGACGCGGCATGACTTCAGTATCTTCAATGCATTAAACGCCAAAGACACTCAATTTTGAGGTCTTTAAGCATTGCTTAGTCGCCTATCCTCTTAAGCTTAACTTAGGAAATATGCCTTAGGCGACTAAACAACTTAACACAAAGAATAAGATGTAAACACTCATTTTATTAACTTGAGTCACGCAATTACAACACTTACAACATTTAGCCAAAAATACATAATCAATATTTAAACTTAAGATCTAAACACCTAGTAGCTCTTCTCGCCTAGCAAGCCTTTCAGCCTTCCTTGACCTTAATGCCTAATCACCAGGAAGTAAAACTTTTAAACATAAGTCAACAGATTTAGTGAGGTTTGAAGAAATCCTTTTCATGAAATATCTTTTGTAAACATCATTTCATTAAACGTCAAATCGCATAAATCCACCGTTTCGTATAAACACATCATTTTGCATAAACACACATTAGTCAATAATCATTCCTTTTGCCAAGAATCCCAAATCATTCACCATGCTAAATCTAATAACTTGGCAATTAGACTACTGTAACAACAATATCCGAGAATATTCTGATTCGATCTTGTTGCTCAGGACGTTAAACACAATGCAATATTTTTCCACATTGGCCAGCTTCGCTCCACCATATAGTCCTTTTTTACATGGCTGCCTTCACTCCTTATGTGCAGATAACAATTAGCTCATTGATAGGAAATAGACTAATGGTTTGAACACCATTTCCTTAATCATTGAAATCACATAAAACATGCTTTCAACATAACATAAACTTTTCATGGAAATCTCTTTAAAAAACATGCATATCGAAATCATTATTTCAAATCAGTACAAACTTAATAAAGGAAGCTTGAAATCATGTAAATCATTTTGAAGAAACACTCACTCTACTTGAATACTCAAACTCGAATTACTTCTCTTCTTCTTCTCGTGTAGACACTTTGGCAGCACTTCAACATTAAGCCTTTTCTTTCCAAAATTTTTGAATAACAATCCTCAATAATCTGGCTGAAGATTTCTATTTATACTACTCCATAAGTAAGCTTAGTCACCTTTAATATCTTATCAGTTGCTTGCCAGCTCCTACTCTTAGTGGTGCACGTGTAAGCTTAAGGTTTAACTTAATTATGCTTAACTTAAACTCCACATGTGGCCCATTAAGCAAACTTTAGGAAATTTATGGCCTTATTTCTTCTCGCCTAGTCCTTCATCTCGCAAGACACATTAAATGCATAAAAACACAACTTTCAAAAAAATCTTGTCACATAACCTTTCTTGCGAACTAACCAACGTCTTCTCGCATAGACCACCCAAAGCGCCTATTTCAGGACACTTAGCCAAATTTTTACTTCTTATCTTAACTACGGGTCTTACATAAACTACTTAAAACATTTCAAGAAGATGAATGGCAAAGAAATGGCAAGGAGATAGTGTATAAACATGCATTGCATTGATAACGTAGGCCTCTTGGCCATGAAAATGCCATACTGGGTGTAAAAACACTTAAAAGCATAATTAATCAGACGTGATGACTTATGTAAGGTGCATTCTCTTAACATTATAAAATTTTCACTGAAAGCTACACATTTTGGTCCCTTATCTCAGGTTTTGACTCCATTGTTTTATCTAAAAGGCCACTATAACTTGTAATTCTACAAGTTATCATTAATTTTAAACTAATTACATCGTCCGGTTCATCCTCGACCGCTCTCAACAAGATGTAATGGCATAAAGGTCCATTGAACACCAACTTGACATCCAAGAGATGTCCAAAGACGGTTTTCCTAAACATATAAAGTTGTCTAGGTGGTAACTTATTTTTAATATTTGAGATGTGATTACATGTAGAAATACAAGTTATTATAGCCTTTTAGGTAGAATAATAAAGTCTTAACGCATAGTTTTAGAAAAAAACATGTAGGAAAGTGAGTAAAGTAATCGAGTTGTACATTGCAATCACAAAAGAGCGTTATTATACTTGTTTATCGAGTTTTAGTTGTCTTATTGCAGGATTTTAGCCGAGATAAAGAGTAGTCTGAAGACATAATGTTAGGTGATGAAGCCTTAACGTATAACTTTGGAAGAAAATATGTAGGAAAGTGAATAAATTAATCGAATTGCACATTGCAACTTACAAAAGAGCCTTATGTCTGTTTATCTCGTTTTAGTTGTCTTATTGCAAGATTTTAGGTGAGAGGAAGCACTAGCAAACAAAAAGTGGTTGGTGCGAAAACCTGCAGTAGGTACGGATATCTGTGAAGCTGATGAACAACCTTTATGTCACATCACAACTCGTCTATGAATAGAGGCTTCTTCTTCATTGAACGTGTGCGAATTTTGGCAAAACACATATTGTAGAGAGCAAGCTCCTTTCCACCGTTTCTTCTTTATTTTTAGGTGAGAGTCTGTAAAAAAGAGAGAGACTACCCCTTTCCATTTTCCCGTCGTGTAAAGGCAAAAATCCAGAGCCAAAGAGTATGAACACCCATACTTTGTGGCTTGGCTCATTCTCTTTATTCTATTTATATATTTTGCTAATGTTAGCTTGTAATTTTAACTCTATGGCCGAGAGACATAAAGTTTTATCTATAATAATGTTTTCCTTCTATCATTCTCCCATGTTTCTGTTTCTAATTCATTCATTATACATTTAGTTAATTGGTTGCATAATGTAGGATGTTTTAACACTAGAGATTATGCTTGAATGCATTATAAATGATGTTTAGCCAAATATGAACATTAATACCTTATCTCTGTTAAGAGAAAAAATAAAGTATTGACTGTTTTTACTTGACGCATAATGACCCACGTTTTGCTAACCATACATCGAGGAGTTTGTAGCAAAACAATCTTGTCGCTGAATTTGTCTTTGGCATATTTCTTACAAATGCACGATATGTGTGGCAAAATAGCAAGAGGTTGTCGCCTTAATAAAAAAAAATTGCTTATAGTTTAAACAAGCAAAAAAGATACAAATCAAGATTAACTTTAAGTATTTAGATCCCGATAGGCGAGTAAGTCTTGTGAAAGCACTAAGAAGTTGCTTGTCTTAATTCTAAAGTTAATAGATGGTTTGTATCGCCTCAAAATGTTAAACTCTCATGTTTTACATACGATTAATTAAATTTTCATTTACTTCCATGCCAAAGCACCGAGTTCATGTTCTTCACATTTCACCGCCACATCCACCTTGCTACTTTTATTTATAGTATGGAGCTTGAGTGATGTTGCATAAATAACGCAATAGAGGGTGAGGCTTCCACGATGCCACGTATGGAGATGTGGCAAAAATGTTTAATTTAAAGAATAATATAGGCTTTTCATGATGTCATGCATGTACTCGTCGTCGATGCCCCAATTGCTACTGACGTTGCATGCAATTCATCATGAGAGGTTGACCTTTTACTGATGCTGCTTTGACCGCGTCGGCCAAGGTTGAACATTTAAAAAATTCTGACAACCATATCACGATGCCAGCTTGCATGGTGTCTTGAGAGGTTGAACCTTTGTCGACGTGTGGTAAGTAACGTTGTGAGATGTGTGATGTTTTGACTAATTTTGACAGGGTTCTCACGACGCCAGAAGTGACTGTATCACCAGTTGGGAATCCTATGCTGACGCCATAAGTGAAACGAGAGTTTCTCTATAAAAAATTAACTTTACATTATGTATTTCAAAGAACTGAGCAGGAGAAAGCTGAGAGAAGAGAAGGCCAAGAGGGAGTTGACAGAGGCCGAGAAGAAGAGCAATAACCACCGCTCTTTCTCTTGTTCCATCTGCCATTGTCGCTCTTCATTCTGATAAGTAGTTTACTTTGGTTTAATTTTGTTTTAGTTAATTAGTTTTAGTATTTAAATTTAAAATTAGTTTTAGGTTTTAGATTTTAAATTAGTTTTAGCATTTAGATTTTGATTTAGTTGTTAAATAACTTTTTAATAGAAGAATGAAAGTTTGGTGTAAAATTCATGAAAGAATGTGATTTCTTTTTTTAGTTTGAGAATACATCAACTGATGAATAAATGTATATTGTATGGGAGTTTGCTGATGGATGAATGTATACATTGCATTGTATGAGAGTTTGCTGATGGATGAATGTATATTGTATGTATGTTTGATATCAATTTTGTTTTATATTTTAGAATTACAATCTGCTATATTGAATGCGAAGAAAGAAAAGGAATAGTATGAAAAGCCTATAGAGGAGCTTATATGCAATGGAGGAGCTCAAAGAAAGTCAAATAGTAACAGTCAAGGTTCAACATGTACTGTAGCTAGTATGGTCATAGAGATATGGGTAGAATTAGGAGGTGCATCGAGAAAAATACGAGGTTGCTTCAAACAGAAACAACCCTTACTTTGGTGGTTTGGAAAATTGATTCGGAAGAGAGGAGCAGAAAGTGACAAGATCAAGAACCGAACATGTAAGTCATAGAAAGCTCCTCAATTGCATATTACGTAAATATGATTGGTTGTTAAAAAAGCAATCAATCACATTTACTTAATATGTAAGTGAGGAACTTTCTATGGCTTACTGTCTATTATTGATCTTGTCATTTACTGCTCCTCTCTTCCCAATATTTTTTCTGGAACCACAAGAGCAAGGATCATTTCTGTTTGAAGCAACCTCATGTTTCGTTCAACAAAGCTCGTAACAATATTCAACTTCTTTGCATATTCTGTCCATGTCCCTATGATCATACTAGCTACAGTCATGTTGAGGCAATGTGTAACAGTTGAGAAACTGGCATTGGCGCTTAGAGCTATGTTTTAAGTTATGATTTTTTACTTGTTATTATTCATGTAACTTCTGAACTTACAAACGTGTTTTTTTAATATTTGAATTAATATTAATATAAATTTGATTTGGAATTTTAATAATTTCCTTTTAATTTTACGTTAATTGTAATTCTATTTGGAATTTGAATGATCTTTTTATTAATTTTAGGTTAATTATGTTTTCAGAATGAATTTAAATCAGATAACACTGCCGATGCCGCATACTAGACGATGTCGACGTACTTGACAATGTCGGCAGTAAGGTATTTTCAATGCTGTTAATAAACGTCGGTAGTTTCTCACTATTGACGTGTTGACCATTTCGATGAATAGTGCTGGATTGTAACCCTTTTGTCGATGTCAACCCGTTTGCGGGTCGGGAGTGCCTTTGACGACACATCTCTCATGACGCTCTTGCTGACGACCATTTCTATGTTGGTATAACCTTTTTCAACGTGGATCTGACATCTGCCGACGCATTTTTGTGTCGGTAGAACTTCTTCTTGTAGTGATACTCACTCCATAAGATTGTGACGCAAGATAGACTTACCGAGAAATGCTTTTTGCCACTTGCACTTGGGGGAGAAAGAGGAAAACTGGTACTAAAACGTTGATCATTATGCATTAAGCAACACATAGGTAGGACATGTACATTGTATTGCATAATCCTAAGCTAGACACCATCATTAATCACATTATCAGAGCTTCGCATGGCACATCTATGGATTAACTTTGCACATATCACATAAGATATACCTCCAAGAGAAGTAGTACAAAGTCAGTCTTCACTAAGTGGGAACAACATGTCAAATTAGCTTGGAAGAAGTCTTTAGTATTGATTTTATTGACAAGAAACATATGCAAAACATAAAACACAAATACCAGAAAAAAAAATTCCTTTTAAAATCTTGGTGGCATCTTGGGTCAATCTCAACTGAGAACAACACGAGTTCATCATGGTACTTGATCCAAGAGCACTAGAATGCCACGAGATAAGGATTTTATATGCAGTTTGTGATGTATCTTGGCCCAATCTCAGTCATAATCGTCTCCAAGATTACCCCACATAATGCATGTGAAACCCAATAAATCTTGGGACTCATTCAACAAATATCAAGGCAATTTCATCAATCTCGGCCAAGAATGTTCATCTACATGATACCATATTGATGAAATTGTCAAGATTCATAATGAAACCACCTGCATTAACTTAAAATCTTGTCTTACATCCATCTACAATAGAAAACTAACTACATATTTTCCTATTAGCTAGCCCTAGACTTCACATAAAACACTATAACAGAACTTAAAATCCACCTTTAAACTATGGAATTTTTCTAGGTAAACCACCTTCACGAATTTAAGATTGATGATGACTTCTTGAAAATTTGACAGGCAAAAATTAGTCAGATCTCTTCAATTTAGGGAGCAAACACGTTTCATCTCCAAAGGAATGAGCATAGGATTTAGGATTTACGAAGATCTAACATTTGGGGCTTCCATTAGTATTTTGGTCATTTGAGAATACTCTTTATTTTAAAATTTAAAAATAGAACCCAAAATCTCATTGTTGAAATAATTTTCTAAAATTTGTGAAGAATTTCGGTGTCGAGGTCGATCGAAATTGATCGAAAAAAATTTACGAGTTTTGTGTTTAACTTTTGAAATGTAAAACCAAAAGTGTGCTATTTTTGTCAATTTATGTTAATAAATGAAATAAATGCATGTGTTTAGGTGTGTTGTATAATTAATGTTTGGGTGTTAAATGTTTTTCTTTTAATATATAAATATAATTTATGTTAAATGATCTTATTTTTTCAACAACTTTGTATCTAAAAGTTAAACTAAATGAAACATAAAAAATAAGGGTCTTTTTAAAAATATAACAAAGCAGCAAAATATTGATACTGTATAGAACAATTCGAAAAAAGAAAAAAGCCCACAAGCTCACAATGGAAAATACTAAAAATGGCCCGTCAACCATGCCGTTAACAATGCGAGTAATATATTTTGTATACGATCGTTTAGATTGGGTTATTGTTTGATACACGATCGTTTAGATTTGGTCGTTTAGATTTGGCTATCCAAATCTAAACGATTTTTTTTTTTCAAAATTTGGTAACAATCATTTAGATTTGGCTAATTGAGTTTTTTCAAGATTCTTTTGGTACATGATCGTTTAGATTTTTTTACACAGTCGTTTATTTTTTAAATATTCTTTGGTACAAGATCGTTTAGATTTAGCTAAACGATATATTTTTTAAAAATTCTTTTGGTACATGATCGTTTATTTTTTTTACACGATTGTTTAGATTTGGCTACCCAAATCTAAACAATTTTTTAAAGATTCTTTATACACGATCGATATTTTTTGTACACGATCGTTACCTAAATCCAAATGACGTTTTTTTTCAAGTCTACATGACCTTGAACAGCCAAATAAAAGTTTGAAAAAGATAGATCTTTTATATTTGATACATGATCTTGAACCAAATAACAGAAGAAAGACGATGGAAAGAAATCACAGTGAAAAGCAGAAGAAAGAAGGAAGCGCAAACCTGGAATATTTAAAAAATGTCTAACTTCATGGGCTTTGTTACACGGGCCGTAAATATTTTCCTAGTTTGTTATATTTATGAAAGATTCCCTAAAAAATATTAATATTTATTTAATATTTTAATTGTGTTTAAAATATTTTTTTCTAATTACAAATGTAACGTATTAATTTCATAAGGAAAATTAGGTTAACTTTTATAAATATAACAAAATACCAAAATATTTACGACCCTGAAACAAAATCAAAAAGCCCAAAAAGCCAACAGTTTTTTTAAATATTCCAGGTTTGCCCTTTCTTTCAATCTTCTTTCTTCTCTTCTTTCTTTGCAATTTTTATTTTCCTTTCCATCGCCTTTCTTCTCTTATTCTGTAATTTTTCTTTTATATTTTTTTTGAAAACATGATCTTTGTTTTCAATAATTATAAATCTTGTATTATTCTTTTCGAAGTGTTATTTGGTTCAATATCGTGTACCAAATATAAAAGATCTTGTACTAAAGAATCGATTAGATTTTGGTAGCCAAATTTAAATGATTTTGTATCCAGAGAATGTTGAAAAACAATTGTTTAAATTTGGGTAGCTAAATCTAAACAATCATGTAGAAAAATCTAAACGATCGTGTAGTCAACTCTAAACAATAATGTACCAAGGAATCTTGAAAAAATCATTAGGATATTGGTACACGATCATTTAGATTTGGGTAGCCAAATATAAACGATTGTGTAGTCAAATCTAAACGATCTTTGTGTACAAAATATATTATGCGCGCAAGTGGTCGATTAATCACATTTTTTGTATTTTTCATTGTAGGTGTGAGGCCCTGATATGGAAAAAGGGAGTCCTGTTGAAAGGAAGTGTAACACTGCAAAAATTAAAATAATTTTTGAAGTTAATTATTTTAGTTTTGGGTTAATTAGGTTTAATTTATTGGGCGTTATTTTAAAGACTAATTGGTTCTTCTTTAGAAATTGGAATTAATTAGAAATTTTTGGGTGTTTATTTAATTAAATTGGAGGAGTGGATTTTGTAGAGATTTGAAAATTTTATATATATATGGATGTATATACATATAGTTATTTTGTAAAAGGAAAAGATAATTATGTGTTAAAATATGATTATTTAAGAAAAAGATTGTATTTTGGAAAAGTTTAAGATAAATTATTTGTTGAAAATTATTTGGAAAAGGATGTTTGTTGAGAAAGAAAAGGAAAATAAGGAAAATAATTATATTTTGATTTAATAGTAAAAGAAATTATTAGAGGAAAAGTTAAGAATGGATTTCATTAAAAGAGAGATGAGTTTTTTTTTTAAAAAAAAGGGAAAAAGGAAAGGAATAATAAAAATAATATATTCATTATAATATATTATTATCATTAGGTTATTAAGCAAGCGTCGTTTATCGTGCTAAAGGAAAAAAAATCAACCCATCCTGTCCTTCCTTGGCAAAACCCTAGTGTCGCCCACCTCTCTAGCCGACGCCACTATTCACCGCTCCTCATCACTTATTTAGTTGACCTTTAGAGCATGGACAGATTGACGTTGCCGCTCCCTACCAATCAGACAATGCCATCTGTCGTTACAAGCCATCCTGAATCTCACGTCGATGCGCTTTCCGTTTCGAGCCTCTCTTCAACGTCTCCATCTTCGCGAGTCACCCAATCGATCAACATCGTCTCCTCCATCTTTGACCAATCTTCTACCGCAAGCTACTTCTATGTTGAAGCTTTCGTCCACCACTTGTACCCGAGCCGTTTGTTCATTCGAGCTGACCTCACCCGAGCCGCATCCTCCACTTTGAATTTATGAGCCGAGCTCAAGCCGCATTCTTTGTACTTGAAGTCCTCTGCTTATATGAGCTGAGCCGCACGCCTCTCTCTCTGAGCTGCCCTAAGCCGTGTTTCCTTCCTCTCACAAGCTAGGCTAAGACAGTTAAATCTTTTGTGTTGGCTAAATTGGGAGAATTAATTTTGAGAAATTTTGTTGAATTGTTTTCAATCTCAAATTTAGGATTTGTTTATTGGAAAACTCTCAATTGCCAACTAGAAAATAATTGTTTTAGCTAATCTCGAGGTAAGAGATTCTATTGGACCTTCGAACTGAATTTAAGAGAGACTGGATGTATTTACGTTTATGCATTAGTGGTAGGTAAAATGCATAATGCAATGTTATTGATGATGATTGATATTATGTTGACGATGACGACTGATATTAGGTTGATAACGATGACTGATATGTTTCTGATGTTTATGGTACATGATGTATGAATCACATGTTGAAGGATGTTAGGATTAATATTCATGTCATGATATGATGCTTATGATGATGTTACATGCTTTTGGTGTGTCTGTTAACTTTGTCTGGTAAATTTCCCACCTGTATTGTAATCTATCTATGGGGTCACTAGCACGACTAGGGGTGTTCCTGTGGGACCACTCGCACGATTTAGGGGTGTATCTATGGATCGCATGCATGATTAGAGGACAATTATATTATGACTTCGTGAGTTCAAGACCAAGTACCTCTAGTAGAAGTGAGTCTATTCCTAACCTCAAATTAGATATGTCAAAATAGATCAAGGAATACAAAATATTATTTATGAAGATATCCTTTCAAATTCTCCAACTCAAACAGAAATGGATACTAGTTCACAATTAAATGTAATTATTTCAGAATCAAAGTTTGAGCTTGACAAAGAATCCCTTCAAAAGGAATTTGTCTAAAGAAAACTGTATTGAAAGAATTGCTTTTTTCAAAAATTACTCTAAAACAAAAAAGAACCTCTTCAGAGAAGAGTATTTCAAAACCCTTGAAATACTTCAAGAACATATTACATTTTTTAGATGCTTTAACCAAAGAAAATAATTTGACCATCTTTGTACTATCAAAGAAAAAGAATCATGAAAAATCCAAAGAGGTGAAATAAAAGCTGATTTTCCACCAATGAAAGATGCTGAATTCAAAAGTTTTTATAATGAGAATGTTATTGCAAAACCCTTTCAAATTATCAAAGAATCAGAAGAGCATAAGACTTCTACAAATAAGGAAATAAAAAGTATCCAGGTTCAAAATAACTATTCCAACAGAATGCTTTCTTCAATTGCAAGCCAAGTTTTTAAATAAGAAGAAATCATCAATCCTCCTTCTCTAAAAGAAATTCCTAGAAAAAAAACTTCTCGGTGAGATTAATAAACGCCTAGATAGCTTAAAAGGTGAAAGTTCGATCAATGTCATTAATGAAGAAGATGCTTCTCAATTCATGGAAGATTTTTAAAATCTCTCTGTCAATGAAGAGGAAAAACAAATCAATAAAATAAATTTTGGAAGGTATATCAATAAGAGAGATCAAATTAATTTCTATCCTTGACCTTCATTTCCAGGAGAAGGTTTAAAGCAAACATAGAGATATTCAATAAATACTGAGTTCAATGGAGAATCTATATATGTTTGGAACCTTGAAGGAACTCCAGAATTTAATATCTATGACATATTAAATAATATGTTAACTTGTGTCATAGCCTATGAATCTAATGGTCATTCAAATAGAGAAGCTACCATGCTTCTAATTAATGAATTTAGTGGAAGTCTCAAATTTTGGCGGGATCATGCCCTAACCACTGAACAAAAAGAAGCAATAAAAAGGCATAAGACAAATGTTAGAAGGACAATTAAAGTTGAAGAAGGAACTTCAACAATTCAAGATGTGGAAGAAGAAGAAGAGAATGCTGTAGAAACTCTTCTCTACACAATTGACCTGTACTTCGGTCTAGGAAATGACACCGATGTAGAAAATCAAATGAACATAATAAGAAATCCAAAGTGCTCCTCTATGAGAAATTTTAGATGGTATAATGATATGTTCTTAATAAGTATTTATATCTTCAAGGACTGCAATGCTAGACAAAAATTAGATGGTTTTGGATTTTTCTTTAGCCTTTGGTATAGTGGTTTGCAAATGGACCTGATGTTTTGAATAAAATCAGATACATAATTTAAATAGCCCAAAAACCTTTGAAGTTGGATTTTATCTAAGATTTAGTCAGGAAAGTTTGAAGCGAACTCAGTTGATCTCTAAATGGGCTTGACTTTTCCTAGATGGATTTATAAATCCAAAAATCTTATTTTTGTTTCAAATAATTTGACTTTTGGTAGAGATACTACCAAACCATTTCTTTTTATAATATCTATAAAAATATTGATATGCTTAAAATGTTTTTCTATGCTTGGCGAAAAAACTAAAACATCTTCAATATAAACAATTGTAAAATCTTGAAAGTTATTAAAAAATATAATTCATAATCTTTTGAAAAATCTGATGGTGCATTTTTTAGCCCAAAAGGCATTACATTCCATTCGTATTGTCCGAATGGAACATTAAAAGCCGTTTTATATTTATCTTTTTTGGAAATTTGAATTTGCCAAAATTCTGATTTCATATCAAATTTTGAAAATATTTTTGCATTTGCAATTCTTTTGAGTAAATCTTGTTTATTAGGAATTGGATATCTAATCCATTCAAAAACTTTGTTTAAGTCTTGAATTTCTTTCCTGCAATGTGTTAGTAAGTCTGAATTTATTTGAATCGGTCTAGCCTTTGTTGGGATATCCGATTCTTTGAATTCTTTGGAATATGGAAGATCAACTATGTGTTTTTTCTTTCCCAAAATGCATTTGGTAAATTGGAACAATTGTTTTTTTCAATTTTTAATTGAATTTCTTTTATTCTATTTTGTATTGAAAATTCTTTCAAATTTTCTTTAATTCTTTTGTAATCAATTTCTTCTTTTAGAAAACTAATTTGCTTTTGTTTTCTTTTTATTTGCTCACTTTTTAAAACATTAATCTCTAAAAGTTTATGAGGTAAAATTGGAGTGATAAATTCAAAAATCAATTCTTCTCCAAATTTCTTTGTTACTAATCCTTTTTCTGTTATCGTTAAAGGATATAATTGAGTAATAAAAGGTGTTACAAGAATTAATTATTGACGAAGATCTTTGACTAAAAGAAAAGAAGTTTGAAACAATGTTCTTTATTACAAACATGTACTTTTGAAAGTTTAAATTTGATATTTAATCTTTATCCATTTGTTCCGATAAGAACCTCTGTGATTTTTTCAAAATATTTTGTAGGAATTAAACCTTCTTGGACACAATTTTGATCAGCACCCGAGTGTGTTAGTGCCTTTAAAGTAATTTTGAAATCTTTTATTTTTAATGTAATTAGACAATACCATTTTTGAAAACTTATTCTTGAAATTAAATTGATTTCAAAATTTAAATTACTTAAGAAATCTTTTCCTACATCTAAATCTCTTAAATTATCATTTTGTTTCATTTGAGAAATTTCTTTTTTAATTTCTAAAATTTCATACTTATGTTGAGAAATTTCTCTTTTTAAGCAATTTACTTCAAATTTTAAATCATCAATAGAAATTGGTGTTTCTTCTTTTGGAGCTTTTAAAATTTTAGGAAAACTTTTTTCGGGAATTGTTTTCCTTTTTGGAATTGCTTTTAAAGATGACTCATTTGTTAGAGAGTCTCTAAGTGTTTCTAAAATATTTCTTTTTAATTCTTCATTTGAAACATGGTTAATAGTTTGAAATAATAAATCCTATTCGAAAGTTAAAACATTTATTTCATTTAAAACACATTACATGGATCTTTGATACAACCGCATGCTCTTGGCTCCTCATCTGAGGAGGATTGGCTTGAAACTTCTGAATCGGTTTCATATGCAATTTCCTGCAAATTAAAGTCAGAGATATAGGATGAATTTGAAGAATATTCTTCTTCATTTATCTCATGGATTCCTCTTTAGGGCACTTGTTGGCATAATGTCCTTTTCTGCATTTGTAGCAAAAAACCTTTCTATTTGATTTACCTCCTTTTTTAGCTTCCTTTTTCTGTTTTTCAGCGAGTGTTTTGTAATTTTAATATTTGCGATATCTCTTGGTGTATAAGGTTTAATGTACCTTCGAGATTTTTTATAATATGTGGGTTTCATATTATAGTTTTTTGGACAAACTTTTCTTGAAGATGAACCTGGTTCTTTTACTTTCTCAAATCCATATTGAGAACAAAAAGTCTTCATTTCTTTCTTATGAAGATTTGAATGCTTTTGAACTTTGGTTTGAATTTTTATCTTGTTGCAGATATCTAAACCACACTTTATAATTTTAAAGGTCAATTGAGCATAAGTAAGGTTCTCCCAAGGTATTTGCTCGGGGTATGCTTTGTTAAGAGAGTTGTTGACATGTTCTACCATAAAGCTAGGAAGTCCATCAATGAACATTTCTTTCCAGTGTTTAGCATTGCAGTCCTTGAAGATATAAATTCTTAATAAGAACATATCCTTATACCATCTAAAATTTCCCATAAAGGAGCACTTTAGATTTTTTATTATTTTCCTTTGATTTTCTACATTAGTGTCACTTCCTAGGCCGAAGTGCAGGTTAATTGCATAGAGAAGAGTTTCTACATCATTCTCTACTTCTTCTTCCACCTTTTGAATTGTTGAAGTTCCTTCTTCAACTTTAATTGTCCTTCTAACCTTTGTCTTATGTCTTTTTATTGCTTCTTTTGGTTTAGTGGTTAGGGCATGATCCCGCCACAATTTGAGACTTCCACTAAATCCATTAATGAGAAGCATGACAGCTTCTCTATTTGAATGACCATCAGATTCATAGGCTATGACACAAGTTAACATATTATTTAATATGTCATAGATTTGAAATTCTGGAGTTCCATCAAGGTTCCAAACATATATAGATTCTCCATTGAACTCAGTATTTATTAAATATTTCTGTCTTTGCTCTAAACCTTCTCCTGGAAATGAAGGTCAAGGATAGAAATTAATTTGATCTCTCTTATTGATATACCTTCCAAAGTTTATTTTATTGATTTGTTTTTCCTCTTCATTGACAGAGAGATTTTAAAAATCTTCCATGAATTGAGAAGCATCTTCTTCATTAATGACATTGATCGAACTTTCACCCTTTAAGCTATCTAGGCGTTTATTAATCTCATCTAGAAGTTTTTGTTTCTGGGTTTTTATTTTAACATTTTCTAAAGGTAGGAAGAGACTAGGAATTTCTTCTGGAGAAGGAGGATTGATGATTTCTTCTAATTTAAAAACTTGGCTTGCAATTGAAGAAAGCATTCTGTTGGAATAGTTATTTTGAACTTGTATACTTTTTATTTCCTTATTTGTAGGAGCCTTATGCTCTTCTGATTTTTTGATAATTTGAAAGGGTTTTGTAATAACATTCTCATTATAAAAACTTTTGAACTCAAAATCTTCCATTGGTGGAAAATCAGCTTTGATTTCACCTCTTTGGGTTTTCCATGATTCTTTTTCTTTGATAGTACAAAGATGGTCAAATTCTTTTCTTTGGTTGAAGCATCTAAAAAATGCAATATGTTCTTAAAGTATTTCAAGGTTTTGAAATACTCTTCTCTGAACTTGTTCCTTTTTGTTTGAGTAGTTTTTGAAAAAAGCAATTCTTTAAATACAGTTTTCTTTAGACATAAATTTCTTTTGAAGGGATTCTTTGTCATGCTTAGACTTTGATTTTGAAATAATTACAAGTAATTGAAAACTAGTATCCATTTTTATTTGGGTTAGAGAGTTTGGAAGGTTTTCTTCATAAATAATAATTGGTATTCCTTGATCTATTTTGACAGATCTAATTTTGAGATTATGAATCAACTCACGTTTAGAGGTATTTGGTCTTGAACTCATGAAGTTTGTAGAATTCATGTTTTCTTTAACAACAGGGAACCTAGGTGATTCGTTTTCAGATTTTATTTCTACTTTCCCATCGGGATGCTTAATGATATGGGGGACTTCTTTTTCTTTCTTTTGAGGGACAAAAGTGTTGTCTAATACCCAACCCATTGGAGATTTTTTGTAACTTCGTCCCAAGAAAGGAGTTTTGAAACATTAACAGATGATTTATTGAGATTTATTTCTATCAACATAGTTTTTCTTTAGTTGAAGACAATAAAACTTTTGGATGCATGGTAGTAGTCAAAACTTTATAAGTAACTTTGTAAACAAGGGTTAATTTTTTAACTCCTTCAAAATTTAATCCTTGGCCAGTAATATCTAAGCTCAAGGTTTTGAGAATATGTGGGTCATCAAGAGGCACCATAAAATTTAGAAAACAATTAAAATATACAGGGTTATTGGCCAAATTTGATTCAATTATTCCTAATAAAGAATTTGAAAAATCTTTGTAACGTTTATCACGTAAAATTGCTAAGACTGGTGTATCTAGTCCGAATCTAAACATTGGAATTAAAGCTACTTGGACAGCTCCTATATGAAGAAATAAAAATTCTTTTTGATGTTTTTCAATATCATTTCTTGGAAATAATTGGAATGAATTTTTCCATAAACTGAAATTATTCTTTCAACAATTTTTGCACAAAGATTTTCTTTGAAATTGAAAGTATTTTGAAAATAAATTGCTTTTTAATCAAGTTTGGGAATTCCCTAATTGAGAAAATCATTTTCTATTTTTGCAACTCGAATTTATTCATTTGTCACATCACCTTTACTAGAAGAAACAGTATGTTGCTCCTCAATTTCTTTTTTAGTAAGATCTTTTGAAGAAGATTTAGAGGATAAATTTTTTTTTCAGGAAATTAGACATTTGAAAAATTTAAATTTTCATACTATAAAATTTATTTTTCAAAATTTTATTAAATCTAGAAATAAAATTTTTTGGATCAAGAATCTATACTTGTATGTGCTAAGACAGATTATTGCTGACCAACGATCTCACTGCACTTCCTTGCATCTTACTGTCGGGACCACAAACTTAGACACGGACGTATAGGCGGATGTAGAATCTGGATCTTCCAAATTGAATCTCTTGAATTCAACAAAATTTGAAGAATAAAATTTATTGAAGAGAACTAAAAATTATCAATCTCTTCTCCCGCGGAAATTAAATTTGAAAACGAATTGAAAGAAGTTTGAATTTTTATTGATGGCTCTGATACCAATTGCTCAATGCTAATTGCAAAGAAAATTAGGATCGATAGATTACAAGAAAGAAGCAGTCGGAATATTTGGAGCTTACAAAACCCAGTAAACTTAGGCAACATAAAACTCAAAATACAAGAGTATTATACTAAGAGTAAAAGAAAATAAGAGAAAATATAGACTAAAACTAAAACAAAATCATACTCAGGCAACATAAATATGAAGGGAACCTAAAAACCAACCTAAACAGAAAAATAAAGATTTAAAAAAGCTAGAGACAATTGAAACACATGCATCACATCAGTCCTATTGGACAACCATTTGGCTTTATGTTTTTGTTTTAAAAACTAAGTCTAAAGACTCTACTTCCACCTTCTAATTTTTTAGTTTATTTTGTACATTTCACCAATGGTCTAAAAACCAAGTCACATTTTGAAAACTAAAAAGGTCATGTTTAGTAACCCTTTCATTTTTTGTTTTTAGTTTGTAAAAACTAAGCCTATTTGCTTTCCATATTTTACAAAGATTTGTATCTTGCTTACGTACAATGATTGTATTTTTAGTTAAATTCTAAAAACAAAAATAACATTTTCAAAGCTTTTTTTTTTTTTTTTTTGAGTTTTAAAAATTTTGTTTGGTTTTTTAAACTATTGTTAGACTCTAGATAACAAAGAAAGAAAGTTGGAGGTTAAAATAATGTCTATAGAGTTAATTTTTTAAAAAAGATTTACCATTAGAATTGTAGCTAATGTTTACTTATTTTTTGTTTTGAAATTTGACTAAGAATTTAATCGATGTATTTAAGAAGGATGAAAATTATTGTAAAAAACAAAGAGAAAATAGACTTAACAAAAAAAGACAGAAGGAAGGGGTGACTAAACAGGACCACTATTTCCAACACCATTCATCATATACAGTGTTTTGCAAATATTGATCTTATAAAAGTGATGTCAGCAAAATCTTTTGTGAGTTCAAATGGATTGTAGCCTTGTTGAATGTTTGCTAACCTTCTTAGTTGAGAACTTGAGTTTCTGAATACAATGTTATGTTTTTAAGTTATTTGAAGGCCAAAAAAAAGTCTCAATTAATGGTATGCTGTTAGAAATAGTTTTTAAGTTCAAAAGGTTAAAAGACAACTTTTTCAAAAAGCTAAACACAACAAAATAATTAAAACCTACTCCATAGTTGAGAAATATTTAGCACATTTTAACCAATATTGTACAACGAAGCAGGAGTTGAAAGGATACGGGGGGAGGCAACTGTGAACATGTTTGGAATTATTGGTGAAAATACACAGAGAAAAGGACCACTTTAGAAAGAAATGATTCGACATATAGATTTGCAATACGCTGTTCAAATAATTGAATGTACGGACTTTCCTCCTTTGCTTATCCTTCACTTTACAAATTTTGTTCTCACCATCTCCCTTTTTTCATTGTTTAACATAACATATAGCTTTTCTTCATTTCTTTCTTTTCCTCTTAATTTGAATTTGGATGACATTACAATGAATCTAAAATGAGGAAGAGTGACAAGAAAGGAAGCGACGAAGGACAATCTTTTGTTTGTTTTAAGAAAGCAATTGGATACATCATATCTTGTAGGTATTTGAATTATCATATTTTGTCTTGTATTGGATGTGTGTGTGCATATATTTAAAGGTTGAGGAACTCAAAGAGATGCTTTGACATTTCAGGTCGCATCTTCATATCCAACAAAATGGTGATTTTTCTTTTTCAAATTATGGTCATCTCATTTGGATCCAAATTTGACAATCTTGTCATATGGATTTATTTGATTTATTTAAATTTGTCATATGGATGACAGAGTTAATATAAAAAGTCAGTTTGACCTTTCCTTTGCTCATAAAATTTTCAAAATTTGCAAATATAATAAAATATTGATGGAAAAAATACTAACAATATATATGTAATTAAGCTTGACTACAATTTTTATAAATAAGTGGATCTTCTACAACTTTAGGACACCCTCGTAAAATACAAAAGTGGGTTTAAACTATGAGTATTCAAGTTCGACTTTATCCCCAACTTTAAACTGCATGACAATACACTAGAGAGAGAATTTTGCAACCATGAGATAGAGATTGAAGTTTCTGCCATCTTATTGGGTCTCGATTTAGGGTTTGAAAAGTCTGTAGGATGTTGTAATTTTCTAGCAACTACTTGCTCATTAGCATGCCAAATCAAATTTTTAGCATTATCAATACTTTGAACCAATCTTTTCAAACGTGGAATCACTGGAAACTACCATACAACTTTTTCAGGAATCTATTTTTTCCCTCCGTTTACATTATTAGCATACTTCCACCTTGGTTCACCATATTCAGGAGATTCAGTTGCATTAGCGTATTCTTTTCTATACAAACAACAATCATTAGATCATGCATGAATCTTTTCATAATTCATTCCTAGTGCACCTAAAGATTTCTTCACTTCACACATGGATGTTGGGATCTCATTGGTAGTAGGTAAAATTTCCTTTAAAGTTTTCAGTAGTTCTAGAAAGCTAATATCACTTCATCTATACCTAACTTTTAAATTATGCAACTTGACTAATGTGGACAACTTGGTGAATTTTTTACATCCTTCATATAATGGTTTTTCGACATCATTAAGCAATTTCTCAAATTCATTTGGATCTTTTGAATACTCCTCATGAGCAACTTCAATCATTTCATTTATACCTCCAACATCATTCTCTTCATACATATGGGTGTCAACTTCAATCAAACTTAGAAGATTCTCTGTATAAGGATAGCTTAGGTAGTTGTTCACCATGTCAAAACCAAATTTTATAACTTTCGTCCATTCCATTGACATACAAGTGATCTCTAATAGTAGTACGACTTTGTTTTTCACAATTCATACATTTCAAACAAGGACAACGAATAGAGACATCTTTTGTATTAGAAAAATTCAAAATTGATGAAGTTTTCTACACCCAATTCATAATATTTGGATAACCTACTCTTGTGCATCCATGATCTATCCATAAGTGTAAATCCTAAGAGAATTTATTGAGCAATGGTTATCAATTTGAATTATAATATATGAAAGAATACAAGAAATTCAGAATATGAAAGAAATTCATGTGAAAGAATACAAGAAATACAAAATTTTAGCAATTCCTACTAACAAAATTTTAGCAACTCCTACTAACAAAAAGAATACAAGTTACTATAGGCCATAACCAAATTTATAACATTATTGGTACCATTAATACAAACAAAAATAGCAACATACATGAAGATTTTCTTTTCTAACTACAAACAAAAATATAAATCCAACTTGTACTTTTATCCATACATGAAAAGTAAGTTTGGTTCTTTTTCACTCTCACTATGGGTTGAACTAAAGAACCAAAAAGAAAACATAGCAAATACTAAGATATATATGATCATTTCACAATATTAAATGTATTATTCTATATTGTAGAAAAACTTAAGGAGATCTTATTTCAACAAGCGAGATATTATTACTGGAATGATTTAAACTGCTAAGCAAAAAGTAATGGGAATACAAATGTTTTTATGAATTGCATATTATGTTAAATGTGTAGCCTAAAACAATAAAGAGAAAGCAAACAGTAATGAGAAAACAAACATAACAAATACTAAGATATATATGACCATTACTTAAATGATTTTAACTAACTTATGAATTTCCCAACAAAAAAAAGTACAGATTATGTTAAATGTGTAGACTAAAATAATAAAGAAATAAATAGTGAGCTAAGAACCTAATGATGGTGGTGGACGAACCAACGGACGCAATAAGTAGACGAAGGTGACTGGAGGAGTGGATTGAACTAGACTAAAAAAGGGTAGAAATGGCAGCAACTTGAAGAGATCGATCAAATTGGATTGGAAAAGGATAGAAACGGCGACAGCGTGAGATCGATTAAACTAGTTGTGGGTGTTACGAGCATACGAACAGACGATGGCGACTCAGAGAAGATCGATAAAAAACGGATCGATGAATGCAACTTGACTTGAAACGGGCAGAAACGACAATCGGTTGCAGACTAGAAATGGAAGAGAAGACAAAAACATGTGAACTTATGGCGACGGTGGAAACTAGTGGCGAACGAACTTGGGACGAACTTGTGTCAAACTTATGGCAGACATTGCGAGTAGACGGAAAAGACGACGATGGCTTGAGGAGATCGACTGGAAATTCTGTGACTGGATTAGAAATATGGACAGAAACATGCAGCTTAGTGTTGCAGTCTTCGTCGAAGAGAAATATGGAAGGGGAAGTTAGGTTTTTTACAAAATTTGGGGAAAAGGGGGAAATTTGGGAAAGTTAAATTAAAATAGGGAAAATTTTAATTGAAATAGTAAAAAATGTATATTACTTGTGGGTTTTTTCACTCTTTCTTATTCTTGACGCTTTTTCTTAAAATTGTCAAGTATATCAATTATACAAGTGTCAAGTATTGCTAGGTTTCTAGTAGTGATCGATTATTATTGTGGGAACAATAATAAATTAAGATTAGTATGAGTTATAATTGATAATCATAGGAAGATTATATATGTAAAGACAAATTATAATCATATTTTCTTATTAGAGAATAAGAATTGGACTGACCTTTTTTTTTAGATTATTACACAAATAATATCTAATAATTTATTGTTTTAATTCTTAGACTGAGATTATCATGGTGTCAAACATAACAATTCATCTATTCTGATTCAATCAAACTTTATCTTTAACCGGATAATTATAAAGGTTGTACTCGAATACATTATGAATTATGTAGTGGACAAATGATCAATCAAGATGGAATTTATCCATCTTGTTATGAAGATCTGGGCCCCTCAATTAAGCGAGACTGTGGAAATGCATGGTCGTGCTATAAATGAATTAATAAGGGTATTAATGTCATTTATTATTTCAGTATGCTTATTGATCGAGAATGAAATTGAATTAGATAAGGTGACTTTGCCCATGCCTTATATTCAATTATAGATATCACGTGATAAAAGGATTAAAGAAATAATATTGGATATTACCAACTTAATTTAATATGGGTAGCTATAATGTCTTGCTAGAGACCAATTATGACTTATGGGTCATAAAACGAGTTATGGGCCCATTGCCATATTAAATTAACCCTAACGGGCCGCACAAGAAAGAACTAGTTTGAATTTGTCTTATGGCTGAGTAGTTAATAAGCCCAATTGGAGAATTGGAAGCTTGTTAGGAATCCCTAAGTTACTACAAAACTTAAATTTATTAGGAAATCCTAGGAAGCCTATAAATAAGACCATATGATTCTTATTTTATACACATAGCAAAAGGAAAAAAATTCAGTTGTCACAAAGAGAGAATTTGTAGAGTTAAAATTCCCACTCTGTGAGGTTCTAATGGACCCGAATTTGAGGAGTCGAATTTCCAGTTCGTGTGTGTATACAGTTAGAGAACGTTGGTGATTTTGCAGTATTTTGATGATACGATTTTAGAGGATCATCCTTATCAGTATAGAGGTAATTCAAACTTTGAGAGTTACTCACGCTGACATAAAGGTATGCATATTCGTGATTTAATTGTTTATGCATGATTTGTTTACGTTTTAAGGGTTGGAGAATTTTTTTATGTTAATTCTACTACATCTAGCCATAGATCGTTTTCTAACAGAGACCACTTTCGCAGCTTGCACTTGGGCGAGAAAAGGGAAAACTTGAACTAAAACGTTGATCATTATGCATTTAGCAACACACAGGTAGGACATGAACCTTTTATTGCATAACTCTGACCTAGACGTCACCTTAGTAGCATTATTAGAGCTTTGCATGATACATCTAAGAATTAACTTTACACATATCGGTTAGTATAAACTTTCACAAGAGTAAAGTTTAGTAACAAAGTTTTTGGCACTGTTGTCGGAGAATTAGTAATTTTTCCTTTTTAGATTTAATCATTGCACTAAATCTTATGCAAAAGTTTTATTTCAGTTGATATGCACGTTTTAGCTGAAGAGTTTGTAAACAAGTTTATAAGTAACAGTGAAAAATCGACATTCGTATTTAACCCTGAAATAGAACAAACCTTTAAGAGAAATAGAACAAGACGACAAAGGAGACAACAAGCGGACATAATGAATAATCAAAACAACCAAGGTGTCACTATCAATCTAGTTGCCCAAGAGCCTAATCCTGCCTACTTAGCCCATAATCTAGATAGACCAATAAGGTCTTATGCTTTACCTAATCTCTACGACTTCAAACCTAGAATCGCCTATCCTGAGTTTGACGAGAATTCACATTTTGAAACTAATTTGATTATGCTGGAAATGATTTAGAATGTTGGACAATTTAGCGGATATCCAGGTGAGGATCCACACGAACATAAACTTAGCTTCTAATCTATCTACGCATTATCCATATGCCTGACATATCTAGGAATGAATTGTGATACACCATTTTCCTATTTATGTCGAGGGATGGGACGAAACAATGGGCAACCCTCCCTTAAACACAAAGAAGTAATCACATGAGAAGACCTGATTGAGAAGTTCATGAAGAAATTCTTCCCACCATTCGAGAATGCTAGAAGAAGGAAGGACCTAATACTCTTGAAGCAGAGAGAGAAAGAGAATCAGCACGACGCGTGGAGCAAAATCAACAAATGGTGAAGTCATGCCTTTACAATGACATCCTTGAATGCATATTAATGGAGATGTTCTATTTTGGGCTCAGTAAGGATACTCAGCAATCGATTGATGCTATATTTGTTGGAAGAATGCTGAGAATGGGATGATGACAACTTTTGTTCTCGCCAAAAGGGAAGAGGAAAGATTGAAGAAAGAGAAAATAAAAAAGCAATGGTGGCATTGCAAGATCAACTGACCATAATGAACAACCTGGTACAATCAATGACGTTATTGCAAGTTAAGGTCGTGGAAAGTTCATACCAGGAGCTAATAATATAGGTGGATGAAATGGGTTACGTGGGATGCGACGACCCTCATAACACTGATGCATACCCATTCAACTATGTGACTGTTGCGTACGTCAAACATGACCCATACTCCAATACTAAACAAATGACATTATCGTAAGTTAATGTCATGAGAAGTTCATACAAGGTGGTAATGCAGATGGACAAAATGGGTTGCGTGAGATGTGGCGGTACTCATAACATTGGCACATGGCCAATCAGTCATGAGACTGTCGAGTACATCAAACATCACCCATACTCTAATACTTATAACTCGGGTTGGAAGAATCAACTAAACTTTGGGTGGGGAGGACTAAGTCAACAAAATTATGGACGATAGAGTGGTCATGGTGACCAATATGGTGAAGCATCGACTATCACCAAAGGCACCGCCATAATATACCACATCCTTCTTCACCTCAACAATATCAATAAACCACCATTTCTCCATCCTCCTCATCATCAATGAAGAGCCTGCCTTGCCAGTACGTGTGAAGGAATGATGCACTTCTGTATACTCAAGTCATGTCCATCAGAATTCTAGAGTTACAATTGGGGCAACTAGCCAATGGTTTCATCAGCAGACCACGGGGATCCCTTTCGAGCAACATTGAAATGTCTAGCAAGATGGGGGGGGGGATCTAGGAAAGATCAGTATCAAGTGGTAAACTCAGAAGTGGAAGGAATTTGACACATCTGCAAACTAGATCCTTAACATAGAAATTCCACTTCTACTTTTAATGCCAAGAATGACACTTCAAGTAATATTTCTGATCCTTTGTTATCTCTTTAAATAATAATACTTCTTCCTTGCAAAACAATGACATACAATAAAACAAGGACGTGGAGGACACCAATCGAGATGAAGAACATGTGATGGCATCAAATTAAGTGTCATCTTCCAATCCCACACCGCGCCCTCCTCCATTCCTTGGTCGTCTAAAAAAAGACGACGAACAACAATCTAAGAAGTTTTTGGATGTCTTGAAGCAGCTTCAAATCAACATTTTGTTTGTTGATGCATTAGAGCAAATGCCTTCGTACGTGAAATTCTTGAAAGATATTATTACAAAGAACCGAAAGATGAATGGATATGAAACGATAGCTCTAATGCAGGTAACAAGCAACGTCTTCAAAAATGGGGTACCCGAGAAGATGGAGTGTGAAACCCCGAAATTGCTAAGATCTTTGGAATTTATTAAATTTTGGTAAAGGTAAAAGAAAATGGGAGTTATAGGAAAATAAAGTAAAAATCCTTGGAAAAATTAATTATTGAGGTTTTGAGTTTAAGTCAAGGAAGGAAAAATTGGAAAAATGAACTAAGTGTCAAAAGAATGGAAAGTCAGACATTAAAGGCAAGGGGGTAGGTGGCCAAAGTAATAAAAATAAACTCTAAAGACACAAGAAGTTAGGCATTTTGATCATGGGATAGGCGACCAACATTGAAAGATAACCCCTAAAGATAAGTCATGACATTTAAGATGTGCTTGGCAAGGAAAGGGGTGCCTAGGCAAGATGATTTCAAGTTTGTTGGCTATGTATGGAAGGCTACTCATGTGCTAAGCGAGATTAGCTAAGAGGTTAGCAAGCATAGAAGTGGGCGGCAAGACTATATGCGAGAAAGCTTACAACCATGAAGGTTAGCTAGGTGATTGAAAAGGTTGGGCGTTTAAGGTAGCATGGGAGGAAGGCCATGAAGGTTAGCTAGGTGTTTAAGCAAGCTACGTGGCTAATTAAGGGCATTAGGTTTAAAGTAAATCCATGTGTCTTAACCAAATTCCATGCATTTTGCAGCCAAGGTAGAGGTGGATTAGGAAGTAGAAGATGGATTAAGAAGATAAAGAGCTGGATTAGCAAAGTTGGAGATGTCCTTTCATTTCCATGTAAATCACCATAATAAATAGGCAACTTAAAGTAAGGGTTTCTCATAATTCACTCGTATCATTTATCTCAAACAACTTTCAAAAGATCTGAAATTGAGTCTAGTTTCTATTCAAGGGCTGCTAATTAAGTTGAAGGTGAGGAGGATTGAGTTTAAGCAAAAGAAAGGCAAGAAGGTCGATTTGAAGGAAAAATTGAGCAAGGTGCATGTTTTGGTGTCCATAGGACGCATATGTTCGAATTTGACTTTGAAATTTTGAGGTAAGCAAGTTAAGGTTTTTTCAAGTAACTTCGTAGAATAAAGGTTTCCTAAAAGAGTTATGAATTTTATGTTATGATTTTTCAAATTCAAATTAAGGTTATAAACAAAAAAGTGTTTATAGGCAGTGGACGAGTGTCAAGCAAGGGCAAGTGAGATGGGCATTCCATAGAGGTTATTTGAGCTTAATTTGAGGCACATGGCACGATCATGGCATAGTCGAGTGGCAAGGATGCACTCAAGCTGCATATATGGCAATGTGTGCGGAGGTTAGTGCGCAAAGGATGGAACATGAACGATACAACGCGCGTAAGGCACGTGGCCATGATGCACACAGGGTATGTGGTTAGAATGTGCACAACACAATATGCGTAAGACACGTGGCAAGGCCTGTCTTGGCCATATGCGCGAGCCAAGCACAACCACCATACCATTGGGTGTGAACATGCCGTTTTAAGCTGTTTGTGGGCTGTTTTGCTATTTTTTGGATTTTTTAAGGAGATTCTTGGATATTTTAATAAGCAAGGGATTAATTAAGAATTAAATGTGAATTTTCGAGGTCAAGGAGAGATTGGAAGAACCCCTAATCAAGGATCAAATCAAGTATTGTGAGTGATGAAATGATTTCTTAAATGCTCTTTAAAGTATAATTTATTGCTCAAAGTATGTTTTAAGAAAATGTTCAAGTTACTGTTTCTAGGGTGTTTGAAAAAGCTTAAATGCTTTATAAACTGATTCTCAAAAGCTATGTTATCATTGTCTAATATGAACAATGAAAGCAAAAGAATGTTTTAAGGTTTTCAGTATATTTTATCCTAGACCGAATATTACATGGGACCTATTGTATACATGTGGTTAACTCCATATTGATGATAGGGTTGATGAACCTATTTTTAATTATGGACCATCAGGAAGGGTATATTTATTATGCCTTAAAACAAGGAGGATTACAGTTAAGTTGTGTCCTATTGTCTGTTCTCTGTTAAGACGAAGAGGTTTAATACTGCATGTGGCTATAGATCATGTCTTCCAAAAGATATGCCATGTTACTAAACGTTCAATGTTTCCAAGTTTCATGTTATGAAATGAGTGTCTACTGATAATTTTATAAAACTAACGCTCACTAAGTCTTTTGACTTACTCTTTCAAAATATTTTTCCCTATTTTCAGGTACATATTGTGTGTCTCTAAATGTTGAACTTACTACTACCAGGCCAATCAGTTTTCGGCCATAAAAGGAATTACTATATTAGAATTTGTAATTATATGATTTGTTGATATAGCTTTTATATTTTATGTGTTTTCTATTAAAACATTGTTTTATTAAAGGTCATTTCCCAAATAGGCTACACTTTAGTTTTGTTTTCTAAAGTAGTGATTTTTGCTTGCAAATTGTTTTATGTGTTTGGGGTTAACGGTCAATTGATATTATTTCAAATGAGAATAATTTCAGTTGACATCACACTACCTTCCAAATTCATAGCATGTGATTTGGGAGAGGGTGTGACATGAAGGATCCTATAAGCTTTATAGTGAACTGTTCAATAGGCGACGTGGATCTAGGTTGGGCATTATGTGACCTTGGAGCAAGAATAAACTTGATTCCCCTCTCTATCTTGAAGAAATTAAGAATAAAGGAGGCTCAACCAACAAAAATGGTGTCCAGTTAGTAGACATATCCATTGTTCGCCCAGAAGGAAAGATTGAAAATCTTTTGGTGAAGGTGGAGAAATTCGTATTTCTCGCAAACTTTACCATTTTGGACTATGAAGCAGATTGGAAGGTTCCTATCATTTTGGGGCAGCCATTTCTGTCAACAAGCTGCACCTTAATAGATATCCACCAAGGGGAATTAGCAATGCAACTGAATGACCAAGAAGTAACTTTCAACGTTGCAAACACATTGAAGTTTCCCTCAAATGTTGAAAACTACAGCAGAATTGAATCCCTTGGGTGGGATTATTGCAAGGAAGAAGTATTGGCTAAGCTATTCAGCTCTTAAGAATTCTTTGAAGATGAAGATCCTAAAAGCATTTTGGAGGAAATCAATGTTGTATCTGTCGCAAGGAAGTTTGAAACTTTGAAGTTGCAAGCCAAAGGCGAGAAAAATAATAAGCCATTGACAAGGCAAAAATGATACATATAAAAGTATATATCGGTAAGGTCGTTAGAATCAAGCACTAATATGTTTAAAAATGAAACGTAACTTGCTAAGGATATAATGCTTACCAAGATTTGCCTCGACAAAAGGTATTTTCAAATTTACCCTTACTTTTTATCGTAGCTCAATGGTTAGTAAGGATGTCGAACCTAAGGGAATCCACAAAGAAAATTTCTTGAAATCAAGCTTGAAAGAAATGTTGGTAGTAGTAAAAAGAAAGCATTAAAGAAAGTGTAGAGAACATCAAATTGAACCAAGAATCAAGGGAATTTGAGATGTAAATTCAATTGGTAAAAAAAAAAAAGGTATAAATTAAACTCTTATGAGAAAAAACGAGGTGATGGGTAATGGGTGTTATCCATCTCTTATCAACAAATTAAAAGAAGTATGGAATGATTTTTGCTTTAAAAGAGGATTCTTGATCAAGGTTTTTGCAAGATCAACTTGCTTAATTCATATAAGAGCCTTAATTAAGATTCAAGAAAAAAGATAATCACCACAAACATTTATTGTATAAGGATGATCCTCTGAAATCGAATCACCAAAATGTTGTGAAATCACTAGTGTTCTCTAACAATATCCACACATGAACTAGGAATTCGCTCCACTAATTCGAGTCTACTAGAATCTCATAAAGTGAGAATTTCGACTCTCTCTATTCTCTCTTTGTGTAGAACGAATCTTATGTCTTTGGTTGTATATAAAATAAGAACCCTAAGGTCTTATGCCTACGCTTTCTAAGGTTTTCTAATAAGCTTAGGTTTCTTTATAAGCTTCCAATTCTACAATCAGCCTTATGAATTATGTCTCCTAATATGTTTCCAATTCTCCAATTGTTCTTATTAATTACATTTCCTAATAAGATTCTAATTCTCCAATTGAATTTATTAATTACCCAACCTAAAGACAAATTCGACCCAGTGCTTTCGTGTACGATCCGTTAGGTTAGGTTGGCTACTAGGGATAGGTTACGTAAATGGGATAGTTTGATTCCATCTTCATGCATTCTGTGTGATGGGGTTTTGAGTCTCAAAACCATTTGTTTTTTCATGTCCTTTTGGGTGTGATATTTATTCTTGTATCATTCAGGTCATGGGTTTCTCACACATGGTCGGGGGGTGGGATGTTGAGTTGTCTTGGGTTTGTCATTAGGGTATTGGGAAGGGTGTGAGTAGGAAGGTATGGCGTGTGCTCTAGTATGCTACGATCTGTTTTATCTAGCATGAGCGTAATCGTCGTCTCCATGGAGCGTAGGCTCCCAAGCCCATTGTTCCATATCAAATTATTCAAGCTTGTGTTTGTGCTTGGGCTGAAGATGTTCCGGATCTTATTTAGTTTTGTATCCTTTTCATTTATGTCTAGTTGTTCCTGGGTTGTGGGGTTGTTTTCTTTGTGTTGTTTATTTTCCCCAGTGTGAGTTTGTTTTTTGGTTTGTTGTATGTGTTTTTTTTCTCTTTCGATGCCTTTGTTGTTCTTTCTATGTTGTTCAACCTTTGTTGCTTTGATGCCTTAGCCTCGGGTTATGAGGTCCTCCTTGTTATTGTATAATAAATGTCCTTTTAAAAAACCAAAGAAGAAGAACGTCGCTTTAAGACAGGGGTCAAGTTAGAGACCCCGAAGGAATAGAAGAGGAAGACATCCCTCCACCTCTGCTCGAGAAAGAAAGCTTGCATCCACTTCATCACAACCAACAAAGAAGCTTAAGGTTGATGTGGCCAAGAACACCAATCCAGCGAACAACCCTCCTTGCAAGAAGAAGGTTTCTCAACGACCACTTCGCGAGGAGTGCCTCTCGCCTCCCCATAATAAAAGGAAAAGTCCCCCCTCCTCCTCGCAAAGATGAATCCCCTCCACCACCTCCTAAAGATAACACTCCTCTTCCCCCTCCAAAAAAAAAAAAAAAAAAAAAAGAACTTCACCTCCTCTACCTCAAAATAATCCTCCACCACCACCTCCATCCAACCACACTTTACCAATTTCACCTAGATAGCGGAGTCCTAAGCTACCTATATATTGCGATCATCACCCATCCACATCTCATTCTCCTAGGAGACGAAATTTTTTGTCGCTTGACCACAAATTTGCCAACCCATCAGTCACCAAATAAACACGTTGATACACTGTGCTTGGATTTAAATAAGTCTTTATCTGACCTAAAGGCCCCAAAAAAAAGTGATACCCTTCTACGTGTATAGGTGACACAATGCGAGTAGAAACGGCCATTGTGAACAAGCCGCCACTACCAGATGAGATAGGAATGATTGTTCATCACACACTCTCTAAAAGAAAACAACTCGCCTTTGGAGTAGCTAATGAGACAAGCATCACTGCAGCGTGACATGATGAAACATAAGAATCAATGGTGCAAAGCAACGGTGACGACATTTATGATTTTATTGGAGCAACAGTTTGCAAGCCCACTTTTGTTTGTCTATATGATGTTTTGGCAGTGCAAAAGTTCCAAGGCGAGTAGCAAGAAGCAACAAGGAGAATTATAGACAAGTTGCAAGTCGTCAATACTGAACTTAAAATGATAATAGTCCAACAACTAAGGAAGTTGGACATTATGGCGTCAAATGAAGATCAATTTGTTGTTAGAATTGGTTGCCCAAAATATTTGTTGATTAATATATTTAGATTATTTTGCACGGTGTTCAAGGCAGTAGACTTTATTGGTTACTAGTTTGTTGACATTTCTGTTGGGAATATTTAGAATATTTCAAAAGTGTTGCCTGTTGAGATTTGTCGTAAGTATGTGATGCATGACCAAAATATTAATACGCAGGGTTGAATTTTTTGGACCAGTTGTTCCAAAAACTATCTTGTAACGTAGGAAGGTTAGAAACTAGGTGTTGCACGTAAGTATACCCAAAAATGATTTTAATCAGAAAAGTGTGTTGAAATTGATTGAAAAATGCATGCAAAGCTCAATCCTTATGAAGATCTCGTATGACCAAGTCGAATATATAGAACACGGATCAGATGATTGATGAGATAAAAGATCAAGGGGGAGATCTTCATCATTAGTTTACTTAACCAAGAAGTAGTGATTAAGGAGGAGTTTTTAGGTTTGATTTAGAACAATCATAGACTTAAGTATAATTGGTGTGTGATAGTTTTTCTAACAATAGTAGTTCTGTATAGAGTGAGGAATACTTGTAAACTTTGTACTGTTAATCATAAGGTCTTGCTTCTGATGTATGTTTGTTAGCAATAAAATCTCTTATCAAGGGTCAAGTACCCCCCAAACGTAGATGCAGAGTCATCAAACTAGGTTAACAAACCTCTGTGTTTATACTATGTCTACTATATGTGCTTAATGTTAAACCTACTATAGTAGAGCGTACATGTCTCCTATCTATCACCTTAGTTGTTGACTGATTCGTTGTTTTTCAATTGGTACCAGAGCGGGCTTTTGCAATGGATTCTGCTCATGAAGGAACATCAACGACTAGACCTTCAATGCTGGAAGGAACAAACTATGGCTACTAGAAAGAAAGGATGATCGCTTTTCTTAAGTCAGTGGATAGCAGATATTGGAAATCAGTACCGACAGGATGGGAACCACCTTCCGTTAAAGATGAAGCTGGAAAAACTACTCTAAAGCCTGAGATCACCTGGACAAAGAAAGAAGATGAAGAATCATTTGGGAACTCGAAGGCTCTAAATGCATTGTTCAATGGTGTGGACCAGAATGTCTTCAAACTTATTAAAACATGTACCTCAACAAAAGAAGATTGTAATATTTTGGAAGTTGCTTATGAAGGAACCTCTAAAGTCAAAGTATCAATACTTCAAATCCTAACTTCATGATTTGAAGCACTCAAGATGAACGATGATGAAACTAAAGAAAAATTCAATGTTCGGGTTCTGGATTTGGCAAATGAATCGTTCACTCTAAGTGAGAAAATCACTGAATCCAAGATGGTGCAAAAAGTTCTAAGGTCTCTCCCTCCTAGGTTTAGATGAAAGTGACCGTTATTGAGGAAACTAGCGACATTACCACTATGAAGTTAGATGAGCTGATTGGATCGTTGCGTATGTTTGAACTCTCTTTTGAAGATTAAGGTTAGAAAAAGAAAAAAGGAATTGCTTTTCAAAGTGTACGTGAAGACACCTCTAAACAAAGTCTGAAAGCCCCTAAAAATAAAAATCTCATTAAAGCAGTTGCATTACTGTCTAGACGCTTCACCAAGTTCAAGAACAAATTTTACAAGAAGGCTGGAGGATATGGCTCACAGACTAATTGAGATGGTTGCAGTTCAAACTCGTCCAGCTTGAGCTCAACAAACGTGGATTTTTCTCCTCGAAGGTGTGATCAGAACCAAGGAATATCGTACAAGGACAGACAAATCTGATAAGTCAGTGAGGTGCCATGAATGTGAGGGATACGATCACTTCCAAGCGGAATGTCTCACCTATTTGAAGAGAAAGAAGAAGATTCTCAATATCACCTTGTCAGATGAAGACACGTCGTCAGACAATGAGTGTGAAGATTATGGTCGAGCGTTAATCGGTTGTAAAGTTGAAGGAAGTTTAGAAATACCAAATAATGATGAATTTCTACTTCAAGCTATCATAGAACCAAACCCAAATGCAGATTTAGAAAGTGAAGACATAGCAGAAGATCAACTACCTTTACATATACCCCTACTGACTTCGAAGAACTGTTGTACTTGTGGAAGGAAGATAAAAAACTACTAAAACAACACTGAGAAAGATTTCAAACACTATTCAACGATAATCATCGATTGATGATGACATAATTGATCTTAAGGGTGAACTCAGAAAAGCTAAAGGAGAATATGAAAATCTCTTGAAATCTGTCCGACTACTGTCTCCAAGGAATCAGAGTCTCGAGATGCCCTGAGTATGGAAAAGCTAAAAAACAATCATGAAGGCCTCGGCTATGACGGTGAGCAATCATTGTCTAAAGGAAAAGCTCCAATATTTGTTATGTCAACTGATAAAAAATATTAGGAGGAAATGGGTGAATCGTCAAAGTGTCGAACTCAAAAGATAAACAGTTGGGCGTCACGGAAGAGAGTATGAAACTATTGTGGGAAAATTAGACACATTAGACCTTAGTGCTATAGATTACATCAAAGAACTACATCACCTCGACATGATATAAAGAGAATTGTTATTAAGCAAACATCTAAGAAATTGGTGTGGAGAGTAAAAGAAAGTGTTAAATGCTGTGTAGCCTTCACTACAGTCTTCTTTACCAACTAAGATGACTAGTATTTCGATAGCGGGTGCTTGAAACACATGACGAGTAACTCTCTTTTGCTCACTGATTTAATTGAGTGCAAGCTGGTCGAGAGACCTTCCGAGATGGAGTCAAAGGCATTGTGATAAAAAAGGCTAACGTTGATCTACCTGAGGCCCCAAAACTAATGAATGTCAAACTGGTAGAAGGGTTGTCTGCAAATATTATCAGTATTAGTCAATTATGTGACCAGGGGTATTCGATCAAGTTCTCCAAAGAAAAATGTGAAGTTCTGAATGCTGACAGCAACCTATTATATTAGGAACCAGGTTGTCAGATAACTATTATCATTGGGATAAACCATGTCAAGAACTGAAATGCAACTTGTCTCGTTATGCTTAAACAATGTTGTGCATAAACGACTCGGTCATGTCAGTATGGAAAAGCTATAAAAGACACAAAAGGCAGAGTTTGTACTTGGATTATCCATGTTAAAATAGTGTAACGAGTTATTCTGTTTAGAGTGTCCTGTAGGGAAGCAGATAAAAACTTCACACAAAGTAAATGATTAGAGATCTTCAAAGCAGGTTATGGAGTTACTTCATTTAGACCTGATGGGACCTATGCAAGTTGATAGTCTTGGAGGAAAAAGATATGTGATTGTGATTGTAGACGACTACTCTTCATACACTTGGATGCAATTCATCATAAACAAATTAGAAACTTTTAAGACCTTTCAAACACTGTGCTTATAGCTTCAACGACAGAAGGATCAAAATGTTTGTAGAATCCAAACTGATCATGGGAAAGAATTTGAGAACCAACATTTCATTGAATTTTGTGAATCAGAAGGAATATTTCATGAGTTCTCAACTCCTATGGTTCCACGACAAAATGGTGTCGTTGAAAGGAAGAATCGAACACTGCAAGAGATGGCAAGAATTATGATTCATGCAAAGTCTTTACCCATCCATTTTTGGGCAGAAGCTGTAAATACGACATGTCATACACACAATCGTATAGCTCTCCATCCTGGGACTACAGTCACGAACTATCAGTTGTGGAAGGGAAGGAAATCAAACATTAAATACTTTCATATATTTGGTTCCGTGTATTACATCCTAAATAACAGAGAGTATCATCAGAAATGAGATTTTAAATAAGACGAGGGTATATTCCATGGCTACTCTGTTCAAAGTAAGGCTTATAGAGTTTTCAACAAAAGAACGCGAATGCTAATAGAGTCCATAAATGTACACGTTCCTGACACTAAGAATTCTATCTCACAGAGAGCTTTCGCTGATGCAGAGGTTTTTTGTTCGGAAGATCTAAATAACAGGGTAGAGAAATCTTGAACTGATACGTCTAACAGACTACAAGAGTCTCTATACATGAATTCTACTGATATTTCATATCAGACTCATCACACAAATCTTCCTACTTCAGAGAGGTGTTTACCTATAGATCCGTCTGTAACCTCAACAATTCATGATTCAAATACTAAACTATTGGCACCCTCAGCACATGTGAAGAAAAATAACCCAGTAAGCAATCTTATTGGTGAAATTGACAGAGGAATTATCACGAGGAAGAAAACCAGACAAGATTACGCGAACATGATAGCCAAAGTGTGTTTTAGTTCAACAATTGAACCAAGTAACATTCGAGAAGCTCTGCAGGAAAATCAATGGATTGAGGCTATGCAAGAGGAACTTCATCCGTTTGAAAGAAATCAAGTCTAGGAACTCACTCCACTCGACCTGAAAATGTTAATAACATTAGGACAAAGTGGATTTTCAAGAACAAGACTGATTGGAAAGGAAATGTTACTCGAAATAAGGCACGTTTGGTTACTCAAGGTTATTCTCAAATTGAAGGAGTGGACTTTGGTGAAACCTTCACCCCTGTAGCGCGACTAGAATCTCTTCTGCTGTCACTGGGCCTTGCGTGCTTTCGTACAATTGCACTGTATCAGATGGATGTAAAAAGTGCGTTTCTCAATGGATATATTACAGAGAAAGTCTACGTTGCGTAACCTAAAGGTTTTGAAGATCCTGCATATCTAGATCATGTGTATCAACTGATGAAGGCTCTGTATGGGCTCAAACAAGCTCCCAGGCCTGGTATGATTGCCTATCCATATTTTTTGTAGAGTATGGGTTTGCTAGAGGTGGTTTGGATAAAATAATATTTATTAAGAAACAGAGAAATGAGTTTTTAGTGGCACAAGTATATGGGGATGACATTGTTTTTAGTGGATACCCGGATTCCTTAATCTTGACCTTTGTTGATCAAATGAAGGAGTTCGAAATGAGTATGGCTGGGAAACTTACGTTCTTTTTGGGTTTTCAAATTGAACAAGGTGAAACAAGGATATTCATCTCTTAGGAGAAGTATGCTCGAAATTTGATCAAGAAAATTGGTCTTGAACAGGCCAAGGCAAAATGTACTCTTGTTGTTACATAAATCAAAGTGTCAAAAGATGGTGGTGGGAAGAAGGTCGATGAAAGTCTGTATCAAAGTATTATAGGGAGTCTATTGTACCTCACGACAAGTCAACTAAATATTGCCTATGTTGTTAGTGTGTGTGCTCGTTATCAAGCTGATCCCCATGAATCTCACCTTCGTTGTGCTAAATGGATTCTGAAATACATACTAGGAACTGTTGATTTTGGGATCTGGTATTTGTTTGATACCACTGCTATGTAGGTTGGCTACTATGATGTCGGTTGGGCTGGGTATGCTGATAACAGGAAGAATACCTCAGTTGGGTGTTTCTTAGTAGGAAATAATCTGATTGCATGGTTTAGTAAAACGTATAACTATATTTCACTCTCAACGGATGAGGTAGAGTATATAGTGGTTGGAAGCAGCTGCACTTAGTTGTTATGGATGAAGCAAATGCTCACTGAATATGATATTAGTCAAGATACTATGCTTTTATACTGTGACAAAATGAGTGCGATTCACATCTTGAAAAATCTTGTTCAGCATAGTAGAACTAAACACATTAACATTTGTCATCACTTTATTCAAGAATTGGTTGATACAAAGGTTATCTTGTTAGAGCACGTAGGTTCAGTTCAGTTAGCTGATATACTAACCAAACCTTTGGAAGTTTCTCTATTTGAAAATCTACGTGCAAGGCTCAAAGTGTGTGGAGTGCCAACCTAGCAACTAACTGCTAATGGGTCTGTCTTATTCAGTTCATGGGCCCATAGAACTGCTTTCAAAATTTATAACAGTCAGGTGAAGGTGAAGCGACCAGATTCAAGTTTGATTTTTCCTCTCCTGCGTTCGAAGTGTCTTCCTCTTTCTAATCGTCACTCTTCATGCAGTCATGTAATCTTTAAGGCTGACTCCATGGTGTCTACAAAAAATAAAACGTATCGCCATCCTTCAACCACGATGAACCCACCTTTAAGTTCTGTTCCTCCATCTCGATCGAAGGGTCTAAGAATCAAGATGATTCCAACATGAAACCCATTAGAACGTCTCTAACGACTTTAGGAGCTCAGTGACTCATCATCCGCGGTTTCCTCTGTTCTGCATCGTAGTCGTCCAGTTTCCAAACAGATTGCTCAAAAGGACCTACCCCATTCAGTCCCCCCAACTATAGAAGAAGAAGTGTTTCGCTCCCGAAAGCGAAAGTCAAAGACTCCTAATAAACCAGTTGAACATGTGGTAGTTGAGTTTAATTTTGATGATGATGTGGCACTTGCTGATGTAATGTGCCAAAAGTTCAGAAAAGGGAAAGCTCCTCAGACTTATGTGGGGAATCATCTAAGAAACATCGGTCATCTCATTTGACTCTAAGAAGGACATGCAAGGATGAGATAGTGCTTTGGAATCTCGATGCTTAGGTATGCATAATCGCACACCACAATAGTGTCATGTCGATGAAGTTATTGATGATTTGTTCAGGGAGTTTGGCACTCAACCTACTCATATGGCCAGTCCCTCTCGCCATCCGTCTATCTCTCCAAGTCACTGCAGACCTTCTCCTCCTTCCTCTGCTCGGAATACAGAGGCTTCCCGTGTTCAAAATGTTGAGGCTTTAGTTGTGCCACCTCCTGCGGATACTGAACAGAATATGGGCACAAGCGGCATTCATCCACTTGCTCCAATTCAGCATGGGTTTCGCCCTCCATCACAAGGGCAGCGAGTCATCTCCACTAAGGCAGGACGTCGAAAACTACATCTCAATGTACCTTCCATGCCTATCGATAGGATCTCTTTTCACTCAAAGAAGTGTGTGTTTTGGTGGAAATATGTGATGAAGCTTTGGATAGCTGATGAGCCGATTGTTTATGATCAACTTCACTCCTATGCGACCGTTATTGACCTAATTGCTAAGGCTAGATTGATGTGCACCGTGAACAACCTTGGGATTTTCTACCTGAAGCTAGTTCGTGAGTTTATTGTTAATTTTCCTACCTACTTCAATGAACCCAGCACCCCTGATTTTCAAAAGGTTCACGTGCACGGTAAGTGTATATCTATTTCTCATCTTCTGCTTAATCAATTTTTGAATGTTTCTCCTCTTACAAGCTCTATAAAAAGTTAGCTGACTACTGAGCAACATGCTTTGGAACTATCTAGCGGGTTAGTTAGAAATTGGCCTATTGATGGTCAGTTTTTGGTCACCAAACTAAGTGTGAAGTATGCAATCCTTCACAAGATTAGCATTGCCAATTGGTACCCGTCTAAACATCTCGGTACTTTCTCCACTGAACTTGCGTAACTTGTTTATCAGATTGGCACGGGTCATGTTGTAGATGTGAGGGAGTTTATTTTTCAATAAATCATTCATCTGCTTCCCTCGATTGATCACCAACTTTCTGTTATCTCACCATCCAAACTTACTTACTAATGATGATGTTGTTGGGTCGACTCCTCGTACTATTTCTCTTAGCTATAAGACTTTTCAAAGAGCTCATGTTTCAGACCTTCCTACAATGTTTCGTCCTCCTCGTAGGAGTGTGGAATCTTCGAAGGCTGAGTTACCCGTTCCAGATGATGGCCTGCATCTTTCTAGGGATTTGGTTCTTCAAGTAATGCAGCTACTCTCCAATGTGTCACAGGCTTTCACTATGTTTATCGCGGATCTGCAGGGTGCCATTTTTGCTTTAACTGGTAGGCGCACGGTGGTGGACTCTCTTTTACATGTTCTTCACACTCTCCTAACCTCCTCTCAGACCTTTACTAATCCGTCAGCTGTATTTGTTCTCATGCAAGGGGGAGTGGTTTAAAGGTTAGCGGTTTTGTTAGTGATCCTCCTGCAGGTTTTTTTTGTTGGCCAACCTTTTGACTTGATATTTTTTTTTTGTCTTTTCGATCTTCTTCTGAACTTGTCTACTTCCAAAATTTTTGTACTACTGTCTACTGAATGAAAATATTTTTTATGAATGAATGAAGATGTGGATGGTTCAGTTAGTTGTTTAGTGATATATGCATATGTGGAATGGTTGTATGGTTGGAATGATGTGATATGTCTATCATTAATTTTTTCATGATCTAGTGCATGTTGGAACAAATAATTCCTGGTCCGAAGAGGGAGTTTGTTGATTAATATATTCAGATTATGTTGCATGTGTGTTCGAGGCAGCAGACTTTATTGGTTACAGGTTTGTTGAGATTTCTATTGGGAATATCCAGAATATTTCGAAGGTGTTAACTGTTGAGATTTGTCGTAAGAGCGTGCTGCATGACTAGAATATTAATACACATAGTTGAATTTTTTGGAGTGGTTGTTGCAGAAACTATCCTATAACACAGGAAGGTTAGAAACTGGGTGTTAAGTATAACCAGAAATAATTATAATCAGAAAAGTGTGTTGAAATTGATTGGAAAATGTATGCAAAGCTCAATCCTTATGAAGATCGCGTATAACCAAGTCGAATGTACAAAACCCTGATTGGATGATTGATGAGATAAAAGATTAAGGGGGAGATCTTCATCATTAGTTTACTTAATCAAGAAGTAGTGATTAAATGGGAGGTTTTGGGTGTCATTTTAGAACAATCATAGACTTAAGTATAATTCATCTCTGAGTTTTTCTAACAATTGTAGTTCTGTATAGAGTGAGGAATACTTGTAAACTCTGTACTGTTAATCATAAGGTCTTGCTTATGATGTATATTTGTTAGCAATAAAATCACCTATCTCGGGTCAAGCACCTCCCAAACGTAGATGCAGAGTCATCGAACTGGGTTAACAAACCTCTGTGTTTATATTGTGTCTACTATATGTGCTTATTATTGAACCTACTGTAGTAGAGCGTACATCTCTCTTATCTATCACCTTAGTTATCGACTGATTCATTGTTTTCCAGTTGTCAATCGCGGTCTCAAATCTCACTTCAATAGTCCTAGCACAGTCAAAAATGATGAGAAAGACGAGGACGCGACATGATAGGTAGTTTCGAGCATCAATGGAATACACCCATGAGGTTTTTGTTCAAAGAGTACCTGCTTCTAACATTCCGTAAGACTTAGAAACACCATTCTCACCTCTACAACCACATGACCTTAGCGATGCTAGTTCCCACCAAGAAAACTAAATTTGGGGATGTTTCTCATTTTTGTAGTTTCCATTTTGCTTTACTTATTTTTCTCTTTTGTGATTTTAAATATGCCCTTTCTTGATAAATGAAATACTTTTACAAATTTTCTGCATGTCTATGCGTTATACTTTTTCTTGTCTAGTAGAATTTAGCTTGTAGCTGGAAAAGAGTCTATTCTTAATGAAACTTACTTTAAACATATTTCTAGGATTCTTTAGGCGAGCAAGCTTCACTTCAAACCTCTTTTGTACAATTTTTCTAAGTTCTTATTATCATTTCCTTTTTAGCAATGAGGACTTTGCTTCATTAAAAGATTTGGGGGTGTGCGAGGTCCAAGCTAAAGCGTTCACAAAATTAGAGAACCATTTTTCTGGCAATTTAAACTTTAAATACGTGCTAAAAAAGTTGACTTATTCTTTTATTCAAATCCAATCAAAATAAAAACTCCATTGTCGCCGCATTTCAATCAAAACAAGTAAGAAGCAAAGCTTCAGCAAAAATTAGAGTAAAGTAAATAAGCAGAGATAAGAGTTATAATTGAGAAAAGGAATAGATTTGTAGAATACCAATGATTTTCCACTAAATGCCAAACATAAATAAATAATTAAAAGTTTCTTCACCAAAGAGGAAGAGGAAATAATTATTTTCGGAACAACGACCATTTCTGAAAAATGAAAATAAGATTTTCTGGACATGAAAAAGGGAGATTTTGCAACTTAAGCTTGTCACGTTTAGAAACTAGAATATTTCACGTGAGAAGTAAGCGAGAAAAGTATGAAGCACTCAAACGTGAGATAAACTGGAAAAGCATCTTGAGAAGTTTAGTGAAGAAGGTAAAAGGGAGGAAATTCTTAGAATTATATGGATTGATGCTTGAGGACAAGCATTATTCTAAATGTAAGGGTGTGATAACTTGTAGAAATATAAGTTATTGTAGTCTTTTAGATACAATAATCATGTCTTAATGCATAAATTTGCAAGAAAACGTAAGAAAATGAGTAAATTAATCGAGTTGCGCATTGTAAGTCACAAAAGAGCCTTATGCCTATTTATCACATTTTAGTTGTCTTATTGCAGGGTTATATGCAAGATGAAGAGTAGCCTGATGAAATAATTTTAGGCCAGGAAGTTGTGTGCGAACCTACTAGTCGACAATGTAGTAAGCTAATCAAGATAAAGCACTAGCAAATGAAAAAGTAGTCGATGGGAAAACCTGCAGCATGCATGAATATTTGTAAAGATGATAAAGAACCTCTGTGGTGTCGAGTCAACTTTATCATAATTTATTAGAGCCCATGTTGTCTGCTGCTCATACCATCCTGTCGCATCACAACTCGCCTATAAATAGAGACATTTTCTTTATTTGGACAAGTGCAAATTTTGGCAAAACTCATTTTAAGAGAGCAAGATCTTTTTCTCTGTTTAGTCTTTAGTAGGGAGTCAGTGCTCTGTCAAGGGCTGGTTCGAAATGAAAGACGTTCGAACAGGGCGAGAGAGAGACTTCCCCCTTCCATTTCCTCTCTGTGCAAAGGCAAAAATCCAGAGTCAAAGAGTATGAACACTCATACTCTACAGCTTGACTCTTTTTTTTTTTATGTTCCATTTCTATATTTTATTAACATTAATTTGTAATATTGACTCTATGGTCGAAAAGCCTAAAGTAATAAAAAAATAAGGGAGGTTTACTTGACAGTTTCTAAGTGTTAAGTAAAATTATGCTTGCCAGTTTATAACTGTCAAGTATATGAGATTACTTGATATTTTTTACACGTCAAGTAATTCCGTGTCAAGAATAAGAGTTTTTTGTTTTCATAGTTTTTAAGCGTCAAGTAAAATTATACTCGATAGTTTATAAACATCAAGTATTTAAGATTAGTTGACATTTTGTACGCATCAAGAATTTGTCTATTCTTGACACACTTTGCATGTCAAGGTTTTTTTTTTTCAATTTTCAAATAAAAAATTATATATTTTAGAAATCTATATAATTTATCTTACACTTGTTTTGAAGTCCAACAATGACAAACATAAGTAAAGCAAAAGAGTAACAAATGTGCTAAACTACACATTAATTGAACACTTGAATCAACCCAAACTTTCCATCAAAGAACTAATTATATTTTAACAAATTGCATATATCAATGAACCATACATATAGTTGGTCATTACATATTTAATTATAGCATACACGTGTAGCCCAAACTTCTAACAATAGCTCAAACTTTCCATTTATGTCTGATATAAAAAAAATGCATGTGCAGCTTAAAGATGTACCATATCAATATTGAGATTTACTTATCCAGTATCAACAAAATATACATGTCTAAGCTAACCCAAAAAATATCATTGATTCATCTAAAACAAATAAAGATATATGTCTATTTAACCCAAAAGAACTTAGCTAATGATTGTAATCACATGTGGCCATAAAAAAAAAATCAGCTAGCTCCATTTGCACTTCAACCAACTTGAATTAACTATATGAGCTCCTTGTATCAATCTGATATGAAGCCAAAATATTGAAGTTATACTTTGATTACTTGAATTGTAAAAAATAATTCAAACAATCATATTTAAAAACAACATACTAAATAAGTGATTACTATGCTCCCATTAGTGATTATATCTCTCATGTATCTCATTAGATAGTACCCTCATTCAGCTACTCCAACTTGCAAAGGACACTATAAATACATAGATTACCAAAATACTTAATGGTGCAAATAGCCATATATCGTATACTTTTATTAATGAATAAATATGTTTATACTTACCTTCACTATTTTCCATATTGGTTGTTTTCAACTTGTTTGAATATTTTTCTAAGATCCAAAGATAGTAATGGCCCTATTGCCAAGAAACAACTAAACGTTTTAATGAAGTGAACTTTAAGACGAAAAATATCATATCTGAAAGAAGCTCACTTACATGTCAGTTACATATCTAATATCTACTCTAGATGTTCTTCGAAGTGAGTCAAGATAATAAATTATCTCGTCATATGCCTTAATAGCCAAACATGCCCAATTACAACTACATTGAAAAAATAAAGTAGATTGTATTCACTGTCAATGCAATCATTTTTAATGACAATAAACGATAATTATAGCCTACAAACCAATTTCTCTACGCTAAATCAAAAAGAAGACAACAACAAAAAAAAAAAAAAAAGATGAAAAAGTCAATAAAAAAGTACCTATATAAAAAGACTAGCATGGATGAATGAGTACTTTCGTCATATCTTCTCACATAACACAAGTCTTCCTACCGATACCAAACAACGAAATTGGTAGTTGGTAATGAATGTCTAAATCTTTGTCTATTACCCTTTTAGCAAATCTAAGTATTGTCTTCAAAGGTAGTGCATGTTGATAATGGACCCACAAACAACTTCTTTTTCATTAGCAACCTAAGAAAGTCATAAATCCAACGATGCTAAACTTTATCACTCTTATAGAAAGTCAAGCATCAAGTTTTGCCAAAACTTAACTAATTACCTCGATAGCATCCTCATGTTAATCACTCAAAATAATCACATCCACATTCATCTCCTCTTTAACCACCTTCGTTGTGACATTCACTTTCTCCTTTTCCAGGATTTTTTCACATTGAATCTCATATTCCAATCTTGTCCTAGAGCAAGATCCATGTGCAGATGTCAGTGTAGATTGTGTTGATATGTGAATATTCTCTGATTCTTGAACTAGCAAACGAAGCTTTTCATTCTCTTAACTAAGCTTCTCAATTTCTTCACTCCGTTTTTTTTAGTGTTTTGTTGTATGGAAGTAAGCAGTCGTCGTGACAAACTCGCCAACTCCACGTACACGTCCATTACGCTCTTGTGTACCCAAAGCTTGTGTCAAAATCTCATTTGGAGATGACTCTTTGTCAACACAAGTCTTTGAGAATCTCATTCTAAAAATGCAACAAATATAACTTAATTTCATAAAACTTTGAAACTTTAAAGAATGTAAAATTGTAATATGTGTCTTACTATACAATTCACAATAGCTTCTTGGATGTGTTCATTTTCGTTTAACCTAAAAATGCAAAATATAGATAGTCTAAAGTTTTCTTCGCTTCATACACTGATGTTGGGATCTCATTGGTAGTAGGCAAAATTTCCTTTAGAGTTTTCAGTAGTTCTGAAAAGCTAATATCACTTCATCTATACCTAACTTTTAAATTATACAAGTTCACTAATGTGGACAACTTGGTGAATTTTTTGGCATCCTTCATATAATAATTTTTCAGCCTCATTAAGCAATTTCTCAAATTCGTTTGGATCCTCTTAATATTCCTCATGAGCAACTTCAATCATTTCATTTATACTTTCAACATCATTTCCTTCATACATATAGGTGTCGAACTTAGAAGATTCTCTGTATAAGGATAAGTTAGGTAGTTGTTCACCATGCTAAAACCAAATTTTATAACTTTCATCAATTCCATTGACATACAAATGATCTCTAATAATAGTGTGACTTTGTTTTTCACAATTCCCACATTTCATACAAGGACAACGAATAGAAGCATCAATTTGTATTAGAAAATCCAAAATTGATGAAGTTTTCTACACTCAATTCATAATCTTTGAATAAACTACTCTTATGCATCCATGACCTATCCTTAAGTACCTATCCTAAGAGAAGTTATTGAGTAATAGTTATCGATTTCAAGTATAATATGAAAGAATATAAGGATACATACAAATAAAATTTTAGGGAGTATTAAAAAGTGTTAAAAAGAATTGAAGAATAAAGTAATAAATACAAATTTTAGAGAGTATTAAAATGTGTGAAATTGCAAGTTTAGAGTATAAAAAAGAGTTGGACTAGATCATTTTCAAGAAGAAACTTCCTCAATAAAAAGAATAGTCTTTTGTTAGAAATGCTAGGGAAGTGATGCTAAGGAAGAAATGTTGGACATTATGTTGTTCTTTACACATTGGAGAGAAAGTCAATAACTAATAAGCAGGAATAACATTTAATCCCAAACTGAAACAAATAATTGATCTCCTCATAAAATGGCATAAGATTTATTATAAGAACAATATAGTCACGCACAATCAAGTGGGAGAGCTATTCAAGTTGTAGACTTTTCCAGTTCAATCACCTAACTTATTTCAATCCTTTTAGTTCTTTCCCAGCCCGTATTTCCATAAATGTGAAGCTCAATTCAATTTAAAACTATCCTAAGACGTTGGTTATGCTACAGTTTGGATATACATAAACGTACTAAATGGATTCAGTAGTGAAGTAAAAGCTCTATAATAAACCCATCTCAGATCAAGAAACAAAAAATGCAAAATTTAGCCTTAAATCTTGTAAACAATTCTTTGTTATCGATGTATCACAGACCATTAAGCCTTAATTGGTCAATCTTTGCAGCAAAAAGAGAGATTGTGCACATGCAATTTCTACTTTGACCAATGGGCTGTATACTCTAGTCCTCCAATATCCACAGTTTCTTGGCTCTTATCATTCTCCTCCACCTGAAACAAGTCAGGTTTCAAGTTCAAGTTCAAGTTCAAGAGCTGATTCAGTCGCTACTTGTAGAACTACTACTGAAGTAGCTACGCTCCAGAGTATCCTCTCTCAAACCGGAATATCTATTTCAACTCAAAAAAACAGATTCAGTCGCTATGCTCCATAAAGTGAACTCATTCACTCATTAATCTTGAAAATTAGAAGAGATTCTCCATCTCTTTATAAGTTAATATGTGGATCAAAACAAGTCCTTTAGACAAGTCAAATCGTTCAACAAAGGAAGACGAACTATGCGTGCCGGATCCGACGTAGCGGTTGAGGCATCAGTAGCTGGTACGAGACACCCTACCTTTTTGACTAAAAAAGGTAGTCTTGTCATAATCTATCTCAAATGGAAAAGGAGTTCAAAGATCTGATTTGGAGCCGGTTTCCGGCAACTTTGAATCAGTAGAGTTTACTCCGTTGTCATTTGCTTCATTGAGGGAAGAGAGGAAAGGAGCGAGACCGACCTTTGCTTTCATGACTACAGACTGGTTAATTCCACTAATATAGCAAAATGACTCAGAATAGCGTAAATAGACTTTGATCTAAGAACGAGAATAATACATGAAATCAAAAAACATTGAAATACTGTCGTTGCGAACTCATGGGACTAGCGTTTTTACAAAAGTGGCCAAATATTGAAATCACTAGCCAACCTTCCTGTGAACAAATTGTAATTTCCACTTCTCCTAATCACCCAAATATTTAGATTCATCACAGTAAGTGGCCGAAGAAAAATCACGTAAGTGGCTGAAGAAGAAAATGTGTAGAACGAAAACTTAAGAAAGACAACGACAACTTGAATCAGAAAATCAAACGAAATAGAAGACGACAACTTGAATCTGAAAATCAACCATATTGTTAGTTGTGCGCAACCGTCCATGGTGGAGCAAGAAGGTCTGTAGCTTGGGTCGTAGAGCCAGAAGATCCGCAGCCGCCTCAGTTGTGTGCGATGGATCGAAGTTGGGGCCTGTGCATGACCGACTGTGGTGGAGCATCTGCGTTGTGGTGGAGCAGAGTCGATCTTCTGCAGCCGTGTGCGATGCCTGTGCGTGAACGCCCATGCGCGGTGGAACTTCCGTGATGCGAGATCGTTCACCGACCGATTGTCTGGGGCTTGGGTGGTGGAGGGAAGACTCGTGCAGTGGTGGCCAAGAAGGGGAGCGTCGTACGAATTGAAGGGAGAAAATCGGGGAAGAAGGAAAAATTGGGGGAAGAGTTAGGACTTTTTTAGAAATTGGAAAAAAAAAAAGGAAATTTTGGATAAAAGAAATAGCGAAAACATTTTTTTAGAAATCGGGGAAAATAGAGAAATTTAGAGAAAAATAAAAAGAAAACAATAAAAAACTCAGGAAGTTCTTCGATTTCGTCTTTCTTCCGCAATTTCGTCTTTCTTCTTAACTATTTTTTTTTGTGCAATTTCTTTCCATCATCTTTCTTATTTTTCAATTCTTTATTTACGTTGTTTAATCTTTTTATTGTTTTTCTTCTTTTCCTCTTCATTTTTTTCGCTTTTCTATCGTCTTTCTACTTTTCCTGCTCTTGCTGCGATTTCTTTCCATCGTCTTTCTTCTTCTTTTTTTTTTTACGTCTTGTACAAAAAATAGCAAAATCTAAAAGATCGTGTATAAAGAATCTTGAAAATAAATCATTTAGATTGGAGTAGCCAAATATAAACTATTGTGTAAAAAAGTAAACAATCGTGTAAAAAAAATAAAAGATTGTGTATAAAGAATCTTGAAAAAAAAATCATTTAGATTGTAGTAGCCAAATGTAAACGATTGTGTAAAAAAAGTAAATCGTGTAAAAAAAAATAAAAGCGTGTATAAAAAATCTTGAAAAAAAATCATTTAGATTGGAGTAGCCAAATGTAAACGATCGTTTAAAAAAAAGTAAATGATTGTGTAAAAAAAATAAAAGATCGTGTATAAATAATCTTGAAAAAAAATCATTTGGATTGGAGTAGCCAAATGTAAACGATCGTGTAAAATAAAAAGTAATCGATCGTGTAAAAAAAAGAATCTTGAAAAAGAATCATTTAAATTAGAGTATCCAAATGTAAACGATCGTGTAAAACAAGTAAATCGTGTAAAAAAAATAAAAGATTGTGTATAAAGAATCTCGAAAAAAATCATTTAGATTGGAGTACCCAAATGTAAACGATCGTGTAAAAAAAATAAAAGATTGTGTATAAAGAATCTTGAAAAAAAATCATTTGGATTAGAGTAGCCAAATGTAAAGATTGTGTAAAAAAAAGTAAACAATAGTGTAAAAATAGTAAACAATATAAACGATTGTGTACCAAAAGAATTAAAAAAATCGTATACCAAATTTTAAAAAAAAAATCATTTAGATTTGGGTCTCCAAATTAAACGATCATGTAACCAAATTTAAACGTAACCAAATTAAACGATCATGTAACAAAATTAAATGGTGGAATTGAAAAAATAAATTGTAGTCATATCTAAATGATCGCGTATAAATTGTAGCTATATCTAAACGATCGCTTAAATTGTAGTCATATCTAAACGATCGCATATAAATTGTAGCCATATCTAAACGATCACAAATATATTACGCACGCGTTATTGACAGCGTGGTTGACAGGGTATTTTTGGTATTTTACACGATGGGCCTCTGGGTTTTTTTCATTTTTGGAATTATTCTATAGAGTGTAAATATTTTGTTGTTTTTTTATATTCTTGAAAAGAACCCGAAAAAAAAACTAATATCGATACTTTTAACCTATCATGTATTTAAAATTTAAAAAAAATTATGCATTTTTCTACTTTCTGTTATTCTTAACGTTTTTCATATTATTTTACTGTTTTTATTAAAACCGTTAAGTATTTCAAAACTGCAAACATCAAGTATTGCCAGTTTTCTAGTAGTGTAAATAATTAGGAAAAACATATTGTGCATATTTTATATTATATACTTACCACATTCATTTAGGAAACTAATTCTCTGTGTTCAACCGTAGACTTACTAGGAATCCTCTTTGATCACTTGCACTTGGGCGAGAAAGAATAAAACTTGTAATAACGTTTATAATCATGTATTTAGCAATACTTAGGTAGAACATGCATCTTTTAACGCATAACCCTAACTTTGACACAATGATAATCGCATCATTAGAGCTGTGCATGACAAGTATACGAATGAACTTTGCACATCCTTGCATATATATCACATAGTAACATGATAACAAAACCTAAACGCAACCAGAGGCTCAGAGTCTTTGACTAAAGCCAGCTAACTAGTAGGGGACTCAATTTCCTTTATGAGATTCTTCCTGTAGCATATTTTCCAGGGAACTTGGTTTGTAGGTAGGACTATGGGATAAAGATCAGAGTCAAACACAGTACTAAGAGTAGGTTCGAAAACTCTAAGGTACAATTAGACACTTCATTCACACTCTCCCCCTCGAAGATGGCTAACGGGAAATAAGATTTGATCCTTGCCAACAGTAACATCCACAGTGATGAAGTATTTCCTCTAAGACATATGAAAACATTTATGATCGCGTTGATGAAGGGGATACCCAACAAACACACAAGCCTAAGCCTTAGGGGTAAATTTGGTCTGATTAACGCCAAAATTGTGGACATATGTAATACACCCAAACACATCAAAGGGAACCTTAGAAATTAAACGGGTAGAAGGGTAGGACTCCTTAAGAAAATCTAGGAGAGTCAGAATGTGGAGTACACAAGAAAGCCTTTTATTGATTAAATAAGTTGTTGTAAGACTGGCATTTCCTCGCAGCTAGTATGATGGAAGGGAAGTAGATAGCATAAAAGAATGACCTACTTCCTGAAGATGACAGTTTTTCGCTCGACCACCCCACTTTGTTGAGGAGTGTAGGTGCACGAGCTTTGGTGAACAATCCCCTTGAAGTATAGGATTTCGCTAAGGTTGTGGTTCTAGAATTCCTTCCAATTATCACTATGAAGAATAGCAAAGATAAGGAAGACCCAGGTAAGACGGATATGACCATTATGAAAGTTACAAACCACCGTTTTCCAATGGAGGTAGTGACTTTGGATGTACCCTAAACGTCATTATGGATAAGAGTGAATGGTAAAATGGGTTTATATGGTTGTGAGGAAAATGAAACCCGATGTTGTTTTGCCTGAATACACACAACACAAGATTGAGAGGAGACATCAATTTTAGAAAATAGATAGGGAAAAAATATTTCATATAATTAAAGTTTGGGTGGCCCAACGAAAATGCCATAACATTCAATCATGTCCAGAAATGCTAAAATATGGTAAACTAGCCCTAACTACTACCAGAAGAATCATCATCAAGGATGTAAAGTCCTCTGCAACGTCGGGCAGTGCCAAACATCCTCATCAAGCTCATGTCTTGAAAATAAACAGATTTAAGTAAGAAGGTAGCTTTACAGTGCAATTCATGAAGGATCTTACTGATAGATAGGAAATTATAAGAAAGCTTAGGCACATACAAAACATTCTAGAGAGCAAGTCCGTCAAATGGAACTATTTGTCCTTTGCCAACAATCGATGCTAAGAAGTCATGGGCTATCCATATTTTCTTATTATTGGTACATGGGGTATAGGAAACAAAGTGCTCCGTCGAAACTGACAAGTGATCTGTAACCCTTGAGTCTAAAATCCAAGAGTCTTCTCATCAACACTAATAAGGCCAAAGGACTGAGGCATACCTGACTGAGCAATGGCACCCAGGGTAGGAGTCTTGGACTGGCTTGCAGTAGAGTCAGTTGACTGAGAGTTGCTAGTAGTGGCACTCTCACTAACGTGAACACACCCTGAGTTTTGTTTCTCGTTGGATGATCGTTTCTTACTTCTTGGGGAACGACTATGGAGTTCCATACACTGATACTTGGTGTGCCACTATTTGTTGTAGTGCTCACATACAAGGATTGGTTTTCCATTATTCTTTTCATTATCATGGATCAAAACCCAGACACTAAAGGCAACAGAGTGAGTGGCAGGGTAGTCAGTACACCCATGGCATTTATACAGTCTTCTTTAAGAAGGGCTGCAAAACACACTTCCATTAGAGAGGGAAGAGGTCCCTGTCCAAGTATACTGCCACAAATAGTATCAAATTTCGGATTAGGTCTTGCAAGGAAATCATAAATACGGTTAGCCTCCTAGCATATTGTATACTGTCATTTGGTGTGTCCCAAACTGTCTCCTTGCACAAATTTATCTCTTGCCATAGAAGGGATAACTTATTAAAATAGGAAGTCACGTCCAAGGTCCCTTGTTGGCAATCATGGACCTGTTTTCTCAGTGTAAAAATTCGAGGGTCATTCTAATGCTTCGAGTAAAGTGTTTGATTTGTATATCACAAATCTTTTGAAGTGGCTGCATATAATGGAGGTTTACCAATTTGTAGTTGCATTCTATTAATCAGCATGGGCCAAATGAGTGAGTCTTCCCCTTTCCAAAGTCATTCCAAGGCATCACCAAGTGGAGGATGGACGGTCTCTCGAGACAAAAATCTGAACTGGTGGCAACCTTCGAGGAACATCTTGATTGATTGAGACCACAAAAAGTAAATTTTTCCATTTTAATTTCTCTCCTGGAAAATTCTTTGTAGGTTATCTCAAAGAGCCAGTTCTATAATTTAAAGGTAAGTTAGCGAACGAAGTTATCAAATTCTTGGAATATCGACAACTCGATTGGTTTGGAATGCACCAATGACCCGCCAACTTCAACCCTCAGTGTGTTATGGAAATAGTCAGTCCCATTACCAGAAAATTAAAGAGCTGTAAATGGTCAAATGATAATGACACATGGTTTGACACATCAAATAGTTTTTGTGTCACACCCCTCCCAAACTACCTACTAGCTTAGTCCGAAAGACGGCATGAAGCCAACCGACATCACTCTCCTCTAACAATATCTGCCAACTAGGTTGAACTCTTGAACGTGATAAACTTGCTAATTTAGTATATAAACTATTGTACATGCAACACAACACAGCAGAACCTAGGCTAATCATATACATACATGAAGTGTAGCCTGGAAATAACTGATTTCGCAAGTATACCAGGAGACATCTTAACCAAAACATAACCAACAAAAGTTTACAGAACCGCAACTACTAGAGCTTACACAAACTATAAAGTATCTATATCGTACAAAGAAATATACAACATAACACAACAAACTCTATGTACAACTTTAACCACGTAATGGCAATTGATATTGGAGCTTCAGTACACTAAGGTAGTCTATCAGGCATCGGAAACTCAATCTCTACCTGGAAAAGTAGGTAAAACATTTTGGAAGGGTAAGTTATAAAGTTCAGTGAGTGACTCAGTTTAAAACTATAAATTTAAAAATAAGAGACGAGAAAGCTTGCACATATAAATCTATTTATTCAAGTCATAAATATAAATGTATAATAGTAAAAATAGTTTTCTCAAATATTCAATATATATGTCATGAAATCTAGTAAGACATACCAAGTATATCAAAACATTTTAACTAACATGACAAATCTACGTTGTGTATGACACACCCAGTACAACCAACGTTTACAAGTTCTATGATGTAGTGGTGCTCGTCAAGCACTCCTATCGTCTTTGTCGTAGTGGGGTCCACCCAATATTTACGATAGCATCGTTGTTACTGAGTACACTTAACGTCAACAATAGAATCTAACCTATGTGCACACAGTACCATATAGCCTCAGGCTCAACATCTTAGTCATGTAATTAACAAAAACATCAAAAAATTATACGAAAACATTAAAACATGTCTGCTATCTTTATCTTTCATAAACCTCAAGCTTACTTAGATTGTTTGTGAAAAACTGTAGTTTCTTAAAACAAACTTGCTAACTCATGCTTTGCTTGAAACACTATGGTTCAAATACTTTTCAGACATTCGATATTCACGTGCTAGCATAAATTTTTATTAAGAAATCTAGTCTCGAAACTTATACTTGAAAATAGTCATGAAATTCAAATGATTTTCATAACTTCGTAAATAAATGTGTAAAGCGATCAATCATAAATAATAATTAGGAAAAATATTTTCAAAACTTGCTTTGTCACTCACTATCTTGAGCTAGATCCTTGGTCTGTAAGCTCAGCTTAATTCTTCTCGGCCTGTCAACAACCAAATCGAGTATTAGAACCCTAAATATTATGGATTTCTAAAGATAAACTTAACATGTCGCACTAAAGATGGCGCTCACAAAATCAAAGCTTAAGAAATAAAATCCTATTTGAGCAACTCTCTACATTTTCCAGATTTCTAACACAAATTTCAAATGACCAAAACGCCCTCAATACTTAACCAAAATGAGTGTTCTTTACGTCAAAATCTTCATTTTGATGTCCTCTATAATTTATTGGAAGATATGTAACCTAAATTCCTAGTCGAAAAGTTCAGAAATACCATGAAACAAAACCACTCCAAAATTGCGCACTCTACAGACTTTCAACTTGTCCCTGTAATTTAACATATTTTCAGTCATAATTGGCTCTCAGCATCTTCATAAAAGTTATAGGAAATTGAATATGTTTTCCAAACTTATCAATTATAGGTTTTAACTGAACATATACATACCGAAAAACAAAAAGAAAAAACAAGAGGATATCTGATTTCGCATGGAAAACACCTGTTCTGCCTTCGCTGTTAAATATCACCCAATTAACAACATAATTGACTCAAACATCCTTGATGAAAATTGTTCAAAAATGAATTATCTTTCAGGAAATCCAAACCTTGATTCTTATTTCTTCTTGAGAAGATCAAACCGAATAAAAAACCATAAGTGTGTAAAGTGGATCAAAATTTGCCATGATCGAAACTTCCTTTGAGTTTTTCCCCTTCTTCCTCAATCTTATAACTAAGAAATATTCTTCTTCTTCCTCGGGTTCTCTACAATTATTCTCTCAAAAGAAAGCTCTGAAAGTTCGATGAAAATGGTGAGGAGTTGCTTGCCAGTGGAGGGAAAAAGAAGAATAAAAAATGGAATTTCCTTTTCTCTTTTCCTCTTTCTTCCCTTTTTATCCTTTCTTTTTTTTAATAAAACCTTTAATTATATAAAAATATTATATAATTAATTTCCATTTTCTTTTATTCTTTTTATATTATAAAAAAATCCAAAGAGAATCTCGGGTTTACAACTTACCTTCCCCTTAGAAAATGTCGTCCTCGAAATTTAGATGTTCTTAACTGAAAAGTGTCGGGTATGTCTTCTTCATCTGATCTTTTGGTTCTCAAGTTGCCTCCTCCACTCCGTGATGTCTCCATAAAACCTTTACTAGTGGAATCACCTTGCTCATTAAAACTTGTTCTTTTCTATCAAGGATTCGAACTACTTCTTCATCATAACTCAAATCTTCTTTCAACTCAACTGGTTGCTCTCGCAACACATGTGATGGATTTGGTATATATTTCCTTAACATGGATACATGAAAAACATCATGTATTGAAGTAGTTTTGTTGGCAATTCAAGTCTATAGGCTACTGGTTCCACTCGTTCTGTTATCTGATAAGGCCCAATATACCTAGGCCTTAACTTACCTTTCCTTCCAAAACAAATAACACTTCTCCATAGAGATAATTTCAAGAAAACTTGATCTCCAACTTGAAATTCTAAGTTTCTTCGTCACTTATTTGCATAACTTTTCTGTCGATCTTGGGCTATTCTCAAGTTTTCTCTGATTAACTTAATATTGTTTGCCGTAATCTGAACCAACTCAAGACCTACTAACTTCCGCTCTCCCACTCCATACCAACATACAGTAGTTCTGTATGGTCTGCCGTATAAGGCGTCATATGGTGTCATACCGATAATAGACTGATACTGTTATTATAAGCAAACTCCATAAGTGGCAAGTGGGTATCCTAACTTCTCTTAAACTGATGGACACATGCTCTCAACATGTCCTCTAGGGTTTGAATGGTCCTTTCAGACTGACCATCTGTTTAGGGATGAAATAATGTATGAAACTTTAGCCTTGTTCCCATTGCCTTCTGTAAACTAGGCCAAAATTTAGAAGTAAACCTCGGATCCCTATCTGAAACTATGGACACTGGTACTTCATACGAACTCACAATCTTGTCGACTTATAATCTAGCTAGTTGATCTAACGTAGATGTCACTCTAACCAATATAAATCGTGTTGTCTTGGTGAGTCTGTCTACTATTACCCATATACCATCATATCCACTAAATATACAAGGTAATCCAAACAGAAAATCCATAGCAATATGCTCTCATTTCCACTCCGAAACCGGCAAAGGATTAAGGAGTCCTCCTGGCCTCTGTCTCACTGGTTTAACCTGTTGACAAATCAAATATCTATCAACATATTTAGCTATCTCTTGCTTCCTTCCAGGCCACCAATAAGTCTTCTTTAAAGTTCTGTACATCTTGGTGCTACCTGAATGTATAGCGTAAGCTGAAGTACGAGCTTCTTCTAGAATCGCATCCTTAAGCTCACTGATATTCGAAGCACATAATTTTCCCTGTTTAACAATGGCTCCATCTGTTCTCCGTTCAAACTCCACCTCTAAGCCTTCCTTGGATTTTCCAAGCTTCTTCTGTAAATTACTGTCCTCTGACTGTCTTCTCACAAACTCAGCTACCAGAGAAGACCTGACCTAAAATTAAGCTAAAAGACTTCCTGAATCCTCCACAGTCACTACTACCTTGGAACCTCTTAACTCACTCAACAAAGATACTTGAATACTACACAAAGCACTCTTCAGAAGTCTTGACTTCCTACTTAATGCACCTGCTACTATGTTAGCCTTACCTGGATGGTACTCTATAGTACAATCATAATCTTTAATCAGTTCTAGTCATTGCCTTTGTCTCAAATTTAACTCTTTCTGATCAAAAATATTCTTCAGACTCTTATGATTTGTGAAAATATGGCACTTTTTCCCGAACAAATAATGTCTCCAAATCTTCAGTGTTAAAACAACTTACGTTAGCTCAAGATCATGGGTAGGGTAATTACACTCATGTTGCTTGAACTGCCTTGAAGCATCAGCTATTACCTTCCCGTCTTATAAAAGCACACAACCTAATCTTTGCCTCGAAGCGTCACAATAAATCACATAATCCTTCCATGCTACACGAATGCCAGAATAGGTGTTGTGACTAATCTCTTTTTCAATTCATGAAAACTATGTTCGCATTTATCTGACCACTCAAACTTAGCATTCTTCCTTGTCAAAGCTGTCAAGGGCAATGCCAATCATGAGAAATCATCAATAAAACGTCTATAGTAACTTGTCATACCTAGGAAACTACGTACTTCTGTCGCACTGGTTGGTCTTTCCTAGTTGACAACCTCTTACACTTTTTATGAATCAACACTAACTCCTTTTGCTGAAACTACATGTCCCAAGAATACTACTTGTCCCAACCATAACTCACATTTGCTAAACTTAGCGTACAGCTGTTTATCACGTAGAATCTGTAGAACAATCCTTAGATGTTCCTCATGGGCTTTCCTGCCAATCAAGTAAACTAGTATATCATCCATGAACACGATCACAAACTGATCTAAATACTGATGGAAGATCCTGTTCATGAGATCCATGAAAATCACTAGCGCATTCGTTAAACCAAATGGCATAACTCGAAACTCATAGTGCTCATACCTCGTTCTGAATGTTGTCTTAGAAATTTTCGATTCTTTAACCTTCAACTGGTGGTATCCTGACCTTAAATCAATCTTAGAGAATAATGTTGCCCCCATTAGCTGATCAAATATGTCATCGATGCATGGTAAAGGATACTTGTTACATATCATAACCTTGTTTAACTGCCTATAGTCAATACATAATCTAAGGGTACCATATTTCTTTTTCACAAATAGCATTGGTGCTCCCCAAGATGATACACTCGACCTGATGTATCCCTTGTCAACTAATTCTTGTAACTATACCTTTAGTTCTTTAAGCTCGCTCGGAGCCATTTTGTACGATGCCTGAGAAATAGGTATTGTCCCTAGTAACAATTCAATAGTGAACTCGATCTCTCTATCATGTGGCAAAGCTGATAGATTATCTGGAAATACATCAAGAATTTTTTTTACCACAGGAACATCTTCTAGCTTCAGCTTTTCTCCCTGCACTTCTACCATGTGTGCAAGAAACGTTGTACAACCTTTCCTCAACAATTTCTTAGCTTTCAAAACTGAGATTAAACTCCTAGAAATGATCTTCCTCATACCTCTAAAAACCACTTCAGCAAAGCCTGGTTTTCTGAAAACCACTTCCTTCCTATGGAAATCCATAGATGCATAGTGAGTAAATAAGAAATCTACTCCCAAAATTGCATCTAACCTCTGTAACTCCAGTGGTAGCAAATCCCCTAGCATACCTATACCTTCCATTAAAACCTCACAATTACACAACACCTCACTAACAAGTAAAACATCACCGACTGGAGTATATATATCTAACCCCTCAGGTAAATGCTCTAGCATCCTATTCAGCTTAGTCAGAAATATACTAGAAAGAAAGGAATGTGTGGCACCTGGATCAAATAAAACAACTATAGGTACATTATAAATAAGAGTCGTACCAATAATAATGTCTAGTGCATCCTTCGCTTCTTGTTAAGTCATAGCATAGACCTTTCCCTGTTGCCAAGGTCTTCCAATAACTCCCTTTTGCCTTACGCCATTAGTGCCCTCTGTCGGAACCACTAAAACTCTCGATTGCTCAACTGTTTAGGACCTAACTCCCTGATCCCTCTAAATTGTTATGTTCAACTGCAGACAATCTTTTTTGAAATGTCCTGGCTGTCCATACTGGTAACACACACTGGCACCCACTAAACACTGACCCCGATGATTCCTGCCATAACTCATGCATGGGGTTAGCCTGACTATACTAGCAACGGACTCCTGACCTATCTGTGATCTTACTGTTGATCTAGCAGATTGACTAGACCTTCTCTGGCTTTGCCTTTGATAAACACTACCAAAACTCATGTGCCTCGATGCTTGGCCTCCAGACCGACTCTTAAAGTCTTGATGACCTGAAATATTTACCCCAGGTGTGAACCTTTTAAACTATTTCCTAGGGTTTTGTTGTGCTTTGTTGTGATACCATATTAAAAGCAATAAAAGAACAAAATACTGACTTATGTGGAGACTTGAGTGTCGAGAGAAAAACCATAATATTTTTGTTCTTATTATTTTATGATAAATTACAATAGGTACAATGTGGGAGAATAAATAGAATACACAATGAGATAAAAAAAAAAGATTTAGGGTAAACTTATCATAACCTCCTAGGACCAAGCCCACTAATTCTAACACAAACCAAAACCGAATATTAGGACCCTAGATTTCCTTGTCCTTCCATAACATGTTTAAAATGACGTACGTCTTATGACATACTCAAGATAACATGTTTATGTATGTATATATGTATGTACATGCATGCATGCATACATATATACATACATATATATATTTTTAAGTAAGTTAAAAGAGATGGTAAAGGGAAATTGATGGAAGAGAAGAGGAAGAGGAAGAGGACAAAGAAATTAAAGAAAAAAAAATCATCTGGTGCAGATTTTGCTTAAATTTCTCTCCACCGCAAAGAAACTCTTCATAAAATTCTCATCCATTTTCATTATTTCTTCTTCAAACATCAGAGGTAATTCGAGAGAGAGTTGAAGGAACAAGAAGAAGATGAAGTTTTCTATCTATTAAGGTTGAATGAGATGAAGAAAAACTTCAAGAAAGAAACAACCATGGCAGAAGCTTGGTGTTCACAGAACATCTCTGGTTTTATTTCAGTTTCAGCAGTACAAGATGAATTAAAAGGTTAGGTTAAATTTGTTTGATAGCTAGCTTAATTTTTAACAAGTTTTGTGAATAAAGCTTGAGCAAATTCTGAGGCTAAGTGGATGATTTTTGAAGTAGAAAACAGGTCACAGATTTTTCTTGCAATTTTGAAAAGCTTCTGTTTTTTTTTACAGTAGCCGTGTACAAATGGAAGTAGAAGCTCTATATGGTATGGTGGGAAAGCTTATTCAATGTCTTATAACTTTCATGAAGAACACATTAGCTAATTTGGACAAAAAATATGTTTAAATTTAGGACAAAAGTAAGAGTTTGTAGAGAATGCGATTTTGGAGTACCTATTTTTCGGGGAAATTCTGGACAAATCTTATTGGAATCTCATTTTCACTTCTTCAAGTAAGTTTTAGAGAGTTCAAAAATGAAGAGTTTGATATAAAGTACATTAATGTTTATTAAGTATTGAAGAAGTTATAAGTATTTGAAATTTTCCTAATAAAGCCAAAACTTTATGGGAAAAGTATGAGGCTAAGTGGAAGATTTTTGAAGCAGAAAATAGGTCACAGATTTTTCACACAATTTTTAGAAGCTTCTGGTTTTTTTTTAGTAGCCTAGAGTGTACAGATGAAACTAGAAGCTTTATTTGGTATGGTGGGAAATCTTGTTCAATGTCCTATAACTTTCATGAAGAACTCATTAGACAATTTTGCCTGAAAATATGTTTAAATTTAGGATGAAAGTAGAGGGTTATAGAGAATGCAATTTTAGAGTACCTGTTTTTTTGGGACATTCTAGACAAATCCCATTGGAATCTCATTTTTACTTCTTCAAGTAAGTTGTAAAGGGTTCAAAAATAAAAAGTTTGATATAAGGTACATTAATGTTGATTAAGTATTGAAGAAGTTATGAGTATTTGAAATTTTCCTACTAAAGCAAAAAAATTCTGGGAAAAGTAATAAGTATGATCTTATTTGTTAAGTGTAGTATTCAGGAGCGTCATAGTTTTGCAGCATCTTAAGTTATTATCAAAAGAAAGAGTATTTAAGGTTCTAATGCTAGGTTTTGGATTGTTCAACAAACCAAGAAGAAATAGGTCGAGTTTACGAGTAAGAGAATCAACTCAAGGAAGTGAGTGACACATTGATTTAAAAGCTATTTATTAAACATGATTTCAAGCTACATAGGAAATAACTTGTGACTGAAAAATGAATTTATTAAAGTGATTTCAAAGGATGTTCTTAAGCTATTGCTTATGTATGATTTGAATAAAATGTTTAAGTTGTTTTATTAATGATTTCCAAAGCATGTGATTTCATTGAGGTATTTATTCAAGCATGCTTGTTTACTAAGAAATGTTTAAGGCTTATTTATGGAATGAGTTTATCAAGGTATTATTGTGTTTAAAGGTTGCTTATGCAAAAGGATTCTTAAAGGTTTTATAGCATATGATTTTAGAAATGTTTTCTCGGATGCAAGATGTCTCCAACAGCCTTTAATAGGTGTAAGATAAGAGGCACCAAGGAATTTGAGGTAAGGACACTTACCTCTAGGATCGAAGCTGGGGACACCTACCTCCTAGGAACAAGGATTGGAGATGTCCATCTCTGAAATTTACAGCGAGTATTGAGTAACCTCTACCTCCTTCGAAGAGTAAATACTTGGAATTCGAGCATGAAAAACAAGGATTTGTGTTACTGTTTCCTAAATGTTTACCAAGTTAAAGCACTCATGTTAGTGTTTATGTTTACTGTTTAAAAGGTTTATGAAATAATGTTCTATTGCTAATTGTTTCCTAAAGTCAAAGTTTTATGTTGAATTGTGTATGAAAACATGTTTTATGAAATCATCACTCATTAAGTCTTTTGACTTAACCTTTCAAAATGTTTTCCCTCTTTCCAGGTACAGATTGTGCAGCTCGAAATGCTAGGCTTACTACTGTCGGGCCAATCAGAATTTAATGGTTAATAAGAGTTGTTAAGGGATAATGGGTTAATTTGCTGGAATTATAAATTGTGGGAAATTTTATGGTTTTCATGAAAATCTAGATTGTTAAATATTTTCTGTGAGACCATTTTGTTTACTAAATAGGTTGCATCTCAATTTTGGTTAATGTTATTGTATTTGACTTCCGCTGGTAAATTGTTTAAGGTTAGAGTTTAAGGATCAGTCGGTGTGCATTAGAATGAGAACGATGTCGATTAACTTTACGCCGTCTTCTGGTTGAGAGTAGGTGATTCGAAGGGGATATGACACTTAACCTCACCAAGAGACTTCTTCTTGCTCTCTTAGTCTTCTTCTAAAAAATTCTATAGAGAAATGGATGAGAAATGACTTAGAAAATGGTCTTGAATATAAGTTTCATAAGAAACAAAGAGCATTGAGTGACAACTTCAATGCTCGACACTTCATAACCAAAACCTCCACTAACCTTGCCCAAGTCCAATTTCCTTTCCTTTCCTTGTTTCTTTTCTTCAAAATCTTTTTCCTTTATTTTCTCTACTTTTCCCCTTTCTTATATTATTTTTTTAAAGAAAATAACCTACTTCCTCTTTCATTTCTCCTTACTTCTTCCCTCAAATTGCTTGACCAAAAGAAATTCTATAATATCAAAACAACTATAAATTAACCAACTCAATACCAATATGTGATTGAACAAGGGAGTAGGAATGTCTCGAGTTTACATGGCTAGTTCGTTAGATGATAACCATAAGGTGGAAGATGAATTTGATTGTGTCGATCCTCTTAGTATGGGATCTTCCATAGGGGATACTACAAGTAATCAATTTCTCATAACATATATACCTTCTATCAAAATCATAGCAATTAATTACGTTTAGTTTTTCTTTAGGTGGAAGTTCTATGGCTTCCAAAACATAAGGGTACTCACGTAACATTGAAGATAAACCATGTCGAACATTTTGGGAGAATTCCTATACAGAACTCAATTGAGTTGAAGAAGTCATTCGGTCTTTGGGCTACAAGATGTAGCAAAACTATTAGCAATGCAGCAAGGGAAGGCTTTCCAATTGGATGTGCAGGCTGGCCAAATATGTTATTAGACTTTATTGAGATTGCTAAAATTCAAGTTCAAGTAAGTGTATAATTTGCTTTTGATTCATAGATATGAACTTCAAAATATAGTGATACTTTTTTTTATGCATAATCATTTTTTAGATTGACATGTCTTTACCACATGTGTCAAAATTTGTCGTAGAAGAAAGCAAAAATTATTGAAAGACTACAGATCGAATTTGCATATGCATTATAAGTGTTATAAGACTTAAGAAGAGGTACGTGTGAACATGATAACTTGCAGAAATACAAGTTATTATGGTCTTTTAGGTAGAACAGTGAAGCCAAAGTGCAAGATAATGTGTCAAAACGAGTAGCTTCTATCATAAATTCATAACCATAAGAGAATACAACTTGCATAAGTCATCATTTTTATTTTACCCTACTTTTCAGTGTTTATCACATGATTATAAAGAAAATAAAAGATAACGAAACGTAAGGAGCACGTAAAAAAGGGATACAATAAGAAGCTTGTCTGGCGATTAACATCCCTAGTCGAGAAACCACATAATCATTCGATGAAGATTCACTAGCAAACAAGAATGGTAGTTAGAGTAGATGTGACTTGACAAGACTGCAATCTATGCTGACATGTGAGAAGAATAGAAGCTTCCCGCCTAAAGTAATCTATATAAAGCCTTCTTCCATACCATGTAAAAGAAACAGACTGGAATGGATAGACCAGAACCTAGAAAGCTCCATGAGAGCTGGTGGAAAGGACTAGCCTTTCTACCTTATGTAAAAGATATTCTACCTCTTCGTCTATCAAACTATAAGTGAGATCTTAGAGATAGATTAGAGAGAAGTCATCATCTTCTTTCCCCTGACTTGTAAAAGAGCTAAGGAATGCTTAGGCTTTCTACGGCTCGACTCCTCTTCCTTATTTTTCATTATGTATTTTCATTGTAATGTCGACCTTCATATTGTATATCGCCGTAAGGCCTACATTTATCAAAACATTGTAACTTTATTCCCTCTCAATCTATCACTGCTTTACTGTTCATCTGTTAGAGTGTTATAAGTAGTTTAGGCTCATGACAAGTTCTTGATAAGAGAACTAACTTATAAGGTTCTTCACGTTTAGCTAAGCTCACTTCATCACTTGGCCAGCTACTTGTTATATTATTTGCATATGTTTCTTTTCGTGGATATGTCATGTTAAAGCTCTAAGTGAGCGACTATTAGACGACTGAATAGGGTTAACCGATAAAAGGTGCAATCTTATTCATGTGTTGCTAACTTCTAAAAATATGCATGTTATACAAGTTTTCCTCTCTATTGACCAAGTGCAAGCGAATATAGATTTCCTGGTAAGTCTAGGGTCGAACACAGGGAATATGCTTATCCTACCTATTTACACTATGGTGCTTGGTGGTGCAAGGTGAGCATGGCAATGACTTAAAATGGAATGTGAGCACAGTTCTAAGCATGGCGAGGAAGGAAAGTCTAATTGTCTAATCGCAATGAATTGTACTTTAATAGTTCAAGGCGATACAAAGCATATATTAACTTTGAATTAGGGCGAGCGACCTCTCGGCGCATTTACCATACTTGCTCGCCTCTCGGTATCCAAATACACTAAGTTAAGCTATGATTTATATCTAATCAACTTGGGTGCATTATTAATATTTTATCCATGATTAAGGCGGGCAACCTCTCAGTGCTTTCGACACACATATTGACATCTCTGCAATGTATGCGAAGGAAAAACTTGGCGACAAGATTATATCGCTACAATCTTCTTAGCTAATTCGCGTTCTCACTTACCAGGAGATTACGATCAACATCATTGTTCTTCCCTCAAATATACATTGCTTTGACATCCACGTTTAACTCAACAAAACTCATAACACATATACTATGATTCTTTAGTATTAAAACACATTTCTTTGCTGGCAAACTAGTCAAACAGATCAAACATGAAGAGTAAAAGAAAAATGGGAGAATGAAAGAAGAAATGCATTGGTTTCATAAATATTACTTTAGGTCACTCGTTCATGATGTACATATTACAAAACAATACAAAGAAAATATAAAATGGAATACAAAGAAGAGTGTTACGCCGCATAGTATGACTTCTCATACTCATTGGCTCTTATTTTTGCCCATCTTTGAGGGAGAAAATGGTAAGGGATGAACTCTCTCTCTCACTTTATTCTAAGCTCTCACGTAAAACTCAAGGGAAGAAGAGAAATGGATGATATAAGAGCTTGCTCTTCGGCCAAGTATGCACACCAAATTCTAGAGTGAAGAGCTCTATTTATATGCATAGAGTGATGTTGACAGGGCATCCCACGCATTATTAATGCCTCTGAAAAGTTGCATCAGTGCCACACAGACGTCATTTTTTGTCTCTTGTCTGACATTCGCGCCAACCAAAATTGTTTGCTAGTGCTCAAATCACTTAACTTGATTTCTTGTTGTCACGTTGGCCGGACGGGTCTTCTGCGTAGTTATTCTATCGTCGAGCTCTACTTCTTTTACCTAAAATCCTGCGATAAAGACACTAAAAACTCAATAAAACAAGAATGAGGTTCTTTTTCACAATGCGATTCACATGTTAATCAAATCGCCTACTTTTCCCTATGTTTTCTTCTATTGTTATACAACAAGACTTCATTATTTTACATAAAAGGCCATAATAACTTGTAAATCTACAAGTTATCACCATCGCTTATCGCCAACTGCTTGAGAGGGTAAGCATCAAAGACATGGCTAAACGTGCATAGAAAAGAGTTTGAAAACAAATTCCATTATGGTGATTAAACTTCCATCATTTATGTCCCGAAAGGAGAATAAGTGTGGTAATATGATGTCGAGAGGTTGTCACTCTTAAAAGAGAGGTAATGTGACCCTTACAAGTAAAGATCTCTAGATAGTTAATGCTTAACTTATCTTTATCATTTGCATCCCGAGAGTCAAGCAAGTGTGGCATTTAAGGCACTAAAAAATGTTCGCATTAATTAGAAGAGGATTGAGTAATCGCTATTTCATTAAGGACTATTGCATGGCTTAATCGCCTACAACAAGACGACATTCCTTCACGCTTTCTTTAACAAAAGTTAGTTCACTTTTCATCTTCCCACCTCTTCTTGTCACCCTTTACAGAATCTCTAATGCAGATAATAGGTTTAATATACACATACAAACTTACTTCTTATCTAGACATTGTATACCGCCTAGATAAGAAGTAAGCTTTATCACTAAGGTTTGATAGAATTTCCTTGTGTATGATCCTAGCTTACATAGGAAACCTCTCATTTCGCTTACACTTAGGCAAGCAAGAGGAAAACTTGTGCTACATGTTTATCTTTTGAAAATTAGTAACACATATAGATAGGATTTGCTCCTTTCACCGTATATTCCTATCCTGATTGCCTACTAGTCATTCACTTAGAACTTAACATGACATATCCATGAACAAATGTATGCACACAACAATAAAGAAAAGAAAACAACAACAAGCAGAACTCACCTAAACGACTAAGATCATCATTAAAGATTGACATTTTTTATGTGATAAGTTTGAGAGCCCTAAATTCAATGTATGTTTTTTCTTACCTTGGGATTCATTAGTCTTTTCATTTTATAGATTTTTTATTTATATGTACTTTTTTTATTAGAAAACAACATAGACTAATAAGAGGAATGAGAAAAAACTAGTATACAATCGTCGAGCTGGACCCAAGATACATTCATCAACATACAACAAGAACTTGTCAGACTTGCATGATAAGAACAATTATCTATACTTTAGTTATTTAGTCACTTATGTGCTTACTTTGGTGGGGTTTGAATTATAAAGTGAAGTGATGGATTATGAGACATGCACAGCGGAAAAAAATGGATCAATTTTACTCTAGATGCATCTAAACAATTTAAATTAACTGCTTAAAACTACCCTAATTAAACTAAATTAGGGTTAAAGAAAATACGTACCTTCATAGCTTCTCGTTCCTCAAAATCTCCTCACGAACTCGAACCCGAGACCACCACTAAAATTTATCTATTATTCTTCAAACTCAGAACCAGGTTGTAGGACCCAATAAGTGAAGGAAACAAGTGAGAGAGATGGAAAATGGAGGTGAGAAATAGGTTTGAGATTTGGGAGAGAAATACCAATTTGATATAATTTTTGGTAAAATAAAAAATATCAAAATTTTCAAAAGTCTTTTAAATTTTGAAATAAGCTCTTTAAATAACCTAATTACATTAAAAAATGCATGTAATCAATTCACCAAATCTCAACCCCTAGCATTCCACTAATCATTAATGGAACTTAGTGGCCTAGGTGTTTACATATGTAGTCACTTATTCCACTAAGTGTTAGTGGGATTACCCAACAAAATGTTGAATTTTTCCACTAACTTTAGTCCAATGGTGATATGGTCATTTGACTATTCAAGTTAAAGTCAAACTATGACTTTTTCAAGTCGAAAATCAACATTTTGACTTTTTATCATTTTATCCATCTTGACTAGTTTCAAATTCTTGAGCATGAATTCATATTCATTTTTTTGAAATTCAAATCATATTTGAATATAAAGCTAGTAAAAGTTTGATTTTTCAAAATCAAAAGTCAACATTTTGACTTTTTTCAACTTTAACCATTTCCATCAATTCCAAGTTTTCAAATATGAATTTGTATTCATATTTTTAATATTTAAAAATCATATTTAAACATAAAGCTCTATCTAAAACTAATAAGCGATAGCTAAATCACATATATTTGTCAGTTTCTCTCTCTTTACCTAATTTGAACAATTCGAATTATTCCAACATATTATTATAAGTTAATTCCATATGAGCTAGCAAGGGAATCTAATGGACTATATAAATCAAGAACTCCAATGATATGAGATTAACTGGCTAAACCCTTTTAGAGCGAGTTAATCAACATTCTTTAACTATCGGGTCATTCTACTAATTAAAGTCTCATAGTTGCACTTCCCTCACTATAGATATATTTGTGTCCATATAATATTACTACGATTAGTAAGTTAATTCTTAAAAGGTTATCTGTAATCTTAGTTGGATTAAAATACCGTTCCCCAGAGATTACATATTCTAGCTCCTTAAGTCTCACTGATCCACTATTGACCAATTGCTTTAAGATCCAACCTACAAACCAAAACCCTCTCGAGCCAATGAGAGGTGGGGCCCCTTTTTCAAGACTTGAATTTAGTTCTTAAGAGATCAACCTATCTACTAACCCTAAAGCAGGTAGGAGTGAGTTCCATGTTGCACCCTATGTCTTAGTCATCCACTCGGTCTTACCCCTAAAATTGAAGCCTTAGCTTATTGGACCAGTGCTGTTAAGCTGCCCTGACCTATGCAGATCTAAGGATAATTCTGTTTGAACAGAAGTTCATAGTTAGCTCAAGATTAAGATTAAGTTACTTAGATCATCATATAATCGAAATAGTCACTTTTATACAATCAACGGTGTTATAATCTAAAAGTGACTATTTCATGGTTCCAATATTATGTAAACTCTTTACATAGGATGCCCTCACTTCCATGTCTCTATATGAACGATTCAGGAACACATCGTTTGTACTAACTATAAAGTGAGATGCATCCATAGTGTCCCTAGAATAAGGCGTCCAACCTTATTCATATATTATAGACTATTCGGCTATATATTAGAACTTGATCCACGTTTATGTCTAAGTTAAAGTCTACACTAGATAGCCTTGAGACTTTGGTTTATTGAATTCAAGAGATTATAGTATTCAATTTTCACTAGTAAGTCCTCAATAACCTTATTGAATAGAATATAACTATAAACTACAAACTAGAAGTTTTAGGACATAAATTTCAACATGAAAGATGGTCAATAGTGTGGACTAATTGACTTATCTGAGAAAACACACACTGGGTGAATGAGGCCTCTCATGCTTTGCATGTAAGCCACTATCCTTTTCCTTATAATATGTGTTTATTTATGAAATGCTTTATGCATTTACTCCTTTATATATATATACATTGTTACAATGCTAAAGTTAGAAGGATTATTGTCAACTTCAGAAGGGAATCAACCACCATCAAAGGAAGAAATATGTGTGATAGTGTTGACAAGACAATAAGGGGATCCAAAAATCAAAGCCAAGGAAACATAGATACTCATTAGAATCGATTTCTTCCATTCAACAAAAGGAATATGAACAAGCAATTTGGGATAAAAATTTTGAAGGAGCAACTTGGCATGCAAAAGGTGGAAATTCAAGAAAAGACAATCAGGGAATGTAATGACAAAAGAAATTATGGCAACAAAGGCAGAGGTAGTCAGTTTGAAAGATTTAATCAAACATTTTATAGCTTCACAAGAAGGAACTTCAAAATAGCTAGGTACATGAGCTCGGTTCAACTGACACTTATTTATACCCGAGGACAAAAAGTCCTAGATTCAAATTTCCTCACCCCCGCATTGTATTACACAATATCATTCCCAAAAAAAAACTTCAAAATAGGTACTTTTAGGCTTAAAGCAAGAGGATGTTGTTAATGAAAAAAAATATATAATTCAAATATAAAATATATTTTCCTAAAAAAACAAGATTAAGCCCATGCCATTATTTTAAGACGACGACATGAAATGCCGATGACAATCTGTAACTATTGGCATAGTAGAGAACACTTATTAAACATTGTTAGCAATATGTGGATATGCTGATGACATTTCTACACCGTCGACATAATAATTGTCGATGAACATTTTTTTTCGTCGACGAATATACCTTTTAGTGACAGCTGATTTCTAGCGTTGGGAAAGTTTCATATGTTCACTTTCGTCGATAGCACCGATGTTCTTCTTTCTATCATTGGCAGAGGCTCTTACGATGAACCTACACCGACAAATTTTGTCACCGATGAACGTTATCGACAAAAGCTCAGTATAAAAATTTATATTGGTTAAACTTATTTTTGCTCAAAACCTTATTTATTGAAACCAAATATATAGAATCTTCACAGTGAAAGAAAACAAAAATGTGATCGACATATATATTCCATTTGGGAAAAAATTAGAAAATAAGCAAGATGATGCATAGAATAACTAGGGTTTCATATTCATTGACCTAATAAGTTATTTATATTTAGAAAGATTTAAAATACTGAGCTAGGCAAGAAGATGTACATAAACTCAGATCCTAACTCAAAGATACAATGCCAATTTAATTGCAATAGCATAATCTATATGTATTACCAGAGAGCATATAATGACTAGCAAACATAAAACATAAAAGGTATTAGGTTGAAAATTTAATAAGAATAAATTGGGGGGCATAGTTTTTAACTTTGTTTGATTTGAGGATTAGGCTTGACTTAAAATTGATTGAATATGATAATAATAGTAAGAGGAGTATATTAGATGGTGTGATATATGTCCTCGAGTAACTAAAAACAAAGGCAAAAAACGTCCTTCTCAACGAAACGAGACCAGATTTTTGCACATAATACCCCTTTAAACCCCTTTGATTTGTTGCATTTTTAAAGTCACGAGAGGGTTGGTGTTGTCTCTTTGTTGTTGTTTCAAAGAGAGAGAGAGAGAGTGGCAGATGAACTGATAGAGAACTTTCAAAGCTCTTTTTCTTCAACACCCATTACTCAACTACCATCTCTCTCAAACTCAAACTCAAACTCTTTCTTTTTTATTATTATTATAATTCTTTATAATACTCTCCTTACTCCCTCCTCTCCAACACATACTCTCTCCTTCTGTCTGTTTCATCATGTAACTAAAAAATAAAAACCCCCTCAACTCTTTTTTTTTTTTTTTTTTTTCTTTTCCTTTAATTGAATATTATATGTTTTGAAATATCTGATGTTGTGTTTAATTTGTTTGTTTGCAGGCGATCCGAGGGGAGTCCTTTAGACCTCAACAACTTACCTGAAGATTATATCAGAGATGGAAAACAGATTATTGAAGATAGCTCAAGTGGTAAACTAAATAAAAACTATTCATGAAACAAAAACTATACTTTTTTTACTCTGATTTTGGGAGTTAATAAAATGGTTGAGTACTGTATGTGTGTTATTTGCAGGTCATAGGAAAAAGAAAAGTGGGTTAAAGGAGGGAAAAGAGGAGTCGGGAAAGGTGTATGAATGCAGGTTTTGTTCACTCAAGTTCTGCAAATCTCAGGCTCTTGGTGGCCACATGAACCGCCACCGCCAAGGCAAAATTACTGACTAATATTTTGATTTTTTTATTTGTTTGATTTTATGAATGATTAGTCATGTCATGAAAAGAGGAGAAAAAAATAAAAGAAAAAAGGGTGATGGAGGAGGGGAGTTTGTTTACTTTTATGGGTGAATTATTAGATGCAGCTGCTCGCAGGTTTGTTTGTGTATGATTTGATTTTTGACTTCATTTGTGTTTGGTTTATGGTCAGAGAGAGAGACAGAGACACTGAATCGAGCTCGTCAGCTTGTTTTCAGTAACGATAACCTCGCCGCCCAACCTCCTCCTCCTCCTCATTTAGGGTATTTTTTTCATCTCTCATCTTTAAATTCATTATTCAACCCTACATACATTTCATTCAACTTTGAAACTCTACCAAATTAGATCCAATATCCAAAAGTTGAAAGATCGGCATATTCCACAATTTTTTCCAAAATAAAATATCCGATAATTTTGAGAAAAAAAAATTCTAATCCTTAACCATGTTCAAATCTAAAAATACTATTTACCAATACTTTGGAAGTTGGAACAGTAAAAAAGATTGCAATATGTTTTCTTATACAAACCATGTTCAAATCTTTTTTTTTTTTTCTTGGAATTTCAAGAACTGGAAAATTACTCACGTCTCCTATAAAATTTGTGTTTTTTTTTTTTCTTTTTGGGTGATTAGGTGCTGCCATTCAATGGCACCGGCAAACTACCACACTGCCGGCGGCAGTGGAAGCGTAGGAAGTGATTCAACGCTGCCTCTTAGATTCCCAACGAGAATGTTCTCTGGGTCGTCTCCAGGCACGCTTCTGCCACAGCCGCCCCCACCACCGCTACCTTCATCGCATCAGCCGTATCTATACAACTCACCGACGCGGCCGTCTAGTTTCCCTTCCTACTATCCTCCTCCACAAGCCTCGATCAACGACTACTACGTGGGACATGTCTTGGGGAACCCTTCTCAATGCAGCCATCAGACAGTGAACTACGGTTCTAGCCCGGTGGAGTCGAGTAGCTACACTTGCATCGGAGCTCCGGTAGGACATGCTGCAGCAGGGTTCGGTGGACGAGATGGTGGTGGGAGTGGCGGTAGAGATGGATCACAGCAGCAGCAGCGCTTGGACGTTCCTTCTTCGATCAATCGGTTTCAAGATGGATTCTAAAAAGAAGATTAGAATATTTTTTTTGTTTTAAAATTTTTCTGAGTCATGTATTTGAAATTCTGCAATGACACGCCACCCAGAGAAAGAGAGAGAGACATAACAAACTGACAAATGGGGTCATAAATCATAATACAAGGGAAAAGGAGGGGAGAAAGAGGAGGGTTCTTGTTTTGTTTTTTCTTTTCCTTTTTTTCTTTTTCTTTTCCTTTAAATTTGGTGTTTTAATTTGAAACAGCTTTTGAGCTCAGAGACAAGCTCAGCTAGTTTGGCATGGAGCTGTGGGGGGAGGATGGAAGAAGGGGGTGGTGTCTTTGTAATTGGTTTGTATTGTACTGCCTAGCTATCTGTGAAAAAGGAGCAAACTGTGAAACAAGAGATTGATGGGACAAGAAGTTAGATATGAACTGAAAGTTCCCAACCCTCTTTTTGCAATTTCAGTTCTTTTTGCATGGCTTTTGTGTTTTCTTTTTTCCTCCTTAAAAAAATTGACCATACTAAATTTCTATATTAAGTTTTAGGGTTTAATTTCAAATGGGTATATGGACTTCAATTATGTTACAAATTGAAAAATAAGATTCTAATTAAGTTTTATAGGATTGAAACAGAATAGTTTTATTAGCTTATGATATTCCCTAAGATCTCTTGAATATGTGTAGAGTTTTAAAGAAATTTTTATGAGGAAGGAGTTAAGTGAAGAAATTGTCAGGTGTTGTCTTTATGGATTGTACCTGGTTTGTATTGATTTATTAAGATAGGACCACACTATAGACGTAAGTAGTCCAATCAATTTTTTTATCAGGTTTCCTTCTTTTACGTAATGATTTCTATATTTAAGATCATATATGAAACTCATGCAACTTATCTAATTTCTAGTATTTTCACAACATTCTTATAGCTTTATTTATCATGAATTAATTCTTTCACAATTTGATGATATTTGTAGTTAAACTTCCATAATTTTTTTAAATCAACTTGTTTGCGGCTGTTTGTTATCTCCTTGCTATAACATTCATAATTGCTATTTTATAAATAATTTATTAATTGAAAGGAACAACTGACATCTTTTAAAGTAAAATATAATTTAAGACACATTTCAATTAATCTTAAGATTAATTTATTTGTTAGAGAGAACTTGAAAGAAGGTAGAAAATAGTAATTTAAAGAATATAACACAACGATCTATAGGGTCAATATAATAGATATGCTCCCCATTGTAAAGGAATTTAAGCTTTTGCTGGAAAATATAATTAGAGATATTGAAGAAAAAATGTATGGAGTCTGATCTCTTTTGCCCAACAACACCAAGGTTGGAGGCTTCTATTTTCTATTTAAAAAAATAAATAAATAAAATAAAAACTAATCTTTCTCAAACATGTTGTATGGTGCTTTTTAATGAATGTATCTCTCATGACCATGCATAGATGGATATGTATTATGTATAAGTCAAAAAAATGGGAAAGCGTGACAAGAAGAAAATACGTTATTTGGGCTTCAATAATTGGCCCAACCTTGAATATATAATTTTTTTCGAAAATACGTAATACTAATTTTGAGATTAGAAACTCCATTCTTTATTTCAAGATATAAAAAAAATTTAGGAAACAACTTTTAATGGCATAAACTTGATTTAGCCATCTAATTTTAATTAATTTCAATAACTATAAATTAGTTGATAAATTAATATATAATGTTTGATAAATTATATTAGTATAAAAATGAAAACCAATTTCATAACAAATGCAACACTTGAATATGGGAGGGTACATATTATATCATTACTTTCGCTGTTCTTTGGTCTAGACGATCAAAGCCTTAATTTATTTATGTATTATTATCGTTATACGCTTGTCTTCTAGTATGGCAGTAAAATTGTCTCGGGATTCAAAAAAAAAAAAAAAAAAACAGACATATATCTTAAGGAAGAAAGCTTCTAATCTTCTAAAAGTTTCGATCATTCCATTAATTAAAATACAAACTTAGATCATCTACTTTGGGACGACTATATTCATTTAGGCCCATTTAGCTTATACAAAGCTATCAGATAGCATTTTATTTTTCTGATTCGATAATTTAATCTATGATTTTTTTGTCACGCTCCCACTTAAAATGTGTCTTCTATATTTAGACTGTGGACATGACTTAGAAAAACCGACATTTCGAGGTAAAACAATAGAATGCTTAAATACTTTTTAAACTTAACTTGATCCTTAGACCTAATATTGCTAGTGAAAGCTTCTACTATGCAATAGGACAATAGGCAATATAAAAATTAGTAATCCTTTTATAATAATCTTCTTACAACATAAGCGTAAAACTTACAACTTAAAGATTACAACACTTAAGCTAATTACTACTACGCAACAAAACTAGTACTTACAAGCGGCCTCCTCTCACCTCACTTGATGGCACTTATTCGCTTAATCTAGGGAGGGAAAACTTAAAATTTAAGCTAATGGCTTAGTGAGTTACAAGAATTCAGAAATACGTTTTGGGGAATATAGTTGCACACAATTAAAGTTTTCTCATTTTTAGAAACATCTTAATGTCTTACCATGCGTTTAACAACGCAATAGTCATATTAGCCTCTATATATTTTTAACACCTGGATATTGAACTTCCTCAACGCAAGGACTACTGTGATGATTATAACCTCACCCATCAGCATTCCTACGAACTATCATTCAATACCAGGTTACTCCGACGATTGACTTGAACACGAACCATTCAACATATTTAACCATCCTTCTATACCAAACAAACCACTCAACGCATGACAACCTCTACTCTTATGTGCATATAATAGCTAGCTTTGATGAGGAATAAGGCTAATGGTTTTGTATATACATACAAGCATCAGAACAATACAACTTCACAAACTTATACATACTTCAAATTGGTTATGTTATCTTATATATGAGATTACAGTAAGAGCATATCTAACAACATGACTTTGGTGATGAAAGCCTTTTTTTCAAAAGCTTGCTTTTCTTTTCGAAGGGTCACTCACACAGTTAAGCTTTTCTTCCTCTATTTCTCCCTTTCTTATCGCCTAACTCTTTCTTCCTTCTTATCGCTTGATCCTATAATGAAGCTTCACCTTTTACTCCTCTAGTAGAACTTTCTCTTTTCCCAAACCCTTGAATTAATCCATTTTAAACCAATTTATACTTTTCTCTAATCAGGTTAGTCAACGTTACACTTCTCTTAAGCTCAATAGCTCCTACTTAGTGTTTTACATGTGTTAGTTTAGTATCTTTCTCAAACCATGCTTAACTTAAACTTAACTCGTGTTTAGCTAACTAATCAGACTCCTCCTCCCCTAGTTTGTCACCTAACAATTGGTTGTGTTCGTTGTCGTCTTTCCCTTCTCGCATTGAATCCATGGGTAGGTAAGAGACAACCTGGCGAACTTAAACATCTTAGTAGCCAAAGGAAATGAAAGAAAAAGTGATTCTTACAGTAGAGGCAAGCAATTTCATTCATGGTTTAAAATTTTTAAAATTAAGTATGTAACTATTTTCAGATATAACAATATAAACCAAGATATTTCCAAATATAGTAAAATATCACAATCTATGTGAAAAGTAGACCGATAGGTTTGTATATGTGACTATCCTAACACAAATTGACACAGATAATAGTTTAACATGTTTATTGTCTATTAGACAGTAATATTCTACTATATTTATAAACATTTTGAATAGATTTGTTGTTTAAAATAAATTCTCTTAAATCTATAAACAACTGCTCCATCTATAAATTTCTTGTTTTTTATCTACTTTATATCAATATTTTTAAAAAATCAAATAAAGTTTTGAAAACTAGAAAAGAAACGTAATAAAAATATGATATTGGACTAAAAATTCAACTGTTTCACTTAAAACAAATGTAAGAAAGGTAAATTAAATGATATACTTGATTTTCAAAGTCCAAAAAGAAATCCAAATAATTATTAGAGGGAATCTTCTTCTTTTAACATTATATAAGAGACAAAAGTGATCATTAAGTGCACTCAAATATTTTAATTATACGTGGATTCATTCATAACCTATATGTTACCTCAAATCCAAACCTGTCTTAGTGACTAGCTTTTCAAAAAATTTTATTATGCTCCTGGATATTCACTTTACTATTTTCTTCCGATTATCACATAACTTGACTTTTTCTATATACTAATTGGAGTAATGGTGGTCACTCTACATTATTTGAAACAAGAGATGTGCATTAACCGGATAAAATAGAAGGACAATCCACTAAAAAAACTTATAGATTATTCCACTCTCCTGCTCCATTGAATTTTTTACGGATATCTTGAACCTTTCTTTTATCTACTTGATCATATAATAATATATCAATCTCGCCATATCAATAAATCAATGGAATTTGTTGCAATACATTTTTAAATGTTTAATTTTTGAAAATAAATCATTTAAAATAAGTTAGAGTATTTGACAACTATTTAAAGTAGCTTTTAAGGTATATTTTAAAAAAAGTTTAGAAAAAAGTTTAGATAAAAATAAGTTTTCTTAGAAATCATATTTTCTCTTTGTCAATTCAAATCAGCTCTATGTAAAACTTTATTAAAATTAAAATAGAAAGCTAATCTATTTGAATATCAATTTTATTTTAGTTTTTCAGTTTTTGAAAATTATATTTGTTTTCCCTACAATATCAATATACATAACTTTCGAACATGGCATGGTTTAATTTTCTAAAAAATTTGTATTATGTACTTTAATTTACATGCGCAAGCCGAAATTTGGAAGTTTAAAAAATAAATAAAATATATTTCTTAAAATTGGACTAAAAATTCAAAATAACAAGTAATTACAAATGAGACAAATAAGGTTGAAATGACTTAGAATTGTACTTAGAGATTGATTTGTCTCAATCTAGAGTTTCTTTTTATGTATCATTTAATTTGCATTAACCTTTCAAAATGAGAGTGTAAAAATATGTACTTTTCCTCTCTCTCTCTTTTTTTTCTCTTTTTTCATAACAATAATATTATAAATGTGCAACATGTGGCATATATAGATCAGGCGTGCTGAATTCAGAATCTGTTTTATATTTTAGAATTTATTAAGCTCAATATATATATATATGTTTGGCAAACAAGGTAACCTAAGTTTTGTTTTTGAAAATTGTTTTAGAATTCTATGATCCAAACAAACATCGTAGATTCTAAAAGTAAATTATTTATATTTTATGGTTTTTAAACCTAAATTGTAAAATTTAAAATATAGATTTAGATTAGATAAAAATAAAAATATATAGAAATATGTTATAAACTCAGTTCAATTTTCTTAAATTAAAACATTTATTTATATAATTTACTATAAATTAAGTAAAATTATAAATTTGGTCCCTACAGTTTAGATAATATTAAATGTTAATCGAGGTGGTTTTTAAATTTAAAATTTAATTAATATAATTTGAAATATAGTTTATTTTGTTTGTTAAAGTTTTCATAAATAACAATCTCTATTGGAAGGAATTTTTATGAATCTCTAAATTTTTAGTCGTTTTAAATTATAAAGACTAGATTTACCATTTATTATATATAATTATACAATATTAAAAGTAATAATTGTACAAATATTTTAACAAAAAGTATGTTAATAAATAAACTAATAATAATTTATAGTTAATTATTTTAGGTTGTTTAAATTGGAATCTAATATTTGAATGCAAAAAACATATCCGAAACACACGAAATGCAGTTTGTTTTTATTTATCTATTATTTTCAAAAAAAAATTCCCGATTCCTACCATAAATACACTTAAATATATACATATCTGACCTTCATCATTAAACAAGTATTTTTTTAAAGTTAATTTAAAAAAAAGACTGAAAATAAAATATTAATCTCCTCCCAAAATGATAATATCCCTCCTATCATTTATTGATTGTAATTACCTCGTTTTTCTCAACTGCCAAAAGACTTATTAAACAATATTATCATTTTAATAAATAAATAAAAAGATATCTCAAATAGAAATGAAAGCAGAGTACATTAATGAATGATATCTTAAGATAACAAGTTTGATTGGGTGTTAACTTGTGGTTGTATTGGGCAGGGAATTGGAAAAGAGAGTGAGAGATTTGTCAAATTGAAGGTAGGAAAATACAGTCTAAGTGGAAGTATAAGAAGTACCTTTTTCAGTGATAATTTAGTTAGGGCTTTCACTGTCAAAAGCCTAATAACCTACTAATATATATAATTTTTTTTATTAAAAAAAATCACCATCCAATTAACATTTATGGGTAGGGGGTGGATGAGAAAGATGTTGGAGAATCAGGTACTGAAAAGTGCAAAACCCAAGTTTTTAAAAGTAGCTTAAATAGGGTAATGAGGTCTAGATGGAAAGAGGTGCATGTATATATATATATATATATATATATATATATATATATATATATATATATATAAGAGAGAGAAAATAAAAGGATTTGTTTGTATTGGTATGAAGGAATTGAAAGAGAAAAAAAAACAACATATAGGGTAGGGTTAATTGGGTAAGAGTAGAGTAGAGTTAAGCTGGGACCAAACATGTTCAGCTTATATAAACAGGGTATGTTGGCTATAAGCAAGCTACTCATTGGGCCCTTCTTGTTATTGCTTAACCGAATTTGGTTACCCAGCTGTCTTCTTTATACTACTCTTCTCTTATTACCGCTTAACATAACTCTCTCTCTCTCTCTCTCTCTCTCTCTCTCTCTCTCTCTCTCTCTCTCTCTCTCTCTCTCTCTCTCTCAAAATATTACTAATGTTGCTTTCTCGACTCTTTAAGACATTGAGATTTGATATTGCCTAATGTTTTTATACCGATTAAAATCTTATTTCGATTGTTGAATTTTGTATCTTATGTTATTTTGGTCTTCAAACTTTCAAAACTTATATGTCTTGGTTCTTAATTTTTTTTAGAAAAATTTACTTTGATCCTTGTCGTTAGAATTTCATTAACTCTTTAATGGAATAATTTAATAGAATAATGATGTGACTTCCATATTTACATGTTTAGGCTCTAGATTAACATATTAATTAAATTGATAAATAACAAAAAAAATTACTAATTATTCCATAAATTTTTTATGTCAATACCACACTTAAATTAAAAAAAAACCCAAATTAAAAATTAATTTTGTTTTTTCTCCAAAAAAAAAAAAACTTAAATCTCTCACATTTCCTTCCCTCTCCCCACTCTTTATTTATATTTTTATTTTTCAAATTGAAATCTTGAAGCAAATCAAAAGGATGACATGGATAGAATAACAAAAACTGATATATTGGTGTTAACATCCATGACAAGGTAAATTTGTGAGGCCCTAATTCGGAGAAAGGGAGTACTTCTGTTGAAGGGAAGCCTTACTGAGAAGTTATTTCAAATAAGTATAAGCATGAGACATTCTGGGAGAAAGGAAGTGAGAGGAGAAAAGGCAATGTGAAGAGAAATGTTTGAACCTAAGTTCTATCGTACAAGGTAAGTGATGCGATAAGAATAGCTAGCAAGGAAGAAACATGTATTGGATGCTAAGAACTAGGCGTTTAGCGTAGTAATGTGGGAATAAGTACCTACACCTAAGAGTGTGTGGTGAAGAAGTAGGTGCCCTGATGAAATAACTAGACAACTCGATGTAGAAAGTAAAATGTCTGTTGCTTCTCGAGAAGATAGAGAGAGTCAGATGACTAAAGAGTTTAGCTTTCCAAGGAGATAAGGTTGGCATCTCAAGGGAATGTCCAGTTGTCCCTGATATTTGGCCTACGTGTCGAGTTTGGGTTGGCTGCATGGTACGACGAATTGGTAAAGTGACACGTGTAAAGTGTGGAAGTGACCCTTGGATATTAAAGGGCACTATAAATAGGGCTCAAAACTGAAGTAAAAATGAGTTTTTGAAATGTTAAACATTCTGATAAGTTACAAGAGAAAGCTCTGAGTGTTGAACGACTGGTCGAGGGAATCGCTACGTGAGAAGAGAAAGCCGAAAGTAGAGAAGGATGGAGTTGAGGCTAAGTATTTTCATGAGTGATTCTTCATAAATACAATGAGTATCTATGTGAAAGACCTTTGTAACAAATGATTGTTTTTTAGTAACTTTCATAAGAAAAATATTTGTGAATCTTTCATAAATGGAAGAAATGTTTTATGAATGATTTCCATAAATAGTTAGTGTTGTGTCTATGATCTTGATAAGTGAAAGAGGTATTATGTTAATGATCCTTTGAAAGTATTCTTTCGTGGATGTTTATAGCATGATATTGTTACTAATGTAATTTAATAAAAGGAAAGTAAGTTGGGAAGCTAACCTTTCTATCTACTGATTGTAATGATTGTATGATGTGAAAAAGATGAGGTTTATCGCAAGATGCTGGTGAAAATTTTAGGTAACTCGTGCGGCGCTTGTTAAATGTGAATCCCAAATCCAGGCAAGGGGAGAATCCCAGGTCGGGGAGAGCTGTGATGTGTTATTGACGTTGGATGCTAGTTGAATGTGAATCCCAAATCTTGGTTAGGAATAATGTATGAGATGCTGGTTGAATGTGAATCCTAGGTTTGAGAAAAGATTAAATGTGGCGAGACGCTGGTGAAAATCCCAGGTAACTTGCATGACGTTGGTTGAATGTGAATCACAGGTCTAGGCGAAGGGAGAATCCCAAGTCCCGGTGATAAGTTTAGATTGTGTGATGACTTAAGTGCGTGGAACTTATCGTGCTTGTTGTGAATGTGGTTTAATGCGACGAGAACCTTATGTTTTTGTGAATTGAGCTTGTTATTGTTATATCTGAAGTTGTTGTATCCCCCAAAAGGTATTTCTTAAACCTATCGCTCACTAAGTCCGTTTGACTTACGTTTAAAGTTTTCCCTCCCTAGGTTGTCAGGCGTTGAAGCCAAGTATGGATCTCAGGCGTGGAAAGCCAAGTATAGGAGGGAAGGTAGGGTTGTTCTGTAAATTTATGCAGCATGAGAGCCGTATCATTCTACCTTGTATTTAAGGAGCTGGTTGGTAAGCACATCGCTCCTTAACGCTGAAGGCTCAATTTAGAAGAAGGCGAGTGCATGCCTAGGCTGGTGAGATTAAGCCCAGGGAGCTAGAAAGCCAAAGAACTGAGGTAGGGAAAGGAAGTCTTGAAGGTTGTCTTCAAAGTTGGGGTAGCTAAGTGACCAAGGTAAAGAAAGAAAGGAAGACTTTACACCTCTAGGTACCCCGCTTCAAGAAGTAGCATGACGCGACGAAGAAAGAAAATGAGTCTTATACTCCTGAACATCTTGGCGCGAAGAGAAGCACCATGGTGGAAAAGTAAAACATGTAAATCAGACCTTGGTTTAATTTTCATACTTGCAAGAAAAAGGAATGTACTTGTAATTTATGAACTATGTGTAAAGTGTTAAGTTAATAAAAAAAATAAGAAGTTTATTTATTCCGCTGCATAGGGTTGAGGGTTTATGGTTATCTCTTTTGTGCTTAACGCCTAGAAGTTAGAAGTTGATTAGAACTAAGGATTATGTACTAGGCAACGAGGCTAAGTTTAAGAGTTTTTTTCCTTTGCAAAGAGTTGTGAAGGTCTCTAAGGTTCAAATAAAGACCTATGCAAAGAGACAAGTGAAAGGAGTTGTTCCACTCACTAGGTGTTCGACACGTCATCTCGAGGAGAAGTATACGAAGGATGTCTAGGCGACATGCCTCAATCTGGTCGCATGGAGTGACAAATATTGGGGCGGGGAGTGACAAAAATAAACTAGAAAATTAAAATATGTTCAACACATGTATAAAATAAACTATACATAATCATAGATAAATATTTCCATAATAGATCACAAAACCCAAAAAAGAAAGGAAGATGGAAGAATTTAGAGGAAAATAAAAAAGCACCTCAATGAATCACAAAATTTTGACATACATTTAAGAAACTAAATTAAAAATATCTATTTGACTATTGACACACGTTACACTTTTGAAAATATTTTTAAACTTTCGAAAGTGTAAAATATACTCTTAAACATTTTTTTTAATATATACCATTGTCGTTATATAGCACAAGTCATTAATACCATTTTTAATTCTCTGATTTTCTTTTTTTTCTTCTCCCCTTCTTTTGCAATACAAATAAATAAATAAAATTGTATACTTTAGTAAGGTATATTGACTCTAATAAAAATAAAAATAATAATTAATAAAAGATCCAAGAGATTTTAGAACATTAATGCTTTAACGAAGTTGTATATTAATTGTTTAAGGTATGTTAATAGTCAAATACATTTTTTGGTATTTTTCGTTTTAAACGATGGGAAAAAGACTTAAAATTTAAGCAACGATGTTGATCATTTAAAAGGATATTTAAACAATCTTGATATTTTTGAATATGAAGAAGATGAAAATGAATATTGAAAGAATCGTGAAATAGCTTAAAAAAATCTTACAAAAAATGATGATGAAGAAATAAGAGATTTAAATAGAAGAATAAATTGCTTAAAAATATAAGAAAGAAAATCTGGAAAAGGAGAGAAGAAATCTGGAAGAGAAGAAATTGCAAAGAAGGAAAAGAAGAAAGAGAAGTGGCGTAAGGGCAAATCTGAAAATTATGAAAATATTTTACCGGCTTCATGAACTTTTATTTTTTGATACACGAGCCACGAATATTTTTTTGGTTTTGTTACATTTATGTAAATTAACCTTTTTTATTTAACTAATTATTGTTTAATATGTTTTCAGGATTTTGAATTTTGTAGATTTGGTGGATTTTTATGTTTAAACTTAAAATTTTGGTTTTTATTTTGGACGATAAGAATTTGATGTAAAAATTGGATATAAGAGAGTATTTTTTTTAATCTTTCTAAAGTTTAAGGGTACTTATAAAACTTTCCGATAATTGAAGTTACGTGTGAAACAAAATTTTAAAGATTTCCATTCAAAACTAAGCTAATAATAGTTTTGAATCATTCTCTAAAGTTTTGAATCATTTTTCTAAAGTTTAGGAGCCTTTTTTTTTTTTACTTTTGAAAGTTTTCGGTTATTTATGACATCAGAGATGGAACATTTTTATTTTTATAATTTAATCACATTTTTATCTGCAATTTATTTAGCTCAATAAATATTGACTTTAATGAAAATTAAAACTAATTTCAAGATTATTAAAGGTACATCAGTAAAATTGAAATATACCAAAACTAGAATAATGTGGCACAAAGAAGCTAAATTAAAATAATATTTTAAACAATAAACCTTGATAACTACAAGACTAAACGGTAGGTTCGTAGTGGAGAAATGCTAGGAGTCCTTCCTATGGGGCATACACTACGGTATGCATGCACTTTTAAACAAGAAGTTGCCTTATTTAGAGTGAAATTTAAAATATGTTTGGTAGTTAAAACCACATATTTCTTTTGTAAAAAATATTTTCTTTCCAACATGGTGTTTGGCAGGAAGTAAAAATAAGTCTAGAAAACTATAAAATAACTTCAAATTGATTTTAGAGGAATTAGATAATAGGTAATTTGTGTTTAATGATTAGATGAATCACTCCCAAAATAGTTATCTAATTTCAAAAAAAATTTTCATAAAATATTGTTGGTCAAGAATTCTTTAATTTTTTAGTTCTAAACACTGTAACAAAAAATGGTATGCATTATCTGTCTTTATATTGCTAATAAGACCAACAATTATATACATTTGAATTTTATTTCAATATCTATATATATAAACATATACCGATCATACATATAAGAATTTAAAAATAAAATAAATAGAAATAGATCCTTACTACTATTATTTAGTTAAATAATTAGTTTTCAAATAGAAAATACAATTACTGATTGGATGCAACTCCAAATTAACTTTTGGAATCAAACATAATAATTGAAAATCAATTCTAAAAGGTAAAAGGAAAATTAGATTAGCATTTTCCATTATTACTTTTCTTTTTGGTATTTTCCCATTTATGAATCTTCCTTTAATGAAATTCACATGGTATCAAAGCTTTAGGATTTTAAAATTTAGTTGATGTTGCCGCCACAAACCTTGTTCGACCCTTTGCCTTCGTCAATTGACTAACCATAGACGGAGGTAGATCCAAGTGTAAATCTTCCGCTTCTACTATTTGTTTTCACTTTTAAAAAAAGGACATCTACTGTAAAACCCTTACCCATACCCATACCGTTACAGATCTGTCCAAGGTTCCAGCTTCGTCGGTCTTAGACAATTGCCCCACGTCCATGAAACCCAGATTCGCCGCCGCGAAACCTAGATCAGTCCCTCCTCCCGTTCGGGAACTCGTCGTGAAACCCAGATTCAAACCACTTCGTTGACCTGGTTTTGTTGGCAATCTGTCCGTTCGAAATAATATCACGTTTTACCAGTTTCGTCTGGTTCTGGAAAAAAAAGGGTCTTTGTTCTATTTTCATATTAGTAGTTCTTGGATTCCATTATAGACCTCTTTATGAGGATCACTGTTCCTGTCCAGAAGTTCTTGTTTCATTCTTCATAGGTTAATTCATTATAGATCTCTATACGAGAATCTATGCTTCTAGAAGTTCCTTGTGTTTTTGTTCTTCATGGGTTTCTGATTCTATCACAAATCTACTGATTTGATTAAGACGTTCTTAGCAAACTCAAGTTTGTGATTCTAGCACCTTGAGTTTGAGGGAGAGTGTTAAAAGGAAAATGAGATTAGTATTTTCTATTATTATTTTCCTTTTTGGTATTTTCCCAATTATGAATTTTTCCTTTAATAGTTTTTTGAGGTACTTTCCAATGTAAAACATCCTTATGTACTCCAAATTATTATGATTTATTTAATAAAATTCATATTAAATATATGAAAATCACTTAGAAGAGTTTGAAACCAAACATAAGTTTAATTGTATAAAAATTAATTTACAAAATCCATTGTACTTAAATCTCTTATGTTAAAATCACTACCTCAATTATTACTTCCAAACACACTTTTAGATAATAAAAAAAATAATAAATAATAGTTTTAGATTAAAATAATAACTAATCATGTATATCTCAACCTTCATTTTAAATTCAGGAGTTCAAATATCCATACCTCGCATTTGTTGTTAAAAACTGACTAGCATAACGATATAATTCACATGTAGAATTAACATAAAGAAGTTAATTATATAATTGGCATGTAGAATTAACAAAAAATAGAATGATCAATAGATGGTAATTTTAGATTACTGTACGTATCAGGCTCAAAAAGGTTCTATTTTAGAACTATATACAAATATCGTGTTGTTCTTAAATATAGTAAATGAATCAAAATATTTACAAATTTATATAGCAAAATATATCAATGATAGTCACTTACTGTCAAGATTTATCAATAAATTGTCCAATTTTATTATATGTGTAAATATTTTAATTATTTTTATCATTTAAAGCATTTTTCTTAAACATTGAAATTTGTAAGACCTCAGGTCATGGAGATGTCAACTTCAACGAATATTTTTGAAAAATTATCAAGAAAATATTTGATTATTAAAGAGTAATTTATTCTTTATATATATATAAAATGATTGTTTTTTATGTCATATTCATACTAATGGTAATTGTAGGGATATGTTTAAATATAACAAATAATTTTAAATTATATACAAAATATAATAAATTTTTATATTCTATCGACAATAAATACTGATAGATTTCTATTAATGTCAATCAATCTATCTATCAACTCGCTGATAGAATAATCTAAAATTTTGAATTTCTAGTTTGCCATTTAATTACAATAATTTTGGTTAGAGATAATTGTTCGCTTTCTTTTTTATGTTTAACAATCAATTTCTTTTAGAAATTTATGAATTATGACAACATCAAATTCACTTATAAACATGTAAAAGTATAGAGATGAAAATGTGTTCAAGCGTATCAATAACCACATATTTGAAAATGAATCTAATTTAGTATAAAAATGGTGGTTTGTATGAATTTTAGGAAATAAAACAAAATAAAAATTGGATTATTAAGAGAACCAATGGAAATACAAGTGTTCCATGAAATAATTAATAGAAAGAGAAGAAGATAGAAAAATGTGTTAGTGAGAGGGTGCGATCCCAAGGGGAAGATGAGAAGACTAAATAATAAGCAAAGAAATTGTACGAGGGAGAATTGGGAGTGAGAAAGATTAATTAAGAGGATGTGGGATATGTTTTAATTTGCTAGTAAGTTATAGGGTCAGAACTACTACACTAAAAAAGTTGCATTTTTTAAGTGTCAGAGGAGACAGAAAGAGAAGGGGAGGAATACATGCAATAGCTTAGCCGCAGGTAAAGTGGACGGCCATAGGCTCGCCTTCGTTGATGCAATAAATCGATAAGGAATGTTTAAAGCTGTTTTATAGGGCTTTTACTAGCCTTCCTTAGCCTTTCATCTCATCTCATCATTATTCTAAACTCTTTTTCCTTTTTCTTTTTCCAATTTTATCCTCCTCTTCTCCTTTCACCTATCATCAATTTTCGATATCCTCAATCTCCTTCCTTTTCATTTTTTTTCAATTTTCTTTCTATGTTTTCTATAAGGTTCTTCAACAGAAGAAGATGGGTAATTCTCAAGTTGGTAAAATAAATTTATTTTAACATTGTTCAATTTGTGAGATCTACTAAATTTTAGGACTAAATTTTTGTGAGAAATAATATATAAGATCAAAGTAGAACTAAAGCTAAACTATTATTATAATACTCATATCTTCTATCTCATTTGCTTTCTAAGTGCTGAGGAAGGTTGAAAGTTGGTCCAAGACTTTTGGGCCAAGTTAAGAATCTCAAGATAGCATCTTAGGGTGTTTTCAAGTGAAGTAGTGAACGAAGGAGGAATCACAAGACAAAAGTATTCAGGCTTGGTCCTGTTCGGTCGAGAGAAAAGATAGATAGCTTTGAAGTAAGAAAGCTCGGGCAACCTTGAGTAATCTCAGGCGAGATGGAAAACAAAGAGAAAATCCTAGTGCTAATAAGGTAAGAGCATCTCGGTGCTCTTCAACCGAGTTGAAAGATAGAAAAGTTTGGAGATGTGTTCTTGGGCCATCTTAGGGCCATGTTCGGCCGAGACTAGAAGTAGAAAATAAAAATATTAGGGTTTCTCAAGCATGGTCTCAGACATGTTTGGTCGAGAAGAGTGTAGGTCTCGTAGGATCATAGGTTGATGCTGGCCGATATCATTAAAGAATGCACAACTAACAAATTTCTGAAAATTTCTATTGTGCGTGGGTTAGCGTTTTTCAGATGCAAAGAGCTATTTTAAGTGCAGCAGACCCTCATTTCTCTCACTTTCACCATTCCACTTCAAGAGTGAGGTAGATGGAAAAGTTTGAGAGAAGTTGAGATTTTTGCTTGCAAGTGTTAGAACCAAGCAAGAGGGTCATCCAGCCAAGCTTTAGTTGGTGTGTCCGATTAAGAGACATCTGAGATCTTGAAAGTTTTGACGAGTATAGCCAAGGAAGAGGTGATTGAACTTGAGGAAGATTAAAGTAAGTTCAATCTTTATCTTCTTTGTTTAAAGAACTAAGAGCAAGATTTTATAAGTTAAGACTTTTGATCTTAAACTCTATATCTGTATAAGAGCTCATTTTTAGCTAGGGCAAGCTTGTAGAAACGGTCTTGAGCAAGTTAAGACCACCCAAGAGTTCAAACAAATCAAAGTTAGTAAGAAAGAGTTTTCTTGAGAAGAAAAGAGAAAAGATGAAGAAGTTAAAGAAGTTTCCTTTAGTTGGAACCCAAGTAACTTGATATTTTCTTGTTGTTCTAGAATAAGAAGAGATAGTGCAAATCTATAGACCTAGAATCTAACCAAAAGTTGTGAGTGACAAAAATGAATTTAAAAGGAATTTCTAAGCTTGTTTTATGAATTTGAATTTTTAAGCATGCTTTCAGTTTAAATATTTGAATATACTAGATTCATGATTTATTTACAAAGCATGAGTTTCAAGTTTAGAAATGAGTCTATGAGAAAACATGATTGAGCTGAATTTCAAAAGCACTAAAACTGAGAAATGTTTTTTTAAGCAAGAGATTTATGAGAATGTGTTTAATGTCATGTTTTGAAAATATTTGAGCAAAGAAGTTATTTAAGTAAAGTTAGACTTGAGACTTGCTTCATGCTAGAGTTTAATGTAAGCATGCTAACTTAAGTGAGTTAAAATTTTAGCATGAGATTACTGAATATGTTTTAATCTATACCAAGATGTTTTGATGTGATAGCAACCCTACATTGAAATCTATGTTCTAAAACTCGTAGTTTGTAATCATATTCTATTCAATAAAGTCGTTATTGAGAAATTATTAGTGAAATTGAAAACTATAATCTCAACAAACTAAAGTTCCAAGGCTATTTTGAGTGAACTTGAACTTTATGTAGAGGCATAAACGTGTATTGAGTTCAAGTATATAGTCTAAATAATCTATAATATATGAATAAGGTTGGGCACCTTATTTTGGGGACACTATGGATGCGACCCATTTTGTAGTTAGTACAAACGATCTGGTCCTGAATCGTTTATGTAGAGATATGGAAGTGGGGACATCTTATGTAAAGAAGAATTTACACAAGACTGAACCATGAAATATCACTTATATGTTATAACATTGTTTACTGTTTAAAACTGACTATTTCAATTATTGATAACCTAGGTAATTTAATCTTAATTCTGAGCTAACTATGAACTTCTATTCACACGAGATTATCCTTAGAGATAGAACTTTATGTTTAAATATAATTTAAATATAAAAAAATGAATACAGATTCATACTCAAAAGCTAAAAAATGATGGAAATCGTTAAAGTTGAAAAAAGTCAAAATGCTGACTTTTGACTTTAAAAAGTCATACTTTTATAGGGAGATATATTCAAATATGATTTAAATTTCAAAGAAATGATTGGGAATTAATATTTGGGAGGTTTAAATTAGTCAATGTGGTGAAAATGGTAAAAATTCAAGTTTGATGGTTAAATGACCGTTTTGCCCCTTAACTAAAGTTAGTGGGAAAATCCAACATTTTGTTGGATTATCCCACTAACTCTTAGCGAGATAAGTGGAGGCTCATGGTAATGACACCAAGCCCACTAAGAGAAAATGCAATAATTTCACTAATGGTTAATGGATTGTGAGGTGTTGGGCTTTGGTGATTCAATTACATGCAAATTTGCATGTAATTTGTTTATAAACAGAGAAGTTTTCCAAAGATTAAAAAACTGTATTTGGTATTGGTTTTGTGGCCTAGTTAGTACGTTTAAGGGTCTGTAATTTTTTAAGAGACAATAAAGTTGAATTAGGCTGTAATTGCTTCAATCGGGAGAGAGAAAATGTAAAATTTGGAGAAAATTTGTGCCTAGACCCAAAGGAAGCTCAGAAACCTGCTCGTAACCCAACTTCTACGCGCATGGCCCCTCTTCCAGCACGTGACCCTTTCCATCGAGTAACACGTGCTTGCTCTACGTTACCCGGTCCGCGCATCCGACCTTTCTACAAACCTGGTAGGACCCGATTTCCATCCCGCGTCCGTATGCCCACCACGTGCCTCTTTCGCTTAATTCGATCTGACCTACGTGCATTTGGTGGTCTGAGGTGTTGTGTGTTTGGGCCAATTCAATTTTTTTAGGTCGGTTAAACCATACTTGGGCTAGTCCCTTGGTTTTTGGATGGGTTTAGTGCAATTTTGTTGGTTTTTTAGCTGGTTTGAAGCATTCGAGAGGGATTCTGTACTTCACCAAATTATATTAATGTAATAATTTAGCTTTTAACTTAATTTAGGGGCTAAAATCAGTCCATTTTTAGGTGTTTTAATTAATTATGCATGTGATGTATGTTTTAATTAACTTTTAAATTGTATATGCATAATGTAAGGATGTTAAAAAAACAACTAAAAACTGAATCGAATTGCAACTGAACCGGAACCAAACCAAAATTGAATGCATGTAGTTTGATTCGGTTTCGTTTAAATTGAAATTGCTTCTTATGCAGTTCAGTTCGGTTTAAGACATTAAATCGATTCTAAAATTGGACCAAATCGTAAAAGGGTAAACAATTGTATAGAAAGCTAAACGATCATGTAAGAGGTTGAACGATCGTATAGAAAGCTAAACTATCATGTTAGAGGTATGTAAATGATTATGATCGTTTGAAAGCTAAACGATCACATATGAGGGTAAATGATCGTGTAGAAAGCTAAACGATTGTGTAAAAGGTTGAACGATCGTATAAAACGCTAAACGATCTTCTAGGAGGTTGTAGGCACATACATTTAAAATCAAACCGAACCGTGAACACTGTTGCATAATTTAAAATCAAACTGAAACTAGACTGCATATGCAATTCAGTTTAACACAGATGAGCGGTTCAATTCGGTTTTGAATGAGATTTTTTTTTGCATTTTGCGGTTCAGTGCAGTTTCAGCTTCAAATCGAACCGTAAACACTATAGCATAATGTATGCTATATAGATTTAAAATCCTACCATAGGTTAACATATTCATGCATTGAATGTATATTATAATGGTTATGATGTATAGTATGCATGTTAATTAATTAATGTGGAAGTTAATTAATGTGATTAATTAAAATTTAATTTATTTAATTTATTTTGATTAAATATGATTTAATGAAATTAATTAATTACTTAATTATTTTTGAATTTGTTTAATTAAATGTTAAATAAATTAAAATTCATATTAATTAATTACTTTATATAATGGGTTTATAATGCTTCAATATATGTTATAGGTTAATCTATAATTTTATAAGAGTTATAAAATCAAGTAGATATTTAAAATCTATAACAAAAATAACTTGCATTTTCACTTAGGTTAATCAACATCAACCAATTTTTCATAGGAATAGGCTGATATCTTGTAAAACTAGTTACAAGAGGCTCACCTAATTCGATCTCAATAAGTCAGATAAGATGACTAAGGTTGGAGGTTCCTAAGTTGACGGTTTATGGAACACCTGCTACCTGGAGATCGTAATTAGTTCTTGAGCCTAATTAACCTCGTTTTATGAGCATGTGTGAGAAATGTGAGGCAATAAAACTTATCACCTAGACATCGTAGATTAAAATCTGATATAATGGCTTTTGCTCAGATGTTTTATCTAAACTTAAGATTTGTTTAAGTTAGCCTAAATATAATTCTAAAGAATTTGAATACCCTTAAAATCGTCAGAGAACACTTCAGCTAGAGAGAAGTAGTGTACTTTTAGCTTTAGCGTCCTTAAGAGTTCACACCGTAAAGTCCATGCAAGGCTCTAGTCCGTGCATAAGAGTGGACTCCCTTCAAAGAGTGTTTGCATGGATCAATATCAAGGTGAATAGGGGAAGTAGTTCATAGTAATTGGGTGATGGATATGTGACAACACATCCTACAATCTCTTCCATTAGGTCGAACTGTGAGATTCCTATAATGCACTTGCTTGTCTGCCTTTAAGAGACATTCCCTTCGGAGGGTTGTATTATAGGATTTCAAACACCGTGAATTCCAAATATGGATAGGTTTTGACTTTCCACTTTCGGAAGCATGTTGATTTTGATCTATGAGATCCGAAAATGGCAGGTTGCACTTACCAGAACTACTAAGTTGTTAGTACATTCTCGACCAAATTAGTGATAACTAAATGCTATAAAGAATAAAAAATTATTCTATACTTAGCATCTAGTCAAGATCAAAGGAGAAGTAATCGATTACCCTTCGATGGAGATTATTTTAAGCCTTTGAATATTGTTGTAAAACATAACAATGAAGAGTACATTATTAGTAATTTCTAAACTAGATTGGTTCTTAAAGGATTATATTTTTCAGTATGAGAATAAGTTTGTTTTTCTAGCATGAATAGCTCGATAGTTCAACTTTTAGCTTTCGAAAAACTTAATGGCGATAATTGTGCGGCATGGAAATCAAATCTTAACATAATACTAGTGGTTGACAATTTAAGATTTGTCTTAACTGAGGAACTAAGGAATGTCCTTAAATCCCTGTCTCTAATGGTAGCCAAACTAGTCAGAAAGCATATGATCGATGGGTGAAGACTAATAAAAAAATTTGTGTCTAAATTCTTGCCAACATGTCTGATGTTTTGGCAAAAAAAAAAAAAAAAAAAAATCCTTAGCCACGACTAAAGAGATTATGGATTCATTAAAGGAAATGTTCGAGCAACTAGAATGGTCCTTAAGACATAAAATAATCAAATACATTTACACTAAACGAATGAAGGAGGGGACCTCTATTAGAGAACATGTCTTGAACATGATGATGCACTTCAATATCGCCGAAGTAAATGGTTGTGCCACTGAAGAAAGACTAATCAAATTAGCTTTATTTTAGCGTCTCTTTTGAAGAGCTTCATACCATTTCAGACGAATGCATCTCTAAACAAGATAGAGTTTAATCTGATAACCATGGGTAAGGAAAAGCAAGTGGAAGCAAATGTTGCAATAAGAAAAGGAAGTGTTCAAGAGGATTGTCCTCTAAAAACAAAGTTGGACCCTCAAAACCAAATGCTCAAATAAAGAAGAAGGAAAAGGGAAAGACTCTTAAGCAGAACAAGAGAAAGAAAGCTACAGAATAATGTTATCATTGTGGCCATAACAAGTAGTGGTTAAGGAACTGCCAAAGTACCTTGCAAAGAATAAGGCAGAGAAGAAAACACAATGTAAATTTGATTTACTAGTTGTTGAAACATGTTTAGTGGAATATGAAAATTCAAATTGGATACTAGATTCAAAAGTCACTAACCATATTTACTTCTCATTTCAATAAAATAGATCTTGAAAAAGGCTTTCTAAAGGCGAGATCACTGTCAAGGTTGGAACATGAGAGAGGGTCTCAACTGAAGCAGTGAGAGATTTAAAGTTGTATTTTGAAGATAGATATATCATACTTAAGAATGTCTTGTACGTACGTCAAATGAGATGAAATTTAATATCTATATCTTGTATTTTGGAACAAATATATAGAATATCTTTTGAAATTAATAAAGTGCTTATTTTCTATAAAGGGTATTCAAGTTTGTTCTACTATACAAGAAAACAACTTATATAAGTTAAGACCAACGAAACCTCTATGGACTAATGAATGTCAAAGCTCGAGGTGGGTATGAATATTTTATCAGCTTCATTGATGATTATTCAAGATTTGGTCATATTTACCTAATACATCATAAGTCTGGTTCTCTTAAAAAGTTTGAAAAATATAAAGCTGAAGTTTAGAATGAATATGCTATGAAGAAACTTTCTCTCTTATTGCAATGCTTAAGTCTATTAGAATACTTTTAACCATCGCCACTTTTTATGATTATGAAATTGGCAAAGGATGTCAAGACAACTTTTTTGAATGCCAATCTTAAGGAGAGTATCTGTATGGCTCAACCGAAAGGGTTTATACAACAGGGTCAAGAACAAAAGGATTGTAAGATTAAAAAAATCAATTTATGGATTAAAACAAGCATTTAGAACCTAGAATATTAGATTTGATACTGCGATCAAATCTTATGACTTTGAACAAAATGTTGACGAGCCTCGTGTTTACAAAAAGGTAGTCAATTCCATTGTAGAAGTCTTAGTTTTGTATGTCGATGATATTCTACTCACTGAAAATGACATAGGTTATCTTACTGATATCAAGAAATGGCTAGCTATGCAATTTCAAATGAAATATTTAGGAGATGAACAATACATTTTCGGTATTTAAATTGTTTGAAACCGTAAGAATAAAATAATAGTCATGTCTCAAGAATAAAATAATAGCCATGTCTCAAGCATCTTATATAGACAAAATGTTGTCTAGATATAAAATGCAAAATTCCATAAAAGGTATGGTGTCATATAAATATGGAATTTATTTGTCAAAAGGAACAATGTCCTAAGACATGTTAAGAGGTTGAGGATATAAGAAATATTCCTTATGCTTCCGTTGTTGGTCGTTTGATGTACACAATGTTATGTATTAGACCCGACATTTGCTACTCAGTACTAATGATCAGCAGGTATTAGTCCAATCTTGGACGCGATCATTGGACAACCGTTAAAAATATTCTAAAATATCTTAAAAGAACAAAAGACTACATGCTCGTGTATAGTACTAAGGATCAGATTCTTACTCGATACACTGATTCAGATTTCCAAACTGATAAAGATGTTAGAAAGTCTACATTAGGATCGATATTCACTCTAAATGGAGGAGCAGTAGTGTGGAGAAGCGTAAAACAAACTTGTATAGCCGACTCCATAATGGAAATTGAATACATGCTTATAAAGTGTCAAAGGAAGTAGTATGGCCAAGAAATTTCTTGATAGATTTAGAAGTTGTTCCAAATATGCATATATGCCAATCACTTTATATTATGGCAACAATGGTGCAATTGTAAATTCAAGAGAACTTAAAAGCCATAAACGGGGAAAGCACATTGAACACAAATACCATCTTATCAGAAAAATTGTACATCGTGGTGACGTTGTAGTGACCTAGATACCTTTTGAGCAAAACATAGTTGATCCTTTTACAAAAGCCCTTAGAGCTAAAGTGTTTAAGGGTCACCTACAAAGTTTAGGTCTACGATGTTTGTAAACTAAGACAAGTGGGAGACGTATTGGGCATGTGCTCTAGTTTATTATATTCATATCTTTATCATACTCATATGTATTATTCTATCTCATGGTTAAATTCAACTTTGTTTTATCCCACTAGGATTATTAGTCCAAGTGAGAGTTTTTTGGAATTTATGTCATAAAACTCATAGTTTGTAAACATATACTATTCAATAGAGTCGTTATCGAGAAATTATTAGTGAAATTGAAAACTATAATCTTAAATCTAATAAATTAAGGTCCCAATGCTATTTTGAGTAAGCTTAAACTTTTTGTAAAGACATAAACGTGGATCAAGTTCGAGTATATAGCCTAAAACAGTCTATAGTATTTGAATAAATGTTGGGTGTCTTATTCAAGGACATTATGGATGCGACTCATTTTGTAGTTAGTACAAACGATGTGATTATGAATCATTCATATAGAGACATGAAAGTAAGGGCATCTTGTGTAAGGAGTTTATGTAAGACTTAACCATGAAATACTCACTTTCACGTTATAACGTAATTTACTGTTTAAAACTGACTATTTTGATTATTGTTAACCTCGTAACTTAATCATAGTCCCTAGCAAACTATGAACTCCTATTCACATGAGATTATCCTTAGATCTACATAGGTGAGGATAACTCATTACCGCTAGCCCAAGAAGCCTCAAATTTCAGGGGTAAGATCAGGTGAATAGCTGGAGACATAGGGTGCAAGATAGAATTTACTCCTACCCATTTTAAGGTTAGTAGATAGGTTGTTCCTTTAAAAATTGAATCCATGACTTGAGCAAGGGACTCCACCCTCTCATTGGTCAAGAGGGATTAGGTTTATTGATTGGACATAAAACCAATTGTTCTTTAGTGGTCCAAAAGGGTTTAGCTAGTTAATATCGTATCGTTGGAGCCGATGATCTATAGATCCATTAGGTTCCCCTGCTAACTCTTATGGAATAAACTTAGAACAATATGATGGATTGATTCAAATTTTTTGAATTAGGCGAGGAGAGAGAAACCGACAAGTATATGCCATATAATCATCAATTTAGAAATAGAGTTTTATGTTTAAATATGATTTAAAAATAAAAAATGTGAATATAGATTCATACTCGAAAGCTCAGAAATGATGGAAATTGTCAATATTGAAAAAGTCAAAATGTTGACTTTTGGCTTCAAAAAGTCGAACTTTGATCGAAAGATATATTCAAATATGTTTGAATTTCAAGAAAACGAATGCAGATTAATGCTCAGGAGGTTAAAATTAATCAATGAGGTCAAAATGGTAAAAAGTCAAAATGTTGACTTTTGACTTGAAAAGTTAGTGACTTTGACTGATATTGTTAAATGACCATTTTGCTCCTTGACTAAAGTTAGTTGCAAACTCCAACATTTTGTTGGATAATCCCACTAACTCTCAATGGACTAAGTGAAGGCTAATGGTGATGACACCAAACTTGCTAAGAGAAAATGTAATTGTGAATAATTCCACTAATGGTTAGTGGATTGTGAGGTGTTAGGCTTTGGTAGTTCAATTACATGCAAATTTGCATGTAATTTTTTATAAAAAGAGGGTTGTTTAAAAGATGAAAAAACTTTTGACCTTTTTAATTTTATTTACTTAAAAAAGATCACCAAAGTTTCCAATTCTTTACCCTTCCAATTCCATCATTCTTTATCAAACCTCTCTCTTGTTTCCATCATCCATCAAGTCCTACGACCCAATTCTGAGTCCAGAGGATAGTAGGTGACTACTAGTGATAGTCCGAGTTTGTAGTCGAGGAGTAAACAATTAATTAGGGTTGCATGTTAACTATGAGCAATTAGGGTGAAGATTTTGATTCTTTTTCCACTGGGCATGTTTGTTGTCCTGTGCACAAAAGTTGTGTGATGAGGGTAGTACGTTTTTTTTAACAAAAAGAATATTTTGATTCTTTTTATTAATTTATTTTAAAAGGGAAAATATCTTCCAAGTTTTTAGGGATTTTTATTGGTCCTTGTCTCTTTTTCTCACAAGAGGTTATTTTTAGAAGATATTCTAAGTTCCTTCATCAACAAGGTTTTGAACCGAAAAGATCTTTGAACCAGAAATTCTTAAAAGATCTCTTTCCTTGTTTGTTTTGAAGTTATTTCTTCTTATTAAAGGGAAGACCATTGTTCTTCAAGGTATTCGTTCAAGATGCTTTAGCTACTGTTCATTGAAGAATCTTTAGGAAGGTAAGTCATTACTGAAGAAATGGAATTCCCATAGCGGAAATGTATGAACAGTACAAAAGGAGTTCAAGGAGTGTATGGGTAAGGTCTAAAATCTATTAAGTAAAAAGATTAAAATACTTAGATCTTATCGAGGTGGAAAGAACATGGATTTGAGATTCCAGGACTATATGATAGAACATGGAATCCAATCTCAACTCTCAGCACCTGTACACCTCAACAAAATGGTATATCAGAAAGGAGAAATAAAACCCTGTTAGACATGGTTCGTTTAATGATGAGCTATGCTCAATTGCCTAGCTCATTTTAGGGGTATGTAGTAGAGAATGCAGTTCATATCTTGAAAAATGTTCCCTCGAATAGTGTTTCTGAAATACTTTTTGAGTTATGGAGAGGACCTAAACCTAGTTTAAGTCACTTCAGAATCTGAGATTATCCTGCACACGTGCTAGTGACAAATCTCAAGAAGTTGGAACCTCGTTTAAGGTTATGCCAATTTGTTGGTCACCCAATAGAAACGAGAGGTGGTCTATTCTTTAATCCACAAGAAAATAGTGTTTGTATCGAAAAATGCTACTTTCTTGGGAGAAGACCACATTAGAGATCATAAACCACGAAACAAATTAGTATTAAATGAAGCTACTGATGAATCAACAAGAGTTGTTAATAAAGTTGGTATCTCATCAATAGTTGATGAAACCAACACGTCAAGTCAGTCTTGTTCTTTTCAACCATTGAGAATGCCTCGATGCAGTGGGAGGATCGTATCACAACCTAACCGTTACTTGGATTTAACTAAAACTCAGGTTGTTATACTAGATGATGTCATTAAGGATCCATTGTCTTATAAAAAGGCAATGAATGATGTAGACAAGAACCAATTGGTTAAAGCCATGGACTGAGAGCTTGTAGATCTACCTGAAGGGGTGAAACCTATAGGGTGAAAATGGTTTACCTAAAGGGAAGAGGTTGACTATGAGAAAAATTGTTCCCCTGTTGCTACGTTAAAGTCTATAAAGATTTCTTATCCATAGCCACATTTTATGATCTGCAGGTCCATTAGGTCCTCTTCTTAACTCGTAAAAGGTAATGAGATTTATTTGTATTGGTTGTAATTTAAAATGTTCAAAATTATTTTGGAAATTAATGTAATGCATGGTGATACATTATAATATAAAGTTTATATTTTAATTAAACTTTATTATATAAATTTAATTTTGAATATGATCCAAAATCAATTTATGAGAGAATAAAATATTTGAATGAGTTCAAATATCAATTTAATGTGAATTTGATTCATATTAAAACTATAGGTTAAAATTTAATGTACATATGATACACATTAAAACTATAGGTTATGAGAGAAATTTATATTTGAATATAATTCGAATTTGGATTAAATTAAATTAAGATATTTAATTTAGAAATTAATTAACAGTTTAGTTTAATTTTATTTAATTAAATTAAGACTATAGAGATTATGTGATAGATATTCATTTAAATTTGATTTAAATGAAATATTAATTAAATATGATTTAATTAATAATTAATTAATTTAACACTATTATTGTTTAAATTTATTAAATTAATAGGAAAGATAGGTGGTTTGTCATACGTATTACAGAGAGTTATAGGTGGTTTGTCATACATATTACAGAGAGTTATATGTACGACAAAAATACAAAGCTTTTCTGTGATATCTGTGACTTTGTGTACTTTGCCTCTCTCAAAAGAAAACTCTCTGTAAAATTCTATTTCCAATTTTGGTTCCCACAAACCAAAATCTCATTCTTAAAGCATATGGAGGTTTCCAAGTGGTGGTGCCCAAAACTGGTGATTGGCAGATCCAGAGTCGTCAACAAGAGTAAGTTGTTTTTTTCTATAATGTCTAGTTTTAATTTCGAAAGTATGCTTAACCGTAGAATCTAGAAATTAGTTTCTTACTTATTTTTGCCAATGTATTTGGTATATTTAAAATCCCAATTAAATTGAGTTTATGGTTCTATTTAAATCTTTCGCTGCCAGGGCTTTCATCCCTTCGATAAGAACACCACGAAGTCTTCTATGTTATTCTCAAGGTGAAAATCAACAGAGATCAGTTGTGGGTTCTGTGATTTGGTTTTGCGGAAGGGATTTTTTTAGAGGGATTTTTTTCTTCTTTTTGGAACATAGAGATCGTCAAATGCAGAGAGCATAGAGGTTAAACGATTCTGAATAATCTTAACCATTTTTAAGAGAGATGTAGGTGGGAAGTTATCAAATAACTTCCACACTCTCTCTCTTAGAATAGCTCTCAAGGATGTTATCTATTAATTAAAAATCTGTTAATTAAAATAAAATAAAGTAAATATATATTTAAATCATATTATATCTCATATAATATAAACTTTATATTATATCATATATAATATAACAAATGGTTTAGATCTCTCAAATGCATTATAGTTCTAATATGAATCGAATCCATATTAATTTTAACCTATAGTTTATTTATGAATCTTATTCATATTATTATTTAAATCATATTCAAATATTTACTTCTTTCGTAAAAACTTTTTATTATAATGTATCAAATACATTATATTAATTGTATCATATACAATTTATTCCTTCTAATCAATTTGAACAATTCAAATTTAAACCAAAATAAATTTGATTCTCATTTATCTTTATTTAGCTAAGAAGGGGACCTTATGGACCTATAGATTGAAGCTCAAATGATATGAGATTAATTAATTAAACTCATGAACTAAATGATATAAGACTAACAATTGAACTCTTCTTATTGTAGATATATTTTTGTGTCTATTAGATATAACCAATCAACAGTGCAATGACCCTTTACAAATTGTTCGTAAGTATCGCTAGGCCAAAAAATACCATTTTGTCCATGTAGTTACATCGACTACTAATTCCTCTAATGAACAATAAATTATAGTCCCACTATAATTGAACTTCTCTCGGGCCAAGAGAGGGTGTGGTGCCACATTGTTCAAGACTTGGAATCAGCCCTCAATAGAGCAATTTCTCTACTTAATCTATCTATAGAAAATGAGTAAGTTACTTCTTGTTTAGCTATGTTCCCAGCTTCCTAATAAGATGAATCCCCAAAATAATAGGCATGTTGAATCGGCGACATAGGCCATTCTCCCTATACAAATCAAAGGATTGCCTTCATAGGCAGAAGTTCACAACTCACTCAAGATTCAGGTCAAGTCACCTATGGTCATTCTAGTGAAATGTAGTCTCAACTAGTAATCTTATCCACTTGTATCTCTCCAAATACATGTTTAGGTTATGGAAGATAACCTTGGATATTAGTTTATTGGTTTTGTAGGTTAATGCAACTAAATGTCAAATAAAGTAAAATACTTTATTTTATTAGATAAATGAAATGCTTGTATAATACAGTTACAAACTATAAGACCACAAGATTTAGGGCATCAACCCCAACAATCTCCCACTTGTCCTAAAGTTAGTGGGGTGTACAACATAAAAATTAAAACACTATAATAATACATAAAAACAAGAAGCTAGGGCATACAATATGCACCAAGTAAATCTCCTACTTGCCCTAGATTAAATGTGGCATGTCATATAGACCCAGACTCTCTAGGTGACCCTCAAACACCTTAACCATGAAGGATTTTATAAACGGATCAGCAACGTTGTGCACCAAAGCTATCTATGTGACGATCACATCTCCTCGATGTACTATCTCTCGGATCAAGTGATACTTGCATTCAATATGCTTTCGACGCTTGTGGCTTCTGGACTCCCTATACTTAGCTACAGCCCCACTTTATCATAGTAAAAAGTAATTGGCTTTGACATGTTTGGAACAATTTTCAAATCAGTCAAGAATTTACTAAGCCAAACAACCTCTTTGGCAACTTCACAAGCTGCAATATACTCTGTCTCCATAGTAGAGTCAGCAATACATCCTTACTTGATACTTCTCCAAACCACAACTTCTTCGTTAAAAGTAAACACTGAAACTGAACCTGAAGTAGATTTCCTAGAATCTCTATTAGTTTGAAAGTTAGAGTCTGTGTATTCTGTAAGAATCAAATTCTTAGAACCATACACAAGTATGTAGTCCTTCGTTCTTCTATGATACTTGAGGGTAGTTTTAACAGTAGTCCACTGACTATCCCTACCACATAACAGATGTCAAGTCTAGTACATAACATTGCATACATCAAGCTGGCAATAGCTGATGCATAGGGGATCTGTCTCATTTCTACAACCTCACTATAAAAAATCAAGAGGTTTCAAATGCACAAAATGGCGCCGAAAGAAAACACATCGGGATAGACACCTTTCCTCTACACCGTTTTGCACACGTTGGAAAATGGTGAACACATTATTTTAATATTACCTTTTCTCGATGTCATGAACAAGACGTTGGAAAACAAAAAGTCATTCCTAACGTCCACGTATAGACGTCGAAAATAGTTCACAATTAAATAAAATATATATTTTCTCCCGACGCCCCATGCATGGCATCAAAAATAAACACCCTTGTTCCTGATGGTACTGTCATGCATTGAGATTAGTTACCATTGTCGATGTCGTACAAGGCCCGTTGAAAAATATTTAAACATTAATTATGTCAGATCTCGATTTCCGATGTCCCATGCATGGTTTTGGGAATGATTTTTAATAATTATTGATGCCATTAGTGGTTCGTCAGACATGTTGATGGCTATTCTCGATGAATCACTAATGGCTTCAGAAACATGAGGGATCTCTTGACGTTAAAATGAGAGGAAAAAGAGAAGAGAAGAAACGAAGAGAAAGGAGACCGTGCCCCTCGTGGCTCATCCCTTCTGTTGCCGTCGTGCCTTCGTGCTACTGCCGCTGCTCATCCCTATTTGGTAAGTTTCAAACCCTTTAATGTTAGTTTTTCTTAGGTTAGATTAGGTTAATTAGTTCAGAGTTTTGTTTTTCGAAATTAGTTTAAGATTTCAATGGTCAATTAGTTTTAGGATATTTTTTAGGAATAGATTTTGGTTTTTGAAGTTGAAGTTTTGAACGTGGGTTGAAAATTTGAAGGGGGAGGGGTATTTGATAAATTAAGTTGAGGAATTGAAAATTTGAATGTGTGGGTTGAAAATTTGAAAGTTTGAGGGGGGGGGGGGGGAGAGGTTTAGTTAAATATTTGAAGAGGGTGGACTGAGAATTAGAGGGGGGTTGGGGATGAAATTTTGAAGGGTGGTTGAATTGAAATTTTGAAGAGGGGATTGAATTGAACTTTTGAAGGGGGTGCTGGGACAAATATTGACTTGTTTAAAGATAGCTTATTCTCAATCTATATCACACATATGTTCACTATTTTTATATTTTTATGCAGAATATGAAAGAAGACTTCGATACGAACCCAACACAACAAAAATCACTTAAAACGAAGTTCAAACGAAAGAGAACGGTCAAATTGAACATCAGGGACAAATTGGTAAATATTCAAGAAGCTGTGACATGTGTCAGTCATCCACACGTGCGAAATAACCCAGATTTCATGAGTTTGAATCTCAAGTGCCATATTATTTTTTGGATTTTTCAAGCCAAAACGTTGTCGTTTTGATCCTTTTCGCGTGCCTTAGACATCAACTGTTTGAAACTCAGTAGATGCGAGATTAAATTTGGAATTATTCAAATTTTGTTCTCGTTCACCTCTTTCTCTCTCATTGCACCACGTGTCACCTTTTGAAGCCACGTACCTCTCCCACCATCCGAGTTTAAATCCTGGCAATGTTAATTTCATTTTTCTCATTTCTCCTTAATGGTAAACTCGTAATTAAAATAGAACTTTTCGAAATTTCTTATCCTTTCTGCCAATTGAAGTGGAGATGGTCTAAAGGTGACGAGTTCGAACCCATGCGACGGTTATTCTCATTCTTTTCTATATAAATCCCTAATTTCCCATATTTCCATCATCAATCCACCATTTCTCCCCAGTTTCCAAAATCCTATCCATCATTCTACCATTTTGTCTCTCTTCAAATTAAATTCTTGATTTCTTGATGATGGAGGGCTAAATTCTTGAGGTAAATGGGCTTAGGTTTAATCATTTGTTTGAGAGTTTATCATCTTTATTTTTTCAAGATTGAATTAAACTCTAATTACATAAAAGATTAATGAAGAGAAATTCTTAAATAATAGAATTAAACCTAAGCCCACTTACCTCAAGAAATTAGCTCTCCATTATCAAGAATTCTGGAATTTAATTTGAAGAGAAAAAAATGACAAAATGATGGATATAAATTTGGAAATTGGGAGAGTTTTTTTTTTTGGAGAGTTTTGGGGTTTGAGAAAGAGTGGTGATTTGATTATGAATTATAATGAATTAGGGGTTTATATAGAAAAAATGGGAATAATTGTCCCATGGGCTGAACTCATCACCTCTAGACCGTCCGCATGCTTTAATTGATGGAAAGGAGGAGAAATTTCGAAGAGATCCATTTTAATTACGAGTTTTCCATTGAAAAAATGAAAAAAATGAAATAAACACTGGCAAGAGTAGAACTCGGATGGTGAGAGAGGTGCACGGCTTCGGAGGCGACACATGGCGCAAGGAGAAAGGTAAAGGAGGATGAAGAATGCGTGCGGATGAAATTTGAATAATTTTGAATTTCATTTCGCGTTTGGTGAGTTTCAAACCATTATAATGCGATGCTTGAGATTTAAACTCGTGACTTCTTGGTTGTTCGTGCATGTGGATGGTTGACGCGTGACACTGGTTATTGAATATGTACCAATTTGCCCCTAGACTTCAAATTGATCATTCTCCTTCGTTTGAACTCCCTTTTAAGTGATTTTCATTACGTTGGGTTCATATCAAAGTCTTCTTTCATATTTTACATAAAAATATTAAAATAATAAACATATATGCATGATATGGAATGAGAATAAGCTATCTTAAACAGGTCAATATTTACCCCAACAAATTACCCCCACTTAAGCTTTGTTTGTCTCGAGCAAAGTAATATCTAATATCAAACAATCAAGCAGCATGCATGGAAAGCAAACATAAACTTAAGAAGAAAAACAAACAATCATGCAAGTATATAGGTGATACATTTCTAACAAGTCATCCAAGCGACATTACTTAATATCTTAATAGTCTATCCAAACACTAAACCCTAAACCTACTTCAAATTATCAAAGAGATTACAAATTATCAATTAAGGTTCGGGTTTAACTAAGTTCATCTGGAAATGGCTGTTGGAATTTGTGTCCTAAAACTCGTACTTTGTTATTTGATTCAATAAATTCTATTACTGAATGCTATAATCTTAAAACCAATAAGTTAACATCCCGAGGCTATTTTACTAAGTTTGTCAAATACACTTGAACTTTATGTATAGACATAAACATGAATTAAGTTCAAGTTAATAGCCCAAATAGTCTATAGTGTATGAATAAGGTTGGACACCTTATTCTGGATAAACACTATGAATGTGGCCCGCTTCGTAGTTAGTACAAACGATGTAATCCTGAATCGTTCATGTAGAGACATGGGAGTGGGGGCATCCTATGTAAATGGTTTGTATAAGACCGGAACCACGGAATAGTCACTTTTTCATTATAACACCGTAAACTATAAAATGACTATTTCAATTATGATGACCTAAGTAACTTGATCTTAATCTTGAGCTAACTATGAACTTCTGTTCATTTGGTAGTATCCTTAGATCTTCATAGGTGAGGGCAACTCATCATCGCTGGTCCAATAAGCCTCCCATTTTAGGCATAAGACCGAGTGGATAGCTAGGGACATAGGGTGCAAGACGAAATTCACTCCTACTCATTTCTTGGATAGTAGATAGGTTGTTCCCTTAAGGACTGAATCCAAGTCTTGGACAAGGGGCCCCACCTTCTCATTGGCCCGAGAAGGATTCAGGTTTATAGGTTGGACTTTAAACCAATTGTTCAATAGTGGATTAGTGGGTCTTGAGGAGCAAGATGTAATCTCGAGGGTAAAACAGTATTTTGACCAAGCCGATATTACAAACAACCTGTGAAGGATCAACTTACTCATCATGGTTATATCAGGTGGACAGAAATATATATATAGTGAGGGGAGTGCAACTAAGAGTCTTTAGTGGAATGACTTTTTAGTTAACGAATGTTGATTAAGCTTGGTCTAAAAGAGTTTAGCCAGTTAATCTTGAATCGTTGGAGCCCATGATCTATAGGTCCATTAGGTTCCCCTACTAGCTCATATGGATTCAACTAAGAAAGATATGCTGAAGTAACTCGAATTGTTCGAATTAAGAAAAGAGAGAGAAACCGACAAATATATATGATATAAGTCGAAAGATATAAACTTTAAGCTTTATGTTTAAGTATGATTTAAATAAATATGAATAATAGATTCATATTTAAAAGCTTGGAAAGTTTTGAAACGGTCAAAGTTGTAAAAGTCAACTTGTTTATTTTTAACTTTAAGAAACAAAATTTTGATCAGATTTATATTCAAATATGATTTGAATTTTAAGAAAATGAATACGGATTCATATTCGGGAGGTTAGAATTAGTCAAGATGAAAAAATAGTAAAAAGTCAAAAAGTTGACTTTTGATTATGAAAAAGTTAAAGTTTGACTTTGACTTAATTGGTCAAATGACCAAAATGCCCTTTTGACTAATCACTTAATTAACTAAAAGTTAGTGGGCAATGTGGCAGCCGATTGTGAATTAGAAGCCACTAATTCCATTAAACAGTTAATGAATTAATTAGGTGTTGGGATTATATGAAATAATTTACATGCAATTTGCATGTAAATTTCATATAAAACATTTCTCATTACAGAATGAGAGAGGATGATGTTTTTCTGAAAAACTACCTAAATGATACACTACTTCCTTCCTTTCTCTCTAAGTTTTACTTCACAAAATCGAGTCCCACAACTCCGTTCTTGGTCCTGAGCTTAGTAGGTCAACTTAGTGGTTTTCCTTGCTCGTGATATTCAGGCAAAGAAGAAGCTTTTGATCGAAGAAGTTTAGAGCTATAAAAGGTAAGTTCATCGTTTACCTCTTATGCTCTTCGTTTAGGTCCATTGCATAGCACATGCATGTCAAGTTCTAAATTGTTTAGATGCATATAGAGTAAAGCATGATCCTTATTATTCCGCTGCAGCATGTCTCTTGTTGTTTTTTTCCATCATGTGGTATCAGAGCATGCTTACTTTTACTCATATGCATATGGTGGGTTCTTACAATTTATATGATAAATTGCTATGGTTGAACTAAAATGGATTAGTTTTGGATTTGGCTCTAAATTAAGTTGTTAAATTTGCATTAATTATTGTAATTAGCCCTCTTGGTGGCTTAATTTATTTTTTGCAAAGAGTCTGCATTTTATTAGAGTCATTAGAGTTGAATTAGGTTGTAATTATTTCTTTGGGGAAGAAGAAGGTGCTGTTTTGAAGCTTAGAAGAAGATGTACCAAGCCTATCGTTCACCCTCTCAATGATCGCATATGGTATGTCATCGCTTGGGCCAGTGAACATCACTCTTACCAGTTGAACGATCGTGTATGGTATGTGTATCGTTTGAAGAAGACTCCATCGTTTATCAGCTAAACGATCGCGTATGGTACGCGTATCGTTTGAAGAAGACTCCATCGTTTATCAGCTAAACGATCGTGTATGGTACGCGTATCGTTTGAAGAAGACTCCCCCGTTCATTTGCTAAACGATCGCGTAAGGTATGCATATCGTTTGCATAAGAAACGATCGTATACCCGCTAAGCGATCGCATAAGGTACGCGTATTGCTAGCGCTTAAACGATCGTTCACCTTTGTAAACGATCACTCACCTAAGAACCCTGACGTTCAACAATTGTTTACATGCTCAGCGATCGTGTATGGTTTGCTCGGCGATTGCATATGGTATGCGAATCGCATATGGTATGCGAATCGCCTATGCCCGTGAATACCATCTTTCTGCTCAACGATCGTGTAAAGTTTTTCAAGCGATTATTGTACTCCATCAAATTATTATTTTAATAATTTAGAGAGCCAAAACCAATCTATTTTAGGGTTTTTTTTAATTAATCTTGCATATGATGTATGTTTTAATTATTTCTAAAATTATATGTGCATATTGTATGACATATAGTTTTAAAATCCCACCATAGGTTAACATGTTCATGCATGTTGAGAAATTAATATGGAAATTAATTAATATGATTAATTAATGGTTAAATTAATATGATTAATTTAAAAAATAATTGAATTAATTTATTAAATATGATTTAACAAAATTAGTCAATTATTGAAATGCCATATTAATTTGTTGTTCTTCTAGATGAATGATTATAGGTTTTTCTAAGAGTTTTATAATTGCTATAAAATAAATTAGACTTTAAAATCTATAATAAAGATAAAATGCATGTTCACTTAGGTTAATACCATATCTTCCAAATTTAGATTTAGGTCAATATCTTGTAAAACTAGGTTACAAGAGGCTTACCTGATTCGATCTTGTCAACAAGTCAGATAAGATGACTAAGGAGTGGAGGTTTTTAAGTTGATGGTTTATGGAACACCTCCTACCTGGAGATCGTAATCGATTCTTGAGCCTAAGTTAACCTAATTTTATGAGCATGCGTGAGAGATGTAAGGTAATAAAATTGGTTTATCACCTAGACATCGTGGGTTAAATTCAGTATAAATGTTATGCTTAGATATTTTACCTAGATTTAGGATTTGTTTAATCCTGAATAATTTACCCAGAATATTTTAGAACACTTCAACTGGAGAAAAGTATCGTACTTTTTAGCTCTAGCGTCCCCAAGAGTTCACACTGTAAGGTTCACGTAGGGCTTTGGGTCATGCATAGGAGCGGACTCTATTCAGAGAGTGTTTGCATGAGCTATAAACAAGGTGAATGGGGGAAGTAGTTCATAGTAAGTGGGTGAGGGATATATGACAATAGATCCTATGGTCTTTTCCATTTAGTCGCACCATGAGATTCCTATAATGCGCCTACTTGTCTGCCCTGGAGCGACGTTCCCTTCGGAGGGCTGTATTATAGGATTCGAAACACCGCGAACTCCATATTTTGGATAGGATCTCTTATATAAGTTTTCATATTGTCTTTCCACTTTCGAGAGCATAATGATTCTCATCTCTGAGGACCGAAAATGGAGGTTACACTTACAAGAATTACTAAAATAGTTAGTATATTCTTGACCGAAGAAAACAGTAACTAAATGCTAAGTAAATATAAGATATTTGTGAGTTAGCAGTTGGTCAACATTGTCTTGATTCAAAGGACGAGTAATCTACTACCCCTCGGTAGAGGTTATTCTGAACCTTTGAATTATCGTTGCAAAACATAATAAAGGGTATATTGTTTAAAGTTTTGCTTAAAAGATTGGTTTATTTAGATTATAGTTTCTAAAGAAAGTATGTTTGTTTTTCAGCATGAATAGCTCGATAGTTCAACTATTAGCTTCTAAAAAACTTAACGGCGATAACTGTGCGACGTGGAAATCAAATCTTAACACGATACTAATGGTTGATGATTTAAGATTTGTCTTAACTGAGGAATGTCCTCAACCCCCTGTCTCAAATGCAAACCAAGCTAGTCAGAAAACATATGATCGATGGATAAAAGAAAATAAAAAAGCCCGTGTCTATATCCTTGCTAGCATGTCAGATGTTTTAGCAAAGAAGCATGAATCCTTAGACACGGCTAAAGAGATTATGGATTCATTAAAAGGAATGTTTGGGCAACCAGAATGGTCCCTAAGACACGAGGCAATAAAATACATTTACACTAAGTGTATGAAGGAGGGGACCTCCGTTAGAGAACATGTCCTGGACATGATGATGCACTTCAATATTGCTGAAGTAAATGATGGTGCCATCGATGAGGCTAATCAGGTTAGCTTTATCTTAGAGTCTCTTCCGAAGAGCTTCATACCATTTTAAATAAATGCGTCCCTGAATAAGATAGAGTTTAACCTGACAATCCTTCTGAATGAGCTCCAGCGTTTCCAAAATCTTACCAAAGGTAAAGAAAAAGAAGTAGAAGCAAATGTTGCTACTACAAAAAGAAAATTCAAAAGAGGATCGTCCTCTAAATCTAAAGCTGGACCCTCAAAACCCATTCGTAAGATAGAAAAGAATGGAAAGGGGAAGACTCCCAAACAGAACAAGGAAAAGAAGACTACAGAAAAAGGTAAGTGTTACTACTGTGGTGAAAATGGGCACTGGTTAAGAAATTGCTCAAAATACCTTGCTTAGAAAAAGGCAGAGAAAGAAGCACAAGGTAAATATGATTTACTTGTTCTTGAAACATGTTTAGTGGAAAACGAAAATTCTACCTGGATATTAGATTCAAGAGCCACTAATCATATTTGTTTCTCATTTTCGAAAAATAGTTCTTAGAAAAAGCTTTTTGAGGACGAGATCACTCTCAAAGTTGGAATTGGAGAAAAGGTCTCAGCTAAAGCAGTGGGAGATTTGAAGTTGTTTTTTAATGATAGATATATCATTCTCAAGAATGTCTTGTTTGCACCTCAAATGACAAGAAATTTGATATCTATCTCTTGTATGTTAGAACATATGTACAGAAAAACTTTTGAAATTAATGAAGCGTTCATTTTTCGAAAAAGTATTCATATTTGTTCTGCAATACTTGAAAACAACTTAAATAAGTTAAGACCAACACGAGCAAATTTTGTCTTAAATACTGAAATGTTTATAATAGTTGAAACTCAAAATAAAAGACAAAAAGTTTCTTCCAATGCCTTCTTATGACACTTAAGACTCGGTCACATTAATCTCAATAGGATTGGGAGATTGGTTAAGAGTGGACTTCTAAGTCAGTTAGAAGATAACTCTCTACCTCCTTGTGATTCCTGTCTTGAAGGAAAAATGACCAAAAGATCTTTTACTGGAAAAGGTATTAGAGTCAAAACACCTTTGGAGCTCGTACATTTTGACATTTGTGAACCGATGAATGTCAAGGCTCGGAGAGGATACAAATATTTCATTAGTTTATTGATGATTATTCGAGGTATGGTCATGTTTACCTAATTCAGAACAAGTTTGATTCTTTTGAAAAGTTCAAAGAATATAAGGCTGAAGTTGAAAATGAATCAGGTAAAACAATAAAGACATTTCGATTAGATCGAGGTGGAGAGTATATGGACTTGCAATTCCAATACTATTTGATAGAACATGGAATCCAATCACAACTCTCTGCACCTAATACGCCTCAGCAGAACGGTGTATCATAAAGAAGAAACCGAACTTTGTTAGACATGGTTCGTTTTATGATGAGTTTTTTTCAGTTGCCAGATTCTTTTTGGGGATATGCTTTAGAAACAACTATCTATATTTTAAACAACGTTCCCTCTAAAAGTATTTCTGAAACACCTTATGAGCTATGGAAAGGACGTAAAGGTAGTTTACGTCACTTTAGGATTTGGGGATGTCCAACACACGTGTTGGTGCAGAATTCTAAAAAGTTGGAACATCATTCAAAATTATGCCTATTTGTAGGATATCCAAAAGAATCAAAAGATGGTTTATTTTATGACCCTCAAGAAAATAAAGTATTTGTATCGACAAATGTTACGTTCTTAGAGGAAGACCACATAAGAAATCATCAAACTCGCAGTAAACTAGTATTAGAATAGATTTTCAAGAATACTACAGATAGACCTAGTTCATCTACTAAAGTAGTTGATAAAGCTAGGTATATTGGTCAAACACATCCTTCTCAAGAGTTGGGAGAGCCTCGTCGTAGTGGGAGGGTTGTACGACAGCCTGATCGCTATTTGGGTTTAAGTGAAGCTCAAATCATCATACCTGATGATGGGATAGAGGATCCATTGACCTATAAACAGGCAATGAATGATGTGGACTGAGACTAATAGATCAAAGCCATGGACCTCGAAATGGAATCTACGTATTCCAATTCTGTTTGGACTCTAGTAGATCAACCAAATGATGTAAAACCTATTGGTTGTAAATAGATCTACAAGAGAAAACGAGACCAAGCTGGTAAAGTACAAACTTTCAAAGCTCGACTAGTGGCAAAAGGTTACACGCAAAATGAAGGAATAGATTATGAAGAAACTTTCTCTCTAAGTCGATTAGAATACTCTTATCCATCGCCACTTTTTATGATTATGAAATTTGGCAGATGGATGTCAAGACAACATTTTTTAATGGAAATTTTGAAGAGAGTATCTATATGGTCCAACCAGAGGGGTTTATACAAAAGGATCAAGAACAAAAAGTTTGTAAACTTCAAAAATACATTTATGGATTAAAACAAGCATCTAGATCCTAGAATATAAGATTTGATACTGCGATCAAATCTTACGGTTTTGAATAAAATGTTGATGAACCTTGTGTTTACAAAAGGATCATCAATTCCACTGTAGCATTCTTAGTTTTGTATGTAGATGACATTCTACTCATTGGGAATGATGTAGGTCATCTAGCTGATATTAAAAAATGGCTAGCTACGCAATTCCAAATGAAAGATTTGGAAAATGCACAACATGTTCTTGGTATCCAAATAGTTCAAAACCGAAAGAACAAAACACTAGCCATGTCTCAAACATCTTATATAGACAAAATATTGTCAAGATATAAGATATAGAATTCTAAAAAAGGTTTGTTGTCGTACAGATATGGAATTCATTTATCAAAAGCACAATGTCCAAAGACACCTCAAGAAGTTGAGGATATGAGTAACATTCCCTATGCTTCTGCTGATTGGGAGCCTGATGTATGCAATGTTATGTACTAGACCTGACATTTGCTATTCAGTGGGGATAGTTAGTAGATATCAGTCCAATCCTAGACGTGATCATTGGACAGCTGTTAAAAATATTCTAAAATATCTTAGAAGAACAAAAGACTACATACTTGTGTATCGTTCTAAGGATCTTATTCTTACTGGATACACTGACTCCGATTTCCAAATTGATAAAGATGCTAGAAAGTCTACATCAGGATCAGTTTTCACTCTGAATGGAGGAGCAGTAGTATGGAGAAGCATAAAACAATCCTATATTACCGACTCCACTATGGAAACTGAATATGTAGCTACCTGTGAAGCACTAAAGGAAGCAGTATGGCTTAAAAAGTTCTCAACAGATTTGAAAGTTGTTCCAAATATGCATCTACCAATGACCTTATATTGTGACAATAGTGGTACAGTTGCAAATTCACGAGAACCTAGAAGTCATAAACGAGGAAAGCACATTGAACGAAAGTACCATCTGATGAGGAAAATCGTACATCGAGGAGATGTTACAGTAACAAAATTCTCCTCCGAGTAAAACATGGCTGATCCGTTTACAAAAGCTCTCACGGCTAAAGTGTTTGAGAGCCACCTACATGGTTTAGGTCTGAGTGATTTATGAACTAGGAAAAGTGGGAGACTTATTGGGATTATGCCCTAGTTTATATATGTTTATTGTACTTATATATATATACTCTTCTCTCATTATAAAATTCTAACTTACTTGGAGTTTATTCCAAGTGGGAGTTTGTTGGAATTTGTGTCCTAAAACTCGTACTTTGTTATTTGATTCAATAAATTCTATTATTGAATGCTATAATCTAAAAATATACTTGAACTTTATGTATAGACATAAACATGAATTAAGTTCAAGTTAATAGTCCAAATAGTCTATAGTGTATGAATAAGGTTGGGTGCCTTATTCTAGATAAACATTATGGATGCGGCCCGCTCCATAGTTAGTACAACCGATGAAATCCTGAATCATTCATGTAGAGACATGGGAGTGGGGGCATCCTATGTAAATGGTTTGCATAAGACCTGAACCACAAATAGTCACTTTTCGTTATAACACAGTAAATTATAAACTGACTATTTTAATTATGATGACCTAGGTAACTTGATCTTAATCCTGAGCTAACTATGAAATTTTATTCATTCGGTAGTATGCTTAGATCTGCATATGTGAGGGCAGCTCATCATCACTGGCCTAATAAGCCTCCCATTTCAAGGATAAGACCGAGTGGATAGCTAGGGACATAGGGTGCAAGACGAAATTCACTCCTACCCATTTCTTGGATAGTAGATAAGTTGTTCTCTTATGAACTGAATCCAAGTCTTGAACAAGGGGCCCCACCTTCTCATTGGCCCGAGAAGGATTCAGGTTTATAGGTTGGACCTGAAACCAATTATTCAATAGTGGATCAGTGGGTCTTGAGGAGCAAGATGTAATCTCGAGGGTAAAACGGTATTTTGATCCAGCCGAGATTACGAAAAACCTGTGAAAGATCAACTTACTCATCATGGTTATATCAGGTGGACAGAAATATATCTATAGTGAGGGGAGTGCAACTAAGAGTCTTTAGTGGAATGACTCTTTAGTTAACGAATGTTGATTAAGCTTGGTCTAAAAGAGTTTTGCCAGTTAATCTTGAATCGTTGGAGCCCATGATCTATAGGTCCATTAGGTTCCCCTACTAGCTCATATGAATTCAACTAAGAACAATATGTTGAAGTAAATCGAATTGTTTGAATTAAGAAAAGAGAGAGAAACCGACAAAAATATATGATATAAGTGGGTAGATATAAAATTTAAGCTTTATGTTTAAATATGATTTAAATAAATATGAATATAGATTCATATTTAAAAGCTTGGAAAGTTTTGAAATGGTCAAAGTTGTAAAAGTCAACTTGTTGATTTTTAACTTTGAGAAACAAAACTTTGATCGGATTTATATTCAAATATGATTTGAATTTTAAGAAAATGAATACGGATTCATACGCGAGAGGTTAGAATTAGTCAAGACGGAAAAAATAGTAAAAAGTCAAAAAGTTGACTTTTGACTATGAAAAGTCAAAGTTTGACTTTGACTTAATTGGTCAAATGACCAAAATGTCCTTTGACTAATCACTTAATTAACTAAAAGTTAGTGGGCAATGTGGTAACCGATTGTAAATTAGAAGCCACTAATTCCATTAAAGAGTTAATTGATTAATTAGGTGTTGAGATTATATGAAATAATTTGCATGCAATTTGCATGGAAATTTCATATAAAACATTTCTCATTACAGAATGAGAGAGGATGATGATTTTCTGAAAAACTACCTAAATGATACACTACTTCCTTCCTTTCTCTCTAAGTTTTACTTCACAAAACCGAGTCCCACAACTTCGTTCTTGGTCTTGAGCTTAGTAGGTCAACTTAGTGGTTGTCCTTGCTCGTGATATTCAGGCAAAGAAGAAGCTTTGGATCGAAGAAGAAGTTCAGAACTATAAAAGGTAAGTTCATCGTTTACCTCTTATGCTCTTCATTTAGGTCCATCGCATAGCACATGCATGTCAACTTCTAAATCGTTTAGATGCATATAGAGTAAAGCATGATCCTTATTATTCCGCTGCAGCATGTCTGTTGTTATTTTTTCCATCACAAGCATGTTTTAGAAAGACACTCAAGTTTTGCTACTCGGATGCTAGACATGTTATAAAAATATTGAAAACACCTTAGACTCATTTTCCCCTACTAATGGATCGGGAAGGATTCCTCATCTTTTCAAAGTCCTCGTCAAACTAGATGCTATATTTAGAACACTAAGAGAAGGTTGTCTAGTTTTACTTAGGTCAAAGGTGAAGTTTTCGCCTAAAAGTTCTGATGGTTAGGGAACCCAACACAATTACTTAACCTACTCGACTTCTCACTTTTTTTACGAGTTTTTTTATGCATATTGCATTCATTTTTTATATTATTTTTTTAGCTCTTGGTTGCCTCACTTTTTTTTTTATGCATGCATTTGCTCTTTTTACAAGTTTCTCTTTTTTTTTCTTTGGTATGCAGGGCGGTAGCTAGGCCTTACCAGAATTAGTGGGCTACAATGGATCTAAGCTTAGTTTTTAGTTTGATTGCTCCTTTTGAGGTGACAACAAGTTGCATCAATGCCTAATCTTTTCTAAGGGATCTAGTTCGTTGCTGCTAGACAAGAGGTTCTATTTTACATTGATAAGACAAAAGTGTTAATGCCTTCTAAACTTCTAAAAAGAAGCTCCTATCCTGTTTGTACTCTATCTATATTAAATTTGGATTAAGTTTACAATAGACATATTATAATACTGTAACAAAGAAGACAAGGCTAGAAATGCACCCATGCACTTATTGTATTATACATGCAATCATTCAATCACAACATACATACCATTATCATTCAAGCATTCATATCTCAATATGGTATGGCTAAAAAGGGCTAAAAAAAAAAGACAACAACTCATTATTCTCAATCTATTCAAAATATTCAGAGTAAAAAATATATCCAGAATATGACAGTGATATCCAAAATGTGACAATTCACAAATTCGAGCTCAACTCAAGGGTTGTGTAGATATGCATTTTAATTTTTTTTTTGAAAAAAAGTACCCTATATTCATACACATGCAAGTTAAGCTAATTACCAAGAAATATGCTATCTACCCTCCACTTAAAAATTTTCTTTGTCCTCGAAGCTCTTGAAAAACAAAGTAAAGTGAAAGAGAAAGGAAAGGGAAACAATGTACTCCCCTGGATGTATCTTGATGTTTGCTTGGTAGAAAGCTTGCATGGAGAAAGCATTGAATTCTTATTTGTATGCAATGTTTGCTTTGGGTAAGATTATTCCTGAAAAAAAAAAAAACTTTCTTAGTTTTATTGGAAAGTAAATAGTAGGAGTTAGAAAGCAGATGAAAAAAAAAGATAGAATTTAAAGAAAGCAAGTAAAATTGACGCCTGCCTGCCTCAAGGAAGCACAAATTTTTTAGGTCGGTTGATCGAATGTTTTTTCAATAACTCATTCTGGATCGATGGGTGGTTTAGTTCCTCAATTCATTTTTATTGCTTTTTTCTTTCCTTGCTTATGCATAAACTAGACATGTTTAGTGGAAGCAAGAAGAGACAATTTAGTATATCAAGAAAAAAGTTAAGGAGGTTGAGAGGAAGATAGTTTACTTCAATCCTCAATTCATGTAAAAGATGTACCTTTTCATTTAAAGAGTTTGTTTTTTTTTTTTGGAAAAAATGTAATTAATGAGAGGATCTTGAAATTCAAAGGATATGAAATTGAAAGCAAGATTAGTAAGTGAAGAAGAAAATTGATTATAAGAACTTTTCATGCGCAACTGGGCAATTGTCATCAAAGATAAATATGAATTCTTCCTTATTAATAATCTCATCATTGTCATCAAAGATAAAGAATTTTATCATATTCAATATAGAATTCATTAAAATCAATTGAGGATGTATCAATCTTATCAAGATCATGATAGACATCATTGTCAACAAATTTATTAACAAATTCATCAATGATCAAATCTTCATGTAATAAAATTCTATCATCATGATTATCTAGAGAATTGTCAATCATGTCAGATCTTTCATCAAAGTTCTCATGAAAAAATAATTATTAAATCCATCTACAATCTCAAAATTAAGATCATTGGCAAAGTAAATATCAAAATCTAAAGTAGGTTTGTCACATGCACCATTGTTATTTTCAAAAATTGTCTCATCATCAAGTTCAGAAACAATTTCAATAAGGTTTGTGCCAAGATCATTTTCAATGTTATTGCCTTTCGAGGTATGCTCATCATCATTATTAATGTTTCTTCCTAGATCATGCTCATTACTAGATGCAAAATCATTATCTAGAGCATGATGTCTATTCGTTGGAAGATTATCAACCAAGGCATGCTTTTCTTAGCAAATTCATTTTCAACATATTCTAAAGTTGCTTGATCAATAAGGTCATTGCATTTATCATGCTCTTCTTGTGTCTCTAATGATTCTAAAGTATCAAGTACACATAATGAAACAGGATCATTAAAGGACTTTACTTCATAAAAAATATTGAAAAACACAACATCGCCATCGAACTCGACACTAAGAACTCTGTCCACATTAATTTTTGCCTTAGTTGTTTTCAAGAATGGTCTTCTTAAAAGTATAGTAGGAGATGTACTTGCAAATTTATTGTTCATTTCAATTATGTAAAAATTGGCGGGGAATATTAGATTTCCTACTTTAACTAGGACATCTTCTACAACCTCTAATGGTGAAATAAAATTCTTATTAGCAAGTTGGATACAAATCTAGTCTTTTCAAGTCCATTCAATCCTAAGTCTTTGAAAATACTAATGGCATGACATTAATTGAAGCACCTAAATCAAGCATGGCACTAGATATGTCTCTATTTCCTATAGTGCAAGGAAGTGAAAACATACCTATGTCTCTATTTTTCTGGAAGATTCTTCATGAGTGCATGATCTTTTCTTGGCTTCTACTACTCCTCTTGTGAGTACATAACTCCTTAAGAAATTCTGCATACCTTGGTATGCTTTTGATGGCCGTCAAGAGAGGTAGGTTTACTTCTACCTTCTTGAAAACTTCAAGGAGTTCTTCATCATTCTTGAATTCTTTTATTGGTTGAGATAATCTAGAAGGAAAAGGAGGTAGAGGGTTATTAACAATATTCTTTCAATCATTAATAGAAGAAGAAGCATTAGAAAAAGAGAGGTTTTGAGGCAAAGAAACATCTTCATTTTCATTCAAAACCTTGCCACTTCTTAAAGTGATAAAATTCACATTCACATGGTTGGGTTGGGAGGGAAGCTTTCCTTTCTCTTTAGTTTGAAGAACGTGTGTTGCTAATTGATTAAGCTTATCTCCTAACTCAAAAATGGATGCTTTCATGATTTCTATGTCATTTTTCATGACTCTAGTTGAATTAACAATTTGCTCACTCAACTTAACTAAGTTTTTTCTCAAAAGAATTTTAAAATTATTTGAGTTAATAGCTACCTTGGAGACGATCCCCTTTGAGTACGTACCTTGTGATAATGATGAGGAAGAAGAAGTGTTGGTAGGTTTTGGTTCTTAAGAGCTCCACCTAAGATTTGGATGTTGTAGGTGTTATTCTGTAAATCATTTCTTTTGAAGAAATCACCGATTTAAGCCAAACATATGAAGAACGACAGAGTTTTTTAAGATTTTGAAGCAGACAAAGGTAGGGGACGAAGGGAACGATGAATGGAAGCAACGCTAAATGACAGAGTTTTTAAAATTTTCAATAGAAGCAATGGGACGCTGAATGGTGAACTAGAGTGCTGAAAGAACATTGAAGGGACGAACGCTAAAGATTAGGGTTAAAGATTTCGGTGGAAGCAATGGAAGGGATGAAGGGAAGAAGGAATGCTGAAGGGACGAAATCGCCTTAAGGGAACGTAAGGTACGAAGGTTTGTAGAGAACGAAGGGAAGATTAGGGTTCAAAATGGTGTAAAGACTTTTCAAAATTTCCTAGTGTTTCCAAAAATGAAATAAGTGGGAATGTGAAACAATGAAATGCTTGCACAAATTGAAGGAGATGTGAAAAGCTTACAGAGCTTAGGTGGAGATTTGATGTGTTATTTTTTGGTTTTTGGGGGGCAAAGTAGAATCTTTATAGGTTTTAATTGTGGATGGAGAGTTTTATTTAATTATAGGGTATTTGGGATTTATTGAACAAATGTATTTAAAAATCAAGTTTGTCACTTAAGTAAGGGCATTAAAGGCATTGCTCTCTCAATTTTTTTTCAAACTTTTTGTTTTGCTATTTGTCAATTTAAAAATAAATTTACTATTTATCCAAAGTGAACCTCCTATTTTGTCATTCTTCTTGTCTGCTCATTTATTTTTAAAATTGTTTTTCTTCCTCAATGGGGCCATCAAGGAAAATATAAAATTAATATTTATATTTATATCAAAATTTTCACTTCCTTTTTCCATATATATTTTTTTATTTTATTAATGTTATTTTTCTTTAAAGTTTTTGTTTGTGAAAATTTTCCTTTCTTACTTTGGTTGGAAAATTTTGATCCACTTCATTTTTTCTCAATTCTCTTGTGAAAAAAATTATGACATAATCCATCCCTCACGTTTGTATATAAAATATAATAAATAATAATAATAATAATAATTATTATTATTATTATTATTATTATTGTTGTTGTTTTTATTATTATTATTATCATTATTATTATTGTTATTATGATGATTATCGTTGTCGTCGTCGTCGTCATCATCCTCATCATCATCATTAAAAACATTAAAATAATTTTAAAAATAAATTGAAAAATAAGTATTTGGTGCTTTTGCTTGATGTTCATGCCCATCAGAAAAGTATTTTAAATTGGTGTCAGAAAACTTATCTCGATGGAATTAAACATTCAATTAGGTTTAGGAAGAAAACAATTTTGAATTTGGGAATTATCGTAATATATTTTTAAAAGGGAAACTTACATAAATGTAACAAATCCATTAAACTATTTACGGCCCGTATAACAAGTCCATTAAGGTAAATTATTTTTTCAGAATTCCTTAGTTGCCCTTAATCTTTTATAACGATCTTTCAAATTTGCTTTTCTTCTTCTTCCCGGTTTTTATATATCTTTTATATATCTTTCATCTTGATCATTCTTTTCCTTTTACGTAATTTTCGACAACATTCGCTCTGATATCCATCATCTCCAAAACACCGTTTCTCTTCTTGTCATCTTGGACAATCAAGATCGTGTATATTGCTCTGTTAATATCATCTCAGTTATTTTAGTTTCGGTGAGTATTCTAAATATCTTTTTTCTTTGAACTATTTAGTTGATTATAAAATTTCGTTCGGAATTATATATTTCGACGTGAAGATAGAATGTTTAACATATGTAGATATTACTGTAAGACATCCTGTATTTGGTTATGAAGATCATTGAAGGTTTTGATTACTGTTTACGTTGATTTAAGAATTTATATTTCAGTATGAATGTCGTTTGAGTTTTTTTGTTGTTTGTAAGAATATAAGGGTTTTTTTTTTCGTTTTGAACTTTTAAGAATCATTGTAAGATGTGTATTTCATTTTGAAGATCGATAGTTTGAAGTTTTTCAGGATAATTTTCATTGAATTACTTGATCGTTTACCTCTATCAACATGATCGTTTAACAATATACAGACGATCGTTTTGTTATATGAACACAATCGTTCATCTTTATGAACACAAAAATTTTCAATCTTTTGTACGATCAGCATCTTTAAATGATCGTGTATCAAATTCAATACGATTGTTTAAACGATCGTGTATCAAATTCAATACGATTGTTTAAAGGATCAGTGTCTTTAAACGATCATTTAATTTACTATATATAATCGTGTATTGGTATTAAATCGTTTAGTATTTATTAACTTATTTGCACGATCGTTTAGTATTCTCTTATTACATCTAAATACTTAATTATATTTTATTCTTTTCCATATTATAATGTCTATTCCTATTGTTGTTTTTTATGGAGGTCAATGGAATGACTACAATGTTTATGAGAATTACTCAGTTTCTGGAATTTTGGTAGATATGCGAGTCAACTTTAATTCTTTGGTTGCTTTGACATGTGAACAACTTGAATTAGATGAATCAGTAGAATTATCTGTTTCATTTGATTTTGGTAAAAGTAATGTTCAAACTGTGGTGTCGATAAAGGACAATGATGTTGCTTGGTATTTAGCTTTTGTTAAAGATGCAACTAGTAGACATCCATTAGTTGCCCATGTAAGTGTTAATTGTTTGGGATCGTCTTCTTCATCTAGTAGTGTATGAGGGAATGTTAATATGTCACAGAATATAGGTTTTTCTTCTGTTTCAAATGATGAAGTTATAAGAGACATCTCTTATTATTCTGATTTGAAGGAAAAAAGTTTATTTAAAAGTAAAGAAGTACTTTCAAAGTGTTTTTGCATAATAGAAGTGAAGAGCAACTTTCAATTTAGGACTATAGTATCAAATTTGAGGTCTCTTGAATTTAGATGTCTGCAAGAAGGCTGCAAATGGTATGTAAGGGCATCTTGTTATAAGAAGAGTGATTTGTGGATGTTACAAAAATACACTTCTGACCATGATTGTTCATTGAGTACTGACCAAAGTTCTTACATGCAAGCTTCTTCAACAGTAATTGGTAATTGTTTGATAGATGATTTTAGATTCATGTCTACTGATCGTTTCATTTCTAAAGAGATTGTGCATAAGGCTCGTACAAATCTTGGAGTTAATATAAGTTACCAGAAAGCTTTGAGGGCAAAAGAACATATGGTAAAGATATTACATGGTGACACAGTTGAACCGTATGCATTGATTCCAAGATTCTTTGATAAATTGGTTGAATCTAACCCAAGTATGATCAGTTTTTTATATCAAATTTAAATTGATTTGCAGATAGATGTGGATAGACTAATATCACAGTCTATCTAGATAGACCAATATTGACATCTTTCGTATTCTTTCTGTTCTTTTTTGTTTGTGCTGATAAAAATGTGTTTTTTATTATTATAGGTATATGCACTGCTTTAGAAATGGATGATAGTGGTCATTTCAAGTTTTGCTTTATGGCTTTTAGTGCATCAATTGAGGGGTAGAAATGTTGTAGACCTATTATTTATGTTGATGGGACATTTTTGAAGTGTAAGTTTGGTGACATCCTATTAACAACCTCATCACAAGATGGTAACAATCAAATCTTCCCTCTTGCTTTTGCCATTGTAGATTCTGAAAGTGGTACATCATGGATATGGTTTTTTGAGAAGATACAAAGTAGTTTTTCAGAGTGGGCTAATTTAGTCATTGTTTCTGATAGGCATCTTAGCATACCCAAAGGAGTTTTAAAAGTGTTTCCTGATGTTGAGTATTGTGTGTGCACAAAACATCTTTTAATTAACTTGAAACTCTATTTTAAGGATCCACTACTTGATAAATATTTCTTTAGCTATGCTTATGCCTATACTGTTGAAGAATTTGAATACCACATGAGATGCATGGAGTTTGTTTGTTCAAATATTAGAGATTATCTTAGTAGTGTTGGTTTTGAAAAGTGGTCTCGTGCATATTCACGTAGATGAAGGTATAGAATAATGACATCAAATTGTGTAAAAAGTGTAAATTCAGTGTTTAAAGATCTTAGAGAACTACCTGTGGCAACGATGCTTTGTTCAATTAGGGATGTATTGCAAAAGTTGTTTTATGAACGAAGTAAAGCTGCTTCTACAATGAAGAGTCATTTGACTTCTTCGGCTGAGAACATTCTGTGTTTAGAACATGAAAAGTCGAGAAGATTATTCGTAAGATTTTCTAAACGTCCAATAGATAAAGATAGCAATTTATATGTTCCTGTCTCAGATAGGCACTAATAGATTGATATCTATATACATCTTATGTATACAGAGATTGAAATCTATTTCTTCTAATTTTATTAATTGTCCTTATTTGTGTTATGTATTAGGTTGATCTAATAAGTACAACTGAATACCAAGTAACGGATGGAAATCAACAGTTTATTATGAAGTTAAACGTGGGATGTTGTAGTTGCTAAGTATGGGATGTTGAAGAAATTCCTTGTGCACATGCTCTTGTTGTTCTACGAATGCTTAATTTAGATACCTATTCTTATGTATATGAGTTTTATTATAGAGAAACACTATCAGCAACAAACAATGGTTGTATTCAACCTATTGGATCTCATTTTGATTGGAGAGTTGTAGATTCTGTCATGAAAATATTACCTCCAGTCTTTAAACGGCAGGCTGGAAAACCAAAAAAACAAAGAATTTCATCTGTTGGAGAATTTAGTAGTTCAACCAAATGTTCCAATTGTAATCGTAAAGGACATAATACTAGAACTTGTAAGCAAGGCAAGGTTTGAACAATTAATGAAAATGCATACTCTCTCTCTTTCATTATTATGTATACACGTTTGATATTAAATTTGATGGAGAGTTGATATCGTTTAGACATTAGATATATAAACGATCGCTTAATATTTTTTATGTATATTAAGAAGATCGTTTACACTTTATTAAACAATCGCTTAAAGATATATGCACGATCTTTTACATTAGTGTGATACATATAAACGATCGCTTAATATTCTTCATATGTACGTTTAGAAAATCGCTTAATATTCTTTTAGATATTAGTGTGGTTTATATAAACGATCGCTTAATATTTTTTATGTTTATTGAGAAAATCGTTTAGACTTTACTAAACCATCGCTTAAAGATATATGCATGATCTTTTACATTAGTGTGATACATATAAACGATCGCTTAATATTTTTTATGTTTATTGAGAAAATCGTTTAGACTTTACTAAACCATCGCTTAAAGATATATGCATGATCTTTTACATTAGTGTGATACATATAAACGACCGCTTAATATTCTTCACATGTACATTTAGGAAATCGCTTAATATTCTTTTAGATATTAGTGTGGTTTATATAGACAATCGCTTAATATTTTTTATGTTTATTAAGAAGATTGTTTAGACTTTATTAAATGATCGCTTAAAGATATATGCACGATGAGTATTTCTCTACACGAATGTTTTTATATTTTTATACAATTGTTTTGTGATATCTATCTAAACAAAATACAAACATTAACTCAAAAGTACAAGAACCAGATATATATTTATTTACCAAAAGTATTTATTTGCCCAAAGTTCCAGTACATACTGTTGTCTAAACAGTTTCATGTTTTGCATAGTTAGACAATCATGGTCAGCATTTGTTACAAGGCATTCAACAAATTTTGAACAGAAAATGTCACAATCCAATGAACGCCCTTACTGTAATGTGATATTCGATCTGACTACTGGCCAAGGGCTATATTTGAAACATTTTGAATAAAGGTTCATTCCAATTGCAATTGCGAGTGAGGGGATGCATTGTGCAGACATTTCAAGAGCTTGATCAACAAGCTTCTTCTCAACATAATTTGGCATTGAGTCGAACACGTAGAACTTGTATTTCCTCATATCAACTGCAATAGCCAACCAGTGTTCTCTTATGTTGATACAGACAATCACGTAGTTGACATCTCCCTCACCCTAGTTTATCTTTGAAATCACCAACAGCTGTGTTGAAATAGTATTCCAAATCTTCATGTCCATAGATTTAAGTGTGTTGTTGTGTCTGTCCATTCAGCTTTCTTATTGTATGCTGTCAGCACATGAGTATCAAAAAGACGTTGCCAAATTATGCAGTGTGCCTTATTGATTCCAGTCTTGAAGAACAAGTAAAAAATTTTAGTCAAAATATAATTATGCAGTTTAACTTCTATACAAAAAAAATTAAAGAATAACAACTTACTATAAGTGATCGTTTACAACATTATTTTCCTTACTAAGCGATCGTGTAATATATATAAATGATTGTTTGGTTAGATAAAGTATATTGTACTCGATCATGTATTTTTATACATAAAATAAAATTTGGAAAGAGTACTTACGTCTCCTAGTATCCATGTGTTTTCTTCAAGCTTTTTGAAAAATTCTTTCTTTCTGGTTGTGGAGACTACTTTCCTTTCTTCATGAGTGTTTTTTTTTTATCTTTTCCATGATAAGTATTTCTTCCATAATTTTTTATCCACTTGCCACATCAAATCATATCTATCTACATCTCTGATTTTGACATCTGGGACAGGTATTGTAGGTTTTGATATGATCTCAGTAGATGTTATGGGTGGATTAACTTGTTAATTTTGATCAGACGCCGTTTTATTTGGTATTTTACATAGTTTTCTTCTCTTCATTGGTTTTTGTTGTTCATTTATTTCCTATAATGCACAATGTTGTTAACTAAGGAAAAATAAAAACAATAATAATTAATGCAAAGCACTTCAAAGTTCTTTTATATACATACCAATAAAGATTCTAAATCAATTGTAGAACTTTCTTTCTCCGTTATTGGTTCATTTTCAACCAAAGTCACTGCTTCATCATTTTTTTTAATCTTAACCTATTGTTTTGTTGTTTCCTGTAATGTATGATATTAGACAAGTAACAAACTATTAATTTAAAGGATTACACATTTTGTTGTGTATACATATCAATTGAGATTCTATTTTTTCAGTTGAGGTAGATTGCTGCACATTTTCAATTGTTTGATCCTTAGTTACTTGTCCATTTTTTTTATCTCAGCTAAAGTAATTGGTTGATCATTTTTTTTGTATTTCCTACAATGCATAATATTAGATAAGAAACAAACTCTTAATTTGAAGAACTACACAGTTGTTGTGTATACATACCAATTGAGATTCTTCACTTACAATTGAAATTGATGGTGGCACTTCATGAATTTTTACAATTTGAAGAGCCATTGCAGGTTGGTTGAGAGTATCTCACAAAGTGGAAGAGGTTGGTTCACAAGTGAAAGGGTAGTAATCATTTATAGCAGGTCTTTTTCTTTCTGACTTTGACTATTTATATTATCCGATAAATGTCTTATAGTCAATAGCAAGTCTTGCATCTCTGCCATCTATGCTAATATCACTACCTGATTCCTCTTGTTGTTGCCTAAACAAAATGTGAAAAAAAATGAGAATAAGAAAAAATACAGTTACTTATTTAAAATGTAAGCAATTTTCAATAATATAAAACAGTAAACAATGAATGAGATGTTAATCTTTAGGTTTCCACTTGATGTTCAATATGTTGTTCTTCAACATATGGTTGGTCATTGGTTGTCATATCTTCTCTATTCTGATGATCATCTTTGTCATTCTGATAAGTATGATCATTCCCTTGATTTTGATTTTGATTCTAATAAACAAATAAAAACAAAAATAAAATTAACAAATAATGGATTGCTAAATGATAGTGTATATAATAGTAAACGATCGTGTAACTTTGATAAACGATCGTTGAAATGTGATAGGCAATCAGATATTTTAGTTAAACGATCGTTTATTTAAACAACTAATAAACGAAATACTTTCTGAAAACAAATTTTACCTGGACCAATCTCTCTAGCATCTGCTTCATTTCAGACAACTCCAATGACTGCTTTCTGATTGTTTCATCCATCCTGGATGAGTCTGATTGCTCCGCTGATTGGTTGTTCATTGGTTCTTTAACTCCTTCGCTTTTCTACTTCAAAATCTGATTGGTTCTACGTTAATTACAGTGTTGGTATATGATTAGCTTAAACTCTCCTCCGTTAATTATAGCTCTGCATTAATTACAATGTGTCATCGTTCTACGTTAATTAAGTGTTAATTACAGTGTTCTACGTTAGTTTAAACTTTGTAATTAGCTGGAACTCTAAAAAAGTTGGTTCTTGGAAATCTTGAATATAAGATAGTTTTTAAGGTTCTGATTGTTATTGTTTTCAACAATTGAACAAGATAGAAGCAGATGGTTCAAGGGACTTGTAAGTCAATCTTAAACTCTTTGATTGCACATCATTTTAGTTATTCATACTTTTAATGTCAAATCCTCTTATTGTATTTAATGTTATATTTTTTATGTCAAAGGTTATATTTTTAATGTCAAATCCTCTTATTGTATTTTGAGTAATAGACTCCTTTTATTATATCAATGAAAGATTTCGTTTCCTTGTAAAAGAAGAACCAAGTCTTTTTTGGGATTACAGCCTTCATAACTTTTGTGCATTTAGAAGAACTTTTTTAAATCTTTATTAGGTCAGTTGATTCTTATCATGAGTAATGTGAAAGACGAAGCTGTGATTAAAGTGGTCACCTTAAACTCAAAGGGAGTATGAAGACATTGTCAAGAAGATTCACTCATATATTCAGGGGAGGAGCCTGGAGCCTTAAGCTAATAAGCATGTTGAAATAGTCATATATTAGAGCAGAGATCATTTGTTGTATTGATGTATATTGACTAATGTGAATCATAATAATATTACTCGTCTGGGCTATGAGCAGCTCCCAGACATAGTCAACATTTTTCGAACTGGGTTACCAAAGTTCTTAGTCTTTTTTTCTTCTACTGTCCCAAATAATTTAGAATTAACAAGAGGCTTATTTGATTATCTTACTCCATTTTTCAATTAGTATCAGAGCGGGTGGCAAATTCATACAGATATTCAGGGAATGACCTTCAGCTTCGCACCCTCCTGTCGTCGATGGCAAAAATTATTCGTATTAGAAATCTCGTATGATTTCGTTTATTAAAACTTTAGATAGGAGAGCTTGGAGAGCTCTTGTGGTTGGATATGAACCACCAGTGGTCACTATACATGGTGTATCAGTTCCAAAATCAGAAGTTGACTAAATTGATGCTAAAAAACAAGCATCAGTTGGGCATGTTAGAGCTCTAAATACTATATTTAATGGTGTTGATTTGAATGTGTTTAAACTGATAAATTCTTGTAGTTCAGCCAAAGAAGACTAAAAAATATTGGAAGGCGCTTATGAAGGCACTACAAAAGTTAAAATATCTAACTAAATTAAAACTAGATGAGTTGTTTGGGTCTCTGCTTACATTCGAAATGGCTATATCACACAGAGAGAATAAGAAAAGCAAGGGCATTTCTTTTAAATCAATATATAAAGAAGTGACAACAGTCAATCAGTCTGAAAGTGAAGCAAATATGAACGAATCTATAGCCCTACTGACGAAATATTTTTCTAAGGTATTCAAGAAGTTCAATAATTTGAATGCTACATGATCCAACTCTATAAATCTGACAAATTATCGAAGAAGAGATGGTGGAAATAATAACAGAAGATTTAATGAAAGCTTAACAGAAGGGATGATGTCTATGGTCGAAAAGAAATTATGAAGGCGGAATTTTTAGGTGTAGAGAATGTGAGGGAGTTGGTCATTATCAGGTTGAATGTCCCACATTTTTAAGAAAGCAAAAGAAAATTTTCATGCTACTTTATCAGATGAGGATATTGATGATAGTGAGGAAGATGGTAGTGGCACAAATGCTTTCATAGTAAATATTACCGAAATAAATTCTGAAGATTAAAGTGAAAATTTTAAAAAAGTGATAATGAGCTGTCTCTTGAGGAGCTGAAAATTCTATGGAAAGAAGATTATGAAGCCAAAGCTATACAGAAAGAAAAGATTTAAGATCTTATGGAAAAAATGAACGATTACTGTCTATCATATCTTCACTAAAGCTAAAACTTAGGGAAGTCCAGAATGAATATGATTAGATAATGAAATCAGTAAAAATGTAAAATTCAGGGTCTAAAAATTTAGATCTAAAACTCAGTTCAGGACAATCTAGCTCCAATAGATGTGGTCTTGGTTTTGATTCATCAGTAAAGAACACTAGTCAAACAACTAGGATAAAATTTGTTATTGCTTCAGTAATTATCAAATTTGAACTACTTGCTGCAATAAAAGCTATTAGCTTTTCATAAAAAATTACTAGCTGGGTTTGTCATTATTGTGTTAATAGAGGTCATATTAGACCTTTCTGCTATTTCTTACAGAAAGACAGACTTTATCAACGGAAGCTTAGTAATCTTCTCAGAGCTGTAAATCTAATTCTCTCAATCAAAATGGAAGAAGGAGCTATAAGGTTTAGAGAGTAAAGCAATCAGAAAATTGTAATATTGCTTTTACAACAATTCAAGCCTCAACTAATGCATGATATTTTGATAGTGGATGTTCTAGGCACATGACTGGAAACAGATCTTTCTTTTCTAAATTAAAAGAGTGCATCTGGACATGTGACCTTTGGAGATGGCGCGAAAGGAAGAATCATAGAAAAAGGTAATATTGTGAAAAACAATCTACAATATCTAAATGATGTTAGATATGTTGAATGACTCAAGGAAAATCTAATCAGTGTTAGTTAACTATGTGACCATAGTTATAATGTAAATTTTAGCAAAGACAATTATGTAGTGATTGATGAAAATAAAAGAGTTCTTATGCATGGTTGTAAACAAGTTGATAATTACTACCAACATGTCCAACAACTATGATGTTTGTCCCTAAATCAGAGAAAATCAAACTTGGCTATGATACAGAAAACTGGGACATGCTGATTTAAGGAGTATTGATAAAGCTATAAAAAATGAGGTTGTCATAGGAATTTCAAACATTGACTCAAAGAATCAAATTCTTTTGTGGCGACTGTCAAGTTAGGAAGCAAATCAAACTCACAAAAGTGTGAAGGAGTGTTGCAGAAATAGAGTTTTAGAATTGTTACATATGGATCTTATGGGTCCTATGCAAACTGAGAGCCTTTGAAGGAAGAAGTATGTGTTTGTAGCTATTGATGATATTTCTCGGTTCAGGTGGATAAGGTTTCTCAAAGGAAAATCTGATACTGCAAAAGTTTGCATCAGTTTATGCTTGAGTTTGCAACATGAAAAAAAAGGAAGAGTATTGTTTGAATCAAGAGTGATCATGGAAAGGAATTTGAAAATGAAGAAGCTGGTCAATCTGGGTGCTCTCCTCCAGTTAGGTCTTTGATTCAGGTCGATCCTTTAGTTGATGATCAACCTTCAGTTCCTGACTCTGAACCTGTTGGTGAATCTACTAAGAATCTGGGTGGAAATTTTGCTGCTCCTACAAATCAGAATTCTGTTGATGTTGATGCACGTGTTAAACCGACTGATACTTATGCACATGACAATGTTGAACCAGATTTAAATGTTGAACCTCAACTAGAGACTCAACAATCTCCTGGTGAATCTAGACCAAAGGGAAAGAAGTTTAAGCAAAACCGACAGAATATCATGACAAAGGCTAGTAGGAAGAAGATACCTCCGAATATTCCATCTATTCCCATTGATGGAATATCATTTCATCTTGAAGACAGTGTACAAAGATGGAAATACGTTGTACAGCGGTGGATTGCAATTAGGTAAATATCTCTGATAGGCATCATTCTGGTTAAGTGTTATGGATCTTATTATGAAGGCATGACTGTCGAAGACAATATCAAATGTTGAGCCTTTTTATCCTTAGCTGATCAAGGAGTTTATTGTAAACTTGCCTTCTAACTTTAACAATCCAAGTAGTCCGGATTATCATACAGTGCACATTCATGGCTTAAAATTCAAAATTTCTCTAACAGTAATTAATGGGTTCTTGGGTAGCAATGTAGAATCTAACTCTTCGCCATCACACTCAACTAATGAAGTTTTAGCTTCTGTTTTATCTTGAGGAACGCTATCTTCTTGGCCTGTGAATGGAATCCCAGCTGTTTCTCTCAGTGGAAAATATGTCATTTTTCATAAGATTGGCATTGCTAACTGGTTTTCTTCTTCATATTCCTCCAATGTATCTGTCACTTTAAGGACTTTTCTCTATCAAATTTGCAATGATGAAACTGTGGATGCTGGACTATTTATATACAATTAGCTTTTGAGACATGTGGGAACTTTTGGTGTTAAAATTCCTATTCCTTTGCCCCGATTTTTCTCAAGCCTGCTAATACATTTGAAATGCTGAGGTTCTGACACCATGTGATGCTCCTGGTCCTGACCCGAAGACTTTATCCTTAAGTTATAGACTTTTTCAAGGAAGTCATGTTCCTGATATAGAACATGACATGAGACCTTCAAAGAACCCCCACATGTTTCGCATAGAAGATTTAGATGAGAGTGCCGAAGGCTTCTTTGTTCATCGAGACTTAACCTCCAAAATTATAAATACACTTACAGCTAAGTCTCGCACTCTCTCTACATCTATTAACTTGCCCTCTGATAGGCGTTTGGAGGTTGATTCGCTTGTTCGTCATTTGAAAACGTCAATTCCTTCCTCTAGCACTGGGGCTTAAGATTAAGAGTGATATTTCTTTCTCTGTTCAAAGGGGGAGTAGTAGGGCAAGCAGGAGGAGTTGGAGCTGGTTGGAGCTGTTTGTTTGTTTTTTTTTTTTTTTTTTTTTTTTTTTTTTGTAGTTGAAGTTGAAGCTGTGATGTTGTTGAATGTGTTGACCTGTTGTGAATGAGTCTATTGTTGAATGTGCTGATCTAATGATCTATTATGAGGTTGATCATCGATAGTTAATGATCGATGAAGTATCAGAGAAGTGCTATCTTGAACTTGAAAAGAAATCTCCTCTTTTTGACAAAAGGGGGAGTTTGTTGGGTTTTTATCAAAAAGATTTTATGAGATTATCTTTTATTAATAAGTTATTTAATTTCCAAAAAGATAAATGATCTTCCTTTATTTTAGGAGTCTTGTATCAATATCTTTTTTTATTATATCTGAAGTAATTTATATATTTACATGGAACGTGTGGGTTCGGTATGACGAATGAAACAATAATCTCGTGCAGAAGATTAGTCGAGTGTTTTGTCGCACTTGCTACGAGTGTAGAAAAGGTAGTGCGACCTTTTATCTATGGTATCAATATGTTGATCTGTGTTGATTCTTATGATGAGTAACGTGAAAGACGAAGCTGTGATCAAAGTGGTCACCTTAAACTCAAGGGGAGTATGAAGACATTGGCAAGAAGATTCACTCATATATTCAGGGGAGCCAAGAGTTGTAAGCTAATGAGCATGTTAAAATAGTCATATATTTGAGTAGAGATCATTTGTTGTATTGATATATATTGACTAGTGTGAATCATAATAATATTATTCATCAGGGTTGTGCACAACTCTCCAGACGTAGGCAACATTTGTCGAACTGGGTTACCAAAGTTCTTAGTGTTCTTTTCTTCTACTGTTCCTCTAGTTATTGCAACTGATAAATACTTTAGAATTAACTAGAGGCTTATTTGATTATCTCACTCCGTTTTTCGCTATTATTCTAAACCAATTAAATTGATTATCTCTATGCCAGATGTGGGAAGAAAGAATAAAAGATGCACATGAGCAAGGAACACTTGTTCTAATTCAGAATTTGGATCCATCTTAATTCTTACACTTCCAGTGAAGTGGAGGTAAAATCAATTCCTTGATTTGATGAGTTGATGTGGTATGCTATTTTGGACAAAATACACTTTTGATCAAGAGATTTCAAAATGGAAATTTTCTTCTAAAGTTTGAAAAATAACTGCAAAATGGTCCGTAGACTAGAGTTGACGGTTAGTCGACTAAATAAACTACATGCATTATTGGGATTGGAAAATTTAATTAGATGTCTATTCATACTAAGTTTGAAGGCAGAACCGACCTGACCGCCCCTTTTTTCAGTAATCAAATCTTGTGTTATAGCAGCCATTCTCAATTTCTAGCTACTGCCATTGGATATGTCTTTTTAAAAAATGTAAAAGTAGCAAAAATTTACTGGACAAAATTTGGATTGTAGCTACGTTTAAGTGGTAGTTTCCTTGCATAATTATATTTATTACTATTAGTTTATTTTTTAAAAAAATGAGAATGTGAAAGCTATGTGACATTTTGATAAGGATACATGATGTGTAATTTGATGAGTGATGTTGGAGATGGCTTTTAATATACACTATAAAAAATAATACTTATGATAGCTAACGAAAAAGGCTATAAAACATCTTTCCTGACAGCCATGTTATTAAAAGTTTGAGACATTTTATAGCTTTTTCGTAGAGCTATGACGAATACTATAATAGAGCATAAATACATAGCTTAAATATGTTGCTATAAATCCATTTGATAGTTTTTTTAGCAAAGCTATAATATTTTTACATAGCTAAAATAGGATGCTATCTTTAACATAAGATGACATTTTTTCAAGGTTATAATATATTATTTATTGCTATAATTATATGTTATAACAACGCTATTCAGTCTATTATAATTACTATTATTGTATTAACCATTTTATAGCTTTTCTTTTACAAAAATTCCTATAGCTTTTTCTCGTGGCTATAAAATATCTAATTTCTTTATAATAATAATTTTTAAATTGATTAGATTTTCATAAATTTTACTTGAAGTACTCATTTTTAGTTGTAACCGAAACACATGAAATATTTCATAAGAAACCAAACACCATAACTCCCATTGATAACATCAACATTACAAAATAAAGTATTAAATAATTTTTTGGAATAAAATTGTTATTCGAACTAAACAAGCTAAGATAAAGTACAAGTCACATATTGACAGAGCAGATCCATAAAATATATTGACAATGACTAAAAGGAAAATATGAAAAATAAATTAATTACATGGGTAAAATTTGAATCTGGATCAAAAGAAAGCTAACAAACAGAATAGCCACTAAACTAACTATAAGTATTAGAATTAAATAGTTTTCTTTATATATATTATATCAAGACAATAAAGTTGAGGGAGGGCTCGAGCTCCCTTGTACCTATACTAAATTTGCTGGTAATGACAGTAAAATGAGTGAAAGAGCTCTCAAAATGCACTTGATTCATCAAGTATTCAAGGTTATATTATCAATATAGTTAAATTGTCATTGTTGGTTCTCTTTTACTTTGGTAAGGTATCATTTCATCCACACCTACGTGAATATATAAAATATATATCAATATATACGATTATGAAATACTAATAATAGTCAATTAAGCAAATAAATATAGATAAATAAGCTTTGAAAATAATATACTAGTAATCAATTTTTCACCCTCAAGAAAAATATTACACAAACTCAATTAGATTGTTCTTAAAATAAAAAAATACACAAACTCTCCAGGCAATATATCACAATAAAGGAAAATGTTTCTTTAAAATAAAAATTGTGATTACAAGGGCAATAACCTACATTAACTGTTGCAAACGAACCAACACGACCAACAGAGATTACATAAACTTAAAAGAAAAGAGAGTTGATTGATACATTGCATCAAACCAAGGCAAATAAACAAACACTTGGTGGGCATAATTTGAGGGTTTTCTTTACCATGGTAAAAAGAAGATTAAGTAAAAAAATGAATGGTTTGAAGGGTTGTTGGTCAAATTAATTTTGGGATAAACACCAAAATTAATTTGTTCAAGATTTACACATTTTTACATAGCAAGAATCAAAAAAATGTGCATAAGAAAAATTGCTTCAATCACACATTCAACAGAAAATTATGACATGAATCTTTATTCCAACAATTTGTCAAATAAAAGATTGTCAATTACAATGCTAAAGAAATGATGCTAGAATTAAAAAGAGGCATACTGCATACTCTGCAAATTTAAGATGCTAAACAATCTACTATGTTTACTTTAAATTCACAAACACGACATATTGCATACTTGCAAATTGAAGACAAATTGAGTTCAAGAAAATTAAATTGGCCAAGTGAAAAGATATTATTGAACAAAATTTATATAAAAATTAAATTAATTCTAGCAATCTCAATCTAACCTAAGAACAAGAATCATCGAAGAATCAAGAATTATCAAAAACAATTAACAACTTTATTTCTTCAAACGAGTACATTGCATACAAAGTAAAATCTTGCTTGCTTGAATTTAACAAGAACTACTACTGCATGAGAAGAAATGAATTGAAGAAATGAATTACTAACAATTAGCCAAGAAAGCAAGATAGTAATTCTGGAAGAAAGAATGAAAAAATTACAAAAATTCTTGAAAAAAAACTTAACCTTAATTACTCTTTTAACTCAATTGATGATGACCCTCCCATGGATGATCAAACTTCTACCGGAATTGAAGAAATTACACGATGAATTTGAGAGAAATTGAGGGTGATTTTTGAGAGAAATTTGGGTTTCTAAAGATGAATTGATGAATTGAATGATGAAAATTGGAGAAATTTTGGGTATTTATAGGGAAACATGGAAAGTAACCGTCAAAAAATTTGGATGGGGGATAAAAAAGGCGCGCACGGATCGGGGCTGACGCAAAAGGTAGTTGATTTCCGGATAGTTGCGATTTAATAACGATTCTGCCACTCATTTTGTAAAAAAAAGGCTTTTGAAGGTCATGAGGTTCGAACATGGAACGTGGGACGCGCGGGTGCAAAGGAGATGCTGAAACGTGGTGAGACACGAGAGGCTAAGGTAGGGGTGTAAGAATAACCCGAACAACCCGATAACTCGGACTACCCAACCCATATTATATGGGTTGAGTTAGGTCAGTTTAAAATGTGGGTTGGGTTGGATTGAAAATTTTGGTTTTTCTTGGGTTGGGTTGGGTCTTGGATTGGGAGTTGAAAAATTCGGGTCAACCCAACCCAACCCGAATTAATAGTTTATATATATATATTTATTTATATTTATATTAGAGATATTTTATTATTTATTTAATATTTATGGATAATGTTTAAAATGTTGAACTTTTATGGATATTTGAAACTTTGAATTTATAGATGTTTGAAACTTTAGATATTAGTGTTTATCGACATCGAACAACAATTTTAAATCGTACAAACATCAAGAATGAAAAAATAATAATACAACCCGACAACCCAACCCAACCCAACCCATATTTTAAGGGTTGGGTTGAGTTGGGTTGAGAATATAATATGGGTTATTCGGGTTGTCAACTCAACCAACCCGAAAATATGGGTTGGGTTGAAAATGTCCCTCAACCCAACCCAACCAGTTCACACCCCTAGGCTAAGGGGTGGAGAGAGAGGCGCACAGAAATGCCATGACCTCGAGTGGAGCGCACGAGTGAGATGCTGACGCGTGTCGCTGTCTTTTGAACTTATTTACCAAATTGCCATGAATTATTTCTCATAATTTACCATTTTGCTACTAATATTCAAATTGCCAATTTTTCTTCCTTTGGACTCCGTTTGAGGTAATTTTCATTATGTTAGATATGTAGCAGAGTCTACTATCATATTCTGAAAAATATCAAAATAATAAACATAGGTATTCTAACGATCAAGAATAAGACTAATATAAAGGGTCAAGAATTGCCCTAACACCCATGTCTTAAGTAACATGTACAAGACTCAATATATATATTCTAGACTCATAAGTACAATCTACCATACGTCCTCTAGCAGACTGACGGTAGTATATCAGGTCCTAATTATTGCAAAAAAAATATGATTGTACACAAGGGAATGCAATTAAGATATTCAAGAGAATTCGATAAAAAATTCTACCTCAAGAGATCATAAAAAACAAATTTACAAACTCAACTTACCGATAAACGAAAATGAAGTAAAGTAAAGTCAGGGTCGATCTCAAAGAAACTTGTAGCAAGAAATCAATTAATTTGTCGGAAATTTCGAGAACATCAGGTGATAAAAAGTTGTAATAGTACTTCAAGAATCAACAAGATTAAAGAGGTTTACTTCAAGAAATAAAACAGCAAGGACCTTGGGTACTTTCCATTCATTCTAATCGTAGGATAAAAAAAATTGCTTGAAAAACTATAATTCTTGGTCAATTAATTCCAGAATTAATAGCCTTAATTAATTCTTGAATTTATTGCTCAACTTCCGCGATTAATCTTCCAACAAGAAAAGTAGAGTACTTAGTGTTTCTAAAATTGATTTGTCCATAAATATTCCTACAATGCATAAAGATCAATGAGATTTAAATTAGGCAAGATTGACATTAAACCTAATCAAGATTTCACGAAATTATAATCAATATAGCAACAAATTAGGGTTTGGAAAGAAATTTGCAATGAATCACTAATCCTAAATTCTTAATTGTGTATTTTGCATAAATGGCCAAATTGAAACCTAAACAAAACTTTGTTTGAAAAATTAGGTAATTATAACATCACAATTATGATTTAACAATCAAATTACAAAATTGAAACCTCAAAGAATGAAAAAGAAATAAACCTGCCCTTTTTTATACCTTGGCCCATAATTGCCCTAAAATCAATTATGCAGAATTTCGATAAGGAGAAATGCAGAATTTGAGAAGAATTTCACTCTTTATTGATTTGGAGAGTCATTACGAATTCTTGAAGTGGAATTGAGAGAAATGATGAATTGATATAGAAATTGGGCAAAAATGTGGTATTTAAAGAAATTAATGAAACATAACTGTCATAGGACTCAAACTGCTGACTAAGACTCGAGCGCGGATGCAAATTGGTGCGAATGGCAGAGATTTTCGGAAAGTTCAATGAAAATTACGATATTTCAATAAAAGGTAATATACAAGAGAATTAAATGCGTTGGCTTGGAGCCGAACCGGGGACGTCGGGGTCGCGTGCGCAAGAGCGGAAGATGAAGGTTGACAACCGAAAGTTTCATTTTATTAACAAGTTTGCCATCTATTTTATATAAAAAGAATTTGAATTGCAAGGGTTGAGATTTACGAGACCCGCGTCTGAAATAAAAGAGTCTAATGAAAATAAGAGTTTGTTTAGACATTTTTTTTAGGATTTAGGTGTTTTGATGCTTGACATTGAGTTGTAGATCGCCACACAAGGAAGACAAGTTGCGAGCAAGATTTAGTAGGTGGAAGTTCAACCTGAGCTGAAGTTAGACGTTGAGAGTTAGGAGTTTTATGGAAAAGTTCCTAATTGTACTTAATAGGCTACATGTAAGGGTTTAAGCTCAGCATGATTGTATTTGAAAAGTTATTAGACTTACACATGTATTACTTTAAGTAGGAGCTAACAACCTTAATGGAAATTAAGGATTGACTAATCCAATTTAGGATTAGTATAAATAAGGACAAAGGGTTAGTACAAAAGAAGGTTATGTTGAAATTCTTGAAGTTACTCTATTGAAAGGAAGACTCACTAGGCATGAAGAAGGTCTTTTGGGTAACTATACATTCTGATGAAAAGAAATTGTGTAGTGAGTGATTTTTCAAATGTTTAAAGATTTTAAAGCTCCCTTCTATATTTCTTGTCGATTTGTAATGATGTTTTTATGTTAATGTTTCTAAAGAAGTAATTTCGACTGAAAGTTTATGTTATACTTCTAGTAAAGTTTTATGATTGTATGCTTGTTTGTTGTAAACCATTAGTCTTATTCCTATCAATGAAGCCAATATTATGTGCATATAAGCAGTAAAGGAAAACCATGTAGAAAAGGACTGCATGTTGAAAGGAAGCTAGCAAATGCATAAAAGAAGTGTTGATGAAAACAACGTCATACTAGTCTATGTGTGGAAATGGTTCATATTCTTTGAAGGAAGGAATATGAAAGGGTAATGAGTCCTTTCTAGTTATGAAATAAAGTGATGAAAGCCATGTTTATGAAAGTGATTTCATATATTGTTTGCCTAGAAAGGTTTTCAAAAACTATCAGTCACTAAGCTTTCACTTACGTTTCAAGTTTTTCCTCCCCGAGGTCATCCGGTGTTAAAGCCAAGCTACCAAGCCTTGAAGCTAGAGCACACGTTTATAACTTTATACTGTAATTTATGTACTTAAGGAAGCATGTAAAATGTATTTGAATCACATAGTGTTAAGTTAATAAAGAAAAGTTGGTTGTTATAATCTGTTGTATTGTATTTATCAAAGTTAAGTTAAATTAAGTGTTAAAGTTGGGCTTTAAGTCAAGTTGAGATTGTTTGTCAAATAATCCTGCTTACTAGGCATTCATTGTGCTATCTCAAAAGGAAATACGCATTGAGGTATCTAAATGGCACGTCTCCACTTGATCGCATAAAGTGACTATTGAGGCGTGGTGTGACAAGATTCAAATGCACGACATTAAGGTCTAAAACCCCGAGAAAATTTTCACTTAATCGAGGCTGAAACTTGCCACCTTAAGGTGGATTTTGAGCGCAAAAATTTGAAAACTTCAAATTATTTATGGTTTTACCATTGATCTTCAATTTACTCGTTCTCCTTCGTTTGAGCTCCGTTTTAGATTATTTTCATTGCGTTATTCTCGTGTCGAAGTCTATTTTCATGATTCCTATAAAAATACGTTGATAATGAGTATATACTTGCATGGGGGTAGAATTAAGTGTAATATTATTAGTCTATTCTAGCCATAATATAATACCTTCTACTTAAGCTTTGATTGTCCCAAGCAAACATAAAACATGTTTATCAAACATTCAAGAAGCATGCATTGGATTCATACATAAGCAAAAAGTAGACTTCATCCATTCATGCAACAGATATTCGTTGTTTAAAAAAGTCGAGTTAGGGTTACTATTCATAACTTAAGTTATATTTCTACCAAAAGATGGCATGCTTTACGAAATACTAGTTTAAAGGAGGATGTACCTTTATAAGTTGTACTATATGCTCATAAAGCATCATTTAGTCTAAGGCTCTAGTCCTTCTTTTTTTTTTTCTTTACGGTTTTTTGTAAGATGTTCTTGACCTCTTTATTCAAGGTTTCTGCTTGGTTGTTTGTTTGTGGATGATTTGGAGTAGAAATACAATGTTGGAGTTCGTACTTTTTCATGAGAGCTTCTATGGTCCGATTGAAAAAGTGCGAACCTTGGTCACTTATTATTGTTTTGGGAACACCAAATCTTGAGAAGATGTTAGATAACGAAAAAGTTGAAACAATGGAAGAGCAATTAGGTTTGCTGGGGATTTCCTCAACCCAGTAAGAAACATAATCGACTACGAAAAGAATGTAAAGATAGCCAAAAGATGAAGGAAAAGGGCCCATGAAGTCTGTACCCCTGCTTGTTTGGTTTACGTGATTGTACATTGTGTGTGTATGTTGCTCACTTCCAAATAATATACAGTACAAGTTTTTCTATCGCTTGTCCAAGTGACAGCAAAATGATAGGTTCCCTGAAAAGTTTAGGGTACGCCGAACATAGGAAATTGATATTAAATCTTAGTTATAAAGCTTACTTCTTTAATTAGGTAGTATAAGGTATATAATATAAGATAAGGGTGTGTCTAAGCTAACCTAATATCTACACTAGAGATTTTGTAAAAGATGTTATGAGGGGGGAGTATGATGGAGAATGAACTAACTTGCATTAAGAAAGAGTGAAGGAATGACTCCATGTTGCTAGGCAATTAAGCCATACAGCAACCTTGATGCGATAGAGATAAGCTAACTAGCTTCCAATTAAGGTGAGCACCTTTCAGTGCCTTAAACACCACACTTGCTCCCCTTTCGGGATGTATATGATAAAACTTGGTTAAGTGATATCTATCTAGAAGTGTTTACTTATAAGACTTCTATTACCTCTCTTTTAAGGGTGACAACCTCTAGGCACCAAGTCACCACACTTGTTCTCCTTTCGGGATACAGATGATGGAGGTGTAATCACCAATGTGGAGTTTGTTTCTAAACTCCCTCTTGTACGAGTTAGCTATATCCTTGATACGTACTCTCTTGAGTAGTTGGCGACAAACGCAAGTCAAGCGACAATTATAGCTCAGCTAATGCAATAAACCTTATAAGCTAGACTTCTTATCAAGAATTTATTACAAGCCTAATCCACTCATAACACTTTGACAAATGGACAGTAAATGAATGATGGATTGAAAGTAGATAAATGTGCAATACATTAAAGAATGTAGACCTTTGACCACTGTACAATATGAACATAATACATTATAAGGAAATATAAAATTAGGAAATGAGGAAGTGGGAAATGTTATAAGTTAGAAGGAAGAAAATGGTGGATTTCTCTTCTAATCTCTCCCTCAATTCTAGCTTGCAAGAGTGATCAGAGAAGAAAATAGAGATTTTTACAAAAGGTGGAAAAGCTAGTCGTTTCCATCGACTCTAATGAGCTCTTTAGGTTTTGGCCCATTCAGGCCGGACGTGGGGTGGTCCATTCAGACGTCTGACCCCCATGCCTCTCTCTTTTTCTTGATGTAGGAGGATATTGGCTTCTTGCAGTTTGAAACGTCCATTCATTCTATTCGTGTCAATACCGCTGGCAATTTTGTCATCATTAGTCTAATTTAGTCGACGTTGATTGTCAGCGTCGCTAGCAGCCTTGTCAAGTCATGTCAACTCTAACTACTACACTTGTTTTCAAGTGAATCTTTCCATACATGCTGACGTGGTTTCTCGCCTAGAGATCTTTGATTTCTAGGTAAGCTTCTCATCGCGTAGCATGTGCTCCTCGCCGATTCATTATATTTTTCTTTTCTCATAAACCTGCGACAAGACACTGAAAAATGGGGTAAAAATGGCATGAAACTTTATGTAAGTTGTATTCTCTTATACTTATGAATTTGCAATAGAAGCCATGCGTTTTGACACATAATTATGCGTTTTGGTTCCATTGTTCTATCGAAAAGGATACAATAACTTGTATTTCTACAAGTTATCAACCACAAATGTCAAAGACTTCACATAGTAAAATTGGTTTCAAAAGCATCTCATTTCTTTTGGAAATTGACCCAACATTTTGACATTTTTCTCATGTTTTACAAATGTGTATAAGAACCAGCAAAGAAAGTTTTCCAAAAGAAGAACCTATCTAAGATTTTCCTAGTAGTTCTCTTAGGATCAAAGTGTCCTCTGTGTGCTCTTTTGTGACAAAATGATAAAGTTGATTCATGCTCAGTTTTAGAACACATCTTCTAACTACTTGGTCTAATCCTATTTTCCAAAGATAAGGTTATTCCTATATGTAATGTCTAGACTCACTCCTAAGTTTGCATGTTTTATTATAGAAATAATGAGTGGGAAAACTACTGGTCACAATGTAGCTTACCAAATTTGAATACCATGGGAAGTTGGTGTTAACCTTAAGAGGTGCTCATCGGAGAAATCGTCACGTAGGGGAATATCTTCTTGATTTTGAGTGATCGTACTCAAATGGTCTACTACCGAGTTGTTTGCACATTTTCTATCTTTTATGGTGATATGAACTCTAATACCAATTGCTCAATGCTAACCACAAAGAGAATCAGGATCGATAGTTTACAAAAGATGTAGTCGGAATATTAGGAGCATATCGATAGAGAGCTTGATAATATTTCACGATATGCCTTGGATTACAACTTGGAAGTCTATTTATAGACTCCGGATTTAAAACATAATTGAAATAGAGAAAATAAACAGATAAGATCGAATTAGACAGCACAGAACCCCTTATCTGATAAGATAACTGTTGATAAAAACCTAAATCTCAAGTTATTTATACATAACATAAAGTAGTGGATATTTATCATAAGTCCACCTATGTACCAAAACATATTAAAGAAAAAATTGGTGGAAAAATCTACTACCCATCTTTTCATTATATCACATAATGGAATGTCTCCTTTATGTCACATATTGTTTATACGTACATACTATTACAATTATTAATATTATTACAAGACAATATTACAAACATTATTATTATAAATATTTTCTTTTCAACATTGAATTGTCGTCCAATGGGAAAAAATGGAAGTGACCTCCTTCATTCTTTAATAAAGTGGATTTATTAAAGAATAGTTAATGTCCTTTTTTCATGTAGTAATTGTATATACCATTAATCGTATTCCCTACGATGGATTACAGACTGACCAACGGACTCCCCGCACTCCCACATTGCGACTTACGACTAGGACCATCAAAGTAGTCGAACACTCCATGAAATATACTCCATTTCATTTTAACTTTTGGACTTGATCTTGAATTGCGCTTGTTGTCTTCTATTTTTTCTGGATTTTTGGATGATAGAACAATATTTACAGGATAAACTAAAGTATTTACAAAGCTTACTCATCAACTACACTAGAGATGTAAATACACAGTACACATTTTTTTCTTTTTTAACTAATATAATAATTTGAATAGAAACCTACTTTTGGAAGATTCTATATTGAACCTATTTTTCTTTTTGAAATAGGTATATGCCTTCAGAGCTCACATAGGTTGTGAGTTGAGAAATGAGTCTTTCCGATCGTATTTCGGATCTACTTGCACATCGTCTTCTTGTATGGAAAAAGATGTTGATTCTGGAGATAAGGATACATTTACTGATGTTGATAATAACCTTTGGAAATTCACATAAGTTGTACCCTGAGCAAGTGATGCAAGAAGCTTTGATTTATCATTTATAAACTCGACATTCTTTCTTTGATCAAGGTTTTGTAGATAACCGTTCTCTATGAACCATTCTTTCATGTGTTTGATGGTGGCATGCTAAAAGTTGTATTTTTCCCACCATTTGATCTTGAGATTTTTAACTAACACTTTGTATTGAGGATATGTTGTATTCTAGCTCCAACAAAATATCAATGGAATTTGAAAATAAAGACAGAATTTCATTGAATTATGAAATGAATTCTTTTGAATTGTTCTTGAAAAGTAGAAATAAGATTCTTGAATGGGTGTAGGCAAAATATTATCTGTGAAACCAAAATTATTCCACCATTGAATGAACCATAAAAGAACATTAATTTTGTAAGCGTTTTAGCAAAAGGAAATTAACCATGAATAGTTCCTGTTTGAGAACTAGAATACTCTAAACCAAGCTTTAATGTAATCTTAGTATGAGTAGGATTGCGGAACAAAAAGTTTTGAAAGGTATTTTTCTGTAAAATTCTTTGATTCCAATGAGTTGGATTCATTACTTTGAAAATTTTTAATTTTGAATAAGCAATTTTTGAAGGATCATTTTTGTCTAGAACATTGTCTAGAACATGAGTTAATTCTATAGACTTGGTGTCTACTAGAATAAACTCATAGAATTTTCTTGTTTTTCTAAGGTCTTATGGAAGGAAATTGAAGCCCTCAGGAAAGATTTTTGAAGCCGACTCGCCTAGAGTAAGACTTTGATATTCGAGTTCTATGATAGGATCATAGAGCACAATTGATTTTCATAAATAAGTTTTGGTCTCGAGTTTGGGCACGAACCGTTTATCGGGAGTGACAACCTATGTAATAAGTTGTAGGAGGAGGTGTAGAAGAATCTCTATTAGATGAAGTTGAGGCAGAAGGTCTCATTTGAACGACTTCGCCAGAAGGACGGATGAGATTAGCCGAAGGCCTAGGTGGTGTTAATGACTCCTTATGAGATCCAAGCCATATGCTGAACGATCTTGATCTAGATCAAGTTAGCATGGTAACCCTAAATCCACTAGGGCATATTGATCTGCACTCATCGATGAGGGTGCAAAGTTTGAAGAAGAAGATGGGTGATTGCCCTTTGAAGAGGTAGAACTTACTCTTCCTCTAGCGCTTCCTCTTTCCGAACTCATTTTTATTTTAGAGAGTTTTTAGAAAGGAGAGGGAGTTTTAGAGTTAGAAACTCATTTGAGAGGTAATTAGCTAGGGGCTTTTTCTCTCCTTTTATAGGCACAACTTCGAAATTAACGCAAGAAACTATTGCTTGCCATTTGGCAAAAATTTATTTTGAGACAAGATTTTTTACATTTTTTTAACATGAATTTTGAAGCTTTAGAATCTATTTTGATAATGATTTTTTTTATTGATTAGCTCTCCTTGGAATTTTTAAACATGGAGAACTATTCCAAGTAATTGTTTTTTCATCATTGAGTAATTTTGTGTGTATCGTTCCAAATTTTTAAGAGGAATTGGATTATTAATTCGGTCTTATCTAGACACTGTTTGAGGATTCTTTCATATCCAAAATCAGAGGCATTAGTCCCAACGATAAGGTTTGCTTTTGGGTTGATGAAAATAAGTCAGAGGATTGATTTGACCAAAGACTTAATTTTTTGAACAAGTTGAGTATGTTTGTCTGGCCATGGTTTTGGATTTTTTTTTTAACCTTTGGTACAGTGGTTTGCAAATGGACATGAGGTTTTGGATGAAATCAGATACATAATTTAGGCAGTCCAAAAACCTTTGAAGTTGGGTTTTATCTAAAATTTGATCAGAAAAATTTGACGTAAACTCAATTGATCTTTGAATGGACTTGATTTTTCCTAAGTATACTTCAAAACCCAAAAATCTTATTTTTGTTTAAAATAATTTGACTTTTGGTAAAGAGACTACTAAACCATTTCTTTTAATTACATCTATGAAAATATTGATATGTTTAAAATGCTTTTCTAAATTTGGAGAAAAAATTAAAACATCATCGGTATAAATAATTGTGAAATCTTGAAAATCATTAAAAATATCAGTCATGATTTTTTGAAATTTTGATGAGATGTTTTTTAGTCCAAAAGGCATTACATTCCATTCGTATTGTCTAAATGGAACATTAAAAGTAGTTTTGTATCTATCTTTTTTAGAAATTTGAATTTGCCAAAAATTGGATTTCATATCAAATTTTGAAAATATTTTTGCGTTTGTAATTCTTTTGAGTAAATCTTATTTATTGGAAATTGGATATCTAATCTATTCTAAAACTTTGTTTAAAGGTTTATAATTGATTACTAACCTTGAAACTCCACAGTCTTTTTTGACGGCATTGTTGACATAAAATGCGGCACACAACCATGAACTTTTTGATGGCCTTATTAGACGTTTATCTAAGCCTTGTATTTCTTTCCTGCAATATGTTAGTAAGTCTAAATTTATTTGAATCGATTTTGCCTTTATTGGGATATCTGATTCTTTGAATTCCTTGGAATATGGAAGATCAACTATGTGCTTTTTTCTCTCCCAAAATGCATTTGATAAATTGGAACAAATTTTATTTTCAATTTTGAATTGAATTTTTCTTATCCTATTTTGAATTGAAAATTTTTTCAATTCTTTTTTAATAAATTTCTTCTGTTAGAAAACTAATTTGTTTTTGCTTTCTTTTTATTTGTTCACTTTTCAAAACATTAATTTTTCAAAAAAGTTTATGAGGTAAAATTGGAGAGATAAATTCATAAATAAATTTTTCTCCAAATTTTTTTATTACTAATCTTTTTCTGTTATTGTTAAAGGATATAATTGAGTAATAAAAGGTGTTCCAAGAATTAATTATTGGCAAAGGTCTTTAACTAAAAGAAAAGAAGTTTTAAAACAATGTTCTTTAGTTCAAGCATGTACCTTTGAAAGTTTAAATTTGATATTTAATATTTTTCCATTTGCTCCAGTAAGAACCTCTATGGTTTTTTCAAAATATTTTGTACAAACTAAACCCTCTTGAATACAATTTTGATCTACTTCTGAGTTTATCGATACTTTCAAATTAATTTTGAAATCTTCTATTTTTAAAATCTTTTCCTAAATCTAAATCTCATAAATTATCATTTTGCTTCCTTTGGGAAATTTATTTTTTAATTTCTAAAATTTCATATTTATGTTGAGAAATTTCTCTTTTTAGGCAATTGATTTTAAGTTTTAAATCATTAATAGAAACTGATGTTTCTTCCTTTGAAGTTTGTAAGATTTTGGAAAGGCTTTTTTTAGGATTTTTTTAGATGGTTTTGAAGAAGATTCTTTTGTTAAAGAATCTCTGGATGTTTCTAATATTTCTTTTAACTCTTCCTTTGAAACATGATTGATTGTTTGAAATAATAAAACCTGTTCGGAAGTTAAAACATTTATTTCATTTCAAACACATTTGCATGGGTCCTTGATACAACCACATGCTCTTGGTCCTTCATCTGAGGAAGATTGGCTTGAAATTTCTAAATTTGTGTCATCTACAATTTCCTGCAATTTAAAGTCAAAAATATAGGATGAATTTGAATACCTCTTTGTGAACACCTCTGTGTGGACACTTATTGGCACAATGTCCTTATTTTCTGCATTTATTGCAAAAAAAAACCTTTTTATTTAATTATCCTCTTTTTTAACTTCCTTTTGCTGTTTTTCAGCAGGTTTCTTGTAATTTGAACATTTGTGATATCTCTTAGGGGTGTAAGGCTTGTTGTACCTTCGAAATTTTCTATAATATGTAGGTCTCATATTATAGTTTTTTGTACGAACTTTTCTTGAGAAGAACCTAGTTCTTTAACTTTCTCAAATCCATATTGAGAGCAAAAAGTCTTCATTTCTCTCTTATGAAGATTTGAATGCTTTTAAACTTTGGTTTGAATTTTTATCTTGTTTTAGATATATAGACCACATTCTATAATCTTAGCACTTAATTGAGCATAAGTAAGGTTCTCCCATGGTATTTTCTCGGGATAATTTTTTTTGAGAGAGTTGAAGACTCGTTCTACCATAAAGCTTAGAAGTCCGTCAATGAACATTTCTTTCCAATGCTTTGCATTGCAATCCTTGAAGATATAAATTCTTAATAAGAACATATCTTTGTACCATTTAAAGTTTCCCCTAGAGGAATATTTTAGATTTTTTTATTATTTTCCTCTGGTTATCTATATCTGTGTCACTTCCTAGACCGAAGTGTCTATTAATTGCATAGAGAAGTGTTTCTACAACATCCTCTAGTTCTTCTACTTCTTGAGTAGCTAAAGTTCCTTCTTCAACTTTAATTTTCTTTTTAACTCTTGTCATATAATTTTTAATTGCTTCTTTTTGTTCATTGGTTACGACATGATCTCACCTCAATTTGAGGCTTCCACTAAATTGATGGATTAGAAGCATAGCAGCTTCTCCATTTGAATGATCGTTGGATACATAGGCTATGGCACAAGTTAACATATTATTTAATATGTCATAGATTTGATATTCTGGAGTTCCATCAATGTTCCATACATACATGGATTCTCCATTGAACTCTGTATTTATGGCATATCTTTATCTTTGCTCTAAACTTTCTCCTGGAAATGAGGGTTGAGGATGAAAATTAATTTGATCCCTTTTGTTAACAAATCTTCCAAAGTTTATTTTATTGATTTGTTTCTCCTCTTTATTGATTGAGAGGTTTTCAAAATCTTCCATGAATTGAGTTGCATCTTCTTCATTAAGGACATTGATAGAACTTTTTCCCTTTAGGTTACTTAGGCTTTTATTAATTTCATCGACAAGTTTTTGTTTCTGAGTTTTTATCTTAACCTTTTCTAAGGATCAGAAAAGATTAGGAGTTTCTTCTTAAGTAAGAGGTTTGATAATTTCTTCTAGCTTGAAAACTTGGTTTGCAATTGAAGAAAGCATTTTGTTAGAATAACTGTAGGAGCCTTGTGTTGTTTGAATTCCTTGATTATTTGAAAAGGTTTTACTCTAACTTTTTCTTTATAAAAGCTTTTGAACTCAACATCTTCTATCGGAGGATAACCAGCTTTGATTTCTCATCTTTTAGTTTTCCATGATTCCTTTTTTTTATTGTACAAAGATGGCCAAACTCTTTCCTTTGGTTGAACCATCTAAAAAATGCAATATACTCTTGAAGTATTTCAAGGGTTTTGAAATACTCATCTCTAAATAGCTTTCTTTCTGTTTTAGAGTAGTTTTTGAAAAAGGTAATTCTTTCAGTGAGGGGAGTGCAACTATTAGGTGGACATAAATATATCTATAGTGAGGGGAGTGCAACTATGAGTCTTTAGTGGAATGACTCATTAGTTAAGAATGTTGATTAAGCTTGGTCTAAAAGACACTAGAAGAAATTTGATCTTTAATGTCGGTTTAAAACCGACATTAAAGGGCTTTAATGTCACTTGGCAACCGACATCTTTGCGAGTGTTATTAAAGGCCTTTAATGTCGGTTAGGCTTTAATGTCGGTTTAAAAACGACATTAAAGGCCTCTTTAATGTCGGTATAAAAACGACATTAAAGGTCTTTAATGTCAGTTTTCAACCGACATCTTTGATAGTGTTATTAAACCCCTTTAATGTCGGTTTGGCTTTAATGTCGGTTTAAAAACGACATTAAAGGCCTCTTTATTGTCGGTTTAAAAATGACATTAAAGGCCTTTAATGTCAGTTTTCAACCGACATCTTTGATAGTGTTATTGAAGCCCTTTAATGTCGGTTGAACTCTGATGTCGGTTTAAAACCGACATTAAAGCGTAGTTTTTGGGTTCATTTTTACAAATTTATTTTTATTTAATTATTGCATTATTGTCCGTTTTTTATAGATCGACATTGGGTCCATGTAGATAAATATTTTTTTCACGCCAACAAATCAATGAAATTCATATTATTTTAGAAACTACAATATATGTCTTTTACATTTGAATACACAAAATAAAATCTTAATATTGTGTTTATGTATACATTCTACAAAAGTACATGAAAAAAGATCCTAATACAATAATTAATAATTAGAAATCCAAATGCCTTTTCAGTCTTCAATTTTCAAAGGTCGCCTTGCCATCTGCACACTCGCTTAGCTTTCAACCCGATATGACTTCAATTATCTACAAACAATATCTAAATAAACCATTTATTTAGAATAGCAAAGCTGTTTGAAGCACTAAAATTGCAGAGAATGATAAAAAGTTCTCAAGATTTTATATTCACACCCCAATCCACATAAATCTCTTCAGTCTACCCCATCCATCAGGCTTTCCTAAATCTCTTCAGTCTAATATTAGAAATATTCCATAGATGCAACCATATACAATCCTTTTCCCAAATTAAAAAAAAAAAACATTTTATGTGGTAACCTATGAATTCTTGTAATTGATTAGCTCATAATATTGTCAGCCAAATGAATAATCAACATTTTTTGCATAACATTATGAAAACCAATATCAATCTATAAAAAAATAAGCAACATCAACACAATAACTTGAAAAGTAAAGCAATCATATTTGTATACCTTGGGTGTGGTCCATTTGAAGCATCATTTAATCTTTAGAATTACATAAACAAATATGCATTTCACACCAAACACTTTTTAAGGAATTGTTCTCATTTACAAAAGAATTACATAAACAAATATGTTTTTTTTTTTTGTCAAAGAATAAACTGACCCATAAAAGTATCTCTCTCCTTTAGCAAAGAATTACTCATACATTCAACAAAATAAGAGAGTGTAAAGGTAACTACGATTAGAGAGGAGAGAACTAGAGATCATGGTAATTAGAGAGGAGAGAGCAAAATAGTAGATAAATTTGAAATATATACGATTGTGCAAAACCAACAATAAATAAAATTAAATACAGTTATGTATCTTTGACTTGAAAGACTACAAACTTCTGAGATTAAAAGGCTACAACACTACAATTATAGAAATCAATAATAAACTTCTCACTGGCCTAATATTGCCATTATTATAGAAATCGACAAACTCCTGTAAAAACATCTCTTATAGTAAGTTGTGTGTCTATAAACACACAATTTTATACTTTGTTATCTACTTCTTACAAATGTTTTCAAAAAACAAGCTAAGTTTTGAAAACTAATAAAAGTATTTTACGAAAACTTGTCATGTTTTTTAGAATTTGACTAAGAATTCAACTCATTTACCTAAGAAGCGTAAGAAACTAAAGTAAATAGGCTTAACTTTTAGAAACCATGCAAAACTAAATAGTTAATAAACGAGATCTCTAAACGGTCAAATCCTAGTCCTTTTATGAAGTTTAAGAAACTTACGACCATTTGGGATCTAAGGCACCACAATCTGCACAAAGTTGATTATCCATCTGAAGCAATAAATCTTTCAATCTACTTTTAGTTGCAAAAGAAAATGGAAAGGATAACGTTTCTGAAATATGCATGCAATTGCAAACAGAGACTTCAATATGCGCGCACACACACACCACACCTAATTCAAGGTCTCCTAAAATCCCCTGGAAAATGACTCATTCTCCCTTTGAAAATCAGTGACCGATTCATAAACCAAATTTCTTCAAATTTCCTGAAGAAATAAAAGCGGGTGATTCAAACAAGCTGTAGAAGAAAAAACAAAAAAGAAAAATGATGCTCCAAAATGGATGTCAAGTATTCGCAATCGCAATGGAATCATGATAAAGCATTGAGCTAAGAAGTAAAATCAACCATGAAAACTAATCAAAGTGTAAAAGAAAAATGAATCTTGAGAAACAGAATAAAGAGGAATGGATTGAGAGTATGATTGTAAGCAAAACCTATTGGTGTTGAAATGCAAATTGATTGTCCAAAAAGATGTGAATCCAAAACATAATTAATTAGATAAAACTCCCTATCTGGGACTCTATAGATTGGATCATACCTTTTTTCTAAAAAGAAACCCTTTCTTAATCATGACATACCATTCATACTGTAACTTCATTATCTGAAAAGTCTCAAACACATATAATTCATATTCTCAAAATTCCAACTTGAAACAATGAACAATTGAGTTCTAAAAAATCCTACAATTAAAGTTCATAATCTCAACATCACAAGGCAAAATTTACAAATAAAAGTAATAAAGTCCAAAAAAAAAATCTTTTGTATATCATCGAGTTTGAACCCATGGACATTCCTTGCTGCACAGCCCTACTGCTACATAGAAGAAAACATCTTAAGGAATATTGTTCCTAGTTTTCAATTTTCAAGGCCGCAATTTTAGTAGCATAAAACACAGAGTCATACAAAATAATTTCAACTTTTTACTCGGATTGGAACTAGCAATTAAATAAATGGGACATTGAGGACTCATTTCATAGCATTCTTGTTTCTCATTTCCAGTTTTTCAAAAACATGCTAGACCTTGGTTTTCTGACACTTTTGCACTCTCCAACACCAGTGAATAACAACAGATATGAGGAGAAAAGGTCTTCCTACAGGGTCCATATACTTAGTTTCAAAAATGTAAACTTCATAGCCCAAACTCTAGCAAGAGATAAATAAAGATATAATAAAAAAACAAAAAACAGACAGCAAAACCTTGTATTACCACTCTCGACTATTTACTATAACTAAGCGTCTAAGTTCCATGGCAGGTTATGTAATAATTAACACATATCCTATACAAACTATTTGCGTAAAAGCTCCCTAAATGAACTCAATTACAACCACAAAACCATAAAAGTACACCAACAAGACGCGTGAAATCAAATGCAAGCATCTAAAATAACACTGATAGCAGCCAACATCACATTAAAGTGTGCATAAGGACATTTAAAAATCAAAATGAATGTTTTCAAGCCCTTGAGTTGGGTACAAAGCAAAAGCCACATCTTATAAGAATTGGTTGGTGTGTGAATCTACATGCAGCAAAGAAAAAAAACAAAAAGGCAAAACAAAATAAAACCCTACACCTTCAATGCAGCCTCAACAACATGGAAATATTGTGACCAAAAGTTATAAATGTAGATGAAATAAAATATAGCACCTAATAAACATCAGATCTGGAGAAAATATCGAACGACGAAAAGGATGGAAGAAACTTAATTTCAAGGCGGCTATTGTGGTGGCGGCAACTGTTGGAAAAGAGAGGGAAGAAAGTGATAGATTAAGAGGGAAGAAGGTAAGGTGCTATTTGGACGAACCTCAACGAATCAGCCATAACAAAACAACCAACACATTTAGACGAACCAAATCGAAAACAAAGTTGTTCAATCATCTAATAAAAGTATTAGATGGATTCTTATCTACAAAGAGAGGAAAAGGAAAAGCAAGGAAAGTAATTAAGATCATACCATAGAGATTTTGGCCAAACTTCTAAAGTTGAAATATTGTTTCAAAAAACCTTGTTGTGAAAACATGAATCTCCACAAGTGCCTGCAACAAACAACAATGAGATGAGTGTTATGCCAAACAACAACAACATACCAGTGTTACCATCACCGATAATATAAAATGTAAACTCAAACTTCACAAAGGCATTTATACAAACAGATTGCATACAAGATATGAATGACATGACAGAGCAAAAAGTAAATTGAGCACCTAAGAAAGCTTAGATCTATTAAGTAAACAACTCACTCTATCATTATTATGGTGTATTATAGAAAAATAATGACATGACAGAGAAAAAAACACGAGAGAATTAATGTAAAAATAGTAGGAGTGAATAAATTAAATGTAAACAGGTAGCATAACTTCTCTTAGCGAGTCTTCGAGATCCTACTTACATTGACTCAAATTTAATAATACAAAAGGTATAGAAAAATTCATTGTCCCCTTTATTTGAACTGCAATGGTCCCTCTAAAGCATATACCATTTCAAAAGCACAAGAATGAACGAATGAAATAGAAATAAAGTTTCTATTACTATCATCATTTCCTTTCTTTCAAATACCCAATGAAAGTATACATTTCAAACTATTATTTTTTTCTTTAGAGTTGAAAAGATAAGTCTACCATTAACAATTATTTGCAAGGCCAAGTACCCAAACCCAAACACGCTGAATTCGAGTAAACAAAGCTAAGAAAACCCAAAAACTTGAAAAATAAAATAAGAGTTACAACAAATAAACGATGGAATAGAAGAAACAATACCTTGAGACCAAAACAACACATATAGACAAAAAACTTACCCATAGACATCCGTAAACCTAAAAAACATGTGATCAAATAATAATGAAGTTCAGTACTCAACTAAACATATAGAGAAAAGACTAACCCATAATTCTTCAAAATTCAATCAATAATCACACATCCTACAAATTTTCAACCCCAGATTGCAATGTGTTTGCGATCTACTATCCCAATCACTATTTCAACAATATTCAGAAGTCGTTAAGGTTAAACAGATATCAAAACAATATTGGCTATCATAAAATGAGTTTGCTTATTTCTTATCTGAAAAAGGAAAAAAATTACAGAAATAAAAGTAAATCAGTATATAAAAAAAGAAACAATTCATCATACCAACTTAGTACTCCTTAGTTTCTCAATTATCCCTTCAAGATAACTAATGGCAGCTTATTTCTTCGTATATTGACGATGAAATTATGATATAACTGAATCAATACATCACCAGCCTGAACATTTAAGCATAAAAATTTGTCAATTGAATTTGAAGGTTTCTACATAAAGACATGTAGATAAAGCATGACAATACTGTAAAACTCAACAAAGAATTAAAGTACTATACAACGGCTCACCAAATAAAACTTCTAATAGCTTGCTCAAACTAATTTAAACCATTTCACTAATCTCCAACAAACCCACCTCACCCCGGCCTACATTCACCTCACCCCACCACAGTCAAGAACAAAACTGCAAATGAAGAAAATTGTAGGATAAGAGAATTTTTTATATTAGAGAAGCAAAGAACTAAATATTAATAAGAGCTTTGGACATACAATGAAATGATTGAATTACCTTAGATGCCCACAAAAATATCTATGAAAAAAGTGATTTTTTAACTTTGGCCTCCTAGATGTGTTACCTTGGTTGGAAAATCAATTGTTTATGACTTTCAACTACAAGAGCTCCATCGTCATTTTACTATTTTTGACATTCCGTTATGAATCATACCACAACTTCCTCAAAGTTCTAAGTCAAACAAAGAGCATAATCTGGTCATTTTGAGACTCTTTCCTCACTTATTTGACAATCAAACTTCAAAATAACATAAATAAAATTGATAAACCGACCAAGAAAGAAATAGCAGTGACTCACAATTAGCTGCAAAAATCTAGAAGATGAATGGCTCCGTTGCTATATGTCTTTTTCAACATAAGCACAATGTTATAAACCCATTAGTACTAAAGTGAGAAGTATAAGGAAAATAAGAAGAAACAAGAAGTTCAGTGAATTTGAAATTATAGGAATTTCCACCAATAGAGTTCTCAAGCTAGGCTCTTTCCGACTACAATTATATGAAGAAGATAGATGTTTTCTCCAACATGAACTCTATGCATCTAGAACTAATAATAATCCTCACAATTTTTTGAGTCCATAAATAATGAAAAGATTAAGAAAAATTTTAAATAAACAAATTTTCTCAAACATAATAGTCATTAATAACAATTTAGAATGACATTAAATACGAGATCTAATACTTACATTCACAACTTATCACATTCAATTTTAAAACTAGTAATCTACTTTTTAAATTTCATTAACCAAATTAAAGTTTGAGTTCACAGTGAAAAATAGTAAGAAATAATCTAAATGAAGAAACCAAGTCTAACCACCAGTCATGTGTTTTGCTCTTAGAAATAAACTATTGAGGAGCGCCATTAAAGATATCTGCCTCAACATTTAGAAATAGAATTCAAGTGGCCTTTACTGATCTAAGGAAAGATGTTAATAAAACAAGTGCCAAAAAAATGATGTAAAAAGTAGTACAAATTAACCATGAATCTACCTATGTTCCTAAATACTGAAGCAATCAACACCAATACCAATAACAGAAACCATGCAGATTTTAACTACATAGACAAATCATCAAATTGTCTTCCAAGAAAAAAGAAAACCTTATCTCCTTAGAATTCCATATATCCAAGCATCATAAACAGCTTCACTACTTCCTTACACTTTTTCACTACCTCACCCAGCCGACCAAGTGAAATTAACGCTGTCGCCCTATTGCTACAATAAGCAATATTTTCCGAGAACAATGAAATAGACTATTTTTCAGCTAATTTGGCTCTATGTTTTTCTCTTACAGTTACTGAGAAGCTTAATGATTTGTTTGTGCAAAGAAAATGACAATTCTTAACCACCGGCCTTTTCTTTTTTACACTTTTCCTCCTTATTTGTTTGTTTAGTACAATAGCTGTGAGTATGAAGATCAAATTTTTAATTAGAGTCAAGTTTCGTGATTATGATAAAAGTCAAATGATTCACGTCCATTGCCAACCAACTAGGGATAAGTTATAAAACAATTTACGTACACTACTAACCAAATAGAATAATAAGATGTAACAACCCAATGAGGAATTTTATCAAGTAGATGGTGTGCATGTGGAAGGAAAAAGAAATATAAGAACAATATGTGGAGGGGGCAGATTTCATTTTAGAAAGCGACGTTACACAGAATTGCTTATGTACTTTGAAGTTCCACATTTCAAATGCATGAATCTTTCTATTTATTATACTGTACAAAAGCATTTTTAAAAGTAGCAAGAAATATAAGAAATTTCTGAAGTTACATAGTGAGCAAGTGAAACTCACATTGCCGACTTTGAAATCGTTCAAGGCGTTTAATGGTCGGTGCTTCGAATGTAGATCTGGCCACGAGTAGACCAAATCTGTGCTTACGAGACAGACGCAACTAGGCACAGTGGTGGCAACAACTAGCACAGACGCAGTGTTCAAAGAAAATGACTTTGTTCAAAGAAAATGACTTACCTGACGGTGGTTGAAGAAGGATTGTGAAACAATGACAAGGTACGGGCTTGGAACGAGGGACGACAGTATTGGATTCAACGATGACTAAGCATGGGTTGGGCACGAGAGATTTCTTCTAGTGGTGATGGCGACGGCTGTTCAAAGAAGAGAGGAAAGAAAGAGAGATGAGATTGAGAAGAGAAGGAAAGAAATCGACAAAAAGTGGAAGAAAAATCGTGTGGTTAGGGAAAGAGGTGTAATGGTGGGCGTGCGACTTGGTTAGACAAATCTTGGTAGTCGTGGTCTTCAGACTTGGAGATTTGTGGATGGTGGTGAAGACTGAGCACGGTGGTGGCGAGGACTGTACAAGAGGACGGTGGTCACGAGGTCTGGGCACGATTGGTGTGGCCGCATCTGTTTAATTCAAAGAAGAGAGGGTGTGAGATGCGCAATTGAGAAGAGAAGGAAAGGAAATTGAAAAACTAGAGAGAAAGGAAAAGATGCGTGGGAAAAATAGTAAAGTAAGAGAGAGGAAAACTTGATTTTTTACCAAATTAAAAAAATAAAAAAAATACAAAGGGGCTTTAATGTCGATTTTCAAAAGGTGGTCATTTAATGTCGATTTTAAACCGACATTAAAGCTCTTTCTTTAATGTCGGTTTAAAACCGACATTAAACGTCTGCCTTTTGAAAACCGACATTAAAGCCCATTTTTCATTTTTTCCACCCGACATTAAAGGCCAGATTTCTTGTAGTGAACGAATGTTGATTAGCTCGGTCTAAAAGGGTTTATCTAGTTAATCTCAAATCGTTGGAGCCCATGATCTATAGGTCCATTAGGTTCCCTTACTAGCTCATATGGATTCAACGTATTGTTCTAAGTTAATTCCATATAAGCTAGCAAGAGAACCTAATAGACCTATAGATCATGGTTTCCAATGATCTGAGATTAACTGGATAAACCCTTTTAGACCAAGCTAATCAACATTCGCTTACTAACGGGTCATTCCACTAAAGTCCTATAGTTGCACTCCCCTCACTATAGATATATTTGTATTCATTTGATATAACCATTATCAGTAAGTTAATCCTTCACAAGTTGTTCATAACCTCGGCTGGGTCAAAATACCATTTTACCCTGGATACTGCATCTTGTTCCTTAAGTCCCACTGATCCACTATTGAAGATTTGGTTTAAGGTCCAATCTATAAACCGAACCCCTCTCGGGATAATGAGAGGGCGAGATCCCTTGTTCAAGACTTGGATTCAGTCCTTAAGGGAATAACCTATCTACTAACCCTAAAATGGGTATGAGTGAATTCCTTCTTGTACCCTATGTCCCTAGCCATCCACTCGATCTTACCTTTAAAACGGGTCGGAGTCGTTTAGCCACCCTCACCTATGCAAATCTAAGGTAACACCATTTGAACAGAAGTTCATAGTCAGCTCAAGATTAAGGTTAAGTTAACTAGGTCATCATAATCGAAATAGTTAGTTTATATAGTCAAGAATGTTATAACTTAAAAGTGACTATTTCATGGTTCTAGTATTATGTAAAGTCTTTACATAGGATGCCTCCACTCTCATGTCTATACATGAACAATTCAGGATCACATCGTTTGTACTAACTACAGAATGGGCCGCATCAATAGTGTTTCCGAAATAAGGATCCCAACCTTATTCATACACTATAGACCATTTGGGCTATAAACTCGAACTTAATCCACATTTATGTCTTTACATAAAGTTCAAGTCTACACTACGCCCCAAATTTCGAGGTAAGTTTTAACATTTTATGTTAATTTTTGGAAATTTAAAATTTTTTGTGTTAATTTTTGTTTGGTTTAGAAGAGAAAAGAAAAAGAAAATGAAGGGTATAAATTTTTAATAATATAATATGATATAAAATAATATAATAATAATATAATATAAATTATATTATTATTATTATTAATTATATTATTATTATTATATATATATATATATTTTTTAAAGAAAACCCTAAGCCACCCACGCCCCCCCCCCCCCGATTTTCTTCTTCTTCTTCTTCTTCTATAGTTCCTTCACCCGACGAGCAGCGGCTGCCTCCCCACCTTTCTAAATCTTCTTCTTCTTTTCCGTTCAACGCTGGCCTGCAACCGTCGCACGTTGAAGCCTCACATCGTTGTCGCCTCGTCCATCCACGGTAGTTGAAGCCCAGCCACCTTCCACCGTCTCAGCCCTTCTTTCTCCCTCTTCCAGCCGTAGATCTGGAGCCGTTAGCGTCTCTGGCGTCATTTCTGTTGCAGTCGTGTGCGACTGCATGCGACCCACCGCATAGTGTCGCCAAGTGACCGTAGACAAGCCCCCAAAAATCGTGGATCTCCGACGCAAGCACCCCACGAACCAAGCCGAATCGAGCTGAACCAAGCTGCAAGCCAAGCCGAATCGAGTCACGAGTCGCGAGTCGAGGACTGAGCCGAGCCGCGAGTCGAGAGTTGAGCCAAGTCGAGCCGCGAGCCGAGGACTGAGCCGAGCCAAATTTCATTATTAAACCCTTATGTTTGCGTTTAGGTGGATTCGTTGGACGTTGACTCGATCAAGGAGTATAGCCAAATTTCAGGTAAGGGATTTCTTACTACTGGACCTCAGACCGAGGTTGGAAACGTAGTAGCCCACATGAGAATTATACGATAGTAACTGTACTGAATTGGTTGATGCATGTTTGCCTAGAAAATATCACTTATATGCACTCTTAACTGATTAAAGGTGACGTGATCGTTAGTTGTAACCTATGTACTTATGTACATTAATGAGTTATTTTTCTGATGGGCATTGATGCCCTAATGTTCAATGTTTTGTGGTTATGTTGATGGGTTGTGCTGTTAATTGGAATAGTAATGTCGATGGATTATGAAAATTTTAATGTTATGTAAAGTTGAAGTTTGTTGTCGGGACACTGGTTATGGAGTTATGTCGTGGAGGGACTAAGAGTTTGGAAACATCTTGTATAAGTTGTGTATACGTCGTTGATCTGTGTTGTGGCTTGAATGTGACTGTTATGCATAATATGGATGTTATGCATAACATAGATTACCTGTAGATGCGCTAGGGTTTGAACTGAGACTAAGTATCGTCAGGTGATTTTACAAAGTGATGATTTGACTAGTTGACTGGATTTAAAGAAATGTCACGATGATGTGTGAATTAGTTATTCATATAGTAACTGAGGAGACAGTTGTTTAAACCCAAACTGTCTGACTAGCTAAGCTTATAACTGAACCGTTAACTTGAACGTTATTGTGATGTGACTGTTGTAGATGGTTTAGTATAGACTGTGGGGTAACGGTTAGCTTTATCTATGGGGTAGCATACCTTACAGGCATGGTGTCCTTCGAGATTCCTTGACTGATATGTGTATCATTCGGGATCACGAGACTGATATGTGCATCCTTTGGGATCACTAAACTGATATGTGTATCGTTTGAAATCACGAGACTGATATGTGCATCCTTCGAGATCACGAGACTGATATGTGCATCCGACGGGATCACGAGACTGATATGTGCATCCGACGGGATCACTAGATGGATTGATGTATGCGTTCTACGGAACCACTAGACTGTTTATGTAGGGTACTCCTTAATAGGAAGCTAACTGTTATTACCCTAACGGGCCCAGTAGTGGGTCCCTTACTGGGTATATTCTTATACTTACCCTTTTCTCTTTAACTTTTCAGGTAAAGGTTTGGCGAGGGGCAAGAAGGATGCGTGAAGGCCATATGGACGTGTCTAGTTTCTTTATGCTTCTGCTGACGTATTTGTAAATTTCTATTTCTTTTGAGAATTTAATGGAGTCATGGTTAGAACATTTGATTGGGGGTTTTGGTTTGATGTTTTTGTGAACTATATTTTGGAACTCTTGAGAACGTAATTTAAAAGAGGGCCCGAAACTTTTTTTCTGATATTTTAAATATTTTTAATGAATCGTAACCGGTCTTTTATGAGCTTGTGTGTTTTACTGTCGAGTCTTAGCAGTACGTAGTAACCTCAGCTTAGTCCGGAAGGTTGGGTCGTTACAACACTAGATAGCCTCAGGACCTTAATTAATTGGATTCAAGATTATAGTTTTCTATTTTCACTAATAAGTCATCAGTAACCACTTGATTGATAATTTTTAACTACAAGCTACGAGTTTTTGGACATAAATTCCAACATATTCATCTTATTGAAGTATTGTAAGTAGTTTAAGTGTATGTTATGTGCTTGATAAAGATGCTTTAATTATAAGACTCATCGTGTTTAGCCTGAACTTAACTTAATCACCTGATCAGTGATCGCCGCTAACTGCTCAAGAGGGTAAAAAGCAAGGACCTCGTTACACACGCATAGAAGAGAGTTTGGAATCAAACTCCATTATGGCATTTTGCCTCCAATCATTTGTGTCCCGAAAGGAGAGCAAGTGTGGTGTTTAATTGCTGAGAGGTTACTCGCCTTAAATAGAGAGGCAATGTGATGCTTATAAATAAGGAAGCCCAAGTATATATCGCTTAAATTCTTCTTACAATTTGTGTCCCAAAAAGAGAACAAGTGTGGTGTTTAGGAACTAAGAGGTTACTTGATTTAAATATAAGATTGTTAAATGATCTATATCGCATGTCTTAGGTCACTTAGAATTGAGAGATTTTCCAACACAAAACTTCCTTCTTCTTCTTTCACTTAATTCAAAAGCATCTTTTGTGGTACCTATGGGATTCGTTTGTACCTTAATCGAGAAATCATTTATATTCACCAAAATACGTGACAAAATATTTTAAAAACGTTAATCAACGATCTTATCCTAAGCACAATATACGTGCTTCCCTACAAAAGGCTTAACCTATGTTAAAAATAATAATTAATTTACAACTATAATAACAAAGATATTCACAATATATGTTGTTTTTTCTTCTTTGTTATGTTGAACGACCTACAAAAGAATATTGGACTTTTTTGGCTAAAAAGTACACAAAAATGAACTCTAAACCTCAATATTTAGCAGCAGTTTGGATTTTCATTAGTAATTAAAAGTTATATGATACAAAACTGAAAAATGATCCATAAACAAAGTCATAGTTGTTCTTCAAATGTAGGGCATTTGCAGCATCACAAAAGAATTTGTTTAAGTACTTTGTCACTATCACTTTGTGAAGTGAGTTCATGTTCTTGAATTTTGTGTTGATCAAGTAGAAGCAAATTTTCAAACATTAACTTCCCACATTTTGCTTCAACTCCATCTTTCTCTTTAATGGCTCAGTTCAAAAGATATCTCAAGTTCATAATTTCACACTTTCTTCAAAATCTCCTCCTTTGCTAACATGATTGTTGTTTCAAGCTTCAAATGAAATATAAGACAGAGAACATGGTGTGTGTGCTATTGCAGATTGAGATTGATTATGGAACAGATAGCAAGTTATTTGGGGAGATTGGTCATAACTACATGACTTGGACAACAAACATGGCTATTGGACTACAAACAGGAGTTCCATGGGTTATGTGCAAGGAAAAAGATGCCCTTAATCTAGTGGTAAGTAACTCATTCCACTCACTTTTACTATTTCTTCTTCACATTTCTAAAATGAAATTCACAAATAGTAAAATAAAATAAAACCATAAACAAATCCACATAAAAAGATCAACAATCTCAACCAAACAATAAACATCATAATTATAATCATCGCAATCAGAATAATAATAGAAAGCAAAAAGAAGAAGTGGTAAAAATGCAAAGGTATTCGAAAACTAAGACTTATGGTTTGTAGTGATCTAGAAAGAGATGAAATGAAGAGAAAAGGAGGCGCTGACGTTCGAGAAGGAGGCAACGACGTTCAAAAAGGAGGTTACAATGTTCGAAGGAAGCAGCAGCATTCGAAGGTAGCGGTGGCGTTCGAATGTAGCAGCGACGTTTGAAGGGTTTCAAAGACCAAATATGATTGGCCAGCAACGTTCAAGGAGAGCAGACGGGGACGCGCAAGAAGGAAAGGGTTTTTGTGTTTGAAGAAGGAAAGGGGGAGATGAAGAAATTTAACATGTTTCCCTTTTTTTAATTTTAAAATAACTTTTATTTTAATAAATTTGAATTAAAAATTACTTTAATAATTTTTTAATGCCTTTACATTTTATGACAACAAATTATTGTCATGTATAAATGAAATCCGAAAACACCGTTTTTCCTGCCAAATACGCGTATTTTGATATTTTATGTCATTTGTTTCTTCCCTCCTTTCAATTTGGGATGGAATGAACTGTCATAATATGTCCCTTTTCTTGTAGTGAACACAACAAAACAAAAGATTACATCAAATAAATTGATGGATCACAAAAAACTTTGTTGTCAATCTCAATCTCAATCTCACCTCCTAGAATAATAGATTGAAAGTAGCCAAATAGAATTAATGATAAGAATACATAGAAATGACTGAGGTCATGTACAATAATTTAAAGAACAAACACATTTTACCACCAACGGCAATGGTGGATGTGCTAGTTAAATCATTAAAATTGTAACGCCCCAAGTTAAGGTAATTTGTACTGATTATCTTAAGTTAAAATTCTTGAAATCTTTGGTGTTCTTTAATTTCTGTTATTAAATTTGAAACTTATTAGATATTTTGAAAAAATATCTAATTTTTTGTATTTGAGAGAATGTGGTAAATTATATTTGATTGTATAACTAATTGTTAATTGAAGTTAGAATATTCATGAGGTAGATAGTATGGTTATGTAAGGATAGTTGTTTTGGAAAAAGACATTTTGTCGAGAGAGAGAAAGAAATTCAAAATAATAATTATATATTGGAAAATATAATTATTATTTGAGAAAAGATAATTATGATATTTATTTAGAGAAAGGTTAATGTGATTGGTGGAAATATTGGTTTAAAAAGGGAGATTTGGTGGGTTTTAAATGAGGAGAGAGAAGATTTGATTGTTTTGAAATAAAATAAGGAATAGGAAAAAGGAAAAATAATAATAGTTTTTTTTATTATTTAATAGGCCTTGGGAACATCAACCATCTTCTTCATTGAGAAAAAAAAAAAAGAGAAAAGGAAACCCAAATTTTTTTCAAACCCTAGCCGTCGTCGCCTAGCTCCTCCGCCGAGCCGCCATCATTCTCCTCCAAGTGTCGTTTCTGTCGCAGCCGAGCCTCGTCGACCATCGGACGTCCCAGCCGTTCGACAGCTAATCGTCTGCACCGTTTCGTCGCTCGTTGTCGTCTTCAACCATGTCGATTCGTCAAGTTGTCAGTGTCCCATCGTAATCCATCGTCAATCGTCATCCGCCGCCTCGTCCTATCGTCAACCGTCGGAGATCCCCGCAATCCGAGCCGCACCGCGTGTCGTCGAAAGACCGAGCACCCCTTCTCTGCGAACTGAACCCGACCCGCGCCTTCACCCGAGCTTGTGCCTTAGCCGAGCAGCAGGCCTGCGCCTTAGCCGAGCTGCACGCTTGCGCCAGCTGCCCCTACCTGAGCCGCTTTCAAAGCCTTAGCCGAGCCACCCCTGTTTTCCTAGCCGTTTGAGCCACTTTTGGTAAGTTTTGTTTGGATTTTGGTTGTCTCCCAACAAATAAAAAATTTTAGACCTTAAATAATTTAATTATGGATTTAATTGAATTATCTTCGTGATAGGTCAATTTGGGGATTGAACTGAAGTTTTTTCCCCAACCAAGGATAAATTTGGAATATTCTTCAACTTTGGGTAAGTTGAGATAACTGGAATTGGACCCTAGGCAATTAGTGATTAAATTATTAATTTTAGTCATTGAGTTCATTTGTGCTTAAGGTGTGACTGTTGGTGAGCTTGATCGTGACTATTAGGAAAATTTTGCTGTCAGCTAATCTCCAGGTAAGAGATTCTACTACTAGACCTACGAGTGACATTAAGAGACCGCATGTATTTATAGTTATGCCTGGATGGTAGCTAAATTGCATAACGCCATGATATTGATGATGACCGACGCTGTGTTGATTACTGATGCTGAGAATTGATCTTATGTTATGACTAGTAGTATATTGATGAGGATAATTGTGTTGTCTTCATGTTTACGATATTGGTTAAGTATGTTATGATTGCCATGATACGCCATGTTTACGATTTTGTTATGACATGTTACATGCTATGGATATGGTGTATGTTAGCTTTAGCTATTAGAGTCGTACCCGCATGGGTGTCCTTCGGGATCACCACCTTTTTAGGACTGCGTAGTCCGACGGGATCACTAGTCTGGCATTGACATTGATATATACGTGATTCGACGGGATCACTCGCAATCCAATTGTCTTAGTGTTTCCTTCGGGTACACTAATGACCAGTTTGTCCTAGGTGCTCCTTTGGGTTCACCGAAGACCAGATATATTCCTACGGGATCACAGCTTGCACGTATTCGGAAACGTGCCAGTTCAGGGGTACCACTTTTCAGGACTCTAATAGGAAATTAACAAGCACATAGCAGGGCTAGTAGTGGGTCCCTTACTGAGTATATTTTTATACTCACTCTTTCTATTTCTATTTTTCAGGTAGAGGCAGAGGTAAGAGCAAAGGCAAGCTGACGAATGACCAGAAGTGACTGTGCGAGCCATAGGGACCCGATTGCTTCCGCTTTATGTCATAGTTCGGATTTCAGTATTTGCATTTTTATTTTATTCTTTATTTGTTATTTTATTTCTTTAAAATTAGATAGAGCCCGAGTTAGGATTTTATTTTAAGACTTATTTCTAAATACATTTGTTTATGCTTTTAATGAGAAATTTGAGGTTTTGTTTTATTTTTCTATTTTAATTTTACAAATTTTATTTATCTTTTAAAGTAGTAATGACTTCGGCTTAGTATAAGGAGTTGGGTCGTTACAAAAATTTTCTTTTCTTATAAAACTAGATTTCGTCAAAACAAATGAAAGTACCGAGACCTAGACAAACAAAAATAGGACCTACCAACATATGGAAAACAAAAGTTACGGTAACCAAGTCTTTTTGGTCAAGAGTATAATGTTAATAAATAACTAGGGTTTAAGTTAACAATTCTCACTAAGTCCACCTATTCTCCACTATGTTCACCTTCAAGCTAAAATCCTATGAAATTCATCTCTTTCTCTATAACTTACCTAGAATCGCCATCCAATACAAATTAGCTATGTATAACAAATTAAGAATCCAAGAACACAATTGTTAAAAAAATCCAAGGAATTTGTCACGTGTCATAATATTGGTATTCCTACTAGCTTTAAGAACTTCAGACAACTTTGCTAATAGCAGTAGTACGAGAGTGCAACCACGTTCACTTTTTCATGATTCCTTACCAACCATTCTTGAGAAAGTAGTTTTCACACTACATCCCAAAACCACTTCATGCGATCTAGGGGAGACATGTCGCCTACACACTCAACGGATATCTCCCCCAGAGGTAGCAAACGCTTAGTAAGCGGAAAAACTATAATTAACACTTAACATTCTCTAAGAATAACTTTATAAACACAAATGCAATGACAAAGTAGCAAACACTTTTTCTTTATTAACTTAACTTCTTGCAATCTATTTACAACTCTTTCTAACTGATTGGTTTATCAGAAGCAAGCGTAGCACTCGGGGTTACACAATCTTGTACATAAAAATGTGAGAAATCATTTGAAAGGTTAAGTCAAAAGGAGTTAGTAAGCGACGGTTTTATAAAACATGCTTTGAACATTAATTTCTTTAAAGCTTAATCATAAATATCAATTTAACAGTTTAACTCAAACTTTATCTTCTCAGTTGCTATACCACAAGAATCACAAGGATGGTAACTATGTCCTTATCCTGTGATACGATACTTATGAGACGGACCTATAGGTATCAATAGCGCCCTTGCTCATTGTAGTTATAAATAATCAAATGGACCTGTAGCATTCCTACAAGCCCTCACTCAATATGGTGGAACAATAAACATCTGTAAAAGTCTCATCTCATTAATATGTACCAACGATGGACCTGTAGGTATCTACTGAATACCCTCATCAAAGGAACCTCTATGCACAGGTAATATCCCATGAAGGGTTGTAGGTATAGTTGCTCGAATTGTGGGCTCAGACTCATTTGGGTGAACTCTATATTTCGTTCTTCATAATGTGTCATTGATTCAAGATTATTGCATACAAAATGTTCCTTATGAATCTTTTCATTATGTGCTTATAAGCCCTTGTCCTGTACAAGTTTTCCTATTGCTTGCCCAACTGTAAGTGAAACAATAGGTTATCTAGGTGATCCAGAGTCAAACACAGGAAATTGATATCAAAGCTTAGTTTTAAGGTTCACTAAGCGTTCAGACAGTATAAAAGAATAACTATATAGTGTCATGAGTGTAAGTTTAAACTATATATACTTATCTACACTAGAGAATCTGTAAAGGGGGGTTAAGATGTATGCGAGATGGAGTTGTGAACTAACTTGCATAAAAGAAATGTGTGAAGAAAAATCCATGCATTATCAGGCAATTAATCAATAAAAGACCCTTGATGTGATACAACTTCGTTAACGTGCTTGTGATCAAGACGCGCTCCACACGTGGTCACCTTTTGGGATCCAAATGACCAAAGTTGCATTAAGCAAGTTATATCTAGAATGCTTTGCTTACAAGACTTATAGAGCTTCACGTTTAAGGGTGGCAACCTCTCAGTGGCTAATACCAACATTTGTTCTCCTTTCAGGATACAAATGATGGAAGTTATCTTCCCAAGGTGGAGTTTGTTTTCAAACTCCTCCTTGCACATTTAGCCATATACTTGTTCTCTCAGGTAGTTGGCGATACACAATGGCCAAGTGCTGAAACTAGCTCAGCTAACGGGATAAGAAATATAAGTTAACCTTCTTATCAAGAACTTATCATAAGACTTAAACTACAAATAACATAAAGATGAATGAATAGTAAAGAGATGAATGGATTGAAGAGGCATAAATATGCAATGTATTAAAGAATATAGGTCTTAGGCCACTGTACAATATGAATGAATACATTACAGCAAAATATACAAAAATGGAAAGAATTGAAAGGCCAATAAAAGTTAGGGGGAAGATGGAATGGAATCTTCTCCACTCAACCTCAAGCTCTCACTCTTAGACTAACCAGAGAAGATGAAGAAAGACTTTATAGTCGGTGAAAAGGCTACTCAACTTTGCCACTCTCTAGGGTCTGGACATTTAAGTTGTGGCATGGGTCCATTCAGACCCAGACCAGACTTCTTTTCTTGATGGTGATGGAGTCCTTTATATAGGCAGATTTATGCAGGAAATCAAATCTTCTGAGCATGTCAGCGCCGAAAGCTGCTTCTATGTTAAGTCGCATCAACTCTATCTACCACTTTTATCTTTTAACAAACCTCTTTTCGCCTACTGATATGGCCTTCTCGCTTAGTCTTCTCGCGAGTTTCTCTGTGATTTGCCAACTTCTTAATTTATTTATAATCATGCATTTAGACACTAAAAATAGGGTTAAACAGACATGAAAGCTTATATAAAGTGTATTTCTAATACTTATGAGTTTACAACATAAGTTATGCGTTTTGACACATTTCTTATGCATTTTGGTCACATTCTTCTATCTAAAAGGCTACAATAACTTGTATTTCTACAAGTTATCAATAGTCTAAAACATGCTAAAATCATTCTTCAACTTAAATACAGAAACTTAACATAAACATACTTGCTTGTAAATCTTATGCTATGAAATCATAAATTCAAACTCAAGTAACATGCTTTAACATCTCTTTGCATAAACATAACTTGATAAAAACAACTTTGCTTTTAAACAGAACATTTTAAAAATTCAATAATCAACTTATGCTCAAACATTTTTAGCTCATACTCATGATTTAGAAATTCAGCTTAAAAAATTAATATACTCAAGTATTCAATCATCAAGTCATGCTTTAAACATTTGATGACAAATCATATTTAGAAAACCAACTTAAAACCATTATTTTACTCACAAGCTATTGCTTATGTAGCTCGAAACCATGTTTAATAAATAGTTTTTTAAAACAAAGTATCATTCACCGATTTTGACCTCCACAAATTTCCTCAGTAGTTGAAGACTTCCCTTAGCTTCTGTCTCCAGTAACCCTTTACAACAATCAGTCTAAATCTCTTGAAAGGAATTTGAGTAAACGTATAAATGGTTTGTGGGAGATCTTATTTATATTAATCCTAAATTGGATTAATCATCCTTAAACTCTTATAAACTTGTCAGCTCCTACTTACTAAAATTCTAAGTCTTTGCATGTCTAAACACCTGGATTCCAACTTCACTGAACATAGACTCTTAATGATTCTAACCGCAAATGGCCAGAGATCACCCCGAGAACTTCAATAAATTCTTCTCTCCTTTAAGTCTCAACCAGCAAAGCCTCGAGATCCTTCAAATTCCCTCTTTTACCTTCAATCTCAATCGGTCTCGTCTCCGAGATGGATCGAGATCTCCATAGACTTTCTTTTCTACGTCCAATCTCGATCGAATTCGACCTCGAGATTACCCGAGACTGTCTACATTTCTCTCTTTTCTTCAAATCTCTATCAAACAAGCACTGAGATTTGCCTCGAGATTACACTTCTGTCTTCTATCTTGTTCGAGATTCCATATGTTTGCCCGAGATCTTTGCATCAAAAGCATTCTATTCTACCTCTCGATCAAGAAAGCTCTAAGATATGCCTCGGGATTTATCATTTTATGGTTTCTTGCCTTTGATCTCCAGCAGTCATCACATCACCGAGATTAGCCCTAGGAGTAAATGATTTGGCTCGAGAAGTCTCACAAATACTTTGGATTTCTTTACTCAACTTCATTCTATCTTTCCTTCTCAATCTTTCAATCTCCTTATTAACATTTCCCTTTCCTTTACTTAGTTCTTATAAGTTTTAAGGGTTCTTAAAATTTAGGGTTTTATAGTAGTCAATTTAATGTAACATCTAAATATACAAATCTTTAACTAGATTTTTACATACCTTTCATGTAATTTCTCATGTCATAACTTCTATGTTTTGTGTTTTGTGAGGGGAGAGGGGATCTTTACACTATTTACATCATTAGGAAAAAAAATATGCATTGTGCATTATATCATCAAGGAAGGATATTGAGGTACATGAGTGGTTAGTGACCTCAAATTCAATATCTGCTATTAGATACAACAATATTGAATAAAGCCAAAGTCTTTATTGCAAAGAATAGGAATCATCGCATGAATTAAAGTAAAGAATAGAAGTCAGCTCATCATGTTGTTGAGCTTCGTCTGGTATGGTGCCTTAGCCTCAGGTTGTGACAGCCTCCTTGTTGTTGTATAACAAATTAACCTTTAAAATAAATCACCTCATCAATGTTGAAAAATGGCAGATCTTGAAGAATGACAATTAGATAGGGGCTACAACGAAACACTAGGATACAAAAAAACGACCGAAAGGGTTGTGCAAAAAGGCTACAATATCTTGGCAATTGGATCTAATACAGTTGCATGTCAAGAATACTATATCTGCCACAACTATGATGAAAAATGTCAAATATGCTACAAATTTTACGTGAAGAATGACATATCTAGGTTGGGCTACAAAGGAAAGATACACACAACTGATGAGAGAAAATATTTTTAGGCTACACACCATCGGCAATAGGGAAAATACCATGAAGAGAAAATGGGTCAAGGGTTTCTGGGAAAATATTTTTTTCCTTAGAAGAGAGAATAAAGTTTTGTGAAAATGAGGACAAATTAGTTTTAGTAAAATAAACATATAATCAACTCCTCATACGTTGCTTAAACCATCTTAACGTCTAGGACCTTGAGATATACTCTAATACCCAAAACGGGATCAGACTATCTAAAGTACAACTTAGACCTTTAATGTTCCCCGTACCATAAACTTTTTTGCTCTAATACTAAACTGTCACGTTTGGTGGATGTGTCATGTTAAGCTCTAATTGAGTGACTTAGTAGGCGATTAAAATAGGAACGTGCTGTAAAAGGAGCAAATCATATCTATGCGTTGTTGATTTCTGAATGATAAACATGTAGTACAAGTTTTTCTCTCGCTTGGCCAAATGTAAGCGAAGAGTGAGGTTTCCTGGGTAAACCATGGTCGAACTCAAGAAATTTCTATCAAACTATAGTTATAAAGTTCACTTCTCATCTAGGTAATATACAATTTCTATACAATGTAAAATAAAAGTGTGTGTGTATTAAACTTACTATCTACACTAGAGATTCTATAAAAGGTGACAAAAAGTGGGAGAGGGGGGACGTGTAAAGCGAACAAACTTATATTAAGAAAGTATGAAGGAATGTTTCTACATGCTAGGCGATTAAGCCTTGCGATAGTCCTTGATGCGATAGAGTTCAGTTAATCTTCTTTTAATTAAGGAAAACACTTCTCAATGCTTAAACGTCACACTTACTCACCTCTCGAGATGTAAATGATAGAGAGTAACTACACGACAACTATCTATATTTCATTACTTGTAAGGGCACATTATCTCTGCGTGACAACCTCTCAGTGCCAAGTTACCACACTTGTTTTTCTTTTGAGAGACAAATAATTAAGATTTAATCGCCAACATGGATTTTGTCTTCAAACTTCTTCCTTTGCGTGTTTAGCCTTGTCCTTGCTACTTACTCTCTCGAGTAGTTGGTGAGAAACGTTGGCCAAGCAATGGAGTAAAGCTCAGCTAAACGCAATGAACCTTATAAGTTGATCCCTTATCAAGAACTTATCACCAACCTAAACTACTTATAACACTTTAACAGATGAATAGTAAAGAAATAATAGATTGATATGGGATAAAGTTGCAATGCTTTGATAAATGTAGGTCATACAACCATGTACAATATAAATGTCAACATTACAATGAAATTACAACATGGAAACTAAACAACAACAACCACCACGACGGCGACGACTAAGTTGACCTACTAAGCTCAGGACCAAGAACGGAGTTGTGGGACTCGGTTTTGTGAAGTAAAACTTAAAGCGAAAGGAAGGAGGTGGTGTATCGTTTAGATAGCTTTTCAGAAAAACATCATCCTCTCTCATTTTGTAATGAGAAATGTTTTATATGAAATTTACATCAAAATTGCATGCAAATTATTTCATATAATCTCAACACCTAATTAATTCATTAGCTCTTTAGTGGAATTAGTGACTTCTAACTCATAATCGGCTATCACATTGCCCACTAACTTTTAGTTAATTAAGTAATTAGTTCAAAGGGGTATTTTGGTCATTTGACCAATTAAGTTAAAGTCAAACTTTGACTTTTCTTAGTCAAAAGTCAACTTTTTGACTTTTTACTATTTTTCCATCTTGACTAATTCTAACCTCCCGAGTATGAATCTGCATTCATTTTTCTAAAATTCAAATCATATTTGAATATAAACTCGGTTAAAGTTTTGTTTCTCAAAGTTAAAAGTCAACAAGTTAACATTTTACAACTTTGACCGTTTCAAAACTTTTCAAGCTTTTAAATATGAATCTATAGTCATATTTATTTAAATCATATTTAAACACAAAGCTGAAAGTTTATTTCTACCGACTTATATCTTATATATTTGTTGGTTTCTCTCTCTTTTCTTAATTTGAACAATTCGAGTTACTTCAACATTTTGTTCTTAGTTGAATCCATATGAGCTAATAGGGGAACCTAATGGACCTATAGATCATGGGCTCCAACGATTCGAGATTAACTAGCTAAACTCTTTCAGACCAAGCTTAATCAACATTCATTAACTAAAGAGTCATTCCATTAAAGACTCTTAGTTGCACTCCCCTCACTATAGATATATTTTTGTCCACATGATATAACCATGACGAGTAAGTGGATCTTTCACAGGTTGTTCGTAATCTTGGCTGGGTCAAAAAACCATTTTCCCCTCGAGATTACAACTTGCTCCTTAATACCCACTGATCCACTATTGAACAATTGGTTTAAGGTCCAACCTATAAACCTGAATCCTTCTCAGGTCAATGAGAAGGTAGGGCCCCTTATTCAAGACTTGGATTCAGTCTTTAAGGGAACAACCTATCTACTATCCCAGAAATGGGTAGGAGTGAATTTCGTCTTGCACCCTATGTCTCTAGCTATCCACTCGGTCTTATCCCTGAAATGGAAGGCTTATTGGGCCAGCGATGATGAGTTGCCCTCACCTATGCAGATCTAAGGACACTACCAAATGAATAGAAGTTCATAGTTAGCTTAAGATTAAGATCAAGTTACATAGGTCATCATAAATGAAATAGTCATTAACTTGAACTTAATCCATGTTTATGTCTCTATATAAAGTTCAAGTGTATTTGACAAACTCAATAAAATAGCCTTGGGACCTTAACTTATTGGTTTTAAGATTATAGCATTCAATAATAAAATTTATTGAATCAAATAACAAAGTATGAGTTGTAGGACACAAATTCCAACAAACTCCCACTTGGACTAAAACTCTAAGTAAGTTAGAATTTTATAATGAGAGAAGAGTATATATATATATATGAGTACAATAAACATATATAAACTAGGGCATTATCCCAATAAGTCTCCCACTTGTCCTAGTTTACAAACCATGCAGACCTAAACCATGTAGGTGGCTCTCAAACACTTTAGCCGTGAGGGCTTTTGTAAACGGATCGGTCATGTTTTGCTCAGAGGAGATTTTTGTTACTGTAACGTCTCCTCGATTTACGATTTTCCTGATAAAATGGTACTTTCGTTCAATGTGTTTTTCTCGTTTATGACTTCTAGGTTCTCGTGAATTTGCAACTACACCACTGTTGTCACAGTATAAGGTGATTGGCAGATGCATATTTGGAACAAATTCCAAATATGTTAAGAACTTTTTAAGCCATACTGCTTCTTTCGCTGCTTCACAGGCAGCTACATATTCAGCTTCCATAGTGGAGTCGGCAATATAGGATTATTTTATGCTTCTTCATACTACTGCTCCTCCATTAAGAGTGAAAACTGATCCTAATGTAGACTTTCTAGCATCTTTATCAGTTTGAAAATCGGAGTCAGTGTATCCAATAAGGATCATATCCTTAGAACCATACACGAGCATGTAATCTTTTGTTCTTCTAAGATATTTTAGAATATTCTTAACGGTTGTCCAATGATCACATCCAAGATTGGACTGATATCTACTAACTATCCCCACTGAATAGCAAATGTCAGGTCTAGTACATAACATAGCATACATCAGGCTCCCAACAGCATAAGCATAGGGAATGTTACTCATATCCTCAACTTCTTGAGGTGTCTTTGGACATTGTTCTTTTGATAAATGAATTCCATATATGTACGGCAACAGACCCTTTTTGGAATTCTGCATCTTATATCTTGACAACATTTTGTCTATATAAGATGTTTGAGACATGGCTAGTGTTTTGTTCTTTCGGTTCCGAACTATTTGGATACCAAGAACATATTGTGCATTTACCAAATCTTTCATTTGGAATTGCGTAGCTAGTCATTTCTTAATATCAGTTAGATGACCTACATCATTCCCAATGAGTAGAATGTCATCTACATACAGAACTAAGAATGCTACAGTAGATTTAATGATCCTTTTGTAAACACAAGGTTCATCAACATTTTGTTCAAAACCATATGATTTGATCGCAGTATCAAATCTTATATCCCAGGATCTATATGCTTGTCTTAATCCATAAATGGATTTTTTGAAGCTTACAAACTTTTTATTCTTGATCCTTTTGTATAAACCCCTTTGGTTGGACCCTATAGATACTCTCTTCAAGATTTCCATTCAAAAATGTTGTCTTGACATCCATCTGCTAAATTTCATAATCATAAAAAGTGGAGGTTTAAGGTTCCAACTTTGAGGTTTAGATGATGATGATGATCATGAAGATGATGATGATCATGAAGATGATGATGATGATGATCATGAAGATGATGATCATGAAGATGATGATCATGAAGATGATGATCATGATGATGTATAAGGTTAATTTTTTTAAAACATTCCAATTTTGCCTTTGCCGATTTTAAATTTCCACAACACCAATTTCTTCCTTCTTCCTTTCCATCTTCTTTTTTCTCCTTTCTCTTCTTCTTCTGCAATTTTTTTTTATTTTTCTGAAATCAAGATCATTGTTCTACATTATTATTATTCCTTTTTTTATATCTTTCTTTTTTCACTTCTTCATATTCCTACTTGGTAAATGATATTCTCGTCAACTCTCATATATTTCCTCTTCTAGATCTAAACGATTGTGTACTAAAGCTAAACAATTTCGATTCAAAATCGCATACCAAATATAAGAGATCTTGGTATACGATCTTGAACAAAAGTCGTTTTGATTTTGGTACACAACCGTGTACGAATGTATAAACGATCGTGTACCAAATATTAAAGATCTTGGTACACGATCTTGAACTAAAATCATTTAGATTTGGTATGGGATCGTATATAGTTTCCTACACAATCGCGTATCATGATTGTTTAGACCGATTAATAGCATGTTGAGTGGGGCATTTTTCGTATTCCCCATTGTAGACTTATGAGCTTTTTTCATTTTCTAAATTGATATATATAATATAAAAATATTTTACCGATTTGTCATATATTTTAAAAAATATCCTATATATGCATGTACAATCAACATTTCCAACTACTATGAGGAAAAAATATGCGCCAACGTAGAATTAAAATGTTACCATCCCTTACAATCCATCGGAGAAGTATAATACGTCAAAGATTAAAATTTTAGTGACACAAATCGTTTATTTGGAAAAACATAGAAGTTGATGCCTTGACCAACTTGAAGATAACACTTAATTTTAAATTACATGATGATAATAAAACCATACTCCATATAAATGTAATTCTAAGACTCGTGTATTCAACAAATCACAAAACCTCTTGGATGTCGAGATGTTGAGGTATTGACCAAAGCTTTTATTTATTGCATGTTGAAATTCCATTTCGTCTAACCAAATAAATTGTTTGAACCATAAATGAACGCATGATAAAGAAAATAGTCCAAAAAAGAGAAGGAAAAGTACATACATACATATATGTATATATATATATATATATTATAACATTAAAGATTTACATGATTAATATTGAATTTATGCAGCTTCAATTTGTACATGTTTTCTCATTCTCAAGCTGCAACAAAAAGTTTTCCCTTAAGCTACAAAGAAACAATCTTGGACACTCCTAAAGAGAAAAAAAAGAACATACATATGCTACAAAATAGAGAAGCATAATCTCCCTCTCCCTCTGACTCTTATTTTTCAATATGGTCAAATAAGGACTCTCAAACCTCAACTCAACTAAATAGAGAAAGAAACCTAACAAGGCCCCTTTTTTCTTTTGACATATATTTACTTGGATTTCCTTTCCAAATTATTTACAACAATGGTGTTTTGGACAAAAAGGTTTCTTTTTTCTTTCAAAATTGTACTTTAATATCTTAAATTTGAATGTTGGAAAAAAATTTAAAATCCATGTGTTCGTTTTCTTAATCATCATTGCTCAATCGGCTCGGCTAGGCTTGGATAGGGTTTCTAAGCCAGGGCAGGGATGCTGCGGTTTCGCCTCTCCCTGTCGAGGCGGCAGTCAAACCCTTCGATCCTCACCGCCGGGTTGTTACCAAAGTTAACCCGGACACATCCACCTTTTCTACCGGCCGACGGCGGTGGAGACAAAGGAGGAGAAGCCGCCGTCGAGAAGAGGGGGAGCAGCTTTGGCTTCTCATCCCCAAATCGAGCGTCTTGGATCAATGGGTTAGCTACTCTGCTCGGCGGCGATCCACAAAAATACGGCGGCGACGAGGCTAATTGTGTATTACTACTGTTAAATTTCTCCAAACCACAACCACCCTAAAGAAACACACACAAAAACAAAATATTCATCAATCCTTTTCTTTTATTGGATAGAATTCATCTCTAAGCGAAAATTAAGTACCTTTAAGAAGAGGAGATCCATAGCATCTGAATCAAACCGGTGTCTAAATGGGTTATCGTTGCAAGTATCATTGATGAGACCGAGACGGCGGGGTTTGGGACAAACAATTCGCTCACGGCGGTCGGTGGCGGCGCTTCGCATCTCTTCACAAACCCAATTCATCTTCTTCTAATTTTAGTTTTCTGTTTGCCTATACAGACAAGATAAAACAAACCTTTTAAACTAACAAGGAAAAAAAACCCAAATCACAATAGATCTAGCAGAAACATCTTTCCCCAAAAAAAAAATTGAAAACACAATCCTGGACATACAAAGATCTAAAAATTAAAAGTTTGAAGTGAAAGAGCATAGAAGTTAGAAACAAAAGTGATATAGAGATTAAACCTAAAGAAGAAGAGAGAGGATTGTGGTTAGGAGAAAAAGGAGAGGAGGAGCGTGGGTTATGAGTTATATAACAAGAACATAAAGAAGAGAGAATGGGGCAAAGAGACGGGAATCAGATTTGTTAATTGGAAAATAAAATGAAAATGGAGAGAGAGAAAGAATGGGAAAAAAGGGTAATATCTATTGGGCAACAGCAAAGCACAGCTAGAGGGACATAGAGAGAGCGATGGGGAGATTTCCTCTCTATTTCAATCTTTATTCTTTTTGCTTTTAAAGGAAATTAATTTTTAACGCAGATAAGATCTTATTTCCCTTCTTTCAAATTATTCTATTTTAGATTTCAACCCCATCCTTTTCCCTATTTTTTATTTTTTTTTCACTAAATTATCTACCTTTCTAATTTATGCTAATATCTTTTTCAAATTCATGCAAATCTTTCATTAATCAATAAATATATTTTTTTCAATTTAGGAGCATTTTCAACACCCTAATAAATCATTAAATTCTTTTTACCTCGTAAATAATTGAAAAACTTATATAAATGTAATAAAACATCAAAATATTTACGGTCTGTAGAACAAAACTCATAAAATTAATCATTTTTTTAAATATTTCAGGTTTGTTCTTCTATCTTTATTTTGCGATTCGTCTTCCTCCTACTATTTCGTCTTTTTCATGCGATTTCGTCTTTCTTCTTTCCTATCTTTTTTTTTTCTGCAATTTCTTTTCATCATCTTTCTTATTTTTCAATTCTTTATTTACGTTGTTTAATCTTTTCATTGTTTTTCTTCTTTTCATCGTTTTCTTCTTTTTTTTCGCTTTTCCATTGTCTTTCTACTTTTCCTCTTTCTTTTTTTTTTCGCTGTGATTTCTTTCCATCGTCTTTCTTCTTTTACTTTTTTTACGTCGTGTACAAAAAATAGCAAAATCTAAAATATCGTGTATAAAAAATCATTTAGATTGGAGTAGCCAAATGCAAACTATCGTGTAAAACAGTAAACAATCGTGTAAAAAAATAAAAGATCGTGTATAAAGAATCTTGAAAAAAAAAGTCATTTAGATTGGAGTAGCCAAATGTAAACGATCATGTAAAAAAAGTAAAGGATCATGTAAAAAATAAAAGATTATGTATAAAAAAATCTTGAAAAAAATTCATTTAGATTAGAGTAGCCAAATGTAAACGGTCGTTTAAAGAAAAGTAAACGGTCCTGTAAAAAAATAAAAGATCGTGTATAAAGAATCTTGAAAAAAAAAGTCATTTGGATTGAAGTAGCCAAATGTAAACAATCATGTAAAAAAAAGTAAACGATCGTGTAAAAAAAATAAACTATCGTGTAAAGAAATCTAAAGGATCGTGTACCAAAAGAATTAAAAAAATAGTGTACCAAATTTTGAAAAAAAAATCATTTAAATTTGGGTCCCCAAATCTAAACGATCAAATCTAAATAATCGTGTAACCAAATCTAAACAATGGTGTAACGAAATTAAATTATAGAATTGAAAAGATAAATCGTAGTCATATCTAAATGATCGCGTATAAATCGTAGTCATATATAAACGATCGCAAATATATTACGCGCACGTTATTGACGACGTGGTTAGCGGAGCATTTTTGGTATTTTATACTGTGGGCCTCTGGGCTTTTTCCGTTTTTGGAATTGTTCTATATAATGTAAATATTTTGCCGCTTTTTTTATTTCTGAAAAGACCCCTAAATAATTTCAATTTTTTGCTATTTATGATAATTGCTCAAACAAAATTTAAGCAAATTGCTTTTTACGTCTGTGGGATGTTTTTAAGGTGTGTTTTGTTACTTTCAAGTTTGAAATTTCAATGACAACAATTAGTATTTAGGTTAATTTTCATAAATATAACAAAATATCAAAATATTTATGACCCGTGTAACAAAATAGAAAAACTTATGATATTTTCATAAATTTAAGGTTTGCCCGTGAATATTGCTGACGTTTGCGGACGATTTTTCACTTCTTTTTCTTCTCTCCTTTACGATTTATTCATTTCCTATTCATATTTTTACTTCTTCTTTTTCATTTATCACTTGTTCTTGTTTGTGATTTGTCTATTTCCTCTTCTAGAATTTTTTCTTTCTTCGATTTTTCACTTTTTTCTTTTTTCACTTTTTTATAAATGTTCACTTAGTAAGTGATCTTCGTCTTCTCTCATATATTTCCTCTTTCAGATCTAAAGATCATGTATCAATATCTAAATGATTTTTGTTCAAGATCCTGTACCAAATATAAAAAATCTTCGTAAACGATCTTTGGCTCATGATTGTGTACAAAATTTAAACAATATTGGTACAGGCTCTTGTACCAAATATAAAATATCCTAGTACACAATCGTGAACCAAGATCGTTTAGATTTTGTACACAATCGATTAGCTCTTGATACACGATTGTTTAGAAGAAGTACATGTGCTTGTGTGCCCGGTGTTGATACTACTTACACGATCATGTATCATTTCCTACATGATCGTGTGTCATTTCCTACACGATCGAGTATCATGATCGTTTAGTAGAAAAACTACACGCACGCGTGTGGTCGATTAATCACGTGTTGACTGGAGCATTTTTGTATTTCTCATTGTGGGGCTATGGGTTTTTTCTGTTTTCGAAATTGTTCTATATAGTGTAAATATTTTACCGATTTGTTATATTTTTTAAAAAAATCTCTAGTATTTATAATATTGTAATTTAGAATTAATTTTAATATTGATGTTTCAAAATTTTAATGGTCAACGCGTTTACGAACTATTACAATATTTACTATTTTTATCTCTTTTTTTCTTATCTTAATATTTTATAGTCATACTAAAATATTTTGTACTATAAATATAGAATGTTATAATTCATAATTTTATTCTTCAGACAAAAAAGAAAGGTTGTAGTTAGAGGACTATAATAATCAATTAAGTGTTCAAAGTTTCAAACACTCCTTGAGCTTTCATGTTTTCTTTTTCCAGAATTTTTTTAAGACGTACACTTTTTCCCACACAAACTAATCAGCCATCAAATTTGTGTTAAATCTCGAAGACTAGAGCAATATACTCTACGAGTTCTCAAACTTACTTTTTATTGTTAATTTATAGTTGAAAAACTTTTTTAATTAAATAAATAAATTGGTGGGAATTTTAACTTCCTTCTATTCGATAATGATGTTATTAATTTTCTTTTTTGTTTTTTCTCTATTTCCTTTTAAGATCACATCTTGATCCTTAAGCTACAATATAGATTGACAATTACCATTAGCATAAATACTTTACATCTGTATAATAGATTGACCTAAGATCATTTCATGTCAAATTGTAAAATATAAATTACATACCAGATTTCATGTTCAGGTAACTGATGATGCCTATTGTATTTGGTAATTGATGATGACTTGAAAATGGTTATCGTCTCCCTCGACCCAAACTCTGAATGCCCTTTTGGGATCTTCGTCTTGATGAGATACAAGAAAGATTGAGTGTTTATTGTTTTAGTATATTGGAGACCATAGTCCTAAGTCTTTTTATTCGATTAAGGTTCCCATTAAATCTCATTTAGTTCATACTCAATTAGGAATCTTAGGCCTTCATTAAATAATCACATAATATGTCTCATTTAATAAAATAAGCCAATGTGATAATTATTAATTCTCAAACATAGCCCACACCTTAATTATACGTATTATTTAAATACGTCTAACAATCTCCTACGTGGGCTATATTTGTATTCCTTATATAATTAAATCACATAAACCTTAAGCGCGCATAAACATATTATATCAATAATAGAATTCCTCTTTAGTTCGCTCTGGTTCATCTTCTGCATTAGGATGGAATCAAGGCGACTTTTGTCACTATCCTTGTAACTAAACCTTCCTTGATCACGAATTTTAAGACATTCAATCACGTGGATCAAGTATGGATGGATAACCTGGAAATTGTGCTCAAGAAGTCGGAAAAAAGTATATTTCTTATTCATATCGAGTCAGAGTAAAGTTACATATATATATATATAGAACAAGGAAACCCTAGACTATATGTACAATTATGATAATAGACATAATACAAAGTGATCTAGATCATGTCTATTTCCAACTGGTCCAAATTCTTTAGTGAGATAATCATTCTTAAAAAACTTAATGCTAAACCGCATTTGTAAAAGTGCATGCATGATAAGTAAGTTCAGATAATAAAACATAAACCATCAACTTTATTCTATATAGAAAATAAACAAACTAAGGTCAAAGAACATCCTCAAATAAACTCTCACTAAACCATGAAATTAGAAAATTGACTAACACCTATGTGAGCAAAATGATCATGAAAAACTTTAGGCAATAAACCTTTAGTTAATGGATTTGCCACCATAGAGTTTGTTCCTATGTGTTCTATCAAAATTTAACCCTTATGAACCATTTCTTTCATAGCTAGAAACTTTACATCTACATGCTTTGACTTTAAATTGCTTTTGTTGTTATTGGAATACATTACTGCTAACTTATTATCACAAAATAATTTTAGTGGTTTTTCTATGTCAATCACTATTCGTAGCACAGTGAAAAATTTTTGAAACCATATTATTCCATGATTGGACGCCTTATAACATGATATGAATTCTACAACCATGGTAAAAGAAGCCATAAGTGTTTGTTTAAAACTTTTCTAGGACACACCTCCTCTAGCCAACTTGAAGATATAGCTTGAAATGGATCTTAAAGTATTTTGGCATCAAACATAATCAAAATCAAAATGCCTAATATCTCCAAAACTTCTAATCTCTGATAAGTGAGCATATAATCTTTTGTTCCCTGTAAATACCTCATAACCCATTTGATTGCTTTCCAATGATCCATCCATGAGTTTCTTAAATATCTGCCTAACACTCCAACTATGAACACATATCTGGACGCTTGCAAATTTGAGCATACATTAGGCTTCCAACAGCCAATGCATAGGAAACCTTCTACATCTTCTTAATCTCGAGTGAGATCTTGGGGCATTGACCTAAATGAAATTTATCACCTTTAGCAATAGGGGTCTCTCTGGTATGCAATCTTTCATGTCAAATATACTAAAGAAAATTAATGTAGTTCTTTTGTGACAATCTCAAAATACCCGAAGAGCGATCTTGTGGCATTTCAATTTTTAATACAAAAGAAGCATCAACAAGATCCTTCATCTTAAAATTTCTTTTGAGAAACCTCCTAGTGTCATGCAATAAACCTACAACATTACTTGCTATGAGTAGGGGTGTAAACAGGTTGTGTTGAAAGATATTCTCAACCCAACCCATATTTTTGAGTTGGTTGGGTTGGCAACCTGTAAACCTATACCTAACTTAAGAGGTCCGAATTTAACGAAGTATAAATTTAACGAAGTATTCTGAATAAGGAGTTTTGAGCAAACTACATGATAAGAAGATGGCATTTGAGTTGTTCGCGAGGAAGGGTTACGCAATATGATTTTTGGCATTTAAGTACAACTGGGCGATTTAGACTTCTTCGTGAGATGGAAGGCTCGGTGAGAAGGAGTTAAGGAAAAAGATGCTTAATGGGCTACGTGTAAAAGATTAAACTAAGCATGATTTAGTTAAACATTGAGTTTACACGTGCACCACTAAAAGGAGGAACTTCAGGAAGATTAAGAATTTAAAGTTGACTAAGTTGATTTAAGGCTAGTATAAATAGGGATCTTCAATTAGATTTTTAAGTGTTGATTTTCTGAAAATTTGAAGAGAAAAGCTAAGTGTTGAAGTGCTACTGAAGTGCTCACGCGAGAAGAAGAAGAAGAGAAGCAATTGGAGTTTGAGTTTCCAAGTTTGTGAGTGTTTTCTTTCAAACAGTTTTATATGTTAAGATTTGACGATTTTTATATAAGTGTTTCTAAAGACATTTTAAATGAGAAAGCTTATGCTTGGTTTAAGGTATGATTAATTATCTACACATAAAAGTAGCGGCAACCATGCATTGAGTGGTCCGCATTTGAGCTGACCACCCGAGTAACTGGAATCGAGCAAGAATTCTCTAGCGATGTTGATAGTGAAATGAATGATCACAGTAGTCTATGCATAAAAAGGTTCAATGTTTAGGCGAAAGGAATAAGTAGAGACTAATGTAGTGTTTATTGTTTAGTGCATGTTGAGGCATTGAGAAGTTCTTGTAAAATGTATTTATGCATGTACTTGAAATCATTTAAATATTTTGAAGAAAACACACTCACACTACTTAGACACTTAAACTTCAAAGGCTTCTCTTCTTCTTTTTCTTGCATAGTCTTCTCGCGTAGACACTTTGGCAGCACTTCAACACTTAAACTTTTCTCTTCAAATTCTAAAAATAACCATGACTAATAATTTGGCTGAAGACGCTTATTTATACTAATCCTTAAACAAGCTTAGTCACTCTTAAGTTCTAGATAAGTCACCACCTGCTACTTCTTAGTGGTACACGTGTAATCTTAAGATTTAACTTAATCATGCTTAACTTAAACCTTACACGTGGCCCATTAAGTAAATTAGGAAATTTCTGAGAAGTTTCCTTGTTTCTTCTCACCAAGTTCCATTTCGCGAAGAACTCTAATCTCCTAACCTTTTAAAATTCTTCTTACATAACCTTTCTCGTGAACTAACCAACTTCTTCTCTCGTAGATCACCCAAAACGCCTGTTTCAGGACACTTAGTCAAATTTTACTTCTTGTCTTAACTACTTGTCTTAATTACGAGTCTTAACTACGAGTCTTATATTGGGGTTGTCCAAGTCGCATTCGCATCGGAAAAAGCAAGGGAGGAATGCATTCCGAGTAGGGGTGAGCATGGTGGACCGAAAAATCGAAATGAACGACCGAAACCGAATGAACCGATGTCGGGCGAGCGGAAAAATACTATGGGCGGTCGGGTTTCGGTTATTACAGTTTGAAAACTGAGTCCAAGCGATCGGTTCAATCTATGAGGTCGGTCGGTCTGGTGAACTGACCGAACTGACTCCCCCTTAAAATATATATATATACATACATATATATATACATACATATATATATATATATATATATATATATAAATTTTTTGTAAATTTAGGTTATTTCATCTTGTCGGCTCACGCTTCAGACCAAAGTCCCCAGTACCCACAATTCCACACGCAGTCGCACAGTCTCTCAGTTGGCCGTCGCAATCGCACAGTCTCGCCGGCACAAATCTTTCATCTCTCTTTTTCCCTCTCAATTGGCCGTCGCAATCGCCTCCGCCGGTGACTCCATTCGCCGTCAGCCGCACGCCCAACCCATTAGGTATTTTTTTTCTTTTCTTTCTGAATATATGTGTATACGAAAATGTAAATAGAACTGAAAAAATGGAGCAATTAAAGGGGATGTTGTGAACTGTGAAGAAAACTTCCTCCATTGAAATGAAGAAGAAAAAGAATGAAAAAATTTGAAGGTTCTAAAGAGATGGGATTTTCTCATTTCTGTGAGGGGAAAAAACACTTACCAATTTTTGAAGTGGGGTAATTGGAAGTGGGGTTTTTGATTACGAAGAATATGGAAAAGAAAGAACACTTTTTTGGATTCAGATTAATGGAAAATTGGAAGTGGGATTTTTGATTATGAAGAATATGGAAAAGAAAGAGACAGCAGACTCAAATTAGGGGACATTTTGAATTCAAATTATGTCTGGGTTTGATTTTAAATTGATTTGTTATTTGAACCCAAAAAAGATGATTAATTTTCACCCACAACACAACTTTCCATCATTAATTTTCTTCTTTTTTTTCTTCAGAACAATTTTATTTGTTTCTTAAGTATCTTTCACCAAAACTTGTTTAAAGATATAATGATTTATTATATATATCAATAACATCAGTAACTTATTTAAAAGGTAAAGTTTCTAACTCATATTATACATTCAAAACTAAGAAAAAAATATACGATTTCATGAGCTATTGTCTTAGTTGAATTTTATTATGTTGATTAAATTCATCTTACAACATTTATATTGGATTAAATGGATTAAACACTTACCAATTTTATAATGGATTAAACACAACATTTACAACATTTATGTTGATTAAACACTTACCGATTTCTTTTTTTTTTTACTCTCATTACAGTTAAATTAAATGGATTCAACGGATATGGAGTTAGAGTGTGATGAGAGTTGTGAAACTTCAAAAATCGTAAGGGACGAAGATACGGATGCCAAGCGTAAAACCATTGATGTTGATCTTGATTCATATGGGAGAGAAGATGTTCCAAATCCCCCGAAAATAAGGAAAAATGTCAAACAATCAATAGTTTGGGACCACTTTGAGAGGCTTAAAGGTGATCCTAATGACCCTCGTGCTAAATGTAAATATTGTGGAATTGTTTATGCATGTCATTCTAAACGTAATGGTACTGGAACTATGAAGCATCATTTAGAAAATTGCAAAAAGTACCCTTACCAAAAAAAGAGAGATCAAACTCAAATGACATTAGCCTTTAAACCTAAAGACAAAGTTAGAGATAATTCTTCACAACTTGTATGTGAGCCATTTAGTTTAGAGGGTTGTCGGGAAGCTTTGGTTGAGATGATAATAGTTGATGAATTACCCTTTAAGTTTGTGGATAAATTAACATGTGGAAATCATACGAGATTTGTTGTTCCATCTCGATTTACTGTGGCTAGAGATGTGCTTAAGTTGTATGTTAATGAGAAGAATCGTTTGAGAGACATGTTTGTAAAAAATAAGTATAGAGTTTCTCTCACCACTGATTGTTGGACATCGGGACAAAATATTAATTACATGGTTCTAACTGCCCATTTCATTGATTCTGATTGAAAATTACATAAGAGAATACTTAACTTTTGTCCAATTGAGAATTATAAAGGTGATACTATTGGTAAAACCATTGAAAAGAATTTGAAGGATTGGGGCATTGAGAGGGTAATGACTTTGACTGTTGATAATGCAAGTTCAAATGACACTGCTGTTGCTTATCTTTTAAAGAGATTCAATAAAGGATTATTGTTTGGTGGGGAATTTCTGCATGTTCATTGTTGTGCCCATATATTGAATCTTATAGTAACTGATGCTTTTAAGGAACATAATGATTGTATTGATAGGATTCGATATGTCGTGCGATTTATAAGGTCTTCTCTTGCTCGTTTTTTGAAATTTAAAAAGTGCATTGAACTTGAAAAAATTGCTTGTAAGAGTTATGTGTGTCTTGATGTTCCTACAAGATGGAACTCCACATATATGATGCTTGAAGCTGTTGTTAAGTTTGAAAAAGCTTTTGATAATTAGAAGATGAAGATGCCTCGTATGGACATGATATGTCACCGAATAAGGAAGATTGGACAAATGTTAGGATGTTAATACGGTTTTTAAAAGTATTTTATGATGTCACATTGAAGATTTCGGGCTCTTTGTATACTACTTCGAACTTGGTTTTCCATCAGATTACAGTGGTTCAGAATTGTATACTTTTGAATGCGGGTAGTGCAAATGCATTGTTAGTTGGAATGGCTAATAACATGAAGGCACAATTTGAGAAATATTAGGGAAACAATGAAAAGAATAATTTGTTGTTGTATGTTGCTATTGTGTTGGATCCTCGAAAGAAATTAAGATTTGTATCTTTTTGTTTGAAAAATTTTTTTGGTCCTGAGGTTGCTGAATCCATGGGAAATGTAGTGGAACAATGTTGTAGACATCTCTTTCATGAGTATAGTACTACTCGAAGTGGGAGTAGACAAGGATGTAGTAGTACTAGTACAACTAGTACACAAACTGTTTCAGGCTTGGATGCTAATATTGATTTTGATTCAAATGAAAATGTGGGTGAAGATTTTGTCTACGACACGATTGTTGAGGAATTTGAAGATGATGTTACTACACCTTTCGAAGAGGGGTCATCAAAGATTGATATCTATTTGTTGGAAGCCAATGTTAGGACCGAATGTGATTTTGACATACTACAGTGGTGGAAGATGAACAGTGATTGATTTAAGGTTCTTGGTCATATGGCTAGAGATATTTTGGGTATTCCAGTTTCTACTGTAGCGTCTGAGTCGGGTTTGATTTGGCTATAATGATTTGGCTAGAGATATTTTGGCTATAATGATTTGTACCTAGTTTTGATTTGCAACTCTCTCATTGAGTAAATTTATATTGTACTATCTTAGTTTTGTGGATATTTCATAATAGAAAAGATCAATTATAGGCTTCACATTTTATTTGATTTTGTTTTATTGATACAGAAAAGTGTTGGACCACAGGTTGAATATTGCAAATTATGTTCCTTTATATTCTTAAATAGTCGTGACTCTTCAATGTATGTTGAAGTTTATTAATGATAACGGTGAAAAACTTCACAGTGACATTACCTCTTCACATTTAGTTATGTGCATTTGTGTTGCCATTGAGAAATTAGTATTATACATGTTGAATAATTGCAAATTAATATTAATTGGTGCATTCTTTTGAGAAAAAAGTTTTGTTAATATACATGTTAAAGTCTATCATTGATAGAAGCTATCTATAATGGTTGACTAATATCAGTTATAGAAGCTATCAATGATAAACTTTATGGTAAAGTCTATAATCGTTAGAAACTATCAACTAAAAATTAAACTTCATTATGACATTACTTCATATTACTACTTAATAAAGTCACTTGAGTCAAACAAATAGAAAGTATTTACTGTTATACTCATAACATTGATTAATCATAATCCTGAATTACTGACAAAAGAAAAATATACAGTTATCATCCTAGTGTTACACTCATAGCATTGATAGAAGATAGAGTCTATTGCTGATTGACTAATATCAGTGATAGACTAGGATACAAGTCTATCATTGATAGAATACTATCAAGGATAAACTAGGATTAATACAAGTCTATCACTGATAGATTAATATCACTATGCTCATATTAACTATAGTCTATCAGCGATAATATGCTCAATTTCGACGAAGTCCAACACAAATGAAATAAACACTTTTTTTTAATTCTAGTAAAATCATCAAATTGAATTGAACAAAATCAACCTAGAGAGATGAAAATCAAATTGTAAAAATGGGATGAAGTCAAATGAAAAATTTAGGGACAAATTACATATGAAAACAAATATCAAACTGAGATTATGAACATAAATTGGATGAAAAAACTGAGAAACACATCTCAGTTTTTTTAAAGAAAATTTGATTTCATACCAATATTGATATAAAAACCCTAACATTGGACTAAAGTATAAGCAAATGAAAATTTGTTGAAGGCCGAAAATTGCTAAATGCCGAAAATTGCTGAACACCCACAATTGTTGAATGCAAGACGAATGGTTGGATGAGAGAATTGAATGGAAAAACAATTGGAGGCGGAGACAAAATCACAAATGGAAAAGAGAGAGGACGAATCATGAAAAAAGGGAAAAGTTGTTTAGGTTTGAGAGAATAAAGAAGATGATATCATAGGAGATGATTGTACAGAAAACAACTGTGATAAAGAATGAAGAAGACCATCGTCAAAAGGGAGAAAATCGTGTGATGTATTTTCCATCTAAACTAAGAGTATTTTAAGAATGGGAAATTGTATTGGGTGGCACAATAAAAATCTAATTTAGCAATATTAGCACTAACCTTTTCAATTTTGCAAATATAGCAACTTTTTAATTTTGGTTGATATTTTTATTTTAATTTTTTCATTATTCCAAAATTGTCATTCTATGAATCTCCACTTTTTTCTCTTCCTCTTCGGTTTCTTTCTTTTATCGTTCTCCTTCATTCGTCGTTTTCTTCTCTTCTTCTCTACCGTTCTTCTTCACAGTTTCTCCTCTTCGCCTACTTCTCCTCTCCTCGTCTTCTTCTCCCTCTTGTCCATCGTCCTTCTCTTCTCTCTTCTGTTTCTTTCTTTTAGATTTCTCCCTCTTCGTCTACTTCTTTTTTTATCGTCTTCTCCTCGTCTTCTTCTCCTATCCTCCTCATTTTTTCTCCAGGGAAAACAAGAATTATGTATGTATTTCTTTCTCTTTTTTAAAGCTCTAATATTCTTTCTTATACTTATGTACGTATTTTGGTGTCTGAAATTGGTAAGGGAGTTTGATCATTATCTTTTCCTTCTTTTTTATGTGACTCGGTCATATTTATTATTTATTGAAATTAAGGCTACGATTTGTTCTTCCTCATCTCTTTTATTTGTTCCTCATATATTTTACCAAAAGAGGCTTTGCATATTGTTAGGTTTTATTTAGTTACGTTTGGTTTTTTTTTTATTTGTATCAGTTTTTTATATCAGTGGCATGATGTACTCATATTATATGTATTAGTTGACTAATACACTTACTACGTGTTTTTTATTTTTCCAAAATTGTTGCAGTTCATTGTAGTTATGGTTAAGCTTTCAGTAACTATTTTTCAGAGTGGTCAATGGGATAAGCAACATTGCTGTGTGGATTACAAAACAAATTGTTTTTTGGTTGATGGAGTGATATCATCATTTGATTCTTTTGTGAACTTGATTTATACTGAAATTCAGGTTGAATCATGTATTAAACTTCCAGTTTTAATTTGTTACCTATGGGCAGTAATGATGTTCAACTTGTTCTTAAGATTCTAAACATACCATAACAACTGTATTGACAATATATAAAGTGTATCATGCTTAGTGCATCAAGTGTATTTAATTGATTGAGTGTGTCAACAATTGAGCAAGTGTATCAACAACATATCAAGTGTTTCAAACTAATAATATGTATCAACGAAGTTTAGCAAGTGATTAAGTGTATTAAATTTATCAAGTGTATTAGCAAACAATAACAAGTGTATCAACGATATATAAAGTGTGTCATTCTTAGTGCATCAAGTGTATTTAATTGATTGAGTGTATCAACAACTAAGCAAGTGTATCAACAACATATCAATTGTTTCAAACTAATAATATGTATCAGTGAAGTATTAGAGAGTAAAAAAAGTATATGAGTAGTACATCAGCAAAACAAATTAGGTGTATCAACAGTATATATTGGTTTATCAACCGTATATATTGGTATCAGTAATTAACTTAAATTTTGGGAAAGATGAAAATTTAAAACGTGAAGGGAAGAAAAAAAACGTGAAATGACTGAAAGGTAGTTTCGTAATTTCGTATTTTAAAAATGTGGGTTGGGTTTCAATTTTGCTATTTTTGCAAATGTAAAAATGATGTGTTATGGATCTAATTTATGATACTATAATTGTCGTATTTGCAAGAGTCCCTTTAAGAATATATAAAAAGAAAATAAAAAATTTTCTATATTTTCTATAGGATATTTTATTAAAATAATGTTGTTTTGAAAACTTATTACAAAAATATGGCTGTTTTGAAACAATTTACAAGAAAAATGTACCTTTTAAAAAAATAAAAAAATAAAAAAGAAAGAAAAAGAAAACAGAAGGTCGAACGCTCGACTAATTTTAAAAAAAAATTAAGAAGTGGGCGAGTCTCACCAATTTCTCCAATTCTGTTTAATTTTCAGAAATAATTAAATTTTTTTTAATTATTATATATATCTTTTAAAAAAACTTAATGGTTTAATTTTGAAAAAATGTAAATTTTAATTTTTAACTATTATATATATGTTTTAAAAAACTTAATTGTTTAATTTTGAAAAAAATGTAAATCTTAATTTTTAATTATCATATATATGTTTTAAAATAATATTTAAAAAAAATATGGTTTTAACCATTTTAGAATCATTAGTCATGAGAATATGACTAAAAAGTAAAGATAATATCAAGTTTGATCCTAGGCTACTATAAATTAAGAAATTCATATTCTAATTTTGGTAGTATCAAAATAAATCCTACTCAAATTCCCTATAATGGTTTCATATAAGTTATCTAAATGACGTGGGGATATCGAGAAGGAGAACTAATAATATAAAGAAGATAACGTGAAATTTAAAACAATAAGAGCAAATCTAGAATTTATGAAAATATTGAATGGCTTCATGGATTTTTTTTTTTTTTGTTACACGAACCGTAAATATTTTTTATTTTGTTTTATATATGTGATTACCTTTTTTTATTGATTCAATCTAATTTTGTTTTTTATGTGCCTTTTTTATTAATTTAAAATTGATTCTAGTTTTTTTATAATAATTATTTATGTATATTGTTTGTCGTTTTTATATAGAAAATAACAAATATGTGTCATTTATGTTGTTTACAAATAACCATATGATTAATCCTCATGGTGAAACTTAAATAGTGCATTTGTATGTGACTGTGACTAGGGTAGATTTTGCAAAAACTTATATGCAGAACCACCACTATATGTACAATGTACCTATTATTCTTTTTTCATTATCAATATGTGTCCTTTCTTCTTCTTTTACCACAAAATCTAAACGATTGTTTACCAAAATCATTTAGATTTGGTACATAATCGTATAAATCTCTCCCCAATATCCATGCTCACCCCTTTACTACTCCCTACACGTTGCACACACATACATGTAACTTACACACGATATCAAATTTTAGTCAAAGAAAACATATCATCCTCATGTTACATCATTTAAATAACTCATATGACACTATTATAGGGAATTTGAGTAGGATTTATTTTGATCCTACAAAAATTAGGATATGAATTTCTTAATTTATAATAGGTTAGGATCAAACTTGATATTATCTTTACTTTTTGGTCATACTCTCACGACTAATGATTTTAAAATGGTTAAAACCATATATGTTTTAAAATATTATTTTAATATATATATATATATATATATATATAGACACACACACACACACACATATATATATATATATGATAATTAAAAATTAAGATTTACATTTTTTTTCAAAATTAAACAATTAAGTTTTTTAAAACATATATATAATAGTTAAAAAATTAAAATTTGCATTTTTTTCAAAAAGAGAATGGAAGGTAGAGATGGTCCCCACTGGGCGTGCCAAATTGTTCACACGAGATTTCAGGAGAAATTTAATTCGTGGAATCGAACTTTGTATTGATTTATGTATTGTGGATACAATCTCTAATATTTACTCCTTTGATTCTTTCTCTCGAATACAAAAAAAATAAAATTTAGAACTTCGTGGTCTTTGATCTTCAAGAAGTCGTAACTACAAGTCAATTCAAGCTTCAATCTTCTGGAATTCAAGGAAAGTTTGATCTTCCAAGTCTTCGATCTTTCAGAAGGTTGATTTTGAGGTTGATGATAACTTGCGCGTCTTGAGAGTCTTCAGAAGTTTTTGTCTTCAATTCTTCAGAGCTTCGATTCTTCTCTTCAATCAAAGGTCCCCCCAAGATGAATGAGAAGGTCTCTATTTATAGAGAATCTCGATGGGCTTTAGGTGGGCTTGGGCCCATTTGCTTGTTGGGCAGGCTTAGGCCTGGGCCCATCTGCTTGTTGGGTTTGGGTTTGGACCCATCTGCTTGTTGGGCTTGAGCTTGGACCTGTTTTCTTGACAGGCTTGGGCTCGGACCCATTTGCTCGATCGGTTTGGGCTTGGATCCATTTGCTTGGTGGGCTCGAACTCGGCCCACTTATTTGCGCAAGCTCGGGTCCATTATTTCTTTGGCCCAATTTTTTTTAGGGCCTTGAACTAGGTTGGGTATGAGAAAACTTGACTACCTAAATCCAATCAAATTATAATTATCTCAATTTTGTTGCGATGACGTGGCGTGATTTAATTGGTCAAAATTTCCTGTTCAACAAATGCCCCCCTTTTCGAGATTTGTACACGTGTATGGGTGGATGAATCTCGAAAATGATAAGCTGAAACAAAAAATACAAGTGATCTTGTTCTTGACTTTTGCTCCAGTTAATATGTCGAATTAATCAAACTATGCGTTTGGACATAAGTTTGATTAAAAATGAAGTTTTGATACAGCCCAATATCAAATTTGTAGTGAATTTTGATTTTAATTCACAATTTATTTATTTATTTTGGAATATAGCCAAAACTTGAATGAAATTGAACTTTTTCTTTTTTATCAATGAATTTAATGGAAGAATTGAGACTTAACATTTATAAAATTGGAATATTGCCAATTCATCAAAATATGAATTTAAGTCAAAGTTTTTTTTTTTTTTTTTTTGCATATTCTCTTAATTTGAATTTTTAGCGAATTGGGATAAAATTTGAAAAGTTTGCCATTTTTTTTACTTCATTTCAAATCCATTTATGATTTGGGATAAAATTTAAACATTTTTTTTAATAGATGAGAAAAGAAAATCGGGGGATTCTTTTTTCCAAGATTTGAGGTTTTTTTTTTTTTTTTAAGGTTTAATTATGAAGAGGATATGGGAGGGATAAGACTTGAAATTTTTTTAACGCTTTTTAAAAAAACAGAATGTCATTATTTTTTTTTCTTAATTAATCTTAAAAAAAAACAATAGAGGTTTTTTTTTTTTTTTTTTTTTTTTTTTTTTTTTAATAAAGGAAAAGAATAGAGGAGGTTAGGAATTCTCTCCTATAATCTCACCTAATCTAACTATTTGTTAAGAAGATTTTTATTTAGTTTGTTGAGAAAAGATTTGCTTTGCTACCTTCCATTCTTTATAAATAGGGAAGAAGCTTGCATATGTGTTTGATCCTCCAATTCTTTTTCTTTATTTGGGAGAGAAAAAAATCCGATGTGCTTCTTTTTTTTCATGATTTGGAAGAAGAGGTGATAGATGAAAAAAAAACAGATTTTTTTTTTCATTCAATTGGTAAGGAAGAGCACAGATGAGGAAGAGAAAGGAGAGAGAGAAGAGAAAAAAAAAACCTTTTTTTTTTTTTTTTAATTTAGGAGAGATTTCTTTTCTTTTCTTTTTCTTTTTCTTTTTTTTTTCTTTTCTTATTTTTTTTTCTTCTATTTCTTTTCTTTTCTATATATATATTTTTTTTTCTTTTTCATTTTTTGTTTTTTTTTCTTACTTCTTTTTTTTTTTTTTCAATTACCTTTTCCCCTCTTTTTTTTTCACGTTTTCATCTTTTTTTTTTCAATATACATATATGTTTTTTTTTCTTTTTTTTTCTTTTTTTTTACATTTTTACTCCTTTTAGTTTAGTTTAGTTTTTCTTTGTTTACTTTTATTTCATTTTCATTTTTTTTTCTTCCTGTCCTTTTTTTTTAACTTTTTTTTTCTTTTTTTTTTGTTTTTGTTTTTTTAGAAAAAGTTTTCTTTTCTCTTTTTTTTTTAAACTGTTTTGTTCTAACATTTTTTTTTCAAGTTTTTTTTTAGTTACTTTCTTTTTAAAACTTTTTTTTCTTTTCTTGTTTTTTTTCTCTCTTTTTTTTTTTAGATTCGCACTAACTTGAAGCTATACCAAAGTTGACTTCTTTTTTTTTTTTTTGTAGTCTCATGCAAGTATATATGAAGTTTCCTTGATGTCCTGCTTCTTTAATGGCGCCCTGTTTCTTCATCGACACCTAAGGTTTGTTCATGATAGACGATGCAGCTCTATCATGACGCCCTACTTATTCATCGACGCCTGGGGTTTGTTCGTGATAGACGATGCAACTCTATCATGACACCCTACTGCTTTACCGACGTCTGGGGTTTGTTCATGATAGACGATGCAACTCTATCATGACGCCCTACTTGTTCATCGACGCCTGGGGTTTGTTCATGATAGACGATGCAACTCTATCATGACGCCCTGCTGCTTCCTCGACGTCTGGGGTTTGTTCATGATAGACGATGCAACTCTATCATGACGCCCTACTTATTCATCGACGCCTGGGGTTTCTTCATGATAGACGATGCAACTCTATCATGACGCCCTACTGCTTTACCAATGTCTGGGGTTTGTTCATGATAGACGATGCAACTCTATCATGACGCCATACTTATTCATCGACGCCTGGGGTTTGTTCATGATAGACGATGCAACTCTATCATGACGCCCTGCTACTTCCTCGACGTCTGGGGTTTGTTCATGATAGACGATGCAACTCTACCATGACGCCCTACTTATTCATCGACGCCTGGGGTTTGTTCATGATAGACGATGCAACTCTATCATGACGCCCTGCTGCTTCCTCGACGTCTGGGGTTTGTTCATGATAGACGATGCAACTCTATCATGACGCCCTACTTATTCATCGATACCTGGGGTTTGTTCATGATAGACGATGCAACTCTATCATGACGCCCTACTGCTTCCTCGACGTCTGGGGGTTGTTCATGATAGACGATGTAACTCTATCATGACACCCTACTTCTTCATCGATGCCTGGGGTTTGTTCATGATAGACGATGCAACTCTATCATGACGCCCTACTTATTCATCGACGTCTGGGGTTTGTTCATGATAGACGATGCAACTCTATCATGACGCCCTGCTGCTTCCTCGACGTCTGGGGTTTGTTCATGATAGACGATGCAACTCTATCATGACGCCCTACTTATTCATCGACACCTGGGGTTTGTTCATGATAGACGATGCAACTCTATCATGTCGCCCTACTGCTTCCTCGACGTCTGGGGTTTGTTCATGATAGACGATGTAACTCTATCATGACACCCTACTTCTTCATCGACGCCTGGGGTTTGTTCATGATAGACGATGCAACTCTATCATGACGCCCTGCTGCTTTACCGACGTCTAGGGTTTGTTCATGATAGACGATGCAACTCTATCATGACGCCCTACTTATTCATTGACGCCTGGGGTTTGTTCATGATAGACGATGCAACTCTATCATGACGCCCTACTGCTTCCTCGACGCCATTCTCCGTCTACTTTGCTTTTATATATTCTTTGCTCCAAGATGATATCATCAGCGCTAACTTGCTTCTGGCGAACTTCATTTGCAGAACGATGGTTTACTTCGCAGAATGATGATTGTCTGGAGTTTGACACCTTATAGTTCTGATAGAAATCAACCAAGAGGAGATGGACTCGACTGTGTCACATTGAAGATGAAGATCGACTACGCCGCATTAAAGATGATCATCGTGTGTGCCGCATTGAAGAGAATGATCGTCTGTGCCACATTGAAGATGATGATCGCCTAGACTACGCCGCATTGAAGATGAAGATGATGACCGCCTTTGTTTCGTCGTATTAAAGATGAAGATGATGATCGTTTCTACTGTGTCACGTTGAAGATAAGGATGATGACCACATTTAAGATGAAGATGATTATCATTTCTGTTGTGCCCGTATTGAAGATAGAGATGATGGTCCATGAAGATGATGATCGTTTCTACTATACCGCATTAAAGATGAAGATGATTGTCTGCACCGCGCCACATTGAAGATGAAGATGAGGAATGCCTTGGCCACGCTACATTGAAAATGAAGATGAAGATGAAGATCTTCTAAGGTGCAACATGTGTGAGAAAATGAAGATGAAGATCCTCTCGGCTGCAACACATGTGAGAAGATGAAGATGATGATCTCCTCGATTACAACACATGTGAGAAGATGAAGATGATGATCCTCTCGGCTGTAGCACATTAGAGACGATGATTTTCTTAGTTGTAGCATATTTGAGACAACGATCTTTTTTGCTGCAACATATTTGAAATGATGACATTTCCGGCTGCTACACATATTTGAGACGACGATCTTCTTGGTTGTAACATATTTGAGATGACGACATCCTCGATTACAACATATTTGAGACGACGACCTTCTCGACTGCAACATATTTCAGACGATGACATTTTCGGTTACAACATATATGAGACGACGACATTCTTAGCTACAACATATTTGAGACGATGATCTTCTCTGCTGCAACATATTTAAGAACGATGATCTTCTTAGCTGCAACATATTTGAGGGAACGACCTTCTCGACGGCGACATATTAGAGACGACGACATCCTCGGCTGCAACATATATGAGACGACGACTTTCTCGGCTCAATATACTTGAGACAAAAATCTTTTTAGCTGCAACATATTTGAGACGACGATCTTCTCGGTTGTAACATATTTGAGGCGATGATCTTCTCTACTGCAACATATTTAAGAACGACAATCTTTTCAGCTGCAACATATTTGAAGGGACGACCTTCTCGACAACAACATATTTGAGACGACGACATCCTCGGCTGCAATATATATGAGACGACGACTTTCTCGACTACAATATACTTGAGACAAAAATCTTTTTGGCTGCAACATATTTGAGACGAGGATCTTCTCGGTTGTAACATATTTGAGACGATGATCTTCTCTGCTTCAACATATTTAAGCACGGCAATCTTCTGAGCTGCAACATATTTTAGGGGACGACCTTCTCGACGATAATATATTTGAGACGACGACATCCTCAGCTGCAACATATATGAGACGACGACCTTTTTGGCTGCAACGTATTTGAGACGACGATCTTCTCGGTTGTAATATATTTGAGACGATGATCTTCTCTGCTACAACATATTTAAGAACGATAATCTTCTCAGCTGCAACATATTTGAGACGACGATCTTCTTGGTTGTAACATATTTGAGACGACGATCTTCTCAGCTGCAACATATTTAAGAACGACAATCTTCTCAGCTGCAACATATTTGAGGGGACGACCTCCTCGGCGACAACATATTTGAGACGACGACATCCTCGGCTGCAATATATATGAGACGACGACTTTCTCGGTTGCACGAGACGACGACATTCTCAGCTACAATATACTTGAGATAAAAATCTTTTTGACTGCAACATATTTGAGACGACGATCTTCTCTGCTGCAACATATTTAAGAACAACAATCTTCTCAGTTGCAACATATTTGAGGGGACGACCTTCTCGACGGCAACATATTTGAGACGACGACATCCTTGGCTGCAATATATATGAGACGACGACTTTCTCGGCTACAATATACTTGAGACAAAAATCTTTTTGGCTGCAACATATTTGAGATGATGAAGATGAAGATCCTCTCGGCTGCAATACATGTGAGGAGATGAAGGTGATACATCTCTCAGTTGCAATACATGTGAGAAGATGAAGATGAAGATCCTCTTGGGCACAACACATGGAAAGATCCTTGTCTGCAACACATCAAAGAGGAGTAGAGTTCGCTGGTCAACATTTTGGAGAAGAGGCGAACGCACCTTACGAAGGTAGACAATTAAACATCTTTGTTGTCACAAAAGAGGCCACCGAGGCGCTAGCTACGGTTCAAAAGAGCCTGAACGCTGCACGCGAAGAATTTAAGAACTTCAAGTGGAAGCTTTAACTTTGCCCCCTTTGCCCCCATTCTTTTTTTTTTTTAGTTGTATTCTTGTAAATACAAGAATTTGTTGAATGGTGATGAAAATGTTCTTATTCTGGTGTGACTGCTCCTGAATTTCATTTTATACTGTTTACGCATCATTTACTATGCGCTTACATCATCACAATGAAGAATAATATATATTTTTTTTTACGTGCGACTGAACTTAAAGTGAACTTTAAGCTGCCTACGTACCCTTTTTATAACATAGGGATCAAGTCATAACGTAGTTCAATTTTTTTTTTTTTTTTTTTTTTTGCCATTCACCTTTTAATCTCTTGTGGGCTAGGAGCACCATGCAGTTTAGGCTCTTGCAATAAGGAGCTTTGCATATTTAACAGCTTTTATTTTCAACAAGAATTTGTTCATCTCCTTCGTTTGTAGGATTGGTGAAGATAATAAATCTTGGTTTCACAGTCAAGGAACCTTCTGTATTTATGTCAACAAACAACTTCCTCTTCATGCGTGACGGGACACAACTGTGAATCTTATCGTCATCATTTTCTTTACGAAATGGTTTTGCCTTCGAAGATTTCATCTCTCTTTGTTGTTGATTTGTCATCTTTAGACGATCAAAAGCAGATGTTGAAGGTCGATCTTTCTTCGATGTGGAGATACTCAGCTTTTTGAAAGTTGAAGTTCGAGTGCAAATAAACGTTAGACATTGGTTTTCCTCTTCTTTCGTGGCCATACTCAATCTTTGAAAGACTGAAGATCGAGTAGTTGAAGGCTTGATACGATCAAAGACAGAGGTCCTTTGATTAATTTCATTTGAATTGTTGACTTCTTTAGAAGATCCATAATTGTTGTCGACTTCTACTATGCTGGCAGCATGACATGCAGTGACTTCAAGTATTTCTTCTGGATGATCCTCAAGGAAACTTCTTGGGAGGAATTCTGCCAAAGTTATCGATCGTCGAAGTTGGAGGAAGTCCTCATCTTTTCCTTTTATGAGCTTAGGATTCCACATCTTCTTGTTCCTTCTTCCTTTCTTTTTATAGGAGATGCTTGCTTTTGCATATTTTTGATGGAATCGCAACTGCTTTTGAATGGAATTTGGTTGCCTCCCTTTTTGACGAGTGATTGTTATCCATCCTTCGCCATCATCTTTACCATGCGCTTCTTTATTTTGGGAGTTTATCGTCACGATCCTTTGTTGGAATAGAACAAGTATAGGTGCAGAAGTCCCAAATTAAATCAAGCTTTTTCTTTGATCATCAAGTTGTGTTAATGGCGGAACATTTGAAGTCATCTTGATCGCAACATGATTCGTCTGAGCTACTTCATCAATATCTAGCTCGATCTTCTTTTCACGAGCCAACTTTAGAGTTAGCTCTTTCAACACGAAACACTTTTCAACAGGGTGACTAATGACCCGATGATACTTGCAGTAGTTATGATCATCTACTTTTCCTGCTTGTTCTGGTCGTTTGCATTCTGGCAGCTGAATAAGTTGGTTCTCTAGCAACTGCTCTAACATGTCTGCAACATCAGAGTCAGGAAATGGATAAATTTTTTCCTGTCTTTCTTTAAGAGTTGACTGTCGCTTTTCATCGCCATCATGCTTTCTTTCAATTTTTGTTTCTTTTCTTTTAGAGAAAGATTTCAAAGGAGTTGCATGAACAACCATTGACTCTTTTATGACACTATTTGCAATCTTTTTAGTGTCATCAAGTTCATTCTTGTCACTCCTCAATTTTGGAATCAAGAAATCTTTTGCTCCTCTATTGGCGATACTCAATTCCATATCATGGGCACGAGTCGCCAACTCTTCGAACGTGCGAGGTTTTATTCCCTGTAAAATATAAAGAGGTCCCCAATGCATGCCTTGGGTGCTCATCTCCACTGCAGACAGTTCGGTGAGTCGATCCTTACAGTCAAGACTTAGAGCTCTCCATCGGTTGATGTAGTCGATGACTAGTTCTCCCTTTTTGACTAGTTCTCCCTTTTGTTGTCTTGTGTTTGTCAACTCCATCATGCTGACGATACGTCGGGTGCTATAGAAACGGTTGAGAAAGTCCCTCTCAAGTTGCTCCCAATTATCAATGGATTCAGGCTCCAGATCGATGTACCAGTCGAAGGCATTTCCTTTGAGAGTTCGAACGAACTGTTTGACCAATAAATCTCCTCGCGTACCAGCAGTTTCACATGTTTCGATGAAGTGAGCAACATGTTGTTTTGGGTTGCCTTTTCCATCAAACTGTTGGAACTTGGGAGGTTGGTATCCATTCGGCATTCTGAGATTGTCGATCCTCTTCGTATATGGTTTGGAGTACAAGGAGAAAGTTTGAGCAGGTCCACCATATTGCGTTTTGATGGAGCTTGCAATCATCTCCTGTAATTGTTGAACAGACAACGATGCAATTGAGGTCGAATTTTGTGGTTGACTTTCTTGCATAACTGCCTTCCCTTTGTCAGTATTCTTGACAGTATGTTTATGACTTGATTCAGCAGCATCACGACTTTCAATGTGATTCTTTAGAAATGCAATCTCATAATCCCTTTCTTCCACCACCTTCATGAGCATGTTCACCTTCTTTTCAAGCTCTGTCATTCTATTTTCACTTGTATCCACATTAGTTACCATAACTAACATTATATTTGGGTGAGGCATTTCCTCACTTGAGGGTTTAGAGGACGAGTAGTGTTCATCAATCACATGATTTTCTTTGATTACAATTCCACCTTTTGGTGGCTTGGAGATTTGCTCCCAAATATTCTTTGCAACTTCAAAAGGTGGCATATCTTCAAATGACTGAATCTCCCTTGAACGGCTACGAGTGTTTGGTCGTTTGCCGATGTCACTGAGAGCTTTGGAAGTGTTACCTTGAGATGTCATGATTTGGATGTTCTTCAAAAAGAGAAAGAGATGGAAGGTAGAGATGGTCCCACTGGGCGTGCCAAATTGTTCACACGAGATTTCAGGAGAAATTTAATTCGTGGAATCGAACTTTGTATTGATTTATGTATTGTGGATACAATCTCTAATATTTACTCCTTTGATTCTTTCTCTCGAATACAAAAAAAATAAAATTTAGAACTTCGTGGTCTTTGATCTTCAAGAAGTCGTAACTACAAGTCAATTCAAGCTTCAATCTTCTGGAATTCAAGGAAAGTTTGATCTTCCAAGTCTTCGATCTTTCAGAAGGTTGATTTTGAGGTTGATGATAACTTGCGCGTCTTGAGAGTCTTCAGAAGTTTTTGTCTTCAATTCTTCAGAGCTTCGATTCTTCTCTTCAATCAAAGGTCCCCCCAAGATGAATGAGAAGGTCTCTATTTATAGAGAATCTCGATGGGCTTTAGGTGGGCTTGGGCCCATTTGCTTGTTGGGCAGGCTTAGGCCTGGGCCCATCTGCTTGTTGGGTTTGGGTTTGGACCCATCTGCTTGTTGGGCTTGAGCTTGGACCTGTTTTCTTGACAGGCTTGGGCTCGGACCCATTTGCTCGATCGGTTTGGGCTTGGATCCATTTGCTTGGTGGGCTCGAACTCGGCCCACTTATTTGCGCAAGCTCGGGTCCATTATTTCTTTGGCCCAATTTTTTTTAGGGCCTTGAACTAGGTTGGGTATGAGAAAACTTGACTACCTAAATCCAATCAAATTATAATTATCTCAATTTTGTTGCGATGACGTGGCGTGATTTAATTGGTCAAAATTTCCTGTTCAACAGCGATTGTTTAGATTTTTCGGTACACGATCATTTAGATATGGCTACAATCTATATTTTCGATTTTATCGTTTAATTTGGTTACATGATCGTTTAGATTTAGAAACCCAGATTTAAACGATTTTTTTTTCAAAACTTGGTACACAATCGTTTAAATTTGGCTAAACGATTTTTTAAAATTCTTTTGCTACAGGATCATTTATTTTTTATACGATCGTGTAGATATTGCTACAATTTATTTTTTCAATTTTATCGTTTAATCTTGTTACACGATCGTTTGATTTGGTTTCGTTTAAATTTGGTTACATGATCGTTTAGATTTGGGTTCCCAAATCTAAGCGATTTTTTTTCAACACTTGGTACACAATCGTTTAGATTTGGCTAAACGATTTTTTTAAATTCTTTTGCTACACGATTGTTTATTTTTTTTATACGATCGTTTAGATTTGTCTACACGATCATTTAGATTTGGTTAAACGATTTTTTTAAATTCTTTTGGTACACAATCATTTAGATTTATGATGATTTATTTTTTTACACGACTGTTTACATTTGACTACTCCAATCTAAATAATTTTTTTCAAGATTTTTTATTCACTATTTTTTTGTACACGGTCGTTTAGATTTGATTGTCCAAATTTAAATGACGTAAAAAAAGGAATGAAAAGAAGAAAGACGATGGAAAGAAATCACAGCAAAAAAAAAAAAGAAAAAGAAGAAAGACGATGTAAATATTAAATGACTTAAAAAAGAATCAGAAAAGAAGAAAGACGATGAAAATATTAAACGACGTAAAAAAGAAGAAAGAAGATTCAAAGAAATCACAAAATTAGAAAAGAAAAAGACGATGGAAAGAAATCGTAGCGAGAAAAGAAAAAAAAATGATGAAAAGATTTAACGACGTAAAAAAATTGAAAAATAAGAAAGATGATGGAAAGAAATCGCAAAAAAAAAAAGAGGAAAGAAGAAAGACGAGAAATTGTAGAGTAAAAGAAGAAAGATGGAAGGACAAACATGGAATATTTAAAAATGGTTAAGTTGATGGACTTTGTTAGACGAGCCGTAAATAGTTTAAGGGGCGTTTGAGGTTAAGGTTAGTACTGTGGGCTTAGGTTAGCCTAACCCTAACCCCGTTTGGGCCCAAGATTAAGAAAACCCAGGTTTCCTTAACACGATTTCATTCTTCCCCCCAATCCATCGGAACTTCCTCTGTCGTTTCTTCTTCAACCTATGTTACGTCTTCCCCCTAAATCTGTGTTGATGCGAAATCGATTTTCCCTTCGTTCTGTGTTCTCTCTCATCAAATCCCCTCAATTCTCCCTCTTTCGTTGTGTGTTCTCCCTCAAGAAATTGATTTATCGTTGTTTCATTGTGTGTTCTCCCTCAATTCGTCTTCATGAAAAATCGATTTGTGTTCTTTCGTTGTCTGTTCTCCCTCATCAAATCCATTTCCATGAAGTTCTTCTAACGAACCTATGTTCTCCCTCATCAAACATGTTTTTTTTACTCCTTATTTCGTTCTCTGTTCTTCCTCAATCCGTCTTCATGCAAATCGATTTTCCTTTGCGTTTCGCCGATTGGGGAAGATTTCGTGTAGTCGAATCTCTATCTACATCTCTCTCATCTGTCTCTCTCACTCCTGAAAGGCTGTGTCGTGTTTGTTGAAGTCGGCCCTTCCACGGCGTTGGCTTCAAACACAAAACCTTTTGGAATGTAGGGTTTTGCCTCCAAACACGTTTTATTGAAGGTGACCCTAAAAGAAAATCCTTGTCGCTCGAGGTTCCATTGTTGCAGCTGGATGTTTCGCTTGCCTTGACGTCATTCCTTCACTGATAAGACAGAAACTTTCACACCACCATTGTCTACCAATGGTTGCCGATCGAGCTTGGTAGGGAGGTATTGGACCATTTTAAATCAATTTCAAAGTCGATGATGAGTTTCATAATTTATATAAACTGATTTTGTTACACTTTTTGTTTCATATATGTATGTAGCCCGATTTGTTGATTCTGTTCTGCTTTAATTTGTCTATGCTGATGTATATGTTGGGATTGCATTCTGTCTTGCTGGTTTAGTTTTTTTGTTAAAAAATGTATGTTGGCCTTCCATTCTGTGTTATTCGTTTACTTTGTTTGGTTTAGTTTGGTTTACTTTGTTGCTTGTTGTTAGCCAAGCATGGTAGGGAGGTACTTCTCTTTCATTACTCTTTTTATGAAACACAACCCATATTGAATTATTTATGTCTTCATTTCTGTTTTGTCCCTTCAATTGTTTGTCTTATCTTTTCATGTGTACTTGGCTGTAGAATAGCTTCCAATATCTACTTTTGACTGTTGTTTGACTTATCTTCTAACCTGCTTTTCCAGAGATTCCCCTGCCTTTTCTTGGTTAGGTCATTTATTTGCATATTTACTCCCCATATCCTCTATATAAACCTCCTTTTGTGCTTATGATTTACCAATTTCATTTCTCATTGCTTGGCTCTTTCCTTTGAATTCTTGTTCTTCTTTCGTAGGTAAATGGTTCTAAGTTCTTCATACTTTTTTCTCATCATAGTTTCTGTCTTGTTCTCTCACGGTTTCTACCCTAGTTTGTCACCTATGTTTGTGGCCTCTTTGGTATGTTTGTGCACTGTTTTATGACCTATGTTTATACATTTTTTGTCTCGTATATTCATGCATTCTGTTTCATCATGGTTCCTGCCCTTCTTTATTATTTTGCTGCCCTGTTGTCATCATGGTAAGTATGTGCCCTCTTTTTTAATGTATGATGCCTCTTTTCTACCCGTTTATTTGCCTTCTGTCTGCCACGGTTTCTGGCCTTGTTTCTCACCTATGTGTCTGCCCTCTTTTGTATGTCCACTCTTTTGTATGTTTTGGACAGCTTTTTAACGTATGTTGGTGTCATGTTTATCACCTACTTTCTGCCTATTTTTTTACATGTGTTTCTGCATTTGTTGTTTGTTTTTTATCCCTCTTCATTGATGTTTCAACAACAATGAAATCTGGTTCAAGTTATTGAACCGATTTCTAAACTATAAGGCTGATTAACATTTATTTTGAAAATTGATTTTCTATTTTTAATGTTGTTTTTTTAATGTTTCAATATCGAATCTGTGCTTCTACATATAAAGTATGCAATCCTTCCGTTTGTATTTTATTTTTGTTCAATTATGTTGCATTTGAAAAACGTATCATGTTTTCGTCCTTACTTGTATCCTAACTTGTTAATTTCTTTTTTTTTTTTTTTTTCAGAAATGTCCACGGCTATCCCTCCCTTATAAGAGGTATTATGACTTAGGCATTATTACAGTTCCATGATGTATTTGTTTATTTCATTACATTATAAATTATGTACTTACGTCTTCTTTACAGATTATTTGTTTTGTAATACATTATTTTCACGGACATTTCATTTATATAATGAATTAATATTATTTTTCTTTGCATTGTATGTTTTAAATTTTTGTTTATTTTAAACTTTCACGTGCAACACACTTTTTTGAACAAATTAACATACCAATGTGTTCATTTACATTAGTATAACCATCCAATTAATTCACAGCAATGTCTATTTAAATAATATAAAAAAAAATTCTACTACCATATCATAACAAGAATAGGCTAATACGTGATTTTCATTCATTGTTATAATGTTCATAATTTCACAATTTTTTTATGAAAAAAGTTATAAATTTTTTAACAATCCTTCTAAGTAATACAAATAAAGCAATTACCTTCACAATTAGTAGCGTTTTTAAAATTTGATCATAAGTTTGGATAGTCGTTAATTAAGTATATGTATTTACTATTGAAATTTGATCACAAAATTGTGGTTAATTAATTGAAATTTGTATTTACTATGAAACATACAATTGTCAAACATAGTATTTTTAAAATGCTATTTTTATCATAACGTTCTTCTCTCACATATTATTTTTATAATTCCTATGACACATTGTATTTACAATTTTCATAACACCTTTAGAATGCAATCCGTATTTTAAAATAACGTTTAAAACAAGTTATTTGTTTTATGTTACACAAACTAAGTAAGATGGAAAATTTTGAATATATTCAAAAAAATTTGCAATTGGATCAAGTTTTAATAAAAGTTACAATTTTTTTGTACATAAGCTTTTAATCGAATTATGTGTATTATTTCATACATGACATGTATCGCATATAAATAGGGGGTTTAACAAATTACTATGTTTAGGGTTTTAGTAAGTGGATAACCTTTAATTAGGGATTTTTCACAATGTATATGGACATTGTGCTAATTCACTTACTACATATTTTTTTAGGAAACTTTACATAGTTTGTAATGGATCAACAAACACTTCTTTGATGGAAAAAAAACAACAAGAGCATGCAGCAGCGGAAGAAAGGATCATATTCTACTCTATATGCATCTAAACGATTTAGAAATTAACATGCAACTTCTAAACGAAAGACCTAAACGAAGAGTGAAAAAGGTAAACGATGAACTTACCTTTGAAGTTCTCAACTTCTACTTCGTTCTAAAACTTCTTTTTTGCCTTCAGATCACGAGCAAGGACAACCACTAAGTTGACCTACTAATCTTAGGACTAAGAACTGAGTTGTGGGACTCGTTTCTATGAAGAAAATCGTTTAGAGAGAAGGTAAGCGGTTAGGGTAATCTTTTTTTAGAAAACATCATCCTTTTCTCATTCTGTAATGAGAAGTTTATATATGAAAATTACATGTGAATTGCATGCAATTTATTTCATATAATCTCAACACCTAATTAATCCATTAACTCTTTAATGGAATTAGTGGCTTCTAATTCACAATAAACTGCCACATTACCCACTAACTTTTAGTTAATTAAGAAATTAGTCAAAGGGGCAATTTGGTCATTTGACTAATTAAGTCAAAGTCAAACTCTGACTTTTCTTAGTCAAACTTTGACTTTTCTTTGTCAAAAGTCAACTTCTGACTTTTTGCTATTTTACCCGTCTTGACTAATTCTAACCTCTTGAGTATGAATCCGCATTCATTTTTCTAAAATTCAAATCATATTTGAATATAAATTCCGGTTAAAGTTTTGATTTTTAAAGTCAAAAGTCAACATGTTGACTTTTACAACTTTGATCGTTTTAAAACTTTACAAGCTTTTAAATATGAATCTACATTCATATTTATTTAAATCATATTTAAACACAAAGCTTAAAGTTTATACGTACCGACTTATATCTTATATACTTGTCAATTTCTCTCTCTTTTCCTAAATCGAACAATTCAAATTATTTCAACATATTGTTCTTAGTTGAATCCATATGAGCTAGTAGGGGAACCTAATCGACCTATAGATCATGGGCTCCAACGATTCGAGATTAACTGGCTAAACTCTTTTAGACCAAGCTTAATCAACATTCGTTAACGAATGAGTCATTCCACTAAAGACTCATAGTTGCACTCCTCTCACTATAGATATATTTCTGTCCACCTGATATAACCATGATGAGTAAGTTGATCATTCACAGGTTGTTCGTAATCTTGGTTAGGTCAAAATACCGTTTTACCCCCGAGATTATATCTTGCTCTTTAAGACCCACTGATCCACTATTGAATAATTGGTTTAAGGTCCAACCTATAAACCTAAATCCTTCTCGAGCCAATGAGAAGGTGGGGCCCTTTGTTCAAGACTTGGATTCAGTCCTTAAGGGAACAACTTATCTACTATCCCAGAAGTGGGTAGGAGTGACTTTCGTCTTGCACCCTATGTCCCTAGCTATCCACTCGGTCTTATTCTTGAAATGGGAGGCTTATTGGGCTAGCGATAATGAGCTGGCCTCACCTATGCAGACCTAAGGATACTACCGAATGAACAGAAGTTCATAGTTAGCTTAGGATTAAGATCAAGTTACCTAGGTCATCATAATTGAAATAGTCAGTTTATATAATTTATGGTGTTATAACTAAAAGTGACTATTTCGTGGTTCCAGTCTTATGCAAACCATTTACATAGGATGCCCCCACTCCTATGTCTCTACATGAACGATTCAGGATTACATCATTTGTACTAACTATGGAGCGGGCCGCATCCATAGTATTTTTCTAGAATAAGGCGTCCAACCTTATTCATACACTAGACTATTTGAGCTATTAACTTAAATTTAATCTATGTTTATGTCTCTACATAAAGTTCAAGTGTATTGACAAACTCAGTAAAATAGCCTCGGGACCTTAATATTTATTGGTTTTAAGATTATAGCATTCAATAATAAACTTTATTGAATCAAATAACAAAGTACGAATTTTAGGACATAAATTCCAACATTCTTGCTGTCCTAACTACGTTCACGCTAGCCCAACGTCAGATGTTACTAACATTGGAGCTACTAATGAACGACAATAGGCGTATTGGGCATACACCATCCCATATACGCCATAGAATAAGGCAGCTTGCGTACTTTTGCATGGTACACGAGTCAGATCTTGTGTGTCACCAAAGCACGCGCATGGACAGGCGAACATTCGTAATTTTATACCATTTATTTCAGACTGTATCTGGTCTTTCGTCGACCGAGATTGTTGATGTTAAGGAAATGGTAGCAATGTTCTTGCATGTTCTTACCCATGATGTGAAGAACCGCGTCACTTAAAGGGAATTTTTACGATACAGTGAGACAGTATCTCAACATTTTAACCTCGTACTGTTGTCTGTCGTTCGACTATACGACGAGTTGATAAAGAGACCTGTTTCAGTAACAAACAACTGCAATGATCAACGTTGAAAGTGTTTCGAGGTGGGCATGGTACAAGTTTAATGTATTTGAGCTTTATGAACGTGACACTTATATGGGCGTGTTTATTTCAACCTGCAGAATTGCATTGGCGCGTTAGACAGGATGTACATAAAGGTGAACGTCCCCGCAACAGATCGACCTACATTTAGAACGCTTAAGGGGGAAATTGCCACAAACGTACTTGGCCTGTGCGACACAGAAATGGATTTTGTTTATGTCCTTGCCGGTTGGAAAGGATCCGCGACAGATTCGCAAATTCTACGTGATGCCCTTGCACAAGAAAATGGACTACAAGTGCCAAAAGGTATTGCTTATTTATAATCAAACAACACCGATTTCTACTTACATATTCAAAGCGCATAAACGAATGGTTTTAATAACATGATATTATTATCTGTGTGATGCAGGTTATCCAAACACGGAGGGATTTCTCGGCCCGTACAGAGGCCAATGGTACCACTTGCAAGAGTGGTGTGGTGTTGGAAATGCGCCAACAAATGCAAATGAGTACTTCAACATGAAGCACTCTTCGGCAAGGAATGTCATTGAGCGCGCTTTCGGTGTTCTTAAGGGTCGTTGGGCTATTCTTCGTGAAAATTTGTATTATCCTCTGCAAGTCCAGTGTTGAACCATACTAGCATATTGCTTGCTCCACAATTTGATAAACAGAGAAATGACATATTGCGACGACATTGACGACGTGGACGGGAGACTCCGCGTATGCGACGACCACCGCTTCAGAAGACATTCACTACATTGAGACGACAAACGAGTGGTCTCAGTGTCACGACGAACTAGCTGAATCGATGTTCACAGATTGACAGTTGTGTAATGCTTAGATAAGAAAATTTTACATTAGAAGTCATCGGTTGTATGCGCATTTTATTGACCTGTAAAATATACTGTTGCATATGAAATGTACGCGTGCCATTTGTTTGTGACTGTTAAATGTGAAATTCTGATATTACTAACGCGCTCCATGTATTTCTTGTAATTTGTCATTCTCAGTATGTCAACCTCAACCCGTATCCCAAGGCATGTCTGGACGAAGAAGGAGGAGGGCACTCTTGTGGAGTGTTTAATGGAGTTGGTGTCAATTGGGGGATGAAAATCCAATAATGGTACATTCCGGCCAGGTTACCTGACCCAGTTGGTATGCATGATGGCGGAGAAACTACCTGGATGTCGTGTCTGCGCAACGACTGTAATTGACTGTAGAATAAAGACACTGAAGCGGACATTCTAAGCCATCGTCGAAATGCGGGGGCCAGCGTGCAGTGGCTTTGGGTGCAACGATGAAGAGAAATGCATAATTGCGGAGAAAGAATTATTTGATAATTGGGTTAGGGTAAGAAAAATAATATAAACGTCACACGACGTTTGCAATGTACATTTACTTCACAATTTTTCTATCAGTACTCATAAGTGGTCCTTTTTTTCCCCACAGTCGCATCCTGCAGCGAAGGGACTCCTAAACAAACCGTTTCCATATTACGACGAACTTACATATGTGTTTGGTCGCGATAGGGTGACGAGTCAGTTTGTTGAGACATTCGCCGACGTGGCGTCAACGAGCCTGGCGGGTATGAGGAGTTTGACATGTCAGATGGAAACGAGGACTTCCCGTCCGTGTACAGCCAGTGGATTGACATGTCGTAGGACGATGTACGCGCATCACGACTTTTTCGCGCTTCAGAGGGTAGGACCGGATCGAGTGAATCCAAGAGGAGGAGGGGAAGTCAGCGAGAGGTGGATGTTAAATGTATACATCTGGCACTCGACCAAACGAACGAGCAACTCAGGATGATTGCGGAATGACCTGCACGCGTCCTTGCCAATGACAACCATGTGCGCACGGAATTCTTCCGCATATTGCGTGAGATGTTGGAACTAACGAGTTTGGATAGGGCATTGTTGCAAAGGCATCTTCTGTTTCGTATGGACGACTTGCGGGGTTTCGTACTCAAGCCTGCGGATGAGACGGAGAGCTTTTTGTAGAGTCCTTCTATGAGACATGACGAGATAGTTTATGTTTGTACTGACCTAGGTTGCTTCTTATTTGCTTACTTTTTTTGCTATATGGTATTGACTGTTTATGCTTTTGCTATTGTAGACAACTACTTTTTTCCTCATGTACTCGAGTTGTTTATGCATATGTATTTTTTTTTTTGTCCTTCTACATCCGTTCAATTCTGTTCATAATGTTTATTTAAAATTAAGGAAAATAGTAACAATTTCACCCAGGCGTTATACCACGTAATTATATATGTTCAAAATGAGGGGACATCGCTATCGCTAATTACAAATAGGAAATAATTAATTTGTATTTTTAGAAAATGAATTTTAATAAATTTTTCACAATATGTGTAGAAATTAATTCCAAACTGGACAATTATCTTTAATAATTTAATAACATCACACATAGAATAAATTATTTACAATAAGACGAGTTCGATGCTTTCGTAAAAAAGTATGCAATAAGAATTTTTTTATCATATTTACAATCTCATTTAAAAAATATTATACTACATAAAAAAATATTAACCCAACCCATATAACACTTTCCCCAAATAAATTTTATCATAAATTCCGTGTAAATCTATTACCTGACTCTTCCCCAAACACATCTATAAGATATCATTTTCTATAAGCTTAATATTTTATGCCAAAATAGTCACCCATTATAAAAACTCAAATAAAAAAAATTTGCCGCTCAATATTTGAGTACGCGCCCCTCTCTTTTGCTCAAGCAGACGGCCGGCTGCGATACTCACGTCCATTCTCACACGCCCGACCGCCCTCCGTTCAACCGACGACGCCGCCGTCGTTGTGTCTGTCCAATCGCCATTGTCGCCAAAGAATAGTGGAGGTTGAGCAGTTTCCCTGATTCAGAAGAAATCTCCTTCTCTAAAGAAGCTTGCGGCCTCGAAGCATCTGGAAATTGATCTTAGAAGACAGGAGTTGGTCTCGTGGCTAGGGCTTTAACCGTTCGGAATAGAAAGTCTCGGTCAACGAAGTGGAGTGGGCTGAAAGCAGCAGAGGAAAAAATTTCTTTCAAGAGAACCTGGATCCTTTGGTTCGGGAAAAGCTGCTTCACGCTCTTGCCTCGGTTACTTTGCAAGCTTGCTTCTCAGCTTGCTTTGCTCTAAGTTGACCTCTTACCTTTGAAAAAGGTCAGACCTATTCTGAAGAAAGGATATTTCACCTTCGTTTACAATTGTATTTGAGAAAGAAAGTCCAGTGATTCAGGCACTGTCGTCGTCTACAAGGCAACACTCCAAAAAAGTTAGGGTTGTTTACATTTCAAGCTACTTGGTGAAGATTTTCCTTAAGATAAGAACAAAGACTCTTCTTCTTCTTTCTTTCTTCTACATCATTTTCCAACTCCAGTTGCTTTTGGATTTCGCTTTGGGATAGCTCATTTTAGATAGGGCTATTGAAAAATGAAAGGAGAAAAACCAAACCCAAGCTTATGGAAAAAAAAATTCCTATCTCTCCATTTTTATTTGAGTCCAAAAGGAAACCAGAGCATTGATTGCTTAGGGTGAAAATGAAAGGAACAAGTTTACATTCCTTTGTCTATTGCAACACACTCTCCTCTCTCCCTCACTCATTTTCTCAGTGTTGCTATTCTGGGAATTGTGTTTGTAAAGAAATAGGTGATCCGTTGCAATGTGGGAAATTATATGTTGAAATTTGAGATACTTTAGTATTTCAAGCTTCTTCAGGTATTCTTACGTATGTTAGTTTTGTGATTACTCTCCTATATTTCATCAGATTCAAGATCTTGATTGTAACTTTATTGAAATTGGTGGGAGGTTTCATCTTCCTTTTCAATATTTCATTCTTCATAAAATTGGAAGTTAGTGGTTTCTTATAATGTCTAAAATGAGTCATTATTTTCTGATATCGAGTGGAAAGATTTGATTTTAAACCAAAAGGAAGTAAGTTGGTTCTAAGTGAATTATGATTTCTAAGTTTTAATAAAAAAATTGACGTTCGCCCATAATTTATATCTCAAAATTTTGTATTTTTTAAGATTTCAGTTTCTTACCGATAGAACCGTAAAGTTCTGTCTTCTTTTTCCATTTGTGTTTTGACTTGGGACAACCAAGTGTGTGAGTATTTAGGACAAGTTGAAAGTTACTTTTAACTTTTTTTCTTATATAGAAAAAAAATAGAAAGCTCACGAGGATGATGTTCTAATTAACACTTATCCTGATGTTGCAGGTATTCCCCAGAGAAAATATGGTACATTGATCAAATGCTGAAGGTTCTCTCTGTGGTATAGTTTAAATTCTCATATGTTTTTCTTTATAATCTCCTATCTTTTAGATTCTTTAAATCATTTCTCTTAGATTTTTAAGGTTCTTTCTTAGATTCCTCCTTATTTTCTCTTCAATACTAACTTGGAGGTCTCGTGTTTTTCAGTTTAATATCGCGAATCTGACTATTGGATGCCAGAAGAAGCTAGAAATTGATGATGACCAGAAACTGTTAGCTTTCTAATCTCCTTTTTCTTCTTCAATCTGTTGTTTTCATCCCGAATGTGCTTTTTATTGTTCATATCTTTAACATTTTACATAAATACATTGGATTGGTGGCGTGAAAGTGTTACGTTTGCTACTAGAATCCATGTATTTTGTTTTAGCAACTCTATTTTGTTTTACATAAATATACATTGGATTGTTTTAGCATCAAAATCTCTGACCGTCCTCAACGTCTACCCTGTTTGGATCAGCTTGAATTGGACCTTTCTTATATTTTCTAATTCACGATATTTATATTTTTAACTTATTTTGAGTAGTCTATGTTTCAGGTAGTGGAAGCTCTATTTTTCATGTGTTTTAAAAAAGATATACGCTTTGTGAAGCATACACCCCTTTTCAACATGTCAGGGTTGTCTTGATCTTTCTTCCATTTGACAGGTTCTTGACAACAAACCTGATATTATTAGAGAAAATTATATGAATGAACTTTGCATTCTTCAAAATGATGTTCTGCCGTTTCCTAACGTGGTTGAATGTTATTAGTTGTTAATAAATTTGAAACATCCTTGCCCAGAAACTTGCACATTTTTGATAATATCATGTGGTCTAGCATTGTGAAGGTTGCTTTCAGTATCATAGAAGAAAAAGTGGGTCGTCCTCTTGAAGCTATTTTTAGAAAATTTTCGTCACAGATAATAGCAGCTGCGAGTTTGGGTCAAGTTTCCCGAGCTACTCCCCGAGACTTTGGCGAGGATGTTGCTATCAATGTTCTGATTAATTACTATAACATTATTCTTTTCCTCACATTAGAAGCAATTTGGGAAAATTATGCTGGGAAAGGGTTATCTGATTTTAATTTCCTAAGTGTGACTGGTAACGTCACTAGTACTATATATCTAGTTGATTATTGGAAAACATCTTATCTCAGTAGTGAATTCTTAGCTATATATACAGTAATTGAGTGCCGATGTTGGTTTTTCTGGCTGGCAGTTTTTTATTCTTCCAAATATCTTCAACCAACTAAAAAAAACTAATTGTTATATAATGAATAAAATTTGGAGTAAATAGTGAGGATTAAATATGCTTCGGTATCAAGTGGATAGGAGGTTTTCCTAGGTTGAGTATTAATGCCTTCAATCCGTTTTACAGGAACGAGATTGTAAATAAATGAGTGTATCATTGTCCCACATCTGGAATGGTTCCAATGAGTGATTGAAGTGCGCTCTTCTTTTTTCCTTTGGTAGGTGGGAGGAACTTTGAAGTAATTGGTTTCATTACTTCCTTGGTTAACTGAACTGTGCAGTTTGATGTGAGTTTGACCCGAACAGCTGACTGCGAGTTTGACGTGAACGACTCAGCAAGCTCCTAACTACAGTAAGCTTGGTAAGTTTTTGGATACGTAATATTATTACTTGTTTTGGAATTTGTCTCTTTCTTCCTGTCATTATTTTGGAGTTATTTTTTTTTATTGATTTGTTTTCTTTGGGACTTTAGAGGTGAGGATCACGTGGAGCAAATGGCATTACATTAGATAAGAACAGTTTTAAAATCTCAGGAAAATGGTTACTGTTAGTTTACAAACAGTATGCCTTTAGAGTTTCATTGATCTTAAAGAAGTTATTTTTTGAACAAAACGCAAGGGAAAAAGCTCATATGGTTTTATCCTTATAAAACATCTTTAGTAATTTATATTTTGTCTCATTTAGATTTCTCTCTCATTTTGTGCATTACACCAAAACTGAAAAGAGAAACTGTGGGCTGGGTGGTTTTTTAGTTACTAGTGAGTGGCACGGGTACTGTAACAACAACATAATAATTGGATCGTTTTCATTTTTACTTCCATTTTGGATGATGAATGCTTTTGGTTTGAAATCCAATCTAGCTACCGGGTTATCTTCCTATTTGATAGACTTGAACGTTCAAGCTTACAACATATAAGGGTGGAACATCCTCCCCTTGCATATATGCAGTTCCAACTTAACCATGAACATATTTTTCTCTTTTATCTCTGTTAAGTATTTACATCTTTTTAAATGGATTACACTAACTCTATGCCCTTAAAACAAAACAAGACCATGGTTAAACCGTTTGGCTGTGTACTCTCCTGTCTTCATTTTATTTTTAGCTCTTTTGAAATCACATTTTATTTGCGTTTGTTTTCCTCGTATCAATATTTTGTTGAACATTTGTAGATCTTGTCATTGCAAATATGAATTCCTCGAGTACTTTTTATTCTCCTAGATATATTATAGGACCATTACAAATAGCTCAAATAATATCTATCCATAAATATGGTATCTGTTAGCAAATCTATTGTCGTATGTTTGGTGAGAACTGCTGGAAATTGAAGATAATGGAGTACTCCAAATTTTTTAAGAAAAGAGAGCATTAGATGAATCAATTTTGAGCATCTTTTTTTCGTCGGTACCTTGATAGCTTCTATATAGGGTCACCTTGGTAAAAGGGAAGGATGTCACGTTTGAATTTGATCTTACATCATTCCTGTCAATAAAAAGTACATGAACATTTTGATTTTTTTGGGCTTTTTGAAATAATATAGTATTGGAAGAAGCAACCTCCTGTGTGGCTTTAAGATTGTGGAAGATAGATTTGTCGTCACGTACTCGAGACGACACGGAGTGATCAACGTCATTAAAAAGGGTTAATTTAAGAAAAAAAGGGAGTCACCACATATTTTTTCGGTGTGATTGAACACCAAATTAAAATTTAAATTAACCCTAAACCCTAAAGTAAATAAATTTTAAATAAAGTAAAAAAATTGTCTGCGAGAAAAAATTAGAGTTGAGTTCAAAAGTCGTTTGTGTACGAGGAAGGTGCTAGCATCTCATAACACTCATTTAGAAAACGGTGGTTAAATTTAGTGTCTTGAACAAAATTCATTTAGAAAAACAAAAGTTTCATGTGGGACGTGTTTGAACGTAATCGAATCAAAAGTTTGAGTTATTGTGTGAATATAATTGTTATAAGGGATCAATTTAACATTTCTTGTCTTCTACTCCCCATTCAGTTGATGTACAACCAATAGAGAGTCTCCAAGGACTCCTAACCATTTTATTTTCATTTCATAGGTCATTTGCACTCCCATCCTATTGCTTCATACTCGGCCATGTTGTTGGTGTAATCAAAATACAATTTAGCAGTTAAATAGTACCACTTCCCATCGGGGGACAATAAAATGGTTCCGACATTATGTCTTACTTCATTTGTACTTTCGTTAAACATCATTGTCCATGTATCTGGTAAGGTGTTTACTATATTGCCATGATATCTTCAACGGGAAAATCAAACTTCATGGGATCGTAGTCTTCAATCGATAATTCAGTTAGGCACAATCACACTATGCTTTATGACCTTTCTAGTAATGTAAACAATATCAAACTCTGATAACATCTATCGTTTGGCTATCCTTCATGATAAGGATGACTTTTTAAAAATGTACTTTACAAAATCCATTTTTTAAATAAGTCATTTAGTATAGTACTACATATACTGTCTTAATCTTTGAGTTGTCCATGCTACGTTGTAATATGTTTTTTCCAATAATGAGTACTTTGATTCATAATTTGTAAACTTCTTGCTTAAATAATAAACATCTTGCTCCTTTCTAGTAGAGTCATGTTGCCCTAAAACACATCCCATCCATCGATTCACTGTCAGGTATAAGATTAATGGTCGTCTTGGAGTTGGCGGGACAAGGATAGGAGGGCTTTGCAAGTAGTCTTTGATTTTATCAAAAGATTTTTGGCAATCTTCATTCTAGTGACAAATCTCGTTTTTGCAAAGAAGTTTTAAAATTGGTTCACAAGTTTGAGTGAGGTGTGAAATAAATTGTGTAATGTAATTTAACCCATCGCCTTGATTTTTTTTTTGGTCCACCTTGATGCTTGTGTGACTGACAATGAAACCCAATAACTTTTCAAAAAAAACTCCAAATATGCATTTTGCTGGATTCAGCTTTAATTAAAATTATGTACCAAATGATTGTGTACCAAAAGAATTTAAAAAATCGTGTACCAATTTTTTTAAAAAAAATCATTTGGATTTGGGTCTCCAAATCTAAACGATTGTGTAACAAAATTAAACGATAGAATTGAAAAAAAAAAAAAATTGTAGTCATATCTAAACGATCGTGTATAAATGGTAGCCTTATTTAAACGATCGCAGTATAAATTGTAGTCATATCTAAACGATCGCGTATATATTGAACCATATTTAAATGATCGCGTATGAAACAATAACTAAATCTAAACGATCGCAAATATATTACATGCGCGTTATTGACGGCGTGGTTGACGGGGTATTTTTTGTATTTTACACGGTGGACCTCTGGATTTTTTCTATTTTTGGAATTGTTCAATAGAGTGTAAATATTTTGTTGCTTTTTTATATTTTTTAAAAGACCCCTATTTATATATATATATATATATATATATATATATATATATATATATATATATATATATATATATAATTCATATTAGAATGTCTATTCCTATTGTTGTTTAATTCTTTGGTTGCTTTGACATGTGAACAACTTTGAATTGGATAAATTAGTAGAATTATTTGTTTGACTTGATTTTGATAAAAGTAATGTTGAAACTTTGGTACCAATAAAGAAAGACAATGATTTTGTTTGGTATTTAGTTTTTGTTAAAGATGCAATTAGTAGACATCAATTAGTTGTCCATATAGGTGTTAATTGTTTGGGAATGTCTTCTTCATCTAGTAGTAGTGTATGGGAGAATGTTGATATATCACTAAATATATGTTTTTTTTTCTATTTTAAATGATGAAATTATAAGAGACATCTCTTATTATTTTGATTTGAAGGAAAAAAGTTTATTTAAAAGTAAAAAAGTGTTTTTAAAGTATTTTTGCATAATAATAGTGAAAAACAACTTTCAATTTAGGACTACAGTATCAAATCTGAGGTATCTTGAATTTAGATATCTGCAAGAAGGTTGCAAATGGTATGCAAGGACATCTCGTTATAAGAAGAGTGATTTGTGGATGTTACGAAAATATGTTTCTGATCATGATTGTTCATTGAGTATTGCTTAAAGTTTTCACATGCAAGCTTCTTCAACAGTAATTGATAATTGTTTGATAGATGATTTTAGATTCATGTTTACTGATCATTCTATTTCTAAAGAGATTGCACATAAGACTCATACAAATCATAGAATTAATATAAGTTACAAAAAGTTTGAAGGACAAAAGAATGTACGATAAAAATATTACATGGTGACATAGTTGAATCGTATATATTAATTTCAAGATTTTTTGATACATTGGTTGAATCTAACTTAGATATGATTAGTTTTTTATATCAAATTTAAATTCATTTGTAGATAGATGTGGATAGACTAATATCATAGTCTATCTCGATAGACCCATATTAGCATCTTTCGTATTCTTTCTGTTATTTTTTGTTTGTGCTGATAGAAATGTGTTTTTAATTATTATAGGTACATGCATTGCTTTAAAAATGGATGACAGTGGTTAGTTTAAGTTTTATTTTATTGCTTTTGGTGCATTAATTGAGAGGCGAAAATATTGTAGACTTATTATTTCTGTTGATGAGACATTTTTGAAATGTAAGTTTGGTGGTATCTTATTAACAATCTCATCACAAGATAGTAACAATCAAATATTCTCTTCTACTTTTTGCCATTATAGATTTTGAAAATGATGTATCATGAACATGATTTTTTGAGAAGATACAAAGTAGTTTTTCAAAGCAGACTAATTTAGTCATTGTTTCTAATAAGTATCTTAGCATTTTCAAAGGAGTTTTAAGAGTGTTTTCTGATGTTGAGTATTGTATGTGCATAAAACATTTTTTAGGTAACTTGAAACTCTATTTTAAGGATCTACTACTTGATAAGTATTTCTTTAGCTGTGCTTATGTCTACACTGTTGAAGAATTTGAGTAACATATAAGATGCATGGAGTTTGTTTGTTCAAATATAAGAGATTATCTTAGTAGTGTTAGTTTTGAGAAGTGGTCTTGGGCATATTCACGTAGACGAAGGTATAAAATGATGACATCAAATTGTGCAGAAAGTGTAAATTCAGTGTTTAAAGATCTTAGAAAACCATTTGTGGATATGATGCTTTGTTCAATTATGGATATAATGCAAAAGTGGTTTATGAATGAAGTAAAACTTTTTAATCTTGGTCAGACTTCTTTTTATCTGCTATTTTACATAGCTTCATTCTTTTCATTAGTTTTTGTTGTTCATTTATTTCCTATACACAATGTTAACTAAGAAAAAAAGTAAAAAACAATAATAATTGATGCAAAATACTTTCGAGTTCTTTTATATACATACAAGTATAGATTCTAAACCAACTGTAGAACTTTGTTTCTCTGTTACTGGTTCATTTTCAACCGAAGTAACTACTTCATCATTTTTTTGAATCTCAACCTATTATTTTGGTTTTTCTTGTAATGTATGATATTAGATAAGTAACAAACTCTTAATTTAAAGGACTACACAATTGTTGTGTATACATACCAATTGAGATTCTATTTTTCAGTTGAAGTAGATTGTTCCACATTTCTAATTTTTAGACTTTGTTCCTCAGTTACTTGTTCTTTTTCTTTTTTTATCTCAATCAAAGTAACTGCTTGATCATTTTTTTATATTCTCTACAATGCATAATATTAAATAAGAAACAAACTCTTAATTCAAAAAACTACATAGTTGTGTATACATACCAGTTGATATTCTTCATTTACAATTGAAATTGTTGGTGGCACTTCGTCAATTTGTAAAATTTGATCCAATGGAGCCATTGTAAGGTGTTTGAGAGTACTTGATGATGTAGTATTTCATAAGGTGAAAGAGGTTGGCTCATAATTGGAAGGGTAGTAATCATTTTTGGTAGGTTTTTTTCTTTCTGACTTTGAGCATTTATATTATTCGATAAATCTCCTATAGTCAATAGCAAGTCTGCATCCCTATCGTCTATGCTAATATCACTATCTGATTCCTCTTGATGTTCAACTGAAGTTATTTTTTGTTCCCTAAAAAAAATAAGAAAAAAATGAGAATAAGAAAAAAAAAATACAATTGTTACTTATTTAGAATGTAAGCAATTTTCAACAATATAAAGCAGTAAACAATGAATGAAATGTTAACCTTTGGATTTCCACGTTAAGTTCTTCAGAATGTTGTTCTTCAATGTATGGTTGGTTATTGCTGATCATATTTTCTCTATTTTGATAATCATCATTGTCATTCTGATGAGTATCATCATTTACTCGATTTTGATTCTAATAAATAAATAAAAATAAAAATAAAATTAAAAAACTGATTGCTAAACGAATGTTTATATAAAAGTAAACAATGATGTATCCTATCTAAACGATCGTGTAGCTGTGATAAACGAACGTTTAAATTTGATAAGCGATCAGATATTTTAGTTAAACGATCGTTTATTTAAACAATTGATAAACGAAATACTTTTTGAAAACTAAAATTAAATGAAAATGAAAATAAAATTAAATGATTATGTATATAAAAAGTAAATGATGATGTATTCTATCTAAATGATCTTGTAACTGTGATAAACGATCGTTGAAATTTGATAGGTGATCGGATATTTTAGTTAAACGATCGTTTATTTAAACAACTGATAAACGAAATACTTTCTGAAAACAAAGTTTACTTGGACCAATCTCTCAAGCATTTGCTTCATTTCAAACAGCTCCAATGATTGCTTTCTAATGACGTCATCCATCTTATAGATTATAAAAGTTAGTATGGATAAATCCTTACGAACTTCTTTTATGTCATTTTTTAGTTTTTTTTGTAGGATTTCGAATGATTTTGTTGTTCTTTGTCATTGGACTTTTTTGATCTGCAACGTTTTTTGTTGGTTATTGGATGCATTTCAGACTGGTCAGTAACTGTTTGTCTTTGTTTCCTTCGTGGCGATAGTTGTGGAGATGAGGTTGATTGCTCAAATGATTGATTGTTTATTGTATCATTAGAAGTATTGGTATCACTGTTGTTAATATATGGTATGGATTCATTGTCCTCCATTTCCATGTTATCATCCTTTTGAATTTGACTCTCCATGAAAGCTTTCTCTTGAGTTAATAATTTCAGTTTAGGTTGAACAACAATCTGTAATGTTACAATCAAAAGATTGTTAATACGTTGTATATCAAACTAAGCTACTAAATGATTGTTTATAAAATAATATGATACTTGATATGGTATTCAATATAAACGATATTGCATTAAGCTAAACGATCGTATATGTTAAAATGTAAACGATCATGCAATTGTTTTAAAGGATCGCTGACAAGTTTTACTTACATTTTTGTTGTTGAATATATTCTTCCGCAACATTTTGTAACATGAAGCTTATGTACAATTCCATCTTAATATTCTAGGGATTGATCCCTTACTGTTTTTTGTGGCCAGGTGCTCACTTGCAGTTGAGAGTATTTCATAAGCCCACACCTAAAACATTTAAACAAATATGTTAAACTTTGATGTTTAGTTTATATTAAACTTTGATGTTTAGTTTATATTTAATTAAAGTGTATAAACAAATAAAAATCACTTGATAAGCAAGTATGTAGCCTTTGATGTTGTAGTATGCCACTGCTTTGGAACTTCTTGCCTTCTTGAACTTGTATGCTTCTTTTTTCTCTTGTAGAATTGTTTTCAAACTGTTGAGCAAACGAGTGTAGATGAAAGTTGATCAATCAAAGTTCTTAAAAACTTCTTCATCTTCAACTCTTCCCAAAATATCCATATCAAACTGCATTTTTTTATCCTTCCCGACCATTACACACTACTACAAAATCTACTTTACTTGACACTAGGTATTTTTACATACTTGACTTTTTTTGTTAAAAACACGTAAAGTATTGACCATTTTAAAGGAAAAACGTCAAGTATAGTCTAAAAAAAGTGGAGTTTTCACAAAGTTTTTCGAATTATTTTACGTTAACCTTTACTTGATGTTTTTTTGCGTCAAGTATAAAGGACATTTTACTTGACGAGATTTGTGTCAAGTATTGCGAACATTCACTTGACACGAAAACAACGTCAAATATAGTTTAAAGAAGACAAAATTTTCACCTAAATTTTCGAATTATTTTACTTTAGCTTTTACTTGACGGTTTTTTAGCGTCAAGTATAGTACAGATTTTACTAAACGTTTATTGTGCGTCAAGTATAGTTGACATTTACTTGACGTGGAAATAACGTCAACTATAGTTAAAATTTTGATTTGATACTTTGAAAATTAATGTTTTAAAAATGTCAACACTACTGTAAAAATAGGTTTTAATAAATTATCCTAATAAAAAAAAAATCCTTTTTTCCAATATTAATAAATTCCCCTTTTTCCATCTCTCAAAATCCTTCACGCCCAAGATTGTAACTCCGAAATTTCTTTACGCTCGAAATCCTTACGCTCGCACCGTCATGATAAATCTCTGTTCGCCGTTGAAAAAACCCTTACGTGAATTTTCCTTAGTACGTGCCATTGAAATTAACCTCATGTCGTCGCCGTCTCTTGCTTCCTATAGTTTGCTCGCAAAATCCCTCACATTGGAAGACGAAATGAACCTTTGTTCGTCGTCTTTCGTCGTCCGGTGCTTCTCCTCGCTCCTTCCTCTATCTGGTTCTTCTCTCGATTATAACTCCTCCATCTAGTGGTTATTGCAATTGTAGTGCTCCTCCATCCTTTACCGTCGGTGATAGCTCCTCCATCTGTTTGCCGCCGGTTCGTTCCCTTCACTTTTTTTTAGTTTTTTGTTTAATCTGCTTTCTCTGTGTTCTGCTGTGAAAACCAGATGATGAAGTATGAACCTTGTTGAAACAAACTTTTGAAAAAGGAAAACCCAACTTCTGGCCAATTCAGTTCGTGATGACGAAACATGTAGTAATGTATTTCCATATGTATTGGTTTTTTTACAGTTCACACAAATTTAGGAAAAAATAACTAGAAGAGGTCTTTCCTTTGCTATCTTCCTTGCATACTTAAGCTTCTATGAATCAGTGTCCTAACTCCTAAATGAAAATTCCTGCCTTTTTGGGACCTTTTCTCTCCAAATTAAACGTCTAAGAAAGTTTTGCCTTAGAAGTTGAAGAATTGAGGGAAGGCATTGTTGATAGGCAGGAACACAACTTGATTTCGTCCATTTTTTCTTTGATTTCACCTTGGAGTTTCCATTACATGGAGGCTATAATACTTTCATTCCACGAAACAATCTCTCTCCACTTTTCAAGCATTAGGAAGACTTACTCAAATGGTTTTTGTAGGGCCTTGTGAGTTACCAAAATGTTGGGTTTGCGAAAGTAGTAGTTTTAATGGAATACATTTTTTTGTAGGCAATCAATTGCTTGGTTGCCAGATGTCAATTTCCTTTTAGCTTCTAACAATTATTCTCAATAGAATGGTTGGTAAACAGTATCTCACCATGTATTCTTCTATTTTTTCAATTGTAGAAATTAGTCAAGATATTAATAGAGGAATGGGAGAGATGATATTAGGGAATGATTGGGTAGTTCAGACTTGGATGATCTTAAAAGTGGAAGCTTTCATGCTTGAGGCTGTACTTATTTAACTTCTTTTCTTTTATCTTTCAATACCATTTTAGTTGTTTGGTTCTGTAACGGCCCAACTCCTTGTACTAGGCCGAAGTCATTACTAATTAAAGATAAATAAATTTCATAAATAAAAAATATAGAAAATAAAACAAAACCTCAAATACTCGTTAAAATCATAAACAAATAACTGTAAAGATAAAATTAAGTAAAATTCTAACTCGGGCTCTATCTAGTTTTTAAAGAAAAATAAATAAAATAAAATAAAATAGAAAGTGCATCAAATCAAATTACATAAAGCGGAAGCAAAATGATCCCTATGGCTCGCCACGGTCACTTCTTGTCAATCGTCTGCTTCCCTCTACTCTTACCTCTACCTCTACCTGTAAAATTAAACAAGAAAGAGTGAGTATAGAAAATATACTCAGTAAGGGACCCACTACTAGTCCCGCTAGGTACATGTTAACTTTCTATTAGAGTCCTGTAAAGTAGTAACCGTAAACTGGCACGTTCCTGAACACATGCAATTTGTGATCCCGTAGGAACATGTCTGGTCTTTGGTGAACTTATAAAAGGAACATCTAGGACAACTGGTCTTTAGTGTATCCGAAGGAAACACTAAGACAATCGTGTGGCTCGGACTTCACGCGGGCGGTTGACGCGGCTCGGGTACGGCTTCGGAAAACTCGAGAGGAATTGTGGCTCGGGTTCGCAGCGTCCTCCGATGCGGTTGGATGGAGCTCTGACGACGGATGGAGATGGCTCGACGCTGGTGGCTACTTGGTGGTCGATTGACGGACGTTTGACGACGCGACAGAAAGTTGATGGAGGCGACGACTGACGAACGAACGGAGAAGACGCGGCGACTTTCGATCAGAGAGGAACGGAGGAGACGACTGACGATGGGAGAAGACGCGGCGGCCTTCATTATTCAACTGCTGCTCAATGATGGCCTACGACGTATGGGATGAAACGCAGACGGCGATGGCTTGACTACTTCAGACGACGACTCAGCTTGCGACGGAAAAGGTGGCGGTGACGGCGGCTTGCTACGGTTTTCTCTCTTTAGGGTTTTTTCTTGAGGAAGATGAAGATGAATAGGGTTTTCACACATCCCAAAGCCCTATTTAATGAAAATAATTATTTTTATTTTTATTTTTTATTTTTTCTCTTTCCCAAAAATCTTCACACACTCTCACTTCATTTAAAACCAACAAAATCTTCTTTTTAACCTTAAATTTCCCTCTCTCTCCAAACCAATCACCTTTATCTTCCAAAAATAAATATCCTTACTGTTGGAATTTATGTTCTAAAACTTGTACTTTGTTATTTGATTCAATAAAGTTTATTATAGAATGCTATAATCTTAAAATCAATAAGTATTAAGGTCCCGAGGCTATTTTACTGAGTTTGTCAATATAATTGAACTTTATGTAGAGACATAAACATGGATTAAGTTCGAGTTGATAGCGCAAATAGTCTATAGTGGATGAATAAGGTTGGGTGCCTTATTCCGGAAAAACACTATGAATGCGGCCCGCTCCGTAATTAGTACGAACGATGTAATCCTGAATCATTCATGCAAAGACATGGGAGTGGGAGCATCCTATGCAAATGGTTTGCATAAAGCTGGAACCATGAAATAGTCACTTTTAGTTATAGCACCGTAAACTATAAACTAACTATTTCAATTATGATGATCTAGGTAACTTGATCTTAATTCTGAGCTAACTATGAACTTTTGTTCATTTGGTAGTATCCTTAGATCTGCATAGGTGAGGGGAGCTCATCATCGTTGGTCCAATAAGCCTCCCATTTCAGGGATAAGACCGAGTGAATAGCTAGGGACATAGGGTGCAAGATGGAATTGACTCCTACCCACTTCTAGGATAGTAGATAGGTTGTTCCCTTAAGGATTGAATCCAAGTCTTGAACAAGGGGCCCCACCTTCTCATTGGTCCGAGAAAGATTCAGGTTTATAGGTTGGACCTTAAACCAATTGTTCAATAGTGGATCAGTGGATCTTAAGGAGCAAGATGTAATCTGGGGGGTAAAACGATATTTTGACCCAACCAAGATTACGAACAATCTATGAAGGACCGACTTACTCATCATGGTTATATCAGGTGGACAGAAATAAATCTATAGTGAGGGGAGTGCAACTATGAGTCTTTAGTGGAATGACTCATTAGTTAACGAATATTGATTAAGCTTGGTCTAAAAGAGTTTAGCCAGTTAATCTCGAATCGTTGGAGCCCATGATGTATAGGTTCATTAGGTTCCCTTACTAGCTCATATAGATTCAACTTAGCATATAGCTTATTGGCTCGAAGAGTCTCCAAAACCTGATGCAAATGCTCCTCATGCTCAGCCTCTATCTTGAAGTAAACCAAGATGTCATCAATAAAAACTATAACAAAAGTGTTTAAGAAATCCTTAAACACCATGTTCATCAGATCCATAAATACAGCAGGAGCATTCGTCCAGCTAAAGGACATTACAATGAACTCGTAATGCTCATATCTAGAACAAAAAGCAGTCTTAGGGATGTCACTGTCTAATCCTCAGCTGGTGATAGCCTGAACGTAAATCGATCTTAGAGAAAACAGTGGCTCCTTGCAGCTGATCAAACAAGTCGTCAATCCTGGGCAATGGATAGTGGTTCTTGACTGTCACCTTATTCAGCTCTCTATAATCAATGCAAAGACACGTCGAACCATTCTTCTTCTTCACGAACAATATTGGTGCTCCCCAAGGTGACACACTAGGTCGTATGAAACCCTTGTCTAGTAACTCCTACAACTGGACCTTTAGCTCCTTCAGCTCTGCTGAGGCCATTCTGTAAGGATCTCTAGATATTGGAGCGGTGCCTGGCTCTATCTCAATAGCAAAATCGATCTCCCTGAGAGGTAGAAGTCCTAGAAGCTCATCAGGAAAAACGTCGGGGTATTTCTCACTACCGGTTCAGATGACAAGGAAACTTCTGGCTCTCTTGTGTCCAGTACGCTAGCCAAGATACTCCAAGTACCCTGGTTGAGTAGCTTACTGGCTTTCATAGCTAAGATGACTTTGGGTAGGACCACAGTCCTTGCCCCTTTAAACTTGAAACTAGTTGCAGAAGGAAGGTTAAAAACTACCTCTTTGCAGGAACAATCTATGCTTGCGTGGTTGGCAGACAACCAATCCAAGCCTAAAATTACATTAAAATCTCGCATGTCTAAAATTAGCAAAGTTACATCTAACACATGGTTTGCTATCTCTACTTGACATGCCTTTATCTTATCTTTAGACAATATGACTTCTCCCGATGGAGTAGAAACAGATAGCATACTACTCAACGGTTCTACTTCTAAACATATTTATCGAACAAAAGTTGAAGATATGAAGGAATGGGATGACCCAGAGTCAAACAACACAAATGCAAAGTTTTCCAAGATTGGGAGCATACCTGTCACCATAGTACAAGCTTGCTCGGCCTTCTGAAGAGTAGTGGCAAAAACTCTTCCCTATTGGGGAGTGGGAGTCTTGTTCGAAGTAGTCTCAAGCAGTTTCTAAGGACAAAAGTCAGCTGTATGCCCTGGTTTCTTTCACCTGAAACAAACTCCACTTCCTGCCGAGCAACGACCTCCATGATATCTCCCACAGCTCCGACACGTAGGTAGTTCTCTTAAAGTCTTTTCTGCAGCAGCAAGCTCCTGACGATGCCACTGGAAGACACCTTTTGACCTCAGATTTCGCTGCGGTGCTATAGCAAGCTGTGACTCAACCTTTCTCTTTTGACCGGGGGTTGACCCTCTGCTTGCAGCCTTGGATGGATTAGCTCTCTCGTGCAGACTCATGTCCAGTGCCAGACGTAGTGCATCAGCATGAATGGTTGGCCTGAGGGCTCAAACGAAACCCTAGAGGTCTAGTCTGAGACCTCTAACGAATGTTTTTGTTCTGGCAGCCTCATCCTTTACTACCTTGGGAGCAAAACAGGATAGCATATGAAACTCTATGTTATACTGCTCCACAGTCATGTCGCCTTGCTCCAGGTTCAGGAACTTTTGCTGCTTAGCGTACCTCACGTTGGCAGAGAAGAATTTAGCATAGAAGCTCTCCTTGAACTGCTCCAAGGTTATCTTGCTAACATCACCACCCAACATCCTCTCAGCAGTCTCCCACCAGGCGGTACCTCTATCTTTCAAGAAGAAAACTGCGCATTAAATCTTCTGGTCATTAGGGCATTTCATGTACCGGAAGATGGTCTCTATAGAAGTCAACCACATCTGGGCCTTGGTAGGGTTATCCATGTATTCGTCAAACGTCTTAGGATTGTACTTCCTAAAGTCTTTTAGATGTTTGGCCTCTGCTGACAATTAATCTAGCACGGGCTGAGATTCCATTACGGCTAGAGGAGGGGCGGTCGGGGTCTGTTGGGTAGCATGGAACGGTGCTAAAGCATCTCTCAGCAGATCCTGGTATCTGTTCTCCACGGCAGTGAGATCTGCCTAAGTGACTTCTGCAGTAGGGTTGGCAGCTTGTTCGGCAGGCTGCTCTTCAGGCTGGGTACGTCCAACTCCTCTATCTCTCCTATCACTTTTACGTGCTCCTCTACGTGGCGACATTTTTCCTAAATTCCACAGCAGAAGTTTTCACAATATAGTCATAACATTCATACTTTATCTAGTTTAATTCAGGCAGGGTTATAAACATATAGCATCATCTTAATCATAAAACATACCTGGCGAGTGACGAAGGACCGTATTAGCCATAGGGGTAAAAACAAAACAAAGACTTACATTGTAAGTCAGTCTGTAGAACCTAAAACCTAGGCTCTGATACCAACTGTAACGACCCAACTCCTTATACTAAGCCGAAGTCATTACTAATTAAAGATAAATAAATTTCATAAATAAAAAATATAGAAAATAAAACAAAACCTCAAATACTCGTTAAAATCATAAACAAATATCTGTAAAGATAAAATTAAGTAAAATTCTAACTCGGGCCCTATCTAGTTTTTAAAGAAAAATAAATAAAATAAAATAGAAAGTGCATCAAATCAAATGACATAAAGCGAAAGAAAAATGGTCCCTATGGCTCGCTACGGTCACTTCTTGTCAGTCGCTAGCTTCCCTCTGCTCTTACCTCTACCTTTTCCTATAAAATTAAACAAGAAAGAGTGAGTATAAAAAATATACTCAGAAAGGGACCCATTACTAGTCCCGCTAGGTGCCTGTTAACTTCCTGTTAAAGTCCTGTAAAGTGGTAACCCTAAACTGACACGTTTCCGAACATGTGCAATCTGTGATCCTATAGGAACATGTCTGAACTTTGGTGAACCCAAAGGAACACCTAGGACAATTGGTCTTTAGTGTACTCGAAAGAAACACTAAGACAATCGGGTTGTGAGTGACCCTATTGAATTGCTTATAATCATGTCTATGTCTATGTCATACTGGACTGGTGATCCTATCTGACTACACAGTCATAAAAGGTGATGATCTCGAAGGACACCCATGTGGGTACGATTCTAATAGCTAAAGCTAACATGCACAACCTAACCATAGCATGCAACATAACATACATCATCATAATCATGACATAAGTATCAATCATAACATTTCTAATCAAACATTGTCATCACAGACATAACACCGTAGGCATCCTCAAAATATTACCAGTAATAAACATATTAATAGCCATCGTCATCAATTACACAACGTCATGACAGTCATTATCATTAGCATTAAGTCAGGCATCTTAGCTAACATTAACGCGTAACTCTAAAATACATGCGGTCTCTTAAATTCATTTTGAGGGTCTAGTAGTAGAATCTCTTATCTGGAGATTAGTTAAATCGAGATTTTCCTAACAGTCGTGGTTAAGCTTCCTAAGGGAAAAATCCTAAGCCACAAGGGTAAATAACTAAGTTTAAATAATTTAACTGGCAGTTGAATAAGGATCCAAAAATCCAGTTGATTTAACTTACCCAAAAATTGAGGCCAAAATCAATTTAGACTTAGTTGGACCAATTCTCAGCTCGGTTTCCAATTAACTCTAGTCAATTTAATCCAACAATTATTTAATTAGAGTCCAAAATTAATATTTGATGGGTATGCCAAAAACCCAATAAAAACTTGCCAAAATATTAGGTGAAAAGGGAAAAATAGGCTTGGCAGCTCAAAAGGATAGACGGCTCGGCTCGGCTCAGGCTAAAGCACGTGGACGGCTCGGTGGCTTGTACAGGTGTGCGCGACTTGAACTTCACGCGGGCGGCTGACGCAGCATGGGTACGACTTCGGACGACTCGGGCGGAAGTGTGGCTCAGGTTTGTAACGTCCTCCGATGCGATTGGTGGAGCTCCAACGACGAATGGAGACGACTCGACGACGGTGGCTACTTAACGGTTGACTGACGGATGTTTGACGACGTGGAAGAAAGCGAACGGAGGCGACAGCTGATGAATAAATGGAAACGAATGGAGGAGACGCGGTGACTTTCAATCGGAGATGAATGGAGGAGACGGCTGACGACGGGAGAAGACGCTGCGGCCTTCGTGGTTCGGCTGACGCTCGTCGATGGCCGACGGCGTATGGGATGAAACGTAGACGGCGGCTTGACTACTTCAGACGACGACTCGGCTTGGGACGAAAAAGGTGGTGGTCGATGGAGAAGGTAGTGACGGCGGCTTGTTAGGGTTTTCTCTCTTTAGGGTTTTCTTGAGGAAGGTGAAGATGAATTGGGTTTTCACACATCCTAAAGCCCTATTTAATAAAAATAATTCTTTTTATTTTTATTTTCCTTTTTTCTCTTTCCCAAAAATCTTCACTCTCTCAATTCATTTAAAACCCACCAAATCTTCTTCTTAAACTTAAATTTCCCTCTCTCTCCAAACCAATCAACTTTATCTTCCAAAAATAAATATCCTTACCTAATTATATTATCCACATAATATAATTACTTTTACTTTAAAAAATCCATTAATTATACAATCAAATATAATTAATCAAATTCTCTTAATTACAAATAATTAGATATTTTTCCAAAATATCTAATAAGTTCCAATAAAATTCAACAATTAAGTAACACCCAAAGATTAAAAATTTAAACTTAAGATAATTAAAAATAAATTACCTTAAATTTGGGGCGTTACAGGTTCCCATCATAATCTTGTATGCAATTAATTCCTGTAGGCTGTATCATAGATATATTTTCTGTAATGTTGGTCAACATCTGCTTAAAGCTTGCCAGGAGAGATGGAATTGCCATGTCTCATTGAGCTCAAACTTTAATTTTCTAACATGGAGTGAGTAATCACTTCAGTCATTGTGATTTAGGGTCCGTTTGGATTGCCTATGAAAAAAATGTTTTTTTAATAATACATTTTTGAAAAAATATTTTTTGTAAAATGAGTTTAAAATCTACTCACATGTTTGGTTTGACCTTTTTATAAATGTTTATATACAAAATTGTGTTTGCTTTAGTTTATATTTATGAACAAATTTCATAAAAAAAAGACACATTTTGAATCTTTTTTTCATAAATATATTTTACGTTATCTTGAAATTATTAATTTTTTAGTTACTTGAAACTAAACATTAATTTCATTTTTTGTATTAATTTTTTTTGAAAAATTCAATTTTAAAAGCATAAATATCTTGAAATATAAGTATATAATCATAATTTTTTTTTTTGATTTCCATCAACAAAATATAAATAAAATAAATAATTTTTTTTCGATACAACATAATATCAATAAGACAAAAAGTTATGCAATTCGATAACGTTCTTCATTCATCTTTTTTCACGAACCGAACGATCATGTTCTTCATTGACGTACTCATGATTTCTTTCACAGATATTAAGTCGAAATAGATTTGACTGAGAGATAAATATTTGTTAATATCTATATTTAAATGTGTGTTCATATACATTGAAAAAAATATTCAAAGTATTTAAAAATAGAAAAAAAAACAAAAAGAACTATGGAGTAAAAAATAGATAGTAAAAAGGAATAAAAAAAATAAAGGAAGAAAAATAGATATCTGGAAGGGATTTCTTATTAAACAAAAAATAAAAATTTATTCTAAAATTTGATTGCATGTGTTTTCTCTAAAATGATTTATTTCATAATCTCATATTTCCAAAAGTTATTTCAAATGAATGTCAAACACTTCAATTTATCTTAAAATGAATTATTTTAAAAATTAAACACTTCAAAAACCAATCCAAACACACTCTTATTTTATGTCTATTCTTATGATTATTGCTGAGTTTGGTCCATGGATAAGAATACGAAATACATCATCTATCTTATATTTATAGCATTTCTTTGACTTTAGAGGATGCAAATGCAACTTTTTTCCTGTAATGTTGGTTAGCTTTTAGTTATCTCATTTCCTGAGGTGGATGTGGGAAATGATTAAAAAGGATGATAGGAGTTATGGACTTATGGTTGTGATGACATTCCTATAAGTCTGATATTTTTGCTCATAGATAACTTTTAATGATTACCGATCACGATTTCTTTGCAGCTTTGAGTTATGTGCTTGTTCCAATGTCACAATTCTCAAAAAATGATGTTGTCACTTTAATTGGATTTCTTTGCAGTTTTGATGTATGTGCTTGATCCGGTTGATTTTGTGTTGATTTTTTCTTTTGATTTTGTTGAGATTATTAGTGTGGATTTTGGTTAGGGCCGTCGAGGAGTTCAAGGAAGGGCATGTGGCGATGGAGAGGATAGAGAGGATTGTTAATGTTTTGTATTTGTTAATTTCTCCTAATGGTGAACTGTTTTTAATAATTGATTCGATTTTTGTTATTTTTTTATTTATGGAAATGTGGGTTTTGTTTCATTCATTTGGTTTGTTTCAAAATATTTGTGTCAGAAAAGTGGATGAAGATCTTATCAAAGAATTGAAATTGTAAATAAAAGGAGCTGAGAAGCCATCTATATGGGAACTGCTAGGCGTTTGCGTTGTGGTGGAGCAAAATCAAAGGTCAGACATTTATTTTTACTTTAGATGTACTCCTCTTGTTTTTTATTTGCACAAATGTATTTGCTCGTGGGTTGGATTTTCAATTTTCTATTAAAGAATTGAAATTGGGTTTGGGGAAAAGGATTGATATGGAATTGCAAATAAAAGTAGTTGAAAAAGACTAGAAAAACAACCTTCTAAAAAGCGGTGAAGGTAAATATATTTATAAAATTATTTACAATTTAATTTAGCATATAATCTAATATACATTGTTATTTGGTTTTGTGTTATAGTGTCATTTACAAGTAGGAACTGTTAAATGTGAATATTATGTCATGAGATACATGCAGAAATCGTGAGTAAGGACACAAACATTATTACTGATGCGGTATCTTTTTAAACTACTTACATTGTAACGTTATAAATAGTATAATATGTGACTTTTTTTTTAACAAAGTGTCTACTTGACTTTTTATATTTTACAGATTGATACGAGAAACTCATACTCACAGCTTGAATTGGATGAAGTACGAGTGGAGTGGGCTGAATTTTTAGCTCGGTACATATGATAGACATACCTAGATATGATTTTCTTAATTTTGTAAATGTGAGCATGCCCATAACTTTTTTTTGTGTAAATGTTTTGTTCATAGCCATTATATTACATGAGGCAATAGATGCAAGGGGATAGAATTTAGTTTTGGTATACAACACATGTTTTTTGTTATATAAGATAGCTATTATTATTGTTGATTTTGGAATATGTCACATATAGAAAATTTTAGTTGGTTATATTTGGATTGGAATTTTATAATTGTTGATGACATTATTGAGAAAGAATGAAATTATTGTTGGTTTACTTATTATATGCAATTATTTTTTCATTTTTTTGTCGTGTAACTATTGGTTGAAAAGTTTATTTTGTTAATAGATATGTTTTATTGAAACGAATATACCTAATGCAGAAAACAGAAAATGGAAAATTTGTATATTTAATATATTAATAAACAATATACATAACGTTAAATACAGGTCAAATATACTATCTTACTTGAATCAAATATAATATTTTACTTGATGGTTTTTTAGTGTCAACTATACAATTTTACTTGACGTGTAAATGGTGTCAAGTATGCGATATTGATGGTAGATTACAAAACGTTAAATACATGTCAAGTATACTATCTTACTTGAATCAAATATAATATTTTACTTGATGATTTTCTAGTGTCAACTATACAATTTTACTTGACGTGTAAATAGTGTCAAGTATGCGATATTGACGGTAGATTACTTGACGTCAATACAATGTCAAGTAAACGTATACTTGACTATTTATTAGTGTCAAGTAAATGTATACTTGACGGATTTTTAATGTCAAGTAAAGGTATACTTGACGGTTTGTTAGTGTCAAGTAATCTGACTATACTTGAAAGTCGATTACTTAGCGTCTTTAAAAACGTCAAGTAAAGGTTTACTTGACACTGTATTAACATTAAGTAATCCAATTTCTGTAGTAGTGATAGTTTCAATAAAAACGGCCAAGGTAACCTTCACAACATCATCATCATTCATAAACTCAAAACTTTTAAAAAATTCCTCAACTTCCAAGCACGTTATTATTTTCTTGTTTTCTGATCCAAATAGAAGGCTTTGTAGGCGCTTATTATCATAATTTTTTTCCAATGTTACATTGGTTGGTCACAACCCTGCTATGATATTGAATTCATTTTGGATGAAACAGACATTTTCCCCTAAAACAGAAAAGCAGATTCCATTTCTGTTGGCTTCTTCAGGTATCTGCCTCAACAAGAAATGATGGATCAATTGGCTGGTGAAGACCATGTTGACATTAAGTAATGGACCAAAAATTGTTTTGTGGAACATCTGCAGCTTTTCCTTGGTCAGTTTATCCTTAATAAGACTATCAATCTTGTGCACTTGGCATGAGACAGTGGCAGGAAAGTATTTGTCGCTAGGTACAGTCATTCTGAAAATAATGATCATAATATATTTTCGTTATGTACACGATCGTTTATAAAACACTGAACCATCAACCCTAAATATAAATTATCGTTTACTTTATGTAAAATATCGTTTAATCCAAACGGAAAGACATTTGTAATATAATTAATCGGCAAGTAATGATAAATTGGAACATTTAACAATCTTTAGAATAAAAGTTTAAACGAATCCAAAACGCTTGAGAATAAGAATTAACAACAGAACGATAGTTTTCAAAACAGAAGTCGAAATGTTTGAAATATAAAAAAGATGGAACGTAACATTATAGTACGAAAAGTTCAACAACATACCTTTTGACGTTGAAGAGAAAAATGGACCGAGAGAAAAATGGATTAGGAAATCTTTAAGATGAAAAGCTAAATGATCAATGCGTTTGTATATTGCGAAGTGACGGAAAACAAAGACGGCGGTACGTATATTGTTGGTTTTTACAAAAGTGGCAAAATTGTAAATTCACGAGCCTTTTTAAAAATGTTGAATTGCATTCCTTACTGTTTAATATATATATAAACGATTGTGTAATTAAGTTAAAACGATCTTTTAAAGAAGTAATTGATCGCATTGTTAAACAATGGCAAAAACATATAATGTTAAACGATGATGTTGTACAATTAGACGACTATGTAGGATATTATTTATAAGATGTTAAACGATGATGTTGTACAATTTACGTGATCGTGAAATATATTATTTAAACGACTATGTATTTATACGATTAAACGATAGTATTGTTGAATATAAATGATTATAGTAATAAATGTAATTGATCCCTTTATACGTTTTACAAGATAATGTAGGATATAAATAGTGAAATAGAATAAAGATTTCTCGAGTATAAAATAAAGAAATTTTCAAAAGTAAAATTTAAAGATTTGAAGCTTTACAAACACTATAAATCATCTCTAAAATATTGAGAAATTTTTAGGTCGAAGAATAAAACAGAATCAATGTATTCTTGAGTTGACATTTTTCTTTCGTTTTTCTTGTTATTTTCTTCTTGTGTTGAGATTGGTTGTCTCCATATCAATTTTGAAACTTTTGTCTTTTTTTGCTGACCACTATTATTTTCCTTTTGCTTTTCTTTAATTTCTCTTTTGTTTTCTTTTGTTTCCACTTCTTGTGGTGCATGCTCTTGACTGCTATCAGTGTCAATTTCTTTTTCAGTTTTGTTATTATCAACCTCATCCTCTTCAATCAACTTTTGTTTTCCTTTTGTTGTTTCTTTTGCATTTTCTTCCCCTTGCTTTTTTCTTTATTTTCTTCAACGATTAGAATATTTCCCAATTGAATCTAACTTCGTTTTGTTTTATTTTCCTGGCTCCTATTTTCAACTTCTTCTTTTTCTCTATCTTCAACTTCAATTATCTGAATGTAAAAAGAGAATTTGCTGTCAAAATGATTGCAAGAAAATGTAGACAGCCATGTAATATAAAGATCATTTAAATATGTATATACGATTGTGTAAAATACATAAACGATTGTATAACATCTATACACGATCATGAAATCAGTTGAGTAGCAAAGAATTAAAATGTATGTAAACTAAACGAACAGTCGTGTGAAATATATAAATGATCGTTTAATATAAATAAACGATCGTTTAACATAATTAAACGATCGTGAAACCAATTGTATATTAAACAAATTAAAATCTGTGTCAATACTTGTGTTTTTTGTGTTCCTAAATGAATAAACTAGTTGTTCTTTTCGACTTCTTCATCTATTTGCAAGCACATAAAGTAAGAATGTTCAAAGACATCATGAAGAAAACACATCCAGACAGATAAATTATATCCTGTTTTAATAATATTTGTTATGTTTCTATTTGTTCTTGATTTTTTTTAATTTTTCTTATTTTATTTAAATTTTATTTTTTTCATTGTTTTTTTCATTTTTTTTTATCTTTTTTTCCTGTTGCTCTGCCTTTTTCTTTTCTTTCCTGTTTCTCAATATTTTTGAAATATCTCAAAATTGTTCAAGACTCTTCTTCTAATGAGTCTAGAGGTGTCATGGAAAACTACAAATAAAATAATAGTAGATTATAAGTGAAAAAGTTGCAAAGGTATTGATAAACAGTGATAGATTTATATCATAATCTATTCAAGATAGGCATGGATAGAAATCTTTCATTGTCTATCTAGATAGAAATATATTAAACATGCTCTAAATTTGCTTACATTCTCATATTAAAAAATGTTGATGTTTAGAGTCCTCCAGTCACTTGTTCCCAAACATTCCCATGTTATAATTGGTTGCCCTTCAATTGCAAGCTTTCTTCCAAACCCAACATCTAAATTGGAAAGTCTTGGTATTTTCTCAAAAGTCCAATAGACTAAAGCTACGGGAAACCCTTGAAGGTATACAACATCCTTATCGCTGTAGGATGCTTTTTTCAAGAACTGATATGTTAGGATGTATGATAACCTTTCCCATGGATAGTCTTTGAAAATTTCTTCATTATCCAATATGTTTAGATGTAAGAGATTTATGTAGTTGTGTTGCTGCTTGGGAATTAAAAATGCTTCTAAGATATAGAGGTTAACTAGTTTTTCTTTCAATGAGTCTTGCTCGTTGCACAACGTTCTGAAAGTTCTTTCTATATCTCTTCTTGTTATAAAGTCATCATGACGAAAAATGACATTTTTTAGACCATTTTCTTTTCTTTCTCCTAGATTTAACTTAGGGAATTTGTGACCTTTTAGTCTAGTCACAACACAAAATTCTTTCAGCCCAAATTCTACTATATGTCTATTGAAGTTGAAAGCAAGAACATTAGTTTTTTTTGTATGGCATTGTTTTCTTAATAGAAAATTCAGGAATTGTGTTGGTATTTTGGCAATTTTAATGTTAAGGAACTGGTCAAAAGGACTGTTTGTCAAAACTCGAGAAATATTCTTTGGTCTATTTTTGACTTGATCTGATTCAATGTTTTTAAACTGTAGTATACAAAAATTCTAAGGTTTTTTTGTTCATCTTCCATAATAATGTCATTTGGATAGTGTTTCACTTGTTGAATGACATAATAAAAAGTATGTTTCAAACAATGGTAAGTGTTAACAAATTTAGAAATACAGAGTGCTATAAAGAAAAAGATACACAAATATACAACCCTATACAGACAGATATTCAAATTCTAGTTTGTTACCTTTATTCCTTTTTCTTTCTTCATTTTTGTTTCTTCATTTTTATTTCTTCTGTCTTTGCTTTACACTTTATTGATTTTCTATATGATGCTTGTTAATTCTTGCTCACCATCTATTTGTAAAAAAGAAGACTAATAAATTATTGAATGAAATATATACAATTAGTATAGAAACAGACGTCTTTATGCGGAATAGATCGTAATAGATATAAATTGATCGAAACGAATATAGATTCAAACATCTTTGTATGCGATATAGATCGTGGTAGATATATATAGATGATGGAGATATATCGAAATGAACATAGATTAAGACCTCTTTGTATGCAAGTCAGATCGTCAATCGCAACAGTTCTGTTGAAGTAGTTTCCAGGATATAAACGATTGACGAGGAAGACGATGAACGAAAAAGTCAGAGCAAGTTCCTTCACCTTTTTATAGCCCCTTCATTTTGATGGTATTTTTGTAATACGAGTTATTGGAGTTTCTGTATATGTTCGTTTATACGTATATAAACGATCGTTGAAACTTTTCTACATGATCGTGTATACTTAAACTTTTTCGTCTTCTTTTACTGTTTATTACCTTATCATTTATATATATGATTATCATAATGTACAGAATGGTGTATGATTATCGTTTATATTTTCAAAACATGATCAGACAGACATATGAGATAATCGTTAAAGATAATTTACACGATCATTAAAGATAATCGTTAAAGTATTTTGTTATCGTTTGACATTTATTTTTTATCATTTATATATTTGGTAATTTACAAGATCGTGTATCAATTGTATATTATTCTACATGATGCCGTCTAATAATCGTTTATTAACATTAGTCGGGGGCGCACAGACGATTAATCGTGTGTTTATTAGGGCATTTTTGGTATTTCGCATTGTGGGCCTATTAACTTTTTCCGTTTCTGAAATTGTTCTATAGAGTGTAAATAATTTGCTGCTTTGTTATATTTTTGAAAAGACCCCTAAAGTGAATAAGTAAAAGCCCACTATAGAGAAATCAGTTTTTTCGCATAGGTTCTCTTCAAAGAATTTTTTCTTACGAGATTCTCTCTAAACAATTTTTTTCTCCCCTCTTATAGAGATTCTTTCTAAACCAATTTTTTTCTTCTCCCTCTTCCAAATGACCAAAGGTCCCTATCTATAGACCTGAAGTGTACCACAAATTATGAAAATTCAATAAGTATAAAATCAAATTAGATATTATGTGATTTTATTAATTTTTTTTAAATAAATAAAAATGTGATATCAAAAGATTTTGTTTAAAATAAAATTGATGTGTCTTTTTTCAATCGATAAAAATAAATCAAATGTGATATTAAAAGATTTTATCTAAAATAAGTTGATTTTTTTTAAATGATAGGTATGCTCATTAATGATTTTTATTTTTCATTTTTATAAAAGATTGAAAAAAAAACGATTATTATAAGATTTTATATTATTAAAAAATTTATCTTTTAAAGAAATAAAAATTTTAGCCATTATTACTATTATTATTTTTAAAGAATAATAATAAAAAAAAATGTAGGATAAAAATATATGGCTACAAGATCTGTAGTAGAAACCACTAGAAGATCCAAGTTTCGTCTTTTGTTGTCTCATACTAACTTAGTCCAAAGGCTTATTATAAACATCATCTCTACCCTTCCCCATCACATTCCATTAAATTTCTTTTGAAACCAATAGAGCTACAATTATATATTTCACATTTAGAGAGTCAACCTCTCTCTTGTGTTTATAATTTATTTGTGTTGGTCTGGTTGATAACTTGTAGAAATACAAGTATTGTAGCTTATTTTATAGAATAACGAGGTAAAAATGTAGAAGTGTATCAAAACATTATGATTTTGTTGGAAAAGCACAAGTATTTAGAAATACAGTTTATGTAAGTATCTATGTTTGTTTTACTAAGTTTTTAGTGTCTTAAAGTAGGAACAAAAACAGAAGAAGAGACTAGTGAATCGTAGAGGATCTCGCGCAAGAGTTATGCGAGAAAACCCCATTTGGCGAGAAAAAATGCTAGAGAAAGATTTACATCATCACGTGAGGACAGTTCACTAGAGGACAAGAATGATAGTTGGAGTTGATGTGACTTGATAAAGGCTGCAATTGACGCTGACATGATCAGAAGAATAGAAGTTTCCTGCTTAAAGTTGCCTATATAAAATCTCCTTCTAGCTCAAGAGAAAGTGTACCTGAATGGACCAAACCTTAGAGAGTGGTGGAAAGGATTAGCCTTTCCACCATTTGTAAAGAGATTTCTTCTTCTTCTCCGACAAACTGCGAGTGAGAGCTTGGAATTTGAAGGAAAGGAAGTTCTTTTCCCTTTTTCCTCTAAGTTGTAATCATTTTCCATTCTCTTTTCTCTTCATTTTTTGTATTTTTTTGCAATATATGTTATTTATATTGTACAATGACCGAAGACCTATATTCTTTTAAATATATATTACATGTTGATACTTCTTCAATCTATTCATCTTTTACTTTTCATCTATTAATGTGTTATTCGTAGTTTAGGATTTATGAGAAATTCTTGTTTTGCTTATAACTCTTATCGTGTTGTTTGAGCTATTTTCATCACTTGGCCCATGTATATTGCAAACTACATGAGAGGGCAAGTAGCAAGAAAATGGCTAACATGCGCAAGGAGGAGTTTAAAGTTATCTTGGCAAGATAACTTCCATCATTTGTACCTCGACAGGAGGACAAATGTGGGCAATAGGCGTCAAGAGTTTGCTATCCTTAAACGCGAAGCTCTATACGTTTTATAAGTGAAATCTTCTAGATATATCTTGCCTAACTAGGTTGAGTCATTTGTACTTTGATAGGAGGAAAAGTGTGGTGTTTAAAGACTTCGAGAGGAGCTCGCCTTAATAATAGACTAGTTATGAAAACTATATAGCATCAAGACCTTCATGGCCTAATTGCCTAGTAATACATAGACATTCTTTCATCACATTCTTAATACAAGTTAGTTTGCAACTTCATTTCACATCCATCTAATTCTCCTTTGCAGAATTTCTAGTGTACATAAGTAGCTATAGTTCTGCTTATATTTGTTTATTAATTATTCTTTATTCTTTTATACCACTTGAATGATGAGTGAATCCTAGAACTAATCTTTGATATCAATTCCCTCTGTTTGACTCTGAATCATCTAAATAAACCTGTTGTTTCGCTTATACTTCGGCAAACAATAAGAAAACTTGTACTCAATGAGGACTTAGCTCTCTCATGCGATAAAGAGATACATAGCGAGTAATTTGCATACAATGATCATGATCGATGACTTATCGCATAGAATTAATTACGCATATAAACAACCCTAAGATCGAGCATAAAGAGAAGAATAACATTTAATCAACGATGGTCATCTGGTATCTTCATTTGTATTTTGAGCAAGCTTTTAAGGATTGTTAGTATAACATCTGTCAATGTGATCAGACCAACATAAAGATAGCTGGTGCTAGCTTGTAGAATAGTTTGTTGGTATACTTTCTCTATTGAGATATAGTTAGGATCCTTCAACTTTTCTTCTCTTTGTAATTTTTAGTGTTAGGTTACAAGGATAGTGTAATTTTAATCCTTTTTTATATTTTTTTCCCGAGGGAAGTAGTATTGTTGTTCACGCTAAAAGGAGAGCACATGGGGTGGAAGATATTCTCTTTGTAATTTCTAATGTTAAAGTTACAAGGATAGTGCATTTTAAACTTTTTTTTGTTACTATTATTATTTTCTTGAAGGAAGTAGTATTGTTCATATTTAAGAGGAGAGTACAAATTGAGAGGAGGAGGACCCTTCTAATTAGCCAGAGCAGTGAAAGTCTGAAGTAGAATAATTATTGTTTTTAAAAAAGTTAAAACTCTAGAAAGGATACATTATATTATTAAGACTTAAAAGCACCCTTTTCTAAAATCTTAAAATATTGTGACGTGAACAACCTAGTTTGAACATTGAAGGAAGTTGTATTATAAATGAGAATGTTGCTTTATTGTCCCATATATGAGACATTTATTTCTGTATGGGTTTAAGTATTGGTTTCATATATCCTTTCAAACTTTAATGAAGTATGTTATATGACGGGATCGAAGACAAATTGCATTAGGGATTTCCAATTTTACAATTTTATGTTTCAACTTATTCTAGTTATAATTTTTCACGTCGATTGGATCTTGGTTCTTGCTTCGTAATTCGAGGGTGAAAATTTTCATTAGCTAACTATGTGAACATTTATTTAAATTTAAGTAACAAACTGGATAAATGTTGTAGAAACGAACTCACCCTTGGATACTGATTAATAGGGGGAAATTTTCAACGACGAATCTGTAAACTTTAGTTTCATGATTATACAATAAACCTTAACATTGTATATAACGATAAATGCCAAGATCTTTGAACTAGATAACTTTACAAATTAAAATTAGTTAAAGAACAACATACCTTGATTCATGAATAATCTTCGTGAGGAATTCTGTTTCTCTCACTTGCCTTCCTTTTAGACTTAATTTAAGTTTCTTGATGGGAAGAATAAACTAGTTAATGAGGCAGTGAGAGGACCAATCCTTAAGGTTCTATTTATAGACACCACCCATCATGGTGTTAAATTAGGACATTATCTTTTAACCTAATGCGCCTAATAAAATAATAAGCCCAAAAGAATAAATAATAAATAATGCAATTGGGCCACATTAATGATAATATTATATTTAAGAATAAATCTAACATTCTCCCACTTGACCCATTGACATTATTTACCATATACATTCATAGACATAATGCGCAAAATTAAACTTCATAACATATCGTGTCAAGTCAAAGAAACTATTAAAGGATCGTGGCGGTCATACATCATTGCATTAACATACTCCCTTCCATGTATCACTGAAATAGTTCTTCTATTAACATGATCTATAATAAAGATAATCAATAATGATCCAACAATAAGTGTCTTTATCAAAGACGATGTCCTGTTTGGTTTACATAATTTTTTTATGTATATACTAATCATAAGAACAGAACCATAAGATAAAATTAGAAGCAATAAATAAATGATCTCAAAGTGTCAAATAACATAATCTTGATCTCAATGATGATATCTACTGATGCCCATACGTTCAACGTGATCATTGAACATCTTTGGTGGCAATCCTTTAGTCAGTGGATCCGCAATCATAAGTTTAGTGCTAATGTGTTCAATTGACACCCTCTGTTTCTGAACTTCTTCTTTAACGACAAAGTATTTTAATTCCATATGTTTAGCACCTTTAGAATACTTGTCGTTTTTTAGAAGAAAACTGCTGCAGAATTATCACAATAAATTTTCAGCGGCTTGACAATACTGTCGACAATTCCAAGTCCTGAGATAAAGTTCCGCAGCCATAAACCATGAATTGTAGCCTCAAAGCATGCTACAAATTCAACTTCCATAGTGGATGCAGCGATAATAGAATGCTTTGCACTTTTTCATGAAATTGCTCCTTCAGCTAACAGGAACAAATAGCCAAAAGTGGATTTTCTTATATCCACACATCTGGCAAAATTTGAATCTGAATATCCAATCACCTCAAGATGATCAGATCTTTTGTAAGTAAGCATATAATCTTTTGTTCCTTGCAGATACCTTAAAACTTTCTTTGCAGCTTTCCAATGATCCATTCCTGGATTACTTTGATACCTGCCTAGCATACCCACAGCAAAACTGATGTCTGGTCTAGTGCAAGTTTGTGCATACAATAAGCATCCAACAATAGATGCATAAGGAATAGTTTCCATTTGATTTCGTTCCAATTCATTTTTTTGGACATTGCATGAGACTAAATTTATCTCCCTTCTGAATTGGAACTACACTTGAAGAGCATTTGTCCATTTTAAATTTCTCTAAAACTTTATTAATATAGGTCTTTTGAGACAATCCTAACAATCCATGTGTTCGATCACGGAATATTTCAATTCAATCACATAGGATGCCTCACCCATATCTTTCATTTCAAAGTTTTTAGAAAGAAATTCTTTGGTTTGACATAATGAACCAAAGTCATTTGTAGCAAGTAAGATGTCATCAACATATAGAACAAGAATTATAAACTTACTCCCACTGATCTTTAGGTATATACCTCGATCAACGATGTTTTCTTTAAAACCAAAAGATGTGATGGTATCATTAAACTTAAGATACCACTGTCTGGAAGCTTGTTTAAGTCCATATATTGACCTTTTTAATTTACACACCATATGTTCCTTTCATTCAACCATAAAACCTTCTGGTTGATCCATGAACACTTCTTCATCTAAATTTTCATTTAGAAAGGCGGTTTTCACATCCATTTGATGAAGCTCTAAATCATAATGAGCTACCAAAGCCATAATAATTCTTAATGAGTCCTTTTTCGAGACAGGAGAAAAAGTCTCTTTGTAGTCAATGCCATCTTTCTGAGTATAACCTTTGGCAACAAGTCTAGCCTTGTATCGTTCAATATTGCCATTTGAGTCACGTTTGGTCTTAAAGACCCATTTACACCCAACTCTTTTACTTTCTTTAGGCAATTCTACAAGATCCCAGACTTCATTATCATTCATAGATTTTAACTCTTCTTTCATGACATCTAACCATTTGGTAGAATTATCTCCTTTAATGGCTTGTGAAAATGAAACTGGATCATTATCAATGCTTAAGTCAAATTCTGACTCATGCAAATAAACCAAATAGTCATCAGAAATAGCTGATCTTCTTGATCTTACAGATATTCTTAATTCTATTTCTTGTGGTCCCTCAGTTACAAGTTCATTTGTTACAATATCATTATGTGGTGTTTGACCATTAATTTGTTGTTCTTGTGGATTGTTAACAGAGTCAACAACTACAGGAACAACAACTTGACAAGAAGTTATAGATGAAGGAATTTCCACCCTAACTTCTTGAATTTCCACTTTTCGCGGTTCCAAACTCCCACTAATTATGTCATTCTCAATGAACCTTACATTTCCAGTTTCAACTATTCTCGTACTGTGGTTAGGACAATAAAATCTATACCCTTTTGATTTTTCTAGATAACCAATGAAGAAACCACTGGTTGTTCTTGAATCCAATTTCTTTTCATGTGGATTATACATTCTTACTTCCGCTTAACAACCCCAAACATGTAGGTGTCTTAAACTAGATTTCATTCCTGTCCACAGTTCAAAAGCTGTCTTTGGAACTGACTTACTAGGAACCCTGTTTCATAAATATTGAGCGATTCTTAATGCATACATCCACAGGGACACAGGTAAAGATGAATTAATTAACATGCTTCTAACCATATTCATTAATCTACGATTTTGCCTTTCTGCAACACCATTTTGTTGTGGTGTTCCTGGCATTGTGTATTGAGCACATATGCCATGACTTTCTAGGAATTTAGCGAATGGACTAGGACATTGTCCATTCTCGTCATATTTTCCATAATACTCACCACCTCTATCAGATCTTAAGATTTTCACCTTTCTATCTAATTGTGTTTCAACTTCATTTATAAATACTTTTAAGGCATCTATTGCTTGAGATTTCTCATGCAATAAATAGTATAACCATAACGTGAGAAATCATCAATAAAGGTGATAAAATACTTTTCTCCACCAAAAGATGGGACATCAAAAGGCCCACAAATATCACTGTGTATAATTTCAAGGAGCTGTGAGCTTCTTGTGGCTTCTTTATTAACTGTGTGTTTTGTTTGTTTTCCTTTAATACAATCCACACAAATTCCAAGGTCAGTAAAATCCAAATCTGGAAGAATTTCATTCTTTATCAATCTTTTAATTCTTTCTTTGGATATGTGACCTAAACGTTTATGCCACAAGTAAGTTGACGATTCATTAGTTTGACCATGTTTAGTACAAACATTATGATGCAAGGTTAGCAAACTCTCAGCAAAAATATTATCAAGCTTTAATTTATATAAGCCATCATAAAGAATACCAGAACCAATAAAAATGTTCTGTTTGAATAAACTAAAATACTCATTCCCAAATTTAAAGTAATAACCTGAAGTATCAAGTTTTGACAAGAAAATCAAATTACGAGAAATAGAAGGAACATAAAAGGTATAAAAAAGGTCTAAATGATGTCCAGTATCTAAAGTTAAACGATAGGATCCCACAGCTTCAACTAGAACTTTGACTCTGTTTCCCATAAAAATGAATCTCTCATTTGGGTTTGTGGTTCAGGTCGTAAGAAATCCTTGCATCGTATTGGAAACATGAATGGTACAATCAGAATCAATCCACCATGTATTATAAGGAACTTCAGTTAAGTTTGATTCGAAACATACTAAAGCATTATGCTTACCTTTATTCTCGAACCATGCCTTACGTTTTAGACAATCTTTCTAATAGTGTCCTGGTTTGTTGCAAAACCGACGCTTATCCTTAATTTGTTCCTTTTCGTGGATTGGGGCAGATGATTGTTTTATCTTTAATTGTCCATGATTGCCCTTGCCATTCTTTTTTCCAGGTTTCTTTCCAGCTCCTTTATGACCCATGAGATTGGCAGAGTGAATTATTGGTTTCTTAAGTCTCGCTTCCTCTTGAATGAGCATACCTTGTAATTCATGCACATTCCATTTATCTTTCAGAGTGTTATAGTTCATGTGAAATGGACCATACTCTGAAGGTAAGGAATTAAGGATAAACGTTACCAAAGAATTCTCATTAACTTTCATTCCCATAGTCTTTAACTTTGCTGCCAAGTTCGTCATTCCAAGGATATGCTCATGTATAGTACGAGAACCATCAAACTTGATGTTGGTTAAAGTACTCATAAGTGTTCCAGCAAGTGACTTGTCAGCCGACTCTGACTGAGAACATTTTTCCACAAATTTCATAAATTCCTTAGCATCTTCAGTGTTCTTAATTGTGGACTTTATATTGATTGCTACAGTCATTCGCATAAACATTAAGCTCAATCTATTTAATCTTTCCCAAGCTTTATAGAAAGATCTATCCTCATCACTGCTAGTAGGAGTAATTGCAGCAGGTTTCTCACTTAAAAGTGCTAAATCAAGATCCAAAACTCCAAGATGGAATCGGATTTATTCGCACCAATTAGAGAAATTGAGTCCATTAAACTTTATTATAGATGTAGCATGCGAATAAAGAGAAACAGGAGCAGATGCTGCAATTACAAAATAAATATGCTTATACATCATTGCTTTGAGAAATAAACTTAAAGATATTGACATATGTTCAGATAATATTAAATAACCATTAATTTATACATTGAAGTTCTTCTTTGGAAGGCATAACAATGTACAACATTTACACTTAACTGATGCTAGATTTAGTTTCATATAATTGGTAATTTAAATGCTGAAATTAGATACATTAGTGATCTTTGGATATACTAACAATATCTAACCAAACACTTCAATTAACCATAATAAGATTCAAAATTATAAAACTGATAATTACCTTTGGGCAAATTAAATGTTGTATAATAATGAAAATCAATATACTCATGACAAAACATTAATGTTTCGTAATATTATCTCATTCATTAGCATCAAATGGACATGAGTAATTGAATCAATCTTAATTTGATGTCTAAAGATCTACCAATTTGGCCACTTTGGTGACTAACAAATTGTTCATAACATAGGCATCATGATAAAACAATTCCAATTAACCATAATAAGATTTAAAATTATAAAACTACTAATTACCTTTGGGCAATTTAAAAGTTTTATAATAATGAAAATCAATATACTCATAATAACATATTTATTTTTCATAATATAAAATAATTCATCATCATCACATAAATATGAGTAATTAAGTTTAACCTCAATTTGATATCTATTGAACTTACTAATTTGGCCACTTTGGTGACTAACAAATTATTCATAATATAGATATCATATTAAAATGATCACAAATAATTATTTTCTTAATTTGCAAAACACTATTAACAGAATATCTATAAAACTTACTAATTTGGTCACTTTGGTGACTAACAAATTATTCTTAATATATAGATATTGAACAACATAATTCCAAGTGATTTACCTCATAATTTATGGTTAGATACAAGGATTTCATCAAAAAAATCATACATTCATACATTATCCTCCAAAAATTTAATTGTATAATTTAAATTTTAGAGATAAATGGATACTTTAAACATAACACATAAAATATAATTAACACGTGATCATCAATTTCATCATAAACTAAATATATGCAATATTTCGAAAATCATTAAAATCTAAAATTTAATTAGATTTATGATGAATTAGATTTTCGACAATATCGTAATCTTTATTAAATTTTAATTCCTTTTATCAAGGATTAGAAAATTAATTTAATTCGTGACCTTTCAAATAGATAATTGAAATTTATATCAAAATCAATATCTTAATTCTTTAAAAATATCAAATCTTCGTAACACTTTAATCATTAATAAGTGGCTCAATAAATTTTATCAAAGAAAAAGAAGGTTGCCGGCAGTGAATGAATTAATCCCTCGAAGAAAAAACGGTGAATTTAAAAAACTTTTATAATTTTCTTTTCTTCTTCCGGCTTTCCATAAAAACAAATTTTCAAATTCATAATCTTTAATCAAAGAATCTTTAATTCAAATGATAATCAATAATCGAAGAATCTTGATTTAAATTTAAAAGAAAAACATGCAGCGGAAACATTAAAACAAATCATTAATCATCCATATAAAATTACAAGTTCTCAATCAAAGCTCTGATACCACATGTAAACTTTAGTTTCATGATCATACAATAAACCTTAACATTGTATATAACGATAAATGTCAAGATCTTTGAACTAGATAACTTTACAAATTAAAATTAGTTAAAGAACAACATACCTTGATCCATGAATAATATTCGTGAGGAATTGTGTTTCTCTCACTTGCCTTCCTTTTAGACTTAATTTAAGTTTCTTGATGGGAAGAATAAACTAGTTAATGAGGCAGTGAGAGGACCAATCCCTAAGGTTCTATTTATAGACACCACCCATCATGGTGTTAAATTAGGACATTATCTTTTAACCTAATGGGTCTAATAAAATAATAAGCCCAAAAGAATAAATAATAAATAATGCAATTGGGTCACATTAATTATAATATTATATTTAAGAATAAATCTAACAGAATCCACATGCAATTCCCAAACTTTCATCCTGCCATGCCATTGCCACTCAACCCATTAAATACTTTGAAACAACATTAAAAACCAAACCCAAGCTTATGAGAAAAAAAAACTTTCCCATCTCTCCATTTTTATTTGGGTCCAAAAAGAAACGAAAGTGTTGATTGCTTTGGGTGAAAATTAGGCAACTTGAACTTTGACCCCTTTTAGCTTTTTGGTACCTACCCTGTTACTACTCGAAGGACCAACCTCAAGTATTGTCCAAAGATTGATACTCTCTTTTTTTAAGTAGTGCTTGTTGACCAAGTCATTGACGATTAAAGCGGTCATCCAATTAAAATTACCAACATCTCGAAAATGTTCAACAAAGATTGAATGCATTTAAATCGTTAAACGATTGTTACAAACTATTAATATTGAGTTAACCTTTAATGCATCTTAACTAAATTGACTTTATTTAATAGTGCTACGAATAAGTATATGGAAGAAGCATGAAATTTTCGACAAGAAGTGGTGAAAAGGAAGCCAAATGCCAATAAATTTTTGTGTCATGTAAAGACTGTAGAAACATGAGATATTATAATTTTCAAATCATATATGAGCACCTGGTCATTAAGGGAATGGACCCTACATATAACTTTTGGTACCATCATGGAGAAGTATGTGAAGGAGATGAAGTTGAGAATGAAGTTGATGATAGTTTTATGTTTGAAGCAACAAACTTCTATGAGAGCACATATATGGGAGAAGAGGACACCATTAATGACCATTCTACATCAGGAAGAAAACTAATTTTTCTCAAAAGGTTGAAGAGGCAAATATGTCATTATATGGTCGTTGTACGAAGTATACAAAGATGTCAGCAGTTGTAGCATTGTACAAACTGAAAACTTTTAATGGTTGGTCAGATACAAGCTTCAGTATCCTTTTGGGGCTTTTGCAGTTGTTTGACATGCTCCAAATGGACAATGTTATTTCAAGATCTATTTATGAAGTTAGAAAATTATTTAAACATTGTTGCCTATTTAGAAATAAGAATGAAAAGTTAGAAAGTTGCCCTTATTGTGCAACTTTAAGATGGAAGATTGATGAAGGAACAAACCAAATCAAACAAGGTGTGCCTGTCAAGGTATTCAGATACTTTCCTATCATTCCATGACTTAAACGAATGTTAAAGTAAAGGAAGTTAGTGAAAGTTTACGTTGACATTCAAGCCATAAAATTACTAATGAAAAGATCAGACATCCAGTTGACTTTATTGCATGGAAAACAATTGACAAAAAATGGTCTGAGCTTTTATGGATCCACATAATCTTAAGTTGGGCCTTGCTATAGATGGGTTTAACCTGTAAACTCTGAATCCTAAGAAACTTGGGATTTTCAAAGAGTTTGTAAGGTTAGTTTTGAGTGAGATTAAGGTGGAAAGGTAAGCTTGAGAAGTGTCATTGTAAATATGACATGGTAGGTAGAAAGAAGGAAAGCTAAGAAGGAATGGTTTAAAAGTTAAAGGAAGTTAAGTTGAAATTGGGAAATTTTGGCTAACTCTATGGATTAGGCATTTTGGGCTTGGTGAGTAGCTAAAAGAAGAAACAAATAACCTCCAAATAGGTTATCTAGGCGGTTAGACAAAGGTAGAAGCCAAGCCTGAGTTGGTGTGTGTGTGGCCGAGAAGGTTGAGATAACCCTCCAAGTGTGCTTGGTGAGTTTGGCCTTGCTAGGCGAGAAGGAATGTCTTTGGAGGTTAGTAAGGGCGTTTAGGCTTGGCAAGGAAGCTTGCTTGGAGGTTAGTGTGCCGTTGGGAGGTTAGGCGTGGAGGGCATGGCTCTGCGAGAAGAGGTTTGCGAATTTGTCAAGTGAGGTTAGTAAAGCATTTTCAAAGGCTTAAGGCGTTTTGGTTTGGCATTTTGAGTGAGATTGGGCGAGATGATGAAGAGGTGGAATCGGAGAAGAACTTTATAGGTGTCATATGCATGCCTAGGTTAAATTGCGGCCAAGGTAGAGGTGGACTGACCTAGTAGGAGCTGTCAAGAACTTTTCATCCAAGGCTCAATGTAAATAGGTCACTTCAGAATGAAATTTCTTCCAATTCACGCATGCATTTTGGTTGAAATTATCAAAAGTTCACAAATTGAGTCTATTTTCTAAGTTGGGGCTGCTAGCTGATTTTAAGAAGAGGAAAGTTGAGTTTGAGTTGAAAGAAGAACGAAAGGTCATTTTCGGAAGGAATCTAAGTAGTGTTCACTTAAAGGAGGCTACAAAACACAATTCGTGGACTTTTTGGATGAAATTTTGAGGTAAGAAAGTTAAGTCATTTCTTAGCAACTCTGTAGAAGGAAATATTTTCATTTGAGTTTGGGATTTTAAGATATTCATCAATTGTTCAATTAATATAGGTAGTTTAGCAACTTTGTGTGATCTCAAAGGTTTTACTTATGTGTCTGGGTTGTGTGTTATTGTTGGAATTTAAAACAGGTGTAATATAATTATATGGGTATTTCAAATTGTACAATTTTTTATATGAAAAAAAAGCCTTGACATGCAAAACGTGTTAAGAATTAACTAAGTTGTAAATTTTTTAGCATCAAGAAAGCTTTCATTTGACGGATAATAAGTGTCAAGGTTAAATATTCTTGACGAATAATACATGTCAAGACTAAACAAATTATTGATACATAAAACATATCAACTGATCTCATATACTTAACGTTTATAACATGTCAAGTATATTTCATCTTGACACTTATAAACTGTAAATAAAAACTTTTATTCTTGACACTGGATCACTTGACGCATTTAAAAGCGTTAAGTAAACAAATATTTGACTGGAAAAAAACATTAAGTAATGTTATTTATATAGTAGTGTTGTATCATCTGAAGCATGACCAACTTTATCTCAAACCTGGTGTTGTTGCCAAATACAGGGTAGGTGATGCTTGGATTGAAGTCATACAAATTAGGCGACACATATTCTCTAATAGGTTTGTTTAAGTTGTGGCCAATTACGATGAGATGTTCCTTCCTTATGGTAGAGTTACGGTTGGGATTTAGAGGGACTCCTTGGTTGTTTGCCATTCTTTCTTCTTCTTGTCACCTTTGTCTTCTTTTCATTCTTCTTTGCCGAAATAACACTCAATTTTAGGGTCAAATTCAAATTTAAGATTGTCTCCCTCACTCACAAACTTGTGGCATGTTCTCTGGGTAAATACATGATTAAATCGAAACTGATCTTTCTGCATGAAATTAGCACACATGTTAAATCTAAAAGTAAAACAAAAGATTCTCCAACGGCAGTGCCAAAAGCTTGCTTGACTTGGTATATTCAACAAATTATGTGCTAGTGTGGATATAGAATTCAAGTTCTAAGTATGCGACTAGATTAGGTGGCTATGTAGAGTCATGTGATAAAAGAAGCTAACACCTACTTATGCGTTGCTTATGTCTAAGGATTTTTTAATTGCGTACAATTTTTCCTCTTTCTTGTCCACATGTAAGCAAAAATAGAGGTTTCCTAGATAAGTCAGGGTCGGATACATGGAACCTATGCTACTTAGGGTTATAATGCATGATTTAAATTCATGCGGTGACTGTATAGTATAGATGTATTCACAGTATAAACTATTTTAAATCTAACTATATTATGTGGACGAGGAGTAAAATGGATGTAGATGTGATGGTATGATGATATAAACTTTGTTTTATTTAGGCAAGCTGGAGGAAGGAATATCTATGCAATTTGACGTGTTGCAATGTTAAATAGTTGATTGAGGTGATACAAATATTTTGTTAATTTCAAATTTAGGCGAGTCTCCTCTCGGCGCCTTTGCTATACTTGCTCGCCTCTCAATATGCAAATACTCGAAATTATTTTATGATCTATATCTAATCTATCTATTCGCATTATATATAATTCATCCTTTATTAAGGCGATCGAGCAACCTTCCGTCACCTTATCACTACACACACTCGCATTTCTAATATGTATGTTAAGGAGAAATTTAGTGATAATATTGTATTTCTACGCTTTCTTCATGACCTGTTTAGTGAGGTCCCAGCCATTACTCTTTTGAGTGATAACACCCATTACTTAATTCTTTCTTTTGAGAAGAATGATGTTTTGAGTTCAACACTTAACCAAATAAGATAGATAATACCAATATCCCGATTCTCTAATATTATGAAAAGTTAAATAGATTGAATAGAATGGTAATAGTTTGCATTCATAAAGAAAACTTTAGGTCTTTCGAACACGAGGTTCAAATTACAAACACAAAGCAAAGAGAAAATACAAGTGAAAGATATAAGAAATGAGTCAAGCCTCTAAGCATAATTTCTCATGCTTATTTGCTCCATTTTTTCCTATTATAGCTGAGGGAAAAATGGGGTATGGATTCCTCTCAACTCATCTCTAAGCTCTCACCTAAAGTAGTAGAGAAGAAATGTAAGGGATGAAGTTGAGCTTGTTCTCCACAATTTCTCACACTTCAAGATAGAACATCGAAGACTCGTTATCAAACTAAATTCTTGTATTGTAAATTAAATCTTAAACCCTTCAAGATAGAACATTAATTGTTCATATGTGCTATATTTTACACTCAACCGTCCTATAAGATGAACTAGCAATTGCCCTCGAAAATTCTTCATCTCAAGATCCAAAAAGAATATGATTGGATCTTTTTAAACAAATCTATTTGGTTTGATGTTAAATTCTTAACCAATATTTCAATTATATCTCTTTTTTAGTAATAATGAATCTTTACTGCATGTAATGGTATGTCCTATTAGAGTGTATTTACACTAAGTTAATAAATAGATAATCAAATGAAGTAAAATGTAAGTTAAGTAATAGATAATCTACTTACTTTAAAACTTTCTTCGATCCTTTTTCTTTTCCTTGATTTTTTTGGTTGAACATTCAACTTTTTTAATTTTTCTTGATTGTTTTTTTATTTTCACTTCTTTGATCTTCCTATTTTTTGTCGGACACAATAAAACAGATGATAAAATCATTTAGATTCTGTAGTAATTAAAAGACAATCAAAGGACTATCAGAGGCTATCACACATGTGTTGGAAACGAATTAGGGCTAGATGCAACGAAATTAACATAAAAAGGTTTATCTGACCCTAGAATGTACACGGATCATCCATAAACAATTAAATCACGAATAAACATACCTTTATATCGAACTTATCCAAATAGAATTGCCTCCGTTCTTGATAAGAACGACCCTCCAATTCGTATCACTAAAATGCTGCGAAATCATAAACGTTCTCTGATAGTATCCAGACACGAACTGAGAATTTGACTTCTCGAATTTGAGTTTGTTAGAACATCACAAAGTGAGAATTTCGAATCTCTTTATTCTCTTTTTGTGTAGAACGAATTTTATGTCTTTACTTGGATGTAAAATAAGACGCCTAAGGTTTTATTTATAGGCTTTCTGGAGTTTCCTAATAAGCTTCAAATTCTCCAATTGGACTAATTAATTACTTTTCCTAATAAGTTTCCAATTCTTCAATTAGACTTATAATTACCTAGCCCAAAGATAAATTCGACCCAATTCGTTTGTGTGAGACTCGTTAGATTAATTTAATATGGAAATGAAACCATAACTCGTTTTATGACCCATAAGTCATAATTGGTCTCTAACAAGACATTATGGCTACCCATATTAAATTAAGTTGGTGATCCAACATATAACCTAATATAATTATTGCTTTAATTCGTTTATCACGCGATATCTATAATTGAATATAAGGCATGGACAAAGTCAGCTTATCTAATTCAATTGCTTTCTCGATCAATAAGCATACTAAAATAATAAATGAAATTAATCACCCTTATTAATTCATTTATAGTACGACCATGCATTTTCATAGTTATGTTTAATCGAGGGATCCAGAGATATCTCTCCATAACATGAGGGATAAATTCCATCTTGATTAATCATTGTCAACTATATAATTCATAACGTATTCAAGTACAACCTTCATAATTGTCCAGTTAAAGACAATGTTTGAGACTATGATAATCTCATATCTAAGGATCAAAACAATCAATTATTTGAGATTATTTATGACATATGTCCATGTACTAATCGCGAAAGGGGTCGGTCCAATTCTTATTTTCTAATAAGAAAATATGATTATAATTTATGTCTCTATGTATATAATCATCCTATAATTATCAATTATAACTCTGTTCAAATGAGATTTTCGAAGAAATTTGAATCGTGGAGTTCAACTTGTGTTGATGTTATACTTGTGTTGATTTGATGCGATGTGGTTCGATCTCTAATTATCTGATTCTCTCTTTGGGTTGGAAGCTCACACTTGATTTGAGGAAGCGGAGCACATGATGTTCTTGAAGTTGGAGTCAAGAAAGCTTGTATCTTCAAATGAGCTTCAATTTTCGAGGGTAGTCTACTTCAGGAGTTGAGAAATCTTCTAGTTCTTGGGATAATTTTCTTTAGGTCTTTTGGAGTCAAAATTTTTTTGTCCTACAAATGAAGAGAACTCCTCTATTTATAAAGTTATCTGGTGGGTTTTTATGGACTTGAGCTTAGTTGATCCATACACAAGACCCATGGGTTCAACCACATAGATTTGGGTCACATTTAACCTTTGGGCTAAATGAAGCTTATTTTTTGTTGCTCAATTGAATTTTAGCCCAAGTAAATAATATTTAATTGAACCAAAATAATTAATTTGATCCAATTGTCATAATAAAGATATGTGTCATCATTAGAATCGGTCATTTTGTCTTTAATTTTAATTTGGGACACATGTCAATTTTTATTTAATCCGAAATGTAATTATTTCCGTAAATGATGTAGCAATTTGTGATTGGTTCCAAAATTTCTTATTCAACAAGCTCATACTAATCTTAATTTATTATTGTTTCTACAATAATAATCGATTAGGGACATTTAGAATATAATAACATATTTATGGATATTATTATACAATAATATTCAATTGAATAATAACGAGAATAATAACTTTTATTAAACAATAAACTAATTATTCATAAAATTATTAGAACAGAGTAAAAAAACTAACAACAAATCGAAATCATATGGCAGTCGTACAATAATTAGAGGGTAATATCGGAAAGAAAATTAAAGAAGAGCACAAAATGAAATAACAAATATTGATTTTGAGTCACAAACAGAAATTACAGAAAAGAACAACAAATAGAAACATAAGCAACCAAAATTACTTCAACTAAATTCACAAATGGAAACCAAAATGTAATCAATAATAAAAATCAGTTTGCAATTAGGTAGTCTTCATTCTTTTTACTTCAACTGCACATCGATTTTGGACAGATACCTCATGCACAAAAATGGGATCACAGGTATACATTTTGAGTCAAAAACAGAAATCACAAAAAGAAAAAGAAAATGAAGAAGAAAGAAAGAAAAGAAAAAACAACAAAAACAAACAAAATTACTCTAACTAAATATTCAATTAGTAACCAAAATGTAATCAATATATAGAAATCAGTTTGCAATTAGTTAGTCTTCTTTTTCTTTTACTCTAACTACACACTACTTTCGGATAGATACATCATGCAAAAAATAAGATCACAAATATACATTTTGAGTAACAGATAGAAATTAAATAAAAGAACAACAAAAATTATTCAAACTAAATACTCAAATGGAAACGACTAAAATAGAATCAATAGAAATCAGTTTGCAATCAGTTAGACAGCTCATGCTCGAACATATTAAAATGAATGGATTAATGAAACTATGATTTCTAAGGTGAAGATGAAGAGAAGAAGAGAGATACCTCATGTTCAGAAGTTGTTGTGGAGGAGAAGAAAAGAAGAGTAACTGAACCAAAAACCAAAGGACGTTGGAGAAAAAGATGCTTGAAAGAGAAAGAAGGAACGAAGTTGACGTTGAAACCCTAAAGATTGCGCGCAAATATTTTCAAATTTAAGAGGGCCCATTAATGAGTTTGGACTGGGATGATGGAATTTGCCTACAAGAGGAATGGTAAAATAGGAGGTTCACATTGGATATATGGTAAATTTATTTTTAAACTGACAAAATAGCAAAAAAAAAAAAAAAGAAAAAAAAACAGAAAAGAAAGTTACAGAAGCAATGTCTTAAATGCCCCTACCTAAGTGACAAATTTGAATCCTAAATACAATTGTTTAATAAATCCTGAATACCCTATAATTAAATAGGACTCTTAACACACAATTAACACCTTTAACCACCAAAGCTCCACATAATTTCTACAGCCGTTCCATATCTTTTTCAAATTGTGCACGTTCATGCATTCAAACGTTCAAAAGTTCAAGCAGAAACGATTGAAGCTAGCTTTCAGCTTCATCCCCTTCAAACCCTTTAAAGTCTTATACATTTGGCGCAAATCAAGAGATTTTTTTCTTGTCAGCTCCTCTAATCGGAGACTCACGTGTCGAACAACTCATTGTAAACCCCAAGAACCACGACTGAAAAACATAACGCCTATGACGAAGCTCACCGTGAAGCCCGCTGCAAACCCACGACCAACGTTGGACGCCGTCAAACGCTGCTCGAAAAAGTCCATCGTTGCTTACATCGAAACTCCAATGTCTTTCTCTCCGTCGATTGCACTTTTATCATTTCTTGTTTGCAAGAAAAACTTTCTCCCTCTCATGTTTGTCTCTTGCGTCTGCTGCCCCCTCTTTCTCAAACTCCTTCTTTTCTTTTCTCAAATAAAACCTAAAAGAAGAAGATTCAAATAATTGCAAAAATGTCATTGAGGCATAATTACAATTCTAAAATTTAAATTCAAATTGTTATTAAAAATAAATATTATGTTATTTAATAAATTTTTTAAAATAAAAAATTGAAAATCTTGTATTTATATTTGGCATTATTTTAGGGTTGGATCTAAAATATAAGTTCAAATTGTTGTTAAAAATATTTATTGTGTATTATTTAATAAATTGTTTAAAATATAACAAAACTGAAAATATTGTATATGTATTTGTCATTACTATAGGGGAGGTTGCAATATTGTCTAACAACAAAATAACAGATTTAGTTAAGATTTACCAAATTTGAATGTATGTAAAATACATTGTCTTCGTGCTATTTCCAATATCCTGTCTCATTTTTTCTATTCAAATATAATGTATTTGGAATATATAAATTATCCTATGCTCAGGGGAACGGTACTATATGTAACGCTCCAAAATAAGGAAATTTTAATTTTAATTATCTTAAGTTTAATTTTGACCATGTTGAAATTATTTTGAGTGTTATTAAATTAATTGTTGAAATTGTTTGATTTTGTGGGAAGTAAGACTAAGTAAATATTATGGGAGAATATTTAGTTAGTTAGAGTTTTGGAATTTTAGTGTTGTGGAAGATCTGTATTAAGTGAATTGTGTGATTGGTGGATTTTTTTTTTTTTTTTTTTGGTTGAAGTTTAGAGAATTGTGGACAATTATATATGTGGATATATAATTATTTTGATTAGTGAAGATAAGAATAATTATATTATGGAAATAATATAATTAATTAAAGAGATTTGGTTTTGTTTTGAGGAGAAGAGAAAAAGAAGATAAAAGTGATGATTTGATGGAAAAAGTTAATGAAGAGAGAATGTTTGAGTTTAATAAGAAGATTTGATTGATTTTTAAATGAAGAGAGAGAAATTATGAGATTTGTTTTGAAAAAAATAAGAGAAAAGAAAAAAAGAAAAGAATAATAATAATAATAATAATAACATTAGTATTATTATTATTATTATTGAAATAAGCCTCGAGAAACATGATTCTTCATTAATTCATTATCTTCTTCATTAGAAACCCTAACTCACCATCTTCTTTCTCACAAACCTTAACCACTCAAGTCCGCCGCCATCTATCCCCGATCGACGACCACCACGTACTAGCCACTACTTGTCATCAGTTCCATCCTCTCTGTCAAGTCGTCGTGAAGCCGCAAGTCGATCCCTTCGCCACATGTCGTTCTTCATCTGTTTCTGTTTGTTCGAGCTGTTTGTCAAAGTTAATTCCTTTGTTCGTCCATCGGCCGCTGCGTGGTCTTTGTTCGCCCGTCGGTCGTCGCATCCCCTCCGTCAACTGTCATTGAAAGCAATCAAGCGACCCAAGCCGTCTCCCTTGCTTCGCAGTCGCAAACGAGTCCAAGCCGAGCCCATCTGTAGCCTAAAGTCGTGCTTGAGCCTTCTTCTTCATTTCGAGCCGTGCGCGCGTTCAACCAATCTAAGCTCAGCCAATCTCCTCTATTTTCGATGCATTAGGCTTAGTGTCGGGAAAGGTAAGTTATCTTGATGCGCACTGCAAGCGTCGGGAAAACATCGTTGAAAATACAGCCACATTAATTATGGAAGGCATGTATTCTCGATGCCATGCATAGTGCATCAGAAATAACCCATAATTCCTAATGCATCCCTCATGCGTCTGTAAAGCCCTGAATTTTCCTAATGTCATAAGTGGGATCTCCCAACATTTTCGTGCGGCGTGGGGAGATCCCCTACAAATTGATTTCAGTTTTGTGTTAAACAGAACCGAAATGAAGAAAGAAAAGAAAGGGAAGGAAGAGAGAAAAGAAATGGAGAATGAGTTACCGCCGTTATCGCCCGTCGTCCGCTGCCGTTACCCTTTTGCCACCGTCCGCCACCATCTGCCACCATACAGGTAAGTTTAAATAAGTTAATTTTTAGGTTTAGGGTAGATAGTTTAGGGTTTTTTTAAAAAAAAATTGTTTTGGAATTTTGTTTTGGAATAGATTTTTATTATTAAATGTATTTTTGTATAGAATGTGTGTAATGTTGTTATTGTTGAATTGAAATTTGAGGGGAGTTATAGTTAAATTGAAATTTGAAAGGGGGTTTATAAATTGAAATTTGAAGTTGGGGGGGGGGGTTATAGTTAAATTGAAATTTGAAGGGGGGTTATAATTAAATTGAAATTTGAATGTGGGGTTATTGTTAAATTGAAATTTGAATGGGAGGTTATAATTAAATTGAAATTTGAAGAGGGGGTTTATGGTTGAATTCAAATTTGAATTGGGGGGGGGGGGGGGGGGGGGGCTTATGGTTGCATTCAAATTTGAAGGGGGGTTTATGTTTTGAATTGAAAATGTAATGTGTTAAGATTTGTTTTGACTATCCTGCAGTTATGGTAGCCTGTTTTTGTTGAATAACTTTGTTGTTGATTTAAGATGGTTATCCTATAGTTATGGTAGTCTTTTTTGTTTTGAATTTGTTTTTATTTGGAATGGCTATCCTGCAGTTATGGTAGCCTTGTTTGTTTTGAATTTGTTTCTGTTTGGGATGGTTTCAAGGGGTGGTAGTAGCATAGCTTATAAGGTAGCGTTGTTGGAAGGGGTAGATAGGATGCGAAGATTTTGAAGTATTTTGTTGTAAATAATTAGGTTGTGTTGGTTGTCCTGCAGTTATGGGAGCCTCTATAGTTTGAAGTTAGTTTTAGTGAAAATTTTGAGAGATTGTATATTACTAAAAAAATAGTGAAAATTCAAGGGAGTAAGTCATGGATGTGAGAGAGGGATAGAGATATATTTCTAATCAAACCTATTTATGTTTTAGGGACTTAAACAATGGACAAGGGTTGGATGAAAATTAGAAATAAGTTATCCCTTGAGTATAGACAGGGAGTAACCCAATTTTTAGACTTTGCCAAGTTTCACGTTGATGCCTACGGATGATTAAGGCGTCCATGCAATAGATGTTTGAATTTAAATTGGAGCTCATTAAAGGGTGTGGAATGACATCTATTGACTATTGGAATATCCCCCTACTACACATAATTGGTGTATCATGGAGAGTCATTAAGCTTTAGAGGTACAGAAAACTTTGAGGAAGGAACTAGTAGTAATCCTTTTGATGAAGGAACTCGTAGTAGGCAATTTAATGAAGAAGATGATATGTTTGGTATGCTAAATGATTTACAAGCCCCTATTGAATAGGAAGAGGAAACAGAGGAACTCGTTTGGAAGATGAAATACCGATGAATATTGGGTAGATATAGATGAAGATAGAACAAACATATTTCAAGACTAATTAAATGAAGCACGTAATAAGTTGTACCTCGGTTGTTCTGAATTTTTGTCGTTGAATTTTTTGGTTAAGTTGATGCATGTGAAGGTTCTAAATGGTTGGAGTAATAAGTTGTTCGACATGTTGTTAGGACTCTTAAGAGCAGCGTTTTCACTGTGTAGTACTACTACCCTAATTCATTTTATGAAGCAAAACGAAAACTTCGCGACTTGGGCTTGGGATACGAGACTATTCACGCGTGCAAGTATGATTGTGTATTGTATTGGAAAGAGTTTGCTGATTTGCAACATTGTCCTACATGTGGTGAGGCTGGTACAAGGTTAATCATAGTAGAGGAAAAAATTTTTTGCATAAGGTATTGCGTCACTTTCCTTTGGTACCGAGATTAAAACGCTTGTTTATATCGCAGGAAGGGTCTGCTAACATGAAATGACATAGGGATAAACTTGTTGGAACAGATATGTGTTGAGACATTCAGCTGATGCAGAAGGGTGGAAGCACTTTGATTCTGAATATCTTGATTTTGCTTCTAATCCACAAACGTGCGTTTGGGCTTGGCTTCAGATGAGTTTAACCCATTTGATCAAATCAGTACCTCGTACAGTATGTAGCCCTGTTGTGTTACTTCTTTACAATTTGCCACCATGGAAAATACATGAAAGAGACAAATTTCTTTATGTCACTGCTCATACCCGGTCCTAGATCTCCTGATAGGGAAATTGATGTGTATCTCCAACCATTGATTGAGGAATCGAAAGAGTTATGGACTTTTGGGCTCCGTACGTACGACTCTCTTACAGGTCAGTTCTTTTAGCCATATGCAGCCTTGTTGTGGACGATTAATGACTTCCCGACGTATGGTGACCTATTAGGATGAAGTACAAAGGGGTATCAGGCATATTCTATATGCATGGGTGACAGATCGTCCTTCGGGATGCGAGGTAGAATATCTTTTATGGGACATAGATGCTATCTTCTAGAGAACCACGTGTGGCGTAGAAGTAGGCTACACAGTGGAAAGGTAGAGCGTAGGGCTCCTCCAATGGTGATGAATGGGCATGAAATATTAGAATAATTAGATCAGTTGGAGTTTCCAGTTATAAGTAAACATCATTCAATACAGGATAAAAAAAGAAAGAGAGCTCTTAATTGGACGAAGAGAAGTATTTTTTTCAAACTTCCTTACTGGTCGAGACTATTGTTACGTCACAAACTTGACGTAATGTACATTGAGAAGAATGTTTGTGACAATTTGGTTGGTACGTTGTTGAACATCGAAGGGAAAACCAAGGATACCACGAATGCTCGGTTAGATCTATAAGATCTGAAGATAAGAAAATATTTACGCCTAGTAGAAGTTGGTAATCGATTGGTGAAGCCACACGCAAGCTACATGTTGACTAGTAGTGAACGAGTTGAGTTTTACAAGTTCCTGAAATTAGTTAAGTTTCCCGATGGATTTGTTTCCAATATATCAAAATGTAATGCATGAAAGAGAGGAGAAAATATCAGGACTCAAAACGCACGATTGCCATATTTTATTACATCGACTGCTACCCATTAATATTCAAGCATTCTTACCAAAAAATGTGTACACTGCTATTACCAAATTATGTAATTTTTTTCGTAATTTATCCACCAGAACGATAAGTGTAAGTGATTTGGACAGATTGGAAGCAGATATCATAATCATACTTTGTAAGTTAGAAAGAATATTTTCACCTACCTTCTTTAGCGTTATGGTACACCTAGTAGATATCATAATCATACTTTGTAAGTTGGAAAGAATATTTCCACCTACCTTCTTTATCGTTATGGTACACCTGGCCATTCACTTACCATATGAAACGAAGCTTACTGGTCTGGTTTGTTATAGTTGGATGTATTCGATTGAAAGAAGTTTACGCACATTAAAATAGTATGTTAGAAACAAAACACGTCCTGAGGGGTCAATTGCAAAAGCGTATGTCATGACTGAATCAAGCACCTTTTGTTCGCGTTACATAAGTGGTATAGAAACTCGATTCACAAGAGATGAGTGAAATGATGATACCATTGTAGAGGACGAGGTAATTAGTGACTTTGAAATTTTCAAACAGAAAGTACAACCCTTAGGTGCGTCAAGTGTTCGTGCTATATCACAGGAAGAGAAACATCTCTTCCATTAGTACATACTGAACAATGTAGATGAAATATCGGAGTATTGCAAGTAAACATTCCTCATCTTTGTAATTCTTAAATATTTGTTATACATTGTTCTTACAGAAATGAAACTCATACTCATCCCTGTTAGGAAACATTTGAGGCTAATATGTCGACATGCTCAAAATGCTATGGATTTGTATAAAAGACATGAATAGGCATTCCCTGAATGGTTTTAAGCACAAGTATATAGCAAGTTTTAGTGTGACATATAAGCACTAACGTATTTAAGCACGTGAGATGTCTATAATTGTTGTGACATTCATTTCAGGTGTTAGAACTGCGTGAGTTTGTAAATCTATTTGACGATTTCTTCTCACTTGCGATGAGACCATCATTTGACATTCGTTGTTACAATGGATGCATTGTGTGTGATTTGAGATTTCACACGTCTTGTAACGCTCCGAAAATTTAAGGTAAAAAAAAAAAATTTCTCGTTTTATGTAAATTATTCGGAATTCTAAAATGTTGGTGTAAGTTGATATAATAATAATATAATATTAATTATATTATTATTATTAATATTTATTTTATTTGTTATAATATTAATATTATAATTATTATTATTATTTAATATTATAGTAATATTATTAATTTAAAACAATAACATTATTATTACATAATACTAATTTATTATTTATTTAATATTAATATTATTAATATATTATTATTATTACTTTATTATTATTATTATTATTATTTTCTTAATTTAATATATAAATATATATATATATATATATATTTTAAAAAAAAAAAAAGAAAAGGGAGAGGAGGAACCCTAGCCCCGCGCGCGAGCCCTCCCCCCTGAAATTTTTTTTCTTTTTCTTCTCTTCTTCCTCCTTCCTCGCCCGACGCCGCCATCCACCGTCTCCATCTCTTCCTTCTTCATTTCCGCATCACCGCCGTGTCTCTCCATTCTTTTTCCTCTTCCGCCTTCGTCTCCGCCGCCATCACCCATCCTCTCCGTCCTCATCTCGTGCTCCGACGCCGGCAGAACATAGAGGGGAGTGCCGTCCACCTACAGCCGACGCTTCTCCATCTCTCTCTCTTCGTTTCTACCACCGCCGGCATCCTCTCCTTCATCATCTCGTGTTTCCGACGTCGACAGAGCACAGAAGGGAGCGCCGTCGTCGCCGGAAGGGGGAAGAGATACACGAACCGTGAAGTGAAGCCGACCCGACCCGGTTCCAATGCTGACCCGACCCGAAACCGCTTCCAGTCCGAGCCGAGCGAGCCGCGTGAGCCGAGCCGAGCGAGCCGCGTGAGCCGAGCCGAGCGAGCCGAGCCGAGCGAGCCGAGTGAGCCGAGCTGCGAGCCGAGCCGAGCCGAGAACCAAGCCGAGCCGAGCCGAGAACCAAGCCGAGTTAAGCCGAGCCGAGCCGAGCCGAGCCGAGCCAAGTCCAAGCCGAGCCGAGCCGAGCCACCTAAGCCTTCCTTCCTCCACTTCGGTTCACGGTGAGTCTTCGGTAAGGATTGTTTTGATGAATTTCCTAATGTTACCTCGTCCGATTCGAGTTTGAATGTTGGATTAAGACATGGCCCTACTTTTCTCCCTTGAAGGTAGTACAGAGTTGACGCTTAAGTTCTCGGGTTCCGCGGCAGGCCTGGTTGGAGATAGCTTCCTTTTCTTGGGTAAGTCAACGGATGTCGCTTCCGACCTTTTTAAAACGACTTCTACTAAAGTCATCAACTAAAACCTTCGTGTTTCGTCTAGGTGGATCTGTTGAGCGTGGATTCGATCGAGGGGCATAACCGAGTATCAGGTAAGGGTTTTCCTACTACTGGACTCCGAGTCCAGGCTGAAACCGTAGTAATCCACAGGGGATTACACGTTAGTGACTGTACTGAATAACTGTATGCGTGTTGACTGTTAAGTACTGATATTATATTTTGTCTGATGTAAATATATTGTGACTGCTAATTGTGGATTGAGATTTTATGTTGATGGACCTTAAAGTTACGGTTCAGTATGTAGTAAAACACTGGTCTGGATGTGTTTCATGGAGTTTGGACGGGGAAGGACAGTGAGTCCGGTTTTTGGTTGGTTAGTCGATTGGATCTAGGATTTTCCCTAATGGTGTGCGAATTGGTAATGCATATAGCAACTGAGGGTGTAGATGTTTAAACCTATACTATCTGACTGACAAAGCCTATGGCGGGACTGTGATATGAATGCCGTTGGAATGTGACTGATGTAGACAGTTTAGTATGGGCTGAGGGGTAACGGTTAGCTTCATCTATGGGGTAGTGTGCCTTACGGATATGTGCATCCTTCGGGAGCACTAGACTGATAGGTGCATCCTTCGGGAGCACTAGGCTGATATGTGTTTCCTCCGGGAGCACTAGACTGATATGTGCATCCTTCGGGAGCACTAGACTGATATGTGCATCCTTCGGGAGCACTAGACTGATATGTGCATCCTTCAGGAGCACTAGACTGATATGTGCGTTCCACGCGACCACTAGACTGATATGTAGGGTACCCCCGAATAGGAAGTTAACTGTTGTCCCCTAACGGGCCCAGTAGTGGGTCCCTTACTGGGTATGTTTATACTCACCCTTTCTCTTCTTTAACTTTTCAGGTAGGGGTACAGCGAGGGGCAGACCGACGAGAGGCAGGAAGGATGCGTGAAGGCCATATGGACGCGTCTGGTTTTCTTATCGCTTCCGCTATGTATTTTGTCTGAATATTTTGACTTGTGATTTTGAACTGGTGACTTGATATTTTATTTTGTAACTTTTTGATTTATTTAAAATAGGGCCCGAAACTGTCTTTTGTAAGGTTTCTAATGTTTTAATGAATCGTAACTGGTCCGTTTTAAATTTTATGTTGAATGGTCGAGTTTTGATATTTGGTAGTGACCTCAGCTTAGTCCGGAAAGTTGGGTCGTTACAGTTGGTATCAGAGCCTAAGTTTTAGGTTCTGTAGACTGACTTATAATGTGAGTCTGTGTTTTGTGTCCTTATGGCTGAAACGATCCTTGCCGCTCGTCAGGTACGCTCTCATGAAAGTATATGTATAACTCTACATGCATTACCTTACCTAAGTTAAACTGCAAATTCAATTACCATTTATGACTAAAGGAATCGTTTGGTGGTTGTTAGGGAAATGCCACCAAGGAGAGGTGCACGTAGGGGTGGCCGAGGAGGCCGAGGAAGGGGAGCAGGACGCGTTCAGCCTGAGGTGCAGCCTGTAGCTCAAGCCCCTGACCCGGATGCGCCAGTTACTCATGCGGACCTAGCCGCCATGGAGCAGAGGTTTAGAGATTTGATTATGCAGATGCGGGAGCAGCAGAAGCCTGCCTCGCCAACTCCGGCGCCAGCTCCAACGCCAGCCCCAGCACCAGTTCCTGCTCCAGCTCCGGCTCCGGTACCAGTTGCGCCCCAGTTTGTGCCGGATCAGTTGTCAGCAGAGGCTAAGCACCTGAGGGATTTCAGGAAGTACAATCCCACGACGTTCGATGGGTCTTTGGAGGACCCCACCAGGGCTCAGATGTGGTTATCGTCCTTGGAAACCATATTCCGTTACATGAAATGCCCTGAGGATCAGAAGGTTCAGTGTGCTGTTTTTATGTTGACTGACAGAGGTACTGCATGGTGGGAGACTACAGAGAGAATGCTAGGTGGTGATGTGAGTCAGATCACGTGGCAGCAGTTCAAGGAGAGTTTCTATGCGAAATTCTTCTCTGCCAGTTTGAGAGACGCCAAGCGGCAGGAGTTCCTGAACTTAGAGCAGGGTGACATGAAAGTGGAGCAGTATGATGCGGAGTTTGACATGTTATCCCGCTTCGCTCCCGAGATGATAGCGACCGAGGCGGCCAGAGCTGATAAGTTTGTTAGAGGCCTCAGACTGGACATTCAGGGTTTGGTCCGAGCTTTCAGACCCGCTACTCATGCCGATGCACTGCGCCTGGCAGTGGATCTCAGTTTACAGGAGAGGAGGGCCAACTCGTCTAAGACCGCTGGTAGAGGTTCGACGTCGGGACAGAAGAGGAAGGCTGAGCAACAGCCTGTTCCAGTACCACAGCGGAATTTCAGATCAGGTGGTGAGTTTCGCAGCTTCCAGCAGAAACCTTTTGAGGCAGGGGAGGCTGCCAGAGGAAAGCCATTGTGTACCACTTGTGGGAAGCACCATCTGGGCCGTTGCTTATTCGGGACCAGGACCTGCTTTAAGTGCAGGCAAGAGGGTCATACAGCTGATAGATGCCCGTTGAGACTCACGGGGATCGCGCAGAATCAGGGAGCAGGTGCTCCACACCAGGGTAGAGTCTTTGCTACCAACAGGACTGAGGCTGAGAAGGCAGGCACAGTAGTGACAGGTACGCTCCCAGTGTTGGGGCATTACGGCTTAGTTTTGTTTGATTCGGGTTTGTCACATTCTTTTATCTCTTCCGCATTTGTGTCGCATGCCCGCTTAGAGGTAGAGCCCTTACACCATGTTCTGTCAGTATCTACTCCTTCCGGGGAATGTATGTTGTCGAAAGAAAAGGTGAAAGCATGCCAGATTGAGATAGCAGGCCATGTGATTGAAGTAACGCTGATAGTCCTGGATATGCTGGACTTTGATGTAATCCTCGGTATGGATTGGCTGGCCGCTAACCACGCCAGCATAGATTGTTCACGTAAGGAGGTAACGTTTAACCCTCCCTCGATGGCCAGTTTTAAATTTAAGGGAGGAGGGTCAAAGTCGTTGCCTCAGGTAATCTCAGCCATCAGGGCCAGTAAACTGCTCAGTCAGGGTACTTGGGGTATCTTAGCGAGTGTGGTGGATACTAGAGAGGCGGATGTATCCCTGTCGTCAGAACCGGTGGTATGGGACTATCCGGACGTTTTTCCTGAGGAACTTCCAGGGTTACCTCCTCACAGAGAGGTTGAGTTTGCCATAGAGTTGGAGCCGGGCACGGTTCCTATATCCAGAGCCCCTTACAGAATGGCCCCCGCAGAACTGAAAGAACTGAAGGTACAGTTACAGGAATTGCTTGATAAGGGATTCATTCGACCGAGCGTGTCACCTTGGGGTGCGCCAGTTTTATTCGTTAAGAAGAAGGACGGATCGATGTGTCTGTGCATTGACTATAGGGAGTTGAACAAAGTAACCGTAAAGAACAGATATCCCTTGCCCAGGATTGACGATCTATTTGACCAGTTACAGGGAGCCACAGTGTTCTCTAAGATTGATCTTCGGTCGGGATACCATCAGCTGAGAATTAAGGATGAGGATGTACCGAAGACAGCATTTCGTTCCAGATATGGACACTACGAGTTTATTGTGATGTCTTTTGGTTTGACGAATGCTCCGGCAGTATTTATGGACTTGATGAACAGAGTGTTTAGGGAGTTCCTAGATACTTTTGTGATCGTGTTTATCGACGATATCTTGATATACTCCAAGACGGAGGCCGAACACGAGAAGCATTTACGTATGGTTTTGCAAACACTTCGGGATAATAAGTTATACGCAAAGTTCTCGAAGTGCGAGTTTTGGCTGAAGCAGGTGTCCTTTCTGGGCCACGTGGTTTCTAAGGCTGGAGTCTCTGTGGATCCAGCTAAGATAGAGGCAGTCACCGGTTGGACCCGACCTTCCACAGTCAGTGAGGTTCGTAGCTTTCTGGGTTTAGCAGGCTATTATCGACGGTTTGTGGAGAACTTTTCTCGTATAGCTACTCCTCTTACTCAGTTGACCAGAAAGGGAACTCCTTTTGTTTGGAGCAAGGCATGTGAGGACAGTTTCCAGAACCTTAAACAGAAGCTAGTTACCGCACCGGTTCTTACTGTACCTGATGGTTCTGGCAGTTTTGTGATTTATAGTGATGCTTCCAAGAAAGGGTTGGGTTGTGTTTTGATGCAGCAGGGTAAGGTGGTCGCTTATGCGTCTCTTCAGCTGAAGAGTCATGAGCAGAACTACCCTACACATGATCTAGAGTTGGCAGCAGTGGTTTTTGCTTTGAAAATATGGAGGCATTACTTATATGGTGAAAAGATACAGATATTCACGGATCATAAGAGTTTGAAATACTTCTTTACTCAGAAAGAATTGAATATGAGACAGCGAAGGTGGCTTGAGTTAGTGAAGGATTACGATTGTGAGATACTGTATCATCCAGGCAAGGCGAATGTGGTAGCCGATGCTCTTAGTAGGAAGGTATCACATTCAGCAGCACTTATTACCCGACAGACCCCATTGCATCGGGATCTCGAGCGGGCTGAGATTGCAGTGTCAGTGGGGGCAGTTACTATGCAGTTAGCCCAGTTGACGGTACAGCCGACTTTGAGGCAAAGGATCATTGATGCTCAGAATAACATCCTTATCTGGTTGAGAAACGTGGCCTAGCAGAGGCAGGGCAAGCGGTTGAGTTCTCATTATCCTCTGATGGTGGACTTTTGTTCGAGAGACGCCTCTGTGTGCCGTCAGATAGTGCAGTTAAGACAGAATTATTAATTGAGGCACACAGTTCCCCATTTTCCATGCACCCAGGTAGTACGAAGATGTATCAGGACCTGAAGCGGGTTTATTGGTGGCGTAACATGAAGAGGGAAGTAGCAGAATTTGTTAGTAAATGCCTGGTATGTCAGCAGGTTAAGGCACCAAGGCAGAAACCAGCGGGTTTATTACAACCCTTGAGCATACCGGAATGGAAGTGGGAAAACGTGTCCATGGATTTCATTACAGGGCTACCGAGAACTCTGAGGGGTTTTACAGTGATTTGAGTTGTGGTGGACAGACTTACTAAATCAGCGCACTTTGTTCCGGGTAAATCCACCTATACTGCTAGTAAGTGGGCACAGTTGTACATGTCTGAGATAGTGAGATTGCACGGAGTGCCAGTGTCGATTGTTTCTGATAGAGATGCCTGTTTCACTTCCAAATTCTGGAAGGGCTTGCAGACTGCTATGGGCACGAGGTTAGATTTTAGTACAGCTTTCCATCCACAGACTGACGGTCAGACTGAGCGTCTGAACCAAGTTTTAGAGGATATGTTGCGAGCGTGTGCATTGGAATTTCCAGGTAGCTGGGACTCCCACCTACATTTGATGGAATTTGCTTATAATAACAGTTATCAGGCTACTATTGGCATGGCACCGTTTGAGGCCCTGTACGGCAAATGTTGTAGATCCCCGGTTTGCTGGGGTGAGGTAGGTGAGCAGAGATTGATGGGTCCTGAGTTAGTTCAGTCTACTAACGAAGCGATTCAGAAGATTAGATCACGCATGCATACCGCTCAGAGTAGATAGAAGAGTTATGCAGATGTGAGGCGGAAGGATCTTGAGTTTGAGATAGGGGATAAGGTGTTCTTAAAAGTAGCACCTATGAGAGGTGTTTTACGATTTGAAAGGAGGGGAAAGCTGAGTCCCCGTTTTGTTGGGCCGTTTGAGATTCTGGAGCGGATTGGCCCTGTAGCTTATCGCTTGGCGTTGCCACCATCACTCTCGACAGTTCATGATGTGTTTCATGTTTCTATGTTGAGGAAGTACGTGCCAGATCCATCCCATGTGGTGGATTATGAGCCACTAGAGATTGATGAAAACTTGAGCTATGTTGAACAACCCATTGAGGTGCTTGCTAGAGAGGTGAAGACGTTGAGGAATAAAGAAATTCCCCTGGTTAAAGTCTTATGGCGGAATCACCGGGTAGAAGAGGCTACATGGGAGCGTGAAGATGACATGAGGTCCCGTTATCCCGAACTGTTCGAGGAATAAAACTTTCGAGGACGAAAGTTCCCTAAGGAGGGAAGAATGTAACGCTCCGAAAATTTAAGGTAAAAAAAAAAATTTTCTCGTTTTATGTAAATTATTCGGAATTCTAAAATGTTGGTGTAAGTTGATATAATAATAATATAATATTAATTATATTATTATTATTAATATTTATTTTATTTGTTATAATATTAATATTATAATTATTATTATTATTTAATATTATAGTAATATTATTAATTTAAAACAATAACATTATTATTACATAATATTAATTTATTATTTATTTAATATTAATATTATTAATATATTATTATTATTACTTTATTATTATTATTATTATTATTTTCTTAATTTAATATATAAATATATATATATATATATATATATATTTAAAAAAAAAAAAAGAAAAGGGAGAGGAGGAACCCTAGCCCCGCGCGCGAGCCCCCCCCTGAATTTTTTTTTCTTTTTCTTCTCTTCTTCCTCCTTCCTCGCCCGACGCCGCCATCCACCGTCTCCATCTCTTCCTTCTTCATTTCCGCATCACCGCCGTGTCTCTCCATTCTTTTTCCTCTTCCGCCTTCGTCTCCGCCGCCATCACCCATCCTCTCCGTCCTCATCTCGTGCTCCGACGCCGGCAGAACACAGAGGGGAGTGCCGTCCACCTACAGCCGACGCTTCTCCATCTCTCTCTCTTCGTTTCTACCACCGCCGGCATCCTCTCCTTCATCATCTCGTGTTTCCGACGCCGACAGAGCACAGAGGGGAGCGCCGTCGTCGCCGGAAGGGGGAAGAGATACACGAACCGTGAAGTGAAGCCGACCCGACCCGGTTCCAATGCTGACCCGACCCGAAACCGCTTCCAGTCCGAGCCGAGCGAGCCGCGTGAGCCGAGCCGAGCGAGCCGCGTGAGCCGAGTCGAGCGAGCCGAGTGAGCCGAGCCGCGAGCCGAGTGAGCCGAGCCGCGAGCCGAGTGAGCCGAGCCACGAGCCGAACCAAGCCGAGCCGAGCCGAGCCGAGCCGAGCCGAGAACCAAGCCGAGCCGAGAACCAAGCCGAGCCGAGCCGAGAACCAAGCCGAGTTAAGCCGAGCTGAGCCGAGCCGAGCCGAGCCGAGCCACCTAAGCCTTCCTTCCTCCACTTCGGTTCACGGTGAGTCTTCGGTAAGGATTGTTTTGATGAATTTCCTAATGTTACCTCGTCCGATTCGAGTTTGAATGTTGGATTAAGACATGGCCCTACTTTTCTCCCTTGAAGGTAGTACAGAGTTGACGCTTAAGTTCTCGGGTTCCGCGGCAGGCCTGGTTGGAGATAGCTTCCTTTTCTTGGGTAAGTCAACGGATGTCGCTTCCGACCTTTTTAAAACGACTTCTACTAAAGTCATCAACTAAAACCTTCGTGTTTCGTCTAGGTGGATCTGTTGAGCGTGGATTCGATCGAGGGGCATAACCGAGTATCAGGTAAGGGTTTTCCTACTACTGGACTCCGAGTCCAGGCTGAAACCGTAGTAATCCACAGGGGATTACACGTTAGTGACTGTACTGAATAACTGTATACGTGTTGACTGTTAAGTACTGATATTATATTTTGTCTGATGTAAATATACTGTGACTGCTAATTGTGGATTGAGATTTTATGTTGATGGACCTTAAAGTTACGGTTCAGTATGTAGTAAAACACTGGTCTGGATGTGTTTCATGGAGTTTGGACGGGGAAGGACAGTGAGTCCGGTTTTTGGTTGGTTAGTCGATTGGATCTAGGATTTTCCCTAATGGTGTGCGAATTGGTAATGCATATAGCAACTGAGGGTGTAGATGTTTAAACCTATACTATCTGACTGACAAAGCCTATGGCGGGACTGTGATATGAATGTCGTTGGAATGTGACTGATGTAGACAGTTTAGTATGGGCTGAGGGGTAACGGTTAGCTTCATCTATGGGGTAGTGTGCCTTACGGATATGTGCATCCTTCGGGAGCACTAGACTGATAGGTGCATCCTTCGGGAGCACTAGGCTGATATGTGTTTCCTCAGGAGCACTAGGCTGATATGTGTTTCCTCCAGGAGCACTAGACTGATATGTGCATCCTTCGGGAGCACTAGACTGATATGTGCATCCTTCGGGAGCACTAGACTGATATGTGCATCCTTCGGGAGCACTAGACTGATATGTGCGTTCCACGGGACCACTAGACTGTTATGTAGGGTACCCCCGAATAGGAAGTTAACTGTTGTCCCCTAACGGGCCCAGTAGTGGGTCCCTTACTGGGTATGTTTATACTCACCCTTTCTCTTCTTTAACTTTTCAGGTAGGGGTACAGCGAGGGGCAGACCGACGAGAGGCAGGAAGGATGCGTGAAGGCCATATGGACGCGTCTGGTTTTCTTATCGCTTCCGCTATGTATTTTGTCTGAATATTTTGACTTGTGATTTTGAACTGGTGACTTGATATTTTATTTTGTAACTTTTTGATTTATTAAAATAGGGCCCGAAACTGTCTTTTGTAAGGTTTCTAATGTTTTAATGAATCGTAACTGGTCCGTTTTAAATTTTATGTTGAATGGTCGAGTTTTGATATTTGGTAGTGACCTCAGCTTAGTCCGGAAAGTTGGGTCGTTACACGGATGCTATGTTCCTCGAGTTTGAGGACGATTTAGATAACGACCTTGTGGAAGGGTTGTCGTCTGTGGGCGATTATGCAGGTGAGTTTAAGAATTTCTTTCATTTTAACTTAGGATTATTTCATGTTTTTTTCTCTAACATTATATGTTATTATAATTTATTGAGTAGGGTTGTCTTCTCAACCATCTGCGACTCCGACTTCAAGGAGACGTGAGCAGTTTCAACTCTTAGAGTTGGAGCGCCACGTTGCAGTCAACGAGCGCATTTCGATGACGATCACCCCTAGAGCGGAGAAGCCTATTTCCTCACACGCCGTTTGCTTCAGCCAGGTGATAGGCATGTGCGTACGATCGACATTTCCCATCTGCTGCCTTAAGTGGGTGGACGTTGACAGGGAATACATTGAGGTCGTCAAGGGCGACCTCCAGGTAATTAAGTCCACTACATATTTATGATTTCATTTGAAATATGTCTAAGTTAACCAATCTAATGTGTTATTTTCGTAATGTTTAGTGATTTTTTGTGCTTGATTTCAATGATCAAGCAATAAATAGGTTTGTTGAGCATCAGATGCTCACCACCTTTAAAGAGTTTCGAGCCGATTGTCACAGATACTTTAAAAAGTACAGCAACCTCGAGGAGGCTCATGCTAACCCACTAAACATATTGGTTGGACGTCATGAGGATTGACACTTCCTCTGCGACCACTACATGAGCTGTGCATTCTAGGTATTTGTCATGCTTAATTATGATTTCAACTTTTAATATGTATAAGAAATAAACAATATAATTGTTTTCATGCAGGAGCAATCACGGACGAACAAGGCTGCTAGACAGAAATAGCCTTACAATCATAGCAGCGGGTCAAAGTCGTTTCTACAACGACAACACGAGCTCGCTGAAAAAAAGGGGAATCGGTCGACCGTGTGGAGTTGTTTCGAGAAAAATATGTTTGAGCCAGGACAATTCGTGTCGCAGGCCGCAAAGGATGCGTATGTAAGTTATCGAACCAACTCTTATACCCTTATTAATTATCCTCTTTCATTATATATTTTTGCGTTGCCTAACTTAGTTTTTAAATTTGTTACAGAATCAAATGTTGTAACTTCAGTTCCAGCCTACCCCAGAGGGTAGTCAGCCACTCTTTGGAGATGAGATATGCGATCAGGTGTTGGGTAGACGACTAGGCTACTCAGAAGGCCTTGGTTGGGGACCCAAGCAGAAGGCCCGCAGACGACGAGCGTGAGCAGTTCCACGACGTCACGTTTTCAGTCGGTCACAGAATGAGAGATTTAAATACAAGCTAAACTTGATCAAGCTTTGGAACAGATTGAATTGCAAGATAGAAATTACCAAACGTTAGCTTAAAAAATGGAACAAATGCGAAAGTTGATACAGGACATGACTCGGGCACAACAAAGACCACCGCATGATCCTTAGCTTTGCGATACGTATATATGTTCCCATTATTCTTAAGTTTTTGCAATGATACTAGACAGTGATGCTATGGATATATGTACTAAACTTAGCTACTTTTGTATCATTATAGGACTCGCGATGTAAAATGACGTGTACTAGCCTCGTCTTGAAAGCAAGTATGACTTTGTTTCCGCTTTTTTGTATTATGAATACTAGATTTTTTTTATTATTAACGCTATTATGTTTTTTACGAATATCAAATCTTTTTATTTTTTTAATTTGTGTTCGAATTTCATAATTTATTAATTTATATTGAATTTTTTTAATTTAAACCAAAACAAATGTTATTATTTCAAAAAAATAGAGAACTTTTTTTAGAAAAAAATTAAAATTACATATTTTAAAAAAATTACATATAAAAAGGAATTTTCGATGCAACATAACATCGGGAATAGGATGTACATGATACCTCGGGATAGTTCTCTCGATGCGTGTCCAACATCAGATAAGGAACGTCGAGAGAAGGAATTCCTGACACCGTGGTAAGCGTCGACATAAGAGACGTCGGGAGAGGTATTCCTGACGTCGTATTGGTCATGCGACGTGAATTCTTCTCCTGATGCATTTCTTCCGACGTGCATCCCGATGCAGTAAACGACGTCGGGAAAAGATATCTCAATGTTTTTGTAGCTTCTTCCGACGTCGTTATGCATCGGAAGTCCCCCCGTCTCTTGTAATGCCACATGTTTTGGTAAGTTTTGGTGAGTATTTGTTTGACTTTTGGTTAATGCCCAACAAATATTAGTTTTGAACCCTAAATAATTTAATCTTAGTTTAAATTGAATTATAAAAGGTCTGGTTAGATCATGTAACGACCCAACTTTTTATACTAAGCTGAGATCATTACTAAAAAGAAACAATGACAAGAGACACTTTTTGAAACGAGGGAAGAATAAATTTTCATTAAAAATGGAATATTAAAACACTGAAACATAAACGCGGAAGCAAAACTGAGTCCCCGTATGGCATGTCACCGATCCTTCTCTGTCGGTCGCCAGCTTTCCTCTACCTTTACCTTCGCCTGAAATGTTAAACATAGAAAAAGTGAGTATAAACATATACTCAGTAAGGGACCTACTACTAGTCCCGCTAGGTGTCTGTTAACTTCCCATTAGAGTCCTGAAAATGGTACCCAATCTCTGGCACGTTCCCGAACACGTGCAACATGCGCTCCCGTAGGAACGAAAATCTGGTCTTCGGTGTCCCGGGGGAGCACCTAGGACATGTTGGTCTGTAGTGAACCCAGGGGTAACACTAAGACAATTGGGATGCGAGGACCCCGTCGAATCACTCGAATCATATCTATATACATGCTAGACTGGCGTCCCGTCGGACCACACAGTCCTAAATAGGTGGTGATCCCGAAGGACACCCATGCAGGTACGACTCTAATAGACAAAGTTAACAGAACACCCTATCCATAGCATGTAGCATAACATAACATCATAACATGGCATGAGTATTAATCTTAACGTCCTTAATCATGTGATTAATATATCATGCATTAACAATCATCAACAGTCATCAACAACATACCACCGGTCATTAACATAACATCAGTCATCATCATCAATCATCAACATAATAATCTCAGTCGTCATCATCAATATCAATACAATGACAGTCATTATCAGTAGCATCAAGTTATGCATTTTAGCTACCATCAATGCATAATCATAATTACATGCGGTCTCTTAAATTCAGTTCGAAGGTCTAGTAGGAGAATCTCTTACCTGGAGATTTTAGCCAAACAAGGTACTCCCTAGTTGACAGTAAAATTCTCCAATTAACTTGATCCTAATCATAAAAGGAACACTTAGTATCTTAATTAATGAATTGGCAATTGGCTAACACCCAAAAATTCTCCCAAATTAATTAACTTTCTAAAAATTGGGGTTGAAACCAATTCAACCTTGATTGGGAAAAATCCAAGATTTAGATCTTAAAAGTTTAGCCAATTGAACCTTTACAGAAACCCCAAATAGATCCAAAATAAATTAATAAAATATTAATTTAATTTCTTTGGCTTACCAAGGTTACTCAAATGAAGGTTGAAAAATTCTCTTATCCTTGATGGAAAAATTCATCACTTTAAATCCTCAAGCTTCCAAAGAGACCAATCTTAACTTCAACTGAGGCGGCGACAGCAGAGGGTTATCTTAGAGAAGAAGATAAAGAACCTTTTTCTTTTTCCTTTATTTCCATCTTAAGCATTCTAATGCTATTTATAGACCCAAATAATAACAATAATATTTATTATTATTATTATTTCCTTTTCCTTTTCCTTTTAGGATATATATATATATATATATATATATATATATATATATATATATAATACCAAAAAATATACATATATCTTTATTCCCATTATCTTTCCTAAATAAATAACTTAATCTTAGGCATTTATAACCATTAATAATAATAATAATAATACTTCTTTATTATTATTATTTTTCTCTCACCAAAATCTACAATAAATATATATTTATTTAAACCATTATTCTCTCTTATAAATATATATCTTTTTCGTCCAATCAAATCAACAATCTCTCTCCTCATGGATTATCTTCTTTTCCAAACAAATATAATTATATTCCATCATATAATTAACTTCACTTTTCCAAATTAATAATTATATATATATATATATATATATATCCATATATATATACTCAATTAAATCCAATTCCACCAAAACCAACTTTTCCCTCCAAAATCTCAAATTAACTTAAATCCTCAATTATTTTAATCAATCAAATCTTTTCCAATAAATCACTTATAACTTCCAACATAAATTATCTTAACCCAACCATAATAACTTCACTCCAGAATCAATATTTATCTTTCTGCATAATAACTAATTATCATCCACAATAATTAATTATTATTTACCTTTCTTCCAAAATAATTAATTATCTTCCACAATAATTAATTATTATTTATCTTTCTCCAAAAATAATTAATTATCTTCCACAATAATTAATTATTATTTATCTTTCTCCAAAAATAATTAATTATCTTCCACAATAATTAATTATTATTTATCTTTCTTCAAAAATAATTATCTTTTCCTTAAATAATTATACTTCAACAATATAATTATCTTTTCCTTTAACATAATAATTATATATATATTTCCACATATACATATAATTATTAAATCTCCAACAAACTTTTCACCCCACAATTTAATTAAATAACGTTCATAATTATTTAATAAAATTCAACTTCAACAACACTAAAAATCCACAACTTTACTTAATCCTCTTAACCTACCATTTATACAAAAACTTAACAAACACCACATGCTAAAACCTCTAATTAATTAAATATTCATCCAAGAAATATTTAATTAATTTCAATTCCCACCTAAATCAAATGATTCTCATTAAATGAATTCAAAATAACGCCCAATAAATTATCTTAATTTTTGGGGCGTTACAGATCAAGTGGGAGTTTGTGTTGTGAAATTTTCTTAAGTCAAGGTTAAATTGGAATTCACCTCAACTTTGGGTAAGTTGAATTAATAGGATTCTTGGGTCTTTAAGCAACTGTTAATTAAGTTATTGAACTTAGTTATTTACCCTTATTGTTTATGATTTATTTTTGGGAAGCTTGACCTTGTTGTCTGGATTATATTCTTGGGTTAAGCTAATCTCGAGGTAAGAGATTCTCCTACTAGACTCTCGTATTGAAGTAAAAGTTTGCATGTGATTTTCTTATTATGCATTGACATAGCTAAAATGCATAATGTGTTGATGTTTATCATGATGATTGATAGTTATGACTAAGTTTATGTTGATGATGATGACTGATGATGTTAATGGATAAAATATTAACCTCATGATTTAGAACGTTATGATTAATATTCATGCTATGCGTATGATGTTATGTTATGCTACATGCTATGGATATGATGTTCTGTTAACTTTATCTATTAGAGTAGTACCCACATGGGTATCCCTCGGGATCACCACTTTTTTGTGACTGTGTAGTCCGATGGGATCACCAGTCCAGTATGAGATGGTATATGAGTGACTCGACGAGGTCACTCATAGCCCTATTGTCTTAGTGTTTCTTTCGAGTTTACTAAAAACCAGTTTTATCTTAAGTGTTTCTTTGGGTTCACCGAAGATCAGAGATGTTCCTACGGGATCACAGATTGCACGTATTCGGGAACGTGTCAGTTTAGGGGTACCACTTTACAAGACTCTAATAGGAAATTAATAGACACCTAGCGGGACTAAGCGGGACTAGTGGTAGGTCCTTTACCGAGTATATTTTTATACTCACTCTTTAAATGTTTAATTTTTCAAGCAAAGGTAGAGGTAAATGTAGAGGAAAGGTGGCGAATGACAAGAAGTGACTGTGACGTGACATAGGGAAACGTTTTGCTTCCGCCGCTTAGTCTAACTAAAATTTAAGTTTGGTATTTTAACATAATTTTAACGATTTAAAATTAAGGTGTAAAATTTGGATTTAAAATTAAAGTATAAAATTTGAATTAAAACTAACGATTTTAGGGTGAGATATATATTTCTAAACTCAAAATGCTAATAAATATCAAATATGTATTATGTATTATTTATGTTTATTTTTTGATAAATAATTTGAAGAATAAAAAATGCGAAATAGTTGAACTTATCTTTGACATTATTTTAGGGATACGAGGTAAAATTTGGATTCAAATTGACAATTTTAGGGATGATATAAAATGTAGATTCCAATTGTTATTAAAAATATGTAAGATGTATTATTTAATAAAGTTTTGATAAATAATATAAAATAGAAAAAATTGTGATTAATTGATTTAAATCCTAATGATTCGCAAATTTAGTTGAAACTAAAGTCATATCTTTAGGGGATGTTGGTGCAATCTTCTATAGTAAAAAAAATATTTTTTTTAATTTAGTTAAGATTTACTAAAACTGAATGTGTTTACAAATACACTGTATTCGTGCTCTGTATATTTTTCCTGGTCTTTTGACCTATATAAATACACTGTATCTGTATGCGAGGAATTGCCCTTTGTAAAATGGTATACTCAGACAAAAGAAATTCATAAAAATTATCTAGTAGACAGTTTTGCTATAAATCAAATTATTTTTTATATTTGCTATCCAATATTTTACTATTTTGATGATTTTCTCTTTTTAATAATTTTAAAATTCAAGGCACGTGAGCTTAATATAGTTAACTATTTTTTGCTAATGATGCAATAGTCCCTAAAAATGTGCTAAAATATTAAGAAGAAAATCCCCCGAAAAATGGCAAAATTGGAATTAAGAAAAAAGCAAAGTATATCATTTGCATATTTTGCTAGATTCTCAAAATAAAAATGTTGAAAGTCATTCTTGCAATTTTTCTAATTTATATGGTCTGCCCTTGCAATTTGGCTAGAAAAATGTCCCTTTAAAAAGAATAAATCAAGAGAAAAGAAACGTAGTGTAGTGTAGTCGGTGGAACGCATCGAAGGTAGGGCAAAAAGGGAAGCCCATGGGCGGAATTATTTGAAATCTGAGGTCAAAAATAGAATACCCTCAGTGGCAAATCTGAAAATTTGAAGAACTTACCAACAACTTTACAGATAACGATCTAAAAGAGTTCCGACCAAAGTCCCTCTTTAATCCAGCGGATGTTCCAAAAAGTTGTCAAAGAAAAATTTGTAAAATAAAAAAGGCAAGAATAATAAATGATATTACCCACTCTACGTCGTCGTTTCATAGAAAACACCCGACCCACAAACCTTACCGTGAGATCTCTCGTAGGACAGCAAAACCACGTATTAAGCCCCCGCCATTCTCCTTTTACTTTTAGCCAAACAAAATCACCGTACCAACTCCCAATTCTCATCCACGTGATCCACACACTCTCTTCCATTGGTTCTAAATCCCGCGTGCATCTCACGTTACTAATTCCCGCCTTGGATCTAATGAAAAACCGCTCCTCCTTTAGCTTTCACTTGCTTTTTCACTTTCACCTTCTCCTCTTCCGCGGCTCCGCCGTACTTTTCTCACTTCAAACATAGTGTACAGCTCTTGAGAGCTTCTCTCTTGCTGCGATTTGTGAGAAATGGAAGGCAAAGGGTCGACTCTGGTTCATCTTCTAGTTGTGGTTTTGTGCTTAGTGGCTTTTGGGTTCTCCATTGCCGCCGAGAGACGAAGAAGTGTGGTAATGAGAACTAACCCCTTCCCCCCTTTTTTGATTCTTACCTTTTAATCTTTCAATTATTGGTGCTTTTCTGAATGTGGGGCTTTCGGAGCTGCAATTTTCTGGAATTGGGTTGGGATTTCCTTTAATTGATTCCTTGTTGTTGATCTTGTACTGCTTTGTTTTTCCATTCCCTCAATCCCTAAACAAACAAGCACATTTATGATTGGCTGTGATATGTTGGAGGGTATAAAGTAGTTTAGATGGGAATTTGGATGGGTTTTGCTTGTTAAACTTTTAGTTAGTTTAAATGGAAATATTTTGGGGAAGCATTCAATATTTGAAAAGTGTTACTATTGTGAAAGTCATACCAAATCAAACCGACCTTTAGGCTTTTGAAGAACAGAGTTGTGGGAATAGAAACGTTCTGCAGCATCGTTGCACCATGTCCTTTTTTCTCTTCTTGAGTACCAACTAGGTTGTTCTTATTGTTTGCACTTCATCTAATTGTTCAGAGGAGAAAAATAAAAAGACATATTCTGCTTTGTGAATCCAAGTTGGTTAATGGCTCGGTTTGGTTGACCAATGGATTATTTTGATTATACAATTTAGAGGCATTGTCATGACTATATCATATCTAGGACATTTCATTTTGCAGTTTTGGTAGTTCTAAATGACCTGTAAAAGTTATATGAGGATTCAAAACAGCTTGGTAATATCAGCTTTCACAACAACTTCACATGTTTCACTGAATCCTCTTAGATCCCCAATAGGGTTAGATGGATTGCTATATATACAAGCTCAGTGACCCAGTGGACCTATAATTTTACTTTAACATGTTAACTTTAAGGCCTACTTCTCGCAGATACCTTCCTCCTATTCTATCTATCAGCTTGAGTTGGATTTCTGATCTCTTTTTGCAAGTTTTGTTCTTATAACGTTATCATACAAGTTTACCAGCTTCTTGTACTCTGTGGTCTGTGGTGAAGTAGTTCACGTGAATGAGAGTGTTGGCATATTCAATTTGTACAATATAAGAATCAGGAGATGTATGCTTTAAACAGGGGACTCTGTTTGAAGATAAGCAACGGAACGCAACCTATTGTGTCTACGAATCAGATGTTGCAACAGGTTATGGTGTAGGGGCTTTCTTATTTCTTCTCTCTGGTCAATCATTGCTGATGGGTGTCACAAAGTGCATGTGCTTTGGAAGACCTCTAACCCCAGGAGGAAACCGGGCATGGACCATTATATACTTTCTCTCTTCTGGGTGAGAATTTCTTTATGGCTCAAGTCTGAAAAAGAACGACTAAACAATTTTTTTTCTTTTTACTTTTTCTTCTACTAATAATAGAATAATGATATGCTGCTATTTTATTGGAAGAAATGTTATGTTATGTTGTTAATATTGTTAGAATTAGTGGGCTTATCCCATTGGGAGTTTTGCTCTAATTTACCAAAAATATGTTTTCCTTTTTTATCTCTTTGTACTATTCTATTTATTCCCCCTCTTGTAGCTATTGTATTCATCAGAAAATAATAAAAGAATAAAGATATCATGGTTTTTCTTCGGTACTTGGATTTTCACGTAAGTCAGTTTTTTGTTTTTTTCAATATGGTATCATAGAAAAGCAACAACGAAATCCTAGAAAACAGTTTAGGAGAAACCCTTACCAAACCAGAAGTTGCCGCCGCCATGAAAAATTTACTCCACTAGCTTTAGGAACTATTGATCTACTAAGTAAGACCACCCTTGTCATCGTCACATAATCCTTGGGTCGGAATCTTCCTTACGTGCCACCTCTGTCAAGCGCGTGGGCTCATGTGCTGCCGTCCTTTCATCTCACACCCAGCCCAGCCTCTTCTACGCGTAGTCACGGTCCAATTGTTGCACCTTCTCGATCAGCCGTAGCCCCACGCGTCGCCATTGCCCTCCGTTTACGGACAACCTCCACAAAGTTCATTAACCCTTTACAGCAACCCCCGATTTGTTAGAGATTTGGTCAGTCTTGATCTGTTATGGTTGAAGTTGGTGAGTCTTCGATGCATTCCAAACCAACCGAGTTGTCAATGTATTCCAAGGACCCAGTAATTTCTCTCCTTAATTTAGCTTTGTATTATATAATTGACTTTGCTGTTGCATATTCTCGACCCATGATAATGAGAAGAATAGTGGGAAACCAATCCCTATATGTGAGCACCGCAAGAAATAATGGCACACCAAGGATCAGTGTTGGAAATTCCGCAATCGTTCTCTAGGAGGTAAGAACTTACCTCCAGCAAGAAATAAAACTCAGGACGTGTATATGTCAGTGAGACTGCAAGCACCCCCTAGTCAACTTGCCAAACCAGCCTCCCTATTCTGGGCGCAATTGCTCAGTTAGGTATGCTTCAGTTTCTTGGCCTTATCAGTGTTGGTGGGAAGAATCCCTGGACTTTAGACTCGGGGGCTACAGATCATGACAAGTTCTTTGGAGCACTTTGTCTCTTATACCCCCTATGCCGGTAATGAGAAAATTCGGATAGCCAATGACTCTTTAGCCTCGATTGCTGGCAAATGACAAATGACAAATAGTTCTCTTTGACGGTCTTATCTCTAGAATGTTTTACTTGTGCCTAAGCTTTCTTACAATTTGTTATTTATCGGTTAGATCGCCCGTGAGCAGCACTATAAAGCTACTTTCTTACCTGAATCTGATTGTTTTTCGGACTTGAGCTTGGAGAGGATGATTAGCACTGTCCGACATAGTAGAGGACTTTACATCGTTAATGATGATACCTCTGGTAGTAGTATCTGTAGGACTAGTTTACTATCTTCTTATTTTGGCACTTTCGAGCATGACTGCTTGTTCTGGCATTTTCGAGTGAGTCACCAACTTTACATATATGAAATATTTGTTTCCCCATCTATTTTCTAAAGTTGATGTCTCCTCTATCTTGTGATGTGTGTATTCGGCGGGTTTCATTTCCCTTGCAACCATATAAATCGACACAATCGTTTGCCCTTATCCATAGTGTTGTTTGGGGTCCATCCAAGGTCACCACCTCATTTGGGAAACGGTGGTTTATAACTTTCATGGATGATCATACTCGTCTTACCTGGGTCTTCCTTATCATCGATAAATCTGAGGTTTCCTCTATTTTCCAAAACTTCTATCACACCATTGAAATGCAATTCCATACAAAAATTGCATTTCTTTGGAGTGATAATCATCAGGAATTCCAAAACCATAACCTTAACGAGTTCCTCACCTCCAAGGAGATTGTTCACCAAAACTCGTGCGCCTACACTCCTCAACAAAATGGGGGCGTCGAGTGAAAAACCGTCATCTTTCAGAAGTAGCCTGTTCTCTTATCTTTTATGCTATCTACTTACCTTCCTTCATACCTGTAGGGAAATGCTATTCATACAGGAACTTATTTAATCAATAGAATGTTTTTTCGTATCCTCTACATTCAGACTGGCTTAAATTGTCTTAAAGAGTCATACCTTTCTACTCGTTTAATTTCTCAGGTTTCTCTTTGTGTGTTTGGGTGTACCACTTATGTCCATAATTTTGGTCCTAATCAGATCAAGTTTACCCCTCGGGCTCAAGCATGTGCATTGGGTATCCCCTTCATCAGTGCGATTATAAATGTTTTCATTCGTCGTCCAGGAAATACTTAATGAAGTTGAACAGGGTATACAAGGAAACTTGATGAGTATGACCACTCTCTTGACATTCCCATTGCTTTGAGAAAAGGTATGAAGTCTTGTACAAAACACCCCATTTGTAACTATGTTTCCTATGATAATCTCTCCCTACTGTTCAGAGCCTTTAAGCAAGCCTTGACTCTACCACAATATCGAAAAATATTCACACTGCTTTAGAGTATCCTTAATGGAAGATTGTTGTCATGGAAGAGATGAAGGCTCTTGAAAAGAATAACACTTACGAGATTTGTTCTCTATCGAAGGGACACAAACCTGTGAGATGCAAATGGAAGTTCGATTTGTTCTCTATCGAAAGGACACAAACCTGTGGGATGCAAATGGATGTTCACTCTCAAATACAAAGTAGATGGAACTCTTGACAGACACAAGACAAAGTTAGTTGCAAAAGGGTTTACTTAGACCTATGGTGTTGAGTATTCAGAAACTTTTCTCTCGTTGCTAAGTTGAATACTATTAGAGTCCTTTCTAACAAAGATTGCCTTCTATATCAGCTAGATGTTAAAAATGTTTTTTTGAATGGAGAACTAGTAGAGGAGGTGAACATGAGCCCTCTTCCCCTTCCGATTTGAAGCCTAGTTTGGTCAGTAGGTTTGTAAACTCCAAAAATCCTCATACGGTCTAAAACAGTCACCTAGAGCTTAGTTTGACAGGTTCACTATCTTTGTCAAGTCTTAAGGGTACAGTCAGAGGCATTCTGATTATACATTATTTACAAAGGTTTCCAAGGCTAGAAAGATTGTTGTTCTGATAATATATGTTGATGACATTGTTTTATCTGGAGATGATCAGACAGAAATCAGTCAACTTAAGCAGAGAATGAGTACTGAATTTGAAATCAAGGATTTAGGAAATCTGAAAAATTTCCTTGGAATGAAGGTGGTTAGATCTAAAGAAGGTATATCTGTGTCTCAGAGAAAATACACCTTTAATTTGCTAACTGAGATAGGTATGTTGGGGTGTCGTTTTGCTGACACTCCTATCGAATTCAACTGTAAACTAGGAAACTCAAATGATTAAGTTTTAATTGATAAAGAACAATATTGACGCCTTGTGGGTAGATTAATTTACTTTATTGCGAGTATTGTCAGCTGGTTTATGCAGGCTCCCTATAGGAACACATGGACACCGTGAACAAAATCATGGGATACTTTAAAAGGACACCTGGTAAAGGGTTGATGTTTAGAAAGACAGATAGAAAAACTATTGAGGCCTAGATGGGGCAATCTTGTACCTTTGTATGGGGTAATATTGTAACTTGGAGAAGTTAGAAGCAGAGTGTTGTGTCCAAGAGCAATGTTGAGGCCGAATACTGAGGCCTATACTGACTTAGACTGGGTAGGATCTGTTGTTGACAGGAAATCTACTTTCGGTTACTATACCTTTGTATGGAGCAATCTTGTAACATGGAGAAGTAAGAAGCAGAGTGTTGTGTCCAAGAGCAACGCTAAGGCAAATTACCGAGGCCTATTCTGACTCCGATTGGGCAAAATTTGTTGTTGACAAGAAATCTACTTTCGGTTATTATACCTTTGTATGGGGTAATTTTGTAACTTAGAGAAGTAAGAAGCAAAGTGTTGTATCCAAGAGCAATGCTGAGGCAGAATACCGAGGCCTATATTGACTCAGACTAGGTGGGATCTGTTGTTGACAGGAAATCTACTTCCGGTTACTATACCTTTGTATGGGGAAATCTTGTAACTTGGAGAAGTAAGAAGCAGAGAGTTGTGTCCTGGAGCAATGTTGATGCTGAATATTGAGCTATGACTTTGGGACTATGTGAGGAATTTTGTCTCTAGAAAGTCCTGTCTGATCTTTATCAAGAGTGTGAGACACGAATGAAGCTATTAGATAATAAAGCTGCCATTAGCATTGCTAACAATTCAGTTCAAAATGATAGAACCAAACATATTGAGATTGATCGGCACTTCATCAAAGAAAGACTTGACAGTGGGAGCATATGCATTTTGTACATTCCTTCGAGCCAATAGGTTGCTGATGTTCTCACCAAGGGACTTCCCAGACCAAACTTCGACTTTTGTGTTAGGAAGTTGGACCTCGTCGATATTTACGTCCCAACTTGAGTGTTTTAGAATTAGTGGGCTTAACCATCGGGAGTTTTACCCTAATTTACCATAAATATGTTTTCTTTTTCTCTCTCTTTGTACTATTCTATTTATTCCCCCTCTTGTACCTATTGTATTCATCAAAGAATAATGAAAGAACTAAAATATGGTATTTTTTCTCCCAATAATCGGTTTCCACGTAAGTAGGTGTTTTATTGCTTTCAATAAATACACATGTTTATACTGAGAGACAGGCTATCTTTTGAAACTTTGCATTCTGACTGGTAGCATTATTATGTTTTCTGGATTTTCTTTTTATATGTTGCTAATTATTGGCTCTGCTGTGAGTTCATTTCACTTTCCTATGGAAGCCATTCATTGTTTATAACCACCACTTTGGAATTATAAAGTATTTCTTGTAGTCGTGTAGTCTTGCCTCTTGAGTTTTGTTGTGTATTGAAGCAAAAACAAGTACTACAATCCTTTATGTGTAACATTAAGGCTAATGGTACTCCAAGAGATGTGGTACACTCTCTCTCTCTGCTATACGAAATTTGGGGAAGATAATTGATGTTTTTAAACTTTACAAGGGTGTTCCGTTCAGGTTAAATTTGTATAACCTCGAGTTTCAAAACTGGCTTAAGTTTTGATATGAGATCAAATAGATCTAGCTGACCCAAGCTTATGAAACTATTAGTTTTTTAAAACCTACAAACGCCTTTGAATCATAGAATTATGTAAACTTGGATTTTTATATCTTCTTTGCACAATCTAAACACATTTTCAATCATGTTTCATTCACAGTTTTGTTGAGTCAATGAGCTGAGCAAAACCTCTGGTACAGGCTTTTTTTGTTTAAGAGTCGATTCTTTTCTAGATCTGCATCATCGGTATTTGGAAATGGCAAAATCTGGAGTAAGCAAATGCCAACTTCTAACAGATTTAATCCTCTTTTTAATGTCTATGAATCTTCAGGGCAACCTTTTTGGTAGCGGAAGCGTGTTTAATTGCAGGTGCAACAAAAAATGCGTACCATACGAAGTATCGAGGAATGATATACGCTCAGAACTTACCATGTGAAACATTGAGGAAAGGAGTGTTCATTGCTGGGGCAGTGTTTGTGGTTGCTACCATGATTCTTAATGTGTATTATTACATGTACTTCACCAAGGCAACATCTTCTCAAGCATCTCACAAAGCAAATCGTTCGAGCTCAACAGTTGGGATGACTGGGTATGCCTAAGTTCAATCAAATGTAATGGGATCTGATTAAAGCTCAAGTCTTTGCCATCAATGGTGGGTGGGTGATATGTTGAAGATTATTGTTAGATAAAGTTGTACAATCACTTATGGTTACGATGTATAAACAAGTCATGTAAGAAAGAATAGAAAATGCTTTGCTCAAATTTTTTTTGCAGCCATGCTAAAGTGCTTTAAAATGTTGGTATTTGTCTCTCGCTGTAGTTGGAAACTGAAAATTTGAAGATATATTGATATATAACTATATTCTTAGAAGTTAAATAATTGGTTTAGTAGTTATTAATTCTATTAATAGTTTGTTTATTTATCATTGGTTATTGTTCTGTTATTTTCTCAATAATCAGTAGCTGCTCTCCATTTGTATATAACTACCCTTTGTTGGTTTACTAATAAAATGAGAGAGCCAGTTATTTTAAAAGTCCTCTTAGGTCTTTCTTCGTCGTCTTTACTTTTTGAAAAATCCTAAAGTTCCTTTTCTTCATCCTTTTGCCGTGGTCGACGAACATCTCACCTCCAATTCTCCTGATTTCTGAATTCGACGAATACTGTTCCTGTTGAAATTCCTAATGCCAATTGGTCTTCAAACTCTTCACAACGAGGTATCAAGTAATCAGTCTTACCTCTGTCCCTACTTTCTTCACCACAATGATAACTCGAGCTTCTTGCTTGTCCCATAACCTTTAAAAGAAGATAACTATGTTTTGTGGAGTCGCACAATGCTCATTGCTCTATCTGTTAAAAACAAGCTCAGGTGAACTACTTCCATCTTGGGTCCGTAGTAACAATATCCTACTCTAGATTCAAGAAAAGAAGTGAAATCAATCAATACCGTCTTTTGTATCGATTATACTGCTGACCCCTAACCTTTAAATGTTTACTTAAAACTTAGCGACAAGAAATAAATACAGATAAGACCACCTACGGAGCGGCATATAACCTGTATTTAGAGAAAGGATGTTTAAGTACAACCAATTTTTATTTACAAATTTTCAAAAAAAAAAAAACATTCCCAATGACTCTGACGAGTTCAAACTTTAAATACAATCATCTTTTAATATTTATAATACAACTTGGTTGTGTTCTGATACACTACCTCCAACTTAAACATTTTATAATTTTTTCTATTATACTGGTCGACATAGTAGCAATAAGCTCAGCTCAAGAAAATATGATTATTATATAGAAAGTGAGAAAACATTTGAAAGAATGAGCTAAAAACGACAAGTACATATAATAATACAGAGGAATAAACATAACTTCTCTTTATTAACTTAACACTTTACAGAGTTCACAATGAACAATTACATTCCTTTCTCTCAAAGGCACAAAAGTAAAACCTAAGTTCTACATTCTATGCCTTCCTTCATCCACTGGGATGCTACTCTTCACGTCAAGGTGTTTAGGAGTATAAGAACCCAATTTTCATCCTTCTCCTTGATCGTCCAACAACCTATCTCAAGGACAACCTTTAGAGCTCTCCATGTCTGGTTCAATTCTATCACTCGTCGTCTTCAACCTCATAAAATTGTGATGCAGCATGCGACCTCTTTTTCACGCAGCCTCTTTTTCAAAACCGAGCTATAGCTCTTAGTGTTAAAGAGTAAAATTCTTACCTACTGACTCCTTAAACACAATATGGAAAGACATGACTTGCTCGACGCACAAGTTTACTTAACAATCCATCTTACCCTTATTTACTTGACTTTCTCGACTGACATCCTTTCTTTACTTAGCTTTAACACCTGACAACATAGGGAGGGGAAACTTAAAATGTAAGTCGAAGATTTAGTGAATGATGAGTTTAGATAATACCTTTTTAGAGAATATATATATATATATATATATATATATATATATATATATATATCATCGCATCAATTCATAATCACAACAAACGCAATAAATTCCACATGTTTTATTCATCAGAACATTCATCGCTTGTCACCAAGACCTAGGATTCTCTTATCCTCATCTCATCACCTAAATCTGGAATTCACATTCACCAGCGTCTCGCAATATACTTCTAATTTCTACAAGCGTCTCGCAATAATCATTCTCAGTTCACATCTTGGATTCACTTTCACCAATATCTCATCGCCTGGACCTAGGATTCATTTCCACTAGCATCTCACGATAAACCTCAGATTCACTTTCACAAGCGTCTCACAATACTCAATCTCACCTAGATCTGGGAATCACTTCCACCAAAATCTAGCTATCAAGAACACATTCCTCTCTTAGACCTGAGATTTACTTCACTAGTGTTTACCCGTCCAAACTAGAGATTCATTTCACAAGCGTCTTGCATTAAACCTGGGATTTCCAACAGTGTTTAGCCATTAAGAACACCACTCATACTCGCTCAGACCTGAAATTCACTTTCACCAGCATTTACCTACCTAGACCTAGGATTCTCTTCCACCAGCATATTGAGTTAACCCTGAGATTTTCACCAGCGTCTCACGATAGATTATACCACACCACATCATACAATCATTACAATCCACAACAAGTAATAGCTTAGAAGCTTTTCATACAACACAACATAGCACATTAGTAATAGTTGTAAGCAATCAACAACATATAGATTTTAAGAATTTCAATCATTCGTAAAACATTTCTTTCATTGATAAAAGATCATTCACTTGTTTATAAAGATCACTCACAGAAATACTTAACCTCAACTCTTTCTTCTTTTTTCCTTTTCAGCACTCAATACCTTCTCTTAACAATTTATTAGAGTATCTAGCATCTTATGTCTTTTTCTTCTGGTTTTTGATTCTATTTATAGTGGCCTTTCACACCAATGGGTCATTTTCACACTTAACATATGTCATTTTATCGCTTTGTCGCACTATGCAGCCAACTCAAGCTCCACATACAAGTCAACTGTCGCTTCGCGATTAGACATTTTCCTTGAAATTCTAACCTTATCACCTTAGAATGCTCAATTTCTTATCGTCTGACTCTCTTCTTGGGAAACGACGGACATTTACTTTCTCCAAAGGATCTTCTAGTCCTTTCAACAGAACACCTTCTTCACTGCAACGTACTTACACGTAGGTACTTCTTCTCACATCATCCCAACGATTAGTTTAAATGCATGCTTCTTATTCGCTAGTCAATCTCATTGTGTCACTTACTCTAACACGATAGCACTTAAACTCAAATACTTCTCTTCCCATCACTTTTTTTCCCATTGCATTCTTCTCCGTTGAATGCCTCTGATCTACCTTTAGCCAAAAATAACTTCTCAACGGGACTCCTCTTCAATAGGACTCCCTTTCTCTGGATCAGGGCCTCATAAAAATGTGTTTCACTTTTTAGTCCAAAAGTTGATAAAGATCAACTTGTTTACAAAAATGTCAAATCGCTTTATTGATTACAAATTCATTAGTCATATTTACTTAACTATCATTAAATTAAAAATCTTTAATATTTAGGGTTTTTCAAAAATAGAACAAAGAACGAAAATATTTACACCGTATAGAACAATTTTGAAAAAGAAAAAGACCCGCAAGGTAAATAACAAAAATACCCATGATTAATTAGTCACACATGCGTGAGAAAAATGATTTTATACCTAGTTTAAATGATTTTGTACCCTTGTACCTAGTCTAAACGATCTTGTACCTTTATACCCAGTCTAAACGATCCTGTACCCTTGTACCTAGTCTAAACAATCTTATACCCAGTATAAACAATCTTGTACCAAATATAAACAATCTATTAGTGATAGTGGTCTATCTCTATCTATCTGGATTAGAGAACTGATAATTCAGATATTGGTATACGATTGTTTAGATCCTGTACCAATATCATTTATATCTTGTACCAATAAGAAAAAAGAAGACGAGAGATGAAGAAGGAAGAAATTTTGGAAGAGGAAATGAAGAAATCACAAACAAGAAGTGGAAATATGAAGAAGGAGAGTTAATAATATGAAGAATAGAAGGATAAGTTGCAAAGAAGAAGAAGAAGATTAAGAAAATCGTCCCGTAATAATCAAAATCCAAAGGGAAAACATGGAATTTGTGAAAAAGTAATTGGCTTCATGGGCTTTTCTTAAATTGTTATACATGTAATAAATTACCTGAATATTTTATCTTTAAATTAAAAACCTATTTTGTCTTTTCCAACATTTATGTATATAACTATTTGTATCAGGTGTATTAGACGTATCGAGAGTATATTAGATGTATCAACGTGTATCGAGTGGATCAGTTAAGTTGACTTGTTTTTTTGTCTTATCGTAGAAAAAAAATATGTGATAACTTGCAAATCCCTAAATTCAAATTGCCACAAACTAGGGGTGTTCAAAAAGTTGGTAACTCGGTCAATCTGGTTGGGTTAGAAAATTAGAGAAAAAAATACTTGAGTCGAATCCCGGATTATGCATAATATATATATACACACACACTAGTAAAAGTGGGAAATATAAGTAGGAGTATGGTTGAGAATGAAAATGTAAAAATAAGTAGCAGTTGGAGTGAAAAGTGAAAGGAGGAGACATGAAGATGGGGAATCGTAGGGTGTAAGGGTGAGGTGGCAAAGTTTGGGCTAAAAATCGAATTCGGATTCTGGAAGGCCCACCCACCAACAAGAATAAGACCCCTAATAAGGAAAACTTACATAAATGTAACAAAACACCAAACTATTTACGGTCCGTATAACAAAGTCCATAAAGTTAGTCATTTTTTAAATATTCCAAGTTTGCCCTTCCATCTTTCTTTTGCGATTCGTCTTCCTTCTGCTATTTTTTTCATCGTCTTCCTCCTACGACTTTGTCTTTCTTCTTTCCTATTTTTTTTTTCTGTAACTTTTTTTCCATCATCTTTCTTATTTTTCAATTCTTTATTTACGTCATTTAATCTTCCCATCGTTTTTCTTCTTCTCCTCTTCTTTTTCTTTTTCTCTTTTGCATCGTCTTTCTACTTTTTCTCTTCTTTTTTTCTCTGCAATTTCTTTCTATCGTCTTTCTTCTTTTCTTTTTTTTTTACGTCGTGTACCAAAAATAGTAAAATATAAAAGATCGTGTATAAAAAATCTTGAAAAAAATCATTTTGATTGGAGTAGCCAAATTTAAACTATCGTGTAAAAATATAAACAATCATGTAAAAAAAATAAAAGATCGTGTATCAAAAATCTTGAAAAAAAAATCATTTAGATTGGAGTAGCCAAATGTAAACAATCCTGTAAAAAAAATAAAAGATTGTGTATAAAGAATCTTAAAAAAAATCAATTAGATTGGAGTAGCCAAATGTAAACGATCGTTTAAAAAACAAGTAAACGATCGTGTAAAAAAAAATAAAAGATCGTGTATAAAGAATCTTGAAAAAAAATCATTTGGATTGGAGTAGCCAAATGTAAACGATCATGTAAACCAAGTAAACGATCGTGTAAAGAAATCTAAACGATCGTGTACCAAAAGAATTTAAAACATTGTGTACCAAATTTTGAAAAAAAACATTTAAATTTGGGTCCCCAAATCTAAACGATCAAATCTAAACGATTGTATAACCAAATTTAAACGGAACTAAATTAAACGATCACGTAACAAAATTAAACGATGGAATTGAAAAGATATATTGTAGCCATATCTAAACGATCGCGTATGAATTGTAACCATATCTAAACGATCACGTATGAATTGTAACCATATCTAAACGATCACGTATGTATTGAACCATATCTAAACGATCGCGTATAAATGTAGCCATATCTGAACGATCGCATATAAATTGTAGCCATATCTAAACGATCGTGTATCAAACAATAACCAAATCTAAACAATCGCAAATATATTACGTGCACGTTATTGACGGCGTGGTTGACGAGGCATTTTTAGTATTTTACACGATGAGCCTCTAGGCTTTTTTCGTTTTTGGAATTGTTCTATAGTGTAAATATTTTGTCGCTTTTTTATATTTTTGAAAAGACCCCTAATAATAATCTTTAAACTCTATTTTCTAAAAAACCTTTTTATTTTATTTTATTTTTGTCTCGAAGGGTAATTTTAGAAATGCAACTATCTCTCATAAACCTATTCAGGTATTTTTCTTTTTCTTTTCTTACAAATTAGTACTTCAGTATAGCAAAGTAAAGTACCGAAAGTTTTAGAATTTCATTCCTCTACTTGAATCATTAGTTTAACACAGTTTTAAACTTAGTTATGTTGTGTGTGTAAACTTATGATACATTAGCTATTTACTAGTTGGTAACACGTGGTATGTACGTTAATTTTTCATTTTATCTGACTAAATAAAAAAGAGAGTAATTTATTACACAAATAATATGAAGCTATACTTATTTACCTATAATTTTTGGAAATACATTTTTCAGCTTCATTCTTGAAAGACCTCTTATTCAAGACTTGTTATACACGTGTGTATAAATCAAATGAGCTAAAAGATATAAAAAATTTGATACTACGACTATGAAACAATCCATTCAATCAAAATTTAGATCGATGAGTAGATTGTTTTTATATGTATCAATTACATATGGAATGTTTAAATGGATTGAAATTTTGGACATCGACATTGACTTGATTATTATTTGAATATTTGTGCTATTTCTATACATTTTATGTATTTCTACCCTATTCAAGAAGTATAATTATTTAACAAATTTTTCAAAAATTATAATTAGTTATTGTTTTGAAATGAATAATTAAATTTAAATGAGAATTTTTTTCCTTCTATCCCTCAATTATAATATCCATAATATACTATAGTTGTAAGCACATCTTACATCTTTACATCAAAAGCATACTTAACTACAAAGCAATAATAAAAAATAGAAAAATCTAGTTCTTTGGCATCCTTATGCCACTTTGTTATTTTTTTGGAAATAACATTTCTTGACCATTCTCTCTTTAGTCTCCTACTTTTACATTCTTCATCTTTGAATCCTCATCAATTTCCCTGCATCTCTTTTATTGAGTCGATTGCTTGCTCCTAGACATCACAAAAATCTATAAATGAAGGAATGCACATAAACATATTTCTATACAAAAATAGGGAACAAAATAAAATTAAGAAGAAAAAGAATTAGAAGAGAATAAAAAGTATGATTTGATTTTTTCTTCACACCCTTAACTTTTTGTTATGACTTGTGAACATGAATAGAAAAGAAAAATAATAGGATATTTATACACAAATATTTAAAAAATGGAAAGAATATGAAAGGTTGAAAGAGACAAAATAATTAGTATGAGAGAAGGAAATATGAATAGGTGGGGGATAGAGAGATGTGAATGAAAAACATTTACCTTCTAACTTTTCACATTCTACGTACTTTAATTACTTTAATTTCACTAAACTTAAGTACAATTAATTGAGTTCCATACTTAATTATATTACAAAAAAAATAAAATTAAAAATAAATTTACCATAAAACGAAAAAGTGATTTGGAACACAGAACTAAACTTAAAAGGGTATAATGGAGAGAAAAAAATTTCTCCACATTGAGGCATTTATATATATATATATATATATATATATATATATATATATATATATATATATATATATATATATATATATATATATATATATATACACACGTACATATACATACATGTGTCATTTACTTTTAGTGTCATCGGCTTCAAAACTAAATGATCCTGTTGCCCGGGTAAATGATCGTGTTGACTAGGTAAGTGATCATTTAGATCATATCCACACGATCGTGAGTTCTTTTTAAACGACGAAAAACGGGCTTCAAATCTAAATGATCGCACTGATCATGTGTCACACCCCTCCCAAATCACCTTCTCTCAACCCGAGAGACGGCGTAAAGTCAATCGATATTGCTCCCTTCAAGAACGACATCAGCTGACCCTTAAACTTTAATATTTAAACAATAAACAAGCGGAAGCTAAAACACATAAATTTTAAATACAACTGGAGAGACCTTTCTTATTAAACAAACTTCGTGTAATTTTTTATACAAACATAACTTCACCTTATTTACATTGAACATAACCTAAAACCAACCCTTCTAAACCTAAATCTGATATCATAAAAGACCAATTAAGAATGGGTTCAAAACAACAAGACACATACGGTATTGAAACAAAATCCTTCAGTAGACAGATAGTAGCGATTTAGGGAGAGGACACGATCTTTATCTAGAAAGTGGGAAAATATTTTGAAGAGTGTGAACTAGGCAGACCCAATGAGTGATAGCTTTTCTAAACAACTTTTCATAAATCATTTTAAACAATAATTCATAAATCTTTTTAAACAATAATCACATCAATACTTTAACTTGATAAAACATTTAGGAAACAGTAACTTAAATCCTTGTTTTTTCCTACTCGAATCCCTAGTATCTACTCTTGGGAGGTGGTAGAGATTACTCGATACCAACTTCAAACCTTAGAGGTGGGCAACCCAATCCCTGTTCCTAGGAGATAGGCATCCTTAGCTCCAATCCTGGAGATAAGTGTCCTTACCTCAAATCCTTGGTGTCCCTTATTCTACCCCGTTAAAATCTGTTTGAGACATCTTGGTTTCAAGAAAAACATTTACAAAATCATATACTTCAAACTTCTTTACAAATCCTTTTTCATAAAGTAACATTTAAACTCATAGTAAGCCTTGAACATTTCTCAATAAGCACCTTGAACATTTCTCAATAAGCAATTATGTTTGAATAAATACCTGAATGAAATCACATGCTTGGAAATCATTCGTAAAACAACTCAAACATTTAACTTGAATCATACATAAAAAATAGCTTAAGAACATGCTTTGAAATCACTTTAATAAATTTATTTTTCACTCGCAAATAGATCCTTAGTCTATAAATTTGCCCAAAATAATGGTAAAATAATCCATTTAATTTTCCTTGACCATGAAATACCAAAAATTTGCTTAACACTTCCAAAAATCACCAAAATGGCACAAAAATGTCCCATGACACAGTCTGGTACGCAACAAAGGTGAAGGAAAACTAAGCATTACCAGGAAATTAAGCAACAAACGACCTTTGATGCAAGATAACTTGATTAACATGTTTGTGATTAGGACACGCTCCTCTCGGAGTCATTAAATGTCACACATGGTCACCTTTTAGGATCCCAAATGACCAAGCTGCCTTAAGTAAGTTAAATCTAGAATGTTTTACTTATAAGACTTATAGAGCTTCCTGTTTAAGGGGTGACAACCTCTCGACGCCTAATACTCACACTTGTTCTCCTTTTGAAATACAAATTATGGAAGTTATCTCGCTAAGGTGGAGTTTGTTCAAACTCCTTCTTAAGCGTGTTTGCTATATCCTTGTTACTTGCACTCTCAAGTAGTTGGCGATATGCTCTGGCCAAGTGATGAACATATAGTCCAACTAACTCGATAAGAGATATAAGCTAACTTTCTTATCAAGAATTTATCATAAGACTTAAACTACAAATAACACAGATATGGGTGAATAGTAAAGAGATGAATGGATTGAGGAGGTACATACATACATTATATTAGAGAATATAGGCTTTCGACCACTGTACAATATAAATAAATACAATGTAAAGAAATACATAAGTGGAAAGAATAGGGATGCCATCACAAGTTTGGGGGAAGATGGGAATGAGATCTTCTTCACTCAGCCTAAGCTCTAACTCATAGAATGACTGGAAAAAAGGAAGAAAGACTTTACAGATAGTTGAAAGACTACTCTTTCCCACCATTCTCTAGGGTTAAGGCCCTTGTAGGCACAAACTTAGGTCCATTCAGATCCTCTTTTCTTGCTGGTGATGGAGTCCTTTATAGAGGCATATTTAGGCAAAAAAAATTAATCTTTTAAGCATGTCAATATCGAAAGCTGCCTTTATGCTAAGTCACATCAACTTCATCTACCACCTTGGTCTTTTAGCGAACCTCTTTTTGCCTACTAATATGGACTTCTCACCTAATCTTCTCGTGAGCTCCTGCGATTCACCAGCTTCATCTTTTGTTCATAATCATGCGTTTAGACAGTTAACAGGGTGAAATAGGCATGAAAGCTTATGTAAAGTGTATTTCTAAATATTTATGAATTTAGAACATAAGCTACGCATTTTGACACATTTCTTCTGCATTTTGGTCACATTATTCTACATAAAAGACTACAATAACTTGTATTTTTTACAAGCTATCACCAGCCTGGTTACATGCTAACCTCACGCACAAGCATATCGTGCATCAAACCTGACCGCTTGCCTGGCGTCTCGCGTGTTCCCCTTGCGCGCAGGGCTTGCCACAAGCCTCCTTGGCCACCTACGCCTTGCGCGTTACTTGCCTTGTGGGCAAGCTGTGCATCCAGCATCAGCCTAAACACGTCACTAACCTCTCTCACGTTAACATGCACTCCCATCTCACCTAGCATAGCTGGTCACTCGGCCAATCTCCTAGAACCTTAATCCCACTTTGGAAAATCATAACTACAAATCTATAACTCTTTTGTGGAAACTTTCCTCTACAAAGTTGCTTAGAAATGTCTTAAATTTCTTACCTTAAAATTTCAGCTCCTAATTGCAACTCCAAACTCTAAGAGAAGCACTCTGTAGCCTTCTGGAAGTGCACCTTGTTCAGATTTCTCTAAAAACTTATCTTTCTTCCTTTCTTCTACTCGAACTCAAACCTCCTTTGCTCAAATTCATCCAGCAGCCAATCTAGAAACTAGACTCAATTTTTGAATTTTTTATAGTAATTTCAGCCAAAACACACGAGGTAATTGGGAGAAATATTGTTGTTAAGTTACCTATTTATACTAAGCCCTGCATGGACCTTTATTAACACCACTTACGTGCCAAAATTTAACTTAAACATGTAGAGGACACCTGTAAAGGACTCACCGACTCCACCTCTTCATCATCACGCCTATCCAAAATGCCTAGGTGTCCAACATCAAGACAAATGCCTAGTGTTAAACACCTTGCTAACCTCCAAGCATGGTCGGAAGCACTCCTTCTTCCTCGCTTGCAAGGTTCCACCAAACACCATGCTACTTGGCCATCTTGCCTAGCCTCTTAACGCCTAAATAACCTCTAAGTGTCAAGCTCTTCTTGACTAGAAAAGTTGACTGCCCATGACACTCATCTGAAGGTTATTCTCGCCTAATGTCCCTCCAATAAGTCTTGGCCACCTCCACCTAGTTTAAGTCCAAACGCCTTATATCTTCTTTAGAGGTTATTTTCCTTCCTTAGTCGTTCCACACATAGACAAATAACCTCTAAACATTTTGTCTTTAGACCTTTGACACTTGGCTAAATTTCCTCTTTTTTCAATAATCATAACATACCTTTAATGACACTTTTGAGTTCCTTTCTAACCTTAACCCCATTCAACTCTTATTCTTCCAAACTCTTCAAAAGACTTAAGTTTTCCAAAGATCCAGGGTTTACACCTTGCTAAGCGACCGTATTAACTAGATAAGCGAATGTTTAGATCATATCCACATGATTGTGTAGTTCTTTTAAAATGATGGAAAAAATGCTTCAAATCTAAACAATTGTGTTGACTAGGTAAGCAATTGTTTAGATCATATCCACACAATCGTGTAGTTCTTTTAAAACGATAGGATAAGGGCTCCAAATTTAAAAGATCATGCTAAACGATCGTATTGACTTGGTAAACGATTGTTTTGATCATGCAAACCTGCCAACCCAACTCAACCCGACTCGAATTTTTTGGGTTGGGTTGGGTTGAGTTGACCCTTACACATTAGACCGATAGGGTTCAATTTTTGTCAATCCGATTACTTCGGTTGGTTTATGATTTTCCTCCAACCCGAACAATCCAGCTTAATGTACACGCCTACCACCAACTGCAATTTCCGTTAATTAATTAAAAGCTTTTAGCTATCATGACCAAATCAACCTTTATATTTCAATTCAAAGAAATATAAAGAAATTTGAAGAGTTGACTTATTTCTTTATTTACATAATTTTTTATTTTTTACTTTACAAATTGATATTTATAAATTTTTATTTGCATTATTTAATTCAAAATTTTCTTAGTTGCGTTCTCTTGAGTCAAAATTTTGTTTTTTCCTCATTTGTCCAATCAGTTGCAAAGTTTCCTTTTTAACAAAATTTTTATTTTGATTTAAATTCAAAATCTTCGTTAACTTGCAGACATTACAGATTATGTTCTTTTATTTTGTAAACATACATTGTTATTTCAAATATATTTAGAAGTACAAATTCAATAGTATGATTTAGTGTATACCCGATATTTAATTTCACTTTCATTTCTATTAAGATGTGGTAATCAAAGAACACCTTGTATGAAAAAGTAAAGTAAACTCACAACAGAGCCTACACTTGCAACAAATAATAGTAATAATGCGAGCTGAATGCAAAGATCCTAAAAATATCGTATATCTTGGTATTAATATAAGTGTCAACAACACAACAGTCTATCCACCAAAACCAAAAAAAAAAATGCAGCAAACGCATCATTCTTTCGTTAGTAGAAGAAAAAGAAAAAGGAAATGTTTGTTTAGTAGTTCTTTTCTTTTTCACTTTAGCATAAAGAAATTCTCACCCTGAGGAGGGTAAATATATAATGCTTCATGTGCGGTTTCCTCCTGGGTCCAAAGGTCTTCCATAACACATCACTAATGATTCACTCCAGTAGCTCACCTTCATTTGCTTATATTCAAATAAGTTCCCAGTTAAAGCATACATCCCCTCATTGAGTCATTATCATATTATACACATTCAATATGATAAACACTCTCCTTCACCTGAAGCACTGTACCATAGCCTGCAAGAAGCGGACTTTTTTTTTTTTTTTTTTTTTTTTTTTTGCTTGTGTGATAAAAGTTATAAGAAGAAAACTTGCGATGAAAGATCATAAATGCAAGTAAAGACTATAATTAGGATGAAGGTATCTGCAAGAAGTAGATTTCAAAGTCAACATGTTAGTCCATCTGACTCTCATGGGAATTTAAGAGTCGGTGAAATATGTGAAGAAGTTACTTTTTAAACTGATATTAACAAGTTGTTTAGAATTCGCATGCATTTAATTTACTGGTCATTTAGCATTATTAAAACTGAAAAGTGAAATGTCTCGGCTATGATACAGTCATGACAACAATACCTCTAAATTGTATAATCAAATGGTCGTCCAAACACCCAGACATTGACTAATTTGGATTCACAAAGCGGTATATATTTATTTTCTTTTTCTCTGAATAATTAGATGGATTACAAACAAGTAGAGAACAACCTAATCCCATATTCAAGAAAAGAAACAAAAAGATGGTGCAAAAAGTAGCATGTTTCAGTTTTCCTTGCTTTGATCAAAGAGACATACTTAAATAACAATAGCCAATGATGCTGCAGAAAATTTCCATTCCACCAACTCTTTTCTTCAAAAACCAAAGGTAGGTTTGGTATGAATTTCACAGTAGTAAAAAACCTATGTAACGAATTTAAACCATTTTTCAAATATTGAATGCTGAACCAATCACTCAAGTGCGTCTGTCTGTTTCGGAGAATTACAAGATCAGTAAGAATGTAAATGCAGTGGACATAGAAGAAGCATCAATATGCATTTTCAAAGATTTCAAGAGCAAATTCAGATTGAAATCTTTCACATTATCTCAGTGAAGGTGTATTATTTTCATTCTTTATGAAATGTACAATTAGTGAGTATTTATAGAAACTCCCCACTTTAACAAATACAGAATAATAAAACAGATTAACAAACAGAACAGCCAATATCTTATAACAAGGATCACAAAGAAGCAAGAAGCCCGAAAGAAAATCCCAACAGAATTCAAGGAACATGCATCAACATTTGCAGCTCATAAACCCCAACATTCAGAAAAGCACCAACAATTGAAAGAGTAAAGGGAAAAAGTTATGGGTGGGGGGTTGGTTCTCATTACCGCACTTATTATCTCTCGGCAGCAATGGAGAACCCAAAAGCTACTAAACACAAAACCACCACTAGAAAATGTATCAGAGTCGATCATTTGCCTTCCATTTCCTACATGAAACAGTAAAAGGAAAAAATCAAAACCTCCTCCCCCAATGAGTATACGTGAGAGGTGCAATTTCAGACTATACAACTTCAAGGCACTCCTCTACCTTTGATACCTTTGATGGACAACAAATATTAGCAAGCACAACTACTGCCAATCGAAAATAGATTCACACCAAATGTATCTCAATCAATGGACAATAAATGCAATCAATTATAACGAATAGTTTGGTACTTTACAAACCATTCTAATAAAATCTTGAACCTGTAAGATCAGATTTGTTTAATTCATATACTTCAGATATTATAATAAGCCACAAATTATTAAGTTTATATCTCATAGATCTCTTATGTATCATGTACAATCACTATAAAATTCAACATAGAGACGATCTCATAAACTTATTTACTTCTTCCTAATTGCATTCTCGTATAAAAGGCATCAACCCTTTAAGACCACCAAGAGCTAACTAACACTTAAAACTACCACGGTTTCTAAACAACTTCAACCAAAAATATTATGAAAAAAATTGCAAAATGGGGACTTACATTCCCATTACTCATTGAGTCCCTTGACCCAGACGGGTACAGAGTAAATCAAGATGCCAAATCCAAAGGAAATAGCCATCGTGAGGGTCGCATACACGTACGCTGTCCATGGCTCCTCACTAAGTCTCATTGCATTGAACTCCGCAGCAAAAGTTGACACTGTACTCAAACAACCCAATAGTCCTAGCTGCAGCCCACTTGCCACCATCTCCACCCTCTCCATTTGCACCGCTTTCTTCACTGTCGCCAGAGCCGCCATCACACAAGCTGCTGAAACATTTGCTATCAGAGTCCCAAACGGCACCCATTTCCACCGCCCCACTCCACGCCCATTCAACCTGGCCAAGAACCACCGTACCCACACTCCCACTGGCCCCACCAGACAACCCACCCACAACTCCGCCCCCTTGCCCCTGCTGAAATCTTTATCTAGCAGACTCCCACTCACGCTCCATAGTAGAATTAGTATGAGGAAAAACACCACCATTGCTACTATATGGCGCTTGTAACTGTCCACTTTGCAGCACCAGCTGTAGCTTATTTTTTGTCTTCTCAGAATCCGTCGAAAGCCCTTTGCTGTCTCTATTCCAAAGATTATGGAGTAGGCCACAAGAAACAAGCCTGCAAGCAAAGATTGTGTTCTAGTGGTTCTGCCCAGTATGATAGATATAATGTAGTTCTGGACTTATGATGTCTTGAATTGTGGATTACCTATGAGGAAACCAAGGATTGCAAAGAGCCAATGGCCATCGACACTGAGATCCAACATTTTCTGATTCCATCCACTGAATGTTGTTAGGCTCCCCAAGTAACCGGTTGTTAGTCCAATGGCTAGATAATCTGAAATCTCGGATATGTCTCCTTTGAATACCACACCCCACCATCCCATCAAGAACGATCCCACCTATCAGTTTAATAGTATGACACTAACCATGTGAGTTTGTGATGACTTTTATAAAGCACAACTTTGACCATGTGCGTTTGTGTTGATTTTTATAAAGTACGGCTTTTTAATCACTTAACCCATTATGTGTATGAAATTTTTGAAAAGTGTTTTATGGACTAACACTTACCACCTTTCTAGAAGCTATCACAAACTCACCCTTACTATTACAAAAATTCAAGAAGTTCTCACGCTTCAATACAAAAGGCCAATTATAGAGCTGACCAAGCCTTCCCTTTTACTCTAACAAAATGCGAAGCATATTGAATAATAAGCTTCAATTTCACTCTTTTAAAAATGAACGAATTTGATACTCCACAGTAACAAATGAGTGCATAAGAGAAGAATTAATAGAGCAAAACCATATTGGAAGGAAGATCAGGATACAGAATCGTATCGTTGCTAGTCACATTTGCATTTTCTGGACCGAACAACTTTTGTAGTCCATACCTAGTCAAGACCTGCATAACAACATAAAATAGTTTGAATGGAGGCTGCAAACGAGGAAGGTCTATAAAAAGAAAGGCTCCGACAGTCTCAATCTTCATGTAACTTTTGAAAAGTTCAATCTAACTCCAACAACCTTTTACACCAAAAGCTTTTGTCACTCATCAATGAACTTAAAGTAAACAGCAGACATCTGAGTTGTAAATGACAGGCGGGGATGTTTTTCTAAGAATGAATTAAAACTTATCACTATGAACTCTTCTAATTACAGAATTTTCTTTGAGTTACCCCAAGAATTCCAAAAACAGCAAGATGAACAAGGCAGGTTACATACTCCAACAGCTTTGACAGCTTCCTGTTGTTTTCCTGTTTGTGAAACCAAACAAAATGCAAAAATCATCCAAGAAACGATACATTCAATTTATCCATCGTGGAAAAGATGTCAAAATAAAACCCACTTGCTTTGTGTCTTCAGAATGAACAATGGGACGACAAGTTGGAAGAGAGGACACATTTTGCTCTCCCGAAGACGGCACAGAAGAAACAGTAGTATCATCAACTGTTGCAGACTCACAGCCTCTAAATCCATGGGATTGCAAAAAGATATTCTCTGGCATGGGTGCAATTGCACCATTCTCTAAAGCACGATCAAGAGACAAGCTAAAGCGCTCACTATCACTTATTCTGTTGCTGCAAAGAGCACGGTCCCCTATGTCTCCTGCCTCTGAAACACTCTCGGTTTCAGCATCATGACCAGTTTGAGGAGGTTGATAGCCGGAACCAGAAGAGTTAAATGAGTTTCTTCTAAATGAAGGGCCTAAACTTCTTGCTCGATTAAGTGGAATTACTTGCCTGGCTTCCGGGTTGCTACTCCCATAATCCATGGCCCCCTTTTGGAATAGATCACCAAAAGTTATCTGCAAATCAGATCTACAAAGATTAAAACAAAACAAAACAAAACAAAAGAACAGAGTAATTAAATGGTGATAAAGCTGTCAGTTTTTCAATTGTTTTTTACACTCATGCACAACATCAATATCAAGTTAGATAGAACTGCATAAACTATAAATATTTGTTTTACACTCACACACAACATCAATATCAAGTCAAATACATAAACAAGATAAAATTCACCACACACAATTAGCTAGCCAAATCAATTACATAGGTGTCAAAGTGAAACCACAAAACTGGACTAAAAAAAACCATAAACAAATATAATTTTGTCCATGATTTAAATTAGTATATTATATCACGTAACAAGAGCATTCATGGTGATATTTGGCCATATTTGTAAAAGCTTAGATTATAATGTAGCTAAACTTTGTCGAAGTTCTCTTCGTCTGATAGCTCATGTTCTCTTAAATCCCAATCATAAAAGTTCAAAAGAACAGAATATGATTGCAAAGAAATAGAAATAAAAAGAACAGAAAACAATGATCGTGCATTATCAAAGGTTTGCTTGCTAAACCAAACATGCTAAAAAGTTAAAAACCATGGGTAATATGACCAAAGGAAGTACATTCTTGTTACAATGACAAAAATTTCTAAAGGCTTTTTATCAACAAATTCCGGAACCTCCCAGTACTCTTAAAGAGTTCTATGAATTAGGCATCAATTTCAAAGTATTTGTCCTGCATTAACTTTAATAAACTTTGACAACTTTTTCTACCCTGAATTTAACTACCCGAGCTCACCGACAAGTATTGAAGACCAGACCAATATGCAGTACTGAAATTGAACAGACCAAAAGAACAGATTCTGAATCATCTAAAACAACCAAGAAAAAGAAAAAGAGTAAAAAGAAGAAGAACTTACCCACAAAGAAAGATCACCTTATAGGAGGGTCAAAACAGTTCATGCATAGTACCCACCTCTATCATCATTAGGAGCTTCGAAATCTCCAGAAAATACTGTGAAAGATTTCAATTTCCTCAAAACCAATAACCCACTTCGATAATGTGATAACACATATTTAATTCATAATTTATCTTATTAATTATAACTTAAATGAAACGCAGAGAATGATCTAGAGCGGGGGACGCTGAAACTAAGCGGTGGACGACGGATTAGACGGCAGACGACGGATCTTTGTGGGGGGCGTGAGATTTTGTGAGGGGCGAGATATCGGGGGCAGGGGGCTCGTAAAGAGAGAAATGAAGAAGAAAATTACGGATTTTGAACTTTTTCATTTAGATGGGGAGTGGAACTCAGAAGAGGGAAAATAAATTTAGTTTTAATTCGTAAATTTAATTTTCATAACCATAACAAGTCAGAACGTATAATAAAATAAAAAATTATATGAGATTTTCATAAATTTCGGATTTGACTTTAAATAATGCATATAGTTTTTTACTTTTTTTTTTCTTTTCTTTTTATTCTATCTCCTCTCTATGTTATTAATTTCTTTATATTACTTCTTCAATTTACAATACTATGATTATTTATGTAAATATTTAAAAATTTGTTCATTTTCTCCTTCGGGATTTCTTCTTTCTTTATTTTTTCTTTATTTTTCTTGATACCAGATTTAAATGATATTGGTACAAGATCTAAACGATTGTTTACCAATACCTAAACAATAAGTTGTCTATCCTAGATAGACGAAGATAAACTACTATTGTAACGCCCCAAATTTTTCGAGGTAATTTTTATCATTTTGTGTGAATTTTCGAAAATTTAAAATTTTGGTGTAAATTCTCGGTTTCCTTCGATGAGGGAAGAAAAAGAAATTTAGGGATATGAATTTCTTTGAATTTAATATTTTGTAAATTAATATAATAATAATATAATATTAATTATATTTTTATTATTATTATTATTATTTAATATTATCATTATTATTATTATTTAATATTATCATTATTATTATTATTTAATATTATCATTATTATTATTATTATTATTTAATATTATTATTGTTATTATTATTTAATATATATATAATAATATTTTTTTAAAAAAACCCTAGAACGCGTGCGACGACCCCCCCGTCCGCTTCTTCTTCTTCTTCTTCTTCTTCCTCCGTTCTTCACCCGACGAATACCGCCGCCCGTCTTCATCTTTCCTCCTCCGTCGTGTCTCCGCCTTTGTCTCTGTCTCCGTCTCCGTCTCTGTCGTGGTCATCCGTCTCCGTCCGGCGCGTCCTCGTCTTCCATCCACAAACGGCCAGCCACGACGGTCCTCCAGATCAGCCATTCCGACCGTTCGCAAGCCCGCCGTCTCCGACGCTCCCTCTGTTCCTTTCATGCATCCGAGCAGGCCGTCGACTCCTCATCCTCGACCATCGACCGGCCGCATACGCCCAGTCGTCGTCGACGTTGGTTTTTCGTCTGCCCCTCTCAAACCGGTTCGCGCTGCAAACCCGACCCGAGCCACCCTTTCTTTCAAGGACCGAGTCAAGCTAGCCGAGCCACCATCCGTACCCGAGCCGAAAACCAAGCCAAGCCGCGAGCTAAGCCGAGCCGAGCCGAGTTGAGTCGAGGATCGAGCCGAGTCGCGAGCCGCGAGCTAAGCCGACCCAAGCCGAGGATCGAGCCGAGCCGCGAACTGACCAACCCAAGCCGCAAGCCGAGCCGAGCCGATCACCTCCAAGCCAAGCCGAGCTCCCTGTTCACCGAGCCACCTAAGCCTTCCTTCCTTCACTTCGGGTCACGGTGAGTCTTCGGTAAGGATTATTTTTGATGAATTTCCTAATGATGCTATAACCGATACGAGTTTAGATGTTGGAATAAGACATGGTCCTACCTTCCGTTCCTTGAAGGTATTAAGGAGTTGACGTTCAAGTTCTCGGGTTCCGCAACAGGCTTAATTGGAGATAGCTCTCATTTTCTCGGGTAAGTCAACGGATGTTGCTTAGGACCATTTAAAAATGACTTTTACAAGTATCATCGTTTAAAACCCTTGTGATTTCGTTTAGGTGGATTCGTTAAGCGTGGACTCGATCGAGGGGCATAACCAAGTATCAGGTAAGGGATTTCCTACTACTGGACCTCGGATCGAGGCTGGAAACGTCGTAATCCACACAGGATTATACGTTAGTAACTGTACTGAATGAATTGACGCATGTTTGACTATTAAATATCGTTTTATGCTCTTGTCTGATTAAAGGTAACGTGATCGTTAGTTGTAACTTGTGTGCCAACGTGTGTAATGAGTTGTTTACGGATAGACACCGATGCCCGGATGTTCTGTGTACAGTAGTTATGTTAATGGGCTATGTTGTAAACTGGAATTGTATGTCGATGGACTTAAAAGTCTTAAGGTTAGGTATGTGGTAGTCTATTGTCTGGATATTGTTTATGGAGTTATGTCGTGGAAGGACTGTGAGTCCGATTCTGATTTGACTGGTTGACTAGATCTAAAGAATATCACAATGATGTGTGAATTGAATACGCATGTAGCAATTGAGAATATGGTTGTTTAAACCTATACTATCTGACTGACGAAGTCTATGACGAGATTGCAATATGAACATTGTCGGAGCGTGATTGTCGTAGACGGTTTAATATGGACTGAGGGGTAACGGTTAGCTTCATCTATGGGGTAGTGTACCTTACGGATAGGTGTATCCTTCGGGATCACCAGACTGATACGTGCATCCTTTGAGATCACTAAACTGATATGTGCGTTCTACGGAACCACTAGACTATTTATGTACGGTACCCCTGGGTATATTTTATACTCACCCTTTTTCCTCTTTGACTTTTCAGGTAAGGGTACAGCGAGGGGCAAGAAGGATGCGTGAAGGCCATATGGACGCGTCTGGTTTTCTTTATGATTCTGCTGATGTATTTTTGTTACTCTTTATTTTCATTGTCAGATCGAGTCACGGTTAGAATATTTGGTTTTGTGAGTTATGTTTGATGATTTGAGTACTGTATTTTGAAACTCTCATGACTATGATTTAAAATAGGGCCCAAAACTGCTTTTGTAATATTATAAAACGTTTTTAATGAATCTAACCGGTCCTTTATGAGTTTGTGTGTTTTGTGGTCGAGTCTTACTACTGAGTAGTGACCTCAGCTTAGTCCGGAAAGTTGGGTCGTTACAGTTGGAATCAGAGCCTAAGTTTTAGGTTCTGTAGACTGACTTATGATGTGAGTCTGTATTTTTGTGTCCTTATGGCTAAAACGATCCTTGCCACTCGTCAGGTACGCTCTCATGAAATTATATGTATAACTCTATATGCATTACCTTACCTAAGTTAAACTGCGAAGTTAATTATCACATGTGACTAAAGGGATCATTGGTGGTTGTTTTGGAAATGCCGCCAAGGAGAGGTGCACGTAGGGGTGGCCGAGGAGGTCGAGGAAGGGGAGCAGGACGTGTTCAATCTGAGGTGTAGCCTGTAGCCCAAGCCATCGACCCGGCTGCACCAGTTACTCATGCGGACCTCGCTGCTATGGAGCAGAGGTTCAAGGATTTGATTATGCAGATGCGGGAGCAGCAGCAGCCTGCCCCGCCAGCTCCTGCTCCAGTTCCAGTTGTGCCCCAGGTCGTGCCGGATCAGTTGTCGGCAGAGGCCAAGCACCTGAGGGATTTCAGGAAGTATAACCCCACGACATTCGATGGGTCTTTGGAGGACTCCACCAGGGCTCAGCTTTGGTTATCTTCTTTAGAGACCATATTTTGATATATGAAATGCCCTGAGGATCAAAAAGTGCAGTGCGCCGTTTTCATGTTGACCGACAGAGGTACTACATGGTGGGAGACGACAGAGAGAATGTTAGGGGGTGACGTGGGTCAGATTACTTGGCAACAGTTCAAGGAGAGTTTCTATGCAAAATTCTTCTCTGCTAGTTTGAGAGATGCCAAGCGGCAGAAGTTCCTGAACTTAAAGTAGGACGACATGACAGTAGAGCAATATGATGCAGAGTTCGACATGTTATCCCGCTTCGCTCCCGAGATGATAGCGATTGAGGCGGCCAGAGCTGATAAGTTTGTTAGAGGCCTCAGGCTAGACATCCAGGGTTTGGTTCGAGCCTTCTGACCCGCCACTCATGTCGATGCACTGCGCCTGACAGTGGATCTCAGTTTACAGGAGAGGGCTAACTCGTCCAAGGGTGTGGGTAGAGGTTCGACCTCCGAACAGAAAAGGAAGGCTGAGCAACAGCCTATTTCAGTGCCACAGCGGAACTTCAGATCAGATGGTGAGTTTCGCCGCTTCCAGCAGAAACCTTTTGAGGCAGGGGAAGCTGCCAGAAGCAAGATGTTGTGTACCACTTGTGGGAAGCACCATCTGGATCGTTGTTTATTTGGGACCAGGACTTGCTTTAAGTGTAGGCAAGAGAGGCACACAGCTGACAGCTGCCCGATAAGGCTTACCGGGAATGCTCAGAATCAGGGAGCAGGTGCTCCACATCAGAGTAAAGTCTTTGCCACCAACAAGACCGAGGCTGAGAGGGCAGGCACGATATGACAGGTACGCTTCCAGTATTGGGGCATTACGCCTTAGTTTTGTTTGATTCGGGTTCGTCACATTCTTTTATCTCTTCTGCATTTGTGTTGCATGCCCGCTTAGAGGTAGAGACCTTACACCATGTTTTATCAGTATCTACTCCTTCTGGAGAGTGTATGTTGTCGAAGAAAAAGGTGAAAGCATGCCAGATTGAGATAGCAGGCCATGTGATTGAAGTAATGCTGTTAGTCCTGGACATGCTCGACTTTGATGTAATTCTGGGTATGGATTGGTTGGCTGCTAACCATGCCAGCATAGATTGTTCCCGTAAGGAGGTACTGTTTAACCCTCCCTCGATGGCCAGTTTTAAATTTAAGGGAGAAGGGTCAAGGTCGTTACCTCAGGTAATCTCAGCCATGAGGGCCAGCAAACTGCTTAGTCAGGGTACTTGGAGTATCTTAGCGAGCGTGGTGGATACTAGAGAGGTTGATGTATCCCTGTCATCAGAACCAGTGGTAAGGGACTATCCAGATGTCTTTCCTGAAGAACTTCCAGGGTTACCTCCTCACAGAGAGGTTGAGTTTGCCATAGTGCTGGAGCCGGGCACGGTTCCTATATCCAGAGCCCCGTACAGAATGGCCCCAGCAGAGTTGAAAGAATTGAAAGTGCAGTTACAGGAATTGCTTGATAAGGGCTTCATTCGATCGAGTGTGTCACCTTGGGGTGTACCAGTTTTATTTGTTAAGAAGAAGGATGGATCAATGCGCCTATGCATTGACTATAGGGAGTTGAACAAGGTAACCGTTAAGAACAAATATCCCTTGCCCAGGATCGACGACCTGTTTGACCAGTTACAGGGAGCTACAGTGTTCTCTAAGATTGATCTTCGTTCGGGATATCATCAGCTGAGGATTAAGGATGGTGATGTACCGAAGACCGCCTTTCATTCCAGATACGGATACTATGAGTTTATAGTGATGTCTTTTGGTTTGACGAATGCTCCGGCAGTGTTTATAGACTTGATGAACAGAGTGTTTAGGGAGTTCCTAGACACTTTTGTGATCGTGTTTATTGATGATATCTTGATATATTTCAAGATGGAGGCCGAGCATGAGGAACATTTACGTATGGTTCTGCAAACCCTTCGGGATAATAAATTGTATACAAAGTTCTCGAAATGTGAGTTTTGGCTGAAGCAGGTGTCCTTTCTAGGCCATGTGGTTTCTAAGGCTGGAGTTTTTGTGGATCCAGCTAAGATAGAGGCAGTCACTAGTTGGACCCGACCTTCCACAATCAGTAAGGTTCGTAGCTTTCTGGGTTTAGCAGGTTATTATCGACGGTTTGTGGAGAACTTTTCCGTATAGCTACTCCTCTTACTCGGTTGACCAGGAAGGGAGCCCCTTTTGTTTGGAGCAAGGCATGTGACGACAGTTTCCAGAACCTTAAACAGAAGCTAGTTACTGCAGCGGTTCTTACTGTACCTGATGGTTCAGGCAGTTTTGTGATTTATAGTGATGCTTCCAAGAAGGGTTTGGGTTGTGTATTGATGCAACAAGGTAAGGTAGTCGCTTATGCTTCTCGTCAGTTGAAGAGTCATGAGCAGAATTACCCTACACACAATTTAGAGTTGGCAGCAGTGGTTTTTGCATTGAAGATATGGAGGCATTACTTGTATGGTGAAAATATATAGATCTTCACAGATCATAAGAGCTTGAAATATTTCTTTACTCAGAAGGAATTGAATATGACACAGTGAAGATGGCTTGAATTAGTGAAGGATTACGATTGTGAGATACTGTATCATCAAGGCAAGGCAAATGTGGTAGCTGATACTCTTAGTAGAAAGGTATCACATTCAGCAGCACTTATTACCCAACAGGCCCCATTGCATCGAGATCTTGAGAGGGCTGAGATTGCAGTGTCAGTAGGGGCAGTCACTATGCAGTTAGCCCAGTTCACGGTACAACCGACTTTGAGGCAAAAGATCATTGATGCTCAGAGTAACGATCCTTATTTGGTTGAGAAGCGTGACCTAGCAGAGGCAAGGCAAGCTGTTGAGTTCTCCATATCCTCTGATGGTGGACTTTTGTTTGAGAGGCGTCTCTGTGTGCCATCAGATAGTGCGATTAAAACAGAATTATTATCTGAGGCTCACAGTTCCCCATTTTCCATGCACCCGAGTAGTACGAAGATGTATCAGGACCTGAAGCAGGTTTATTAGTGGCGTAATATGAAGAGAGAGGTGGCAGAATTTGTTAGTAAATGCTTGGTGTGTCAGCAGGTTAAGGCACCAAGGCAGAAACCAGCGGGTTTATTACAACCTTTGAGCGTACCGGAATGGAAGTGGGAAAACGTGTCCATGGATTTCATTACAGGACTGCCAAGAACTCTGAGGGGTTTTACAGTGATTTGGGTTGTGGTTGACAGACTTACCAAATCAGCGCACTTCGTTCCGGGTAAATCCACTTGCACTGCTAGTAAGTGGGCACAGCTGTACATGTCTGAGATAGTGAGACTAAGTGCCAGTGTCGATTGTTTCTGATAGAGATGCCCGTTTCATTTCCAAATTTTGGAAGGGTTTGCAGACTGCTATGGGCACGAGGTTAGACTTTAGTACAGCTTTCCATCCACAGACTGACGGTCAGACTGAGCGTCTGAACCAAGTTTTAGAGAATATGTTGCGAGCGTGTGCATTGGAATTTCCAGGTAGCTGGGACTCCCACTTACATTTTATGGAATTTTCTTATAATAACAGTTTTCAGGCTACTATTGGCATGGCACCATTTGAGGCCTTGTACGGCAAATGTTGTAGATCCCCTGTTTGTTGGAGTGAGGTGGGTGAGCAGAGATTGATGGGTCCTGAGTTAGTTCAGTCTACTAACGAAGCGATACAGAAAATTAGATCACGTATGCATACTGCACAGAGTAGACAGAAGAGTTATGCTGATGTGAGACGGAAGGATCTTGAGTTTGATCTGGGAGACAAGGTGTTCTTGAAGGTGGCATCTATGAAAGGTGTCTTACGATTTGAAAGGAGAGGAAAGCTGAGTCCCCGTTTTGTTGGGCCGTTTGAGATTCTGGAGCGAATTGGCCCTGTAGCGTATCGCTTGGCGTTGCCACCATCACTCTTGGCAGTTCATGATGTGTTCCATGTTTCTATGTTAAGGAAGTACGTGCCAAATCCATCCCACGTAGTGGATTACGAGCCACTAGAGATTGATGAGAACTTGAGCTATACAGAACAATCTGTTGAGGTGCTGGCTAGGGAGGTGAAAATGTTGAGGAATAGAGAAATTCCTTTGGTTAAAGTCTTATGGCGGAATCACAGGGTTGAAGAGGCTACATGAGAGCGAGAAGATGACATGAGGTCCCGTTATCCCGAATTGTTCGAGGAATAAAAAAAAACTTTCGAGGACGAAAGTTCCTTAAGGAGGGAAGAATGTAACACCCCGAATTTTTCGAGGTAATTTTTATCATTTTGTGTGAATTTTCGGAAATTTAAAATTTTGGTGTAAATTCTCGGTTTCCTTCGATGAGGGAAGAAAAAGAAATTTAGGGATATGAATTTCTTTAAATTTAATATTTTGTAAATTGATATAATAATAATATAATATTAATTATATTATTATTATTATTTAATATTATTATTATTTAATAATATTATTATTATTTAATATTAATATTCTTATTATTATTATTTAATATTAATATTCTTATTATTATTATTTAATATTATCATTATTATTATTATTTAATATATATATATATAATAATATTTTTTAAAAAAACCCTAAAACGCGCGCGATGGCCCCCCATCTGCTTCTCCTTCTTCTTCTTCTTCTTCCTCCGTTCTTCACCCGACAAATACCGTCGCCTGTCTTCATCTTTTCTCCTTCGTCGCGTCTCCGCCTTTGTCTCCGTCTCTGTGGTGGTCATCCGTCTCCGTCCGACGCGTCCTCGTCTTCTGTCCACGAACGGCCGGCCGCGGACGGTCCTCCAAATCAGCCATTCCGACCGTTCGCAAGCCCACCATCTCCGACGCTCCCTCTGTTCCTTTCATGCATCCGAACAGGTCGTCGACTCCTCATCCCCGACCATCGACCGGCCGCGTACGCCCAGTCGTTATCGAGGTCGGTTTTTCGTCTGCCCCACTCAAACCGGTTCGCGCTGCAAACCCGACCTGAGCCACCCTTTCTTTCAAGGACCGAGCCGAGCTAGCCGAGCCACCATCCCTACCCGAGCCAAAAACCAAGCCGAGCCGCGAGTCGCGAGCTAAACCGAGCTGAGAACCGAGCTGAGCCGCGAGTCGCGAGCTAAGCCGAGCCGAGCCGAGTCGAGTCGAGGACTGAGTCGAGCTGCGAGCCGTGAGCTAAGTCGAGCCGAGGACCGAGCCGAGCCGCGAACTGACCAACCCAACCCGCGAGCCGATCACCTCCAAGCCAAGCCGAGCTCCCTGTTCACCGAGCCACCTAAGCCTTCCTTCCTCCACTTCGGGTCACGGTGAGTCTTCGGTAAGGATTATTTTTTATGAATTTCCTAATGATGCTATAACCGATACGAGTTTAGATGTTGGAATAAGACATGGTCCTACCTTTCGTTCCTTGAAGGTATTAATGAGTTGACGTTCAAGTTCTCGGGTTCCGCGGTAAGCTTAATTGGAGATAACTCTCCTTTTCTCGGGTAAGTCAACGGATGTTACTTAGGACCATTTAAAAATGACTTTTACAAGTATCAACGTTTAAAACCCTTGTGATTTCGTTTAGGTGGATTCGTTGAGCGTGGACTCGATCGAGGGGCATTACCAAGTATCAGGTAAGGGATTTCCTACTACTGGACCTCGGATCGAGGCTGGAAACGTAGTAATCCACAGGGGATTATACGTTAGTAACTGTACTGAATGAATTGACGCATGTTTGACTATTAAATATCGCTTTATGCTCTTGTCTGATTAGAGGTAACGTGATCGTTAGTTGTAACTTGTGTGCCAACATGTGTAATTAGTTGTTTACGGATAGACACCGATGCCCGGATGTTCTATGTACAATAGTTATGTTAATGGGCTATGTTGTGAATTGGAATTGTATGTCGGTGGACTTAAAAGTCTTAAGGTTAAGTATGTGGTAGTCTATTGTCTGGATATTGTTTATGGAGTTATGTCGTGGAAGGACTATGAGTCCGATTCTGATTTGACTGGTTGACCGGATCTAAAGAATATCACAATGATGTGTGAATTGGATACGCATGTAGCAATTGAGGATATGGTTGTTTAAACCTATACTATCTGACTGACGAAGTCTATGACGAGATTGCAATATGAACGTTGTCGGAGCGTGATTGTCGTAGACGGTTTAGTATGGATTGAGGGGTAACGGTTAGCTTCATCTATGGGGTAGTGTACCTTACAGATAGGTGTATCCTTCGGGATCACTAGACTGATACGTGCATCCTTCGGGATCACTAGACTGATATGTGTATCCTTCGGGATCACTAGACTGATATGTGCATCCTTCAGGATCACTAGACTGATAGGTGTATCCTTCGGGGTCACTAGACTGATACGTACATCCTTCGGGATCACGAGACTGATGTGTGTGTTCTACGGAACCACTAGACTGTTTATGTAGGGTACCCCTGAATAGGAAGTTAACTGTTGTTCCCTAACGGGCCCAGTAGTGGGTCCCTTACTGGGTATATTTTATACTCACCCTTTTTCATCTTTGACTTTTCAGGTAAGGGTACAGCGAGGGGCAGACCAACGAGGGACAAGAAGGATGCGTGAAGGCCATATGGACGCGTCTGGTTTTCTTTATGCTTCCGCTGATGTATTTTTGTTACTCTCTATTTTCATTGTCCGATCGAGTCACGGTTAGAATATTTGGTTTTGTGAGTTATGTTTGATGATTTGAGTACTGTATTTTGAAACTCTCGTGACTGTGATTTAAAATAGGGCCCGAAACTACTTTTGTAATATTATAAAACGTTTTTAATGAATCGTAACCGGTCCTTTATGAGTTTGTGTGTTTTGTGGTCGAGTCTTAGTACTGAGTAGTGACCTTAGCTTAGTCCGGAAAGTTGGGTCGTTACATCTATCATTGATAGATTATTTAGATTTTGTACAAGATCTTTTAGATTGTATACAAGATCGCTTAAATTTGATACAAGATCGTTTAGACTGGGTACATGGGTACAAGATCGTTTAGGCTAGGTACAAGATTATTTAGACTTAGTACAAAGGAACAAGATCGTTCAGACTTGTTACAAGATCGTTCAGACTTGCTACGAGATTGTTCAAACTTGCTACGAGTCGTTTAGACCAAGTATAAGATCGTTTACTAGGCACGAAGGTACAAGATCGTTTAGACTTGCTATGAGATCGTTTAAAGTTGCTACAAGTCGTCTAGACTAATTATAAGATTGTTTACTAGGTACAAGATACAAGATCGTTTAGACTTTCTACGAGATCGTTTAGACTTGCTAAGATATTATTTAAACTGTGTACAAAACCATTTGTCATGCATGTGTGATTGATTAATTGCGGGATATTTTTTTTTATTTCACATTGTGGGCCTATGGGCTTTTCAATTTTTAAAATTGTTCAATATGATATAAATATTTTCACGTTTTTTTTTATTTTTGAAAAAACTCATTTTTTTATTTAAAAAACATATCTTCAATGGGAAAGATCCCTTCGTAAAACCGACATTCAACCTCATGTTCAGTTTTTCCAATCGACATCATAGGCCAAAATTTTTTTTAGTGAAAATTTCAATTATTTTTAAATCTTTATTATCATAATCTTATAACATACAAGATTTTAATTTTAATAACTATTAATTCAATTAAGTACAAGTATTATTTACATTTTAACTAACATCATTTTGAAATTTCAAGAATTGTTTAGGTAATTGGTTCTGGTAATTGTTGAATAAGAAATTTTGGAACCAATTACAAATTGACAGGTCATTTACTAAAATAATTATATTTAGGATTAACTAAAAATTGACATGTGTCCCAAATTAAATTTAAAGACAAATTGGACAATTCTAATGATGTCACATGTCTTTATCATGACAATTGGATCAAATTAATTATTTTGGTTCAATTAAATATTATTTACTTGGGCTAAAATTCAATTAAGCCTAAAAATGAACTTAATTTAGTCCAAAATTAAATATGATCCAAATCATGTGATTGAGCCCATGTGTATAGTCCATGAACAAGACCAAACCTAAGTCCATAAAAACCCACTAGGGAACTCTATAAATAGAGAGAGAAATTTTTTTACTCTAGAATGTCTAGAGAGAATTCTCCCAAAAGCTAGAAGACTCCCAACTCCTGAAGTCGACCATCCTTGAAGACGAAGACTGAAGCTCCTTTGAAGATACAAGCTTTCTTCCAAGACTCCAACTTCAAAAACATCACGTGCTCCGCTTCCTCAAATCAAGCGTAAGCATCGAGCCGAGAGAGAATTAGATGATCAAATTCTAGAGATCGAACCACATCGTATCAAATCAACATGAATACAACATCAACACAAATTCAACTCCACGAATCAAATTTCTTCAGAAATCTCATGTGAACAGTAATTATAATAGGTAGCAATTTTAGCATAATTATGTGTATAGTAACATTTTTTAAAACATTACAGATATAGCAAAATCTATCAGTGATAAATTTTATTGTCAATAGACTCTTATCATCTATCAAATAGATCAGTATTTTCAACATGTATACATTTCTATCATTCATAATGTCATGTCCCACCTCAAAAGTCACTTTCTCTGACCTAGTGAAGACGTGTCGTCTAGACACTCAAACGTGCATCTCCCGTGAGATAGCTCGTCGAACACCTAGTAAGCGAAAATACTTCAACAACCAACCACAACACAACTTTGATAAACACAACACATCGGAATCATAACAAACAACTTTTCTTTATTTACTTAGCAACAAGTGTTCTAAATACAATACAAAGCTCATGCTTTCTTTGCAACAAAGCTTAAAATATAAACTTTAGGCTATCAACACCTAGTGTCACTTCTTCAGCTAAACGCCTAGCTTGCTCGCCTTACCCTTCTTTACTTAGCTTCAATCTCTGATAGCCTGGGGAAGAAAAAATTAAACCATAAGTCAAATACTTAATGAGTGATGCTTTTAGAAATCCTTTTGGGGAATACAATTCAATCACATAAATTCACTTTCATTTTCTTAAACATGCTTCCAACACCTTATTTCATAACACATATAAATCATATATTAGCCTTTACTTATTCCTTTCCACCAAGAACATGAACAATTCCCTCACATAGATCCCAGATTCATCTCACTAGCATCTCTTGGGAATTTTTCTAGTTCATTTCCTATTGCTTAGGTCGTTCACTCAACGGTTTTACTCATTATGTGCACACCAATAGTTAGCTTATTGATATGAATAAGGCTAATGGTTTACTTAGGTATAAGCATCACAATCATCAATCAAGAAACATTATTTCAAAAACTTTCTTTTCAAATAAACAACATTAATCATCAATAACAATTCAATAATGTAATTGTACAACATAAGACTCATACAAAAAGCTTTCAAAATATTTCTTTCCTTTATAAAAATCACTTACAACACTAGGTTTTCCTTTTGCTCAGAATGTCTTGCCCAATCCTTCCTCTCTCTGGTTAGCTCTTTAAAAGCACAACCCTTAAGTAATTTCTTGACAAAATCTCATAACAACACCTATTCCTTTTTTCTCTTATTTATACTAATTCCAAAATAGATTAGTCATTCCTTGACCTCTTAGTAACTCACCAGCTTCTACTTCTCTAAATTGTAAGTATTTACATAACATGACACCTGGATTCTCAGTTAAAATAGGTTTGAGTTCTCTTCGAGATCTCAAATAAACCTTACTTTGCCTCTAGTCTCGGCCAAACACAACCCCAAAATGGTTTGATTGCTCTTTAATTTTCATTCTGAGCTTCCAATCTCGATCGAATATGGCCTCGAGATTGCATGAGAACTCCTTATATTTCTCTATTTTCTTCAAATATTGGCAAGCATTGAGATCACTCGAGTTCTCAACTTCCTAAGCTTTTTATCCCCCATCTCGACCAAACAAGCCCCAAGATCACACGTCTATCTTCAATCTAGCAAGGGATTCCACATGACTGCTTGATATCTTTATATAAAAAGAATTCTGTTTTTCCTCTCGATCGATCAAGACTGACTTTTGCCCCTTCTTTTGAGGCACGAGTCTCACACATAAACTTTGATATATTTGCAATTTATTTAAAATGTTGTTATATATGCTAATATTTTGAATCCAATTGCTCTATTTGTAATTATTTCAATTTTCTTTATGTTTATCTGGTCTTAAAATTACTTATTGCATCCTAAAGTCTGTATATGAATGGAATAAATTAATAGGCTCGACCAAAATATTTTCTTTTTCTTATTTTTTAAACAACCAATTATTTTTTCTTTAAAATACTAAATTACCACATTTCAAATATACATACATACATACATACATCGATGGAACACGTAAACATGTGCAGCGAAATTGTAGATCAATTTTACCCTAATTACATATAAACTATTTAGAAATTAACATGCTATAATCACCCTAAATAAACAAAATTAGGGTTAAAAGAAAACATACCTTTGGAGTGTGAAATCCTAAAATTTCTTAAGACCAATGGAAAACTTAAGTTCTTTGAAGTGATTGGAAGTTTAAGTGTTAAAGGAAGTTAACGATAAAAAGTGTCATAAAAAGAGTGTCATGGTTATTGAAAAAGAGGAAAAATTTGGCCAAGTGTTGAGACTTAAGAGCAAGGCGTTTAAAGGTTATGTTGGTATTGAATAGGCGACCAAAAGGATGGAAATAACCTCTAAATGAGGGTCCTAGGCGTTTTGAAAGATGAGTTGGGTGTTTAAGGCATGGCAAGACGTTTGGAGGTTAGTTTAATGATGCATCGGGTGGCTAAGGGGAGGAAAATAACCTCTAAAGAGGTTAGTATGCGTTTTGAGTATGGCTAGGCGGCTAAAGGCTTATTGTTTGTCTTTTAGGTGAGAAGAGAACCTCTTTTTGAGTGCCACTAGGTGAGAAAGGTTGTTGTCAAGTGAAAATCAATACGTATCAAAGTATGTATAGGCAAGAGCATTACAATCAAGCACAAATATGTTTAGAAATGAAATTTATTGCTAAAGGTAGGTTGCACTTACCGAAGAGTGTGGGAAAATCAAGTACAACAAAGACTTAAGAGTGATTGAGGATATAAACTCAATTCACAAAAAAAAAAAAAAAAAAAAAAAAAGAAAAGCAAAAATTGAACTCTTATGAAAAAAATGAGGAAATGGGCAAAGGGCAGTAATCAATTCTTATCATTGAATTAAGAGGATTATGAAGTGATTTTTGCTCAATTAAAAGGGGTTCTTGATCAAGATTCTTGCAAGATCAACTTGCTTGATCTTGTAAGAACTTTGGTCAAGATTTCAAGAAAAGAGACAATCACCTCAAGCATTTAGTGTATATTCTTACAATAACAACTAAAGGCTAATCTTGCTCTATAAAGAAGATCAAAGTATCTTTCACACTTTTTTTGGAAACAATTTGCAATCAACGAATTAATTGGATTTAATTGTGCACAATAAAATTGATGCAATCAAATTCAAAAATTGCCGAAAACAAGGGAGATTCATCTAGCATTAATCAATTTCAAGATTTGACATGTTGCAATCAAGAATTATATTGAGTTCTTGTGTAGACAAAGATAATCAAATTAATCTTGCATTAGTTTTTTATACCCAAAGTATCTTGCATATAAAATGGTGAATCAAGAACAATATCAAGAATTAAATTGACAAGAATGTTTGTAATTGAAAGAAGGAATTATTTTTTTATACAAGAAAATTAGGGATTCAACAAAAACTATAAGAAATTCAAAGATTTGATCATATCTAATTAATAAGAAAAAAAAATAAGTGGAGAATTCTCCAAGAATTGAAAAGTCATAAGCCCACTTACCTCTTGGTGATTAGTCCTTCATCAAAAAATAATTCTGGAAATTAATTGAGAGAACAAAAAAGGCAGAATGGAGGTGCAATTTCTGGAGTTTGAAAGAGTTTTGGGGTTTATTTTAGAGAAAATAGTGAATTGATAATGGATTTATGATGAACTTGGAGGAAAATGGGTATATATAGAAAATATTTGAAATAACCATTTATAAGGTTCGAACTCGTGACTTGAGGGTGGCTCGCGCATGTGGATGACTGACGCATGTCACGACTTTTTGAATATTTACCAATTTGTCCATAAACTTTAAATTGCTCGTTCTTCTTTGTTCGAACTTTGTTTTAGGTGGATTTCATTGCGTTGAGTTTATATCGGAGTCTTCTTTCATATTATGCACAAAATATCTAAATAATGAATATATGTATACCATGGATTGAGAATAGTGTACAAATAAATAGGTCAATAATTGCCTCAACAGCTATCCTTAGAGGTTATTTTGAGAGGCTAGGCGAGAAGGTTGGACAACATGGGTGTTGGGCAAGAAGCATGTCAAGCGAGAAGGCTTTAGAGGTTAACCAGGCATTTTGGCAAGCTACGTGGCTAGTTAAGGGCAATCAGTTTAAGACTAATCCAGGTATCTTAAGCATGTTACATGCATTTTTTTCAGCCAAGGTAGAGCTAGAATGGAGGTAGGAGGTGTCTTAAGAAAAATTAAGGGTGGATTAAGCAAGGTTTAGGTGTCAAACAATTTTCATGCAAGGCTTCCTATAATATGCAACTTCACATAAGGATTTCTCACAACTCACTCAAGCACTTTCTCTCAAACCACTTTCAAAAGTTCAATAATTGAGTCTAGTTTACAGAAGAGGGCTGGTGTGAAAATTGGAGGTGAGAAGATAGGCATTTTGACCAAGAAAAGGCGAGAATGTCATTTTAGAAGATAATATTTTAGAAGATAATCTAAGCAAGGTGTAGTTCAAGAGAGCTACAGAGCACGTTCATTAGAATCTGGTTCCAAAATTTTGAAGTAAGAAAGTAAAGATATTTTTAGAGTAACTTTGTAGAAGGAAGTTTTTCTAAAAGAGTTATGGATTTAAAGCTATTAGCATTTAAAGTCAAGTCATCTTTATGGACGAAAAGCAATGTTCTGGGTAGTAGCCGAGTGATATATATGTGTGGGAGAGATGGACGTGGCGTTTTGGTCATAGAGGTTAGTTGACATGTTGTAAAGTACTTGGTAAGGCCATGACACAACCAAGCAGCAAGACATGCGCTCAAGTTGCACGCATGATCGTGCGAAAAGAGGTTAGCAGGCAAGTTGGGCGCTCAGCATAACGCGTAAAGGCACACAATAGGCACTAGTGTGCGGCCATGTGCGCACATTGCCCCTCATTGTAAGGTTAGCGTGCATTGTGTGCCTCTCACTATGAGGTTAGTATATAAGGCCTCGGGCTATACGCGCGCGACCAGTCCCATCCACTATGTTAGTGAGCCACGATGAGCCATTTTTTGAATGTTTGGGCTGTTTTGATATTGTTTTGGAATTTTAAGGAAAGTTTTGGATATTTTCATGATCAAGGGATTAATTGAGGATTAAATATGGATTTTTCAGACCAAGAAGGCTGTAAAAGGAATTTCTCAACGAAGGATTCATTCAGTACTGTGAGTGACAACATGATATCTTAAAATATGCTTTGAATGATTACTGAGGTATACTGATTATGATATCTTGATTTGCAAGCATGTTTATGAAAAGTACTTGAGTATGCTTAATTTGAAAGGTTTTAATAAAGCATGTATTTATTGATTAGATTTGCAAGTATTGATTTATAAGCGAACTTGAGCTTTTGAAATAAGATTGTTTATTGTTTTAGAAAGATGTTTGAAAAGCATGTGTTTGATGAAAATGTTTTTAGGTAAGAAAACCATGGTATTCTATACACTGAGTTCTTGATGGTTAATGTGCATAGTCTAGGGTATGAGGCTTTGTTGACCACTTAACCAGCAACTACCGAGATTTGGTAGGATTATAAGACCGAAGGTGCTCTGCTATCTTAATTGAGATATGGCAGGATAGTAAGACCAACGGTGCTCTGCTATCTTGATCAAGGTTTGACAGAATAGTAAGATTAAAGGTGCTCTGCTATCTTGACCAAATTTTCTTGAGTATTTGAAAGTCAAAAAGAGTTTAATATAAAGATGTTTTCAAGAATTTACCTTATGATATGCTTTATGACTGATTTATGTAGAAGACTAAAGTTATTTATTTTAAAGTATGTTTTATAAAACCATCACTCACTAGGCTATTTAACACACCCTTGCAAAATGTTTTTCCTCTTTCCAGAAAAGATTGTAAGTCTCCACGTGCTGAAATACTACTACCAGGCCAATTTAGTTTTGAATCATGAAAGGAATAGATTTGTTAAAAATATATTTGTATTTATTTAAAAGTTTATTCCATGTTTTATACGTTTTACTTGATATTTATAAAAGGCTTTTCCAAATGGATTCCACTACGGTTTTAAAGCATTTTCAGTTATTTTAAACATTTAAGGACTTTCATTGTAAAATGTTCATGTTTTCAAGTCAAGGGTCAGCTGGAATCGTCTTAGAGGTGGATGGTTTCAGTTGACATCACGCCACTTCTCGGGTACAGAGCTGGTGATTCGACAAGTCGGTGTGACACGTAGCTTCTGAATTCCTCATAATCTCCTCATAAACACAAACTCGTAACCACCACTAGTATTGACCAACTATTCTCCAAACTTAGAACCGGGTTCTAGGACCTAATAAGTGAACAAATTGAGAGAGAGAGATGGAAATTGGAGGTGAAATTTTGGGTTGAGGGTTGAGAGAAAAATAAATTTGGTATAAATTTGTAAGTCAAAGTTACAATGTTTTTGCAACAGTTTTTAAACATTTGAAAACAGACCTATAAATAACGGGTCTTTTAAAAAATATAACAAAGCTGCAAAAAATATTTACATTGTACAGAACAATTTCAAAAATGGAAAAAGCCCACAAGCCCATAATCGAATATACCATAAATACCCCGTCAACCACGCTGTCAACAACGCACGTAATATATTTGGTATACGATCGTTTAGATTTGACTATTATTTTGTACACGATCATTAGATTTGGTCGTTTAAATTGGATAACCAAATCTAAATGATATTTTTTTTCAATTCTATCGTTTAATTTGGTTACACGATCGTTTAGATTTGATCATTTAGATTTGGGTAGTCAAATCTAAATGAATTATTTTTTCAAATTGGTACGTGATCGTTTATATTTGGCTAAATGAATTTTTTTGAAGACTTTTTTGGTACACGATCGTTTAGATTTATTCAAACGATAATTTATTTTTTCAAGATTCTTTGGAACACGATCATTTAGATTTGGCTAAACGATTTTTTTTAATTCTTTTGTACACGATCGTTTATTTTTTTTACACGATCGTTTAGATTTGTCTACTCCAATTTAAATAATTTTTTTCAAGATTCTTTATACATGATCCTTTAAATATGGCTATTTTTTGTACAATTATTTAGATTTGGGTTCCCAAATCTAAACGATATAAAAAAGAAGAGGAAAAGAAGAAAGATGATAGAAAGAAATCACAATGAAAAAAAAAAGAAAAAGAAGAAAGACAATAGAAAAAATCGCAGCAAAGAGGGGAAGACAGACAGAAGGGCAAACCTGAAATATTTAAAAAATGACTAACTTCATGGACTTTATTACACAAATTGTAAATATTTTAGTGGATAGTTATACTTATGAAAATTTCTCTATAAATAACCTAATTACATGCAAAATTGTATATAATTAATTCATCAAATCTCAACACCTAACATTTAACTAACCATTAGTGAAACTTAGTGGCCTAAGTGTTTACATCCCATGTAGCCACTTATCCCACTAAATGATAATGGGATTATCCAACAAGATGGATTTTCCCACTAACTTTAATCCAATGGCAATATGGTCATTTAATAATTCAAGTCAAAGTCAAATTTTGACTTTTTACCATTTTATCCACCTTGACTAATTATGAACTCTCAAGCATGAACCTGCATTCATTTTTCTAAAACTCTAATCATATTTAAATATAAAGTTGGTTAAAATTTGACTTTTCAAAGCCAAAAATCAACATTTTGAATTTTTTCAACTTTGACCATTTTCATCATTTTAGAGCTTCCGAATATGAATCTACATTCATATTTTTAATATTTAAATCATATTTAAATATTAAGCTATATCTCAAAGTGATAACCGACAACTATATCACATATATTCGTCGGTTTCATTTTTTTTTCTATTTGAACAATTCAAATTATTTCATCATATTGTTCTAAGTTTATTCTATATGAGCTAGTAGGAGAACCTAATGGACTTATAGTGAAGGGATGAGAACCCTTGCACAACGGAAGAATTATAGAGACCTTAACTAAATTTGATTGGGATTATAAAAATACCAATACATTAGCAAAATTATATCGAAACTAATTTATATTATAAGGCTAAGCATGCTTCTAAAAATTAAATTACAGTGAATTACAAAGAAGAGGAATACATACCCACATTGACGACTCTGAATCTACTAAATGCCAAATTAGGCACCACCACTTGGAAACTTTCCTATTCTCTAGGTTGAGATTTAGTTTATGGGAACCAAAATTGGAGAAGGGGAAATTTTGTTTTGAGAGTTTTTTCTAAGAGAATTCAGAATACGTAAATCACATAACTCATATGTTCTCTCGTACCGTACTAGTATCTCCCTCCTCTTCAGTCTCAAGAGGAGGGAAGTTGGAGAAAAAAACGGAAAACGTGGGAAAACCACCCACATTCCCTATTAACTTAACCAATTAAATTAATATTAAATTAATTAATTAATTATTTTAATTAATAATTAATTAAATCATATTTAATTAATATTTCATTTAAATCATATTTAAATGAATATCTCTCACGTAACTTATAGTTTTAATTTAATTAATAATTAATTAAATGGGAAGCTTACAAACATGTAACAAAATACCAAACTATTTACAGCCATATCTAAATGATCGTGTACCAAACAATAGCCAAATCTAAACGATTGCAAATATATTAGGCGCGCATTGTTGACGGTGTATTTGACGGGATATTTTTGGTATTTTACACGGTGGGCCTCTAGGCTTTTTCTGTTTTCAAAATTGTTCTATACATTGTAAATACTTTGCTGCTTTTTTATATTTTTAAAAAGCCCCCTAAAATTAAACTAAATTATTAATTAATTCTCTAATTAAGTAATTGCTAAATTAAATATCATATATTTAATTTAATTCAAATTTGAATAATATTCAAATATAAATTTCTCTTATAACTTATAGTTTTAATGTGTATCATATACATATTAAATTTTAACCTATAGTTTTAATATGAATCTAATTCACATTAAATTAATATTTGAAATCATTCAAATATTTTATTTTCTCATAAATTAATTTTGAATCATATCCAAAATTAAATTTATATAATAAAGTTTAATTAAAAGATAAACTTTATATTATAATGTATCACCATACATTATATTAATTCCCAAAGTAGATTTGAACATTTCAAACTACAACCAATATAAATAAATCTCATTACCCTTTACGAGCTAGGAATGTAACCTAATGGATCTACAGGTCAGAAGCTACAACGACATGAGATTAATGAGCTAAACTCATCAACCACATTAATCAATATTCGTTAATTGTGTGTACACTCCACTAAAGACTCATAGTTGAGTTGTTCTCACTGTAGATATATTTTGTGTCCACGAATATAGACCCATACCAGTAAGTTAGTCCTTCATAAGTATTTGTAACACCATCTGGGTCAAATTACCGTTTTACCCCTTAGTTACTTTTAGTCCTTAAATACCAATGTTCCTCTAATGAAAAACTTGTTCATGGTCCAACCAATAAACAGAAAACCCTCTCATGCCATAGAGAGGGCAGAGCAATTTGTTCAAGTCTCGGAGACACCATTTAAGGGAACACTTATCTACTTATCCTAGAGTCGGAAAGGAGTGAATTCCATCATGTGTGATTATGTTTCCAACTCCCCACACCGTTTTGTCACCAAAATGATAAGCATATTGAGTCGGTAATCTGACCACTCTCACCTGTACAAATCAGAGGACAATCTCTCCCAAACAGAAGTTCATAATACACTCAGGATTAAAACTACGTTACCTAAGTCATCCTAACGACATAGAAACTCAACTAGTTAACGGAGTTACATCTAGTGGTTACTATTCTGTGGTCCGGTCTTATGCAAACTCATGACATAGAATACCCTCACTTGCATGTCACCTACACGAACGTATTGGATCATTATGTTTGTATCAAATACCAAGTGAGCCGTATCCATAGTGTTACCAGGATAAGATACCCAACCTTAACCCTATACTATAGACCCTTTAAGCTGATCTCGAACATTGATCCCTGTATGTCTTTACATACTGTTCAAGACTCATTAAACAGCTTAGGGTGTTAGTTTATTGGATTTGGGTTATTAAGACAAAACTAATAATATAACCAATAACACTTATTGAAATTATAATAATACTTTATTAATAATGGTCAATAGATTATATTTACTATGTACAAGTTTTAGGACATAAAGCCCAACATATAGATCATGGGCTCCAACGATCAGAAATTGGCTAAACTCTTTTAGACCAAGCTAATCAACATTCGTTAACTAACAGGTCATTCCACTAAAGTCTTGTAATTGCACTCCTCTCACTAAAAATATATTTGTGTCCATATGATATAACCATGATTAGTAAGTTATTCATTCACAGGTTATTTGTAACCTCGACTAGGCCAAAATACATTTTTATCCATGAGATTACATCTTGCCCCTTAAGTCCATTGATCCACTATTGAACAATTGGTCTTAGGGTGATAGATTTTGGACATGCAAAGTGGAAACCAGATCGAGATTCTACCCTAATTGCTCTTAAGATTAACATGAAACCTTGAACCGTAAATTAATTAGAAATTAGGGTTTAGGATAAATTTACCATTTAGTTTCCACAAATGCACAGTACTCCACCTGATCATGAACTGGACAACCACTAGAGTTGACCTACTATCTTCCAAACTCAAAACCAGGTTGTGGAACCAATGGATGAAGGAATCGAAACAGAGAACAGGGTGGAAATTTTGAAATAAGGTTGGGCTAAGATACTTTTTAAATTTTACAAAAGAAATACAGCAACCCAATTTTTTCTTTTTCTTTCCAACACTATCCAAAGACCTAAGAGCCTAAATTTATAATGAATTTACATGCAAAGTAGCATATACATGCAAGTTCAAGGACAAATAACACATAACCCATTAACAATTAGTGGGATTAGTTTCTTCAGTGTGGCAACACCTAGCCCACTAGAGTTAGTAGGGTTATCCAACAAAATGTTGGATTTTCCCATTAACTTTGGTCAAAGGGCAAAAAGGTCCTTTCGTCAAAGTCAAACTTTGACTTTTCAAACCAAATGTTAACGTTTTGAATTTTTATAATTTTGTCCGTCTTGACTAATTCCCATTAGACGGTTTAGTATGGACTGAGGGGTAACGGTTAGCTTCATCTATGGGGTAGTGTGCCTTACGGATAGGTGCATCCTTCGGGAGCACTAGACTGATAGGTGCATCCTTCGGGAGCACTAGACTGATGTGTGCATCCTTCGGGAGCACTAGACTGATGTGTGCATCCTTCGGGAGCACTCGACTGATATGTGCATCCTTCGGGAGCACTCGACTGATATGTGCATCCTTCGGGAGCACTAGACTGATATGTGCATCCTTCGGGAGCACTAGACTGATGTGTGCATCCTTCGGGAGCACTCGACTGATATGTGCATCCTTCGGGAGCACTAGACTGATATGTGCGTTCTACGGAACCACTAGACTGTTATGTAGGGCACCCCCGAATAGGAAGTAAACTGTTGTCCCCTAACGGGCCCAGTAGTGGGTCCCTTACTGGGTATGTTTATACTCACCCTTTTCTCTTCTTTAACTTTTCAGGTAAGGGCACAACGAGGGGCAGACCGACGAGAGGCAGGAAGGACGCGTGAAGGCCATATGGACGCGTCTGGTTTTCTTATCGCTTCCGCTATGTATTTTGTCAGAATATTTGACTTGTGATTTTGAACTGGTGACTTGAGTTTTTATTTGTGACTTTTTTTCATTGATTTAAAATAGGGCCCGAAACTGTCTTTTTGTAAGCTTTCTAATGCTTTAATGAATCGTAACTGGTCCGTTTTAAATTTTATGTTGAATGGTCGAGTTTTGGTATTTGGTAGTGACCTCAGCTTAGTCCGGAAAGATGGGTCGTTACAGTTGGTATCAGAGCCTAAGTTTTAGGTTCTGTAGACTGGCTTATAGTGTGAGTCTGTGTTTTGTGTCCTTATGGCTGAAACGATCCTTGCCGCTCGTCAGGTACGCTCCCATGAAAGTATATGTATAACTCTACATGCATTACCTTACCTAAGTTAAACTGCAAATTCAATTACCATTTATGACTAAAGGGATCGTTGGTGGTTGTTAGGGAAATGCCGCCAAGGAGAGGTGCACGTAGGGGTGGCCGAGGAGGCCGAGGAAGGGGAGCAGGACGCGTTCAGCCTGAGGTGCAGCCTGTAGCCCCAGCCCCTGACCCGGCTGCGCCAGTTACTCATGCGGACCTAGCCGCCATGGAGCAGAGGTTTAGAGATTTGATTATGCAGATGCGGGAGCAGCAGAAGCCTGCCTCGCCAGCTCCAGCGCCAGCTCCAGCACCAGCTCCTGCTCCAGCTCCGGCTTCAGTACCAGTTGCGCCCCAGTTTGTGCCGGATTAGTTGTCAGCAGAGGCTAAGCACCTGAGGGATTTCAGGAAGTATAATCCCACGACGTTCGATGGGTCTTTGGAGGACCCCACCAGGGCTCAGATGTGGTTATCGTCCTTGGAGACCATATTCCGTTACATGAAATGCCCTGAGGATCAGAAAGTTCAGTGTGTTGTTTTTATGTTGACTGACAGAGGTACTACATGGTGGGAGACTACAGAGAGAATGCTAGGTGGTGATGTGAGTCAGATCACGTGGCAGCAGTTTAAGGAGAGTTTCTATGCGAAATTCTTCTCTGCTAGTTTGAGAGACGCCAAGCGGCAGGAGTTCCTGAACTTAGAGCAGGGTGACATGACTGTGGAGCAGTATGATGCGGAGTTTGACATGTTGTCCCGCTTCGCTCCCGAGATGATAGCGACCGAGGCGGCCAGAGCTGATAAGTTTGTTAGAGGCCTCCGACTGGACATTCAGGGTTTGGTACGAGCTTTCCGACCCGCTACTCGTGCCGATGCAGTGGATCTCAGTTTACAGGAGAGGGCTAACTCGTCTAAGACCGCTGGTAGAGGTTCAACATCGGGACAGAAGAGGAAGGCTGAGCAGCAGCCTGTTCCAGTGCCACAGCGGAATTTCAGATCAGGTGGTGAGTTTCGCCGCTTCCAGCAGAAACCTTTTGAGGCAGGGGAGGCTGCCAGGGGGAAGCCGTTGTGTACCACTTGTGGGAAGCACCATCTGGGCCGTTGCTTATTCGGGACCAGGACTTGCTTTAAGTGTAGGCAAGAGGGTCATACAGCTGATAGATGCCCGTTGAGACTTACGGGAAACGCGCAGAATCAGGGAGCAGGTGCTCCACATCAGGGTAGGGTCTTTGCTACCAACAAGACTGAGGCTGAGAAGGCAGGCACGGTAGTGACAGGTACGCTTCCAGTGTTGGGGCATTACGCCTTAGTTTTGTTTGATTCGGGTTCGTCACATTCTTTTATCTCTTCCGCATTTGTGTTGCATGCCCGCTTAGAGGTAGAGCCCTTACACCATGTTCTATCAGTATCTACTCCTTCCGGGGAGTGTATGTTGTCGAAGGAAAAGGTGAAAGCATGCCAGATTGAGATAGCAGGCCATGTGATTGAAGTAACGCTGATAGTCCTGGATATGCTTGACTTTGATGTAATCCTGGGTATGGATTGGTTGGCCGCTAACCACGCCAGCATAGATTATTCACGTAAGGAGGTAACGTTTAACCCTCCCTCGATGGCCAGTTTTAAATTTAAGGGAGGAGGGTCAAAGTCGTTGCCTCAGGTAATCTCAGCCATCAGGGCCAGTAAACTGCTCAGTCAGGGTACTTGGGGTATCTTAGCGAGCGTGGTGGATACTAGAGAGGTCGATGTATCCCTGTCGTCAGAACCGGTGGTGAGGGACTATCCGGATGTCTTTCCTGAAGAACTTCCGGGGTTACCTCCGCACAGAGAGGTTGAGTTTGCCATAGAGTTGGAGCCGGGCACGGTTCCTATATCCAGAGCCCCTTACAGAATGGCCCCCGCAGAATTGAAAGAACTGAAGGTACAGTTACAGGAATTGCTTGATAAGGGATTCATTCGACCGAGCGTGTCACCTTGGGGTGCGCCAGTTTTATTCGTTAAGAAGAAGGATGGATCGATGCGTCTATGCATTGACTATAGGGAGTTGAACAAGGTAACTGTAAAGAACAGATATCCCTTGCCCAGGATCGACGATCTATTTGACCAGTTACAGGGAGCCACAGTGTTCTCTAAGATTGATCTTCGGTCGGGATACCATCAGCTGAGGATTAAGGATGGGGATGTACCGAAGACAGCGTTTCGTTCCAGGTATGGACACTACGAGTTTATTGTGATGTCTTTTGGTTTGACGAATGCTCCGGCAGTGTTTATGGACTTGATGAACAGAGTGTTTAGGGAGTTCCTAGATACTTTTGTGATCGTTTTTATCGACGATATCTTGATATACTCCAAGACGGAGGCCGAACATGAGGAGCATTTACGTATAGTTCTGCAAACACTTCGGGATAATAAGTTGTATGCAAAGTTCTCGAAATGCGAGTTTTGGCTGAAGCAGGTGTCTTTTCTGGGTCACGTGGTTTCTAAGGCTGGAGTCTCTGTGGATCCAGCTAAGATAGAGGCAGTCACCGGTTGGACCCGACCTTCCACAGTCAGTGAGGTTCGTAGCTTTCTGGGTTTAGCAGGCTATTATCGACGGTTTGTGGAGAACTTTTCTCGTATAGCTACTCCTCTTACTCAGTTGACCAGAAAGGGAGCTCCTTTTGTTTGGAGCAAGGCATGTGAGGACAGTTTCCAGAACCTTAAACAGAAGCTAGTTTCCGCACCGGTTCTTACTGTGCCTGATGGATCTGGCAGTTTTGTGATTTATAGTGATGCTTCCAAGAAGGGTTTGGGTTGTGTCTTGATGCAGCAGGGTAAGGTGGTCGCTTATGCGTCTCGTCAGTTGAAGAGTCATGAGCAGAACTACCCTACACATGATTTAGAGTTGGCAGCAGTGGTCTTTGCTTTGAAAATATGGAGGCATTACTTATATGGTGAAAAGATACAGATATTCACGGATCATAAGAGCTTGAAATACTTCTTTACTCAGAAAGAATTGAATATGAGACAGCGAAGGTGGCTTGAGTTAGTGAAGGATTACGATTGTGAGATACTGTATCATCCAGGCAAGGCGAATGTGGTAGCTGATGCTCTTAGTAGAAAGGTATCACATTCGGCAGCACTTATTACCCGACAGGCCCCATTGCATCGGGATCTCGAGCGGGCTGAGATTGCAGTGTCAGTGGGGGCAGTCACTATGCAGTTAGCCCAGTTGACGGTACAGCCGACTTTGAGGCAGAGGATCATTGATGCTCAGAGTAACGATCCTTATCTGGTTGAGAAACGTGGCCTAGCAGAGGCAGGGCAAGCGGTTGAGTTCTCGTTATCCTCTGATGGTGGACTGTTGTTTGAGAGACGCCTCTGTGTTCCGTCAGATAGTGCGGTTAAGACAGAATTATTATCTGAGGCTCACAGTTCCCCATTTTCCATGCACCCAGGTAGTACGAAGATGTATCAGGACCTGAAGCGGGTTTATTGGTGGCGTAACATGAAGAGGGAAGTAGCAGAATTTGTTAGTAGATGCTTGGTGTGTCAGCAGGTTAAGGCACCAAGGCAGAAACTAGCGGGTTTATTACAACCCTTGAGCATACCGGAATGGAAGTGGGAAAACGTGTCCATGGATTTCATTACAGGGCTGCCGAGAACTCTGAGGGGTTTTACAGTGATTTGGGTTGTGGTGGACAGACTTACTAAATCAGCGCACTTCGTTCCGGGTAAATCCACCTATACTGCTAGTAAGTGGGCACAGTTGTACATGTCTGAGATAGTGAGATTGCACGGAGTGCCAGTGTCGATTGTTTCTGATAGGGATGCCCGTTTCACTTCCAAATTCTGGAAGGGTTTGCAGACTGCTATGGGCACGAGGTTGGACTTTAGTACAGCTTTCCATCCACAGACTGACGGTCAGACTGAGCGTTTGAACCAAGTTTTAGAGGATATGTTGCGAGCGTGTGCATTGGAATTTCCAGGTAGCTGGGACTCCCACTTACATTTGATGGAATTTGCTTATAATAACAGTTATCAGGCTACTATTGGCATGGCACCGTTTGAGGCCCTGTACGGCAAATGTTGTAGATCCCCGGTTTGCTGGGGTGAGGTAGGTGAGCAGAGATTGATGGGTCCTGAGTTAGTTCAGTCTACTAACGAAACGATTCAGAAGATTAGATCACGCATGCATACCGCTCAGAGTAGACAGAAGAGTTATGCAGATTTGAGGCGGAAGGATCTTGAGTTTGAGATAGGGGACAAGGTGTTCTTAAAGGTAGCACCTATGAGAGGAGTCTTACGATTTGAAAGGAGGGGAAAGTTGAGTCCCCGTTTTGTTGGGCCGTTTGAGATTCTGGAGCGGATTGGCCCTGTAGCTTATCGCTTGGCGTTGCCCCCATCACTCTCGACAGTCCATGATGTGTTTCATGTTTCTATGTTGAGGAAGCACGTGCAGATCCATCCCATGTAGTGGATTACGAGCCACTGGAGATTGATGAAAACTTGAGCTATGTTGAACAACCCGTTGAGGTGCTTGCTAGAGAGGTGAAGACGTTGAGGAATAAAGAAATTCCCCTGGTTAAAGTCTTATGGCGGAATCACCGGGTAGAAGAGGCTACATGGGAGCGAGAAGATGACATGAGGTCCCGTTATCCCGATCTGTTCGAGGAGTGAAACTTTCGAGGACGAAAGTTCCCTCAGGAGGGAAGAATGTAACGCCCCAAATTTTCGAGGTATACTTTTACCGTTTTATGTAATTTTTCGGGAATTTTAAATTTTGGATTTATTTCTGAAATTTTGAAATTTATATTTGTAAATTTATATAATAATAATATAATAGTAATTATATTATTTTTATCATTGATATTTATTATAATCTTTATATATAATTTAATATTAATATTATCTTTTATTATTATTATTATAATTTATTGTTGTTATTATTACTATTATTTAATATTATTATTATTGTTATTTAACGTTATTATTACATTAGTATAAATTAATATTATTATTTATTATATTATTATTATTATTATTATTATTATTATTATTATTATTATTATTATTATTTTATTATTATTAAATATAATTATTATTATCATTATTTAACTTAATATATATATATATATATATATATTTTAAAAAAAAGGGAGGAGGAACCCTAAATACCGCGCGCCGTCCCCCCCCCCCCCCCCGTGAAACTTCTTCTTCTTCTCCCTTCCTCGCCCGACAGCCGCCAGCCGCCCGACAGCCGCCAGCCGCCCGACGTCGCCGTTCTTCTTCTTCTTCTTCTCTTCAGCTTCTTCGCCGCCGGATCTCCACAGCCGCCGCACCCTTGAGTTTTCCGCCAGCCGTCAGTCCGAGCGAAAGCTTGCAAGCAGCCGCATCCCGTTCTCTTCGTCGTCGTCCGTCGGGTCCCAGCTGACGCCGCCACCGTGAGGTTCGCCGGTTGCTGCAGCCCCCATCGTACCGCCGTCGTTCGCCGGAAGAAACAACCATCAAAACCGTGGCTGCCCGTTTTCATCCAATCCGACCCGAGACCCGCTTCCAGTCTGAGCCGTGAGCCACAAACGAATCCGAGTGAGCCGAGTGAGCCGCGTGAGCCGAGTCGAGCCGAGCCGAGCCGAGCCGAGCCGAGCCGAGCCGAGCCGAGAACCAAGCCGAGCCGAGAACCAAGCCGAGCCGAGAACCAAGCCGAGCCGAGCCGAGCCGAGCCGAGCCGAGCCGAGAACCAAGCCGAGTTAAGCCGAACCGAGCCGAGCCGAGCTGAGCCGAGGCCAAGTCGAGCCGAGCCGAGCCACCTAAGCCTTCCTTCCTCCACTTCGGGTCACGGTGAGTCTTCGGTAAGGATTGTTTTTGATGAATTCCCTAATGTTACCATATCCGATTCGAGTTGAATATTGGAATAAGCTTTGGTCCTATCTTTCATCCCTTAAAGGTAGTAAGGAGTTGAAGCTTAAGTTCTCGGGTCCCGCGGCAGGCTTGTTTGGAGATAGCTTTCCTTTCCTTGGGTAAGTCAACGGGTGTCGTTTCGGACCTTTTAAAACGACTTCTACTAGAGTCATCAACTAAAATCTTTGTGTTTTCGTTTAGGTTGATCCGCTGAGCGTGGATTCGATCGAGGGGCATAACCGAGTATCAGGTAAGGGTTTTCCTACTACTGGACCCCGAATCCAGGCTGAAAACGTAGTAATCCACAGGGGATTACACGTTAGTGACTGTACTGAATAATTGTATGCGTGTTGACTGTTAAGCACTGTTATTATATTTTGTCTGATGTAAAGATACTGTGACTGCTAATTGTAGATTGAGATTTTATGTTGATGGACCTTGAAGTTACGGTTCAGTATGTAGTAAAGCATTGGTCTGGATGTTGATCATGGAGTTTGGACGGGGAAGGACAGTGAGTCCGGTTTTGGTTGGTTAGTTGATTGAGTCTAGGGTTTTCCCTAAAGGGTGTGCGAATTGGTGATGCGTATAGCAACTGAGGGCGTAGTTGTTTAAACCTATACTATCTGACTGACAAAGCCTATGGCGGAACTGTAATATGAATGCCGTTGGGGTATGACTGATGTAGACGGTTTAGTATGGACTGGGGGGTAACGGTTAGCTTCATCTATGGGGTAGTGTGCCTTACGGATAGGTGCATCCTTCGGGAGCACTAGACTGATAGGTGCATCCTTCGGGAGCACTAGACTGATATGCTTCGGGAGCACTAGACTGATGTGTGCATCCTTCGGGAGCACTAGACTGATATGTGCATCCTTCGGGAGCACTCGACTGATGTGTGCATCCTTCGGGAGCACTCGACTGATGTGTGCATCCTTCGGGAGCACTAGATTGATATGTGCATCCTTCGGGAGCACTCGACTGATATGTGCATCCTTCGGGAGCACTCGACTGATATGTGCATCCTTCGGGAGCACTAGACTGATGTGTGCATCCTTCGGGAGCACTCGACTGATATGTGCATCCTTCGGGAGCACTAGACTGATATGTGCGTTCTACGGAACCACTAGACTGTTATGTAGGGCACCCCCGAATAGGAAGTAAACTGTTGTCCCCTAACGGGCCCAGTAGTGGGTCCCTTACTGGGTATGTTTATACTCACCCTTTTCTCTTCTTTAACTTTTCAGGTAAGGGCACAGCGAGGGGCAGACCGACGAGAGGCAGGAAGGACGCGTGAAGGCCATATGGACGCGTCTGGTTTTCTTATCGCTTCCGCTATGTATTTTGTCAGAATATTTGACTTGTGATTTTGAACTGGTGACTTGAGTTTTTATTTGTAAATTTTTTTGATTGATTTAAAATAGGGCCCGAAACTGTCTTTTTGTAAGCTTTCTAATGCTTTAATGAATCGTAACTGGTCCGTTTTAAATTTTATGTTGAATGGTCGAGTTTTGGTATTTGGTAGTGACCTCAGCTTAGTCCGGAAAGTTGGGTCGTTACAACTTCCCTCACTATAGATATATTTGTGTCCATTTGATATAACCATGATCAGTAAGTTAATCCTTTACAGGTTGTTTGTAACCTTGACTAGGTTGAATTATCGTTTCACCCCCGAGACTACATCTTACTCTTTAAGTCTCACCATGATATAACCATGATCAATTGGTTTTAGGTTCAACCTATAAACTAAATCCCTCTAAGGTCGATGAGAGGATGGGGACTTTGGTTTAAGACTTGGATTCAATCGAACAACCTATCTACTAACCCTAAAACGGGTAAGAGTGAATTTTGTCTTGCACCCTATGTCTCCAGCTATTCACCCGATCTAAGCCCTAAAATAGAAGACTTACTGAGCCAGTGTTGATGAGCTACCCTAATCTATGTAGACCTAAAGATAATCTCGTGTGAACATGAGTTCATAGTTAGCTCAGGATTAAGATTAAGTTACCTAGGTCATCAATAATCGAAATAGTCAGTTTTTATATACAACGGTGTTATAACTTAAAAGTAACTATTTCATGATGCCCCAACTTCCATGTCTCTACATGAACGATTTAAAATCACATCGTTTGTACTAACTACCAAGCGAGCCACATCCATAGTGTCCATAGAAAGACTTAGTGAGTGATGGTTTTATAAAACATGTTTCACAAACAGTTTAGTATAAACCTTGGCTTAAAAAAACATTTAACATTAAAATATCATTTCATAACATAGTATTTATAAACATTTACTATTAGCAAAATTCCAGTAGAGAAATATCATTTAAAGTTTTCAAACATGCTTAGAAACATTTAGCTTTAAAATCATTTTTTCGCTCACAAATTAGTAGCTAACTCCTTAGCTTAGAATTTCCTCTTCCTTTACTTGGTCTGAAACAAAGAAATTAATATTCCATATGAACTTCCTCTTAGCAAGAAATCAACCAAAAATCTAAAACATTCGAAAAAAAAAAAAAACAATTTTAACCTAAGGACACTGCACATGCCATGTCATTGTTATGGGCATGCCACACGCGTACATAGGCAGGCCATGACATGGCCCTAGACACTGCTGGCTAACCTCACTTTGCACGACCTAGGCGCCTACCTTGCACCCAACACCTACCTTGTCTTGTCATAATGTCCAACATACTTTATGCTCAACCACATGCATCTTAACCTCTTAGATGGTCGTGCACAAGCTAGCCTGCCTAGCCTTGCCAACTAGTCTTAACATCTAACCTTGACAGACTTGTCTAAAGCTTCTGACTCACCTTTAAAAATCCAGACTTAGAGAAATCATAACTAAAAATCCAAAACTCTAATCAATTTCTGTTTACAAACTTGTTTCTCATCCTCTTAATTACACTACCTCAAAATTTCAGCTTCTAATTCGAAGTAATGAGCTTTGTGGCCTCTGAAAAATTAACACTGCTCAACTGCACCTGAGAAATGACGTTCAAGACTTTCCTTCAATGGTTGAAGATCATCCTCGTGTTCTCTTTGTCTGAAAACCAAACCCCTAAAACTAGACTTATGTGGAGATCATTTATAATTAGAAATACCTTAAATGCACAAGCGAATTATGAGAGCTTCCTCTTCAAAGTTCTCTTGAATACTAACTCTTGCACGACAGTCTTAAGACACCTCTTGCTTGCCTTTTTTTGAACTCTTGCATGCCTAGACACTTGGATTCCACTTCAAAGAGCACTACCAAAATGCTTAAGCATCACTTGGTCACATGGCATCCAAACTCACTTCGAAAAGCCCTCAACCTAAATCATGTTGCCTAACCATGTTCAACACCCACTACAGGAAAAAAAGGTCTATGATAGCTAACGAAAAATGCTATCGTAGACATTTTATAGTGTTTAACAAAAAGTCGTGTCAACCCACATTATTAAAAGTTTGGATTTTTAATAGCGTTTTTTCCAAAGCTATAAAAAGTGTGCATTTTTATAGCGTTTTATGTAGGTTATGAAAACAACTTTGTAATAGCGATTTTCTATTTGTATCATTTATAATAGTGTTTTCTTAAAGCTTTGAAAACGTTTTTATAGTGTCTTGAGAAAGCTATGAAAAGTGTGCATTTTGATATCATTTTAGAACAGCTATAAAAACATCTTTTTAATAGCATTTCTTGTATGTATATTATTTATGATAGCATCTGGTTAGAACTATGAAAAACTTTTTATAGCAAGTATAAATTATTATTTATTGTTTATAATAACATTTTTTAACAAGTTTAAACGTTTAATCATACATTTAGATAAAAGCTTTAATAAAGTAGGACTTTGACATAGTTTATCTATAATAAACTTTTTTAAATATCAATATTCCATTCCTAACATCAAAATATTAAATCATCCCACTTATATGAAGAAAGTATATTTCAAATCCTATGGTTCATGACTCATACATAAAAAGTCAAGTAACAAAAAATATCCTTACATATTGCCTTGCACAAAATACAACTCAAAAGATTTATAATGCCTTGCACAAAATGCTATTTCTATGGTTAAGTATTCACACAAAAGATAGTCACTAATATATCATCTAATCCAGCACGATGATCAACCTATACTATCCATTAGTTACAAAAAGGTTAGGGCTTTGTACAATTCTTGGTCATGACATTCTTGGGCTTTGTACAACTTTTATTTCATCAACCTACAAAAAAATTATGAACAAAACTAAGTTTATAAACAAAGATTTTAGTTGAAAAAGCGAGCTATAAGTTAATAATTAAGAATGTACATACTTAAAATAACTTTGTCAAGAGGCCATACTACTGTGCTTCCAACAGCATCCTCAATGTATGTCATCTCTGAGTTAGGTCTCCATAAAAATGCATCTAACTTATTTGGCAAGTCCATCCAAACTCTAACAGCATGAGGATCGAGAGGAACATGGTGAACAGTAACTTTAGAATCATTTGAGGACCATCGACCTTCAGCAACCACCTCTCATGTACCACCCTAATCCATCAATGTGCACTTACGGAGAGTATTGTTGTTATTAATACTCTACACCAACAAGGAAATATAAAATGCAATATTAAGCATATGAGCAAATTATAAAAATTAGAAATAAAGTATTAGAAATTAACAATTAAAGACCTTACCAGAGGTGAAGTTCCAATTGGGTTAGTAGCAACATTGTTAACCACTTGATCATTCGCAGCATTAGAAAGTTGGTCGCTTCCATTACCCTAAAGTTAGAAAATAGAAAAATAATGTATACAATAAGTTCAACAATTAGAAATAAAGTGAAGATTAGAAATAAAGAATATCAACCCATGTTAAAGTATGCAATGAAACTTCATACTTGTGATTTAAGAAAGTGAGATATTAAAGATCTCATTGGAGTCATTTCAACCTTCATCTTCTCACACTTTTCTTCAAGTTTGCATAATGATCATCTTTTTTAGACAATAAAGAAAAGTTCAATGTAGTGACTCTAAATCCAAATGCTTTAATATGACCCCGATCAGGACCAAGAACCTTACTTATTGCATCGTTTGCCACATCTTTTGAAGAAGTGTTTATCCCTTCATTTTCAATTTCATTGATACGTTCCTAAATTACATAAATGCATAAATACAAAAATGTAGTCAATTATTTTTACATTGGCAACTACTAATGTTTTTTAAAAAATTATAATAAACATTAACACAACCCCCTTGCCCCTAACATTTAAAGGTCTCTAAACTATTTATACTTATATGCACAACACATATACACAATAATACATTCAATACACAACATATATACACAACAATACATTCAATACACAGCATATCCACGGCATCATATTCAGCTCATATTCACAACATCACATTCAGCTCATATTCACAGCAATACATTCTCTTTATATACATAGCAACACATTCTCTCTATATACACAACAATACATTCAATACTGCTAGCAACATTAGAGTATTACACAATATTTCAGACAGTCTCCCAGCAGTGTATACAGCAATTGGTCATGTACCAGCAAATATAATACTAAGAAAGACTAAAAAAATAGTGCATAAGAAGCATAAGAAAGACTATTAAGAATGGATGACATATATACACAGCAACACATTCGGCTCAGATACATAGCAACACATTCAACTCATATACATAACAACACATTCAATATTTCAAACATTCTCTCTATATACACAGCAACACATTCATAACAGAGAAGAATGGTTCCTACATATCCTACACACTTATTTCTTTTCTTTTTTAGGTCCCACAACTGAATGGTTTTAAAATGATGCAAAAATCGAAAAAGAAAATGCTATATGTAGAATACAATGTAGAAAATAGGAAGTGATTTGCATCTTAAAGGAGATTCATAACAGAGAAGAAAATGGAGCATACTCTAAGTTGATTGAATAAAAGAGTATTTGCAACTTTACCAATGTTTCTGCAACTTCTGAGTTAACGGGAGTTCCATCTTTCTTCCTATGTGCTTTAGTCCATAATGCGACCCTTGTCACTGATGATGAGTCCATAGAATTTTTTTTCTTAAAAAATTGCAATGTAGTTAGATATAGTATTAGATTTAAGAACATCATTATATTTTAATTACTTTAGAATAATGAATACCATATCTTCCGCCAGTCGAGCATAACCTTTACGGCTACATGTATGTGGAAGTTTCCTCTTCTTCATAGATTTGAACTTTGCACTTTCAGCCTAATCAAACACAAATGGGAGAATCATCAAACATAAATTGTACTTATATGTGTCTTTTTAAACAAATGGCCACATTGACTTACCTTGAACCGTTTACTCTTCTTTTCGTTCACAAAGTCCATCAAATCTTGCGTAGATTGTATATTGGATGGCTTCATTTTACTAAGCTCTTCATTGTTGGAGGTTGATTGAATTTGTTTCACCATTCGTGATTTTTCAGCTCTCCACAATCTTCCCTTCTTTTGGAAAAAATATCTTCTTTGTCAATCTTCTTTGTCAATCTTCTTTCACACTGTATCTTAACTACAATATTCCAAATAATTCCAAGTATGTATGATTAATAAAACATACTATAATCAATCAAATTATTCAAAACGAAGAAAAAAAGGTACTTACTTGAATTGATGTCCAAAATACCTAACATCTAGCATCACTTGGCTACAATGACACTTAACAATGAAAATTGGGTAACAACCAACCTTTACTAAATTTTTCTTCCATCTTTTCTACTAACTCAATACAACTTCAACTTCAATTTTCCCACTAAAGATCTTAAAAGACTTAGGGGTTCTTAGATCTAGGGTTTACAGTAATATGATGGATGAGAGGTTGGAAGAATTAACTACAAGAAATGAGAATGCAAGACGATCACAATCTAGAAATGGGAAAGATAGAGATATAGAGAGAGGAGTTAAAAAATAAGTAAGGAGAAATTATTAAATTAATTTAATATTATGATATTTTTTACAGAAGCTTATGGTATACTTATTATTATATTCATATAAATTTCTTTTTATTTGTTGTTGACAGAATAAATTTACGTGTGTACGATCCCCTAATATAAGGGTATGTTTAATAGATCGTTTTTTCTGTTTTCTTAAATTTATTAAAAGAGAATACTTTTGAAGTTTTATTCTTTGTGTTCATTTTTTTTTTCTGTGAGGTGTTCTCCTCACGACCTTTTTGAAAATAAAAATGGAAATCTACTATATATATTTTTAGCCATTCTCTTCCAAATCAAACATATTCAAGATGCCAAATAAAACAGAACAGATAGGGAAGATTGAGATAGGAAGAGAAGTTAGAGAGAATATTCAGTGAGATTATTAATATATATTAATTTAATTTTCTCCTATTTGTTGTTGACATAATAAATTTATGGTGTCAACTAATAAGGTATGATACTCGACTCTTTTTCTCCTTTCTTTAATTAATAAAATAAAATAAATTTTACGGTTATTCTCTAATCAATACAACATATTAGCCTTTCAATAACATTTTTTAATAACATGTATTATAAAATGTTATAAAAAAAAAGAAAAGAAAAGCGGGCGAGAGAAAAAAAAAAGAGTAAAGAAATTAAAAACATAACCGAAGTGTTATTAAAAAGAAAAATAAAAGAAAAGCGGGAAACTAAAGATTTGGGCAAAAAAATAATTTGGAGCCCAAACACCTAAAAGTAATCGATCTCCCATTGGCTCTCTTCTCTCCATCGTCTTCTCCGTCGTCTTCTCCATCATCTTCTTCGTCGTCTTCTCCATCGTCTTCTCTATCGTCTTCTCTCCATCTTCTTCTCCATCATCTTCTCTCTATCGTCTTCTCTTTTCTTCTCGACAACTCAAATCTCCTACTTCTTCTTCTTTGTTCTCTTCAGTCCATCACCTTCGTTTCCAAGCTCCATCTATTTCTGTAAGTCCCCCTGCCTATCACGAAATAATAAGGTAGAGTAGCATAAGTTTGACACGAAGGGATCTTTCAGATTATCAATCCATCTTCATCTGGTATGCTCGATCATCTTTCCATTGCCCTAATTTGTCTATTCTTTGACTAGTTTATCTTTTTTCTGTTTGTGGTTGTTTGATGTCTGTGGTTGTTTGTGTTGAATATAATGTAGGTTATTTTGTCTTTAGTTGTTTGATGTTTATGGAAAACCTTTCAGTTGATGTTTGAGTATTGGCAAGGATATATGTGAAAAAAATTAAGTTGATGTTGATTATTCCCAAGACTTCTGTCTGTATCAATTTGTTTTTTCTTGAACCCTTATGGAAATTAGGTATGTATATGTATACATAGAAGCTAGATGTGTATATGTGTTATTTTGTAATAGTTATTTTAATCTTTCAACAAATGACTCTGTTTTAATCCATTCATTTTAATTTTTCTCCAAAATTGTCACTTTTTTAAAACATCAAGCACCAAAATGAACTAAAATTCAAAGTATAAGAAAATACATGCCGAAAGTATATGAATCAAAATGAACCTAAATAAATAAATGTAAAAAGAACTCAAGAACTGAAGGTAATTCACAAAATCATTCGACAAAGATAAGATCAAGAAGTTCAAAACAAATGCTGATTTACAAAGAATGAGGCATTAAAACTATCTATGGAATTATCATAGTGATATTGCCTATCTAAAGGTCATTTCTACAAGAACTCTCAACCTGGAATGAGTATTGGGATATAAAGAGAAGGAGAAAAGTATCAGAAATGACCAAAGTTTGTTATGCAAACTTCTAAAAAGATGTTTATTTATCTGTAATTTCATTGATTTCTAGCAGTGATCTGCAGAGAAACAATTCTGACCTGATGGCAGCAAAGCAAACAACCAAAAAAAAAAAAAAAAAAAACAGAAGAAGAAAAGAGAAAACACCATCAATTTCCATTGTTTCTACACCCACATGTTCAACCCAGTTAGAAAACTCTACAATAAACACAAAATTGTCAAAACCTTAGCTTCGTTCAGTCAACTTTGAATGTTTCTCTTCTTTTTCTTTCCATTTTCTTGAAGCTAGAATGATGTTTTCTACATGGTTAAGGCTATAATTTATGATTCTTCTTAATATCTCGCTTGTTTTGCTAACTGCAACATTTGATTATTTTTTTCAATATACTTTTAGTTAGCCGTCATTGCCAACAAAATATAATCTAAAGGTACCATATAATACTTTTTATGTTTTATTATATTTATTAGATATCATGTTGTAATATATCCACTCAAGATTTCACTCAATTAAAATATAATGTTTGTTTTCTTTTGAAAAAATAGTAAAATTGTAGAAAGTTGATTACTCACTTTTCATTAATTTTATGATAATTTTGTTTGTGTCTCATTAATTCTTCTTATTCTAAAGTTGAGCAAGACTAAACATGGACAACTAAAAAAGTTTGTAGACATTTATGAAAAGTGACAAAAGAATCATGAAAGTGAATGATATCCAAAATGGCTTATGACATTTATGTCTCAGTCTCTTGTTAGCTTGCTGGCCATTGAGTAGTTGTTGTCCATTGAGTAGTAGATTGTTTCCTTTAAGTAAATGGCTTGTTGTGAATGTCTTATGCCCCTCCACCCACCCCTCATCCACCATGACTCTTGCATACTTAATGTGATTTTTGGTTAGGAGCGTATTGAACAAAATCGTGTGGCTTCTTCAAGTAGTATAATTGATGATGCAATTAGTAAAGTTCTTGGGCCCGATCAAGGCTATGTAAGAGGACTAGGATTTGGTGTGACTCTATCGAAGGTGTCTACATCAATTCACAAAGATAAAACCATTACATCTCTTGAAAAAAAATGTGACAACCTTACTTCGGATGTAGATGAGTTGAAAAGTGTGGTAGCTTCTTTATTAAAGGACAAGGTAAATTTGTCTTAACACTCTTAAAAGTTCTTAAATTTTGTTTGTAGCACATTTTGACATTGTTGTTTATATAGAAAAAAAATAAGTGATGACAATTCTAATCATCTTGTTAAAAGAGTACCATCATCGGCACATATTCGTACTCATACTCCTACTCCAATCATAAATACTCCACCGGTAAATCTAATCATCTTTGCTATTTTAAATTATTATTGTTTGAGAATTTTCTAACCATAATATTGTTGAAAAAGAGTGTTACTACCAACACTCCCAATAAGTGCTTGCTACTAGATTGGATTGGTTCAGGAGAAGTCATTGCTAAAGGTAGATGGTCTTCCAATGATCCATCTGTTCTTGTCCACCATGTACCTCTTGGCCCCAATGCAGTTCGTGTGTGGATTGATACAGTGAAAAATACCAAATTCCTTCTTATGGAGGCCTACCTCCGACATTATTGTTATTGATGATGCTCTGGGCACTATTGTAGCATGGCCAATGGATAAAGTCAAACTATGTAATAAATTTTATTTACTTTGTGAATTAGGTATTTATTAAGTTCTTCAACTAATAATTTATTGTTAGAATTAGATAATGATATTTTTTTTTATTTTTTTTGTTAGGTGATTGATGTGTGAAGAAAACAGTGGAGCAACACATATATATGTTATAAAGTTAGTGTTGATGTTAATTTAACAATTGTTACAATTTGAACATCTTTTTTTATCCTCTCAAAATTTTGGGACTTTAGAACTTAGTGTTGATGTTATGAAGTCATTTTAATTGAATTAACAATTTACTTGTTCTAATAGTTAAGGACTTTGAAACTTAGTGTTGATGATTTTGTATGTTATAAATTTGAATATTTTGGTTATAATTATGATTGTATATTTTGATGAATGTGAATTAGACCATAGTATAACAAATTACGACGACAACCTTCATAATAAAAAGGAACAAAAAATTGTTTATAGCATTTTTCCAAACAGCTATTGAATGATTTTGACAACACTTTTCAAATGTAACAAAAAACGCTACACAAAATCTTTTATAGCATTTTTGAAATGTTATTAAAAACGCTATTAAAACCTTTTTATAGCGCTTTTCTAACGCAAATCAAAACACTATACAACGTCTTCTATAGCATTTTTCCAATGTTATTGAAAACGCTATTGAAAGTTTATAGCCATTTTTCGACGCAATAAAAACTGTTATAAAAACGTTTCGATAGCGTTTTTCCTCACGTTATAAAAATCATTTAGAGCATAATATTTGTGCTATTGCTGGCGACATATTATAGCTGTTTGCATAGCATTGAAAAAACGCTATGAAAAGTCATGGACTTTCAATAACATCGGCTACGACAGCATTTCGAAAACGCTATCGAAAATCATCTATAGCGTTTTGTTAATGCTATTGTTGCTGATATTTCTTGTAGTGAATGCAAAGAATATTTCTGCTATTTTAATTATGGTTTTTTAAAAAATATAACAAATTGGCAAAATATTTACATTCTATAGAATAATTTTGAAAACATAAAAGACCTATAGACCTACAATAGAAAATATCCACTTAACACTCGATTAATCGACCACACATGCGCGTATAATTTTTCTTCTAGGCAATCATGATACGCAATCGTGTAAAAGATCATACACGATCGAGTACCAAATCTAAACGATCTTGGTTCAAGATTGCGTGTAATTTTTCTTAAATGATCATGATACGCAATCATGTATCGATCGCGTACCAAATCTAAACGACCTTTGGTTTAAAATTACGTACTAAGATATTTTATATTTAATACACGATCTTGTATCAATATTGTAGATTTGGTACACTGCCGTGTACCAATATCTAAATGATCATGTATCAAGATCTAAACGATTTTTGTTCAAAGATCATGTATCCATCTTTCATTTTTTGTACATGATCTTATATCAATATCGTTTAGATCTTGGTACACAATAATCGTGTACCAATGTCTAAGTGATCGTGTATCAAGATCTTTTATATTTGGTACACTATCTTGTACCAATATCGTTTAGATTTTGTACACAATTTTTTAGACATTAGTACATGAACGTTTACCAAGATCTAAACGATTTTTGTCCAAGATCGTATACCAAGATCTTTTATGTTTGGTACACGATCTTGAACCAAGATTGTTTAGTTTTTGTACACGATCGTTTAGATCTGGAAGAAGAAATATAAGAGAAATGACGAAAATTGTTTACCAAGTGGGAATTTGAAGAAGTGAAAAAAGAAAGATATAGAATAAAAAATAATAATAATTGTAGAATAATGATCTTTATTTCAAAAAGATATAAAGGAAAAATTGCAGAAGAAGGGAAGGAAGAAGGTGGAAAGAAAGAAGGAAGAAATCGAAGTTGTAGAATCTCAAAAGAGCAAGAGCAAACCTGAAATATTTAAAAGAATGGTCGGCTTCATGACCTTTCGATTTTGTTACATGGACCATAAATATTTTTGTGTTTCCTTATATTTATGAAAATTAATTTTTTTTTTCTTTTTAGGATTTGTGAATCAGAGATTAGAGGATAATTTTTAAAAAATTAATAAGTAACCAACAACTTTTTTCATTAAAAAAAATTATATAAAAATTTGGCTTTTATTTGTTTTTTCTTATTCGAAATTAGTCACTTCGTATGAAAAACTATTAAAAAAGGGGTTTTATTGAAGATATAACAATGGTAAAATTGAATAATAATAAATAAACCATAGGCCCACAATATGAAATACAAAAAAATATCCCAGTCAATACACGATTAATCGACCACATGTGCACGAGTAATCTTATTCTAAACGATCGTGTACTACAGTTTAAATGATGATTTAGATCATGATACACGATTGTGTAATTCATTTTAAATGATGGTGAACAATGCTTCAAATTTAAACAGTCGAATAATAAACTATAAACGATAACAAGAATACTTCAAACACAAACAATTGTATAACATAATTTAATCATAATGCAAGGATAGACGATCGTGCAATGAAATAATATACTTTAAACGATCGTGTTGACAATGTGATAAACGATCATCATATTGATCATGGTCAACAATCGTGTTGAATATGGCAAACGATCTATTAGTTATAGTAAACCTTGTGTAGTCCAATGCAAATGATCGTGAAAAACTTTAAATCTAACGATTGTATGATACAATATTTACGATCATTTAGATTTTGGTATATAATTGTTTAAAAATGCAACATTACATAGTTCTTTGTTAACATTTTTTACTAATCAGTGTTTAAACAATTTAGAATTCTTATCGAATATGAAATAAGAGATTTAAATGATCAAATCTTATACTCTAAATATCGAAGAAAGAAATCTGAAAAAGCATTGAATAAATTGAAAACAAGATAAAAAAATCGCAAAGAAGGGAAAAAAGTGAAGTACACAACTTGTGCTACAATATTCAAAACTAACAAGAAAAATTAATCAGGTTTCATTGATTGTTTTTTTTTATTCTATTGACCGTAAATATTTAGAAGTTTTGTTACACCTAGGTGAATCAGAAAAACAAATTAACAAAGGAATTTATTGTATAAAGTTAGAATGTCTTAAACTTATGGAGAAATATGGAGATAGAGTAGAGGTAAAGGAAATGTAAGATATGAATATATTCGTCTAATTTTTTTTGTTTAAAAAAATATATTATTATGCAACAAGAGAAGGACGTAACAGCGTGACATCAAAACACCAGTACTGAAAAAGCTCACTCTCCTCGTCCACTCAATTGCAGACTTAATAATCTTTTAATTGGCCTCAGGCCGATCACATCGTCTTATTTTTTATTTGGCGCCTTAAAAATAATTGGTACTACTTTATTTATTTATTTATTTACTTATTTATATTGATTACGTGTTGGCTTGCAGTTAACTTCGTTATCTAAGGGATGACGCCACAATAGCCCTATGGATAAGGTTGAAAGCGGATTAAGCAGCTCATAACGGTCTGATCCCCGAATCCTTCTTTTCCCACGAATCTCTCTATCCGAGAGACATCCACTTTCGAAAACTGAATCAATACTCAAAGAAAGGGAAGGAAAAATCAATTGGCCGCCATTGGTTCCTTCTGTGAATGACATGCAGCTTATTCATCTAGATATACATTGCTGCAGCTTTTCAATTGTCCTTTCTTTCCTTTTTCTTTCTTTTACACTTTTTCCTTTTCATGGCTGAGGTGAAGAGATCGAGCGGTACTGTAAGGTGGTTTAGTGCACAGAAGGGGTTTGGGTTCATAGCTCCAGATGATGCTAGCGACGATCTTTTTGTCCACCAGACCTCCATTCGTTCAGAAGGATTTCGGACTCTTTTCGATGGTCAAACTGTTGAGTTTACCATCGATTATGACCAAGATCAACGCGCCAAGGCCGTCGACGTCACTGTAATTGATAGATCTACCAGATATGGAGGAGGTCGCGGGGGTGGGAGAGGTAGAGGTGGTTCTTATGGAAGATTCGGTGGCGGCGGCCGCGGTTTTGGCAGAGGAAGATGGTACGATGGTCCAAGCGGTGGTGGTGGTCGTGGCGGTGGGGAGTGCTACAATTGTGGCCGGATGGGTCATTTGGCGAGGGATTGTTATAGGGGTAATGGCGGTGCTCCTCCTGGCCGTAGATACGAAGGTGGTCGAGGTTATGGTGGTGGTGGGGGCGGTAGAGGTTGTTATAATTGTGGAGATACAGGACATTTTGCTAGGGATTGTCAAAACGAAAGCAAATGAAGAATGTTGGTCTTCCTTTAAGCGGTACACATTACAATTTTTCTGAAAATTATTTTGGTTGGCCTGTTAATTTTTTTATGCGAAATCTGGGATTTTTTAGTGTGTCAGTGACTTCAAGTCTGCAATTGAGGGCACGAGGATCTGGCGGTAATAAATCATAAGGCTTCATCTCGTCAATGTTTCTCCTTTTGGGTCTTCCATAATTTGTTGTTCATAATTAGATGATGAAACCAATTGTTTGTATATGCTATACCTTTCTGGCATTTCTAATTCATTCTTTCTTTGCTTGTTGTTTTATAGAATCATAATATGATATTTGTAATCTGTCAAAAGGTATAAGTTCATACCATTTTTTATTTCTTATATACGTTTCACTTTTGTCTATTACTGTTGATGGTTTTCTTTTTCGCCCTCATTATTGATTTATTGGTGCTTTACTGGGATTCTTTGCTTCGAAACTTCAATCATTGGTGTTGAATTGCCAATGCAAGTAATTGTCCTGCACTATGTACTATATTTTTGCCTGTATTCTCCCCGGAATCTGAATGAAACCAGAGCTCTTAATAATACTTTAGATATTTTTGAAGTTTTTCACAGGGGAAGCTAAACCCATTTCAGGGTTTCAATTATTATATCTGCTAATAGTTATGGCTGGATTTGAAATTTCTCCATTTGGCTTGTTTCACTCATGAAAATCCTAAGCATAGAAATCTCAGCTATTGGTGGTGTTGCTCTTGATGTTTAGTAAGATCTTATTGTAGGTAGGTTACCAAACGTCAATCTTATTTTTCCTGTTTTGTTGTTTCACATCATCTGATTTTTGGCTTTCTATTCAATGTATGACAACAACTCTGTCATTATATTTGAAGCTTAAGAACAATTTTGATATGTTTTCTAAGAACTTGCGAAATCGTGTGGTCGGTCTTCTGTTTGACTGAGATGTGATGTTGCTAGATGAAATGCTTGTAGTTTGCTCGTTTTATTTTATTTCCATTGTGTTTTACAGATTTCCATCATCCTTTTTCAACAGACAGGCCGTATATGAAACTGTTGTGTTCTTTTATTGGGTTGATGATTCAAAGAATTTTACACAAACTTTATCCATTGGAAAGTATTCTTATAATCATTTTGTTCTTGCCTTTTCCGAGTGGTATATATCAGTGTAAAAGTATCCCCGTTCATTTGATCACTTTCTCAAATGAATGAAATTTAATAGAAAAAAAACATGGATCCACAAAAATTCCATATAAATAGCAACATTATAGTGGAGCCGTAATTTTGACTTGCAGCAAGTTTCTATATCTTCACCTTGTTGTATCTTTGAGATACGATCAAAATTTATGAATCTAATATTGTACTTTTTCTCCGTCTCTATGAAACCCATCATATGATTTTTTTTTATTGGGTTAGTCACATAAATGACAAAAAAAAAAGGTCTAAAATAATAATAACATATGTACCACAAGGATAATATAATAGTATATATCACAAAATATAACCGATAATTGTTATCATTTGTTATCCCTAATAACTATTATAAGTGCACCATTACCAGTATTTTTTTTTCTTCCAATTTTCTTAAATTGAAAGCTAATCGTTGATAGCAATTGATGATTGTTATACCTTATTATCACTAATATATGTTATCAATGATAGTTTTTAATTTCAGAAATATGTTATTAGTTGATATAATTTATAACGGCTATCAATGATAACCACTGCAGGTAGTGTAACTTTTGATTTGAGAAATGGTATCAGTTGCTATAGCTAGTTAGCTACTATCGAAGATAACTGCTATAAATAATACCTTTCAATTTGAGAAATGTGGTATCAATTGCTATCATTGATATCTTCTATTAGCCATGTTACTATCAATTAATATTTCTGATAGCTACTATAAGAAATTTTTCTATATTGCTATCAACATAAAATGATATCACTAACATTATCTATCGATGATTGCATTAGAACAATATCGTTGGTAGCAAGTATAAGCTATATCATTAGAAGAATATCTTTTTATAAGTGATATCTCCTTGGTAAACTATCAATTTTGAATTAATGAGGTTCAATTAAGCTATTCAATTGATATTTTTTATAGTTATTATCTATGATATTCTTCCATTGCAATCACTAATAATATCTATCAGTCGTAGCAATGGAAGAATATCACTGATAGCATTTTATAAGTAATATCCATAATAGGCTACTATATACAATGGTATCAAGGTAATGCTACTATAAAGTGATATTATGGTTGTTTTTCTTTTTAGCATAAATGGACAAAGAAAAAAGATCAGATTAGCATGCTATCGATAATAGCTTTGAATCACAAATAACATACTTTTCATTTTGATTGCTTATATTGCTAATAGTATAAATGAAATTGATACAGTTGCAACTTTTGTTGAAATAAATTATTGATTTTAGGTTATGCTATCAACATTTATATTACATAGAAATTCAAAGTTCAAGTTATCGGTGATAAATTCATGAAAAATACATTGACATATTATGCATGCGATCATTGATAGAAGTCATCGCTAATAGCATGAAATGGAGGAAACTAGAGGGTAGAATTGACATTTTAAAAAATTTACATTAAGACTGGTAAAATATTGCCAGCTACTTTTGCGAATATTATTCCCCTGTGATATAGATTATATTTATTTTTTATATTGTGCTATTTGGTGCAATCCCTTTTTTATTTGATGAATAATAGTCAATAGATAGCTTGCAAGGGTATTTTCCCCATGGGTTTGAAATTAGGGGGTTTGGGCACTTGGAATAAAATTTCTGGGATTAAAAAATCAAACTCATGAGTTTAGAAGTCACACCCCCTCCCAAATCACCTACTCTAGACCTGAGAGACGGTGTGATGTCAGCGTCGTTGCTTCCCTTCTAAAACAACACCAATTGACCCTGACTACTTAGCCTTTTGTAATGTTAAACATCTTGAAAAAATTAACTTATGCAGCATACTAACATAGTAAACACAAACTAAACAAACTTTATTACATAAAACTCAAAATAGTTAAGGCTAAATGTCATTGATTACATACTATACTTTTAGACCAAACAGAAACTAAACAACTAAGCTTAACCCTAAACTGATGAACAAAACAAGAGTGAACCTAAGTACTAATTGACAGCAACAAAAACTATCAACAACTATACACAACAGACTAGAGACAATGGTCAGGCTCTCGGATCATAATCTCTTCCTAGAAAGTGGAAAAACATTTAGAAAGGGTGAGCTAAATAGCCCAGCGAGTGACGGGTTTTTAAAACATACTTTTGAAACAACAAGTTTAACATTTTACTCTTTCACATAAAAATATATAAATCTTGGAATATTTAGCTTAAAGTTACTCATTTAGTTACTATGTTAGAAAGAACTATTGGGACGATAAAAATAAACTAGGCATGAAAGCCGTATCCCGTGATATGATATTTACAAGTCGGAGGCTAGGAATTAGTAGTGTGGAACCCTCATCTCACTAATTTGCCCCCATAATAGGAAACTAGGTATCTAATGAATACCTTCATCAATGAAACCTCTATGCATAGGCAATATCCCTTGAAGGGTTTCTATATATATCTTAGAACATTGTAAGTATAGTCTAAAATATGCTAAGATCATTGTTTAACTTAAATACTTGGAAAACCTATCATAAACATACTTGCTTGTAAATTTCATAAGCAAATTCATCAAGAAATACATGCTTGCCAAAATATTTCTAAACTCATGCTTTGGAAACACTTTCTAAGTCAGCATACTAAAATATACAAACCTCAAAGCATGCCTAAAACATTTGATAGTAAAATCACATTTAGAAATCAACTTTAAACTCATTTTTGTCACTCACAGATGGTAGCTTAGACCCTTGGCTTCTATACTTGCTTGATCTTCTTTTGACCTGAAATAATGGGAAATAATTTCATTTAATTCTCTTTGATCATAAAAATATACAAAACCTTATTTAAAATTCTAAAAACATCACTAGAACAGCCCAAAATCACCCATTGACATAGGTTGGCGCATATGAATGGGTGATAGAGGCTGGCACACACATGTAGGGCTTCGACAAGCCTTGCCACATGCTAACCCCGCAAGGGGCACACCGCACAGCTCACTTGGTCGCTCGCTCAGTTCCTCGCGTGGCCCTTCCTCGCACACAAGGCTTGCCATGCACCTCTCTGGCCGTGCACCTTACACTTTGCTTGCCTAGCGTAAGTAGTGTGTCTAACACGAGCCCATCCACACCATGCTAACCTCTTTCAACCCAAAATTCATGCCCATCTCGCCTAGCAGACCTTGTCACTCGACCAGCCACTAACACTGCCCAGAACTTATTTCTCAGTCAGAACCTTAACTCTACTTTAGAGGTTAATATCTTAAAATCCATAACTCAAATGGAAATATTTCCTTCTACAAAGTTGCTGGAAAATTTTGTAACCTTTTTACCTCAAAATGTTAGCAAAAAACTCCATGATATGAGTTTTGTAGTGTCCTTGGAGTGAAGACTACTTAGATTCCTTAAAAAAAATGACATTTCTCCCTTCTTTTAACTCAAACGCAACTTTCCTCTTTTTAAATTTAATCAGCATCCCTATGTTTCTCGCATAGCCAAGATAAACTTAAATGCCCAACTAACCTTTAAGGACACAAACTTCAGCCTCTTGGCTACCAAGCTTAATGTCCAATAACCTCTCAAGACAAAACTTCTTGCCTAGCCAAGACCATCTCAACAAACACACTTAGAGGTTCATCACTTCTTCTTGGCCACACTCACACAACTTAAGCTTGTCGCCTATCTTTGTCTAAACGCCTAAATAACCTCTTTAGAGGTTATTTTCTCCTCTTTTAGCTATCCACCAAGCTCAAAACGCCTAACCAAAGGACTTAGCTAATTTTTCCACTTTTTCAACTTCACCTCCTTAACTTTTAACCATTCTTTCTTAACTTTCCTTCTTCCCACCTACCATGATACACTTACAATGACACTTCTTAAGCTTATCTTTCCACCTTAACTTCACTCAAAACTAACCTTTTAAACTCTTTGGGAAAACCCAAGTTTCTTAAGGTTTGAGGTTTAATTTCTCTTCCTCTTAAGAAATTTTGTCCTCATAATTCAAATAACTCCAACTCGAAGCATTCTACTTATCTTTAAATAAACAAATTTAATTAAATAACTTACCAGTAATGATGTTCAGTTTCTCCTCCATTTCCTGTTGATCTAGAGCATACATTCTTCCTTATTGTCATGGTCTACCCACAACTCCTTTTTTGCTTAATATCGCTTGTTTCTTCTCCGACGGTTGTGACTTTTAGTTGACTAATGGTTTGTGACTGCACTTATGAATCTGTTTGTCCTTCAGACTTCAATTAAGGACAATTTCTTTTAAAATGTCCAGGTTTCTTGCACTGATAACAAATATCTGCTCCCATCAAACATTGACCTCAATGAAATCTCCTAAAACTATGAGATAGAGATCTTTTATCTGTGCTCGCCACAGATTCTTGTTCTGAACTCGTTACTGTAGCGGACCTTGTTGGTTGACCAAAACTTCTTTGTCCTAGTCTTGAGTAGGCACTCCTTGTGCTTATTTCTTGTGCTGGTTATCCAATTGAACGAGTCTCGAAATCTTTCTTTCTTGATATTTCTGAAACAAAATGATCTTGCCTTTGCTGCTTCTTAGAAAAAGTTCCTTACCTCTACTTCTCCTCTGGTTCATCCAGCTCTAGACTTTGCTCGACTCGTAAAGCTATATCAATCAACTGAGAAAAATTTGCTCTTGCTGCTTCTATCGTTATCGAGGTACGAATCTCTTTATGTAAACCTTTTTCAAATTTTCTACATCTGACTTCTTCAGTTCCCACCATTAAACCAACATACTTCAATAATTTCGTAAACAGTTTTTCATATTCCACTACTAACATTGGTCACTGAATCAAGTTCATAAATTCTTCCGTTTCTTTTCACGATATGTCTTTGGATAATACTTCTCTTCAAAGATGTATCTAAAAGTTTCCCAATCTAACATATCTATGTCATCTCGCCAAACCTCGATGGATTTCCATCAATTCTCAGCTTCTCTTTGTAGCAGAAATGAAGCTAATCTAACTTGTCTCTCCTCGGGACAACCCATAACTTTAACACACTTTCCCACCAAACTGAACCATGCTTCGGCATTTGCAGGACTCGTTGAACCTTCAAACACTGTTGCTCCTAAAGCCTTTAACCGTTCTATTCCATACTTCTCTTTCGAATCTTTCAATGTAAATCTTAAAGTTTCAGTTATCTTTAGGGTGAAACTTACCAACATTCTTTCTTCTCTCTCTGTTTGTACTGTTAGAGCACTTAACTCTCCTTCCTATAGTTTCAGGTTAGGGTCTCGTGTCCTTCTTCTTTCTATCGTCTTTGTCTGCTAGTTGTGCGAACCATGACTCCTATAACATATCCACTCATCAGACTTGACTCTTACTCTTCTCTTTTTAAAACTTCATTCTTTACTTTCTGATTTTCTTGAGAACCTATTTAACTTAGACTTGCTTCTCTTCCTTACCCAAGAAAAAAGACTCATACTGATATCTATTTGACATAAGACCAATTAAACACAACTTAGACACTTACTTTCCTATTCCCTCGGAAATAACTTTTGTTCTAATACCACTTGTCACACCTCCTCCTAGATCACTTCCAAGTAAAATGTATAAGATATGACAGTATAAATTTTCATAAGACATTATGATACTTTTAATAAATTATTTTCTTTCATGATTGAAAACTGATTTCGCCCTGCAACAGTAAGTTCAAAACTCGGAGATTCACAATCTGTACCTGGAAAGAGGGAAAACATTTTAAAAGAGTAAGTCAAAAGACTTAGTGAGCAACAGGTTTATAAAGCAAGTTTTCATAAATAGTTTAACATAAAACTGAACCTTAAATAGCCTCTATCATTAAACAGTCATATCATAACATGATACTTGAAATATTGTACTTTTGCATAGCTTTTGAAAGAAGTGATTTATAGCCACAGGTAGTATTAAACCTCTTCGTCCTAAGACGAAATAGTTGATAGGAAACAACTTTCACTGTAATCCTCCTCCTATAAGCATAAGGATATATCCTTTCTGATGGCTGATAAACTATAGACTCGTTAACCCTACCATCAGTATGTAGTTAACAACCATGTATACAATAGGTCTAATAGAATATTCGAGCTATGATCAAACTGAAGGGATGAAAACCCTTTCCAGCGGAAGAATTACAGACCCAATTTTAATTGGAACCTTAAAATTACTAATACATTGGCAAAAAATACAAAACTATTTTTATGCTTAAACATGCTTTGGAGAAAAATACAGAGAATAAAACTTACGCTCGTTGACGACTTTGAATCTACCAATCATCAATTTGGACACAACCACTTGGAAACCTTCCTATTCTCTGATTGAGATGGTTTGTGGGAACCAAAATTGGAATAAGGGAATTTTTCTTTAGAGAGAAAATTTGTTCAGAGATAATGGGGGAGCAATTCAAACTTTGCAGAACTCACCCCTCTGATTTTTTTTTGTTACACAAAAAATTCCCTCTTCTTCAGTCGAAAGAAGAGGGAAGTTAGAGAGAATAAATGGAAACGTGGGAAACCACCTACGTTCCTTATTAATTTAATAAATAAATATATATTAAATTAATTAATTAATTATATTAATTCATTAATTATATTAATTATATTAATTATTTAATTCATATTTAATTAATATTTCATTTAAATCATATTTAAATGAATATCTCTCCACATACCCTATAGTTTAAATTTAATTAATTTAATTAAACGAAATTAAACTAAACTATTAATTAATTCTCCAATTAATTAATTTCTAAATTAAATATCTTATATTTAATTTAATCTAAAATTTGAATCATATTCAAATATAAATTTCTCTCATAACCTATAGTTTTAATATGTATCACGTCCACATTAAATTTTAACCTATAATTTTAATATGAATCTAATTCACATTAAACTAATATTTGAACTCACTCAAATATTTTATTCTCTCGTAATTTAATTTTAAATCATATCCAAAATTAAATTTATATAATAAAGTCTAATTAAAATATAAACTTTATATTATAATGTATCAATATACATTATATTAATTTCCAAAGTAAATTTGAACATTTCAAATTACAACCAATATAAATAAATCTCATTACTCTTTATAAGCTAGAAAGGGGACCTAATAGACCTACAGATCAGAAGCTACAACGATATGAGATTAATTAGCTAAACTCATTAACCACATTAATCAATATTCGTTAATTGTGTGTACACTCCACTAAAGACTCATACCTGAACTCTTCTCACTGTAGATATATTTCTGTGTCCACGGATATAGACCAATACCAGTAAGTTAGTCCTTCACAAGTGTTCGTAACACCAGTTGGGTCAAATTACTGTTTTACCCCTAGGTTACTTCTAGTCCTTAAATACCAGTGCTCCTCTAATGAACAAACTGTTTATGATCCAACCACTAAACAAAAACCCCTCTCGTGCCATAAAGAGGGTAAGGCCCTTTGTTCAAGTCCCGGAAACACCATTTAAGGGAACACTTATCTACTTACCCTAAAGGTGGGAAGGAGTGAATTCCATTTTGTGTGATTATGTTCCCAGCTCCCCACACGGTCTTATCCCCAAAATGATAAGCATATTGAGTTGACAATTTGACTACTCTCACCCGTACAAATCAAAGGGCAATCCCTCGCAAACAGGAGTTCATAATATACTCAGGATTAAGACTAAGTCACCTAGGTCATCCTAATGAAATAGAAATCCAACTAGTTAACGGAGTTACATCTAGTGATTACTATTTCGTGATTTGGTCTTATGCAAACTCATTGCATAGGATACCCTCACTCTCATGTCGCATACATGGATGCATTGGATCAATGTGTTTGTATCAAATACAAAGGGAGTCGTATCCATAGTGTTAACAGGATAAGGTACCCAACCTTAACCCTATACTATAAACCCTTTAAACTAATCTTGAACATTAATCCCCGTATGTCTCTACATACTCACTACAAGAAAATGGAGCATTCCTGACGCCGAAAAGGACGTCGACATAAAGAACGTCGGGAATAAGGGCTTTTCCGATGCCCTGAACACCACGTCAAGAGAAGCGTCGGGAAAACATTCTTTCCCGACGCATCATGTAGGCGTCGACAAGTATTCGTCGGGAAAAAGGTAAATTAATTTTAAAAAACAAACTATTCCCGATGCCGTGCACAGTACGTCGGAAGCGACGTCGAGAATAGGGGTTTTTCCCTATGCAGCCTTAAGCGTCGGGAAAACCGTTTAATGAGCATCGGGAATTCTCCTGTTTCCGACGCTTTTTGGGGGATTTCTCGACGCCGTGGGACTGGGTCGGGAAATCCCTTTTTTAATCGTTTCAGTTCTGTATTTTACATAACCGAAACCAAGAGGGGAAAAGAGAGGAGAAGCCGAGAGCCGTCGCCATTTCCATCGCCCTTCCGTCGCTGTTCTGCAGCCGTCAGTCGCCGCTGTCCCTCGTCGCCGTCTACCACTTTAGGTAAGTGGAAAATTAAAATTTATTTAGTTTAAATTTATGTTTTAGGGTTTTTTTTTAGGAAAATTATTTTAGGATTTTCTTTTGGAATAGATTTTTGTTTGTTAAATGTATTTTTGTATAGAATGTGTGTAATTTGGGGTTGAATTGAAATTTGAATGGTTTAGGGTTTAGGGTTATTTAGAAAATTAAATTAAGGGGGGAATTTATAGTTAAATGAAAATTGAATGGGGGTTGAATTGAGGGAGGGGGTTTATTATTAAATTGAAAATTGAATTGGGAGGGGGGGGGAGGGGGGGAGATTTATAGTTAAATTGAAAATTGAATTGGGGGGAGGGGGTTTAAGTTAAATTGAAAATTGAAAGGGGGGGGGGGGGAGAGAGAGATTTATAGTTGAATTGAAATTGGAGGGGAGGGGAGGGGGAGGGGGGTTAATAGTTAAATTGAATTAGGGGGGGGGGGGGGAGAGAGAGATTTATAGTTAAATTGAAAATTGAATTGGGGGGAGGGAGAGGGGGATGGGTTAATAATTAAATTGAATTGGGGGGGAGGGGGGATTTATAGTTTATGTTTTGAATGTAATATGTGTGTTAAGATTTGTTTTGGCTATCCTGCAGTTATGGTAGCCTGTTTGTGTTAAATATTTTTATTGTTTATTTGAGATGGTTATCCTGTAGTTATGGTAGCTTTTTTGTTTTGAATTTGTTTATGTTTGGGATGACTATCCTGCAGTTATGGTAGCCTTTTTTGTTTTGAATTTGCTGGTTTCAAGGGGTGGTAGTAGGATAGCTTGAAGTATTTTGTTGTTAATAATTAGGTTGTGTTGGCTATCTTGCAGTTATGGTAGCCTCTGTAGTTTGGAGGGGTTTGTAGGATGCGAAGATTTTGAAGTATTTTGTTGTTAATAATTAGGTTGTGTTGGCTATCCTGCAGTTATGGTAGTCTCTGTAGTTTGAAGAGGTTTGTAGGATGCAAAAATATTTTGAAGTATTTTGTTGTTAATAATTAGGTTGTGTTGGCTATCCTGCAGTTATGGTAGCCTCTATAGTTTGAAGTTAGTTATTGAAAAATAGTGAAAATTCAGGGGAGTAAGTTATGGATGTGAGAGAGTGAGAGAGATATGTTTCTAATCAAACTTATTTATGTTTTAGGGACTTAAACGATGGATAAGGGTTGGATGAAACTTAGAAATAAGTTATCCCTTGAGTATAGACATGGAGTGACCCAGTTTTTAGAATTTGTCAAATTTCACGTTGACGCTTACGGACGATTAAGGTGTCCATGCAAGAGATGTTTGATTTTAAATTGGAGCTCATTAGAGGGTGTGTAACGACATCTGCTGACTATTGGAATATCCCCATACTACACAGAATGGGTGTATCATGGAGAGTCATTAAGCTATAGAGGTACAGAAAACTTTGAGGAAGGAACTAGTAGTAATCCTTTTAATGAAGGAACTAGTAGTAGACAATTTAGTGAAGAAGGTGATATCTTTGGTATGCTAAATGATTTACAAGCCCCTATTGAACATTAAGAGGAAATAGAGGAGTTTCGTTTGGAAGATGAAATGTCGATGAATGTTGGGGTAAATATAGATGAAGATACAACAAATAATATATTTCAGGACTTATTGAATCAAGCACGTAATGAGTTGTACCCTGGTTGTTCTAAATTTTCGTCGTTGAATTTTTTGCTTAAGTTGATGCATGTGAAAGTTCTAAATGGTTGGAGTAACAAGTCGTTCGACATGTTGTTAGAACTCTTAAGAGCAACATTTCCAATGTGTAATAGTACTATTCCTAGTTCATTTTATGAAGCAAAACGAAAACTTCGTGACTTGGGCTTGGGATACGAGACTATTCACGCATGCAAGTATGATTGTGTATTGTATTGGAAAGAGTTTGCTGATTTGCAACATTGTCCTACATGTGGTGAGGCTAGGTACAAGGTTAATCATAATAGAGGAAAAAAATTTCGCATAAGGTATTGTGCCACTTTCCTTTGGTACCTAGATTACCGTGCTTATTTGTATCGCAGGAAGGGTCTGTTGACTTGAGATGGCATAGGGACAAACGTGTTGAAACAGATGATGTCTTGAGACATCTAGCTGATGCAGAGGGGTGGAAGCACTTTGATTCTGAATGTCCTGATTTTGCTTCTGATCCACGAAACGTGCGTTTGGGCTTGGCTTCAGATGGGTTTAACCCATTTGGTCAAATGAGTACCTCGTACAGTATGTGGCCTGTTGTGTTATTTCCTTACAATTTGCCACCATGGAAATAGATGAAAGAGACAAATTTCTTTATGTCACTGCTCATACCTGGTCCTAAATCTCCTGGTAGGGAAATTGATGTGTATCTCCAACCATTGATTGAGGAATTGAAAGAGTTATGGACTTTTGAGGTGGGGGGTGCATACGTATGACTCTCTTACAGATCAGTTCTTTCAGCTATATGCAGCCTTGTTGTGGAGGATTAATGACTTCCCGACGTATGGCCACCTATCAGGGTGGAGTACGAAGGGGTATCAGGCATGTCTTATATGCATGAGTGATAGATCGTCCTTCGGAATACGAGGTAGAATATCTTTCATGGGACATAGACGCTATCTTCCACAGAATCACGTGTGGCGTAGAAGTAGGCTACACGATGGAAAGGTAGAGCGTAAGGCTCCTCCAGTGGTGATGAATGGGCATGAAATATTAGAACAACTAGATCAGTTGGAGTTTCCAGTTATGAGTAAACATCCTTCAATATAGGATAAGAAAAGAAAGAGAGCTCTTAATTGGACGAAGAAAAGTATTTTTTTCGATCTTCCTTACTGGTCGAGACTATTGTTACGTCACAAACTTGATGTAATGCACATTGAGAAGAATGTTTGTGACAATTTGGTTGGTACGTTATTGAACATCGAAGGGAAAATGAAGGACACCATGAATGCTCGGTTGGACCTACAAGATCTGAAGATAAGAAAAGATTTACATCTTGTAGAAGTGGGTAACCGATTGGTGAAGCCATATGCGAGCTACACATTGACTACCAGTGAACGAGTAGAGTTTTGTAAGTTTATGAAATCAGTTAAGTTTCCCGATGGATTTGTTTCCAATATATCGAGATGTGTGCATGAAAGAGAGGGAAAAATATCAGGACTAAAAATGCATGATTGTCATGTTTTATTACATCGATTGCTACCAATTGGTATTCGAGCATTCTTACCGACGAACGTATACACTGCTATAACCGAATTATGTAATTTTTTCGTGACTTGTGCGCCAGAACGATAAGAGTAAGTGATTTAGACAGATTGCAAGCACATGATCATACTTTGTAAGTTGGAAAGAATATTTCCACCTGTCTTTTTTAGCGTTATGGTACACCTTGCCGTTCACTTACCATATGAAACGAAGATTACTGGTCCAGTTTCTTATAGTTGGATGTATCCGATTGAAAGAAGTCTACGCACGTTAAAGCAGTGTGTTAGAAACAAAGCACGTCCTGAGGGGTCAATTGCAGAAGCCTATGTCATGAATGAATCTAGCACCTTTTGTTCACGTTACCTACGTGGTATAGAGACTCGATTCACAAGAGATGAGTGAAATGATGATACCATTGTAGAGAACGAGGTAATTGGTGACTTTGAAATTTTCAAGCAGAAAGTACGACCCTTAGGTGCATCAACTGTTCGTGCTATATCAGAGGAAGAGAAATGACTCTTCCATTGGTACATACTGAATAATGCTGACGAAATATCGAACTATCGCAAGTAAGCATATTCCTCATCTTTGTAATTTTTAAATATTTGTCATATATTGTTCTTACAAAAATTAAACTCATCCCTATTACAGAAATTAAAATCTAGTTTATATATTTTGATTCTAGCTATGTGTTCGTATTTGGTTATTGAATGTTTGTTTTCTATGTCCATAGGCATTATGTCATATCGACGATCAAATTTTGTGGAGACGGACGATATGTTCCTCTAGTTTGAGGACGATTTAGATAACATCGCGGGAGGGTCGTCATCTGTGGGCGACAATACGGGTGAGTCTAAGAATTTTCTTCATTTTAACTTACAAATATTTCATGTTCTTTTTTCTAACTTTATATGTTATTATCGATGTATTGAGCAGGATCTTCTTCTCAACAAACGACTCCGACTTCTAGGAGACGTGCGCAGTGTCGACTCTTGGAGTTAGAGTGCCATGTTGCAATAAATGGACGCATTCCGATGACGATCGCCCCTGGAGCGGAGAAGCCTATTTCTCCACACGTTGTTCGCTTCAGCCAGGCGATAGGCGTGTGCGTGCGAAAGACATTTCCCGTCCGCTGTCTTAAGTGGGCAGACGTTGGGAGAGAATACATTGAGGTCGTCAAGGGCGACCTCCAGGTAATTAAATGCACTACACATTTATATATGATTTCATTTGAAACATATCTAACTTTAATCAATCTAATGTATTATGTTTGTAATGTGTAGCGATTGTTTGTGCTTGATTTCAATAATCAAGCAATGAACAGGTTTGTTGAGCATCAGATGCTCAGACCTTTAAAGAGTTCCGGGCCGACTATCATAGACATTTCAAAAAGTACAGCGACCTGGAGGAGGCTCGTGCCAACCCACCAAACGCATTGGTTGGACGGGATGAGGATTGACACTTTCTCTGCGACCATTATATCAGCCGTGCATTCCAGGTATTTGTCATGATTAATTATGATAACAAGTTTTAATATGTACAAGAAATAAACAATATAATTGTTTTAATGCAGGAGCAATCAGCAGGTCCAAGTCGTTTCTACAACGACAGTATGAGCTCGCTGAAAGAAAAGGGGAGTCGATCGATCGTGTGGAAGTGTTCCGGGAAACACACGTTCGAACTGGGACATTCGTGTCGCAGGCCGTCGAGGATGCGCATGTAAGTTATGCCCTTATTAATTATCCACTTTCATTATATATTTTTGCACGTTACCTAACATAATTTTTAAATTTGTTGCAGAATCAAATGCTGGAACTCCAATTCCAGTATACCCCAGAGGGTAGTCAGCAACTCTCTGAGGATGAGATATGCGATCAGGTGTTGGGTAGACGACCAGGCTACTCAAAAGGCCTTGGTTGGGGACCCAAGCTGAAGGCCCGCAGAACGGCGAGTGCAAGCAGTTCGTCGACATCTTGTTCGCAGTCAACAGAAAAAGAGATTGAATTACAAGCTAAACTTCATGAAGTTTTGGAACGGATTGAAGTACAAGATAGAAATCACCAAGCATTAGCTTCACAAGTGGAAAGTATGAAAAAGATGATAGAAGAACTGACTTGTGCACAACAGGGACCACCACATGATCCCTAGCTCTGCGGTAAGTATATGTCTCTATTATTCTTAAGTTTTTGCAATATATGATTATGTACTAAACTTAGTTATTTTTATACCATTTTTAGGACCGAAGGTGTAGAATAACGCGCATACGCACCTCGTTGGGAGACTTTTTCTTAATGTTTATGTTTTTTCTATTTTGAGAACTATATTTTGTTGTAGTGAACTTATTCGTATTATTCATTTTAATTCTATTTTTTAATTTGTGTTTTATATATTTCTTAATTTATTTTAATTTATATTTAATTTGTTTTAATTTAATCCAAAACGTCGGAAAATTTTTTTGAGCAATCCGAACATTATTGTGAATGTTTGAGCAAAATATTATAAGGAAAAAAGTAGAAATAAAATATTTAAAAAATATATAAAAAAAAAAGAATTCCTGACGTAAAAAAACGTCGGGAAAAAACGTCGGAAAAGAGGTTTTCCCGACGCCGAAATACGCATCGGCATAGGCTGCGTCGGGAATGAGGTATTCCCGATGCATCCTATGCCGACGCATATTTCCGCATCGAGAGAAGCTTTTCCGACGCCGTACCAACACGGCGTCGGGAAAGCCTCTCCTGACGCCTTTCTCCCGACGTTCTTCCCGACGTCGTTTGATACGTCGGGATATCTTTTCCCGACGTACTTTTCATTTTTACCAACGTTTTTTTGGCGTCGGGAGTACCCCCGTCTCTTGTAGTGACTGTTCAAGACTCATCAAACAGTTTAGGATGTTAATTTATTAGATTTAGGTTATTAAGACAAAATTAATAATATAATCAATAACACTTATTGAAATTATAATAATAAAATACTTTATTAATGACGGTCAATTGATTATATTTACTATTTACGAGTTTTAGAACATAAAACCCAACAAAAACATATTGAAAATCTTGAAACATTTTCTTTGCTTTCACAATTCATCAATAAATCATTCAAACATAGCATAGCTTGAGAAATCAATTCAATAGTCATTTATCATAAAACATGTCTTTGAACAATAACTTGAAAAATATGCTTTATAAACAACTTTTAAATCAATGTGCCACTCGTAGTACTTAGATTTCTCCTTAGTTTGGAAAATTCCTTTAGAGCCTCGTTGACCTGAAAATATCCAAAACTTTCCTTAAATTTCCCAAAAATAGAAAAATAGCCTATAATGGCCTTCTGGCTCTTAATGGCATGGTGGCTGGGCTTGGCGCTTGTGCATGGCCTGAGGGGCCTTGGAATATATATATATATATATATATATATATATATATATATATATATATATATATATATATATATATATATATATATATATATATATCTTTTAGGGGGTTTAACTCAAATAGCCTAATTTGGCCTATGATTTTACACAATTGGCCTAATTTTCCTATATAGTATACTAAGGTCCTAATTGGGCTAATATTTTATAAAAAAGTCTGGCCTAAATTACTACACTACCTATATTAAATGATTTACGAATTAAAAATAAAAAGAAAAGAAAATTGGTAAGTAGTATGTTAATGACGTGAAAATGAGGGATTTTTGAACCACGTAAGGAAAGAGCAACGGACAATTGTGGAATCCATTATACTCTCCTTCGTACACTGAAATTTTTCTTCAACCGATCTTTAGGGTTTTGAAAATGGAAGATGAAACGGCGACGGAATAGAGATGGAAGATCAAACAGTTGTGAAAGTGGACGATATTTTGAAATCCGATGGTGATGTGATGTCGTTTTCGTACCTGGACACGCTTTCAATTTTAAAATCGATGGGCACGGCGGTGGAGGGAATTCGTTGACGATGGACAGGGAATTGGTGACACTTTGTTCAGAGTTTTTGAATAGCGAGACGAACACGACGGAGACAGTGATAGAGTGGAGGATGGCGGAATTGATAGCGAATGAGGAAGTTCAGAGGAAGATTGTGGAAGAAATTAAAGAGACGGTTGGTGAGAGAAAAGTAGAGGTGTATATTAAATGAAATAGTGTATATTACAATAGTGCATTTTTCCAATTATTGAAATTGAAAGCAACCTGATAATACACTTTTCGATTGAGATGGTATATATTAAATAAAATAGTGTATATTACAATAGTGCATTTTTTCAGTTATTGAAATTGAAAGCAATCTGATAATACACTTTTCGACTGAGATGATATACATTAAATAAAATAGTGTGTATCAGGATATTATACATTATAATTTGAAGTTAATTGAAATTTACAATATTAAATACAATATTGTAACGTTCTGAACTGCAAAGTTTGACCTAAAAAACTTAGGCAAATAATGTATACATTATGGTTGAAAAAATATCATGTGGTTGAAAAATAGGAAAATAATACAGAGTATATTTGCAATATTATGAAGTATAAAGGAACATAAAAGTAAGGAAAATTTAGGAAACATTTATAATTGAAATTAAAATTTTAACAACATTACAATATAAAAATCTAAAATACAGTAGATTTGGTATATATTTACATAATATGAAGGGTTATATATTTACATACACAGAGAAGATAAATAACTACTGTAGCGGAACCTCAAAATCTAAAATACAGTAGATTGGGTATGTATTTACATAACCAGAGAAGATAAATAACTACTGTAATGAAAATTTTAAATCTAAAAAAACGACGGTGAAGCTTTGTACTGTAATGTAAAGTAAAGTTTCCGACGGTTGAGGATTTCAGGCGGTGGAAGAAAGATTTGGTTGTGTAATAAATTTCTGTCAGAAAAAAATATAATGATGGTTGAGGACTTTCGGTGGTGAAGAAACTAAATATGGAAGAAATATCTTGCAAAATTGTACATCCGGATGAATGTACGTACATTGTTAATATGATGGGGTATATATTTATATAAACAGAGAGCACATGTAGCTACATAATGGAAATTGAAAATCTAACATATAGTATATTGGTTATATATTGACGTATTATGGTATTGTTAAATAAAATAACCAGATATATGTGAAACGGAATGGAATCGAGAAATAAAAAAAAGCCAGAAAAGCTCTTAGACAAATCTGGCGGTGAAACGACGATTTTCGGCGGTAGGCGAAAGATCCGCCTGTGTAATAAAATTAGGACAGAAAAAAATATATAATGATGGTTGAGGTCATTCAGCGGTGGAAGAAAAATTATGGAAGAATTGATATAGATAAACAATTTTGACTAATGGAAAAAATCTTGTGAGTAGTGAAAAAAGGAAAAATTAAAAGAAAATATATCCTTTTGAATAATATTTTCATAATAAATTGGAAACGTTTTGCCTAATATAATTAATTCATATTTATTTAAAATACAAATAAGGAAAATAAATGTATACAATTATGATAACAATATTGTAATTAAGGAAATAAATAATAATTAAATCTGAAAATAATATATATTAAATGATAATCATAAGGACAAAATAGTCCTAAAAAAAGAGAGTTTCTATTTACGTAAAAAACTGAGAATTTATGATAATTGTGAAATTTTGTTGCGTATTTCCTCTAAATCTTTCTATCTTTTATTGAATGCCATTGTCTTTTTAATTGAATGTCATTGATGACCATTGGCCAAGTTCACGATCAACCATTGACGATCTATCACTACAAGAAAATGGAGCATTCCCGACGCCGAAAAGCACGTCGGCATAAAGAACGTCGGGAATAAGGGCTTTCCCGACGCCCTCAACAACGCGTCGGGAGATGCGTCGGGAAAACCATCTTTCCCGACGCACCATGAAGGCGTCAGCAAAAATACGTCGAGAAAAGGGGTTTTTTTCCGACGCATCTCACAGTGCGTCGGGAGCGGCGTCGGGAATGGGGGTTTTTCCCGACGCCGCGTGAAACGTCTGGAAAAGGGGTTTAATGAGCGTCGGGAATTCCCCTTTTCCCGACGCATTTTGAGGGATTTCCCGACGCCACGTCACTGCGTCGGGAAATCCCCTTTAAATTCGTTTCAGTTTTGTGAATTACAGAACCGAAACCGAGAGGAGGAGAAAAAGAAAGGAGAAGAAGAAGAAGTCGCCGCCGTTGAAATTTCCTGTTGTTCCGCCGCCGTCCGTCGCCGACCGCCCTCGCCGTTGTTCCTCGTCGCCGTCTGCCACTTTAGGTAAGTGAAATATGTAAATTTATTTAGTTTTTTTAGGGTTTTTTTTGATAAAAATTAGTTTAGGGTTTGTTTGTTTTTTTGTTTCAAAGTTAAAAAAATGTATGTATTAAATTAACGTATATTCAAATTGTTTGCTAGATAGAGTTTATTGAAATTGTTTAAAGTTCTTTTTTATTTTTGTTTTAGTTTTCCTTTAGTTAATTAGTTTTAGGATTAGTTTTAGAATTTAGATTTTGAAATAGTTTTATATATATATATATATATATATATATATATATATATATTCTTAGTTTTATTAATGATATTTAATTGTGACTATCAATTATGAGACTTGCATACTGTTTATGACACTTCATTCATCCCTAATCGGTTAATATAAAACCCATAGTCTTAATTAAATTGTTCATAATCTAAATGTTTGTTTTCTATGTCCATAGCCATTATGTCATATCGACGATCAAATTTTATGGAGACGGACGATATGTTCCTCCAGTTTGAGGACAATTTAGATAATAACATCGCAGGAGGGTCATCATCTGTGGGCGACAATACGGGTGAGTCTAAGAATTTTCTTAATTTTAACTTACAAATATTTCATGTTCTTTTTTCTAACTTTATATGTTATTGTCTATTTATTGAGCAGGGTCTTCTTCTCAACAAACGACTCCGACTCCTAGGAGACGTGCGCAGTCTCGACTCTTGGAGTTAGAGCGCCACGTTGCAATAAATGGGCGCATTCCGATGACGATCGCCCCTAGAGCGGAAAAGCCTATTTCTCCACACGTCGTTCGCTTCAGCCAGGCGATAGGCGTGTGCGTGCGAAAGACATTTCCCGTCCGCTGTCTTAAGTGGACGGACGTTGAGAGAGAATACATTGAGGTCGTCAAGGGCGACCTCCAGGTAATTAAATGCACTACACATTTATATATGATTTCATTTGAAACATATCTAACTTTAACCAATCTAATGTGTTATGTTTGTAATGTGCAGCGATTCTTTGTGCTTGATTTCAATGATCAAGCAATGAACAGGTTTGTTGAGCATCAGATGCTCACGAACTTTAAAGAGTTCCGGGCCGACTGTCATAAACATTTCAAAAAGTACAGCGACCCGGAGGAGGCTCGTGCCAACCCACCAAACGCATTGGTTGGACGTGATGAGGATTGGCACTTCCTCTGCGACCATTATATCAGCCGTGCATTCCAGGTATTTGTCATGATTAATTATGATAACAAGTTTTTATATGTATAAGAAATAAACAATATAATTGTTTTAATGCAGGAGCAATCACGGACAAACAAGGCTGCTAGACAGAAGCAGCCTTACAATCATAGTAGCAGGTCCAAGTCGTTTCTACAATTACAGTATGAGCTCGCTGAAAGAAGAGGGCAGCCGGTCGATCGTGTGGAATTGTTCCGGGAAACACACGTTCGAGCTGGGACATTCGTATCGCAAGCCGCCGAGGATGCGCATGTAAGTTATACCCTTATTAATTATCCACTTTTATTATATATTTTTGCGCGTTACCTAACATAATTTTTAAATTTGTTGCAGAATCAAATGCTGGAACTCCAATCCCAGCCTATCCCAGAGGGTAGTCAGCCACTCTCTGAGGATGAGATATGCGATCAGGTGTTGGGTAGACGACCAGGCTACTCAAAAGGCCTTGGTTGGGGACCCAAGCCGAAGGCCCGCAGAACGGCAAGTGCAAGCAGTTCGTCGACATCTTGTTCGCAGTCCACACAAAAAGAGATTGAATTACAAGCTAAACTTCATGAAGCTTTGGAACGGATTGAAGTACAAGATAGAAATCACCAAGCATTAGCTTCACAAGTGGAAGCTATGAAAAAGATGATTGAAGACCTAACTCGTGCACAACAGGGACCACCACATGATCCCTAGCTCTGCGGTACGTCGTATATGTCTCTATTATTCTTAAGTTTTTGCAATATATGATTATGTATTAAACTTAGTTATTTTTATACCATTTTTAGGACCGAAGGTGTAGAATGACGCGCATACGCACCTCGTTGGGAGATTTTTCATTATGTTTATGTTTTTTCTATATTGAGAACTATATTTTGTTGTAGTCAACTTATTCGTATTATTAATTTTAATTCTATTTTTTAAATTTGTGTTTGTATATTTATTAATTTATTTTAATTTAATCCAAAACGTCGCAAAATTTTTTTGAGCAATCCGAACATCATTGTGAATGTTTGAGCAAAATATTATAAGGAAAAAAGTAAAAATAAAATATTTAAAAAAATATATAAAAAAATATTTCCCGACGTTCATTACGTCGGGAAAAAAACGTCGGAAAACAGGTTTTCCCAACGCCGGAAGATGCGTCGGCATAGACGGCGTTGGGAATAAGGTTTTCCCGACGCCGTCATGCCGACGCATCTCCCGGCGTCGGGAAAGGCTTTCCCGACGCTGATTTGGTACGGCATCGGGAAAGCCTCTCGCGACGCATTTCTCCCGACGTTCTTCCCGACGCCGTTTTGTACGTCGGGATATCCGTTCCCGACGTACTTTGCATTTTCGCCGACGTATTTGTGCGTCGGGAGTACCCCCGTCTCTTGTAGTGTATCGTGATCGATTGATGGTCATGACGACTGATCATCTTGACCACCGGCTCCAGATTATCTTGATCGTCGGCCAACTCTAGACACCACTTCCAATGAATATTGTCGGCCAACCACTAGGTGCCATGTTGACAACTTCGTCGGCAAACTATCGGCCACCAACTCCAACGACAGCTGCTAACCATGAAATTTAATCAAAATGAATTTTTTAGAAACTTTTTTTACGTCATTCTAAATATATTTTTTTTATTTAATCACGATAATATTTTTTAAAATACATTTTCTCATTCTTCTGTTTTTTTTTTCTTTTGGAGTTTCTCTAATAATTATTACTATTTGATCATCTTTTTTAATTATCTATTTTCTTTTCTTTATTTAAAATTAATATTTCTTTCTTTTTATTTGACTATATGTTTCCCAGAAGAAGAGAAGCATCCATTTTTTTTCCTTTGCACCGGTACATATACTACACTTTAATTTCTCCTCAACAATGTCCTACAAAGATTTTAAAGTATCAAACCCTCAATTTTATTTAAATTATATGGATAAATTTTACTAATAAAATGCAAGGTGAAAATTTGAACAAAAACTAGGTGTATTTAGATTACATTTTCAAGTTTTTAATTTAAAAAAATATGTTAGTTTGAAAAAAATAAAAGTATTTGGAAGCTACTCAAAGTTTTGTAAGAGTATCTTGAACCATTTTCACCGTTATGGGTTTAAACAAAAATGAATTTTTAAAAAAATATTTTTTTTAAGTCAATACAAACGGATCATAAATTCTAATATACTTAATTTCGTAAAAAACAAAAAAAAATTAAGAAAAAAGAAGTTTATTTTAGTTTTGATTAAAAAATTGTAAAAGCAGGATGAAAGAGAATCAAATTGCGGTGGGCAGAGAAGATAGGATAGAGAGAGATTCAATGTAAAAGATTGAAGAAAAAAGACTCAGAAAACATGGACAGAAAAAGGGAAAAAAGATGTTATCTCGAAAATTTCTAAAAAGGAATATGTCACATATGATGATCGTATCCAATGAGCGTATTACACGTGTAGCCGGCCCTTACCCCGACTAATCAGCTTACTCTTTTTTGGTCAAAGCAAACCAGAAAAGTTGTTTAGTTGTCATTGTTACCTTTCGGGTATGGGCCTGGGTTCTGTAGGCCCATTTGTTCACAAAATTATGATGGGCCCATTAATCAGCCCAATGCTTCTGTACCGTTTACATAGAGTCAGCTTTTCTTTTCTCTGCCATGTCCCAAAAGAACTTTGATGTAGCTTGTTCTTTTTTTACCTTTTATATCAACGCGGTGTAGTTTGATCAAACTCACTAATAATACGTTGGGCTGACAAAAACAACGACAAGATGGGAAGTTTACTTTTGATAAATGCTAGATTTATTTTTAAATTAATAAAATAGTAAAACAGAGAAATTTAAAGAAAAATTTGGGAGAACAATACCTTAAATGTTCCTACATAAGTGACAAATGTAATTCTTAAATACAGTTGTTTACTAATTCCCAAATATTCTATAATTAAATATTACTTTGCACCCACAATAAAATATTTTACTTTCTCCCTAAAACAAAAAGAAAAAAAACTCATCAAATCACATTTAAAGCTATGTGAACAAGGTGACTATTTTAGATTGTCCGTTATTTTTAATTTGGAAACAAAGGTTCATCCGTTCGGATTCACTTCAAATCTTCCCTTCAATTCTTCAAAATTTCAAAGTCTGTTTGTCACACTTTCCCTTCGTCTGTTGCAAAATCATCAAGTTTTTCAGTTCGTTAAGTTCAAAATCATCAAGTTTTTCAGTTTGTTCACATTCCTTCATCTGTTCAAAATCTTCATTGAGTTCTTCAAATCAGTGAGTTTTTCAAATTCTTCAATGTATTTTCTTCTTCAGATTTGTTCTGTGCATTATAGTACTTCCATTGTTGTGATGTCTGGTGTTCTTCTATTTTGAACGAATATTTTATATTTTATTTGTATTTAATTATCTTTTTAGATTATATAAATAATATAGGAACAGACATGTCTTTTATTTTAGGAAGAATAAGCGGAATTTGTTGTATACCTATAAATGTATATTGTTTTTATAGATTGTAGAGAATATAGAGATAAAAAAGGAGAAGGGAGAGGTCAAAACGAGAATTACCCTCCCCTTTGTTGTACTTCAATTATGTATTATACAAATTGATTATAACTTTGACAAACAGGAAAATACTGAAAGCAAAAGCAAGAAGAGGAACAAGGAGAAGAAGACGAATAACGAGAAGAAGATAAACAAGTAGAAGAAGATAACGATGAAGAAGGGGAGGGTGAGACAGTGGTAGATGAAGATTCGAGTTCATGAACGAGTGAACAAGACGAAAGACTAACGGATAATAAAAAAAGAAAAAAGATTGTGGAAAAGGGAAAGAAAGTAAGCACATGGTTAATTTAATAAAGTGTTGATTATTTTCTGTATTGGCTACAAATTTTCGTTTTATAACATAGGTGAAGGCTATTAAAACGGAACAAAAGGCAAGAGAAGATCGAAGGAGAAAAAGAAAAGCACCAATGAAACTGGAAAAATCTGAGGCATGTGTTGTATAGTATTGCATGTCATCTATGTGAAGTATGATAATTACATAGTATTTGTGACTTCTGTTGTATGTGATTCATTCAATTACACTTTATTTGTGTATTGTGAATGTAACTCATGTTCTGAATTTTCTGAATGGAATATGATATTGTGAATGTAACTCATGTTATGTTTTTTAATGTAACTCATATTCTGTAATTGTGTATCATGAATGTAACTCATTTGTGAATTACACTATATGTTTTGAATTCTCATGTATATGATGCATTTAATTTATGTGTATTTTGATTTCTAATCAAATTTATGTTTAGTAAGAAACTCTTGAAATTGATTTTCAATTATTATGTTTGATACCAAAAGTGATTTTAAAACTATCAAATTACAAGAAAGAAATGGTAGTAATTATATAAAATAAGGTAGTAATTCTTAGTTAATCACTTTTCCATAATCACTAGAGAGGTGATCTTCTAAAATCAATTTTGAGTGATTTCTTATTTTTCTAAAATCACTCTTTTTTTTTTTTTTATGTTACCAAATGCAATATTTTTGTGTAAAAACTGATTTAAGCTAGTAAAAAGGTGATTTTGGGCTTACTGCCAAACACGCCCTTTAACATGTTTTATATAATCAAAATTAATCTTCCAAGATTGGAAATATGTGTATGCGTAGTTCTAAAATTGATGCGTAGTTCTAAAATTGATAAAATAATTTTAAAAAATTTAAAATCACTGTGAATCATACGTGATGAAGAAAAACTCAACTATATATATATATATATATATAATACAAAACACTTCATTTTGATTTGTTGGCATGGAATATGTACTTGTTTGTTTCCTATCTTGTTTGGTGTCTAAGATCCATACTAGAATAATTTATACGTTTAATTACTAGATTATTAGAGTTGACAAGTTTAAAAGAAAGGTGAACATTCTTTAATAAAACTTTCAATTTTAATAAGATTACTTATATCGATAGAATCTTTATAGACTTCTACTGGAGTAGAGAGTGGATGGATGATAACTACTTGAAAGATAATTAGATTGTCCTTTGTTCGAGAGGAGGATAGAGAGTATAACTAAAGTTTCACACATTAGTCAAAAAGAACTATATCATGTATTAACAAGAAATTATAAGATTTTTATCTTTGTGTGAAGCCTACTTGATAGATTTAAAATTTATATAACAAAGTACTATAATAGGCTCAAAATTTATATAACAAATAACTATAATTACGCCCACAAACTAGATTGATTTGTGGTATTAAAATTTGTTGACATTTTCATTAATATTTTTCATATTTTTAAAGGTTCTACGTAAACATATCAATTGAACTATTTTTAAAAAATTAGAAAAAAATACTTTGAAGGTCCTTGTATTTTCAAGAATAGGTGCATTTTTTATCGTTAATATTTTAAATAGATATTGTCCAACTTAGTTTTTGAGTTTTAAAAAATATATTACGAACGTGCCTTCACTTATGATACATTAATAAATTGAAATTGAAAAAAAAATGTTTTTCAGTCTTTTCACATCTCTCTTCTTTCTCCCTTATCTCAACTTGTTCTCTCCTCCATCTCCGTCTTCCTCTATCAGTTTTCAATAGAATCAAGCAATTTCATGATTTGAAATTGTGCGCCATGTATTTATTGTGAGCCATGTATTGTTTCTTAATTCCAATTTCTCGTCCATGAAGAAAATGAAGATTTCACAATTTCTAGGTTTAAACTGTATGTTCTCCCACCTGTCAGTACTTATACATGGAGAAGACGTTTGGATTCAGGATAATAAATACAAATACAATGTAAATTCTGTTTGGTTACTGAGAAAAAATTTCTCAAACCAAAACAACAAAACTTTATTTCATGAAAAACCTAAACAATGTTCAGAAGATCATGATGAGACTGTTGTGACTTTTCTAAACCCTATACCATTACCATGAAAAAAACAAAACTAAAAAATTCATAAAACTAAAACCCACGATATTACTCTTCTCTCTCTTTAGGTATATTACCTTCTTTCTCTCTTATCCTAAAATTGGAATTTGAATTATTGATTTTATGAATCGTATGTTAGGCATGTTCATGTTCAATCGACTTTATTTTCTTAAACTGAGACTTTATATTTCGTTTGAAAGCTTACTTAATATCGTTAACTAATATGACATAAATTATTGATCTCATCAAATACGGATTGTTCTCATATTTCAATGTTCTTAATATAATATTAAACTAAAAAAACATTCTAACTCTTACCAAATATTTTATCCTCACTCCTCTAATCATCCCATCAATTTTTCTTTTTTCAAACAATAGATATGTCTGTTTTCAAGATTTTTCTTCAATGGCTTCTTGATCTCCTACTTCTTTTTTCATTTCACTATCCGTGACAAGATGACAATGGTTGAGGATCAAATTTCAAGAAGACTTTAATTGATGAAAACTACTATATGTTCTTCATTAGAATTAGAGCAAATGAGGTAAGTTTGTCATTACACGAAAAATATTGGGAAATGAATAGAAGTTAATTGGCAATGAAATAAAGAGTTAAGCGCTTCCAAATAAGATCGAAAAACTCCAAACCAAGTGATCCTTTCATCTTTTCTATAAGGACCCACCAAAATTTCCTCTTTGGTAATCGAACTTTTTTGACCAACGACCTTTGAAGTGATGGCCCCAATAGATAATCATAATTATAGGGCTTCAAAAGTTCAATGAACCCAACAAAAGTCCATATTGGATTAGGTTATAAACTTCTTTCCAAAACTTAGTTTATTCTAGCCTATCCCCACCTTAGATGAAGAAAATCAACGGTCCATTTGGATTGTCTATGAAAATAAATGTTTTTTTAAAATATATTTTTTAAAAAATATTTTTTGTAAAATGAATTTAAAATTTAAATACTCATTTGTTTGGTTTGTTCTTTTTATAAATGTTTATATACAAAATTGTGTTTGCTTTAGTTCATATTTATGAACAAATTTCATAAAAAATACACATATTTTGATTTTTTTTCATAAATATATTTTAAAATTAATTGTACGTTATCTTGAAATTATTAAATTTTTAGTTACTTGAAACTAAACATTAATTAATTTTTTGTATTAATTTTTTTTAAAATTCAATTTTAAAAGCACAAATATCTTGAAATGTAAATATATAATCATAAAATTTTTTGATTTCCATCAACAAAATATAAATAAGATAAATATTTTTTTTAGACAATATAATATCAATTAGACAAAAATATGTGCAATTCGATCACGTTCTTCATTCATCTTTATTTCACGAACCGAACGATCACGTTCTTTTCATTAACGTCCTCATGATTTCTTTCACAGATGTTAAGTCGAAATAGATTTGACCGAGAGAGAAACATTTGCTAATCTCTATATTTAAATGTGTGTTCATATACATTGAAAAAAATATTCAAAGTATTTGAAAATAGAAAAAAAAAAAGCGACGGAGTAAAAAATACATAGTAAAAAGGAATAGGAAAAATAAAGGAAGAAAAATAGATATTTGGAAGGGATTTCTCATTAAACATAAAATAAAAATTTATTCTAAAATTTGGTTGCATGTGATTTATCTAAAATGATTTATTTCATAATCTCATTTTTCCAAAAATTATTTCAAATGAATGCCAAACACCTCAATTTATTTTAAAATAATTCAAAAATCAATCAAAACACACCCTAAAACATGTCGATCTAAGCATAATTATTTGGTAGATAAGGTGGATCGTAGATTATATTGTAGTGTCACACAGATATATATATATACTACATAGTAGTGTTAAAGGGCCCTAATGCAACAAAAGCGTATATTATAAAAATTGAAATATCAATAAAATGATTATAAAATTATTAATTATCATGGTTTGACCTTAAAAGTAAAAAGCGAGTCATAGTCTTAATAACTAACTTAAAACTTATGGGTTTAATCCAACTCACTCTATTGGCAGCTTTAAATGTCCAATTCTCTTTGGTATTGAAATTTTGGTTAGCAGGTGCTTTGATAATTAAGATTGCACAGAAGAATTACTAACTCTATTGGTGGCTCTACATCTCCAATTCTCTTTTAGGTTTGAATGATCACTTAAAGAAGCGCGTGACAGATTTTCAGAAGTTTATTTCTTGCATGCGGTCAACGCTTTTCGGATGCAAAGTTCTCTTTAAGTTTGAAAGACTTTCATTTCTCTCATTTCTCACAATTTTCACTCAAAGAGCAAGTAGATAGAAGAGTTCAAGAGAAGTTGATATTCCTTGCAAGAGTTGAAGCCAAAGCAAGGGAGTAGTTCGGCCAAGCTTCAGTTTGGGCTTTCAATCAAGAAGCTACCCAAGAGTGCTAGTGTTTGGCGAGATCAAGCTAAGGAAGAAGAGGTAGAATGTTAGTTTTAGATCCAAGTAGTTAAAGCTTCCTCTTCTTTGTTTAAGAAAACTTAAGAGTAAGTTTGCTAAGCTAGGGCTTGTCAATTCAGGCTCTAAGTCAGTTGGGAGCTCGTGTTGAGCTAAGGCAAGCTTGAAGAACTGGTCTTGAGCAAGCTAAACCACCCAAAGAGTTTAAGAAAGATCAAGGTTAATAAGAAAAGAGTTCTCTTGAGTGGAAAAGGATTTTCTTGAGAAGAAAGAAAGAAAAAGGAAGAAGTTAAAAAAAAATTGTCATAGTTGAAGCCAAGTTTTAACTCGAGTTTCTTGTTATTCTTAGGACAAGAGGAAATAGGGCACATCTAGAAACCAAGACTCTAGTCGAAAGTTTTGAGTGATAGAAAAGTGAGTTTCAAATAAATCTCTAAACTTGTTTATTTAAGTTATATTTATAATATGCTTTGAGTTAAAAGTATTCGATTCATACTTGAGTTATAAATGTATTACCAAGCATGACTTTCAAGTTTAGAAAGAGTCTTAAGAGATAGTTAGATAAGCATGCATGATCTAAGTTTAAATGCATTCAAGATTGGACATGTTTTTGTGAACATGAGACTTTTGGGCTAATTAGTTATTGAATGTTGAGTTTATAAAAACCTATCTAAGTGGTGGATGAGTTCAACAAGGCATAGTGCAAGAGTTGCAACAAGTTAAAGAGCTTTAGTAGCTAAGTATGAGTTAAGCTAAGTTGAGACTTAAGCTAGCAAACCTTAAGAGTAAAACATGATGAGATGTTCTAATATTTCTAAGAGCGACACTAGATACATGATTGAGATTGAGACTGAGATTATAATGATATTATATGTACAGAGAAGCTTGGGTTGTTGTTGATGTTGAGTACCATGAAAACGATGTTGTCATGAGTGTCGGACGTGTTTCACTACAAAAAAGACGATGGGAGTATTGGACGTGGCCTACTATATCATAGAGTTAAGGAAAAATTATTTTGTTGTCGATGTTGAGTATACTCCATGATAATGATGTTGTTATGAGTGTTGGGCATGTCCTACTACGACAAAAACAATGGGAGTACTAGGCGTTCCCTACTACATCGTAAAGTTAAGAAAGGATTATTTCATTGTTGATGTTGAGTATACTCCATGACAATGATACGGTTATGAATGTCGGGCGTGTCCCACTACGACAAGAACGACGAAAGTACTGGGCATGCCCTACTACATCGTAGAGCTAAGGTTAGAAAGGAAAATGTTTTGGGTTATTAGACATGCCTTACCACAATGTAGTAAAGTCAAGCTAGTTGCTTGTAAGCCAAGAATTGCTTTGCTAAAAATATTTTTTCCTAGAAAAGTACATTATAAGATTGTATTATATGTGCTGGATATTTGTTCTAGTAAGCATGCGTTGTTTTAAAAGTTATCACTCACGGGGCTTTATAGCTCATCCTTTTGCTACCTTTGCAAACTCCTGAGTGTCGCTTACCAAACTCTAAGCACTTGGGATTTCGATCACTGTCCCAATGCAATCCTTGGCCAAAACCCGATTTATTCTACTTACTAAATCTTTTACCACTTCCCTTCCTTCGCTCACCTCCGTGCTTGATCTCCTTCTTTAGAACTCTTTCTATGAGGCCTTGATCCGAACAAAGGGAGTCTTGTTGAAAGGAACCCTTGTTGGAAAGTTATTTCAGATAGGTATAAGCATGGGACATCTTGGGAGAAAGGATACGAGAGGATAAAAGGCGAAGCAAAGAGAAATGTTGGGTTTAAGTTATATCGTGTAAGAAGCATGTGTTGGATACTAAGAGCTAGGCGTTAAGCATAGTAATGCAAAAAGAAGTATCTATGCCTAAGAAAGTGTGTTGAAGAAGTAGGTGTCCTGTTGAAATGACTAAACAACTCGTTGTGGAAAGTAAATGTCTATTGCTTCCTGAGAAGATAGAGAGAGTCAGACGATTAAAGAGTTTAGCTTTCCAAGGAGATACGGTTGGTGTCTCAAGGGAACGTCTAATTGTCGTTGATATTGGGCCTATGTGTCGAGTTTCGATTGACTGCACAACACAACAAATTGGTAAAGTGACACGTGTAAAGCATGGAAGTGACCTTTGGATGTGAAAGGACACTATAAATAAATCTCAAGACCGATGGAAAAAGGAGTCTTTGGAAATGTTAAACACTCTGATAGATTACAAGAGAAAGGTTTGAATGTTGAATGGCTAGTCGAGAAAAACACTAGGCAAGAATAGAAAGTTGAAAGCAGAGAAGGAAAAAGTTGACGCTAAGTATTTTCGTGAGTGACTCTTCTTAAATAAAACAAGTATCTTTATGAAAGATCTTTGCAACAAATTATTGTTTTGAGTAGCTTTCATTAGAAAAATATTTGTGAATCTTTCATCAATGGAAGAAATGTTTTATGAATGATTTCCATAACTAGTTAATGTTGTGTTTGTGATCTTGTTAAGTGAAAAATGTATTTTATTGATGATCATTTGAAAGTATTCTTTGGTAGATGTTTATTGTATGATATTGTTATTACTATGACTTTATGAAAGGAAAGGAAGCTAGGAGGCTAACCTTTCCTGTCTGCTGATTGTACTGATTGTATGATGTGAAAAAGTTGAAACCTATTGCAAGATGCTGATGGAAATTCTAGGTAACTTATGCGACGCTTGTTGAATGTGAATCCCAGGTCTAGGCGAGGGGAGAATTCCAAGTCGTGGGGGAGCTGTGATGTGTTATTGACGTTGGATGTTGGTTGAATGTGAATCCCATATCAAGAGAAATGATGTATGAGACACTAGTTGAATGTGAATTCCAAGTCTGAGAAAAGATTGAATGTGATAAGATGCTGGTGGAAGTCTCAGGTAACTTGCGTGACGATGGTTGAATGTGAATTCAAGGTCCAGGCGAGGGAAGAATCTGTTGAAATTTTGTCCTAAAACTCGTAGTTTATAGTTAAAATTATAATCTATTCCATAAAGTGGTTATTAAGGACTTAATAGTGAAAATTGAATGATATAATATTAAATCCAATAAACTAAGGTCCCAAGGCTATCTAGTAGACTTGAACTTTATGTAGAGACATAATGTAGATCAAGTTCGAGTATATAGCCAAATGGTCTATAATGTATGAATAAGGTTGGCCGCCTTATCCTGGGAACACTATGGATGCGACCCGCTTTGTAGTTAGTACAAACGATGTAATTTTGGATTGTTCATGTAAAGACATGGAAGTGTGGACATCCTATGTAAAGAGTTTAAATAAAACTGGAACTGGGAAATAGTCACTTTTAAGTTATAACATTGTTAACTACATAAAACTGACTATTTAAATTTTGATGACCAAGGTAACTTTTAATCCTAAGCTAACTATGATTTTTTGTTCAAACGGTATTATCCTTAGATCTGCATAGGTAAGGGCAGTTCATCAGCGTTGGCCCAATAAGCCTCCTATTTCAGAGGTAAGACCAGGTGGATGACTATGAATATGGGGTGCAAGACGAAATTCACTCTTATCTGCTTTAGGGTTAGTAGATAAGTTGTTCCTTTAAGGACTGAATCCAAGTATTGAATAAGAGGCCCCACCCTCTCATTTGCCCGAGAGGGATTCAATTTATAGATTGGACCTTAAACCAACTGTTTAATAGTAGATCAGTGGGACTTAAGGAATAAGATGTAGTCTTGGGGGTAAAACGATATTTTGACCAGTCCGAGGTTACGAACAACCTGTAAAGGATTAATTTACTGATCATGGTTATATCAGATGGACATAAATATATATATATATATAGTGAGGGGAGTGCAACTACAAAACTTTAATGAAATGACCCATTAGTTAATGAATATTGATTAGCTTGGTATAAAAGGGTTTAACTAGTTAACTCGAATCGTTGGCGTCCATGATCTATAGGTCCATTAGGTTCCACTACTAGCTCATATGGAATTAACTTAGAACAATATGTTGGAATAATTCGAATTGTTTGAATTAGATAGAGAAAGAAACCAACGAATATATGTGATATAGCCGTGGGTTAGAGAGATTTATGTTTAAATGTGATTTAAATATTTGAAATATCAATACAAATTCATATTTGGAAGCTCTAAATTGATGGAAATGGTCAAAGTTGTACTTTTGACTATATACAAATGTGATTTAATTTTTGAAAAAATGAATACGGATCCTACTTAGGAGGTGGAAATTAGTCAAGACAGACAAAATAATAAAAAATCAAAACGTTGACTTTTGACTTCAAAAAGTCAAAGTTTAATTTTGACTTGAATGGTCAAATAACCATTCTATCCTTAGACTAAAGTTTGTGGGAAAACCAACGATAACCTCACTAACGCTTAAGATAAGTGGCTACATAAGATATAAATACCTAGCCGACTAAGTTCCACTAATAGTTAGTGGATTATTAGGTGTTGAGATTTAAGAAACTAATTACATGCAATTTTTCATGTAATTAGCTTATTTAAACGGCATTTTTCAAATTATAAAAGAATTTTGCCATTTTGTATAATTTTGACTTATAAAATTCTTTTAGAAAATAGTTTCTCTCTTCCAAAAAAATCTCAACACTAAATTTCCACCTTCAATTTCCATATATTGCTATTTTTTTCTTCACTTAACGGGTCGCACAATCCGATTCTAAGTTTGAAGAATAGAAGGTCAACACTAGTGGTGGTCTCCGTTTTGAATTCGTAAAGAGATATTGAGGAGATTTCGAAAAGCTTTACAGGTACGTTTTTTACTAACCCTAATTTGTTTTAACTAGGGTAGATTTTGCATGTTAATCTCTAAAATGTTTAGATGCATATACATTAATTTTTTATCCGTAATTTCACTGTGCATGTTTCTTATTCCTTCATGTGGTATCAGAGCATGCTAAATTTACTCATTTGCATATAGTGGGTGTGAATTTATTTGATAAATTATGGTTTGAACTAAAATTGATATATTATGGTTTTGGCCCTAAATTAGGTTTAAATTTGTAATAATTATTGTAATTGGCTCAGTTTTGAGGCTTTATTATTGTTGTTAAGGGTATGTATTTTTTTCGAGTCCAAATTAGGTTGTAATTACTTCAACTAAGAGAGATTAAAGGTTCAGACCCAAAAAATAGGCTCCAACCTTGTTCGCGACTCGTTTTCAGCCGTTTGGCTCGCTTCGTGCCCCAATATACCCTTCACCCAGCCCGGCCCAAGTCCAGCGTGCAAACCAGAATCCTTCCGACCTAGCCCACAAGTGCCCGACTCTGATCTAATTGTTTTCAGTCGGTTCGAAGTGTTTAGGAGCAGTTTTGTACTACACCAAATTATTAATGTAATAATTTAGCTTTTAGCTAAATTTAAGAGCCAAAATCAATCCATTTTAGGGCGTTTAATAAATTATGGATGTGATGTATGTTTTAATTAATGCTTAAATTTTATGTGATAGTATGCCATATAGATTTAAAATCCCACCATAGGTTAACATATTCAAGCATTGGAAGTATATTATAATGGTTATAATTTTGATTAATTACTTGATATGTTAATTAATTAAATTAAATTTGATTAAATATGATTTAATAAAATTAATTAATTCATTCATTCATTCATTTAATTAAATATGATTTAATTAAAAGTTAAATAAATTAAAATCCATACTAATTGATTTGTTTATATAATGGTTATATATTGAATGTTATAGGATTGTCTAAAGTTTTTATAAGTGTTATAAAATAAATTAGACATTTAAAATGTATAACAAAGATAAGTTACATGCTCACGTAGGTTAAAAAACATATAGACCAAGTTTCATAGAATTAGGTCGATATATTTTAAAATTGGTTACAAGAGGCTCATTTGATTCAATCTTGTCAACAAGTCAGATAAGATGACTAAGGTTAGAGGTTCTTAAGTTGATGGTTTATCGAATACCTGCTATCTGAAGATCGTAATCAGTTCTTGAGCCTAGATAACCTAGTTTTCTGAGCATATATGAGAGATGTGAGGTAATAAAATTGGTTTATCACTAAACATCTTAGGCAAGTGATAGAAAAACCTGTACTTAACGAGGATTTAGTAACTATGCAAGGACTTAGAGACATAGTGAGCATCTCGCATGCAAGTTCTTATCGATCTTGTCAACAAGTCAGTTAAGATGACTAAGGTTGGAGGTTCTTAAGTTGACGGTTTATGGAATACTGGCTACCTGAAGATCGTAATCAGTTCTTGAGCCTAGATAACCTAGTTTTCTGAGCATATATGAGAGATGTGAGGTAATAAAATTGGTTTATCACTAGACATCTTAGGCAAGTGATAGAAAAACTTGTACTTAACAAGGATTTAGTAACTACGCAAGGACTTAGAGACATAGTGAGCATCTCGCATGTAGTGATCATGACTAGCCACATAGAGAGATTTTCGATATGCATTTAACTTACATATATAAATCGCGCAAACTCATGCATTAAGATTATAAATTAAATATGCATTGAATCTCTAAATTGAATTTAAACCCCATAAGAATATGTATAACGGGTCTCATGAAATATTCGGATTAGGACAAAACATATTAAAAACCATGAAACATTCCTTTTTCATTCATAATTCGTGATCATATTAGTCAATCATAGCATAACTTGAGAAATCAGTTTATAAATATTTAAGCTTTTGCAAACACAATAGAAATCATTAACTTAAAAATTTACCATAAAACATACCTTGAACGATAACTTGGAAATCATGCTTTATAAAACATTATAGAAATCATTTTATCACTCACAAGTTTTTGCTTGTGAAGCTTGAAATCATGTTTAATAAATAACTCTTTAAATCAAAGTGTCACTCACAACACTTGGTTTGATCCTTAGTTTAAGGATTCTTCCATTTTCTTCTTGACTTGAAAAATTCACATTTAATCTTTAATTAATCCTTTGATCAAGAAAAATCCAAGAAGTTCCTTAAAATTCCCAAAAATAGCAAAATCGCCTAAAAATATCTCAAAATGGCATGTTGGCAGTCAATGGCATGGTGGCTGGGCATAGCGTGCGTGCATGGCCTAGGCTGGCCTTGTCACATGCTAACCTCAGTGAGGGGTTCTGTGCGTCGTGCACTAAACTTACTAAGGGGTATCGCTCGCATCTTGGCTGCATACTCAATGCGCATTACTATTGTGTGCCTTGCGCGCGTCGTGCAACGCGTGCCCATCCTTGTATGCTAACCTTTGCACGTATGATTATTCGCGCAGCTTGAGTGCATCCTTGCCGCTCGAATGTGCCATGGTCATGTTGCATGCCTTAAAACAAGCCTAATAACCTCTATGAAACATAAACTCATGTTTATCTCGCCTTGTCATGCTTGACACTCAGCTACTACCTAGAAAATCATTTTTGTCCAGAAACTTAACTTGACTTTGAAAACTCATAACTTAAAATCTACAACAGTTTTTGTCACACCTCAGTCTAAGTTTTCCCTTCTAACCTAGATCGTGGTGTGAATTTACCCCTTTAAAAAAACATTTTCTTTCCAATATAAAATTAGCAAAAATATTTTTCAAGAAATTCTATAAAAAATTCGACAACACTTCCCTTAAAATATGAGTTAGCCAAACCTAGAAAAGGAGAGATTTTGTACTTCCATATATATATACATAAGTCCATAATACATCAAGTGTGTCTCACCACACACTTATCTAGACAGTTCCAGAGTTTCAGACAGAAATCATATTCAAGCTAAATATTACATACAAAATAGTTTCAATCTAATGAGAGATCTCCCCAAACTCAAGTTCTCAGCCTCACCCTCGCTACCTCTAACTAATCCATGATACAAACAAAAGATAACTACATACATACAAAAAAAGATAATGGAGAACTACAATCGATGACGAGTATTTAATCAACGTTTGGCCCTTGATCGCTACCTGAGGGGGGAAAGGAAAACATTGAAATGTAAGTATAAAACTCAGTGAGTGGTAAGTTCTATAAATGTAAAGCTCGTAAAACATGCTTGAAGAGAGAAATTGTAAATATGCATTAGTAATGAAAAAATGGTTGAAAACGTCATTAACTCATAGCCATCAATCTACGAACGAACCTGTAGTCGATCCAACCATGGCAAGGCATCTAAAAATACGGCCAAAGATAGCTCGCATATGACAAAGAATCATGCGGCCAAAATTAGCTCACGCATCTTAAATACCCGCCACGATGGCAACCTCCAACCAATCCAATCCAACCAAGATAGCATACTAAGTATACGACCCGAGAATAGCTCACATGTGCTTCATCTCCAAAAGGAAACACGTGGTCAAATGGAGCTCACGCACACTCAGCACCTACCACAGTAACAACATACCGCTTCTATGTACACATAGAGCCACCCACCATGGGTTTAGCTAGGCCCAAAGCCATATCACAATCTTCCATCCACATCCTTGCCTAGGTTCAGGTTCTCGGATCTCTGGTCATGGCCTCTTTCAGCCTCGGAACCCTCTGACAACCATAGGTGGCGCTACGAAAACACATTCACGTAACCTTAGGAAAATCACCTTCTCGTTCACCATAAACATTAATTAAACATATTTCAAAACCAAGTACACTCAAAACTTGAAACACGATTTTATAAAGTTCAAACCATATGAATTTTTAAAATTACGATGAGTAAGCATATCATTTGAGCATAAGAGGAAATAAGAACTAGAAACCCATTGAATAAAATTCGAGCCATAAACATTCTTAAAAATGTGATGCTTATACACACTGTTTAAACATAATTGAAAATATGTAATAAAAGCTTAAGTCGTGGTAGTTTTCAATTATATCATGAGATAATATGTATAAATACAAAGAATGCTCGAAAATTAAGCCATTCGCAGTCAATAACTCGATCCCTCGGGGTTATACGCTTTCCCCACTTCAACTTGGTATGAAACAACGACCAACAACCCTCAGTTATCTTTGCATATTGAGGTATCACAACTATTTCTAAACTACTTCATCAAGCCAACTCAAATTATTTATAGTTCAATGGGTCGAACTTCACTTTTCTTATTAACTTGTATCATTCATTATATACTTTAATTTAAGCTAAAATTTCACTTTTGGACCCTTAAACCTCAACTTAAACTCCTAATGCCACAAGCAAACAAAATTAAGTCGCCTTTTAAAACAATATGCTCCTATACCCTAAATCCATGCCTTAGAGGTTTAGACCCATTAACAACTTAATATCAATCTAACGAGTCAAAACTTAGGAACTTACCCAAACTTGTCTAAAACGACTTTAAACAAGTTGATCAATGTTTCTAAGTCCTCCAAATCTTCAATCCTTCATATATAATAATATGGGTAATATCAAGTTCATGCTAAAACTAAATGAGTATTCACGAAACTTACCTAAATTACTCAAAAATCTTACCAATCACCTAATAAAGTAGTCTTATTCTTAAAGGAAAATACCCTAACGACTTTCTACTTTGTAAACGAGCATCCACCATCATGGGCTATTCAACTTTAACACTTAAACTTAATGGAGATTCAAGAACTCTACAAAATTTCTCCAAAATTTATCAAGAAGTTAACCAAGTAACCCAAACTTCAGTGGACTTCACTAAACTACCTTCTAAATTCAAAGATCAAACATCCAACATCATGAGTTATTCGAAGTTATCATTAGAATTAGATGAGTACTCAAGAACAACTTCAAAAACTTAAAATCTTACCCAAGTTGTGCCAAAACGCCCAATTTCGTGTTTTTGAAGGGCTGGACAGCGACGCAAAATCCTCTAATATTCAAATCTAGCATCAAAGAGTAATGGGTATGATGAAAACCAAGTCTAAACTTATTGGGTATTCAAATTTACCTAAAAAGACAACCTGAACCACAAGAATCTTACTCTAAAATAATGGATCTGAAAGAAGAATGGACACCAACGGCTAAACCGATCTTCGACAGGTTACCACACATAGCGGCTGAAGGAGAAATTTAGTGTAGTAGCTGGTTTCGTCGGACGACACACAAGGAAGAAGAGGCAACCGTGCGAATGGAGGAACAGTGACGAACAGCTGAACCGCGAGGGGCACCGATGTCTGTTGCGGTGGTGTGGGCGAAAATAATCGGGCAAAGCCTTGTCGGCGCGGCTTCGGAAAGAGAAGATCTGGAATGGGAGGGGACGGTGCTGGTCGGAACTTGGAGAGAAGAAGAAGAAAATATCAAGAGAGGGGAGGAGGTCTTTCTCACGTCTTTGAAGAAGAAGAAGAAATTTTTTTGTTTCTTTTTTTTTTAACTTAATAATATTGAAAGAATGACCAAAATGCCCTTCAATTCAATTAAACCCACTTTTCACCAATCTTCATTCTTTTCAACATCTATACAAAACAAAGTAAGTTTTAAAATCCAATTAAAATAGTTCTAAAATTTCCTTATCACACGTATCAATCTTAAGGAGTATAAAAGTATTAACTTATTTTTCACCATTTAGGACACATTAAATAAATAGATAAAGTAGAAGAGAACGGAATGGGGCTTACACTTTTGAAAAATATTTCTTCTATAATGTTATTTGAAAATGTCTTAAATTCTTTACCTTAAAATTTCAATGTTAAATTTCAAATGACATGTTCTGTAGACACCAAAAAGTCCTCCTTGCTCAAATTTTCTTTTAAAATGACTTTCTTGCCTACTCTTGGTTCAAACACAAATCTTCTCGTATCCAACTTGAACAGCAGCCTAGATCTGTAAACTAGACACAATTTTTATCTTTAGGGAGTAGTAAATAGCACGAGTGGATTGTGAGAAACTTAACCCATCTCCTACTTCTGCATGAAATTGGAATGACACCTCCACCTTAATCCACCTCCTACTTCAAAATCCACCTCCATCGTGGCTAAAAAATGCATGGAATTTAATTAGAACACTTGGATTTTCTTTAAATCGACTGCCCTTAATTTGCCACGTAGTTGCCAAAACGCCTAGCTAACCTTTGTAGCTTTCCTAACGTGTTGTCTTTAATGCCTAGCTTGTCAAATACCTTGTTCCTCGCCTACTAACCTCCATAGTTGCAAGCTTTTTCACACCCAAGCTTTTCCTAACGTAACCTTGACGGCTCATCTTTAAGCTCACTAACCTTTTAGTACCTTCTCTCCTAGCACATGATGAACTCCTTTCATATAACCAAACATTGCCAACCTATTGATATACTATCTCGCCTAGCAATTCCATTGTAGCCAAGCCATCTTAAATGCCTATACTTATCCTTGGAGGTTATTTCCTATGTTGGCCGCCTAGCACATGATCAAACGCCAAACTTGGACGTTTTTAACCAACACCTGGACGCCCAATGAATGTCATTTATAGGTTATTTAGTGTCACATGGCCACCTAGTCTAAGCTCATGGTCAAAACGCCTAGTATACTTTCCTTTTGACACTTAGTCAAATTTTCCAACTTTTCTCTTTTTGTCTCCAACTCAAATCTAAATACTTTCTTTTTCTAAGAGTGTAATTTCCTTTTCTCTTATCCTTACCAAATCTTAACAAGTTTCAAAGGTCTTAGAAATTTGGGGTTTCACAAATTACATCTAAACAATTTAGAGACTACCATTCTTAAAACTACCCTAATTAAATGAAATTAGAGTTAAAGAAAGAACATATCTTTGAAGCTTTCCAGTCCTCCTAATTTGCTTATGAACTCGAACCGGAGACCACCACAATTGTTTACTGCTATTCTCTAGACTTATGTCGGGTTGTAGGTCTTGGTTAGGTGAAGAAAATTGAGAGAAAGATGGAAACTAGAGGTGAGATTTAGGTTTGATATTTTTAGAGAAAAATAGGCCGAAAATAATTTAGTAATTCAAAATTACTAATTTTAGCAAAAGTTTTTTTAATAGAAAGAAATGAAGCCTATTTATAACCAAATTACATGAAAAAAATAAAATCTCGAAGCCTTTTTATTTTTATGCATATGCAATGGCTCGTGGTTATGTTATGTTTAGGCTATACTTGAGCGACTATTAGGTGACTGAAATAGTTTATGCGATAAAATGTGCAAACCTACTCATGTGTTGCAAAACTTCTAAAGATATGCAAGTAGTACAAGTTTTCCTCTCTATTGCCCAATTGCAAGCAAAGAGAGGTTTACTGGTAAGTCTAAGGTCAAACATAGGGAGTTGATGCTCTTAGAGATCTTATCTCGTAGCTACAATCATGTGGTATAATCTACACAATATAAGTATGAACAACATAATTTATCTTAGTTATTTACTCTACGGTGCTTTGGCGGTGCAAGGTGAGCATGGTTATGAAGTGATATGGAAAGCGAACTCAGTTCTAGGCATGGCAAGGAAGGAAAGTCTAATTGTCTAATTGCAATGAATTGTGCTTTATAGCTGAAGGCGATACAAAGCATATATTAACTTCAAATTAGGGCGAGCGACCTTTCGACGCCTTTTCCATACTTGCTCGACTTTCGGGATTCAAATACTTAAGGTTATGCTGTGATTTATATCTAACCATCTTGTTTGCATTATTAGTAATTTATCCTTCATTAAGGCATCCAACCTCTCGATACTTTCGCTGTATGTGAAGAATGAATTTGGCAACAAGATTGTATCGCTACAATCTCCTCGCCACTTACTTAGTTAAATACGCGTTCTCACTTGTTAGGTGATTGCAATCAATATCATTGTCTTTCTCTCGAATACACAATGTTTTGACATCCGTATTTAACTCAACAAAACTCATAACACATACATTAGGATTCCCTAATATTAAAAACACATTCCATTACTCACAAACTGATCAAACAGATTAAAAATGAATAGTAAAAGAGAAATAAGAGAATGATAGAAGAAATGCATTACTATTATAAATATGACTTTAGGCCTCTCGACCATAGTATACAAATTACAACGTAATACAATAAAAAGATAAAATGGGATAAAGAGATATGTGTCAAGCCTCAGGGTATGATTTTCTCATACTCCTTGGCTTTGATTTTTGCCTATCTGTGAGGGAGAAGAAGGTGGGGGAAAGAACTCTCTCTCTCTTTTCGTTTTAGGCTCTCACTTAAAACTGAAGGGAAAAGAGGATGGACAATATGAGCTTGCTCTCTGGTGAAGAATGCACACCCATGTCTGTAGTAGGGGCTTGTATTTATCGACGAGGATTGATGTTGACAGGACATCCCATGCGTAAATGCCTCTAAAAAGCTACATCAATGCCACGCAGACGTCCTTTGCCATTTTTCTGACATTCGCAACAGCCAAATTTGTCTATTAGTGCATCAGATCGCCTAGCGTGATTGCTTCTCACCGCGTTGCTTAGATGCCTTTCCTCGTGAGAACATCCTTATTGCAAAGCTCTACTTTTTGACTATTTTCCTGCGATAGAAACACTAAAAACGCAATAAAAAAGGTATTGGGTTCTTTTGCAAGACGTGATCCACAAGTTAATCAAATTGATTACTTTTTCCTTTAGTTTCTCCTCTTCTTATGTGATAAAGCTTCATTATTTTACATAAAAGGCCATTATAACTTGTATTTCTACAACTTAGTACAACGACAATATGGTCATTTGACCATTTAAATCAAAGACAAACTTTGACTTTTTCAAGTCAAAAGTCAACATTTTGACTTTTTACCATTTTGTATGTCTTGACTAATTCTAACCTTCCGAGTATGGATCTACACTCATTTTTTTTACATTCAAATCACATTTGAATATAAAGTCGATCAAAGTTTGATTTGTCAAAGTCAAAAGTAAGTCAACATTTTGACTTCTTACTACTTTAACCATTTTTATCAATTTCGAGCTTCTAAATATGAATCCGCATTCATATTTTTAATATTTAAATGTCATTTAATCATAAAGTCCTATTCAAACTAATAACTGACCTTTATATCACACATATTTTTCAATTTCTCTCTCTTTACCTAATTCGAGTAATTCAAATTATTCCAACATATTATTCTAAGTTAATTCTATATGAGCTAGCAGAGGAACCTAATGGACCTATATATCATGGGCTCCAATGATCTAAGATTAACTGGCTAAATCCTTTTAGACCAAACTAATCAATACTTGTTAAATAACGGGTCATTCCACTAAAGTCCAGTAGTTGCACTCCCCTCACTATAGATATATTTGTGTCCATTTGATATAATCATGATCAATAAGTTAATCCTTCAAAGGATGTTCGTAAACTCGACTAGATCGAAATGTTGTTTTACCTCCGAGACTACATCTTGCTTTTTAAGTCCCACTAAATCCACTATTAAACAATTGGTTTAAGGTCCAACCAATAAACAGAATCCCTCTCAGACTAATTGAGAGGGTCGAGCCCCTTGTTCAAGATTTGGATTCAGTCCTTAAGGGAACAACCTATCTACTAATCTTAAAGTGGGTAAGAGTGAATTTTGTCTTGCATCTTACATCCCTAGCTATCTACCTAGTTTTACCCCTGAAATAGAAGGCTTATTGAGCCAGCGCTGACGAGCTACCCTTACCTATACAGATATGGGGAGAATTTTGTTTAAACAGAAGTTTAGAGTTAGCTCAGGATTAAGGTTAAGTTACTTGGGTCATCAATAATTGAAATAGTCAGTTTTATAAAGTCAATGGTATTATAATTTAAAAATGACTATTTCATGGTTCTAGTCTTATGTAAAATCTTTATATAGGATGCCCCCACTTCTATGTCTCTACATGAACGATTCAGGATCACATCGTTTATAGTAACTACAAAGCGAGCCACATTCATAGTACCCCAAAATAAGGTGCCCAATCTTATTGTCACACTGTAAATCGTTTGGGCTATATACTCGAACTTGATCCATGTTTATGTCTCTACATAAAGTTCAAGTGTAGACTAGATAGCCTTGGAACCTTAATTTATTGGATTCTAGATTATTGTATTCTATTTTCAATAATAAGTCCTCAATAACCACTTTAGTGAATAAAATATAATTTAAACTACAAACTACGAGTTTTAAGACATAAATTTCAATATCTAGCCATCCACCCGGTCTTACACTTGAAATGGGAGGCTTATTGGGCAAGCGTTGTTGAGCTGCCCTCACCTATGCAGATCTATGAATAATTTCGTGTGAAAAAAATTCATAGTTAGCTTAGGATTAAGATTACGTAACATAGGTCATTAATAATCGAAATAGTAAGTTTTATATCATACATAAAACTGAATATTTCGATTATGATGACCTAGGTAATTTAATCTTAATCCTAAGTTAACTATAAACTTCTGTTCAAATGGTCTTATCCTTAGATTTGCATAGGTGAGGACAGCTCAATGGCACTGGCCCAATAAGCCACCCATTTTAGGGGTAAGATCGGCTGGATGGCAAGAGACATAGGGTGCAAGACGGAATTCACTCCTACCCATTTTAGGGTTACTAGATAGGTTGTTCCCTTAAGGACTGAATCCAAGTCTTGAACAAGGGATCTCGCCTTCTCATTGGCCCGAGAGGGATTCGGTTTATATGTTGGACCTTAAACTAAATATTCAATAGTGGATCAGTGGGACTTAAAGAACAAGATGTAGTTTCGAGGGTAAAACAATATTTTGATCCAACCGAGGTTATGAACAACCTATAAAGAATTAACTTACTAATCATGGTTATATCAAATAGACACAAATATATCTATAGTGAGGGGAGTGCAACTAGGAGACTTTAGTGAAATTACCTGTGAGTTAACAAATGTTGATTAGTTCGGTCTAAAAGAGTTTATTCAGTTAATCTTGGATTGTTGGAACCCATGATCTATAGGTCCATTAGGTTCATCTACTAGCTCATATGAAATTAACTTAGAACAATATGTTGGAATAATTTGAATTGTTCGAATTAGGTAGAGAGTGAGAAGTTGACGTGTATATGTGATATTGTTGTTGGTTATAGAGCTTTATGTTTAAATGTGATCTAAATATTAAAAATATGAATATGGTCAAATGACCAAATGACCAAATGACCAGAATGCCCTTGGACTAAGTTAGTGGAAAAATTCAACATTTTTTTTAATAATCCCACTAACACTTAGTGGGATAAGTGACTACATGAGATGTAGACACCTAGCCCACTAAGTTCCACTAATTGTTAGTGGATTATTAGGTGTTGAGATTTAAGAAAGTAATTACATGAAATTTTACATGTAATTTGTCTATTTAAAGATGTTTTTCAAATTGAATAGAATTTTTGCCATTTTGTAGTTTTGAATTACAAAATAAACCTAATTTCCTCTCAAATCTCAACCTAATTCTCCTCTAATTTTTCATCTTTTTCTCAAATTCCTTCACTTAACGAGTCACACAACCCGATTCTAAGTTTGGAGAATAGCGGGTCAATACTAGTGGTGGTCCCGGATTCGTGATCGTGAGTAGATTTCAAGGATTGTAAGCTTCAAAGGTAAGTATTTATTTAACCGTAATTAATGTACTTAGGGTAGTTTTTTAGTATGTTAATCAATGAAGTGTTTAGTTGCATATAGAGTAATTTTTCGATCCTTATTCTGCTACGCTTAAAAGTGACTATTTCATGGTTATAGTCTTATATAAACTCTTTTCATAGAATGCCCCCACTTATTTGTCTCTACATGAACGATTTAAGACTACATCGTTTGTACTAACTACAAAGTGAGTTGCATCCATAGTGTCCTCAGAATAAGGTACTCAATCTTATACATATACTATAGACCATTTGGGATATATACTTGAACATGATTCATGTTTATGTCTCTACATAAAATTCAAGTCTACACTAGATAGCCTCAGAACCTTAAGTTTATTGAATTCAAGATTATGGTATTCAATTTTCACTAATAAGCTCTCAATAGCCACTTTATTGAATAGAATATAATTTAAACTACAAACTACAAGTTTTAGGACTTAAATTCCAACACATAGTTAGCTTAGAATTAAGATTAAGTTACCTAGGTAAATAGTCAATTTTATACGATCAACAGTGTTATAACTTAAAAAGTGACTATTTCATGGTTCCAGTCTTATGTAAACGCTTTACATATGATTCCCCCACTTCCATGTTTCTATATGAACAATTCAGGATCACATCATTTGTACTAACTACAAAGTGGTCGCTGATAGCTTGTAGAAATACAAGTTATTGTGGTCTTTTAGGTAAAACAATGGAGTCAAAACGCGAGATAATGGACCAAAATGCATAGCTTTTACTTCAAATTTACAATGTTAAGAGAATGCACCTTACATAAGTCATCACGCCCAATTAACTGTGTTTTTAAGTGTTTTTCCATGCAGAATGGCAAAAAGAAGAAATATAGCGAATCGCAAGAGGAGCGTGCAAGAACTCAATGATAAGCAAGAAGTCTGACAATTTACATCGTGAGGTGAGATGTCAACACATCACATGAGATGAATCGCTAAAAGATAAGAGTGGTAGTTAAAGCTGATGTGACAAAAAATGACTACTTTCTACGTCGACATTTGTAGACAAGGATGAATGTGTAGTATAGAATAATTAATTTCCTGCATTGAGACATGAAAAGGAGACTCAAGACTTGAAATTGAAGATTGATAATTGTGATCAACATCATCAAACTCTACATGATTAGCTCACTTCATATGTTGCAATTCTAAAAACTCAAGGGCGATCCAAACATAAATCCAGGCATTGAGCAATTTGATTAAGCATGCTGCGTTGCGAACTGACAGGTAGTACAAGTCCATAATGAATTACATCCACGCGGTCGTTATGAGTCTTATGCCTAAACTTGTCTTTCCACCTAAATTTGAGGAACCTCTATTTGACACTACAAGAAAAGAGGGATCTCCCGACGCACAAAATCGTTAGGAGATATACGAAAAAGTGTCATAAAAGGATTTTCCGAAGCAGAAATATGATTTAGAATAGGAGTAAGGAAAAATGAGTCAGGAAAGGATCTCACGACGCACAACATGTAGCATCGAGAGATCCTAGACATCTTCCGATACTATATGGATGTTGTCGATAATGGTAAATTCTCGACGTCATTTTAATAGCATCAGAAGATGTCTAGGACTCCTGACGTTGCATTTTGTGCGATGAAAGGTCCTCTATTTAAAAAAAAAAAAATACATTCCGTTTTTAAATGAAAGGTATATATATCCACCCTAAGACTTGTGTACAAGTAGTATAAAACGTTTATTAAACTGCCCTCAGCATTATATTTCTAAAACAAATAAATTAAATGATATGAGTACATGTTGGTTGGCTCTAATCTTTTAACATAGTTGTATTTTGAAAAGGTTATAACACCCTACAACCATCTAGCTCATTAAGCATGCATTTATCTTTCATGTATAAAAATTCTATATCTTTAGAAATCTTTCATCATAACAAAATTAACAGCTTACAAATACAAGTCATACATTTAGGTTTCTCATTTGATAAGGAAATAAAAGAGCAAATACAAGCTAGCTATTGGTTTCAACTAACAAAAGAGATCGTACAACTAAAAGATTTCTCATTTTCAAAATCAAGTACTTCACATCAATTGAGGGTAAAATAACTACCTTATCAGAATCATGTAGTTCCTTGAAAGCGTTATTAATCTAATAAAAGCTCTGTTAGCCTGAGCATGAGAGCATTTGTCTGGATGCACCAAAAGTGACATTTTCTAGTACCTAAAAAAAATGCACCCGAAATTACTAAAGTGCCATTTAAAATGATGGGCATTCGGGAGTAAGTTCATAAGTTTAATCAAATCTACTATGATATTGCAATCATAGATTCATATATAAAAGCCTTGCACGTAATCTACTGTAGTTCATTAAAATCTAGTTAATACAAAATATGCAAGTCTCAAGAGCTAAGTACCAATATTTTTTTAGACAGGGAATGCTGCATATTATAAATATCTCAAAATCATACATTTTCTTAATACTTTCACTGGAAAGGTTTTAGTTCAATCCCAAGATGTCATGTGGACTATCCCCTCAACATCCATAATTCTTGAAACCTAAGATGAAAACATTATTGGTTAAAGTGTAACATTTTTAATAAAATGTTGTTGCATCAATTCATATGCTAACGTAATGGTTACTTTGATCCTTTTGAAAAGAGATTTTAACTTCATATGAGATCCTTTTGTATAACAATTCACATCGTAATTTATTCTTTTTTCTTTTATGGTAAGAAACCAAGATTTCCTTGAGAAAATGAAAAAATAAGAAAAGAATACAAGAAAAAACAAGTTCAATAAAAAAATGGAAGCCCAAGAACTACTTATAGAAAAGGACTGCAGCGTATCCATCTTGTAGCAAAATCAATCTCATCGTCAAGCAATCAAACAAACAAATCATTACGGCTATGGTGTCCGATGGAACATATACTTCATAAGCATATATTAGAAATTAAGAAAGGAACATAAATATATAAAATATTTTCAAGAAACAAAAGAGGAAAAATGAAAGAATACAAGGGAATAAATAAAAAAAAACAAGTCCAATAAAATCCATTTCCCAAATAATGAATTAAAGACTTCAATGATTCCAGAGTTTCTCTTTTTCATCAACATGAACGAGTAAACAAAGGCAATTTCATGGGACCATCAAAAGAGGAAAATGGAAAGCAAGATTTTTTCGATTATCCTTCTTGCAATCCTTCTCCTTCTCAACCTAAATTCTTCGATATTTTCTTTCTCAACCTTAAATCACAAGACAATAAACAATCAAAACGAGTATAATCAAGAATTGAAAAATATAAGCAAAATACCATAGAGAACCAAATGCATATGAAAGAAAAAGATAGTAAAGAGAACACTCAAAATGTTGTGGGAGGGGGGGGGGGGGGTTTGAACATATTACATAAAGTAGATGAAAATTGGAAGAGACAGACAGATGGCGGCAGAGGTGACACCTTAGGACAAAGGTGGATGGACGAGGATGGCAGTGGCACGAGCGACGGTGGTGCATTTCGAGGTGGCAAAGTTTTCCTCGGCTTTCTTCTCTCAATTTTCTTCTTTCCCTTCATTAGATCTGTCAAACAGATGTGTTAGGGTTTTTATAGAGGAACTCTCAATGCATCCCGATAAGCATCAGGAGTTCCTCATATATCTTGATGCATATAGTAATGCATTGTGAAATATCATTATATCTCTTAACGCGTACATGCATGACGTCAGAAGATCGTTAATACTGTCGATACTTTTTTTATATGTTGGGAGTTATGGGGAACTTCTGATGCTTCATATATGGCATCGAGAGATGCCCTATCTCTCGACGCCCTTTTTCTTGACGGAATGAAGCTGTGTCGGGTGATCCGAAATTTCTTGTAATGTGAGGTTGAACCAAGTGATGCGCTAGGACCTTCTGAAAAACAGCCTGAACCATAAATTTAGGGGTGTTATTTGTTGTTTTTCTTCTTATGTATTTTATTTTTCACTTATGTAATTTTCATTCTTTGCTATTATATTATTTGCAATTCAAGCATACGTTTTGATGCATTTATTTTACATTATACTTTACTTGTTGCTAGCAATAACTTCTGCATTTAAGTTCTTTAATTTTTCTTTGCACTGCGAGGATAACTTCATTGATATAAACTATGTGAGCTTAAGTTTTATTGGTCACTTAGGCGTCCAACTTGTTAAGAAAACCTACTTAGGAAATATTTCTAGAAGTTTACTAGGTGAGCAAGCTTTAACTCAGACCTCTTTTGTAAGATTTTTCAAAGTAAAATCTTATCATTCACTTTTCAACAATGATGACCTTGTTGTGTTCTAATTCAGGGGTGTGCGAGGTTTGAGTTAAAGCTTTCGAAATTTTGAAAGATCCTTACAAGGCATTTTAACAAAAGTTAAAATAATGTAAAAAAAATAAAGTAAAATAAAAAATTCTTTAATTCAAACTCAATTGAAATAAAACTCTACTGTTGGCACCTCTCAACCAAAAATGAGAAGCAAAGCTTCAAAAAAATCTAAGAGTAAAGTAAAAAGTGGCGATAAGAGTTATAGTTGAGGAGAGGAACGGATTCATGGAATACCAATGGCTTCCCATTAAACATCAAACCCAAATAAACAATGAAAAGTTTCTTTGCCAAAAGGGAACCAATTATTTTGAAAATTTAAGCTATTTCTAAAAATTGAAAATAAGAGTTTCTGAGGATTGAACAAGGGTATTTTGAGAATTAAGCTTGCTGCGTTCTGAACGTGGAAATATTTTTATAGTTGGAAGTATGCAACAAGTGTGGAACCAAAGAGCGAGTAGGACTAAATTGTATTTTGAGAAGTTTAGTGGATGCGAGAAGGAAGGTATGACATAGGGTGTGGAGCTATGTACCTTACAAAGGTCATCACACTCTATTAACTATGCTTTTAAGTGTTTTTCCATGCATGCAAGTTGGAGAAAAGAAGGAATGAAGCAAATCGCAAGAGGAATCGCGTGCAAGAACTCAACGGTAAGCAAGAAGCCTGACGATTTAGATTGTGAGACGAAATGCCAACACATCATGCGAGATGATTCGCTAAAAGATAAGAATGATAATTGAAACTAATGTGACAAGAAACGACTACTTTTTGCACTGACATTTGTAGGCAAGGACGACTGTGTAGCATAGGAATGATGGTTTTTTAGCATAGCATAATTAAATTTTCACCTAAGTATGCTTATAAGTACCTCCAACTCCACCTTAAGTAAGAACCTAAGAGGGCCCCCCTTAAGGGAGTCGAATGAATGATGAGTTTTAGAGTCCTTCCCCATCTGTAGTAGTAGTTCTTCTTCTTCCACCTCTTCTTCAATCAACTTCTGAGTGAGAGCTTGGAGAGAGACTAGAGAGAGAAGCTCTCCAACCATTCTCTTAACTTATAAAAGAGCCAAAGAATGTATGTTAATACATTCTACGACTCGACTCATTTCTTTACTTTCCATTCTTATACTTTGGAATGTATTGTTTGACTGTATTAATCTCATGGCCTTGAGGCCTACATTTATCAATACAATGCATTTCAGTGTATATCCATCTCATGACCGAGAGTCCCTTTTTCTAGTAGTGATAATTCCACTAACTCATTAGTGAGCTAAGTGGAAACTCATGGTGATGGCATCAAGCCCACGAAGAAAAAGTGCATTTTTGCATAATTCCACTAACTCATTAGTGGGCTAAGTGGAAGCTCATGGTGATGACACCAAGTCCACTAAGAGTTAATGAAATGTGAGATGTTAGATTTTGATGAGTTTACACATGCAATAGTTGCATGATTTTTTCTATGTAAATGGTGGATTTACAATTTGTTAAAAACTTTTGAAAAATTAGTTTCTTTTTCTTTAAAATTAAAAGTAAACTTACCTAAATTCTCCCAACCCTAATTTAATTTTCAACTCTCTACCAAATCCTTCACTCATTGGGTCTCACGACCTGGTACTAAGTTTGGAGAATAACGTGTCAACACTAATGGTGGTTCGAATTGTCTTCGGGTGGAGATTGATGTGGTATAGGAGCTTCAAAGTTATGAGTTTTTCTTAACCCTAATTTAATTTAATTAGGGTAGTAATGGACGTTAACTTCTAATAGGATCAGATGCAATTAGGGTAAATTTTATCCATATTCTGGTGTGCATGTCTATAGTATCCATCACTATCAACACTTTTCTATGATAAACACTAATAATAATGTATACCACAACTATTAGTATTTATATGTGATAGATAGTGATAATGGTATATCGCTTAACCTTTCCTGCTTATGATTATCATTCTAACTGTTGTGTAACTAGTAAGAAAATTAAAACTATTAATTATTATGATTATCATCCTATCACTTGGTCTATCACTTCTATCACTATAGTGATAAAAATGCTTAACTTTCTTCACTGATCTGCAATGATAGACTTCTATCGTTGTCTATCACTGAGAGAAAGTCACTACAAGAAAATAGAGCTTTCCAACACAGTTTTATGCGTCAGAATAGACCTGGTCAAGAAACAGATACTCCACTGACGTTGTGAACTCTATGTCGCTTGCGATCTTTTATCATGAGGTAATGGTCAAGACGTTAGGATAACATACAACTTTCCCGATGCCATGCAAGTACACATTGGGAAAACATGAAATTTAAATATTAATATATCTTTTCCCCGATGCAATGAAAGTAGATGTCAGAGTTTCCCTAGCTACGCGCGATGTGGAAGTCTCCGGCGTTGGAAAATGGAAATTATTATTTAAATTTCAGGTTTTTCCAACATGTATCTGCATGGTTTTGGGAATTGTCTTACCATTACTGACGTTAGTGTTGACTACATCAGAGAAAATGTAACATTTAAATTATTACTTCAAACTTTCCCTGATGCCATAAGTTAGGTGTCGAGATTGGTCTTATTATGGTCGACGTCAACGTTGACCACGTCGAGAAAAATGTAATGTTTAAATAAGTATTTAAACTTTTCCCCGACATCATAAGTGAAACATCGGGAATGAGTCCAACTAATCCCAACGTTTTCACTTATAACGTCGAAATTAGTGGGTTCTCGCGACATCTTCAAGCTTCGTCGAGAGATCCCCTGTTAATAAGTGTTTTGTGTTCACAAAACATAGAATACAAATGAAAGAGAAAAGAGAAAGAGTTAGAGAACGAGAGAGAGAGAGAGAGAGAGAGATCCTTGCCATTGCAATTGTCATCGTCGTCTTGTTCAGTCACCCACTATCTTCCCCTCATCGTTGCATTCTGCCACCGTCTCTACTTTACATTCCAATAAAGATGCATTTTTTTTGTTTTTTTCTAAGTTAAATAAATGTATGTTTTACATTTATATTGAATTTGTTTGCATGAATAAAGTTAGAATTGTTACAATGTACGTTTAAATGTATTGAAATCGTTTATTGAAATTGTTGGATGTTTATGAATTCAATTGTATGTATAAAATGTATATTGAAATTTTTTTATAGGTTTAGGGTTGAAATTGTTGAAGAAAGTGACCGACAAATGGAAGAAATGAGGAAGATGATTGAAGAACTGAGTCGGGCACAGAGAGGACCTTTATTCCATTGTGGTACATATCTTTCAACTTTTAATTTTTTAAATTTCTTATCGGTGATATATATTTAAATTTAGTTTCATGTCATTGTAAGTTAAGAGGCTTGGGGAAACTGGCTTCCGCGGCGCTTAGGAGAATTAGTGTTTAGTTTTTAGTTTTCATGTAATTTCTGAAACTACAGATGTGTACTTTTTAAATATTCGAATTAATTTTAATATAAATTTGATTTGTTATTTTAATAATTTTTTATTAATTTTACGTTAGTTATTTTCAGAATTTGATTGAATTTAAATCGAATTAGAACCCAAAAGAAAAAAAAAATTAAATAATAATAAATTTTAAAAATATTATAAAAAATTCTAACATTGTTTGTGCATCGAGAATGGTCACCTATATCAACGCTGCATCGGGCCAATGTCCTCTAACGTCATGTCAGTCGTTCCTTATTACTGAGTGGACACCGACGTCGACAATATCCTATTGTCGATGCATTGATCAGACGTCGGAAGTGGTCTTTCCCCAACGTTTTGTATCAGTTGGCGAAGCCTAAGTCGGACAAAAGCAATTGTCAATGTTGTCACATTTGCGCATCAGTTTTGCCTCCCCCGATGCATTACTACCGACATTCTATTCGACATGACTTCCTGCATCAGGAGAGCCATTCCCGACACGTTTTGTTATTGTTGCCAACACATGTAATCGTCAAGAGAACCCCTAATTCTTGTAGTGAGTTGCCACTTCAATTATTGATAGTCAATGATAAACCTCTAGTAATATCTATCGATTTTTATCAATGATATAAAGTTGTACACTTGTATTATTGATAAATATTGATAGAGTTTAATCATTTTCCATCACTAGCAGAAAGATATACACTTACATCATTGATAGAATTCTATCACACTTCAATTCATTTAGAAGAAGGTAGAGAAGGAAGAAAAGATCACATTGGAGAAGAAGAAGATCATGTTGGAAGGGAAAACCATGGATATCACATGTTTTTTATGTGTTGGGTTGCAGTTATTCTTGAGTATTTTACAAGCCCTTTTGGATTGCTACTCAATTACTAGAAATTTTAGGGTAATTATAATAGGTAGCAATTTTTAGAATAATTATTAAGTATGTAGCAATATTTTAAAAAAATTGCAAATATAGCAAAATCTATCAGTGATACACTTCTATCGTTGATAGACTCTTATGGTTTATCAGTGATAGACCAACATTTGCTACACAGTCTATCGGTGATAGACTCCTATCATCGATAGATTTTGACAGATTTTGCTATATTTGCAATTTTTTTAAAATGTTGCTATATACTTAATTATTTTGAATATAATTGTTAAATTTGCAACTATCCCGAAATTTTACTATAGATTGTAAATAGTTTGTCTAATTTTTTTATATTTAAAATTCTTCCATTAAACTATATGTATAAAAGAAAATTAATAGTATATGAATAAGATTCAAATATTAATTAATATGAATTAGATCCCTATTAAAACAATATATGTGAATAAGATTGATATTAAAACTAAAGATTGAAAGAGATGTACATTTAAATATGACTATAAAGTATGTTTTATTAAATATGAGATATTTAATTTGAAAAATCAATTAGTTAATTTGGTTAATTAATTATTTGATTTAATTAAATGAATTTTATTTTTTTTTCTAACACAAATTTCATTTCATTTTAATTAATAATCAATTTAATTAAAACAAAATAGTTTTAATTTTGGAAATTTTCATAAATATAACAAATCGGTAAAATAGGCTACTATTTTTAAAAAATATTTTAGGTTTGTTCTTCATTTTCATCATCTTTCTTCCTCTTGTGCGATTTTTTTTCTTTCCATCATTTTTCTTCTCTTCTTTTTTTTTTTTTTTCAAATTGTTATTATGCTTAATGTACCAAATACAAAAGATATGTTTGTTTTTTAAATTGTTATTTGGTTGTTCAAGATTGTATACTAAATACAAAAGATCTTGAAATTCAAAAAACGTCTTTTAGATTTGAGTAGTCGAATCAGATTTGAGTAGTCGAATCTAAACAATTGTGTACAAAAAATAGCCAAATCTAAATAATCGTGTACTAAATAATCTTTAAAAAAATCGTTTATCGTGTACAAAGAATCTTGAAAAAATTTGTTTAGATTTGACTACTCAAATCTAAATGATCAAATTTAAATGATCATGTCCCAAACAATAGTCAAACAAATCTAAACGATAGTGTACCAAATATATGTGTCGTTGACAACGTTGTTGACGAGAACATTTTTGGTATTTTTTATTGTGGACTTAAGAATTTTTTTCGTTTTCGTAATTATTCTTAAACATTTTACCGATTTATTATATTTTTTTAAAAGAGCCTTCAATTTTATTAATTAAAAGGTTTTTTTGTGGATGGTTAATTAACACCTACCATACTTCACATACTCTGCCCTAAAAAGGAGGTGATGGAGAATGTTCTGAATAACAGACTTTTTTCTCACCTTAATCATATATATATATATATATATATATATATATATATATATATATTTTTTTTTTTTTTTTTTTTTTTTTTTACTTTCTCTCTGATTTCTCTACAAGAAACACAATTTCCTTTTGCACTTTCAAAAATCCGGTTCCCACGAATCGGTTCTTGCTAAGAAAGACCCTTTAGTAGCATCACAGTATTGCTCAATAGGAAATTACCACGTGAAGACAAATTCTTGAAATTTGAATAGATTTAGAGAAGAATTGAAAAATGTCCTTTCTTCTCTATATTTTTAAAGCATGCTTAGAAAATTTAACTTGTGCTTATTTTTATTATGTGTTTGGTTTATTTCAAAACCAAAATTAAAGTAATAAGCGATGAATCATTTTTGCTAAGATTCAATCACTTCATATTTGGCTTGTGATAGCCATGGCCAGTACTGAGCAAATTTTGAAGGTTCCTTCTTCAATCTGCAACCTTTCTCTCAAATCAAACTTAGCATAGACTTCCATTAACTAGTCCCAACTTCATCTTCTTCAAAGAGAAGAATTCCAAGTAATTGAATGAGAAATTTTTCTCATAAGAATCACTGTACAAAATCTGACGCAAAAGTGAACTGAGGAGCAAGGAGTAAGATCAAAGTGAATCAGGCATGAGTTGGAGCCAGAGTGGGAGCGAGGAACAAGAGGGAGAAGACAACGAAGGAAGAAGGGCAATCATGATTTGAGGAGCAACGAGTAAGATCGAACATCGATGAGCCAGCCCCCACCACACATTCAATTTTTTGTTGCTTCAATAATTTCACCAATGATGACTCAAGAGAAACACCCAAAAATTAAGCTTCTAAAAGTAAAAGTTTCTACCTTGAACTTTTATTTTTATACAAGTTCTTGATAGGTGATAGGTATAAATGAGTTTGATTGGGTTGAGTTAGAAAGACTGTTATGTACCAACAAAATTTTTTGATCGGTCAAATTGGCAACAGAAACTATACAAATAGGATCTTTAACCAAATGACTTCATTGAGTTTAAGATTTTTTTTTTAAGTATGCTTTTTTTATTAATGAAAATTGTTAAAAATAGAATGTTTGACAAAATATTTATTTTATCATTGTGTTTTATGGAGCGAATATAGTTTGTCAATTTTTTATATTTTAAAAAAATACTTAAATTTGTTTACAGAACATTAATAACTAAAATTTCACAAAACTAAAATGTTAAATATCAAAATTAAACGTATATATATTGCTACCAATTACTTTAAATGCCCCTAGTCTAGTAAAAAGACTCACGTTCCAAATACAATCATTCTCAAAACTAAAATACCCCTAATTGAATCATGTATCTCAAATCAAATCAACATTTTCTTTAATTTTTCGAAGCAAAACACCAACCATCCCTAATTCCTCATCCTCAATTCCAAAAAATCTCTACCAGACTTATCTTTCTTCATCTCTTATGCCCATCTCAAACTTTCCATCTCAATAAAATACATTGGTAATTGACGAGTTCCTCGCAAGACTAGGGGCTCACTAAGTCGTTCACACAACATCCACCAACGGAATAGTATCCTACTGGCCGCACTTCATCATGTTGTGTCCATCAACATTTGCTCAATTGTAAGTTGGGAATACTCTCAAAGTGAATTCATAACCGATTTTATAGTGCTCTTCGACAACATGTAGATGAACTCAACAATGTCGAAGAACATCCACTTAATCATAAACTTGTAGCGATGCAAACAGTACATGAATTGGTCGTGATAGTATTCATCGAATTTCTCCACCTTTCAAACAATAGCAAAATATGCCTAATTTTTTTTTTTTAATGTCCACAAAATATTTTTATTAAAAAACTAAAATACCATAACAACAAATAATTAACTAAAAGTACGATTTAATTAAGAAAAATCTCAAATTTTAAAAAAATAACAAATTATGAATATGAGTCAACAATAATACATTATTGTCAATATAAAAAGACAACAAAATCCAAACAACTTCAAATTAAATATATAAATTATTAATAAATAAATAATAATTTCCTAATATAAATTATTAATAAATAAATAATAAATTACAAATTGATTAAAAAAAATCTCAACCTTAAAAAATACAATAAATTTCAAATTTCAGCAACTTTAATTGAATAGCAACCCATCTTTCAATTTATAAGATAATTTGTCATCATTTAAAATTATGAATTCAATAATATAATCCTTTTCTTATAGAAAAAATATGATTTTACTTTACATTTAAAAAACACACAAATATCTTTCCATTTAATGAAAAAATACTTATAATCTAAAAATTAAACCATCTTATAAGTAGGTTTACAATTCTAATATAATTAAATAAATATTTTAAATTTTTTGAAACTGAAAAAAAATTCAATATACAAGATGTATAGAAGGAAAAAAAATTAGTTTATTAACAAAAATAAAATAAATTAAATCATCTTGTAAATTTGGTTAACAATTCTAACATATAATTAAATAAGAACATAAATACATAATTACATAGTATTTAGGGGTCTTTTCAAAAATATAAAAAAGCGGCAAAGTATTTACACTGTATAGAACAATTTCGAAAATGGAAAAAGTCCAGAGGCTCAACGTGTAAAATGCCAAAAATTTCTCGTCAACAATACGCATAATATATTTGGTAACCCGATTTGGTACACAATCGTTTAGATTTGACTAGTTTGTTACACGATCGTTTAATTAATTGAGTTACACGGTTGTGTAACCCAATTAATTTGGTATACGATCATTTAAATTTGGCTACACGATCGTTTAGATTTGGGGTTCTAAATCTAAACGATTTTTTTTTAAAAATTTGGTATACGATGGTTTAGATTTGTGTATAGGATCGTTTAGATTTGGCTTTCAAAATTTGGTATACGATCATTTAGATTTGGCTACACGATCGTTTAGATTTGAAACCCCAAATCTAAACAATTGTTTTTCAAAATTTGGTATACGATCGTTTAGATTTGGCTACACGATCGTTTAGATTTGGGGTTCCAAAATCTAAATGATTTTAATGATTTTTTTTTTCAAAATTTGGTATACGATCGTTTAGATTTGGCTACACGATCATTTAGATTTGGGGTTCCAAATCTAAATAATTTTAACCATTTTTTTTTTTTTTTGCAAAATTTGGTATACGATTGTTTAGATTTGGCTACACGATCGTTTAGATTTGGCTAAACCAAATCTAAACATTTTTTTTTCAAAATTTGGTATAATTTTTTTTTAATATTCTTTATACACAATCTTTTAGTTTAGGTTACCCTAATTTAAATGTCTAACCAATTTTTTCAAGATTCTTATACACCATCAGATTTGGTTACCTAATCTAAACATAAAAAAAAAAAAAAAGACGATACAATGCATTCAGTGAATGAAAAAAAAAAAGAAAAAGAAGAAGGAGGAAGAAAGACATGCACACATCTAAAAGAGAGAGAAAAACTAGAAAAACAATAGGAAGAAATAGATTTTGTTACCTAAATCTAAAAACAAAAAAAAATATGGAAGAAATGGCAGCTAAAAAAGAAGAGTACAGACAAAAAGGAAGACGATTAGTACAAAAGAAGACGATTAAAAAATCCAGGGTGGAGAAAAAGATGGAAGGACAAATCTGGAATATTTAAAAGATGGCTAATTTTATGGGTTTTGTTACATGACCTGTAAATATTTCCCTATTTGTTATATTTAGGAAAGTTTTACTAGTATTTATTGAAATTGAAAAAACATTAATATACAAGATATATAGAAGGAAAAAATGAGTGTATTAACAAAAGTGAAAATTTAAGCATATTTAAATTTTAAAGAATTTAAGAAAACTTTACCATTCAAAAAATGAAAAATGTGAATATAAAAAACATTTGCTATTTAATTCACTGGGTAGAATCATTAAATACATTGGGTACTGGATAGTTCACTATACAAATACATTTCCTTCCAGCAGCAACAATCGGAATCAACAACCATGAAACCAAGACATAAATAGATTAGAAGATGAAAATGGAACATATACCTCAACAACACAATAATCGAGATACCGAAAAGATTCAATCCATCTACCATAAAAAATAGTATTTACTCGTTGTAAAGTCATTTGTTGTAAAGCCATAACAAAAACTTTTTGTTATAATTCTATGATTGTCTATACACAAGTTTTTAGAATGTATTGCTAAAGGATGTAGTATAAAGAATGTAATTAATATACAAATAATGTTAAGCAAATAAGATATAATAATCTACAAATTAGTTTAAAACAATATTAAAATAATAAAAACAAATAACATAAATAACAATATTTCAAAAACTTATACAAAATACATATTTCTGAACATTTTTTAAAGATAGAATCGAAAGCTAACTATTAAAAAAAAAATCTATTAACAATTTCTTAAATATGCATTATGGACGTGTAGAAAATCTATACTATATATAAAAGTGGCTATATGGAGAAACTTTTTTCTCTCCCTTTTGCCCTTTTAAAAAGTTATTTACTTAGTTACAACTTTGGTTTATTGTAATTGACTTTTTCATTTCATTTAATTATATTTATAAATAATTAGTACAGTTTCTCTTCGATTATTTAAAAAAAACTAACTATTAATTATTTAATAAAAAAGAAAAAAAAGAGTAGAAAAGTTAGAAGATGAAATACTAGAATGCATTAAGTTTTTTATTTGAATTTCTAAATAATAATTAAATTATTAATGATTTTACATTTAATTGTATTTAATAACAAAATTTCACAAGTTATTGACATTTAAATTAATAAAAACAATATTTTAAACAAGTAGTATATGGTTGCTAAAAAAGAAAAAAAAAGAAGTAGAAAGGTTAGAAAATCAAATACTAGAATGCAAAAACTTCTTTGATTTCAATTTAAAAATATTAATTAAATGATTAATTGTTGGGTTATTTTAGGAAATATGGTTTTTTTTTGAAATTATTGACAAAAATAGGGTGAGGTGAAAAGAAATTGCAAAAGTAGGGTGATGGGGCAAAATATTGTCAAAAATAGCGTGGTTTTGGAAATTTGGAAGGAAGTCGTGTACCACGATTTCAAGGAAATTTGGAAGTTAGTATTCTTATGTTATTATTATTTTTATCAATATTATTATTATATTAGAAGTTGTTGTTGTTGTTGTTGTTGTTAGTATTATTATGTTATTATTATTTTTATCAATATTATTATTATTATTATTATTAGAATTAGAATTAGAATTATTATTGGATGACAACTCAAATTATGTTTAGCAAATACTTGTGTTAGTTTCCTTTATGAAGATTTTAATATAATTTCGGTGTAAACGATATGTTCTAAATTTCAATTGAATCGAGATAAATTGTTTGTGTACTAAATGTGTAAGTTTTCAAGAGTTTATAGTCAAATTTCTTAGTAAAAGACTACTATACTATTAAAAAGGTTAGACATTTAAAAAATTAATTAACAATGTCTTATACATTTTTAATTGAAATTAACAAGAATTCAAAATTAATTTACAAACTTTTAATTATCCTCATCACCCTCTACGACATCATCGCCTTGCCATCGTCGTCTACGTCGCATGCGTCTACGATCTGTGTAAGCAACAGTAAGTCGTCGAGTCTGTTGAATAATGTGATCTACGCGCTTTGTGGTTCTGTCACATATTTTTCCTAAAGCTTCTATATCGTGTTCCACGAAGAAAGTTTGTACTTCGTCAACAAAATCATACTGAAAGATTGCAAGTAATACAAACCAAATTATTGTTTTATTTTAATTAAATGTATAAAACAAAGCATATTAAATCCTTACCATGCAATGATAGAAAGCGCCCTCTTGGGTGATAAAGCGTCTGGTAATCGACCTATCCCAAACAAAATAGTTCTCTGATATCGTCGGTTCGCTTGTGGTGGGTGCTTCAACCCGAAAATCATATCACGAATTCCACACCCCGATATGTTCCGCATGAATCCGACGCCAATCTTGATCATGTTTACCCCTTAAATCTATTTGATGCAACCTCTGATCTGTGTAGCTAATCGTTGGTGGCGTTTGCAACATATTAAACTGTCGCAATACGCGATCTGGTTGATGTTTCTCGACCAGATGGAAACAAATCAATGGACCCACGTAAGTCCAAACCGCTTGACCACTTTGACATCTAACAGGAAGCGATGCCATAATGTCGGGCGTGTATGGTGTCCAATTAATTTATTCAAAAAAAAAACGTCAGTAGTCAACAAAAAATAAAATTATAGAACATTTGTATTATATTTAACCTGAGACCGACTCAGCCGATCAAATGTCCATCGATATATGAGCAACATATTTCCTGACTGTTCAGATGCAGCTTGAACACCGCTCCATCTAATTTGTGAAATAAACCATTAGTAAATTATAGATAGTGCAAATTCTATTAAAAAAAACAACATATATATTAAATAGTACCTGAAACTCAAAGGTCGACCATCTGAATGCTGCAACGTTCTCTGTGGAGCTATAATGGAGAATTTGTCGTATGCCCATACTTGTAGCAACATCAATGGGCCAGCGATCTCTAAGGACTGTGCATTACTCGCTCGACAGAGTTCCCTATATAACCATGCGAGGGTCGCAGTGCCCCACGCATACGTACCAGCCTCGTCGAAATCAAATAAGAATTGAAGAAACATACAGTGGACCAGGGTGTTTGACTTATCAGCAAAAAGAAAGCCCCCAATCAACTGCATGATGTAGGCACGAGCATATCTGGTGGCAATTCTTCGAACTGTTCTGCCAACTACGGAAGACTCAGTCGCTGACCTTTCATGTCAGGCGGTACGACTCCCAAGTAATCATTGCAGATAAGCAT